>NC_060209.1:130898333-132215000 GCF_021130785.1 Homalodisca vitripennis | reverse complement strand
CTGTCCAACGAACCATGTACGAGTATTGATCACACTATTCTGAATATCGCCCAATCCCTTCACATTATGCCAGATACATGTCGCACAGCACTAACCAGGCAGTGCTCATGCACTACACTAACATGCCACTGCCACATAAAGCCCAATAATTCCTCAAGGGCGTGCCGCTCCGCGGTCGGTTCCACACATTACCTCGCTAAACTGATCACACGCGGCCTAACCGGCTATGACAGGCGCATCTTCCCCACCCCAATTAACCCACAAAGACAGTGTCTGTCTGTCCGTCCGTCTATCCGTTTGTCTCTCTGTGTGAATTTATTATATACCTCGTTTTTACACTCATTACCTTTTTACAGTTACGGATATTTACCCGTCGCGTTTCGGCTTCATTTGGACATTTAAATATTTTCACGCTCGAAAACCCGCGTTTTAATTTGAATCGTTGGTACAATTCACACGTGTGCACTAGATTTAGTGGATCGTACGTAATGCGTGTTCTTTTGAAGTTTTTTGAAATTCAACGCGCACAGACTCGGTTTTATTTTTCTCTGTTTAATTCGTTGAATCGCTGGAAAAGGAATGGTAAAATGGGAAGATTGAGAAATTACAGACAGTTTAATAAAGCAACTTTACTTTCGTCAGTATTTCGTTGCTTTCACAAAATATGAAATAATATTTATTTAATATAATTCTTTTAAACTAATTTTCGTATTTTTTTAAGTACGAGCCAAACCAACACGTGTATGCGACCTAATTGAACACAATTTCACATTAAGATCAGAAAGTGGTACACTATTGCACTTTATGTGTGAGGCAAACCCGAGGGCAGAATATAAGTCCAGCACAGAAAGCGAAAAGGAAAAGACTAAATTTAGTTATAAATTTTGTTATAATTAAAAATAACAAAACAATAAAAGAAATAAGTATTAATTACGCTATCACCTTTCCAAATTCGCAACTTATAACAAGAATGTAAAATCCTCAGTTGTCATTTCCATCGGTTATTTCTCAAAATTAGAATCTCATGTTGAAGGTGCGCGGTCGATCATTGACAAAGAGTGATATAATTAGTCAATTTGACTGGAAAAAAGTTGAAAGTAAGCTCTATATTTGGTTTGAATAGCAAATTTATTAATAGCCTTGTTTTCATATTCGTAGGACCCCAGCGCTATATAAATAACTTTAACAAGGAAAGACACGGTGCAAACTCACTTCTATACAGCATTTACGTAAGAGAGTCGGTCGACTTTGGGTTAGAGATAATATAGCTTCAAATCTTGTCTGTTACATTAGCATTTTTATCAGTACCATCAACCTTGTACTGTACTGACTCTCCCCTTCTTCTGTTTAGCCTCCCACAGGCCAGCGGCCCACGAGGCCAAGCAGAGTAGGATTATAAAGTGGATTCCCTGCTCCTTAGCTTAAAAATAATGTATTACAATAATTATTCCAGTTTCACTTGGATTTATGTTGTAAATTTAATCCAATTAAGGGTGATAATAAACAACTAATAAATACCACTAATGAATTATAACACATATTTCAATATTAATTTAATTTTGCGAGGCCTTTCAGAATCGAGGATTTCATCCTCAGACACTTCACAAATGAATATTAATATTGATATATGTGTTTTAATTCATTAGTGGTATTAAATGAAAACATTTCCAATGCTCCAAGAATCTTTACTCGACTCTGGAATAGACTTCTGAATTGCTCTAATAAATGTTCCCTAATTTTTTGGTAAACACTTTCTGCGATAAACAACTTTGAGATCCAATCAAATCAAGTGCTCCCCTCGGAAGGGGTAAGATATGCAAGGCAAGGCAAGGGTAATGGCTCCTGATAGGTTGCTTCAAGTAATCGTCCGCTCAGTCTATCACTTCGCTCCAGTCTATTATTATTCATGATTCCAATTCCCTCTCAACAACCTTGTCCTCGTCCACTTAGATCAATCCACGACATCAAAACACCGATGGTTTGGACAGATTGTGACTACCCCATTTACTTTAGTGCTTATAATTTCTGCTTCAGGTAGTCTTGATTGGGTAATTGCACAACTTGCAAAGTAGCAAAGTCGTAAGATGCCTTCCCTAAAGGAAAGAAAAATAGAAACAAAGTTTTTAGTCACTGAACTAGGAATTATAGACATTTGAATAAATCATTCTGAGCATATTTGTAGCTAGACTTCAAGGGATAACGAATAAAGATAGAGATATCCTTTTTTTACAATATGGAATAATCTTACCCAATATTATAAATTCAAAAGTGATTTTGTTGTTTGTTATGCTTTCACCAGTAAAACTATTCAACCGTTTGTACTAAAATTATACAAGGACATTCTTTGCTTCAGGTAGTCTTGATTGGGTAATTGCACAACTTGCAAAGTAGCAAAGTCGTAAGATGCACTTCCCTAAAGGAAAGAAAATTAGAAGCAAAGTTTTTAGTCACTGAACTAGGAATTATAGACATTTGAATAAATCATTCTGAGCATATTTGTAGCTAGACTCAAGGGATAACGAATAAAGATAGAGATATCCTTTTTTACAATATGGAATAATCTTACCCAATATTATAAATGCAAAAGTGATTTTGTTTGTTTGTTATGCTTTCACCAGTAAACTATTCAACCGTTTGTACTAAAATTATACAAGGACATTCTTAGTATCCCTGGTTACCATAGGCGAATTATTAATTCGAAAATCCCTCCGGGCTTCGACCCAATGGTCTTTACAGTTGCGAAAAATCCTATCTTGGTCTCTAGAGTTGCATCACAGAAAACAGATATTATTAATTCTAAGAACCTCTTAAATATAATCAACTGTTCTGTGTAACCATGTTTTATGACAGCACAACGACATGTATAATTAATTTAATCATTATAATCAATTTGTTTACAAATATAATGTGGACCACACTTCTTCTTTCAACCTTTTCTACAACCGCTGTTGAGCATAGAGTAAGAAAATATTCATTTAGGACGCCTAAGAGTTTTAGAAAGAATTGCACATTTGAGCAAATATTAAGTATGCAGTGTTTTGTCAGTATTGTAATGCAGATTTAAAAGACAAAGTTACTACCTAATATTTACAATAAATTTAAGACTGTTATCAGAAGTCTTTTGATAGAAGTAGGCGTTTCAGACCTGTGTAAGTGTAAATATTTTCTTGGTGTGGAAAAAAACAGAATCAACTATGGGACAAAAAATACTAAAACCGGAATAAATTACAATGGCCATAAATTGGTAATTGTTCTTGGACGTGGCTACAAGGCAAACTCAACGTTGAAGTAGGAAATATAATTCACTCTAACAAGAAATGGTTACACTTGCGAAGCCGTGGGGTGACAGCTAGTCTTTTATTAAATTTAATAGAAACAATATCTTCAAAAAATATTGTTTGATAAAATTACAGATATTTGTAGTGATACTATGTTTTACTATATTTTTCATACAAAAACATTCAATCCCCTCTGGTCATATTTCACATACATACTCGTACAATAAACGTATACCGCCTAATATTCACCAGTACACTTAGTCGGATTTCAAAATTACTTAAACTACTACGCTAAATAGATATTCCTTGTGAAATTATTAAACATTTTTTTACAATTTCACTTTTTGCAGTGAAGGTGAATTACTATTAATATGAAAGACAGCAAAATGTAACCAGTTGCACATTATTTGTTGTATAAATGACTGCGGTGGACTATAACTTTATTAGCTGTTTGTGTTACATGTTTGAAAATAACTTTGTACTGAAGAGACACCAATATAGTAGACAATAGATAAATATAATATTGTGCACAGTACTATTCTGTTTTTGGAATTGATCCTTGACATTTTCTAAGCAAAACCGAAAGAAAGGAAAAACCCGAAGAATTTCCACATTTAAAGACAATGTCTTGGTTAATTGTCTTGGATTGAGTTGTTCCATTACTTAAACAACTTAATTACGGTTTGAATGTTATATTATTATTTATTTGTTTTATTTAAGAGATAGTTATATATTTTTATTTACCATTTCTATTTTTGTAATTTCTCATAAAGGACAACTTATTGAAAACCCATCGTGTTTCGCATGAAGAAATATATATATGAACCGAATTTGCTCTCTTTGGACATATGGACCCATTTAATTGGTTCAACAAAGGTTTTTGATTGACAACTGCTTGTTAAATATTTCCACGTTATGGGTCTGAAAGGTTGCAGGTAGCGACATCCGCCCAAACATCCAGTCCTTGTATGATGACAAATATTACACAATAACACGCTTGGACCTCGTCGTCTAGTAGGAGGGCGGTTTCCTGTCATTCTTCTGGTGGGCGTTCAAGTGTCCTCGGTTTGAGAAGCTTCATGACAACTTTAGGGGAACTCTAGAGAGCATAGCTTTAGAATGAATATTATAGGTACTTCGACCTGTATGTATAAAAGGATTTAGCTTTCCATACGTTTCTAAAACACTCATGGATTTTTTAAATAGCCAAGTTTTGTATTGGGAGTAATTAGGGAAAACTATACGGCATAGGTATATAACTACTTCTAGAGGTTTATTTGGCACAAATTACCCAAACTTTACCCTTGAAAACTTTTTCTCCAGCTTCCTCAAAGTTAAGCAATTGCAAAAAAGTAAGAAATTAATATTATGTTGTATTTCCATAATATTTATGCTTTGTAACGGAATAAAAAAACATATATCAATATAATTAAGTGTGCGTTCAAACAAATTTGTGTTTATCACAAAACAGTGTCGTTCGCAAACACCGTAGCCTACATCCAAAGATGTCAGAAAGAGCGGTTGTTTAATTCTTTAAGTATATTATTTTATTAATGGCACAATAAAAACATGATATAACCTTCAAATTTATAAACTTGCAATCGATTGTTTTCTGAAAATCTTTCCTGAAAATTGAAAAATATAACATATTTTGTAAATTTCACAAGTTAGTATTGAGAAATACTAGCTGGAGGAAATGAGTATAATATGTATGTACGTACATATGTATACAGTTGTGATAATACATTTTACAAAAATAATGTACTTATATAATACTGGATTGAAATACTTCTACGTTTCTCAGATTATTGTAAATTTTAAAATTACTATGACCTTAGACATATAAATTTAATTCTAGACTGCCTTCATTTAATAATTTAACGAGTTGCGACAGAAACATCAGTAGGATTCAAGTTTTCCTATCAATGGCTATATGATATTTGTAACACTTTCGTTTCCATGAAAAATAATAAATAATTTGAGAACTCATATGGTGCATACTATTGCTGATTACGTTAGCGTGATTTTGTTCCCTTTATATCTACCTTTTTCTTTTCCATGAGATTGGAACAAGCAGACATCAAGATAATGAAATAACAAGTTATTACCTGCTCAAAAGTGAATGCAAAAATAATAGGAGAAAATGAATGTAAAATGTCTTAGGAATCTGGGTTATGTTTAACGGGGTTTCTTATTATAAGTGTATAAGTTAACTTATTATAAGTGTATAAGTTAACTTATTATAAGTGTATAAGTTAACTTATTATAAGTGTACAAGTTAACTTATTATAAGTGTACAAGTTAACTTATTATAAGTGTATAAGTTAACTTATTATAAGTGTACAAGTTAACTTATTATAAGTGTATAAGTTAACTTATTATAAGTGTACAAGTTAACTTATTATAAGTGTATAAGTTAACTTATTATAAGTGTACAAGTTAACTTATTATAAGTGTACAAGTTAACTTATTATAAGTGTATAAGTTGTGGGCGATCAAACTCATGAGTGTGATGTTTTAAATACTTCTTTTTAGTAATATTTCTTAATATAAAACAAGATCTTACATAGAAATGATAAAATTCTTCTATCAAAAATTAAAACATATAAGTACGTATGAATATTTAAAATGTTCTTTTATTTTCACTATGTATGAAGAAAGGATAGTTAGTAAAACACAACGATAAGTATTTGTGTCAATAGATTAGTTATACAAAATCTAAATATTTTGAAGCACTGTAATTATTTTATCTAGTTTCACCCGTTTTCCTAAACCTTATATTTCAGGTTATACTGCAATTGAATGAGTAAGTGGAAAAAGGACAAAATTCCAAAAAAATAGGGAAATAAACTGAGATAGCAGAATTGTTTTAAGTTCCAGAACGCATTTTTTGAGTAGAAAAAGGATAAATTTCTTATGTTCTATGATGTAGTAACACGGATATAAATTATAAGTTGAGTGGAAGACGGATAATATTCCTACACCGGTCTTGGAATATTATCCTTCTTCCACTCAACTGTTTGCCGCGCACCGGTTTGAAGTCACTGAGTGCATGGGAATACTGTCCTTTTTCCGATCAACTAAAAATGGGTTTGATTCTAATCCTATTTATTAACGATTGAGCGCTAGTTTCGCATTGCAGCTGTAGATATTGAGAAACAGATGTTTTCCTTTATTTGTAGTTTGTCTCACAATGTGTTTAACTGCGTGTTTGAGGTTATGTTCAGACTGCTAACTTACCGTGTGCAGAACAGTGTTAGGGTAAACGCGCACTAGCACGGCCAAGACCAAAACCAAGACCACGACCAAGAACGTGCAGCCAGGATAACCTGAAATGATGTGGAGCAACGCGCACTAGTCAGACCAAGATACGACAAACGCAAGACAGACGCACGACCACAGCTGTACGCTCTGGCCGCACAGACCAAACGCGAGACCAGCTTGACGTTGCGGCCAGGCTTCCATGAGCTGTTATAGAACAACGCGCACTGCCTACGGCCAGGCTGCGACCAGGAGTAGTTGAGAGAGGTTGTGTGTGCGATTGATTTGTTTATGATTTGTGAACAAGTTTAGTAGACAGTATTGTAAAATGGCAACAGAATCAGTGTTTGATACAGAACGTTTGATACAGGAGGTAAAGGAAAGGCCTTGTTTGTGGGATTTTTCATCAGATGATTATGCCAATAGAATAATGAAGAAGCAAAAATGGGAAGAAATAACATTGCTATTCGGTGGCGATGTCTGTACAACAGCGGCACAGAAGAATGAATTATGTAAGTAGAAAGTGTTTTTTTTACCTGCCTCTCTGCTCTCAAGGGGTGTATCCAGTGTTTTTTTTTTACCTTTTACATATTTACGGTACACATACACGGCCACTGCTATTTCCTCGACATCCATTTTCAGACTGACTGTTGTCTGTTTAGTACATTACAAAACTGTCTTGGTCTTGGTCGAGGTTGTGGCCATGCTGTTCCAGACCAGTACTGGTCTTGGTCTTGGTCGTGGTCTTGGTCTTGGCCGTGCTAGTGCGCGTTTACCCTTAACAGTAGTTGTGTCTTATTTAAGTGACTTGTTCATTTATTAAAATGTCAGATTCGGAGCAAGATGCAGATGAGCCTAGGCGCAAGATTAGCAAGGTAAATAAACATTTACATACCAAAGAAATGATGAAAATAGCAAGAAGGAAAGGTGAAGAGTTTGTTACCGATAAGGGCAAACTAGTTGAGGCTAAAACGACCGGCCCAGACTGTACTTTTTCGGAAACTTTGTATGGAAACTTTTTCGCCAGACGAAAAGAAGGCTATTATAAGTAACTTATATAACGGTAGGCCAAAAATGAGGGAGATGTTTAATACAAGATGTTTAATAATGTTGTATGTTTAATACAAGGCTTAATCGAGAGGCGTGATGTTGCATGACATAGACCAAAGACAGCAGCCTCAAAACAAGCTACTGCCTCATTTACATTTCTCGCAATGAAAGGGAATGAAAGAGTTGAGGTTTTTCGTCAGGCCTATGGCAGTTTACATGCCGTATCTAATAAGGCTGTAGCCCGTTTGACACAACTGTTGCAAACTGGTAAATCACCACAAGACGGCCGTGGAAAGCATGGAAACAGAGGAAATGTATTGGCTACTGATGTAGTTCTTAAAATACATAACCACATCAACTTTTTCCCTAAACATATGTCCCATTATGCTTCTCAAATAATAACGTACCTGGACGCTGAACTTACGGTTACAAAAATGTACCAGTTATTTATAGAAAAACATTTTGAGCTGTTAGGAACGGTGAAGTATGAATACTACCTACATTACTTTAAAGACAACTTTGGCTACAGATTTGGACGTCCACAAGTTGATGTATGTCCAACTTGTGAGGAATTGAACACAAAAATAAAATCACCATTTTTGAATGATGCAGCAAAACGTGTGGCCGTAGCAGAACTAATGGTCCATAAGCGACGAGCACGTAAGTTTTATAATAAGATGCAAGATATAACAGAGCTAAGCAAATCTGATCCAAAAGTTAATGGAATAGTATTTGACTTTATGCAAAATTTACCTGTTCCGTTTATGCCTGTGCAAGACATGTTCTATTTGAGGAAGTTGTGGTACTACGTATTTAACATACAAGAGTTTAAAACACAACAGTCCATTTTATACAACTACACAGAGGGGGAAGCTTCCAAGGGTCCTAATGAGGTCTCCAGTTTCGTGTTGGACTATATTACCAAATATGTCCCAAAAGAAGTGGAGGGCCTCCATGTTTTTTGTGATTCCACAAGTGGTCAAAACCGTAACCACACATTGAGTCGTCTGTTAATGGCAATCTCCATGAGTGGACGATTTAAAGAAGTCCATCAATATTATCCTGTTAGAGGACATAGCTTCATGCCATGTGACAGGACGTTTGGCACTATTAAACTTCAGTCCGAAAATTTGATCGTATATACACACCCCATCAGTACATGGAAATAATTTGTAATGCAAAAAAGATTGCACCTCGTCATATTGTAACTCATGTTCAAACCGAAGACATTCTTGACGTAAAAAAATGGTGGCCTCCCTACTTTAAGAAGACACCAAAGAGTCTGCCTTTTGGGAATCCACCTCAAAAGGTTCAATTTGCTATTAGCAAGTACCTCAACTTGACATTTAAAAGAGAACAAAAAGGTGTTGTGCAGTGCTCCGAGTATATTGCCAGCGAGTGTACTATTCGTTCAAATTATGTAAACATAATGATGTACCTCTTCCTTCTGAAAGAGCATACGGCGGGAAAGTACCCATAAAGAAACCGAAGATTGATGACATTGGAAAAATCATCCAATACATACCCGATGAATACAAAGCATTCTATGAAGAACGTTTGGCGTGGCCTACTTCTGACTTAGCAAATGATGAAAATGAAGAGCAATGTATCAATATAAGTTAAACTAATGTTTCATTAAATTTCTTTTGATAACCATCAAAATTGTTTACAGTTTACCTGCGTTTACTACTTTTGAGTGGAAAAAGGATAATATTCCAACAAACAATAAAAAAGAAAAATAATTTTGCCCCATAACTATTAGGAATAAAAAACTTTCTTGTACATACATTTAAAGCCAAAGAGTTAAGGTACAAATCTTAAGTAGTAAATTTTTTGATAAAAAAATTGTAGGAATTAGAGTTTTTTTTTTATTTCCCAAATACTCGGGTTTGGGAATGTTATCCTTTTTCCACTCACTCATTCAATTTTGTACTAGCTAATTTTGTAAAACAGGTCTCAAAATTCAGCTGAAGACTATAGAATATGGCATTAAAATTAATCCGATTTCAATCCTATATTTCGGAAACATTTTTATTATTTTAAAATAATAATACAAGGATAGTTATTTTTACAATTTTAATACTGGGTTTCATGAGCTACCACAGGGTAATAAGAAAATATGGGATAAATATATAAGTAATTGCTATTTCCGAATGTGTTACCAACGAATACACACAGTTATTGTGTGGGTTTTGCTAGAAAAAACTTCAAAATATTATTTAAACAATAATTTTGACTTCCTAAAAAGGTAAACCCCATAGGGACACTCGGATTTTGGTATTATATATGTTTTGAATTGGGTGTTAAAATAAAAAAAAGAAGTGAATGGTGATTATTTTTACAACTAGAAAACTCAATTTTTATGTAGTAATTAATGTGAGTGTGGCAAGTAACCGGCAGGGGAGTATATGACATCGTACATACCAATGTTATCTTTATAGACATTTACCAGTGACCCGAAAATTCCGTAAAAACTAACATGATAATATAAGATCACTTCAGTACACTAGCACATAACTTATTTACACAGTACTTTAGAACCTCTTTATCAATCCATCACCCGGACTCTTTCATATTCATGTATGCAATATTATTCAGCATGCTTAGAGCTCTTCCAAATAATTAATGAATTTAAATTGCGTTTTTTCTAATTTAAAATACAAAGTGAAAATAAAATATCTATATAAGGAAACAGTTCTTTAGGAGATATGAAACAAAAGCAGGTGAGAGTACACTCTGTTTTTTTACAACAAACGGTAGCTTTAAGAAATAGAACATATTGAAAATGTATTGTTAAAAACTAAATTGTAGTAATGTGTCATTACATTTTTCAACAGTTCCAAATAAAAAATGTATATTCAATACTTGCCCACTACCACTGTAGGGTAGTCGATTTTCAGCCGCTCATTTTAAAATACTGCTCGAAAGTTGTAATATTTGGCAAAACATAATTTTTTGTAATAATCGAAACGAAACAAAGCATGAAATTCTTTTAAATCAAAGTGAAAGGAACTTGATACTTTAAGGCTGAATACATTTTAATTAGTATCAATTAGTATACATATTGGTTATTAATGATATTTAAAATTTAGATGTAATCACAAGAATCGACATTTTTTTGAAGAGTAGGTTATTGACTGAGCGCAAGTGAAGTCTATCAGCTAGGGAGCAGGAATGTTTCTCTCCAAACTCTGCACAGATTGAGCTGTACACTTCTGTATGAAAACCCCTTACTACAAGGCGAGAATGAGTTCGATAATTGTGCATGTCAGTCTGTGTGGTTTGGCCGATCGTTAAAGAAGTCTTACACTCAGGAGAATATTTCAGAAATGAGTTGAACTTAAGACTCTAAATGACGTTCTTGTGCAGGAGCCGAGAACCAAAATTGCATTGTATAAGCATACAACCCAATTTTTTCTTGAAATCAATAGAGTAACTACCCCTAGAAAAAATATATCGTCAGCCGCTCTAGTTTTTGCGGACGTCAAAATTGGAGTGTATCAAAAGCGTTAAAAGAATATAAAATTAGATTTTATGTCAGATCGTATTTCCACACTTAAACACTACCGCCATGCATAAAAATAAAATGTTAAATCAATGTCAGACAACTATTATACATACACTTTGCATAATTATTGTATGACGTTGATATAACTATCATATACTTGTATTGGTTACACTAGATACGGGGTTGCAACAAGCTGTGCTCAACATCCTCCCTTATTACTAGGCCTCGGAATCCAGCTTTCATCATTTGGATTTTTTGTATTTGATGCTTTTTCATGTCTAACACAAAGTATTCGGCCTATTGATTTAGATGACTTTACTCTATACTCCGGTTGAAAACGCCCCTCTCTAGCTGAATCCTACAATACACCTCCACTCCTCTTTTACTTTGTTTGTATTTTGTCCACTTTGAAATCCCAACCCATCTCCCATGCTCAGATTTTATTTACCCAAGTTTTTATTGGAAATAAACTGTTTCAGATTCATATTTTAAACTCGTTGGAATCCATTTATGAAGTTGATATGTGAGAAATTCTCACAGTGAGGGGAAATAATTGCAAATTAGCTCATTATACTGTTTCCCCAAGATTCATCAATCAAGCGGCCTGACCGGATGTGATGAACAATGCGGGGTGTAACAGTAGACCAGCTGTAATTGTTGCCACTTCCTGTAGATGTGCGATAGGCTAGAGTTACCTCATTACTTCCCCACCCTCAACATGGTAGATGTCGGCGGTGTCACGGCAGCTACGCTGTTAACCTCTCCTCTACCGCCTATTGGTCCGCGGCTCTGGACTTTATTTACATAACTTCCTCCTCTTTCTGCCATGTTATAGAGAGGATGTCCCATTAACTAGTCTGATATTGCATTAGTATATATTGTAGAGAGGTTTTGGCTCCAACGGTTAGACTATGAATAGTTCTTTCTCTAGCCTCTATCATATCTTTTCTCCTACATTAATAGAGAATGTGTATTTTACCTATAGATATGGTTATTCACAAAAATGTTGTTTCTGGTTGGAAGTACAATATATGAATTTCCAAAACCTGTACTGTACAATTATAGACATACCAACCATTTCAACAATTTTACAAATAGTCTAATGTTTCTTAATGTGTAATGTGGACATGGATATCCAGAGTATATTGTATCTGTTTGTGAACATTTCGTATAAGTAATTGTACAGCGAGTCAGTTAATGTTTAAAAATAATGTCTTTACTCGTTCTAAAATGGCGACAATTCCAAAATGTTTTACGCCAATTACTACTGAAACCGATATGAAACTAAGCAAATTACGAAACGTAATTCTCTCCATAAAGGTCACGTATATGTTTATTGTATTTGTAGTATGTCAAGCAATTCTTATTTTTATTTGTGTATAAACCTACGTGTGTTTCATTAAGTCATTTAAATATTTATAAATAACTGCAGATTTGTAATATATTATTTTTTTTTTCGACGAATTTTAATAAAGTAATATATAGACAGACAGACAGACAGAACTATCTTGTGCATAACCACATTATACCTATTGTGACCAAAAACAATTCTACAAATCATGTCCATAGAGCGTACGCATGTACGACAGTACATGTATAGTCTTGTTTGTTTGTTGAGAAATTTGGCCAAAGAATTTGGCTCAAAATTGGATTTATGTGTAATTTGTATGAAATGTTTAGTTTATGACGTTATATTTATAACATTTCTTACTGATAATTAAAATTCTCTCAAAAACCATTTAATTTTCTTTTGGGAGGCATTTGTTCAAAAAATATACAATATCTTGGTATACGAGTATAATAAGAAATTTACCTATATATATATATATATATATATATATATATATATATATATAAAACAAATTTATATTGATAAATCATTGGTTAATCAGACTTTTATAGCCAATGTATTGAGATATTACGATACAGAATACATTTATGAAGAAAATAGGACTATACGTTGTAAGGATTATCTGTTTTTATGTTAGAAACTTTATTACTATTATGTTATTGTAAATGATTGTGAACATTTTCATTTTTTATTAATTACAACAAATTAATAAAAAAAACCTATGATATAGAGTACATATCTTCTACCTTGATTTTAATTTTTCAAAGTTCATTTCGAAAAATTATTAATTGTATATGACATTATGCATCCTATGGAAATATATTTAGCGGGGAAGGTAAAAATAATTTTGACATTTAGAATTCATTTAAGTGGGCATCCCTTCCTTATGTTGCTATAATTACCTTTTATTCCAACTTAGTTCTTCTTAGGGTTGAATGATAAAGCAGGAAGCATTGCTCGAGTCTAAAATAAGATCTAAAACGGAAGTGATTAGAATATTGATAGACACTGATATTGATATTGCATTTTTACATTCTCTCAAGACTAAAATGTACATGATTAATATTTTACAAAAACATACCAAGACAAATGGCATTATGAATGACAACTGGGCTTTCAAATAACTCAAAGACCTCTATAGGAAGGTACAGGACGTGTTTTCAAAGTACCGACAGTCAGTGCCACACAGTATCTATATCTTGATATCCCTGTATCGTACATGTAGCAGTGAGTGCATGTCTGAATATCGTACAATCACCCGACATGGACACGGGTTTGGACAAGACAGCGTTTGATGTGAAGATGTCAACTGATGTGTGTATTATCTGTCTGTGTGTCCATCGGTCTGTCCCTCATCCCGACGTCAGTGCCACACATACCTATATCCCTGACTTGACATGTCCTGTATCGTACATGTAGCAGTGAGTGGTGGTGTAATGTACATACAGGTATAATAGGAGTCGGAGTTGGCTGATGATGAGACTAATCACCCGCACATGGACACGGGTTTGGACAAGACAGCGTTGATGTGAAGATGTCAACTGATGTGTGTATTATCTGTCTGTGTGTCCATCGGTCTGTCCCTCATCCCGACAGGTCATTGCCACACGGTTACCTATATCCCTGACTTGACATGTCTGTATCATACATGTAGCAGTGAGTGGTAGTGTAATGGACATACAGGTATAATAGGAGTCGGAGTTGGGCTGATGATGAGACTAATCACCCGGACATGGACACGGGTTTGGACAAGACAGCTTTGATGTGAAGATGTCAACTGATGTGTGTATTATGTGTCTGTGTGTCCATCGGTCTGTCCCTCATCCCGACGGTCATTGCCACACGGTTACCTATATCCCCGACTTGACATGTCTGTATCGTACATGTAGCAGTGAGTGGTGGTGTAATGGACATACAGGTATAATAGGAGTCGGAGTTGGGCTGATGATGAGACTAATCACCCGGACATGGACACGGGTTGGACAAGACAGCTTTGATGTGAAGATGTCAACTGATGTGTGTATTATGTGTCTGTGTGTCCATCGGTCTGTCCCTCGTCCCGACAGTCAGTGCCACACAGTACCTACAGTATATCCCCGACTTGACATGTCTGTATCGTACATGTAGCAGTGAGTGGTGGTGTAATGGACATACAGGTATAATAGGAGTCGGAGTTGGGCTGATGATGAGACTAATCACCCGGACATGGACACGGGTTGGACAAGACAGCTTTGATGTGAAGATGTCAACTGATGTGTGTATTATGTGTCTGTGTGTCCATCGGTCTGTCCCTCGTCCCGACGGTCAGTGCCACACATTACCTATATCCCTGACTTGACATGTCTGTATCGTACATGTAGCAGTGAGTGGTGGTGTAATGGACATACAGGTATAATAGGAGTCGGAGTTGGGCTGATGATGAGACTAATCACCCGGACATGGACACGGGTTGGACAAGACAGCTTTGATGTGAAGATGTCAACTGATGTGTGTATTATGTGTCTGTGTGTCCATCGGTCTGTCCCTCGTCCCGACAGTCAGTGCCACACAGTACCTATATCCCTGACTTGACATGTCTGTATCGTACATGTAGCAGTGAGTGGTGGTGTAATGGACATACAGGTATAATAGGAGTCGGAGTTGGGCTGATGATGAGACTAATCACCCGGACATGGACACGGGTTGGACAAGACAGCTTTGATGTGAAGATGTCAACTGATGTGTGTATTATGTGTCTGTGTGTCCATCGGTCTGTCCCTCGTCCCGACAGTCAGTGCCACACGGTACCTACAGTATATCCCCGACTTGACATGTCTGTATCGTACATGTAGCAGTGAGTGGTGGTGTAATGGACATACAGGTATATAATAGGAGTCGGAGTTGGGCTGATGATGAGACTAATCACCCGGACATGGACACGGGTTGGACAAGACAGCTTTGATGTGAAGATGTCAA
Organism: Homalodisca vitripennis; assembly: GCF_021130785.1. NCBI lineage: Eukaryota > Metazoa > Arthropoda > Insecta > Hemiptera > Cicadellidae > Homalodisca > Homalodisca vitripennis. Next base: position 132,199,597 of record NC_060209.1, on the reverse strand, counting down.
CTGATGTGTGTATTATGTGTCTGTGTGTCCATCGGTCTGTCCCTCGTCCCGACGGTCAGTGCCACACTGTACCTACAGTATATCCCCGACTTGTATTTATACCTGACTGTATTACAGACGTAGTAACATTTCATAGACTAGAAACTTCTGTTATGTAGTAGGGACCTTAACTTTGTAATCTTTGTAGTTCTTGAAATAGATCCGGCACGAAATAAAAAAGTTAATGTAATTATGTTATTGTCCTAGTTGTGTTCTTGTTGTCTTTGAAAATGTATAAATCTTATTGAGATATCCTCTGATAGGCAATTAATTAGGAAAAAGTCCGTATGGATTGTAACATTGCAGTAGGCAATCTTACAAGTTTATATAAAATAGTCTTATTAAAATAGTCTTATTTAATATACTTTGTGTATAATATATTCATTTTATGTGTATATTATAGATTTTACTTTTGTGCATATTCAACTTAAATATGCCATACAAAAGTCCGTTTAACAAAGCTACTGTGATTTAATATAAATTCGGAAAAACGCTAGTAATATACTTTAGAGTCTTATAAAATGTTATTTTGGTTCAGTGAAGGTACCTCATAAGAAATGCGCCTCTTGTTGACGCATACATACTACACGCGTTTCATAATGCCGCTATGAGACGGCCACTTCATTAAAAATTTTTGTTTTACTCACGTATTATTACGCTGATTTGTCTTAGTAGTGCTTTTTTAAACTTAATTAGCACAAATGTGAATTGCACTGTGTAGCAATAATGGCTTCCTTTGAGCGAATTGTAAATCAGAAATGAAAGCTGACGAAGCGTTTCCACTATAAACCCAAAATGTTAGCATATAACTCAAACAGGCACGAACATTGCATGTACACAAAACGGACGCGACTCGTACTTCGCAAAAACGTCTTTCATGAGATGAGCTCCATTTAACTATTTGTACGATTACATTTTCTCCATAACGGTTGCAAGCGAGAAAGTAAATAAAGAGGGTATGTGTGGTGAAGTGTTGGCGAGGTGGTGGGGTGAGGGGGACGGTCCAGCTGGGATACAGGTTATTAGCGGACTGTCAACTGCTGTCAGACGAGGTCCCCTGGGACCCTGTTCTTGCGGGTATGTAGAGTGGATCGCCCGCCCGCACCAGCACCCGCACTCGCCTGTCACACAGACCCCATCCCCATCCCCATCCCCATCCCCATCCAGTCTTCAAAAACACATTTCAGTTGTTGAGAAGATAAATTTTGTCCTCAAACACATACTTGTATCACCACGATGTGAAAAGGGACAACATTTATAGTTATTTGTATCATAGCAGAACAGTAACATGTCTCTTAATTCCGTAAAAAACAAGACACTGTTACTCAGTTATTGGATCGTAAAATTATTGTTACAATGTAATAGAATCACTCTTATCTATAATAGTGTCAGGAGTTAGAGAATATAGAAAGGCTTGCTAAATTAACATAGGAATTTCACAACTCAAACCAGATTAATTATTCAACAAAACATAACAAATACAATGGAAAACTAATAACAAAAGTCAATAGATTGTATCAAGTATTAAAAATTTCAATGGACATAAAATAATGTAAAACCACAATACTTTCTAGTAAGATCATTTAACTGCAATCAGCTGAACGAACACGCAGTGTTAATGCTATATCCTAATACATGACAATATTTTTAAACTTTTCAAAAATGTAGAAATGAGAATTTAAAAACACATTGTATTACGTGATCTTGATATTGTTCACTATACTGGTTTAAATATAGTGTGTCCACAAAGTCATGTCACACTTCTAAATAAATATATTTAAAAAAGTATATACAGCACAGGAATGAGATTAACATAGAATTAAAGAGTACTTTGATCAGTTTTACGTCAGTTTATCTGAGCTCAACATGAGCACCATGAATCGCCTTGTAGCGAACAATGGTCTCCTCCAATATTTTGATCAGGACCTCTGGGATAACTGATTTAATCACAGCTCTGATTCGTTGTTTTAAGTGTTCAATATAATGACCGTTTCGGTGATGCAGATTTTCAGAGAAGTAAAAGGTAGCCTTTATTAATATTATTAAAAAATGTATTTCATTAATAAAATTAAAAACAATTCTGTTTATAAATTGTTGATACAGTTCGTGTTCATACTGAGTAACAATATTAGCGAGATAAAAAGTAGGTTACTCCAAATGGAAAAGAGATTTGAGAGATTTAACAATTTAATCAAAGATACCGAAATATTTATGCAGTTTGTTATGGTAATATTGGTGCACAAAATGTAAAGTGAAAATTAAGTATATGATTTTAAATATAACAGTATTAATTATGAGGGCAGTACTATGTTAGGTGTTACCCCTATATTAAAAAGTACTCAACGCTAACAATTGCGTCACAAAATAGTCGTAGTCGTATTAAAACTAATTTAATTTAATGGGACAAAAACTCCGTTGAATTTAGTTACATATGTTGATATAAAGAGAGCAAAGGTAACGAAGAATGAACACTTTGGCACATAATTACCTTTATGAAACCAAATTGTTCTTGTTTTGATCAGGTTTAACGAGGAATGGAAATTTTATAAGTTGTAAAGGTAAATCTCAAATAATGATTTGTTATATTTTAAGACAAAATCTATGGAGTTCAAAACGAGAGTTTCAAATATCAAGCCTTTTATAAAATATGGGAAAAATTATGAATTCATTAATGTTTTATATGCGATTTTGTTTAAACACAATACAGTTTAGATTTAATCATTTTATTCCCATGTTGGATTTAAAGTTTTGCAATGTAGTTCAGGAAAAATGAGTGAACTTTGACTCCCTCCTCACTACACCTCGTCTTATCTGTTGTGGGGGCCCAGCCGACCGTATAGGCCGTTAAATGAACCGAGTCCTGATTGTGGCGCATTCTGTATGTGAACTGCACAGTTTATTTGGTAAATATGGCGACTGCAGCAACCTGCATTGCCGACATCTAACGATCAACCTCGTCAGTAGCGAGACTGATCAGAGTACAAAAAAATTATGCATTGTAACAGACGCCATTACAATATGACAGCATTAATGATGAGGGCAGATATGTGAATGTTGAGTATAACTCTGACAATATCACAGACTTCTGGAGTCATGTTCGTCTGAGAAGATCCAAAAAAATCGAAGACGAAGAAGCTCGAATGGAATTTTCGCATCATTTCGCCATCAAACAACTAAACAACAAAATATAGTGTAATCTTGATGAAGAGTTATTTTCATTCTCATCGGGTGCACAATTGAATACCCAAATGAATGGCTTCTTCATTCATTTTTGGATCCCTTCAGACGAACATGACTCCAGATTCCATGAGTCAAGTCTGTGACAGTATCAGATTCCAGACGCTGGTCTAAGAGGAAGGTACAAAGGAGCTAAACTCAATATTCACATTGAATCAACTCTTCCCACCATAGCTACGTCATGTGTAGAGCAGAAATGTTGGAAAATGCTGTCCATCTGATTACTTTTCATGGTACTATATTTTTCAGCCATACCACATATTAAAAAAATAACATTTTAGAACAAATACTTTGGGTTCTCCTCAAACATCTCAGATCAATAACTTTTTATGTACACAATAATAATAATAATCTATTATTGGAATGTTAGCTCAATGTCACACGTAAATTATTTACCAGAACCGATGGATTTGCGGAAACAAATCTGCAGCAGTGGAGGCTAAGGTCGTCCTCAGACTAACGTGATTCTCAATTACTTCGTTCGTCTTTTGTAACTTTGCCTTTTAGCAAATACAGTTCAGACGTAACTTTTAACCATTCAATATTTTTGGAAGGAGTACACAAAAACCATCCTTTATCATGATGATGGCCTATTCTTTTTTACTTGTCATATTACACCACAAAGGGCTGTTTATTACCAGACGGCGAGAAGCTTGGTAATGGTAATTTATGGTAATATACGAGTGCTAGGTACTGTAGTTCTTTAACACAGGGATTTCAGTGAACGCACGGACAAAGGTTGTTCAAGTTTATGCTTGAGGTGTAGTTAGCACAAGATTGGTAATATTATTAGGAAAACAAGTTCCACAGTGACGCCTACTTTATTAGCAAATTCTCAGCCAAGAAATTAATTTGCACGAAAATTATAACTGTTCTCACAATTCTAAGTAGACATAAATTTAACGAAAGGTTTTAAAACCGAACGAGTAAAGTATTTGTTAAACTTAGTTAGGCAGCAGCATCATGCTAACTTCAATAAAACTGCTATTTTCAACGAAGTTTCATTAAAGTTCTTATTACATTATGGCTGACGCTTAGTTGTATAGGCTACTGTTACATGTTAATAACTGAATTATTTATTTGTACTTATGGCAAGTCCCTATCAATGCCATCATGACTTTTATATCATCACTACATTCCAGTGTAAAATTGCACGATTTGAAAATAATCCTACTAATTTTGAACTCTAGAGAAGTTTATTCGAGTTTGGTATTTTAATTCATTCAATTGTTTATTTGTGGAAGCGTTTTAACTTCGACACAAAAGTATAACGGTAGGAAGTTAAGAAAAAAGTATTTACTTAAATAAAATGGGCCGTGTTTCTAAAACTATATATACACACCGGTGTAATCTATGATATCATATTCGATGTCGGTTCCAGTCCGTCGAGCGGAAAAGTCTCGCATATTTTCGGTCTCAAATCCCTTTCATGTTGGGATGTCGGCTTCGCTCAAAGAAACAATAAACAACAGAATCTTGGTGTAACCACCGCTTTACCACAATGTATATATAGCGCAATTTGGCCGCCTTTACTTTTGTAATTTAAAGTTTGCATTCTTATGGCTAGGATCGACTGCTACACATAGCAAAAGAAGACTTTACGAGAATATAAAAAAACCGTCAGTAACAATGTGCAATACAGTGGAAAAATAACTTCTCGCCACAGAACACCTGTTTAGTACTAAACGACTATTCATTTTCATTAAAATTATTAAAGATTTACCAACGTTTAACTTTAAAAACAAAATCTTAACTGACGGCTGAGATTGCAGCTGTAACAAAACAGTATTTTTGTGGTTTTTGGTCGTTTTGTTGCAATTTTTTTATTATTTTAGAGTACTTGTCTATTTACTTAATAATATTACAATGTAAATAAATATGATTTGAAATAGCTGTTAAACTACGGCTTCCCACGTTGGTTCCCACAATACCACAGGGGTCGTTGGCAATCCTTTACAAGCGGTATTTGATTTCTTAAGTTCCTTAACTTATAGGATCAAATAACTTTGGTAGTGGATAATTCATGGTACTCAGCAGATTTATCATGTATGGAACTATTTACGAAGTTGAGTTATTAAATTCGAAGTTTATTGGTTCGAAGAGAAAAACTTTGTTTGTAATTCTAATGTAACTTCTACAAAGTAACGTAAGTCTATAAAAGGTTTAAAGGCATGTGATGGAGTAATTTTTTGGGTTTTCGTAGTTACTGTTAAATATTTTGACTTAAGAATATAAAGCCCATGACATGAGACGAGAAACAATGAATATCTGTTCAATGTTTCACGATGGTTTTTGAGTATTTACAGAAAAATCATATGATTAGAGAGCGAATGAGTGAATAGACATATGAATGATAAATATGCGGTAATACAACGGATTGTAAAATGTATTATTTAGTAATTTTTTGGATTTATAGTTGTTTTAGTTGAGTATTGTATTTACTATTAAGACTGTCACTAGTGTACTAAACCATGTAGTTGATTGAGTAAAGCTAGATGCGGCCAGTAATAACAACATTTCTCAATATTATTTTATAAAGGAGTCACTTAATGATGACACCTCTGGTTTTGAAAGGCCTAAAAAACTAAATAATATTAGAAAATAGTTACATCCAACATCTAGTTTCAAATTACTTTCAACCGCCCAAGAGCCTTCAATTTGATTGGGTAGTTTCTGAATTGTTGTAGTAGACTAGATTATACTGACATTGTCAAGACATGAGGACGGAGACGTGGGTTCTAATAGCAGGACTTTTTTTAGCGCGCTTACATGAAGTAAAGTTTCATAGTATTAGGTTGGGTAGTTCAAGACAATTCGAGATCAGCGGGTCAGCTTGTGAGTTCATACGGTGAAGTAGTGACGCTCTTCTGCCTCACTAGCCTCCCAGAGCATACAACTTTACAATAGGAACTTTATGAGGAATGCTTACATTCTTACAAGCGATCTCAGAGAAACACGAGACTGTGCTTGGCATCGTGATTACCATTTTGAGTGCTGATCAAATTATGTCTTATTGTTCGTTGTAACTCGACCTTTGATCACTGCGCTTGGTCAATCCAATTCATTTAGCAACCTCAGACAATTAGTAAAAAGAAAGGAAAAGCATTAATAGTATAAAATTTCAACATATCTTAGTATTTTTGTTAAGTTTGTTATTGACAATGGGTGATTAATTAGGATAATACGATTTTGGAAATATGGCACAGTTTGGTCATCGATGGCAAATGTCCGAAATCATATAATCCTTCCAGATCTTAGTCATTTTAACATTGAAATTTATATTTGACATAGTATAAGTATACCAATATTCCTAATTGTCTGAGCGTTAGCGAAGCATTGCGCTCCAAAAAGACAATGGGTGATTAATTAGGATAATACGATTTTGGAAATATGGCACAGTTTGGTCATCGATGGCAAATGTCCGAAATCATATAATCCTTCCAGATCTTAGTCATTTTAACATTGAAATTTATATTTGACATAGTATAAGTATACCAATATTCCTAATTGTCTGAGCGTTAGCGAAGCATTGCGCTCCAAAAAGACAATGGGTGATTAATAAGGATAATACGATTTTGGAAATATGGCACAGTTTGGTCATCGATGGCAAATGTCCGAAATCATATAATCCTTCCAGATCTTAGTCATTTTAACATTGAAATTTATATTTGACATAGTATAAGTATACCAATATTCCTAATTGTCTGAGCGTTAGCGAAGCATTGCGCTCCAAAAAGACAATGGGTGATTAATAAGGATAATACGATTTTGGAAATATGGCACAGTTTGGTCATCGATGGCAAATGTCCGAAATCATATAATCCTTCCAGATCTTAGTCATTTTAACATTGAAATTTATATTTGACATAGTATAAGTATACCAATATTCCTAATTGTCTGAGCGTTAGCGAAGCATTGCGCTCCAAAAAGACAATGGGTGATTAATAAGGATAATACGATTTTGGAAATATGGCACAGTTTGGTCATCGATGGCAAATGTCCGAAATCATATAATCCTTCCAGATCTTAGTCATTTTAACATTGAAATTTATATTTGACATAGTATAAGTATACCAATATTCCTAATTGTCTGAGCGTTAGCGAAGCATTGCGCTCCAAAAAAGACAATGGGTGATTAATTAGGATAATACGATTTTGGAAATATGGCACAGTTTGGTCATCGATGGCAAATGTCCGAAATCATATAATCCTTCCAGATCTTAGTCATTTTAACATTGAAATTTATATTTGACATAGTATAAGTATACCAATATTCCTAATTGTCTGAGCGTTAGCGAAGCATTGCGCTCCAAAAAGACAATGGGTGATTAATAAGGATAATACGATTTTGGAAATATGGCACAGTTTGGTCATCGATGGCAAATGTCCGAAATCATATAATCCTTCCAGATCTTAGTCATTTTAACATTGAAATTTATATTTGACATAGTATAAGTATACCAATATTCCTAATTGTCTGAGCGTTAGCGAAGCATTGCGCTCCAAAAAGACAATGGGTGATTAATAAGGATAATACGATTTTGGAAATATGGCACAGTTTGGTCATCGATGGCAAATGTCCGAAATCATATAATCCTTCCAGATCTTAGTCATTTTAACATTGAAATTTATATTTGACATAGTATAAGTATACCAATATTCCTAATTGTCTGAGCGTTAGCGAAGCATTGCGCTCCAAAAAGACAATGGGTGATTAATAAGGATAATACGATTTTGGAAATATGGCACAGTTTGGTCATCGATGGCAAATGTCCGAAATCATATAATCCTTCCAGATTCTTAGTCATTTTAACATTGAAATTTATATTTGACATAGTATAAGTATACCAATATTCCTAATTGTCTGAGCGTTAGCGAAGCATTGCGCTCCAAAAAGACAATGGGTGATTAATTAGGATAATACGATTTTGGAAATATAGCACAGATTGGTCATCGATGGCAAATGTCCGAAATCATATAATCCTTCCAGATCTTAGTCATTTTAACATTGAAATTTATATTTGACATAGTATAAGTATACCAATATTCCTAATTGTCTGAGCGTTAGCGAAGCATTGCGCTCCAAAAAGATATATATATATATATATATATATATATATATATATATATATATATATATAAAACTTTGTTATAACATACATAGAAAATTATTTATAGACTGTTATTTTATTTAAATGGTTTGTTACTGTTTAGAGCATTTCTAAGTGGTTTATGTCTGAAAAGATCACATTCATCATATCAATTAAATACAATGCAACCATCAAAGAAAACATACATATAAATACACAATAAATTATTAGTTTGACTGTTTAATAAAAGTTGGCAACACTGAGTTATTACGAAACTAGGTTATGCCGAATGATGAATGTTATATTGTTATTAAGAGTTATTAATTTTCGATAGGGCCAAGAACAAGTATTTTTACACGAAATAAGATACAATGCAGAATAAAATAGAAACGTAGACCGTCATAAAGAAAAGCTGATGTTACCTTGGTTAGTTGCTTGATAGGCTAGTACAGCAACTGCCTGAGTACCGCGTGTTTTAGCAATCAGCTGTTTTAAAGTAAATTAATCTAAGTAGATTGAAAATAACAGCCTTTAGTCCTCCTCCGTAGACTAATGGTTATAGTCTCGGCTCTCTAACTGAGAGATCACGGGTTCAAATCCCGGGGAGGGCCAATCATGTATAGACACGAAACAGTGTACTTTGAAAAATAATAATAATAAACCAGTGAACATCGCAGCCTACATAGCAGAAGCTAAGGCTTAAAAGAGATTAAAAAAATAAAAAAATAAAAAATAAAAAAAATAAAAAATAACAGCCTGGGCAACACATGGTTATAGTAATTAGCTGTTTTAAACTGAAAAAATACTCTCAAAAGATTAATAAAAGTGTTAAAGCAGTTAGTTAGGCAGAGTCCTATTATAGTCGGATATATTTAAAATCAAGAAAAGGCATATCTAGAGTTTAATAGCTAATGTCTGAACAACACTCTCATAACATTAAAATTGGAACTTTAGAAGCCAGTGAGGCAGTGTCATATTCGAATATATCTTAAATTCACAAAAGCCATATCGAGAAATCTTTTTTAATAATATAGAAAGACTCTTCTTTAAAACATTTGTTGAACTTTTGGTATAAAAGTGCACTCAAATCTGAGAGAAATGTAAACCAAAACAAAGGGGCTCAGTTTATTTACTGCTTGCCGAGCTCGAGTAGAATACTTCCCCTCTGGATTTGCGTAATCTTTAACTCAAACTTACGTCCGGGTTAAGTTCCAGACCGAATATTTATGTCTATCTTCCTTGTTTCCCCGATTATAGTCAGACTTGTCTACATTTTTGCTTTTCCCGTCTGCAATATGTTCCTCTAGAAATGAATAATCGCTTATCGTATAAAATAAATGAACCCATTGAAATATAGTTCAAGATATTAGAAAGGGTTCTTTCAAATTCTAAGATGAAATAAAATTTCGAGAGCGGAGCTAATTTTTTTAACCCAACAACTTTATCACGATTACTTTGTGTATGTGTGCGCATAAGTGTTTGCTACGCAATTTAGCCAGCTGTTTCACATTATGTATTCGGTATTTTCTTGGAATATTTCTTTATTTTAAAGTCGTAGTTTTCCTAGGATAAAAGGCACCACAACTGAGGAAAATGATACCTTTTAATATGGTAAACCATTTTACCATACTTTTTCCCATACTGATTTCTAGAGACCAGCTTAGGACCTCTTCTCTAGAAATCATGTCGAGTTGGTGCATTATTCTTCTTTAGGCTGGATGCTCGATATCCGAGAGGCGTCCAGGCTCTCATGTCGTTTATCATCACCATCAGTGGACCACAGCCTTTCCTCCAAGAGTTTAATAATGACCTTCGTTAGGACACCTTCAGGAGGATTTACTTCCAGTAGCGACCATGTCCATACATTGAGCCTAATACAAGAACATCTCTTCTGTGTAGGTGCTTCCCGTATTGAGTGAAGCCTCTCTTATCGACACAACAAACATGTACACCAACATTCATAAACATCAACTTAAGTTGTGTGTTGAGATCGTGCAAGGTTATGTATGACAGGTCTCAACACTGTTGAGATAATTTGGGAAAGAGGACCCCAATTAGTAACTAAATTATTAAATATACAGAGACTAACCACTTAATTTTACATCATTGCATAATTTCTTCAAGGTTAGGAAATATATCTGTGAGTATTTTCGAAATACCAAATACCCCTATTGATATAGAATTTATATAACCACGCTACACAAAACAATATTTAAAATAGAATATTGTGATCTTAACTGAATACATTTTGTGCAAGAATTCGAAAACCCAGGAGTTGAAGACAGTATAAATCCCAATTATAAATTGGGCTTGCTCTGTAATGGCGTATTGTGTTTTCCAGATTCAGCCACCACTCCTCCTTCCCTCTACAATCATTGTACATTAGTTCTTATTTATCTGCCGTTTTATTTTCACTGAAATTCATTTCCCCCTTCTCTTTTGAAAAGTCTGTAAAATGGAGCTGCAATTGTGCTCAGAATGAAGGCGCATTGTTAGAAGTTTCAGATCATTGATTTTTGAGACTTGGGGGATAACTGAATGAAAAAGTACACAACTCATTAAAGATCATAAAACCTACTAAAAACATTATGAATATTGCAAATAATTATGTTTTTTATCGAAGAATTAAAAATTACTGAAAGGAATAACGCTAAAGAATGATAAAAAATGTTCAACACGATACAAACTTTAAGTAAAGACTTTGTGCACACTTATATGTATAATTCACATTGCTTCAATTACTTAAATTAAACTTCCAGGAAGTATTAAAAAAATTAATTTATTAATCAGTTAATCATTTATTTATTTTAGTATAATTACAACAAAATGTAACAACCATGATAACATACATTTTACTTAATGTAAACAATATTAATATTCAAGTTTTGTATTTTTGTATGATTATTATCTTAACCGATTAACGTGTTTAGTTTTTAAATGCATTGATTAGTTACTTTGATATTATTGTAATATATTATATTATGCAATAATATTACATGTTGTAATATTGATATTATTTCAATAAAAAAACGACATATTTTTAACCTTTTTGTATTTTTTTAATGAAGCTTGCACCTCATTTCCAAAAAATGGAATTATTATCCGGTACCACTACCTCCGATACCTACAAACATTTTCCAAGCATCTAAAGTTAGTTATTATAGTTGAGAACATACCTGCAACAGGCTCAATGAGGACTCCACCTGGAGCACAAACGGGCACTAACTAGATTAAGAGTCATCCAAAATAAGAGTTGAAGTCTTTTGTGATTATTAGAAATATTCATCTCTACATCCCATTTAAAATTGAAGGCTCTGCGGCTAGTCGACGATGACCTTTTAATAGGGATCTCATTAAATATATTTAGGCATTCTTGTATTAGAGGATATTACAAACCACCCTAAATATGATCATTAACAAACATGGGGATATATCACCACACCAACACCTATCCTATCTTGGTATTCGAAGACACCAAATCACAAATATGTGTGACCTTCAACAGGATTTTTATTGGCATGGCTCTGGTGACGAAATTCTCCAAACACTGTAACTGCCATGTTTTAGGAGACATTCTCCATTTCTTCATTACGCAGCGCTGGATTAAACATGTAAAAATTATAAATTAAAAAATTACAATTAAAAACTGTAATCGGACATTTTTAATTGGAAACCATTCAAAATAGTTCTTATTACCTCTGATTTCAAAGCTGTTCATTATGGAAGAAATCCCTTACTTCAAGTCATTTATGAGTCGGTTCAACAAGACAAGAGTCTTATGGGCTACATCAGAGGCGTCATCCGGCATTTTTATCTTGATAGGAATGCAACCGAATCAAACCTGAGATCGACAAGCTTGGGAGAAATCTGAACTAACACTGCCTTTTTTCTCGGGTCACCAAACCAACATTGGATACTCCTAACTAAACAAAGATAGGTAGGCCTACTCTTAGCGCTAATTACCTCAGGTGATTTATACAATTTAAAGATTATTGTCTGCATGGTAATAAAAACCAATATATTTGTTAAATCTATGTCTTTTTTAGGCTGTGCGTTAGAATTTTTCTAAATTACTCTACCACTCGCACAATTACTCTACTAAACCTCTTTAAGTAGCACATTTTTATAACTGCATAAGTGCATTTCAGTGCAGTTCATAATAAATTAATACAAAGAGCATATTGAACATTTCTAAAAGATTTTATTTTAATCCTTTTTATTTCCTTTATAGTTTTTATCTTTTAAATTGTTGAGATGTGTATGCTTACATTTCTACGTGGAGTATATAGGCTATGCAGCAAAGAGTATTCCTTTGTTTGGTTCGATTTAATTTAATATTGTGATTAAATAATTTAATACATTTTGTTATTATAGTGATTGAAATTTAATTTTTAAATGATTTCTGAACGATTAATCATAAAATTAAAAAGTATAAGGTGAAAAAATTTTAAATATCTGTACAAGCATTGATAGAACAATTGATAAATTTTATGATAAGGGAGCTACAAGAATGTAGCCAGAAAAAAAAATTGTGAGGGGATCAAGACAACTTATATTGTTACAGTAAGGAAAACTCCACCAAAAATAGTGGCTTTAGGATTCTAAAGTACCGTACAAATCCATGAGTTACTATCTTAGTAATGTTGTCTAGAAATTACTAATAACGAAGAATTTTGATTAAACATTGTCAGAGAGAGAGTTCTTAATGTTTATGTAGTAAAAAAATCTGTAAAAGTTTTGTTTATTACGAGGTCTTAGCTGGCTGTTTAGCACTTGGGAAGACTATACGGGGTTCGGTTCGACATGTCTTATTCCTTGCAAAAGACTCCTGTTCTCGCCGCTTCTCCCCTAGTACCCCCAGGGTACGACAATACAGTTTGGTACTCTTTGACACTTGCTTTTGATCATTTATCCTTATCACAATACTCCACATAGCGCGTGTAACAGATCACAAGGAATCCAACATGGCTTTGATTTTTCTTCTTTTTACTACTATAGTATTTAGATTACTCATTTATAATTCTCATTCTCATTGTAAGTCACTGGGTTCTTTGTGATACTCGATACAGAAACTCAAAAGTGATATGTTTACTCATTAATAAATTGACAATCCAAAAATCACACACAGTATCTAGATCCATAGTCATTAATTAGCGTTATCCTTATTTGCTCTTTATTTTCTTCTTCTACTTAGAAATAAAATTGTACAGGTATATGTGCAAAAGCAGTGGTAGCTGTTTTACTATACTGTATAGTTTATATACAATTTGAAATCTTTCTTCTGTGTCGGTCAACAACGTACTCTCAGTTTGTACGACTCAGTTTCCACTCAGTATACGCATAGTTTCAGTTATTTAAGAGCCGGCTGTACTGGTTACCATCTTGATTGCAGTTTTACAAGAACTTGTATTTTGTCCTGAATCTACCAATTATAAACAAAACGACCCTGAGTTTGTCCACATAAGAACCATATTAAATTTTATAAACTGTTGCATCTTATTTTTATCCACCATAGATTTTTGTAATAGGGCCTATGTCTCATTTTAAAGATATAAGTAATAAACATTAAAACTCTTATTTAATTTTTTCCAATATTTTTAGGATATGCAGAAAATATCTCAAACTTTCTTGTATTTCATCGGTTAAATATTTAAAATGTTTACACTTTACAAGAAATAGAAGAAAGTGAAAATTAATTCGTGCAGGAAACAGGGGTTTTCGAACATTTGTCATCGTTCAGTGACGCAATACACTCAGTAACACTACGTTTCGAGATGCAATCTGATCTCTTCTCCAGGTGAGGAGAGTGACAGTTTTTCAGCCACGTTGTGTGTCTACTCCATGAACACTAACTCTTAAACATACTCAATAAAAACTAAACACTAATTATTAAAACTGAACCACAGAATACAGGTCACAATAGGTACCTATGCACTCCACCTGTCAACCGAATAGAACTCCTGGAAAAATCATGTTTCCTTCACAATCCTTCCATCGTCAAAAACAAACTTCAAACAAAGAATTAATTTGTGGCAATACATAATATATCTTGTTATTTATGTATTACTGTTGCAATTACATAGTTTGATATTTCCAGGAGCACTTTATAATAATTTTATGTCTCTCATACATTACATTAACATTTTTCTATCAGCGCCTACTTGGAATAAATATGCATAAACGTTTGCTCAACAACAAAAATGAGATCACAAAAACACAAAATATCATTTAGGAACACTGCCCCCTTCGTATTTGAATTCTTTCATTGCACTATGTACTTGTATTACCACATAACTGAGATTAAATACATAAAAAATAAACGTATTAAGTTATGATAAAATACATGATTTTTTAAATCTTTGTAACAGCACGAGTCATTAAATATCACGGCAGCTTTCGAACACTTGCCATCACAAGTTGGAGTAGGACTAATCAATAGAGTACCTGATGGCATTAAGTAACTCAATGAAACAAAAAAATTAAAAACTCGACAAAAACATTTTCTTGTGTCAATGCATTCTACTCGACTGATGAGTTCATGATGGGCCGCTGGGATGAAAATTTTTGAAATTAACAACAACCACGAAACCCCCGGTTCTGATACATATAAGAAATGTATTGCGTTGTATGTATTTACCTTCACGAACATCATTTATATGATATAGTTATGTATTTTATAGTTACGTTGACGCATGCCATGCAATATTGTAATTGTTTCCCGCAATAAAGAACATTATTATTATTATGATCATCAAATTTTATTAGTGATAATTCCTCTTTAATTAAATTCTTTTAGATTTAAAACACCCACTTCTCCTCAAATTCATGAATATATTGCTTTATCTATTTGATCTTTAGCATTGAAAGATTGATTGATCGCTTGGCGATAACACCCTTTACAATAAGATTATTAGATGAAGTTGTAACCAGGAAGTTTAAAGTACTCCTCTACCACAATCGTACAAAATGTGCACATACATACACAAAATCCTGGAGGAGTTCCTTGCAATTATTGTCTTTGTCTTCTCTCATTTTAGAAACTTCAACTTTAAAAAAGTGACTAAGAAAAGTCCTCGTCTGCAGCCATACGACACGTCTTTAACCTCTGCACTTATACCAAAGAGTACACCACTACGTTGTACGTTTAGTAACCCATAATATTGTAGACAACTCCATGACCTGAAACTAAAGTCGTATAAAAATAATAACTATTAATTGGAATAAAAATCCTATAAAAATTAGGATAAAAATGATATATATATATATATATATATATATATATATATATATATATATATATATATATATATCTTCACAGACATTAACTTATAAAAGTTAATGTTTGTCTTTATGTCCTTTATAGACTCAAAACCTTGTTGACCGATCATTATGAAACTTGTTATGTATATGTATTTTTCCACGCAGAAGTTGCTATGCCCATTGATGCAGCTCATCACCAGGTAGCGCTGTTAAATACAGTATAACAGTTATCAAAGCGCCAGCACTTTATAAACTGCAATTACGAGAGAGTTACGTATATTATAAATAGCCAAACACTATTTGAAGGCGCTATGTATGTTTGTATTTAAAATACATTTCTGGTTGAACTTAGTGATAGACCACTTTATAATACAATACATATACGCGTTCAATTGCTATAAACATATACACTTTTGACAGATTTTCTTGATCGTGGCAACAAGGTAATCCCTACATCGGCGTTGGAAATACGAGATAATTTAACCAGAAGTGTTTATGCACGGGCAAAGCTTTCGAAAATCGTGCGAAGCCGCTACTTATAGATAACTGGTAATTACCTCTGTTAGTCAGTTTTGTAAGGATTGAAAATCCTTCAATTAACAGTATGAATATCACCACTGAAGTGCAGAATAAGAACGTGTTTTCCAAAACATGTCGCAATTACATTTCTAAAATTCCTTAACTACTCCAAAGTTTATTTCAAATTGCTTTCCCAACTAAATCTATTTTGTTTTACAGAGTGAGAACTGAGTAAGAAATCGTAATTACTCTGCACGTAAGCCTCAACAATATTCCTAGAGACTAAATTTGTTTAGGTCTTTAGGTGGTTGGTCGGCGAGTTCAGACCTATTGTGACCTGTATTCTATAGTTCAGTTTTAATAACTAGTGCTGTGTTCAGTTTTTATTAAGTGCATGTTTCATTAGGTTAGTTATTTACCTGAAGAAGAGATCAGACTGCAGATCTCGAAACGTAGTGTAACTGATGTTTTTGTATTACTGAACGATGGCAAATGTCCGAAAAAATCCTGTTTCCTTCATAAATTTTTTGTCAAAACACGGATTATACATTATTAAAGCTTTGATCAGATATGATAATAAAGTTCTATAGAAGTCTGCACCTTGTTATAATAAAAGTTAGTCCATGTTGTGTTTTAAGGCATCACACAAACCGGTGTAATCTATGATATCATATTCGATGTCGGTTCCAGTCCGTCGAGCGGAAAAGTCTCGCATATTTTCGGTCTCAAATCCCTTTCATGTTGGGATGTCGGCTTCGCTCAAAGAAACAATAAACAACAAAATCTTGGTGTAACCACCGCTTTACCACAATATTTATTGCACAGTTTGTCCTCCTTTACTTTTATATTTTAAATTATATTTTTCCATTCTTTTCCTCTCGTCGACAGTTATTTCAAGGACATTACATACTAGCTAACATGGCAACCGTGTATAACTTAAGAATACAACCTAAATATAACACTCTGGTTTAATTACGTAATGAACCTTCTAGCCAAACACTATCAAATCAGTATTGACATTAATTGTGGTTGTTTAAGGGCGATAAATGGATACTTTAAAGCAAGTACAACATAAGAAGCTGTTCGTTATAAACTTACGCTTGGAAACTTGCAATGAGGCAATGAGAACTCCACATTTTTTTTTATACGTTTTATACTCACAAATTTAATACGTTTAATATGTTTTGCTTTATAGCATAAAATCATGGGTTTTACTACGCAATTTTACTTTGTCGAAGTCATTTTTGGAAAACCGTATCTTTTAAATGACGACCTTTAACCCGTTGAGGTTTCTCAAAACTGCTAAAAAAAACGCCGAACACCTGTTCCGGTATTTTTTTAGGAACTTCCTAACTTCCTCTGTAAACCTTTGATTCAGTTCATTCAAATTTTTTGGACTAGTTTGAAAAATATTGAACTTTATCACAGAACACAATTATTCTTCTGCCATAGTCTGGCTCTTTAAGTTCTTGCAATTTGAATTTTGTAAGGGTAAAAACTAAGGTGCTGGTGCAAAATCCACACCAGAGATCTGTTTAAAAGAGTAAGTGCCAACTTTTGCTTCCTGGCCTACCGCTTTGGAAACAGTTTGTAGACTTCCCCCCACTTTTTTTATACAGGCCGTATTTCTAAATAAACTTACCCAGATTTAAGTTTGTTTTAGACCTGGAACAGCGCCATGTTGACAAATGTTCAAGTGAATACTAAACAATCTTTGAGTTTTTACATAAGCATCACTGTTTTTAAAAACATTTCTACAGCAAAAGTACGGCGTGTAGAACTTCAAAACCCCATGTTTACTAAAATTTTACAGTTCATTTAACACACAGCAGATAATTTTATTCATCGTTGCAATATTTATCATATGACAGCATAAACAAATTGAGAAGTTTTGATTGCCTCATACTGTATAATAAGTGATACTTATATATTGCCTCAAATACTTTAACGCAATTTTATGAGTCTTCTAAGATTCAGAGTTGAGGTTTATAGGCCTACTGAACAAATAAAGTTCCAAGAAGAGCAATAACGTATTAAAATTATTGTTCTTAGTGCTTTGATAATAACGAGCGTTTACAAAACCTAGGTGAAACATTTACATATAATTGATTCGACGTATATACGACTGTTATTTACAAAAATAAACGTAAATACATTCAATTCTGAACAAAATGTAAACCAAAACTAGGAGGTTTCAGTGTATTTACTGTTTGCCAAACTCGAGTACAAAACTTCCCTCCCGGATTTGCGTAATCTTTAACTCAAACTTACGTCTGGGCTGGGTTCCAGGCCGAATATTTATATTTATATTCTCTTGTTTTCTCGGTTACAATTTGGATTTCGTTTACGTTGGTTTCCTGCAACTTTTTGTCAAAAACACAATAACAAGCTTTCTTGAAAATAGTTTTAACAAAATATTGGAACCTAATTGAATCGGTTTTTTTTAAAAGGGCGTAAGTCAAGAAATGAAAACTTTTGGAAAAACTAAAAAAAACTGTGTAGGTAAAAGATTATGTAACAAAAGTTGGTTTTTATTTTATTATCCTATAAAGTATAAGAGTAGAGGTATTTTTACAAAGTTTCATTAGTGAACGGTAAAAAACAAACGTAATATTTAACTTTAAAAATTTGAAAAAATATCGCCCTTTTAAAAAAAATCAAATCTTTGATAGAATGATTTACAAGATATTTCATGAATAATAGGCATTTATTTACATAGCAAAGTACAAAATGTACATGAAATTACAATGTGTGTCCTTTATTTAAAAAATAGTAACTAACAAGTTTAAATAAATGTAGAAAACCATCAAAAAGTTTTAATCAAGTTCTGTTTGTTCTAATTCAAAATCACTATCAACCACATTATGTTCACAGTCAATAGTTGGCCAGTTGTAAATTTCTTCATAAAACAGTGAGTGTTCCTGTGGGAATGTAACTTCTTAGCTTCTTTATGTCCTCTATCTTAGGTTTTTTTATCGGTACTCGGTTTTTCTGGATATGCCAAATTGGCTGGGGGACAAACTGCTTCTTTTGTCTTTGACATTAAGAATGTATGCGATACAATTCCATTAATATTTGGATAAGCTTTGATACATCCTTTGCTGTCACTGTTTGTACTCAAACATGAACAGAGAGCTAATCTGAAATGGACACCTTGTCTTCTTTTTTTTGTTTGTTTTGCCTTTTGTTTCTTGCGAAAACACATGACTTTTTGTAAAATATCCCCTGCCACTTTCTTAAAGTCAAACACAACATCAGATGACACTTCATGGACTGTAAAATTTGTCAAAGCGTGAGGAACACTGCAAAATGATTTGTGTTATCTCATGAACAGTAAAGATTCGGTCATTTTTCTTCAGGGCCTTGGAAAATGATCCCAAAATCCCTATCACAGGGAAGAAAAACTGTGACCACGTAAGGGAAAGTATTGAGTCACTTTCCTAAATCTCCCCGAGTCTGTTAGATACAGACACAATCTTGACAGGGCCTGATTTTTGTTCTGTCCAGAACAATTATCACTAAACAGTCGAAGTTCAGTATACTGATCAGACACCGACTTTAAGTACTCATTGAGGAAAGAACAAACTTCATTAGGGGTTTTTTTTTGCCACTCCTTCATGGTACAAAAATATTGTTGTCTTGTTGTCTTTTAGGTTGTGTATCCCAAAAACATTAACTGATATCTGCCTCATGTAATAGAGCTCTTGAACCGGTAATTTGGAATTGAAATTGTCTTCATGTAGTCAAAGGCTAGGGATAACACGTGTTTTCCATTTTTTACCCTCTTCTGATTGCTCATGTTGTAAAGCTGAGTAAAATTTTTTACTTTTGGCTTTATGGACAAGCAGTTCAGCAACTGCTGCTCTTTTCGCCACATCATTCAAGTTTGGAGATTTTATTTTAATATTGAGCTCCTCACAAGTGCTACATACATCCACTTGTGGGCGACCAAATGGATAGTTAAAATTATCATGGTAATATTGCCAAAAGAAACTTAGGCTAACCTTAGGTATAACTTGCGGATGTTTTTCTTGATACATTTGCCACATTTTTTTAATGTTCAGGTCTGCAGACAAGTAGTATTTTTTTTTTGCCACAATAATGTGTTTCTTTGAGTGGAAAAGATTGTATGTGCTCATGCACTAAATGATAGATTTCGACAGGTAAAGCATGGCTGACACCTTTACCTCTTTTGTCCTCAGGAGTTTTGCCTAGAAGTTTTAGATTTCTAATCCTCCTAACTCGTTTCTCCACTAATGGAGAACACGGATAAAAAAGCTTTGAAACATACCTCTTTCCGTGTAACTCCTACCATAAGATGATAAGAAAATGAAGCATTTTTTCTTTCCTCTGTTCACGACGTTTCTTCTCTAGGGCCGTCTTTGTTGCACATCTACAGCGTCAATAATCCTTGGATATACAAGTCTTGCTCATTTTTGGAAGGAATGTCATAAAATTCTTTGGAATACATCAAGACAGTCTTCCTCACCGAGGTTTTTTAAACATTTGTTGGCACATCTGTAACAACATACAAGAACTGTATGCTACAATACTTAACCATGACAAAGAAAACCTGTAGTCCTATTCATAAACATAACCTAACAATCTAGGTAAAACTCATCATGATAGGTAAGAAAGCATTAGTGAGGTATGCCATATTGAGTTTTTAATTTGTTTTAAAGTTTGATTTGTGATAATTAAACAACTTAAAACATTTATTTAGCTTACCTGCAATCAAATGGTGGTTTCTTGGCTGGCACTCTCTTTCCCCTTATGGCTGACATAAGATTGTCCCTTTACTCGAGCCTCTTTAACAATATTTAGTTTGTAATTAGATGGATCTCGACGTTTCCTCTTACGAGGACTTCCAATCACAACATCATTCATCATCTGCTTGTAATGAAAGATAAAATATCTCAACAAAGTAAGGTTAGAAAACACAAACAACACGTCTTCATTAAGAATGAAGATGTAATGATGAAACAGCTGGCGTGTTTCAATTTTTTTTGAAAGGGCGTAAGTCAAGCATACACACAGCAGCTTTAAAGGTTTGCAGCTGACTTACGCCTGTTAAAAAAAAATCTAATACTGACTTTACGCCCTTTTTAAACTGAATCAGAATTTCAAGTATTTTTTTTCTACCATAAATGATAACGATACAAACGCCCTTTTAATGAAAATCAATGTACCTAGTAGTATAAGAGTTCGAAAAAAATTAAAAGTGGAAATCGGAAAAATGATGACTTACGCCCTTTTTAAAAAAAAAACCGATTCAATTATAAGCTTGCGATTGGTACTAGATAAAATTTTCAACATAATAATACTTAATAATTTCATGAAATTTAATAAATAAACCTTCATTTAAACAATAAAATAACTGTGTAGCTGTATATGGGTTAATTGAAAACAAATAAATGATCGCACAATAACAAAATATTAAGTAACATGCTTAAGAAAAGATCAAGTTAAAATAAGGCAGCATCACTCGTTCCGATGTAGGCAAACAAGATTAATTTTTCTGATTGTATTGACATTTCCGCGCAGTGAAAAAATCTACTCACACTCAAAGAACCCTTAATACAGGACTCCGAAATTCATAATCTCAGGCAAGACGGTGTTTACCGAGTAGTCCTGTGATCTAGTCCGTGAAGGAACTCAGATATTCACTTCTTCAAGCAATCGAGAGCATTGGGGCTATTTAGCGCTTTATGAAAAATACATCACTGGCAGGCACAACACCTTGTCTGAAGATTAAGCTCAGATTGGTGTGATAAAACATTTTCATGTTCCAGCAAGGTTGGCCTTACCAGACGCCAATAAGCCTAAGAAACCTCCACTGGGTGGACTTAGTCCTACTCTTTTGACCAAAAATATAAGGTGACTAGACAATACTAACATATTCAAGGAGTTGATCAACAACGAATGAATACAGCGACCTCAGTGCCGAGGGACTTTGCAGCTTGAAAATCTGAAGTCGAAGCTCAACTATCCAATGCTCGACTGCAATGATTATAAATATCAAAAGAAAATCGTTTGAAATCAATGTCGCATGCAAAGAACCCCTTGGCTAAAAAAATACAAGCTCAGTTTAGTTAACTTGCAATTGTCTAGAACTAACATAGGTGTACTTAATTATTCGCCGTTAATTCAAAAACATTGTTTTTAAGCAGTGTACATTTTGACAGGGTTTAATGACACTCATCCAAATCTGATGGATATACATGCATCAACATCGGTCTCATTCTTGTATATGTAGTTTAAAGAAAAAATACAGATAAAATCTTTCTCGAGATATCCTGCGGATAGTTAGGCTACGCAAACGCTCAGCCAAATCCCATAGAAGATATGCCAATCATCAAATACGATTTTGCCTATGCGGAAATGAAGTTACATGTAAAAGTGCTTAGCCCACTTCGTTCATGGGATATACAGACACAATACAGACGTACAGAAATGCAGGCAGAAAAGTAATTTTGCCAGAATCCTTACTGATAGCTGAGAAATATAAGCAAAATTTCAAATATATATAGCTCAATTAGTTCATTCTCGATATATCACTCTGAGTCTTAGGTTTTGCTAACGATCAGCCGAATATTGGAGGGACATACAAATATATGTTGTCTATATACAAATAACCGATGCAGTGGAGTATGAAAGGACTCGAAAGAACGTAACGGAAATCTTACCAACCAATCGGACAGCGTTACTTCATTACATGTGTTACAAAACTACATGTTAAAATGTAATTTGCTTGTACACAATCAGTTTACTGCGATTTTCTGTTACCATCGTGGTTACATAATACCAAATGTAAATTAATGTAATCGCTAAGACTCAGCCCAATCCTATGGAAAAACATGCACCATCATTGACGCGATGTTATCTATACCATTAATAAAGCTTCAAAATGCAGTAGTTTGGTTTGTTCTCGAGACATCGTGTGGACACCCTGAAGTTGAAGAAAGTACAAAATCCCAATTATAAAGTGACCCTCTGTTCTGTTCAGTAATAGGGCATTGTGTTTTCCTGATTCAGCCTCTGCCCCCTTCCTCATACAATCACTGTACATTAGTTCTTATTCCTCTGCTTTTTTTTATTTTCACTGAAATTTCCACTGTTCTTTTCAAAAGCCTTTAAATGAAACTGCTATTGTGCTCAAGATGAATACTTATTGTTAGAACATTAGAGGTGATTAATCAGGAGCGGTGTGGTTATTCTTAAAAACAAACACTTTAAAAGAATTCGACATACTGAGAAATAAGTATTTATTATAAGCTTAGAGGTATTGAATCTAAAAAAGTTAAATGTTTCTCAATAAATCTTCAAAACATTTTTTTAGTTTTTTCTCACCAGTTTACTGATCCACACAGAGGTTTTTTCGTGTAACTTTCTAAACTGCATTCCAATTTTATCATCTACATATTAAAATGTTATATGAATACATGTAATCCATCTAATATATTGATTACTGTCTGTCCGTTTTTTTCAATACTTCTTACGCGACGGTCAGCCGGGTCCTTCGATACTCTGTTGTATCCGTTTAATAACTTCAAATCATCATTTTGCAGGCTACAGTTTTGTAAGTATTTAGCAATATTCACAATAAGTCCTTTTGACTTCTTCCTTGTAAAGTGCATTTTTCAAAGTTAAACGTACGGATTTAATAAATACGTAAATTATTTATTCAATCGACTGTCAACACGGCTAGTTCCGATTGTCGTGGGTTAGTTGTAAACTTAGGAACGAAATAAATTGAAAATAATAACTTGTCAGGGATTGACTCCTGAATACATTTATATATAGAACTATTTAGACCTAAATTACGAGCGTGAGTTTAAAAAATGGAATGTTAAATTAATAACTGGTTGAACCGTGGAAGCAATGTTCAGTTTATATGATATTTTAAGGCAAGGAATGCTAAAGATCAGAAGCAGAGAAAATATAACTGGTAATGATTTTTATTGAAATAATATTATTTCAAAGTTAACTTTAAGTATGTAATAGTTTCTTTGTATAGTTTATGCATCATATTGTTAGAGTTAAATGTCCAAATGAAATTTAAAACCAGCTGTTATAATTAGTGTCGTAATGACATAAATTTCAAGTTTAGTGTTTTTAATTCTTTAAATTTAATGTTTAACATAATTCAAATACCTCACTTGAGTTACGTATCAGGAGTATGCCTTCGTATACTCGCAGTGATAGTTCTCTTGCATGTTTGTCTTGAGACATGTTGTTACGCTCAAGAATCTGCTGGCCTCAATAGTACCCGCGGGCACATCACTGCCCACGATAGAGCTCTGCAGAAGAACTTCTCCAGTCTGGTGATGGTGACCTTAGCTCTGAAGGGAGGCACTCACCAGATCTGCTCGGGAACCTTGATAACTCCGAGCTGGGTGCTCACTGCCGGACACTGCTTGTTCTCCGACGGGAAACGTCTGCCCAACATTCAGGTGGGTTGTATACTGTATATCATGGTGACATTAGCTCTGAAGGGAGGCACACACAAGATCTGTTCGGGAACCTTGATAACTCCGGGCTAGGTGCTCACTGCCTGTTCTCCGACGGGAAACGTCTGCCCAACATTCAGGTGGGTTGTATACTGTATATGATGGTGACCTTAGCTCAATCATTGAGTGCTGATCTGAGCTTCAATTTGGGAACTACCTCAAGAGGATTGTGTGCACTGATGGTCAGAGGGATTACCAATCGGTACTTTCCCGACCTGAGATGCTTTAAGACTGTTATGGTTTCTTTATATTTTATACAGCCAGAGTCATAACATAAAATGTTCACATTTTGCCGTGTGTAATAGTATAAATTTTTACAATAACTGAATGCTACATCCATTTATCAGCATTAACTGATCACTCGTCGTAAATGCTTTTCTCATTACTTCATTCACATTTTCCGCATAGAGTAGGGGAGATCGAGGCAATACCGTACATTGAGGTAATACCGTACACAAGGTTTGTGACGTCTAAAAGGCGACTACAGCGCTGGAACTAGTGCTGCTACCTCGCGGCAACAATACGAAACACATCTGGAGAGAAACCGCCGGCAAGCTGCACCGCGTTGTTTAACAAATCAAAGTTTTTATAGTTTCTTCAGTTTTCTTCTTATTTTGAATTCTTGCTTCATCAGAGGTAAGTAAAACTCTGCTCCAGTTATAGTCTTTACAATATTGGTATTATAATCTTTACATATAAGATCATAAATTAGTAGTCTATAACTACGACCTTCCTAGTCGGTGTATTTTTTAGGTTATGAATTTTAATCCTACGCAAGACAGATCGGGGCAATGCCGTACAAAGTGTACGGTATTGCCCCAACAAGTGTACGGGATTACCCATAATGCAATGTTATGATAAAAATTGTTCTTAAAACATTTATCTTAATATCTAATTCTAAATTCTTTAATATTTAAATGTCTATAAAAAATACTTTTTCAACAGATGGTGAGAAACCGTCCACGGCTGACGCAGAAAGCAAGCTGGACCAATGAGATGATGAAAGCTGCTATCAAGGCTGTGAAAGAAGATGGCAAGAAACTTCGAGAGACTGCTCGATTTTACAACATTCCCGTGATGACACTCCGTGATCGACTACAAACAAATAATTCGAGTGAGGCACAGTTAGGACGAAAACCCACGTTCACCAAAGAACAAGAAACCGATATAGCACAGCAGGTATTAACTTTGGCTAAAGTATTCTATGGACTGACTCCAACTGAACTTCGTAGACTAGTGTTTGAATATGCAGAAGTGAACAAAATAAAACACAACTTTAATATCTCATGTAAAATGGCTGGGTGGGACTGGTTGCAAGGGTTTCTCAAAAGAAATCCAACTGTTAGCGTAAGAAAACCAGAGGCTACCAGCTTGGACAGAATATCAGCTTTTAATGTTGAAGAGGTAAAGTTGTTTTATTCAAACTTGAAGTCTGTTATGGATAAACATGCCTTTTCTTCTACAAACATCTATAACTTTGACGAAACGGGCATATCAACTGTTCAGAAACCTGGAAATATTCTGGGTCCCAAAGGGGTAAAACAGGTTGGTGCTGCTACTAGTTGGGAACGGGGGAAAAATATAACCATTTGTTGTGCTTTTAGTGCTGCGGGTACTTACATCCCGCCAATGTTCATTTTCCCTAGGTTGAGAATGAGCCCACTTTTGAAAAAAGATGGCCCTATAAATGCAATTTACGAATGCAGCAAAAATGGCTGGATTAATGAAGATTTGTTTTTGGTATGGTTGGACCATTTTATTGCCTACGCAAAACCAACAAAGGAGAGTCCTGTTTTGCTAATCATGGACAACCACACCACCCACACCACCTTAGCTGCCTACAACAAGTGCAAGGATAACAATATTGTAGTAGTTACAATACCTCCACATACATCACACCGGCTGCAGCCTCTGGATGTAACCTTTTACAGTTCCTTGAAGGCAGCCTTCGAGAGTGTGATTCATTTATGAAAGTAAATGCATTTACCAAGATAACTCCTTACGATATTGCATCCCTGTTCAACAAGGCATATATCAGAGTTGCAAACATTGAAAAGGGAGTTTCGGGATTTGAAAAGACTGGAATATTTCCTTTAGATACAGAAACATTTTCAGAAGAGGATTTTACAGTATTGAATCCTAATGCATCTGCACTCGTATCAGTTGTCGATGAAGAGCCACAAAAGAACATCCACGAAATTGCTGTACCAACAGTCGGGCAGGTTCAACACGAAGCTTTAAATCATGGTCCTAAACCATCAACGTCAAGACAGGTCATGGATGTTGACAAACCAACCCAAATGAAGATCTTCATCCTCCGAAGTCAGACACTGCATCACTTGTACCTTTTTCTATTATTTCTCCTCTTCCATGTCCCAATAAGACTTCTAAAAAACCGAACTCAAGAAAGCAGCATTCATCAATTCTCACTCTCACCCCTAATAAAATAAAACTTGAGTTAGCAGCTCTCGAAAAAGAAGAAAGGAATAAGCGTAAGGAAAACAACAACCTTAAAAAAGCCTCTAAAAAGGTTCTGAAACCAAAAGGTAAGAGCAACTACAGAAAGTCTGACTCCAAATTGTTCAAACCAAAACATGAGATGACAAAGGCAAAGAAAAAGTTATGTCGCAGAAACATTTCGTTCAGCTCATCAGAGGACGAAGATAAATGCAAGGAAATAATTCTGTGCGATGACAATGAAATGGATGACGTAGACCTTCTCAGCTTTGGAGATTCTGGGGCCATATCAGGAAAGGAATTGCCTACTGAAGCTGGTTGCTGTCTTCTTTGTGGGGAGTTTGGGAGGGACAATGAACTTTGGTTCAGGTGTGGTTTTTGTGCAGGTTGGGTACATGCAGAATGCAGTGCTGCCGATTCGGTCGAGAACTTTGTATGTGACTATTGCAAAAATGTATCATAGCTTTTTGTAATATTTTCTTACAACTTAGATTTATTGTTTTCTTATATTTTTACGACAAAATGTGGGCTAACTTAGCTAATTTGTAATTTGTTTGAAGATTGTAATTAATACGTAACACTAAATACATTTTAATTGTGTTGTATTACAGTTTTTTCATAGCTGTTATAGTGTACGTTATTACCCCAACACAAGTACGGAATTGCCCCAAACCTTGGGGCAATTCCGTACAGTGCAATGTTCTAGTAATTTTTATCTTAACTATGTTCTACTTGTAGAAAAAATTTCAAAAAAAATCTATTTTGTAAATAACCTTTTAATAATCATTGTATACAAATTTCAGGTAGAAATATTGAAAAATACAAAAGATAGGTACCCTCTTTTCTTAAGTGTACGGTATTGCCTCGATCTCCCCTAAGACTATGGGGAGGTCGTGATAAAAAAAAAATGTAGCGAGTCCTCAGACTCCAAAAAAGGCTGTTTAGAATAATTGGTTAAATTAATTATAAAGAGACGTGTAGGAAAGATTTCAGAGAATTGGGATTGTTGACTTTGCCTTGCCTCTTTATTCTTGAGATGATCGTGTACTGCAGGTATACTTTGATTCGTGGCGGTGACGTTCATTAATATGATACCAGAGCAGGAACCAACGTAGACTGACGTTATCTCAACACCTACCACAACAACTTGGTGTCAGACTGTCAATAAACTCCCTGAAAGTATAAACTAATCTAACAAAAATCAATTTAAAACTCTTCTAAAACGCCTTTTGGTGTCCAACTCGTTGTACTTTGTTGATGTATCCATGATGAGCCACTGGAGTATTTGAAAGTGCTGAAGTCATTGCGACTGTGATTTGAATGCATGTGTGTACATGCATCTGAATACCTTGATGAGGGAGCTACCCATTAAATTTAGAAATATGTTGACGATTTTAATACAATTCATATTGTGAATATAATGCAATAACGGTTTATTATTATCTTCGGATGAAATCTATGAAATTCTGGCATTGATCGTTTGCTACATTATAAGTCGTCTGACGAAACCTACTGGTACCGAAGTTTCACTAACACTAATTAAAATAAATATAACAAAATGTAATACATCGGTATTTTGTAATTATAGGTGCATGCTGGTGTTGTGTCCTATCAGGAAATAGTCGAGAAGAACACGAAGAACTCACAGACACGTGTGGTTCGTATAAACGCCACCTACCTACACCCTGATTACAAGTGTTGTGAATCACTGGTCAACGATTTTGGTCTGCTTCAGGTACGTAACACACAACAAAGTACAATACGTATATACTTGTATTACACATTGAGTCTTACGTGCTAGTTAATAATGGAAGTCTGTGAAAGTAATGGAAATGTGGTATTGTTGCCAGATAAAACCCAAGTTCAATCTGACCGACACTGTTAGCACTACTAACCTGGCCGGCAAGCCACTGGGGAGTGAGAAAGACATATGTATTTTAGCGGGCTATGGGGCTCAGAAGGGTCAAATGTTCGGCAAACTCAAGATTCATAAAATTAGCTCCAAACGCTTATCAACACATAAGGAGTGTCCATGTAAATGGACGAAAAGGAAGATATGGAGTGTATCAAGGTAAATAAAACACGAAACTAAATTAAATTTGCTAAAATGTAAAGAATAACCTATAGCGCAAGAATTATTTAATATACTATAAATAATATAGTTTCTTAAAATAGGAATAACCTTAATAGAAAAAGTAAAAGAAACTGCCGAATTTTATTTTGTAGCTTCAGTGCCACAAATAAAGTCTTTGTATTTCTGATAATTTTCAGCCCTAAAAAAACAAAAGATTATCTCTGCCGAATCAATCAAGAAGATGATCAACCACTGGGATATGGTGGTAAGTGTTGTAATTTATTTGTCTTGTACATATAATTTTGGGAAAATGTTCATAACAAAGAACTTGCTTACTCAATGAGGCAGAATCTAGATACAAAAACATGTTATGACATTTTTATTTGTTTTACTGTAATTTACTTTAAATATAATTAAACACACAGTGACGACCCGAGCCAACCTTTTCCAGCTAGTTATCGCGCATTTTAAAGTGTGTCCCAGCCCGGCCCAAACTTTTCTAGCTGGTTCATTTTAAGGTGTGCACCAGCCGGGCTCCACTCTTTATATATGTCACATATAATGAAAGAGAATTGAAGCTAAATAATAATATTTCGAGGGCTAATTTAATATTAGAGGATATATTAACCAAACGCCTACACTTAGAACAATAAAAATAAAAGCATATATTGGGTTAAAATATCACCTGGAAACTTTTTTTTAACTCTGTATATTTTAACTAAGTATATTATACTTCAAAGTATTGGCAGCTCTGAATATATTTTACCCATAGCTGACTTTTTCCATATTATGCTGCTAGTTACAAAATCACCTTTTACGAATAAGTATCTGAAAACGTATTCGAGAGATTGTTGATATTCACCATGATGTTAGAAATAAGTCTGGATTTCCAAATCTATCCACCACCCAGAAAAATTATATGATAAAATAGCTGATATATATTTTTATAATGTGCTTAAAGCTTACCATTTACTTATTCTACAACATTCGGCATTGGTCATATTATGGCACTCTTAGTCATTACCTGGAGGGTGTAATTTTCAAAATCACTATTTAATTTTTTTTAATTTAATTTTTAACACAGATTAAATTGAACAGGTTTTGTTAAATCTACTGTAACCTGTATCTGCTCATTTTAACATGCAAATCGTCAGACTGCTTAGGGCGGTGTTGCCTCATAGTGACAACGAATGACAACAATCCAACACAGTTCAGGACTGCTCAGACCTCAGCAACTGTGGGACAAGAACTTTTGTAAAAAATTATTCCAACTGAAGGCTGCTGACTTTCAAGGGTTTAAGCACAGTATTTGGAAGGTTCCAGTTCAATACAATTTGCCTTCATGATCATATGCTAATTGCCTCATAATTCATAAATAGTTGAATGATAGTTAATGATGGTGTAGTTTCAGGGGTGAATAATTTACAGCAGCCACTAAATAATGGGAATAAAAGTATTATACACTGATCTCATGCAACAATGTTTTTCATACTAAATATATCAGTATATACAAGTCTTAGTATTTATATTACAAATGTTATCGATATACGCACAGTTATATATGTTTTATTTGGTTTACATGAGAAATTAAAACAATCAACAGTTTGGCATTATAAATTTTACAGGTTATTTTTATTGCAATTCCTCTTTATGACATATTAAATTACTTTCAGATTATGGTGCGGCTATTATGAAATCAAAACGAGTGTATGGGGTCTTTAGCTCAATACTACATGAATCCTTCCATAAGTCATGCAGTCTCAAGATGTTCTCTCGTGAAGAAATTTTAATTCACTCCAAAACTGAAAAACTCACTACCGCTGTGTTCTCAGACACTTGTAGGTATGTGAATTGGATCAACAAGTACACTCATTCGTTAAATCTAGAAGATATTGACAGCGACTGTGGCAACAGGGGGAGACTTCTAAGTCCTTCTGTCCTTACCACTGTCCTTGTATTCTTAAATATTCTTATTTTACTAATGCAAAATTAAAATTAGCATTATTTACCACTGGCTATGGTATTTTTTCATAAAAACTTGTCCACAGATATAATAGAGAATATCTCAAGGAACCAATAATACACAATAAATTGGCTTGCTTCTACTGATCAAGATGAGAAAACTGTCAACACAATTGATTAGAAAGCCTTCAGCTCCAAAATACAATTGCATAACAATATGTTTACTAGATAGTTCCAATATACAAACAGCTAATTTTTATTACACCAAAAGATATGTAATACACTTAAAGAGGAGAACTAAATTTCGTAATGTTTAGTAAATTAAAGCAATTTAATAATTTTCCTATTTGGCTTTAAGTTTTTGTTCAATTATTTGTATAGATCAAACACATGCTAATCATGAATAATTAATATCTAAATCCACTGGGAAGATTGTGGCCAAAGTAAGAGAGTGAGGCTTTTGGGTCTTAAAAATCTATTGACACAGTCCTACCAAAAAATGTTATCTTTAATAATAAAATTAGAAAACTGTGAAATTTTAACATTGTGCACGGTAGCATGTTATGAACAGAAAACTGAACAAATTAGGAAACAAACTGGCTCATAGTCTTATTTTCCAGTAAGATACTAACACAAATTATGAGGTTCTCTTGTAGAATCACTCAGTTTCAAACAAATATAAAAAATATAAGTCTCAAAATATATTGTTGTATACGATGTTGACAAGAGAAATACATTAAACAGCCTTGAAGGACTCGCATTCGCCACATAATAAACAACATCCTGGCTTGGAGAGCAACTCCTAATGGAAAGATGTTAGTTTTGATATAGACGTAGTACAGGTGGAGTTCCACATCACATTCTAACCCTCATTTGAAAGTTATCGTGTTTAGAGATGGGCTCACACAAAGACACATATCTAATCTGTTTTCATCTCTGCTAAAAGCTCAGCCATTTGAACTTCATATATACAGGGTGTTCACAAAAGGATGTCACAAACTTCTGTGACTAATAGTACTCATGATTTCAAACAAAAAATGTCATATAAATATAAGTTGAGAAATGTCTCATTTAGCTGATAGCTGCCATTTTGTATTTTACATAAGCCATTTTGTGTTTTTTATAAAAATCTATTATCTCTAAAAACTAGTTAAGATAAAGAAAGCAAATTTGGCACATAAGTTTCAATAAATAAGAAGAAAATTTTAAAATATGTGTTATTTTTTTAATATTAATAAAATGGCATGTGTTGAAAATGTTTAAAGTCAAATAACAAAAAAACCAGTATAGTTAAAAAAAAGTTTACTAAAAGTCAACTATGTGGACAGTACAATTCCAACGGTACCTGTTTGAACAAAATCTGTCTATGCATAAGCAAGCTTGCCCACTTTAAAGATACACATGCACAAGCCGGGATTTGCTAACATTTTGTATTTTGATAGGCATTAGCTGTATTAAGTTATAAAAAATTTACAAAATATCAACTAAAGCAGGAACTTGGACTCTTGATCATGGAGAATCATCATCTTCTGGTAGATTTGTGTTTTTTTCACAAAGCACTCAATGGGAGCTCAAATCTCAATGTTTATGTTGGTTTCAAGGTTCCAGCATATTCTGTACGATCCAGAACAATATTTGTTGACGGATCTATTGGTGTCTGTTATCCTGTGTCTTGTTTGGTACAAGTTGCTAACCAGTGGACAGAGAGGGCTGACTTTTTTAATCATGAAAGTAAATTCTGTAAGGCAGCCAAAGTGGTATTGTAAGATTTTATTTAATTGATGTACCTTGAAATTCTTGGTTAATTCTTTTTTTTTGGACTTCTTGTCCATTACCATTGACAAGTTAATCTCAAAATCTCTCTGATCAACTAGGGACATTATAATACAGGCTTATCGTCCCTTTTCTTTAGTTGATGGAACAGCAGGATGTAGAAGTGTGTGGGGGCCGTGCTAAAAATAAACATTTAATCTTCTTAGATTGTTGTCTAATAATGAAAACAAGCATTATTAAATCAAATATATGGGAAGAGATTAAAAAACACATTATTGATGAATGCATTTTGATTGCTGCATCTCAGGTAACTGAGGGCTGATGATGCATGAGTTTTCAGGTATCAGTATGATTAACCACAACAAGATTGCTCGAACTTTTGCTTTCCTTACCAAAAATTCATTGTGGATGAAGCAGTGATGTCTGGTCTTATCCAAACGTTGAAAAGACTTGTGTAGAACGTGGTCTTCATATAGCTTACTCAGGATTTTTTTTAACAATTTGGGAACTTTAATATGTTCACTAATGAGTAGTGTACGAGACGAAATCGCACTCAGTTATTTTGCTGCTAAAAGTCATGGAATTCTAGAGAAATTACTCAAGCCTCACAAGGACAATAGCATACAGAAGGTGGACCCGACTGAAGCGTTCACCCAACATTACATGGCTGCAGTTCCATTGATACAGCCGCACGTAAGTAATGGCTACTTACCTCACGTTCCATTAGACCAACTTGTATTGAATTACCTATGTACTCATCTAAAGATTTTGTCATTCACTTTTCTTTGAGTTCCTGTTAGCAAGTTATTGGATATGAACCCATTGGCTTATACATATTTTTACTATCAGCTCAACTGGAGTTATCCCATTAAAAATGCTAAAAACGTAAGAGTTTTGTTATATGTTTATAAAAAATTTATTTTTCAAGTTATTTGGTTATATTTTATATCTTTTTGGATTAACATGAAATGGGCTTTAATAATAAATAGATAGTGATATATTTGGTCATAATTTTAAATTTAAATTGTTTTTTTACTCAAATAATATAAAATAAAATACCCCATTGTAGCTTTTATTTTATTTGAAATGTATTTCTCTACCTAGCAATACTAGAATATGTGTATATATATGCATAGTTTGTCATAAATGTTTGTGATAAATGTTTTTTCTAAATACTGAAAATTCCAAGAATATTGATTTTTTTCTCTTGTAGTACACTAATATTCTTATAGTAACTTTACACTAATATTCTTATAGTAATTTTACACTAATATTCTTATAGTAACTTATTATTCATTTAAATTTTAATTAACTGTAGTATTGCAGTTTTTCTTATGTGTTACAACAATATTAGTCTAATTTATACTAACATTTGGTTGAAAAAGGAGTTTAAAAAAAAATTATTTAGATGGCGGTGTACTTGTCACGGAACGGTTCCGTGATATAAATTTTGAGCCCAGACTAGCTGTCATGGAACCGTTCCGTGATACAAGGCCAATGGGGTAAATAATCAAGTATGCTTATATTCTATAATAACAAAAAGACTGTCAACAACTGTTAATACAATAATAACATAAATAACTGCTAGGAATGAAATAAATTTATAAAATATTTGTAAATACGTAGTTAATTCATAATATATAAATTCTCCTTCGCAGTCTTGTTACCTTATATTTTAGGAAAATATAAACGAGAATTCCTTAGAATTTCTCAGAGATTTGATTTTCATTTCATAAAACTGATTTCCCACATTATTTTAAAACAAATTGAATGCATTAATTTTTTTCCCTTAAGAACACATTTTTGCATTTTATGGAAAAAACAAAAAAATTATAGAGGGCCTAATTAAAATGCAATATTTTGTCATTAGTTTAAAAAATACAATTCAGCTTGAATTTTTTAGATTGGGTTAATAAAATGTTTTATCTTGTGCTATGTCAATAATGTATGATAAAGGGAATAATTAAAGGTAAAGAATTGTTTCCTTCACTGACAATTGAAAAACACAGAATATAATCTAAGGCTTAAAACATAACAATATAAATAAATCTTTTATTGAGCAACAGTTGAGGATAGAGCTTCAGAAGTTATACAAGCAGAAAATAAACTAGGAAAGTAGTAAAGTGTTTCTGGACTTTGAGTATCTATCCATGCGAGCCCCTCCTTGATCATGTGATTGAGGGCTTTGAGACTCCTGTCACTCTCCCAGCCCAACTTGTCCTTCAGTGTTGTGACAGACACAAAACCGCAGCCCAAATTTGCCGCCTGATAACAGAAATTACCAGATTTTACAAATTACAGTACATACTGATAAAATAATACTAAACAAATCAAAACATTCCTGTTCTAAGTAATAGAAAAAAGTACAAACAAGGAAATATGATAAAAACCTAAGTGAATTTTAACACTGAAGAATATTACAAAATAAGTTAATACTATTTGCATTAATATATAAATGCACCAAGGATCCTTACATTGGAAATCAAGTAATGCAAATTACTTATGTATACTTTAGAATCTACAAAGAACCATTCTCCACTGCTTTACACACCTTTACTTACAATGTAACAGAAAAGTTGTACGTAATTCCTTTCCAACAAACAGCATTAAGAAAAATCCCTGAAATGGTTCTTGTTATTAAAAGATATTCTTATCTTCAGAATTACTATCAAATTCAAAATATAAAATTTACATGAGTTATTCACAATATAACAACCCAATTCGCTGTAGCTCAAAAACAGTTTATTTTTAATCTATACAAAATTTTTATTGCATATCAACATATCCCAACAATATTTATACACGTTGGACAATACAATCAGCTGTTTGCATGAAGAAACCATTGCAATGGATGACTACAATGGATGACTAAATGTTTTGATTCTATTGTTGCTGATTTAAATCTCAAAGGTGGGGTCATTAATGTTCCTATTAAAGTAACGAACCTGACATTTTTTCAGTTCTGTGTATGATTTTAAGATGGTAACTCTGTGTCTTGCGCTCATCAAGCTTCCACAATTTACATTTAGAATATTTCTCGCATTAATATTAACAATAAACCACAATAATTACACAACTGCTGTCAATTCTGCTATATAATTATTCAAAGAAGTTTTTTTTTTTAAATCATGTTATAAATAAGTGACTGTGCCATTTGTTCTTAACTATCACCACTGAACATTGTCATCATATCCCTATAGTCCTCCTGCTAAGTCCCTTTCTGCATCAGCCCCACATCCCTTCTCTCATTGCCTTGTCAACAGAATTGTAATCAAGCTCCCCAGGTCCAGTGTAAACCAGACACCAGACACCTCTTTTGTGGTCTGCATGTTTCTAATATTTAAATGCAAAGAGATTGTTTTGAATTTTTTGCCATCACCAACTTTTTTTGTATCTCTGCAGATTGACTTGAACTATAGATTCTAGGAGTCATGTGATAGTGTCAGATTTTAGACGCTGCACTAAGAGGAAGGTGAAATGGAACTAAACTCAACATTTGCAATATTTGAAATGTTGAATACTGAGGCTTAAAATATGGATTGAATATGGATGTTTGGGTAAAGGTCAAAACTAACATAAAGGTTCTTAATAATCCTACAGTCGGAACTGGAAAAAAGCGTCTTAGTCTTGTAAATAAATTTGTGGACCAATACCGGATTCAATGCTGGTGTTGGTGTTATGAACATTTTTATTGTGACAAAAAGTGTTCCTCCGCATATTATGGGTATTTCCAGTAAACTGCATTTAGGTTACAAGATATTTAAAATAATTTTTACAGGCATTCAAAGATTAAATTACATTCTACATTTCAACCCTCACTTCCGAATAATTAAAAAAATACAGTTATAAGTTCTATTTTAACCCCAAAAGTATTACTTAAGTATTATTTAAGTGCCAAAAATTCAAAAAAAAAAACTTTATTGTTATTTAAAAACAATGATGTTAGGATTTGTTTAATATCACACATAACTTATACATAATAAACAGAACAAATTTAATGCCAGGGTGAAGCTAAAATTTAAAATTTAATTATACCTGAGAACAAATGACTGATAATGCTAGTGTTATCAAACTTGAATTTACAAATCAGAAATAAGCTTTTAAGTTACACTTTATCTCTGTACGGTTCACAATAGTTAATATCAATGTAATTATGACTTTAATACCATGAAAATTACCTGTTGTAACACAGCAGTGTGGTCCATACTGAGCTCTCCTGGTACAGATTGTACCAGATATTGTCCCTTGCCAACTGGGACAACTGTGAAACCATTTCCAAATATTTTCAACTTTCTAGCCGCGCAAAGAAGATCTTCAATTGTTATTTCCTGATGATGTTGACTTTTTCCCCGAGCTTTAATCAGTCTCTGTCGAACTTCTTCTAAACTTATAAGTCCTCCATTTTTGTCATTTGTAGCAAGACACACCTCTACTACTTGCACACCGAGTTCATAATAAAAGTCACCAATACCGAGCACTGACCAGAAACCCTTGCCTGAAGCCAAAGGGTCAACTCCTATTGAGGCACACATTTCTTGAAACTGACGTCGGAATGTGGAATTCTTCTTGATTTCATTTTTATGTTTTGCTGCAAACTCTTCTAAATTAGTTCTGAAAACTTCTAACTGTTTGGACATTTGCTCAAGCTGGTTTTCTTGTATTTCTGTCCCTTTGTCCTTATATTTTTCTTGTTCTAGTTTTTGTTTTTGGATAGCACCGACTCCAGCTCTGCGCCTCATCCTAAAATAACATTTTTAATATATTTTCAGTACAATTAATTATTGAAAGGAATTTTATAAACAATTCCCATATTGACATTTTAATTTCAGTGCAACCACAATTTAATATACTATTGAAAAGAAACAAATACATATTGTTGAAAGTAAAGTTGTTGTTTATTTAAGGATTGTATAATATTTTACTCATTTTTTGGGTATATATTAAATGAACGTAACAATGTTTTGATTTCCAACATTTTAATAAGCAGTTTTAAATATTTATTTTTAGTCTTATTTACTTCTTATCCTTTAAGATCCGGATATGATAACAGCTTATTAGACCAAAGTGGCTTATGTTTCACACATTTTTAAAAATAGTTTATTTTGCTTACCAGGAGTGTCAATATCTTTAAAAGCCTTGCATCTAGTACATATGCACTATAGAACTAAAATACAACTTTTATCACAACAAAGATGTGGAACTGAATAGGTAACAGATGGAGTAAAGAAATTGAGTGTTCAAGTATAACTTCAGAACGTTAACTAACCATTTATGGTTGAGAAATACTACAAAAATGCTATTAGTAGGTTAAAAACACCCTCGCATAATAGTCATATGCTCCATCTACATATAAATGTGATTTATTCAACATTGAATGAACTATGTTAACTATAGTTCTTTTCTTTTTGTTAATGAGGGGTATGACATAATAAATTGTTGATTTTGAATAGAGCAAAGTAGAAGCGTTATATTTTCCTCCGTATCCATTTATATCTTCTGTATCTTGCAATACATTTCTTAAGTTATGATTGAGAAACAAATCATGAAATACCAAGTGTTACTCATTTTCTAAGTGTATTGGTGTTTTCTTTTGTAAAATGTATTAGTGAAATTTTCTTAAATCTGTAAAAATTGTACCGAAAACTCCATTATGTGAAATTTGTGGGAAAGAAACTACTGTAACTGTGAGAGGAGCAAATATGGTCGTCTTCAGTTTTCCTAATTTTGCTTATAATAATTTGTTTCATCACTGTAAATATTAAATCCATATTTTAATTTAAAACATATGATTGTTATTGAGGACTATAGATACTTTTATATTGATTGATAGTCTAAGATTTGAGATGCGAATATTAGGTATCGATGATTACATTTTTCGATATAAAAAACCGGGTCCGCTTATCGTACCCTACCCCAGAGGGTTACTCAGTTAACGAACATTCAATTTTTTTCTGTCTTTCAACACCTGTAATCGTATCAAATGTTATTAAAACCATTCACTTTGCACTTACAAACGCCTTTAGACCTTAGTGAATAAATCAGTTTTTAATTAGTATAAAATAGTGTCAATACAATTTTAAAATGAGACTCAAGTTCATTATTTGCGGACCAGTAGCCTTTCAATAGTTTATCCATGGAATAAAAAGTATGTTTTGTACAATATTGTTTTATATTCTTTTTAAAGGATTCAGTTGAACAGGCCTTTAAACTATGCAACAAATTATCGAATGTTTTTATCCCAATTATGCATAGAGATTTTGAAGGCATTGCTGTAGCGATGCGGAGAGATGCGTATCGTTTCTGATTAAGATAGAAAATATAAACAATGAAAATTAAGCCTAACATAAGTTTTCATCGGCGAACCCTTCTTGACAACTTTTACGGCTACTGTACTTAAAACCTTAACGGCACCGTAAAACACTCCATAATGGGTTTTACTCCATTATGAGACTGTTCGTCATAAGATTAGACTTTATATGTCAATAAGAAACAAAATATACAAAATAAAGACTAATAAGTTTTCTACTTAAAAAATCGTACAAACATCCCATTACTCGTTTGTACAGACAATTTGTCCTTGAAATATAAAATTAATATATTTCATCCAATCCAAGTTCAATGTAAAGTTCTACAAAACATACTGATGTCGATTCCTAGATAAAAACATTATAAAGCATGAAAGCTTTCAGTTCAACAGTTCAACACTCCTATTACTTTGAGAACTGATATGGACTATTGTGGTTTTCCATTGTTTTTAATCATAAATCATTCACAGAAAAATATGAGTTGAGATGTATTTATTATATACAGTTAAATGTTGTATAAAAATTCTGAAATTATAAAAACTTAAGATGATTTTATTGCAAACTTTATACACTCTGATCATCCACTTTGCTCTTCTTTTATTGGTTCAAAAGTACTATAAAATAACCATTTTAAGACCTAATATTTCAAAGATTTCCCGGAGAGTGCCCCCGACCCCCTACCGGTTTGGAGATGTTTCCATACCCGATTGAACATTGTACCGGACACCCCCCAGAGAAGATTTCTGGGTGCGCCACTTATGTACTGTATAGCAGAAGCTTCACAGACTCCTATGATATGTGAAGGTCATTGGAAGGTTTTCCCACCTCCAAATCCATTTTAGAATACTTTGATATTTAATTTTATTGGACGGTGTGTCAGAGCCTTGCCCTGAAGTAAGATAGATCAATAGCTCAATTAATTTGATAACAATGATGTGGACTGGTATTTGTTTACATGGAAACCGTAACAATCCGATTTTTTTCAATTTTAACTATTTCTATGGATACAAGGTGTCTTCATTTCAAGATCTTGTGCTAGTTGGACGTGTTTTTAAAAGCTCTTCTTTCCAGCAAACAAAGCTCAGTTCGGTTTCAGTGTAAGGTTTTCTTCTAAAGAGAAGTAACAGCAGAGAAGCTCAAGAACTAAACAAAGAGGCGTTTGTCATCCCGGTTGATAGAGAGGTTTTCAACCAAGAGGAAGAGTTAACCAAGTTTCCGGCTACCAACTACCTTTTTGAAAGGTTGATCAAAGAATTCTAGGAGGTCGTCACTAAGAAATCCACCTCCGTAGAAACCACAAAAAGAAAAGGCAGTCTACGAAAGCCCCAGCTACCAGCGTAGGCCTATCTCGGAGAAGTCCTCAGCGAAGAAGGTCTAACCTCGGAAAGTCAAGGAAGATCTTCAGGAAGTACATCTCTCTGTTGCTCCTTGAGTTAACGGAAACACCGAACACTTTCTGGTCCATCTTCGACCTTCAACTCCAGCAGGACAGGCGTACAGACAGCCTAAGGTAGATCTTCAAACTTTCTTCTATTTAAAAAAAGTTACAACCTAAGGAGGAAAGTTTCTGCGACTCATCGGATTCTTCATCTTATCCAGCTCGACTCCTAAAAGCACCCTCAAGGTCGTCAAGAACCTCTTTAAGCAGACACTATTTTCTACAACCATCTGCAACCAATCGGCTATTGTGTCTACTAGTAAGGCGATGTGGGGCGGAGTCTTGATGTAACGACCATGGGAGCGGTAATGAAGTGGATGACCGCTACACTATGTCGCGATGGTCGGGGCGGCATAGACACGGGGGGAGGACACCCTCAACATTCTCCCCCCCTAACTTGTTTCCATCTCAACACAAGTATGGAGACAAGAGGACTTCTGATGAAGAATTCACTGATGGAGTTCACTGATGAAGAATTATCTAATGAAGAATTCACTGATAAAGAATTCATGATAAAGAATTCGCTTATGAAGAATTCGCTTATAAAGAATTCGCTTATTGAAGAATTCACTTATGAAGAGTTCGCTGATGAAGAATTCACTTATGAAGAGTTCGCTGATGAAGAATTCGCTTATGAAAAATTTGCTGATGAAGAATTCGCTGATGAAGAATTCACTGATCAAGGATCAAGGATTTCTGAATGTCTTTACCTACAAGGTATAAATGATTGATAATTGAGAAATAAATTACCTCTGTTCCTTTTTTGTAATTGAGAAATAAATGACCCCTGTTCCTGTTTTGTAACTATGTTTTCATTCTTTAGAAACTTATTTACAACCTTTGTCCCACATCAGGTTCCAATTTTGAATAATTGAATATTTAAAGTTTTAATAACAGTATATGGGAGCCTTGTAGGGAGAGAATGAAACTAATTCAATGAGTAACAATGAGGAAATTTAAATTTTTAAGAAACATGGAATTTGGTTAAATAACATAAATTTCAGAAGTTGATATTAAATTAAAACCTTCACTGCAATATACTTAGTGGGACTGAGTACCGCAATCAACGTGTTAAACTACTGTCCGACTATAGTATGAGTACATTATTTTAAGCCCCAGAAACCCAGAGTCCTTAACGTTTAAGTGTATTTTAATCTAGTATGAAGGAGAGTTAAAATTGAAACGTAAATAGGATTTAATGCAAACATTTTAAGAACCTTTGATATTGTCTCTAAATGCCATAGGAGGTGACACTATGAACAAAGATTCAAAATCAAACTTTCATTTGTATTGGATTTGTATTCTGACATACTAGAATAGGTAGGCATAGTCCTTTCTAATGGCATATCATTACAAATACACAGCAATAATAATAAAAATAAAGATTATCCTTGGCTGCAGTATAATAAAGCAGACACCGCCACAACTAAATCATCGATATCCATGATTATCTAACTACTGAGACTAAAATGCCAAAAGAAATTATATGTTATAGGTATTTCAAATTATAGTATAGTTCAGCTGTTTTTACATATAAAAATGTAATAATGTAATGATGAATAAAATACTATCTAGGCTATATGTATTTATAAAATGTAACAAACAAAACCGTGTAACATTTGGTTATTTTTTTGACTATTTCAAAGAGCCACATGTCTAACAGCTTGTGACTCAAATAATTACATTGTACATTGCGGCCATTATTAAAAAACCATGGGTTTAAAAATTAAATACTTTGTTTAAATCAATCTGGAACAATATTGTAATTGGGTAGGGTACGATAAGAGAAACCGGTTTTTTATATCGAAATTGGCAAACAATATTACTTAATCATAACCATCGATATAATCAATCGATACTAATTAATTATTTTGAAGAACTTAAATAATCTATATCAACAGCTGTAAACACTTTCAAATAATACACGTAAGGTAATATTTCAATTTTACATAAGTAACATTTGATTAGAAAACTACACAACATTGCTTTGAAAGATGATAAAACATGTTTTTCGTGGCTTCAACATGTAGGACTCGGATATATATAACTCGTACCGAAAAACCCATTATGTGAAATTTGTGGGAAAGAAACAAATGTAACTGTGAGAGGGGCAAATACGGTCCTCTTCAGTTTTCCTAATTTTGGTTATAATAATTTGTTTGATCACTGTTTATATTAAATTCACATTTTAATTTAAAACATATAGGCTATTGGTTATTGCGGACTATAGATACTTTTTTATCGATTGATAGTCTAGGATTTGAGATGCGAATATTAGGTATCGATGATTACATTCTTCGATATAAAAAACCGGGTCCGCTTATCGTACCCTATCCTTGTAATTCAATACATTAAAAAAGCTGACAATAATCAATTGTAAATATGTATAATTAGAATGTTTTTGTATTTGACAGTTTAGTTATTTCTAATCGATAATTTGGATGATTTGGTTGTAGCAGTGATGGCAGCTTACTATACAGCAGCCATAAGCATACCTTAACTAATTATTAACTTAAGTCTGCTATGATACAAACTTTTATTCATACATCGTTAACATGACTAAACCTAAGATTAGTAATTTATTAAACACAGAAACAAGCACATAACATATAACAATGTGAACATTACATTTGATATTTTTACCAAAATATTATAGTTATTGTTCATACAAACTAAAATAGCTACTATTTATGTTGAAAATATTAAACTTTATTAAAATTTTAAGGTTTCTTACTATTTAATGTCTCAACAATTTGTGTATTGTGCTGTTTATGCTTCGCCAGGATTAAATATGTTAGTGTGCAATTAATTATAAAATAAGAGATCAGATTAACCTATTATACTGTTAATCTAAATTTTTTTTAATGTATATACAGTAAGCCTATTTCTAGTTTCTGGATAACCTATTTTTTCAGAAGTGTTGGCTTACCTATATTTCTTGTGGCTCTTTTAGAAGTTTACCTATGAATATGATTTTAGAAACAAAAATAAAATTATATCATTAAGTTACCAAACACATACAGCATTTATGTAGTTTAAATTATGAAATTTGAAATTTTCTTAAAAAATTCTTATTAACCTAACAAGTATGACATCAACATGAAAGCAACAGACAACTCTGGCAAAACACAAAACAGCTAAAAATAACTAACTCAATGACAGTCAGCTGATCAGTTTATTGTTTATTTTGGGCATCCTCAAAATGTTTTCATATAGCTTTCTTACTTTCGTTTTCTGTCCTGTTATACAAAATAATGAAAGTAATCACGGTATACAGAATTAGAAATTGTATTACTCTGTTGCTTGCAAATACGAACAATTTGTTCGTACTCTATGTATAATTTGGCTACAGTTGAAGAGCTGTAACTGAGCTATTAAAATTATGTTCGCGTTAGTGGATTCCAGAAAACTCCAAGCAAACGTTGAAATATCAAACCAAAATTCGTAGTCCGAGTTTGACTAATATTCTTCTTGCAAGCCCTATCAATAAATGTGCGTTCTAATAGTTTTTGTAACATAGTATTAAGGTAACAATAAGGCAATTATCATAACTCGCTGATTCAAACAATTCGATTGGAAGGATATTAATGCATATAAAACCGTACACATCTGGCAAATTAAAGTATAATCTTCAGATAATCTACCTAATATGTACCTATACAATAGACTCCCGCCTATTATGACACCCCACCGGCCCAAGTTTTCTCTCAAGACGTATTGTAACTATTTATCTTTATCCTTTTGATACTGCCGCCAACAGAAAAGAAAAACGGAATTTGGGAAAAGATAATAAGGCATGATATGCGTAAGGCTTATGCCCTTTATTTTACCCCATTCGTCCGTGGGATGGAGAGTGACTACCTAACCCCGCTAAGCTCTAATAGCTCTAGTAGCTTTCTTGTTCCACTAATAAAGTTCATATAGCTGCCTCAAAGAACCCTTAAGAACATTGTTAATCTTCAAAAATTGATATGATATTGGTTTTATTATTATTAGCGTGAGTTAGAAATATTGGTGATATTGATCACTTTAAGGATTAACACACATCCCAACGCATTTTAGTTTTTTCTATATATGTATTAGTATTTATAGAAAAACTTTTTATATTATTGT
The DNA here is from genome assembly GCF_021130785.1 of Homalodisca vitripennis. Taxonomy (NCBI): domain Eukaryota; kingdom Metazoa; phylum Arthropoda; class Insecta; order Hemiptera; family Cicadellidae; genus Homalodisca; species Homalodisca vitripennis. The sequence goes on along the minus strand of NC_060209.1, from coordinate 132,154,820 downwards.
TACATGTTAATCATTCAAATTTGTTTGATTTCTTCGAAGGAAATTACAGTTACGTACGCTTGGTCAGATATTATCAAATCAGTACGTATATTTATAACTCAGGCAGTTGTCACTGGCCCACTAATCGTCTCTAAGTGAGGCTAAGACATGGGATTTTCATAGACATTAGTTATTTGTTTTAGAACATATGTGAAATTAATGTAGTAAGTCTGAAGTCAACGGTAAACAAGGCATGTTGAGTATATGTACTACACGAGTAGAGCTGACTCACAGTATGGCCAAATGCCAGTTTACCTGGTAAAATGCTCAAAATTCAAAATAGTAATTCTTACAGTGATTTAATGTACGGTTTTGGGTTAAGAATATTCTATGGTACAAAAATATGGTTTATAAAATAATTTGTGGTTGCACATCTCTCAAAGACTATTACGAAAAAAATAATATTTATAAATAACTCTTTTAGACAATCCATTACCTGTAAATTTCCAGGTTATTGTTTTTAATAACACTCATGATTTGTTATGGAATGGCATTTTTATTACAAATATTAACTGTTCAACAACTGTTTGAATACAAAGAAAGCCAATTTTACTAGACCTTAGTATTTAATTTATTAAATAATTAAAAGTAGGCCTACAGACTTTTCAAAACTTTTAAAAATTACATCAAGAAGAAAAAGTTTTGATATAACGACACCACCTAATTATAGGGCCACATTATATATCGCTAGTTAAATTAATGGAATTAATATGTCGAAAAATATTTCTTATGCTGTATTTCCCTGAACTTCATGTGGTTGGTTGGCAAAAATTTATGCTGGAAACGATGTGAAGAATTGTGTCAGGAAATATGTTTAAACTGAGATCCTGATTAGTGGATATGGAAAACTGGTAAGAATTGTTTCATGTAAATCACTGTCGTCAAAGTCTTTCATCATACATAGACAAGAATAAATTCTATGATGGTGCGTGTCCAATCATGGAATTTAGCAGAGCGTCATTGAAGCCTATAGCTATGTAGGATGTAGACACAATTAGTCTTTTCTGATTCAGATAGATACAAATATTTTTGTGTGTGTTGTATATCTGCCTATCTGTCCGCCAGGACATCTCGCGACAATGTTGCGTTGTGTGGCATGCTCCTTCCTTGTATAACTGTCGGTGCGCTATAATTTTATCTCGTAGTTGGGTTCTTCTGACTGTAATACGAATCCCTTTATTAAAAGCTTGCAAAATACATGAACGAAACAGGCAAAAGACAATTCCAAATTAAAAAAAACGTATAGTTTTATTTTTACAGAGTTTTGTACTACGTATTTGTAAATATGTTTTCAATATAAAAAATCAAGGAAGTTTTCGGAATTGTCCCGAAAACCCGGTCTGAGTACGGACTTGGCCTCATGTCATCCAAGGGGTGGCAAAAATGAACTAGAAGTAAAGAGTAAAAAAGTACCTTTTAGTGACTGTTAGAAATTTTAGTAAATAAACTGTTCTGACTGTGCAGAACTCCAAGCCAAAAATTTTACAAAAGTAAGGGAGCAATAATCAAAGCTAAAACAGCGCTTGAATAGCTAAATATAAATATTAAAGAACCATTGCCTTCTGTTACCCGAAATTTTTATATTAACTATAGTCGATGAATATCCTCGGTTTGCCTTTATGCTTTCCGAAATGCTAATATGACATCTTCAACAGTAATGCAAAGTCTTATCCAACGCATGACTCAGCTCTGTGCACCAAGCTATATCCATTCTGACAGGTCAAGTAACACGTCCTAATAGATCAAATAATTTCTAACATCTCCACGGAGTCATAACACGCCGTACAACTCTCAATGAAATGGTCAAGCAGTACGATACAATGGGATCACGTGGCCAACAATAAATCTGGCATTAAGGTCAAGATAAATTAGGATGCCTCAATGAGAATACATATTACTTCACGCCGCTACAATCTATTCGTTTCCTTTCTTGTGAACCTCCACGAATGTGACCTCTCACGAACGAAAGAATGTTTAACCGTAACAGACGTTGAACTCAATGGTAGTCACTTCCTGTGTAGCTATGCTATTCTGTGTTATTAAAAACGTCATGCTAGAAAAACAAACATGAACCTCTGGTGTCAAAACAACTATGAAGGTTGGGGACACACATAACCGCACCGTGCCCGACACGTGAGTCGGCCGATTGTCGGTGCGGGCCCGGCTCGGTTACCGTGAGGGCCACACATGTCCGTATGCAGTCCGAGCGCAACAATCTCACTGTTTGTACTAGAGCATGTTTCTTTTGAATTCGAAGTGACAAATACTTAAAAATATATTTGGAAGATTAAGTATTGCTTGAGAAAATTGTTAATTTCATTGTTGTTATGTTTATTAATAGCTGTGGTGAATGATACATTGCAATGCTACAGTAAAGCTTTGTACAATCAGCTAGTGTGTAAAGTTTGTAAATAATATCATTATCTTGGTTATATGTTTAAATGTATAATGTATAATTCTTGTTCATTGTGTTTCATTGCAGTGAATTTCTGTCAAATACACTATAAACAGTGTATTTGGTGTTTTTTGTATTAAACCCAAGAGCTATAGTGTGATGCCAGAGAGTTTGCCATGTTGCAAGCCCGTTTATAATAATTTGTAAAACATAGTAAATATTTGTAAAATATATACTGGAGAACATACAAAAAAAAATTTTACAAAATTATTTCTTTTATAGCTCCGAGGACAAATAATTTATTGCCAGAATTAGTCAAAAATAGTAGAAACATAAATATATTTTTCTAAAAAAATTAGAGTATGGTTGATTGGTCAAAATGATATTGAGTATATGTTTAAGATAATAAATTAGTGTATGATTAGTCTTGTCTGCTAAGTTATAATAAATATTTAAAGTTAGAACATTATAAAATAATTTATTTATAATACAATATTTAATGCTACATGTGTAAAGCCTAATATTTGAATTGTAAATCATGCATAAATGCTTTTTGTTTAATACAGCACAATAGTTATACTAAAATTTAAACCTTGAAACGTAATAGTACATTATTTACTACATAAGTTACAATAACTAATTTTTATCAGTTCATTCTTGCTCGATTTTTTACCCTTTTTGTATATAGTATCCCCAAACACAGGAACAGCCTCTTATGGGTACCTAAATTTCCCTTATTTTGTAAATCTATTGGCCTAATTTATTAGGTTTAAGAAAAGAAAGAAAATCTAAAAGGATGTAACCTACTTTTTATATTTTATTACTCTAAGTACATAAATTAGAAATAAAGTAAGTAGAAAACATTTCTTTTATTTGTTATTTACTGCTATTGTAAATACGTTATGTCTTATTTATTACTAAGCACTGGCAATAATATTTATTTGTAATATTCAGTTTGTTATTATGGGGAAATAAATGATTTAGTATTATTATTATTTATTTTAACATGGGTTTTTTCTTGTTTGAAAATCTTATTGTAAAAAAAAATTTTTTATTTCTACTTTATTGAAGTGAAAAGAATAATAAATAAAAATGTCATAGAGACATTCTAAATATGACTCTTACAAAATACCGGAATAAATTTATCAAGTAACTTCAAATAACATCAAAGAAAAATAGATTTTTGCTCAAATAATTTACATGCTTGTTATTTTTTAATTAATGAAAAAATGTGTATAGACTTTTTAATAGTTCGAATTTAGTTGTTTAAAATCACTTAATGTACAACATGGTTTTCAAATTTGTTGTAATAAGAAAAATATGCACAATAAGAAAATATGACTAGTTTACTCTAATGGTAAGAAAATGTAATAGCCTACTTTTATCAATAAATATGATTTTGTACGCGAACACAGGATGTAGAGTTAGTAGGCTATACTAAATAATTCAATAAAATAGAACGTGTAGACTACATAAAATAGTTTTAAAAAAGAAGAACGCAACAGTAAACAACATATGATGCCGCTCGTAGACCGCACCGTGCCCGTCAAAATTCAAAACTCCACATATCGGTGACGGTGCGGGCACGGTGCGGCCAAGACGGTCTGGTGTCGGTGCGGACAAGTATGGACTTGCAGGTTGAAAACTGCGCTGCAATTCTTTCACCGTATGATGGCCAGCATACGGCCGACTGACGTGTCGGGCGCGGTGCGGTTATGTGTGTCCCAACCTTGAGTCATTCTGAAATGAAATACTTCATATATGTACTGATTTCCTAGTCGCAGAGAAACCACTGTTTATACTCACCATCTAGCGCCCTGGGAAGGAAGTGGAGGTCATCAAGAAATGGCTAATGTCGACAATCACTCTCTATCTGTGCGACCTCGTCTCGTCGCGACCGGAAGAGGGCACCTTTCCAGAGGACTAATAATTAACCGTGGATCCGCCACTAGATTTTCTCTATCCAAATTCAACCAGCTTTGATAAGGAAAGATAAACTAATAATTTAGATCTGGTTCCGAAAGTTCCCTAACTATGATATTTAAGCCTAGACGATCTACAAACACTTCTACCTGGCCTACTCTACCCGATAGCCGCACAACGACTCCGACACAACCTCCGCTCTCCGCTTGCTCACCTAGGCAGGAATCATCCTACAAGAACCTGTCCAGTAGAATTCCTGAAAGTAGGAGGCTCCCATAGTTAAACTATGACCTGAAGGTCAGCGCAGCTGGCTATTTAGTGTTCACGGCTACTGAAAGATTATGCGCGCCAAATTCAAATCTATATTGGCACTCACTGCACTTGAAGACAATTACTTTGAATCTCGGGAAGAGGTTCCCCTGGACCTGAAACCCCCTTTGACTGAACCTAAGTGTTATGACCTTGTCAAGAAACTCCCACAACAATTACATTACCTACTACATCTTTAACATGAGGGAAGGATAGAATGTGATAAAACCGCATATAAAACTGACACTTATATGTCAATGTTATACCTGTATTGCTTTGCTTTTTTTTTTTTTTTACATTCTTTACTTTGTGTTGCAATGTAGCTGAATTATTGTAAAGTGAATAAAGTCTACGTTTAGGTTGTTCACTGTTTTCTTACACCCAGCTATTAATTAATTAACTACAACTACACTAGTAGTAAATACTGGGTATCTTAAAAGTCTCACCCTCTCTAGTAACTTTCTTATGAATAGAGATGTAGTGATTTACTAAGGGGTATGTTTATTTGACCAACTGAGGAGTTTTTTTTATTTATGACATTATTTTAATCGTGTAAACGTGTAAATTTAACATGGGAGAGAGTAGGTGAAACATTATGAAACAACCCTTATTCGTGTTGTGTGTGCAACACGATAATGAATATGTATGTGGGCATAAAATAATCAATTTGGCAAATCATACCCTTGATACCTAAGCATTGATGAAAATGCTATGCAATCACATCAAATTTCAGCACTGGGTAGTTACAGCACAATGCATGTATAACGTATGTCACCATAACTAGACCATAACTTTAAAGTAACATTTACTCCCAACTTAATCTGCTTCCTTTTTATTCATAGTCACCAGATAGTTAGATTTTAAATGTTAAAATTTATAGTTTTATACTTTTTATTTATTTAAAACAGTATTAACCGCACGCCTATGTTTATAACGATGCTTACTTAGGGTCAGTATAAATTATTTCCTTATAACTCGTCGTTGAAAGCGAATCTTAGTAGACTACATACCTGAAATTAGATCGGCTTTAGATATTTCCAACTAAAAGGCAAAAACGTCTACATAAGTGCAAAAGAATCACACATGCATTCCTGATCTTTTCGGTAATATAGGCCTATCTATATTTTACTGTTGTTATCACAGTGTAACTACATATAAAAATTGCAAGTGTTCACTAAATTACTTTTCGATTAGTCCTACACTTCTAGAAAAGAAAATGCGATTGAGTTTGATTTATCTTGAAGCCTCTAAACAATTAATAAAACAAAGAAATTAAATTTTAACTACTGAAAATTGGAAATATCACTTATCACTATAATAAATTCTAACTAATTAGAGAGGTTTAACACATTCACTACAACACAAGTTATGTAGGTACCATAATGACTTGAAGACAGGAGGAACAGTAATAATGTGCGTAATCGTAATCGATGTGTTAAGGGCTATAAACAGTTAAGGCTTTTAACCTCTTCAAGGAGCAAGGCTCATATGGGTACATTAACTTTTATATTTTATTTCAATATTATTTAAGAGCCATCTTATGAGAAATGTACTCAATACTAACCATTAACATCCCATAAGTTGGCTACGCTGAATACATTTTGCTGCACATGTTCTCTATGTCAGCTGGACCAGTTGTTTTGAAGGCGTACTGGGTTAAGTTGTGTTTGGTGTTTCGTGAGTTTGGTGAAGTGTTTTAGATTATATATCTTGTGAGTACTTGCATAAGAATTTTATATTAAGGTGCCAAATACTATTAATTTCAATATTATTACCTAATTTAAGCCAATTTTAGAGTCAGGGAAATAAATATAAGTAATTTTTGAAATGTACTCATTTGGGTACAAAGCTCGAATAGAGGTCAGTATTAATGTTAGCCTACTCATTTGGGTACTTAGCTCTAACTTGGATAGTATTTGGACATTGTCTGTCTATCTGTAAACAGTTTTTTTTTAGATAGTAGTTCGTCTATTCAACTTATGCAAGAACACACAAAAATATAAATGTATTTTTACTTTATAGTAGTACTTCAATTGCTCAAAATATTGAAAGGCAAAGGCATTGAGGTTGTTGGCGTTTTTCGTAGTGACAGACTGTATGGAGCAGATGCAAGCTTGGAAGAACCCAAACAATTTGGTAAAATGAAAAGAGGCTCAATGAATGTTGCTACATCTGAAGACAACATAACAATTGTCCAGTGTGAAAGGACACAGGAATTGTTTATGTTGGGTCAACGTTTGCGGGCATACAGCCAACAGATCTAGTTAGAAGATGGGACAAGACAGAAAAAAAACATATCATGGTAGACCGTCCTTATTGTGTACAAATCTACAATAAGTTTATGGGAGGGGTTGACGCTTAGTAACAGAATGGTTGCCCACTACCCCCACTCTCTTAAAGGCAAACGCTTCTAATCTTAGAATATTTTTTTATCTAATGAATGTTGCGGCAGTAAATGCTTGGATAATTTTTTAAGGAGAAAACCAACTCAAAGATGCCTTTTGTAGATTTTAAGGGCAGTATTGCTAAGTGCAATGATTCAAATAGCCTGCAACAAGAGAAAAGTTGGTAGGCCACCCTCCATCACCCCGCCTTTGAAAAAAAGATGTCGCCCAGGAGTACTACAGGATGTTCGGTTTGATGGAAAAGACCACTATCCTTTCAAAAGTAATCCTGGCCGCTGCAGGGACAGAGCCTGCACGAGCAGAACCCGATATAAATGTGGGAAGTGTGATGTTTCCTGTCTGCCCAGAATGTATGGAAAACTTTCATAAAGCAAACCAAAACTGCATAATACTAATTATATGATCATTACATAATCCTAAGATTATTATTTTGACAAAATGCAGATTTTTAAAATCTAGATTGTACACTATAATTAATAAATATTTCTCTTGTACTGATTTGTTATTTCTCTTTTCCTAAAAAATTGTTACCAAATGTCAAACCATGGTCAATATTTTACAATAAGTAGGCTACTAAACATGTATTTATCCAATATAAGGTTTAAAATATTTCTAAATACAAATCACCTCTAACTAATTTTGTCTAAACCTAAAAATAATTCACATAATACCTCAAGCTACTTAAATATGCTGTAAAATATTAATGTACTCAAAACTAACCATTGACCATTACGGTAGTAAAAAAATCACATGGTGATCGATGTAGGGTCTTTGTACACATATGAGTACAAATGAATTTTAGCTGATGATTATTATAATATAAATACAGGTTTTTATGGAACAAAAAACATGAATTTTGTGTATTTCAACTGCAAATGTCACAAGAAAAAAAAAATATAAGTGCTTAGTAAAAATAATTCATTGAAAAACGTCCCTGAAGAGGTTAAAAAAAACAATCCGTTTACAAACATTCGGGTTAAGGAAAATTAGCGCCAGAATCTTAGATATATTACTCGAATATACAAATCCCTATTTTAGCCTCGTCCCCAAAAGTTGTTGCTCTGCAACAATAGCTGTCTATTAAACAATCCACGTTATACTCGTGCTGTAGTAACGTACGCTTTTATTTCGCCAGATATGCGTCCATGTTACCATGATGGCGTGGTTAGTCTGAGAGTTCGTGATTATTCATAACAATTAAACTAGTTTGGTATAGTTCTTGGTATAAACTGTTCGAGTAAAAACGAGCAAATCAAAACCAAAATTTTAATCCAAAAGTTCTATTTAAACTAAATGTCGTTAAAATATCTACAGGTGGTTAGAGACCATGCCGTATATGGCGCCAGAATTGCATGCGCCGTCCCTGTAAGATAATACTAATTTGTGGGTAGTTTAAAATACTCGGGAAATTGTCAGAGTAATAAATAACCGTTTATTTATCTTGCAATTGATGTGAAGTCAAATAAACATTGTACTACCGAGAATGCTGTCTCATATCTTGTGTACTTTACTTTAGCTTGTAGTTTAGGAATTCTAGTAAGTCTAAATGAATAGTTTAGAAAATTAAAAACAACAAGATTTGTTTATCAAATATAGGAAAGAAACCACTTATTAAACTGGTGCAGTGTATAATCCGGAACAGTGACCTTGGAAGGTTAATGGAGGTCATTAAAGACAGAATCGGAAAACCCCGTTTTAACCTCTTGGCACGATAACGTGTCTGTCACTGTACAGTACTATCCGTCATCAAAAGCCCAGTGGCCACTGGCCAGTAGTGATCAGGAACGGCAGCGTCATGACAGAGTGGCAGTGGCTGGCTTATCAGCTGTTATTCTGTTATTTAGGTGAGTTTGTTTAGTAACCAACGATTTAAGATCACATATTTAATTGGTTGAAGTTATAATTTTTAATAAGATAGAGTGGCTGAATATTGAAGCAATTAGAGTACCTAGTAAAACACTCACTGTAATAACTCAATTTGCTGCCACTAAAAGCTATGTCCAGACTTGTTAATTTTAAGAAACATGATCGTTTCAAAAATACTAAAAATAGTTTTGACATGGGAAATTATTGAAGGAATTAAGAATAAGTTCTCATAGCACATAATGTGACCAAAAGAAGAAATAAAAAATGTATTTCATTTTCAACTGATTCATTAAAAGTTGTCATTTTAATATTTTCGTGTAATAATATAAACAAGGGGTGGATCTTACTTTCCCTATTTAGGGCAATTATAAATGAAATAATAATGGCGCAGAAAATAGAGTTTTATGGGATTTTGAGATGTTTGGAGTAAAATAAATAACACCAAAATATGACATAGTCTCCAAAATCAATAGGTTTGTTTGGTTACAGTAGACACCTAACACAGGTACTTATAGATGGATATAATTTTCACAAAACAACTATTTTGAGATTAGAAGGCCCCAAAAATGGAATCTTTCTCTAACAACACTAGGATCTCATTGCAAATTAAGTACATTCTCATATACTACTACAAGAACATAGCCAGGAAAAAATTGGGGGGGGGGGGTCTAGACAACTGATATTTTCCCGTAGTGGACAAAGAGTAAGGCCCTATTTTGTTCCTTAAAAAGTTCTTGACCCGTTTCTTTGCTGGGAACAATCTTTCAGCAGTACATGTCAGTAATACTAAATTATTTAAATAATAACAATAATTTATTATCAGTAATTGAAAAAATTGATAATTTGGGGGGGATCTGGATTCCTTGGACCCTTAGCTGGCTACGCCCTTGCTATACTATGAATTGGAGAATGAATAAAAATCAATCGTGACTAGATAATGTTTTAAATGAAACTTCCACTTGTGAAAAATAAGTGTCCAAAACAGCATAACGGCAATGAAAATATGTCTGATTTTAAAATGAGAAGTACAGAACACTGATAAGAAATGGTTTAAATGATAATTATTTCTTATTGGTGTAAGAAATAACTATCATTAAATGAACATCCATTTGATAGGTGAATTTTGAAAAATAACTATGATAATACTACATATTTAAATATAAAACTAAAGAGTAGGCTCCTTGTGGGATTGGGCTGATTTATATTTGGAATTGTGAAGGCGTTGCTTATGGCGAGTACCTTGGCTGCTACAGAGAGACAGACCCCCATTTGATGAATGGACACCAACAGAATTTTGTCGTGACTCTGACTCCAGACCGCTGTCTTGAACTTTGCTCAAACAAGGGCTTTCAGTATGCTGGCCTTAAGTCCAGGTAGGTAACAAAATGAGTCTTTCAACATTCACACTCTCTCTAAACTCTGGCATAATGTTAACTTACAAGGTGCTGTTGGTATTCAAGTGTTAACATAATGCACTGTAGTTTGATAAACGTTATAATTTATTGTATGTTAGCTGTTACACACTACTATTATCACTATATAGTATACAGATAGGGTATAAAGAATTTACTTGGGATTGGATTTCAGGGCAGGTGTTGGAACTATTATTAAAGAACGCCCTTGTTTGGTTGCTGTGGCAACACTTATTACATACCATACATGAATGTACCCAGAATTTCATAGCATAGTAAATAACAGAAGTACTTAAATAAATAATCACTATTGCCTAATTTAATTATTGTTATTAATACTGCAATAAAATGTGTATTTATCAGTAAACGTTATTGACTAGTAAAAATTAATACATATGCTCAGATGCGAACTCATTATACATTAAAACATTGAATGTAGCAGACATGCTTGTGCAACGTACGTTGTTACGTAGAATCAGAACCACACAGTACAGAGCATCTGTGAAGGTATTAAGCATGTTAGACTCCATTGGATAGGGATTCACCCACTTTCCCCCTTATCAGATATTCCTCTATACAGATTTCAAATCTATACAGGTTCAAACTAGCCAAAAAATACTTTTAAATAATACATTAGTGGCAAATAAAAATATGTAAATCAAATGAAAATAAATATGTATAAAACTGTCTAAGGAAAAATGTTTTATGTCTATAGTGACCATCTTTGATTAACAGAGTAACTTGTTTTTGTGACAACAACGAGCCATCGCTTGGACACAAGACCGAGGAGTCGCAGTGTCAGACTACTTGCGTGGGGGATGACAGCAAGATTTGTGGGGGAGAGGAGGCCTTGAGTGTATTCACCACCAACAGAGCAGTGGAGGACGGTTGGTTGATAAATTTGATCACTACTCTTTTATTAGATTTTACTTCTATCATAAAGATAAAACAACGGGAAATTCCACTAGTAAATAAAGGATTAGCACAGTATTCAAAAGTGACAAGTACTTCAAGAAAATTAGCTTTTAAACTCTTGTTTTGGGAGTACTAGGGTTTGGAGAAAATTGTTTGACACTTGTATTGAACACTTGTATTGTGTTTTCATAACATCTTATTAACTGCGCTAGTTCTCTGTATTTGGAGATTTCTCTTCAGTCCTGATCATGTCTCAATTTATTTGGTTTTTAAATGCGCTTTTTGCTGGATTTTTGTTACTCATCAAAGTTTTCTTTTATTTGCGTTTTATTAAAAGCCATGTACTGATAACTGATAACGGATAAGTTTTTGGGTATTTTAAATTTCAACATATATGCTTTTGGAGAACTTAGACTTTATTGTGTTTAAATCATAAAAACAAAACAGTACTTATAAACTTACTATGGTTCTGAATTTTCTGGTAGAAGTAGTGGAGCCGATCTCGCATAACTATGTCGGCTGTTACAAGGACAACAACGATGATCGACTGCTTACTGGTTACAAGCAAGAACTCGTCAACAACTCACCAGAGAGATGCAGGGCACTTTGCTACCGGAGAGGTTATTTATACTCTGGTGTGGAATTCGGGTAATTTTTTTTATTTCTAGATTTTTCTTTACCTATTATAAGTTTACAATTAAACTAAATATTTTTATAGTTTAAAATTAATTTAACTTTAATTTTGTTTCAACTTTTTTTATAAAGTATTGTTTAAAAATTGTATACTGCCTTATTAATTTGAGTCTTGAAGAAAATTATATTTTAGTACTCTTAAATGTAAAATTGGTGAGTTTTTTTATAAAAGAGCCTCTTTATAAGATGGTCAAATTAAAGGAAATAGTGGATCAAAACCAGAGGGGTTTTGAGATTTTAATCAAGTATTTGTTAAACTTACCTACAAATAAGGTTCAGCAGCTTTATATCGTTTATCTTTCCGTAAGCCTGGTAAATGCTCTAAAATGCTCTTTGTCGTCAATTTTAGGGGTTTTAAATCTTGCAACTATAATTAGTGCGATTCATGCTGGTTCCAGATTGACCTTGTATTAATACGTTAACTAGTGACTAAAACCCCCCTCCACATCGGGATTTGGCTGAGCGTTAGTGAAGCTTCAAAAGTAGATAGGGACAGAGTTTTTTTATTAAGTTCACAGACACAACACCCTCTAAAATAGGCCCACGTGTGCCATTAACCCCTTGTAACATTAACCCCCCCGGGAATTTGTTCATATGACCAGGCAATATCCTGACTAAATTAAACCCCCTGATGTCTTAACCCCCTTTAACATTCTGCCTGATAGTGGTTGAACGGTAGGTCGTAGATCAAATCTGAGGGCACAATCGAAAGATAAAATTAAATTTCTGACAGGAAAGGTCCAGTTACTTTTTCTCGTATCTCTAACGGTTAACCCGTAAAACGCCATTAAAGTCAAAACTTTGATTAAAACTGAAAAATTAAATAACATAGGTCCAAGATAATTCCGAATTCCGCTTATCCCCGAATTTGGCCAACACCCGAAAGGGAGCCTGGGGTGTGTCGTTAACCCCCGGTAACATTAACCCCCCCGCGCAATTTCCTGTTATGACCAAATAACCAACTGAGTAAATTAAACCCCCTGATGTATTAACCCCCGGTAGCATTACCCCCCCCGGGAATTTCCTGGCATGACCTCATGTCCGAATTTTACCAATCACCAAATCTCTTAACTCCCCCCCCCCTGGGAAGTTCCTGGTATGACCAAATAACCCCCTGATGTCTTAACCCCTGGTAACATTAAACCCCCCCTGGGAATTTCCTGGCATGATATCATGTCCGAATTTTACCTATCACCAAACCAATCTTATCCCCGAATTTAAGGCACTTACTTTGGGGGCCTGGGGGCGTAGCCCCCAGCGAGCCGAAGGCGAGTATATATTATAGTTTTACTGACTGCAAGTATCCAAGTATTTAGTGAAAGTTCAGATAGATCAAACCCTGTATTGTCGGTTCTCCTGTTGTCAGGGTGGAGTGTTTCTGTGGGGATGCTCACCCCCCACCACCCCTGCTGCGAGCAGACTATCAGTGTTCCATGGCATGTCCTGATAGTTCCACACAGAAGTGTGGAGGCAGTGGCATGATATCCATATATGACACTGGTATTACCGGTATGTAACTAATGACATTATTTTTATCATTTTACTATTATATCTAGTTCAGTTATAGCATTCATCAGATCTTGACATTGCATTCTAAAAGATTAAGGGATAAAATAAATTTGTTTGTATTAAAAATAAATATTAGTGTAACTTTTATTGAAGTAATTATTTTGGATACACTGTCTTAGGAATTTTATCCTGGTATAAAATTTAAGATTGTGTTTTAAATGACATGACAACATTTTTGCTTGACTCCTTTAGGTAGATTTCATAGAAAGATGCCAATCGCAATTGTAGAATCGAAAATCACAATAATCCAAAATTTATATATATTTATGTATGGGCTTATGCAATATAATACGAGGTTGTGAACATGATGACTGCTGTAATTTTTAAAATAACCAGATTTAACTTGGTGCAAAGGTAGTATTTGTATATAACTTGAGTTTATTTGTATATAATGAGTTTGTCAGTTAGTCCAATTAAAACCAAATTGGTTTTTTAAAACCAAATAAAAGTCTCAAGATAATGGCCCATCACATTCAAGCAAAAATTGACTCATCTAATTCCACACATAGACTCAAACCAGTACTTTTTCATACACACATGGTGATTCACAGAGATATGCTGAAACAAATTATTAAAAAAGGCCTCACCCTCTTGCTACAATCAATTTAAGATTCACTGCAAAACCTTTTGTGTTGATTGTTCTCATCACTTATATCTATAATCTCTTAATACACTAATTTGGAGGTTAGACTAGGTTTGGTAATAGGCAACCAATCTTTGATTGATTATGAATTAAGTGGCTGTTAAATTTACTCAGTATTTGGTAATAATTTATTTTTGTCAACCAAAGTTTGTTGGAATGCACAAGGCCAAATTCCAAAATGTCTATACATCATGTCTTTTGGTCTTAAGAAAGATTGAACCTGTTGCAGCCAAAGCAAAAATCAAAGTTGGAGCCAAGGATCTGGATTTCATCCTAGTAAACTACATTTGACCCATGTTTTATATTTAAGGTTTATGTAGATCTCTTCTGCACAGTGTCCAGCATGATGTGTAAGGGGTGCTTAAATTTTGCTATTGTATCTGCATACTGAAATTGAAAATTTACGCTCTGAGGCATAAATAACATGATAGTGTAACTCAAGTTTTCGGTCACCTGAGTTAGAAATAGCCTTACTTGTCAAATATCAAAGATGATTTTCTTCAACTGTAACTATATTACATACTATATCATGACAATTTCAAGCAGCTATTATATTTTATTATACGATAAGAGTAAGTTCAACTGGTTATTAAATCTTGAATTATATTTAATAAGCAAACATGTTGTATTTAAATAATTCATCTAAGCAAACAATGTGGTTGTTTCAGTATTGAACTGAACACTTTTTTGGATTGGTTGGTATTTTTCCTTAATACCACTACAACAATGTATGGTGAATTGTAGGGTATTCCCCGATGATACTTGAACTTCTTGTAAACATTTTCAAAAATGTATGTAGTATGTTACAGATATTCGTGAATTGGGAATGAAGGTAAACTGTTTCAATGATGAAGACCCAAGGATTCTGCAGGCGTACAAAATTGATCTTGAGACCACCAATTCTCCCCGTAGGTGTATGAACCTCTGTAGAAGTCTAGGTTACGATTACTCTGGAGTAGAGTATGGGTAAGTTCATAATGTTTAATTTTGCATATAGGTAAACATAAATATACAGGCTGTCAAAGATTTATCTTGAACCACCTTGGAACACTGTAATGAAAGGCCCAAGGTTCTATACAAAAAATAATATTAAAATTCATATACTTCTATACCATTTTTAGTCTTTGAATTAAGAGAGAAGTCTCATTTTAATGCTATAATATTCACATCAACAACTTTTGAACTTTTTGTAAAAACTGTATGTTTTTTAATATTTCAAGGATTAAGTAAAATTAGCCTTTAGATTTTTTTGAAAAACCAATAATAATATTGAAAATCTTATTAACTTATATGTATTAATCATAGTTTTAAAATGAGACTACTTCTGTATTTCCACAAAAAATCAAGGACATGAAAATGTTTGGAATTCAACATGGTTATTATAAGGCTCTAATCAATAATCAAAATCAGTCTTTATTGTTATATAAACGTTTATACATAGCATTGCTATAAAAACAGATAACATTGTCAGAATATAACGTAATAATGATACACATAAAAGAGGTCAGGCTGGTATAACAAATTTTGTAATCTATGCTAAAATACAATTTTAAAATTCAGGATCCATCAAATACTTCTTAATGCTATAATAGTTTTTTCCAACAAAAATCTTTGCTTTTAAACTTTTTGAATCGATTAAATGTTTGTATTTTATTGGTAACTTCACGAATATCTGTAACATACTACATACTTTAAAAAAAAATGTTTACAAGAAGCTCAAGTATCATTGGGGAATACCCTACAATTCACCATATATAGTTTTTTTGCTGTGCATGATAGAGTTTTTTCTACAAGGCGCAGTCGATGTATGGGATATTAAAAATTGGCTTTAAATCTTGTATTGAAATTATGATCAAAGTTATCACCTGACAAATTTTCAAAGTTTGATTGTACTGTTAGTAAGATTTTCAGAATGTATTAATTCGGAACCGATAAGATGTTTATTCTTTAAACAGAGGTTTACAAGAAGTTCTAAATAAAGAAAAAGTCAGTAATCTTATGATTGTTTTTTGGATCTTAAAAACTGTTCACAGCACACAATACTTACTGAAGCACCAGTTTCATGATGGCATGCCACTATGTTCTTGACAACATTTTCAGGTGGAATCATATCTCTCATACAGCCCATTGGGGAACAGATAAGTTTTTTAAGCTCTTTGGCCTTGAAGTCCTGAGTCAGTTGGGCGAATGCATCATTGTAGTCCTCAATTGTGGGTTTTCCATAATACACTGCTTTGGTAATTAGGCTGTATATGCAGGCACCTTCCTGGCTCACCTTTTGACAGGTAAATTTGTTTGAAAGCTGTGACCTACCAATATTTTTCCTGAATACAACAGTTACACCAGCTGCCATATTTCTATCATGGCAAAGGTTACCAGATGTAGCGTGGGCGAAACCCACAGATGAATCAACCATATAATTATCAATTATAAGGCCCATGCCCTGCTCAATAACACTGATCCCCTGCTCCCCGATCACGGAGATAAACCCAAAGTCCAATTGGTAGATTGTTTTATTTTTTAAGAGCATTTTCAGAATCATCTCAGCAAATTTCACTTTTCCTTTCTTATTACAGTGCATACCATGGGTTGTCTAGTAATGCCGTGGTAAGATATGAAGTGAGAGAATTTGAAACTGATCTGTCTTAGCCTCTTTTTCAAGCTTTTTATTTTTAACTGAAATCTTCAGATCCAATTTGGGTTTATCATGCCTCATTGGCAATGTTGCAAGTATTAAATTTGTGTGAGAGGAGTCTCGAATCTGGCTATGTACATCTTTCATCAATCGATTCACACTTATACTTTCTAAATTGTTAGCACCTGTTATCACTAAAAGATAATCATTCTTCGTTAAGTCTGTAGCTAGCTGTTGGACCTTCTCAATAACTTTGTTAAAATTTGCACCTGATCTAACAAAAGAAAATTTACAGTTGCTTTTTGGCGAATTAAATCACTCCAGTTTTTTCAAATGACTATCAGCCAATATAGTAAGTTAAGATTGGTTGGGTTTACTCAATACAAAGCTGTTCAAATTTTTAGACCTACTGTCTTTGGAACTATATTTATGTTCTTAGGTAGGACTATGTCTTTCTTGTGTACTGATAATCTGTCAAGTGTCTTCAACAAGTTTGTTGCACTCCAAAATGTCTATGGAGAACATTTCAAAAGGATTTTCAAGATCACCAACTGTATAGTTAGCTCTTAATCATGTAAAATGGTTTGATTTTCTATAGTAAAACACATCATATCAATGTTGAGAAAATACTTTTTATGCTATAACTTTGTGGGTCAGCCCATGAGGAGTTGGAAAATCTTTAATGTAGGCATAATTCACACTCAGAGAGTACATCTATGTGGAGAATAGATTCTGTATTTGGTGAATTGATCTATTTAATAGCCTATCCTGTAATTAATGTGAATAAATTTATCATAAATTAGAATTTGAGTTCAAAATTTGTATTATGTTAAAAGTATTTGAGAAAAAAAAGCAATAATATTAAAAACGTTTTTAAACATTTGTTATTAAAAGTTTGCACAGTTCAAATTCAAAATGAGACCTTAGATTAATCATGTTACTCATAATGAGTGAACATTCTTGTAATCTCCATAATAAAAATTGCAGCAAGGAGTGTTTCTGTGACAACGATGTGCACACCAAGAGCATCAGAGATGCTCCAGATGAGGTGTGTAACACCACCTGCTCCGGGGATGTGTTTCAGAATTGTGGAGGAAATTGGAGGCTCATAGTTTACCGAACCGGGCTATCAGGTAGAGTTAGAAGGGAGTAGTTCTTTTTTAAATATATCAAAATAAAGTATTATCTAAGTTGTGGAACATTGTTGAGCTATTTTAAATGTATTTGTTACTAACTTGATCCATAAAAATGTGATTAAGTCAGGAAGTAAACTCTTGTTTTAAATCAGAACAGTTCATATCAAAATCTTGGTATCATAATGGGGTATATCAAGTAAACAACAATTTCTGTACTAGATTTTCTATTTTAATGTCACTAGTGATAATTATAATTGCTTCTACTTCTGTCTATTTTAAGAAATTGTCTTAAAAAACTATCACCAATAAAAAATTACTAATCAAAAGTTGATTGCATCACCTTTATCTTCCTTTATGTACTACAAAACTCAAAACCTGTACTTAAGAGAGTTGGTTGGTTGGAAATAACTGCAAGTCATACTTCTGTTAGCGAAAGTATATACCTCAAGAGAGTTCAACTCATTTTTAACTTCTTGTATGTTTCACAGACCCAGGACCTGTGCCTAAGAGAGTTGGTTGCTTGGAAGTAACTGCAAGTGATACCTCTGTTATGGACAGTTATCGACAAGGATACAGAGTAACTACAACTTCTGATAATTGTGCTAAACTTTGTTATAACAAGGGATTCTACTTTTCTACTCTAGTAACCAGGTAAAACATTCATGTTGAATTTTTTGGACACTAACACACTTACTGCTGATTATACTATTGTAACTAACATTGAATGTGGCCCTCAAATAGTTGACATATCAACCTTCAGGTTTCCTGTATCAAATGGAGATGGACATTTCGATAGCAAGTAGTTTTACAAAACGCTCACAAATGGCAAACATGTGCAAAGACAATGCTTACTTTAAAGCCAATTGGAAGATTCTTTATTTTATTTTCCCTGCCTCCTCTTTGGGAAGGAACATCGTGGAAAGTCTTCTTCATTTTCAGATTTTAATAAAGGCTTCAATGACTGAAAACACTTACTCATTTACAACCACAAAAACTCGTCCAGCCACAGGTTGTGTTGCATGCAGTGGAAAGATTTTCAAAACCAACAAAAGAAAACTGTAGATGCTAAATTCAAGAAAATATTCAGAAGGAGGTAGAGAAGTGGAGGAAAAAACTAAAAGTAGTCATAGATGTAATTCTATTTTGTGCTAAGCATAATCTACCATTTCGAGGAACAGCAAAGAAAGGAGTGAATAAAATAAAAAAATGGAAAATACTTTTCTATTATCTTTAACTGCCCACCAGACAGTGCTCACATTAAGCAAATGAGCCAAGTTATTAGATTTTTTGATTTTTCAGATGGGAAGTGCCAAGTTAAAGAAAGTTTTATTGACTTTATCAACACTAATAAAAAAACAGGAGAAGGCATTTCATGGGCATTCTTAAAAAAAACTTAAAGAAGATGATCTAAGTAAGTATATTTTTGAACAGTTCAGAAGATATTTATGTTTTACAGTGGCTCTACAGGAAGGTGGCAGGCTGTGTTAAGTATCTTCAACATTATGTTGAAGGGTCATTGTAACACTAGATGGTCAACCAAGGGAAGAGAGTCAGTGCTTTAAAAAGAACACTGAACAGACTGTATGCAAGTCTGGAGGAAATGGCTGGTATTAACTATGTAACTGGTATAAATGGAACTTTGAATTGTTAGTGGGGGCTCAAGGACTCATCAAGCAAATCGACTTCAAGCTCCTATGTCTTCCATCTGTGGGAAAGGGTTCTAGTCTAATTGATACAATCAATAAGTCACTTCAAAAAAAGACTTTTTACAGTCAACAAGGCAAGCAAAGTGATAAAGGGATTGTCAAATACGATTCAGGAAATCAAAGATGAAAGCATTGATCGAGCAATCCAACCACCTATGACTCGATGAATGCAGACCTATTGTGACTTGTATTCTCTAGTTTAGTTTCAATAATTAGTGTTGTATTTAGTTTTTTTATTAAGCATATTTTAGAGTTAGTGAAGTTGACACCAACATGGTGGTTGTGATACCTGACTTAGGCTACGCGTGTTACAACGCTCTGGTATGATTTGTTTATTTTAACCTAGTTTGTAATCATGTGTTAGGTTAGTTATTTAACCTGAAGAAGAGATCAGATTGCAGATCTCGAAATGTAGTGTTAATGATTTTTGTATCACTGAACAATTGCAAATGTCCGGAAAAATCTGGACATGTGTTCTCTTCACAATCCTTCCATGGTCAAAAACAAACTTCAAACAAAGAATCTTTAGTTAGATGAAAACAACGTAAAATCAAAAGAAATCAGTCCCATTACAGTAATCACCCAAACAAGTTTACAGAAATTTGCCAGTTCTCCAGTACATCTAAAGCTGTAGCATTTTTACTATTTCTGTATAAAAGAAGGTTTTAAACTCTAGAAAGTGTCAAAATTTTCCTTTGACATTCTAGATTTTTCTGCTGTGGTTTCTAACAGAACAATATCTTTTGCATTTCAATTTGTTTCTGTAACTATAGAACTTATTAATCATTATCAATAAGTTCAGTAAAATAATCCATTGGTTTGTTTCCTGGAAAAGATATTCGCAACCCAATGGATTGGAAAAATATTTTTTTTAAGTTTTTAAATTAGGGGTATCAGACCAAGGCACTATATTGGTCGGGCTGTTTCCTACAATTAGGCTGCTTATTTGGTGCAGGATTTGGCTGTGGCACTGGTTGATTACCTGACACTGATGGCTGAGATGTGTTTATTTGGAGTGGCAATTGATGTGATGTTAACGAAAATGGGCTTGGAATGTGTCTTGACATTATTTTGGTTGTTAGAGGTTGAAGGTTAGAAGAAGAACCCAATTTTAAACTTCACAGCTAAGTGATGAATTTGACATCAGTATTGGGCACAAACTATGGGTCTTGTTTTAAGTACAGGGGTATGGAGACCCTACTAATGGAACCAGGGGTGCAAAATAAGCTTAGATTCATGTGCTGGGAATTTGTTATGCCCTCTTTAAATCTAATATAAGACAGAAAGGCATTTCTGAGAATGAAGCAGCAGGTGCTCTGGACAATATGGGCTGTAAAAGTCTTTTTGCAAGCAAGAGCTCCTACAGTCAAGAGGATCAGATGCGAGACTTGGAGAAAAGCCTAAAAAATCAGGCAATAAAAAATGTTTATCTCTCCAATGCTAAAGGATGGACTCCTAGATCTAAGCAAGGAGGATATATGATTAGTATTTGGGATGCTAACAGGACTAAAACCAGGAAAATATTCCTAAGAGCTTATCTCTTGAGGCCAAAAGGCATTAGATAATAGGAACCCACAAATCAAATCGGTTTTTGCAGAAGCCTCAGCTTTGAAGGTTAAATACAAGGGAGGCACCAAGGTCTTTTTAGGACTAAATGCAGAGTATTAGACTCTTCCCTCATTTAGCTTTTAAGCAATACTATATTTTAATTACCATTTTGATGTTCTACTTTTTAGTAAAGAAATCAAATCAAAAGTATTTCGAATTCAAATTTAATTTTAAATCTAATTTCTAATTAAACATCAATGGTAATGTTTTAGTACTGAGTGCTGGTGTGACAACAAGACACCTCCACAAACTCAATCTGTAGGTGAGGAAGACTGTGAAGAGAATCTTGCTGTTGTATATAACACTGGATATACTATAAGTAAGTGTTCTCAATTTGTACAGTCTTAGAATAGTTTATATATAACACTGGATATACTATAAGTAAGTGTTCTCAATTTGTACAGTCTTAGAATAGTTTACGTTAAAGAAGAATTTGGAAACTTCAAGAAGTCAGCTTTCATAAAATGTACAGTATAATAAAATCGAACAAATACAATGTTATTTTTATAAATTATCAATTGTTATAAGAATACTATATTTTAGCAAACAACATATGAAAGCCTATTCCTTCTCCCTCTTTTCAATTATTGAGTAACAACTAAAGGGAGTTAGTACAGTCACTAAAGGTGAAGATGTGGTAAAAACGCCCAATATTCTCAGATTGCATGAATTTACTTCCAAAGTTGCATACCAGCACATCTGACCATCAACATCAAAAGTTATATTGTCTCGTTGTGTGCTTTTTGAAATTTGGGGGTAAAAACTATCCTTATACGAAAAAATTGAAAAGTCCAGATTTACACATTTTAAAGATTTAATTCATGTTCAACTATGTTGCATAAAATGCCTTTCAAGTTGTAATATATGAAATTTAATTACTTTCCTACCCTTAAAATCCTTAAAGCTATAGATGACTCACCAATTATATAAAATATACTACTTTTTTGGAAACATTGGGTAAAAATTTATTTATGTAAAAATTGTGTATAAATTATATTTTACATGATGATAAAATCAATTTTTTTAAATTTTATTGAATTTATTTTTAATATTTGTTTGTCAAACTATTACACAAAATGGTGTATTTACATTATCAAAGCATGTATGAATAAAAATTTATTTAAAATTGACTATTATATTTTAATTATATACATATAAAACAAAATAATAAATAATAATGTATAGCAAATTATTTAATTCAATATTTATGCTCATTATTTTCATGAGGCACACCATGTGTTTTATATTCAGTTTTTGAAATATACTGATTATACCATATACTAAGTCTCAAAGATCTTTCACTTTGCGTGACAGGTGCTTTCTGCTCTCCCTCCAAATTATCTTTCAGCAACTAGTCTGTGGTCCAACCTATGTATACATGCGTGCATATAATATAGTATATAATATGCATATATATATATATATATATAATATATATATATTATATATATATATATAATATATATAATATATATAAGTGTATGTGTGTATTCAAAGATGATGTTAATTTATTACTTGTGTTATATACCACCTACAAAAATAAAAAAGCACTCTGTTATTTAGTCACCTCTTTTTGCTTTTTACAAGTTTTTTAATAAACTTGTAGTTTTTTAGGAATTTGAAAAATATTGTTAAAACGTGCATTTTTGAGCTAAAAACTACCACATTTCGGTGGCAATTACCCCAAAAAGTATTGACTGTATAAAAAATTCTTATGTAACATTTTTGCTTTGAATTTGTCCCTCACTCGAATGGTAAGGTTATTTTTTATAAAAATAGTCCAACCCCTAGAAGTTGGGACATTGACCCCTTGGGGCACTGAATAACTTTTGTTTCTTGGGCTACTTCCTAGCTCAATTCCAAATTTCACGCCAGTCCATCCAATCCAAAAATTAGGTAGCCAAAATGCTTCAGTGACTATACTAAGTATTTAACAAGATATTGAAATATGTCTATGTCCTTTAGTACTAATATTTCTTATATCCTTGACTGTTCCCAGATAATCATCCAGGAGGCAATGATGACTACATTGGATGTTTTAGGAGCTATAGCACTACACCTCTTGGTGGATTCCATAAGAAGTTTGAAACTCAACTGACTCCAGAGAAGTGTACTGAGCTGTGTTTTAAAAAAGGATACCTCTACTCTGGCACCAAGAATAAGTAGGTTTAAGCCCAATACACAGAAAAGTCCTGTAAAGTTCGCCCAGTCAATTTACTTTTATTCAAAGAAAGTTGTATGTGTGTGTGTGTGTGTGTGTGTGTGTGTGTGTGTTTTTTTTTTTTTTTACTGTAATAATGAGTAATATATTTAGGGATTGTTTTGTATTTAAAGTGTATGTGTATGTAAGGTCAAATTGAATTTAGAAATCCTATAAATTTTAATTAGATTCTTATGAAAAAAGCAAAAACTAAACATTATGGCATTGATTCCTTAATGAGCATTTCTACAAAATACCATATATTTGATACTTAACTCCAAGAGTATTATTTGAGTTATTATTATCACATGGTAAATTGGTAGAAGTTATTTTGTGTTTATTTATTTGATGGTTTATTATTAATTTTGTTAACAATAATACATTTAAGAAATACAATAAACGGGTTTTAGATAGATTTCATAGAAAATCCATAAATTTACATTCATTTATCCATAAAGGTAATACTGTGCCTGTCTAACTAGAGGTCACGTATTTGATTCTTAAAGTTGACTCCCCTGATTGTGTTTTCATCAAAGAAGAGTGTCAACGACATGATTCTGAATGAGGCCACGTCACACATTAATCTTAGGAAAATCAAAGACGCACTAAAACACTTCATTTGGTAGCTGGGAGCCACATATTTGGCAGTTATGATAGTTCATACAGCCATTAATATAAAAAGTTGCCCATCACTAAAAAAAATCTGTTGAGATACGTTTGATCTATGTGAATGTGATTCAGGATATCATGCGATTCAGAATATCAACAGCTAAGTCAACACGTTTACATTGGTCTTTAGCCTCCAAGTTCTTGATGTTGCAGTTGGATTTTGCAAGCATGTAGTCTCATTGTTTATGAATAACATTTGAATTCTGGTTTTTGGGATACCCGATTCTCAACTGAGTTGAGTATTGGACTTCTTAATCACTCCACATTTTCCTCTGATGTCCTTGGCCGGCTGGCCAATTTCTTAATGTCTACACTTCCAGTGTCTTTCAACCATTGAAACCAACGAATAATAACTTTATTAACAAGTAGGTTTTCCCCAAACACTGCATGAAAACATTGGTGCACAAGATTCACGGACTTAAATTCAGCATACCACAAAACACTCAGTGCTTTTTGCTATACACTCTCCATAATTACTTTGCCCCTGTTAGTTAACAATCAAAAATACAGTAGCAATATATTTGTTATTTGAAATTTCAAAATTACACCTAAATATGAAATGTTTTTTTTTCTTAAGATAAAAATCCAACCTTTCTAATAGATATTAATAACCAAGAAATTAGATTTTGCTGATGTAGTCTGAGAGATGAGAGCAATAATTCGCATTATACTGCTATAAGCAAACTTCCTAGTTTTGTGAAATCTGTAGATGGAGTTTCCTTAAGAAAGATATCAAGTCAAAGAGATCAAGCTTAGTTATTTTGGAGGCCAAAATGGGTGGGTATCAAAAGGGTTAAAAATGTCAAACGATACATAATGTTTACATTTCATATTCTTTTAGCGTAACATATTCAAAACCAACAGACACTTAAATAAAAGTTAAATAAGAAAACAAGGCAATGAATACTCACTCTTTATCTAAAAATGTTGAATTTCATTCTTTTATTAATGAAAGGCTAAAAAGATTATTAGAAAAATGTTACCATCATTATTTTGTATAAGAAACTGAGACACAATGTTTTGAAAACCTTTTGATGTTAAAAACTTTTCTGTTTTGATAGTTAAATTAGGCACATTCAGTGCCATACAGTATCCTAACCTGTTAATTCTTTTGCATTGTACCGTTATTGTAGTACATATATTGAATTTGTATGGTTCTAATACTTTATAAATTAGAACAACTTTTCGGAAATACTTGATTTATTCCGAAATTTAAGTTCACCAAAAAGTTAACAAAGTTTACAAACTTTTGATTCAATTTTCTTCAAAATGTCACTCAATCGAACAAATCTAATTAAGAGTCTGATCAAAAGGTATTAAAATTAAAATTAAACTAAAAATGTATACTTCTCCAAAAATGGTTTAAATTAACAAAACAAAATAAAAAGTTCTCTTCTCAAAATACTCAAAATTAATATAACACAAAACTTGATATTTACTTTATGACCAAAATTTAATTCACAATACTTCAAAAAAAATTGAATTAAATTTTCAGACTCTGAAAGATGGGAAACTTTAGAAATTTTAATTACAGTATTATAAAAATAAAAGATATTAACTATACGCTGGTACGGAACTTACTACTTTGAAGATTACGGAGGCAGATCGGAAAATAAAACGCACTAAAGAAAATTAAATACTTGAAATTGAATTTACACGCGATAAAATAATTACTCTAAATCTCAACTATAGGGTTAGAGAAAGAACTTCAGCTTCGACCGGTACACCTTCTCGTGGAAAACTTCAAGACTCGACTGACTCCCTCTCTCTCTCCAGCGAGCCGGGTCGGAACGTATCACCGTAGCTCGATCAGCTGATTGACCGGCCTAACTGAACAAACAATGTCCACGCACCGCGTCTAGTTAACAAGAGCCTACTTCCTACCGCGATTCAGCATAAATAATTAGAACTATGGTACATATCTTTCCCTAGCCCGAAGCTGAAATCACGGTAGGAACCTAAACCTTTAAAACACTCATCCCGGATTAAGTACAATAATATCCCTCCACATGCACACTTTTAAATAACAATCTTGGTACTTATCACTACGTGGAGGCCGTGATGCGTAGTCCGAGGGGTGGTGTGTGGTAGGATAGCCCGACGTCCAGTATCAGTCTGGAGGTAGCCATCGCCATCGCCATTGCCGAGGGATGTGGTTGATGTGGAGTCGATGCACAGCTCCCCCAATGACCTGGCGGTCGGTGCAGTGCGGCGGCCTCGTAGATCTTGTGGTTGGCTGGCTCTCTTTACTAATAGCACTGCTACCTGCTCCTCCAATCTAACAACAATTTCAGCCCGCGAGGCATTGAGCTCTTGGAGGACATTCCTTTTTTACAAAATATTCCCTCCGTATAATTGTATGGCTGTCAGTCTTTCACGGTGTTCTTAATCGTACGCCTGCGCCAGTGTCACGAATGTAAACCATTACCATATGTTGTTAATTACAATACACTCAATTTACAGGGATTACAATGGCACAATAATCAATTGTTTACACACAATAAACCTCATATAGTGATAAAAAACAATATTACCCTGTCCTTCTACATTTGAAGGAACAGGGAAGAAATATCACTATCAATACAACTCATTGTATACCAAAAATATTACCCTGTCCTTCTCTATTGGAAGGAACAGGGGACAACAACACCACAACATTACCAAAATTACCCTGTCCTTCTACATTTGAAGGAACAGGGAAGAAATATATCTCATGATATATCACAATACCTCTGTGTATTAATTTCATACACCATTAATGCCATTCATTGTCCCTGAAAATTACATGGTTTACTACAACACTCCTATCACACACTTACACTGGCATTTTATATCATGACTTCTCATTGTTTAGCCATACAATTGCTGAAATAAAAACGTCGTCACATCACCCTTTTATATTCCAATATTTATTTGTATTATTATAATAAACTACTGGACTCTCATACTTAACTTGTTTTGTGTTTTGGGCCAAATTAATACATAAATACTCGTATATAACCAATTCTTGAAGTTAATTTAGAAATAAATTATATTGCCAATTTTATTGTTTTAGACCCATCTTCAATTCCTTTTCGACAATATAATTGTCCTGAAAATAAAACATACTGACCTTTGCGGGGGGGCTAATGTTTATTGAGTTCTCAAATTTCACATTTCGAATTTAAATTTAAATTTAGAAATATGCACCTTTAAGAAAAACAACCTATCTTTACTTTTAAAACCAAAAACACATTTAACCAGGATCGATATTTCCTTGTTATTTCCGATAAGCATTTAACATCAAAATATTCAATCATATTGCCCAGTCCTATCTTTACTATCAAGTCATAAACTCTTTCACTTATCGGGCTCACTTAGTTTTCACTTATCGGGTTCACTTGTAATAAAACTTTACGATACGGACTCTTACAAACAAATACTTTTACAAGGGGCCGAGTTATTCCAGCTTGATTACAACCGGACCTTTTCAAAATTTACACAGGAAGCTCTCAACAATATTCCTATCTCCTGCCCTCATTGTTCTTGAACCTTTCATAACCATAATTATTTTATAACCCCTTTCCGGTTACTAGCACTGGCCCTTATATTAAACTTTAGAAGGGACCTCGACATTTTTCTAAGATTCTAACGGTGTCGCTTTCAGAAGCATTTCTGCCCATAAAATTTTATTTCAAATATTAATTCCTTTTTGAGCAACAGATCCACATGCGCTAGCTCCATTTTATTTTAAAATAATTTTCTTAAAATAAATCAAATATTCTAAACTCACAATATTATTCTAAGTCCTAAGTCTTACTCACTACACAAAATTATGCAGGTTTATACACACTTTTCAAGTTTATACAAGTCTTACACAAGTCTTATACAAGTTACACACACTTTCATGAATTATACAAGTTTATACCAGTTTACAAGTTCTTTCCTGTAAATAACCTGTTGTACAAGTTTATGCTCAAAAAGAAAAAAGCAGAGTTGCGCAAATTATGTACCGTTATTATAGTACATATATTGAATTTGTATGGAGCTAATACTTTATAAATTAGAACAACTTTTCGGAAATACTTGATTTATTCCGAAATTTAAGTTCACCAAAAAGTTAACAAAGTTTACAAACTTTTGATTCAATTTTCTTCAAAATGTCACTCAATCAAACAAATCTAATTAAGAGTCTGATCAAAAGGTATTAAAATTAAAATTAAACTAAAAATGTATACTTCTCCAAAAATGGTTTAAATTAACAAAACAAAATAAAAAGTTCTCTTCTCAAAATACTCAAAATTAATATAACACAAAACTTGATATTTACTTTATGACCAAAATTTAATTCACAATACTTCAAAAAAAATTGAATTAAATTTTCAGACTCTGAAAGATGGGAAACTTTAGAAATTTTAATTACAGTATTATAAAAATAAAAGATATTAACTATACGCTGGTACGGAACTTACTACTTTGAAGATTACGGAGGCAGATCGGAAAATAAAACGCACTAAAGAAAATTAAATACTTGAAATTGAATTTACACACGATAAAATAATTACTCTAAATCCCAACTATAGGGTTAGAGAAAGAACTTCAGCTTCGACCGGTACACCTTCTCGTGGAAAACTCCAAGACTCGACTGACTCCCTCTCTCTCTCCAGCGAGCCGGGTCGGAACGTATCACTGTAGCTCGATCAGCTGATTGACCGGTCTAACTGAACAAACAATGTCCACGCACCGCGTCTAGTTAACAAGAGCCTACTTCCTACCGCGATTCAGCATAAATAATTAGAACTATGGTACAGCATATTTGACCAGTTGATCATATGGCGAACTGTTATATCTGAAGAGGGAAGCTAATCTGAAACATGTTTTGGTTTTCAGTAAAACATGATGACAAACGTCTGTACCAATTTTGTTACATTTTGACAGTGCTTTTACTATAAGTTTTTTGTGCATTAGTAGTTAATAAAACTAGTTAAAATAGAGTTCAAAAGAACTGAACCAAGTTTTATAAAACCTGATTTAGAGATAAAGCTTGTTCATTTGACCTAAACTTGAAAACCCAAACCCATAAATTCAAACCTAGAGAAACTAAAATTGGATTTTAAAGTAGATAATTATACTCATACTTAAATCAGTTGTTTAATCTGTCAATACTGCTAAGTTTGTAAATGTTTTTGTAACGTCTGATTCTTCCCAGTAATGAATGCCACTGTGGAGATAATCGCTTGAGTGAGAATAAGGTTGGAGATGATGGATGTTCATCCCCATGTTCTGGTGATACCAAGAAAAGGTGTGGAGGCATTGGCAAACTATCACTTTACTCCACAGGAATTACAGGTAATAATTTAAATTTATGGATCTAGTTGTTTGAATTCTAGCAACATCATGAAGTTTATTTATTATTTTATCAGTCAAAATTAATTATTCTGAAAGTTAAATAAATTTGTATTATACAAAAACTTTCTTATTATTCAATATACTATTTTGTCCAATCCGTTAAAATTTACTAATTAATATTAATTTATAACATGCTGTGATATAAGTAAAGTTGGAAATAAGCAAGATTTGAGTTTTATATAAAATGCAACTCAAATTAAAATTTTAAAGGATTCAGTCAAATGAGTGACTTTTGTTTTGGAGACAGTCCAAACATAAAATCGGTTCATTAGTTTTCAGTGACAACATACTGCTTGTCTACTAATTCTCCAAGTGGTAGTGTTGCAGGGCCACTAATAGTGACTGCCTCAATTTAAAGGGTTAAATATACTTACATCAGGTGAAGTAGGTATGTGTCGCTTTCATGAAATTTAACAGTTATCTTCGTTCCAAAGATGTTTCAGCAACAGGTAAGCTGATCGGTTGTTTCATTGATGAAACTCTACCAAGAGTGTTGGACCAATATAAGACAGACCTGGACAACACAAACAGTCCTCGTAGATGTCTCAACTATTGTTTGGCTCTTGGCTACTTATTCGCTGGAGTGGAGTACCAGTAAGTCTTTATTAAATAAAAGATTTATTATTTTACAACAAGATGTTTTAATATTCTCTACTTAAAGTTGGTTATTGTTTATGGATATTTTAAAATGATAGCAGTTAGTAAACATTTGCAAAGTGCAACAAAAATTTAAACATTATATTAAGAAAACTAATTTTGTGAAAGTGTCAAAACTTAAAACAAGATGAAGCATGCAACACAGTTACAATAACTAACAAAGAAACATGGTGCTTACTTAACAGAATAGATATACATCAAAACCTAACACAAAGTAAAGAAAAACTAAGAAAATCATAACACTGACCATATGGAGAGACATAAAGACCACTAAATGTGAGATTTAAGAACACAAAGACAATACAAGGGAGTGATAAGTAGACAAATCTAAAACTGCTGAACAATGCAGGTCTGAAAACCATAAATGAAGATTGATGATGCCAACCCAATACAATGATAACTAGAGGTAAATTAATCAAGGCTTACATGGAACCAGTAGACCAATGTCCAAGTCAACTCTGTGAAGTCAGTCCACTGTAGTTACAAAACTGTTTTAAAAATATTATAGTAGGAAATATTATCAAATTGTACTTTGAGTTCAATAATATGAAACAGGATTACAAATCCCAAAAGCATCTGACCAGTTCTCCCTACCACGACTATCCTGTCTTTTGTGTGTTTATTACAGGATCTGTTGTATTGTGGTGGGACTTCTATTAGGTTTCATCTTGCCATCAGTGTGCATCATGTTCTCTATTGTGTATTTCCTTTATTTATTTTTTTTATTTCAGGTAATGGTTTTGATATACAATTTGTTATGTGAAGTTTGACTTTGGTGTGTCAGAGCAATGGTTTTTTAATGTATTTACCATTATTCATATTTAACGTTATGTTTTAGAAGTTATTGGCTGAGCATTATCGATGGCTATCACTCGGGAGGCTGGAAAAATTTCATTTCTGTCTGTTTGCACGATATCTCAAAAACGAACTAACTTGGACTTTGAATTTTGCATGAAGCTTAATTTCTACAATAGGCAATAATGAATTCAATAATGATGCATATACACCATGGGATTCAGCTAAGCATTAGCAAATATTTCATATAAGAGAATTAATAAATTGCAAACAAACTCAGTTCTGGCATAATTATGAGATTTCAACATACAACATATTGAATGAAGATTCTTGGAGCAGTTGGAAAGATTTTAAATTTAATGAATTGAATTGATTTAATGAATCCAGTGTAAATTTGTATTTTGTGTGAGGCCTTTCGAAATCAAAGATTCCACCTTCAGGTGACTAAAAATATAAATTTACTGTAATACTTTATATTACTATTTAAAGTCAATAGTGCTGAAAAACACAAATGTTTGTACAGGAGGGAATGTTTCTGTGGTAACACTCGCCCAAGTTCTTCTCTCAATTCTCCAGACAGTGAATGTAACTCCATCTGTTCAGGAGACAGCTCGGAGATATGTGGTGGTAACTGGCGAATAGCTGTATACCGCACTGGCAATGGTGACAGTAAGTCATAAGTGTCCATTTGAATACAATATTTCAATTAGTAGTTTGTGTTCATTCAGGGAAGGGGACAGATTATACTTCTGGCTGTGTTATACCTGCTTGTAGAACCTTCACTAGATACAGCAAAAACTAATTTTGTCACTTACATCTTGAAAACCCAATGGATGTTGACAAGTGGTATCCCTCGACATCACTAACCGCAAAAGTTGAGATATTAGGGTGAAGCTATAAATAGATCAATAAGTTTAGTTTACTGTGGAGGATGATTGTTGGTTAGGTTTTTGCAAGCCTGAACATGAGGGAGATCATTTCCCTGCCTGCTTTAACTAGTAGAGGCTGACATAGTAAGAGCCTCCCCTTCTCAATGACTGCATGACTGAGATAGTGCCCAACATCCCTCATGATGGTTAATGTTCCAAGGGATCATGGCTGGAGGCAGTCCTACCAAATATCCTGTCACTTCAGGGATTGTATGGGTTTTACTGTAATAAGTAGTTTCCTCACTTCTTGTTCTAAAAATATGTAGTAATGTTAAAAAATAATTTGGTTTTGTATCAAATGCGTTAATTAGTAATAATTTCTTTTCTGCTGATAAAACTCAATCCATTTAACAAGCTTTTGTTTCAACTGATTAAGTTGGCATTGGTATGTTCCCCAGGTGTGTCTCCACCAGACAAAGTTTCACCATGTGAGCCATCAGTGACTCTGATGAATGGTAAGCCCGCTTGTCGCGGTGCCACTCTGTTCATAGATACCTTCTCCAATAGCACACTACATCCACATTGGAAACACGAGATCAAGATAGCAGATACACCTGTCAGTAAATAAAACTAGACATTTTGTAGTATTATGCTAAATTCAGTCGTTATTAAATGTGGTATAGTCATTAATCAATTGAATTTACAAAGCTTATTTGTTAAAAAAAATTCAACTTCTTTATTTTGAAAATGTTATGAGATAGTAAAAAATAAGGAAACACATATTTTTCTGAGAGTGACTGAAAAATTTAAGAACTATGTAAAATTTAATTTTGCATATTTATCTCTACATAGCTTGGTTAATCCATACAAATTAATATATTAAAATTACTGTAGGTAGTACTTTAAAACTCTTCTGATGAATGAGGTATATACTATATTATAAATATTATAATAAAAAAATCATTCTAAATTCTAGAACGTAATAACTTATTTTTGTTATTTTAAAGGCCAATTGCAATCTATGGAATTTAGGTTTGAATTCCTGTAGGAGAGGTCCTAAAGGAATTGTAGATATTGAAGAAAGGAGGTATTGAAGAGGAGTAGTGCTGTAAGGAACATACAAAGGAACTGAATTGATAGAATGAAGAATACTATGCTGTTTAAAATAAAGTAACAGGTTTAGCACAATTTAAATCATATGCTTCATGACAAATTACTTTCATACTCTAAAGAAAAATCCATAATTTTTCCTACTGACTAAGGCTGAAAAGAATCACTATTGAATTAACAATTGCAATGTTTCATTTTGGTTTCCTGCAAATTATTATTTAACATTACCTACTGCAGTAACACAATATTTTTATCTAATTTAATATTCCAAAATAAAATAATATTCTAAATTCTACTTTACTTTATTTACTTGCACCAATGATCCTTTCAAATGGTTATATACTCGTATTAATGAAAATATAATAAGTAAATATAAGTGAATTTAAAGCTGCAATAATTAACTGACTGTAATTGCCAACTTGATATTCACATAATAAACTAATAGAGATCGTCACACTCATGTATGGTACATCTAAGGTATTTAAGTCTGGAAAACCAATATTAATTTTATATGATCTGTTAATGATGGTAATCTAATTTCTCTTCCGAAGTGACTTGTGTGCTCAATTCACTTTTAAAAGATCTGTTAGCATCTTACCTCATTTATCTTCTGTCTCTAAAAAATTGTTTTGCGTATTGCTTCTTCTATCCACATAAATATAAAATATAGATCAATACTACTGTGTGAGCTTATTAATAGTTTCTCTCAGTTTTCTTTTTTTATTGTCATCATAATTTATTAGTGTTGATATACTTGTATATAAAGTTAACGAATTAAACATTCCTTTGAAGTAAACAATACATGTTATTCAATGTAAGCAATGTTAGAGCTGCAGTGGACCCCTAATCCTGAGAGGGCTAGTCGAGGTAAATAAAAAATAAAAGTAATATTAGATAGACAAATGTTGTCAAATGTAACGTTGAACACTACATTATAGTCAATCTAAATATTATATTACAGTTTTTTTGCTTTTAACCAATGGTCAGTCAGCAAAATTGTGTAGAATAAAAACATATAGATATACAATATATATGATTCATTAAAGTTGAATTTCATGAGCACACTCATACATGGTATATCTGAAAAACTTGATATTGACCATTACTACGCATTTCATGGACTTCCAAAGTAACCTTCAACAAATTGGTCACGGTTTCAACCTGTTTATGTAATAAAAAAGTGTAATCGATTGAAACATCAAAACAATATTACAAACATGTAATATAGTTCAACCACACAGTATAGTCTGAAACACCCAGTATATAGAAGACTTCTTTGATAGGCATGCAAAAGTTTGGTTAATTTAAAAAGATGTATACTTTGAGGTGTCATATTTCTGATTTATTTGATTACCTGTTGTATATAATCTCTTATATCACTAAAATGTATGTTTTCAGGATTATGAATTCGTAACTTTTAATTCCTTACCCGCCAACTCATTCCAGAGGGATGGAAAATTGATTATAAAGCCTGTCGTTCTCTCAGATAGGGATGTGGAACAAGGGCATATTAAACTGAATAGGTTAGACTCAACTTTTTAAATTAATTTAATATTATTAATAAGAGTGTGAATCTTAGAGATTAAAATGTTTAAACTATACGAGCAAAAAATAATGTGGAGCAAAATTTCATTTAATAGCATTTACTGTATCTGGCTTATCACCAATACAATTTTTGAAATGTTCATACTAAGGTGTGAGTAAGCCCTTTGGTAGTTTAATATTTTGGGACTTGTTTTTTCTATAAAGGTTAGTTCTTCCAAATGTTCATAACCGAAATATAATTACAATACACTAATGTTTTATCATCTTGTCATGGACTAGGGCAGAAACTTAATTTTAGTTTGTTATAACTATTCACAATCATTGGTTTATTTACTAACAATTGAGTGGCATTTATTGGATTATATCCAAAAGTATTAAATTAAGATAATTTGAAATCCTTACAGAATTATTTGAATATGTAAAAGTGATTTTTACATATTCTGTCTGAAAAGTGATTTAATCTGTTTTCTCAAAACAGATTAAATCTTTAAAAAACTAGACATATAAAACATTGAATGTCAATTACTACACAATTTGATTGCCAATTTTAGTTTCAGTACCTCATTTTTGCAGGATGAGTGAGGGAGGGCAAAAGTGTATTTTAAGCAGAAAAACATGATGAATCAAATCATCAAAATGTCAAATGACTGTTTTATCAGCCTATTCATTTATTCAAAGGGATATATGTGAATAAATAAAAAGTAAAATGTAAAATCTGGAATCAAATTGATAAAAATTATTAGGTTCAATCTAAGTTTTAAACCTTTTTTAAAAACTTGATCAGTGGATCTATGATATTGAATAAAATGTATCAGGTATTCAATCAGACTGTCAAATCTGTTAAACTTTAGTTTTACATAAATATTAATAACAATACATTAATAAGACTGTTAGATTTCTTTTGAATGATAATCATTCAGAGCAGTTTCAAAAGAAAACTACAGTTGTTTTCTGTATAATATGTCGTTATTACAACTTTCTCAAGTACACAAGTATAAACTTACACTGAATAAAAATAGCAAAAAAAAAGAAACACCTGATAACAAACTTTCTCAATGTAGTCTAAATAACAGTTTTGCATTCAAATAAATTTTGATTAGTTGTTATGATTTTTTAAAGTAATATTACATAATATAATTTTGAAATTAGGTAAATTTTGTAGATCAGAATCTGAGGATTCAAGTGAAAAACAATAATTTAGTGAACAGGTGTTGTCCACTGTGGTTGTTTCGATTTTAATATGATGTGCCAACTCATAATTCCTTAGATTCAAATCTTTTCGAGAGCTATAGTTATAATTTTGCTTATAGCTTTGAGTTAAAGCTTTTACCAGTAGCATGTAAAGTTACTGGTTTTTTCCATCTTTGTGATTAATAGAAACACGGTGACCGATCATTCTTACCCGAAAAGAGTTTAAGGTTTGTCCAATGTAGTCCTTGGGACAAAACCTACAGGTAAGCTGGTAAATTGCATTGCTTGAGGTTCAGTCCAATTCACCAGAAATCTGTCTTCTTAGTGACACTACTTTTGAACTGATCGGTCTTATCCATAATTTTTTAAATACCACGATGTGATATATGACATGGTTCACAGCCAAAATATAAATGTTGATTATTTTACCAACATTAATTTTGGGCCTTACAAGCATATTCTTAAAATTTTGATGTCTCCTAAATACTATTATATTGTGGCCTGGACAATAATTTGTCAGTTAAGGGTAAGTTCATTAAAATTCTGTAGCCTATTTTTATAGCTCTATTGAATTTGTGCAAACCAGGATAAAATTTTGTTCACAAGTACATATATATATATATATATATATATGTATATATATATCTAGTTCTCAATACCTCATTTTATACCTTTGCATGTTTGATCTGTATCTAGTTCTCTTGTTTGCCCTCAGTTGTACCGGACTGGCTAACAGCCGAGAGTGTGAGCTGTCAGCATTCTCCTACAACATCCTACCTCCTGTCCGCTCTGCCAGGATACATACACGCAATAGCTTTAGCTTCCGCTATGGAATTGTGCAAATAAGGGCTAGGCTACCAGCGGGAGACTGGATAGTACCAGGTAACTTTCATTTTGGTGTCCACACTAATTGATTTTGCAAGCTAATGATTATGTATTAATCATTCGCTTCTCTATATTAATATCAATCCAAATTTGAAACTCAAAAACATCAAGCTACTGAATAAAGTTATAAGAAAAAGAACAAGAACAATACTAAATATTAATAATACATTTTCTGTTTCAATATTACATACATTGAGCCCCACCATTTATTACATCGTAAGTGCATTGACTGAAAGCTAAGGACTTTGAATTTATGATTCCTCTACACCAGCCTAAAATAGTTCAATTGTTGAAGCCATTCAGTAAATAATCATAGAACATTAGAGAGAAATTTGATTCATTTCACAGGTAACCAACCGACTTTAGAGTTCCCTAAAGCTGCTCTTTAAATTTAAATAGGTCATGAGGTTGGAATATCTTTCAGTAACTACCATTTATCTCAGGAGTTTAAGGATGACGTTAAAAAAAAATAAGTCCACTATGTCCCAGTTTTTCAGTAGGAAATTGTGTGCGAAGCCATGGGTAACTGCTAGTTTTATGTATTGAGACAAACATTGTGCAGCCTCTAAACTTCTTGTGTGTGCATCATTTGTGCATGCAGTGTGCTTGTGGCATGATTTGTGCTTATGCTGACTGCTCTGGATTTACAGGCACATGCTTGAATATTTTTCAATCCAGAACTTGTTCTGTTGTCAAGTTAGACTTTGATGAGTTCAACTACATTTTTTTTTTTTTTTTTTTTTTTTTTTTTTTTCTTTTTCAATCTTAGAAAGAAAGAAATATTTGAATAGGTAGTTTTAATTTTTGTGCTTGGTAAACCTTATGCCTTGATCCCCTTACGAAGAGAACAGATTTTAATCTTTGAAACGTACTGCTCACTTTAAAATTGAGACCAAAGCATACCTATTATATCATACCACATACTGAAATGTATATGCCATTTCAAGTAAATATATGTAAACATACAGTGTCACTATTGTTGCAGAGTTGTGGCTCATGCCTAAAGACCAGAGTTATGGCAGCAGTTATCAATCAGGGAAGGTGCGAGTGGCTATGTCTCGAGGTAACCGGTATGTAGTATTGTGTTGATTTTATCCTCAAAAACTGTTACAATTAATATAATCTTCAATTGTTTCTTGGATTTTATACTAGGAGATCAGAATAATAATAATAATAATAATTGTGTTTTGAATAACTTTATTTCTTATTTAAATAAATCACTTCACAATTCAAACATAAACTTTTTAAAATATATTTACTATATAACGTATGACAGAGCTAGTATCACAAATACACTAATTTACTGGAAATATTACAGAGAGCTAATCTGAAGAGGGAAAAATATTGGTTCCTCTGTCTGGGCAGTAGAGTTCTGGTAAGAACTAAAAGCAATGTTACAAGTCACTCAGTTTTTAATAGTATATATGATAGCTGGTATAGTCACCCCCACACTGCACTGTTCTGAACTCCTGGTAATTTTACAGACAGCTGACCTGTAATGGGAAAGACATGGGTTCTTCTGTCCTGGAGAGTGGTGTTCTAGTGGGAACTGAAAGCAATGTTTTAAGTCACTCAGTTTTGAATAGGATATCTGACAGCTGGTACAGTCACCCTCACAACTACACTCTGATCTGGACTCCTGGTAATTATTGTGATAGACATATCTTACATAAACATGATAATAATAGAAATTGTCTATCTATTAAGTTGAACAATATTTTGGCTTCAATATTTTGGTTTATACCTAAACCATTTCAAATTTCTAAACTCAAGAGGAAATTGTCATTATGAGTGAATAAAGACGTTTACATTTCAGGCTATTCAACACATTAATATTACTACACTTTGGAATAACACTGTTTTAATCAATGTGAAGTAATATTATATAAAACAAATATAGGTACTGCAACAGTAAAACAATTTTATATGTTTGCCTTTCAGTACATTGTTTGAATATTTAAGCTTCAATATATTTTCTCTCCCCCCCCATTCTAATATAAATCTAATGTGTAGTCCATTAAAAAAGGAATGCT
This sequence comes from Homalodisca vitripennis, assembly GCF_021130785.1. Taxonomy (NCBI): domain Eukaryota; kingdom Metazoa; phylum Arthropoda; class Insecta; order Hemiptera; family Cicadellidae; genus Homalodisca; species Homalodisca vitripennis. The sequence continues at coordinate 132,116,224 of NC_060209.1, read as the reverse complement.
GAAGTTTCCTTTGGAAGATACTACATGATTTCTTGGTTTCTTGTGAAGAAATTGTTTATAGTACAACATACTTGCAGTTTGATAGTTGTTGTAACAATAGAAGAATTTGTGTAAAACATATATCTAAAACTTTAATTCTCTACAAGTTTAATACAACATTTTATTCTTCAGTAATTTAAGAAAACTTCATGTAATTATGTGTGATATTTCAAGGTATAGAAAAAATTCAAGTCTACCATAAATATTATTGGAATAAGCTATTAGTTATATTTTAAAATGTTCACCTTCATAACAAAGCAAAGAATTAAGTTAGAGATCACATACAAATGAATGGATTCAATTTTACAGTTGCAAAAGTAGTGCTATTAGAATAATTTTAAAATTTGACATAAGAGATTCTTGCGAGACACATTTTACTGAATTGGGATTTTTAAATAGTTACTCCTTGTTCACACATATATAAAACTATTTTAAATTTTTTAAATAACTTGGATTTCTTCACAAACCAAAAGACATTTATAATTACAATAAAAGAGGAAAAGACATCCCAACAATCCAATTATGTAATATAATTAGTTTAATACTGTTAATCGTTTTGATGCTATTTGATGTGTATAATCTTGTATATTGTATAAATAGATTTTCAATTCAATTAAAATCAATAATCAAAAATGATAATACCGTCTTTTAATCAAACAGAATTATTTTGTGCACAAGCTAATTTCCTCCACTTTCACTTATGTTCCAGACAACCTGTTATTTTATGTTGATGGCCAGCCCCAACAAGCACTGCTGCCACCTGGTGTCAGACTCACTGAACTGCTTGGCTTCAGGGATGATGAGTTGTCTGCCTGGAAAACAGGATCCAGAATAGCTCCCTTTGATACTGATGTAAGACATGACAGGAAATGTCTACAATTTTGGGTTTTAAGGTTTATTTGAAATATTAGGAATCTGACCCAACATTAGCATTGTTATGATGACACAAGTACCACACCACAATTGCAAGAGAATTTCATATTAAATTTCTTGTATTACATGTTTCACTAACTCCCTCAGGATGAGCTCTTTGCCTCGTTCTGTTCAAGTATTATCAATTAAGGGGTGTATGTTTGACACCTTAACCGCGGCTCTATATTGAACAGACTGCTCTCAATCTGGTTATATGTTCTTACGCGTCTGCCACATTGCTACATATGATATTGACTTTGTGATATTATAGTATGCATTTTGTTACCCTGTGCTATTTAATATCAGAGACAACAATATAAATTTAACCCTTTTAGTGCCATGTAACTTTATCACCTCTGGTGCAAAATATATGTTTATTTTTCAACATATTTTCTTCTAATTTTTACCATGTTGTAAAAAATTAAAAAATGTAGGTTAAAATATTGTTTATTTTTGAAACTAAAAAAGAAGTTCTGACCTTCAACTAATGTACCTATACATTTTTTTCATAATAACCACAGTAAAATTTATACAAGTAGTTTTATATTTTACTAAATTTTTTTAACAAACATTTTCATTTTTGAGGTGAAACCAAAAAAGCTACATTTTATGCTTGACAACATTAATATATAAGTGACAATTTAATGAATGCCTTCATTTATGTTATGTGTAAATTATATTGTTTAAAACAACTATGCTCTATAATATAGAAAGATAAATAAAAAGAAGGATATGCTATTAAAAACTTAATAGTGTTGATGTCAATGACTCCATTAGTACAGACCATAGCTTAAGCAATCCTCAGCACTGAAAGATTAAGTAGTTCCCAATACCTATAGAATTTAGTAGGCATTTTTGTCTCTTGTATTAAGTATTTCTATGCGAGTTTGAGTATTTATACCAATAGAATATCTGTATTATGATATTGTATTCTAAATTAATTACAAACTTCTGTATCCCTTAAAACCTATAATTCTGACCTATATGTAGGCCTTATGGGGCCATATTCTTTTAGAACTTAAGTTGGGCACCTTCAGAACATAACAGATTTACTAATATCTCTTGTTTTTTTTTAGTTTTACCTGTCAATGGGAGTGTCAGTAGGTGGTTCTAGAGATTTTCCAGATGGCTGTATCAACAAGGACAGGGTGAAGCCTTGGACCAATTTCAAACTTAAGGTAAGTCTTAGCTCAGTGAAATTAGCCATTAAAACAGTGATTAGGAGAAAACATTCTAAGTTTTGAATATTGGTGCAATGATACCTTAAAAGGTCCTGATAAACATACTAAAGTTCCTCGGTGGTGGGGATGAGCTAAGAAGAAGAGTAGGGTTTAAAAGTACAATTTTTTCGCAAATATCTCAAACATTAATAAGTGTAGTGAAAAATCACTCAGTATAAAATTATGTAAAAAAGATCCTATGCATACTTGTTGTAGAATTAATATTTGTGGTACAGTATATGTGGGGAAAACTGGCCTAAAAGTGTAGATTCCTCAAATATGATTATTATTCTCTCACATAACACCAAAAGCCGCACAGATTTTGTTTATAACCATTACTAAACAATAAATAGGCTAGGATGTCTAGAAAACCTTACCACATAACCTTGACTGTGCCACAGTCGTTCTGCATCACCAACCGTCCCTGGCATCAGCCAACTCAGAGCTATGCCGCCTCTTTCTCTCTCACTCCTGCCTAGCCAGTTGCTATGCTAGCCTGGCTGTTTACCTATGCCAGTGAGATTAATGCTTATTTTCTAGTTCCATACTGCTTTATCTCACACACAGTGATTGGCAATGTCGATGTTACAGTACATAAGAAGGTAATCATATCCAATCTGATCATGGCTCTCAACTTCACTCGTTTAAAACAATCCAAAATAAAAAATGAACTAAACAGCATGAAGCAAAAAGGGCCCACGGATTTAACTATGGATCCAGTACTTTTACATGGTTCATCACCATTATGAAACAGTTCACTGCTGTACAACATTGCAGTTACTGGTATTCTCACCTTGTCTGAGTAAAAAGAATGATGCCAGTGGTCACTTACAGTATGGAAAATATGCTCATATGATGCCAAGTCATACTATCACGGAAGGTATTAAAGATACACACATTAACTTCCTCTGCTTGTGAGTTTGTGCAGACCAAGTCTATGTATGTGTAGCGCTATGTTTAAAGGTTATTTTTTGACGATGGAAGGATTGTGAAGGAAACAGGATTTTTTCCCGGACATTTGCCATCGTTCAGTGAAACAAGAAAACAGTAACACTACGTTTCGAGATCTGCAATCTGATCTCTTCTTCAGGTAAAGAACTAACCTAATACATAATTACAAAACTAAGTTAAAATAAACAAATCTTACTAAAGCGTTGTGGCAAAAGGAATCTCTTCATGTTGTTGTCAACTTCACTAACACTAAAGACATGCACTTAATACAAAACTATACAAAACACTAATCATTAAAAGTAAACTAACGGAAACAGGTACCTTGCGGAAACTTTAAATACTGGCAAATATACAGTTTTAAATAAAGACCCGACTGATTCATTTGAACGCAAAGTAGCAAACACCTTAAGAAAACATAAAGAATTTTTTTCAGATAAATTTTAGATCTAAATTAACTCCTCACCACTCAAAAATCCCCCATATGTATGGCCTTCCCAAAATCCACAAACCTACCATCTCTCTTCGGCCCATCATTAGTTTCTCGTGATTCACCTTGCAGGGAATTGTCTAAAGTCCCTCTTGGACATCTTAACGCCATTGGTAGGAAAAAACTGACTCTTTCATCAAAAATTCCAGGGATTTCGTAGAGAAGTCAAAATCCTTAAAGTTGACTGAAACTGACAAACTGGTAAGTTTTGATGTCGAAAGTCTATTTACAAATTGTACCAGTTCCAGAAACTCTCGGAATTATTAAATCACGTCTCAAAGAAGACCAAACATTAAAGGATAGAACTAAACTTCCCGTGCCAGTAATTATGGGAACTGTTAGAACTATGCACTCAATGCAATTATTTTGAGTTAGAGGGTAAAATTTTACCGTCAAGATGAGGGGATGGCAATGGGTTTCTCCACTGTCTCCTATTTTCGCCAATATCTTTATGGAGGAATTCGAGCGAAAAGCTTTGGCTTCAGCTCAGTTCAAACCGAAGATTTGGTGGAGGTATGTGGATGATACCTTTGTTATTTTTTCTCATGGAGACATTGAATTAAATAATTTTTTGAATCACATTAATAGTATTTCTCCTTCCATCCGCCTCACAATGGAAGTGGAAGTCCAAAACAAGCTTCCCTTTTTGGATGTGTGTGTATTAAGAGATAGGGATGTCCTTAAGACAACTGTTTTTTTTCGAAAGATAACACACACAGGAAAATATTTAAATTATCAATCCAACCATCAAAAATCTGTCAAAGAAGGAGTAGCCTACTCGTTGTTTGATAGAGCAAGAGCTTGTGCTCAGATAAAGATGGACTAAAAGAAGAATTTAAGAAAATTGAATCGGATCTCAGAAGCAATGGATACCCTCAATTAGTAATTAATAAGTGCAAACGAACCAGAAGAATCATTCCTGAGTCAGAAAAACAGATTTGTGATAAATTTGCGTTTATGTCAATCCCTTATGTGCCGGGATTATCGGAGAAAATTAGAAGAGTAGGTAGAAAGTACAACATTAGAACCGCGTTTAAAACACACAACACACTCTTAGACAAAGTCTCGTAAAAACAAAACCAAAAAATGGCACACAGGATTCCAAAAACTGTGTTTACAGTATAAAATGTAGCTGCAATAGGGAATACATAGGCGAGACAAAAAGACCACTAAACGTAAGGATAAAAGAACACAAAGAAAACACGAGAAAGGGTTTCACAGAAAAGTCAAAAATTGCACACCATTGTTGGTCCGAAGACCATCATATGAATTGGGATGAAGCCCACATAATACATCGGGAACCACATTTCTTCAAAAGGAAATTAATTGAGGCAACATACATTAAATTGGCAGACCAACCAATCAGTCAACCATCAGTCGAGATTAGGCCGCTTTGGTTGCCAATTCTAAAAAATGAACTAAAGAGAAAACCAAAAGTATCAAACGGATCGGATATTTGTAATAAACCAATGCGGAGTCACAATATGGTTTTAAGAAGTTTCATCTCGCGTGAACCAATAATAACGAAAGGGCCCATTCCTGTTCCCCTTCCCTTGTATTTCCGCCATCTTGTTTTAGCCAGCCGTCACGATTGCCCATTGGCTAGTCCCTCTGGTCAGTCGTAGGTGGTCAGTAGACGAGTGGAAGACGCATTGTGACCTGTTTCCCGTAGTTTTACTTTTAATGATTAGTGTTTTGTATAGTTTTGTATTAAGTGCATGTCTTTAGTGTTAGTGAAGTTTGACAACAACATGTAGGTTGTGATTCCTGACTTAGGCGTGCCCACAACGCTTTAGTAAGATTTGTTTATTTTAACTTAGTTTGTAATTATGTATTAAGGTTAGTTTCTTTACCTGAAGAAGAGATCAGATTGCAGATCTCGAAACGTAGTGGTTACTGTTTTCTTGTTTTCACTGAACGATGGCAAATGTCCGGAAAAATCCTGTTTCCTTCATGTAGCGCTATGTGATGTAATTCCTAGTTGCTGGCAAAAGGAATCTCTTCATGTTGTATGTCATATTATGTTCCCTTAATAGTGTGTCATTCTTTTTGCGAATAACTCTGTCTATACTTATGTCTCCCATTACAATGACAGTACCATTCCATGTTGGTGTTTCATCAAAATTTTTTGCTGTAATAGGAGGGGACTTCAGTTTCATGTTTGTTTTTAATTTTAGTTGGATTTTCCCGTTATTAGTAGCATACTGACTGCTTGCAGCGAAACACTAAACACATTATTCTTTTTCTGGTTAGTTGCCAGTTTAAAAAAATATACATTCACTTACCTTCTGTTGTTGACTTTCGGCTTGTATCAAAGTTGGTATAGGTAGTGGTTTTTTTTTTAAACTGTTCGGTTTTTTATTACAGGTTTGTCTTTCTCCTGTTATATGGTGATAATTCTGGTAGATCGCGGTCAAGTGGGTGTTCAGTTTTTGCATACAGGTTTGCCTGGCTCCTGGTGTCATGCTGGGATTCTTGGCTGGAATCGTCAAGCAATGTTCATTCAAAATTTTCTCAAGAAGGTTTTAATTGTTTGTATAAAAAGTTTGTGATATAGGATTTTTTGAGCTTGTCTGAGAGAATGATTTTAGAAGTATCCTAGTAGCCTCCTTTTGCTTTGTTAGTTTCAGAAGAAATTCCCTGTAGTCAGCTTTATTTTGCTTGTATTTTGTATGTAAGCAATGATCACATTCAGATATTTATCTCGTCTAATAGACCAAAAACTGTTGGCCAAGATGAGAAAGAGATAAAAAATGCTGTTCAAATAGAATTCCTGTCATATAATTTACTATTATATGTATATATACTATTGTACCTTCACCTACCTAAGTTACTATTAAAATAAATACATCTTGCATAACTTTCAGGCAATGCTAAATTTCTGGCTGGATAAGGAACATTGGTGGCCATCTTGGGGTGATGTTAAGTCATCGATGATAGTGGAACACGTTCAAGTGACAGCTCTCTGATGGCCTTTGCTGCTATGTTTTATTAATTGTAATAATTTAATATAATTTTAAAATAAATGTGGATTTCTAATGCTATGTGTCATTTTTAATACCTTAGAAACTGAACGGGGTCATATTGAACATGTTAATGCCTGAGTTTAACCGATTTTGCTTCCTTTTACTTGTATTTATTGGTAAAATCTATATTTAATGTTACTGTGTTTACCATAATAAGATATTACCATTTCAGTACAGTTTATTTTGGCTAATACTGTATTATCCCTTTTTCTATTTGTTTAGACAAGTTGCTGGCAATATACAAATAGCATTAAATTAGTTTTTTGTAAAGCTCTCAATCATTGATCCTCCCACTGATCAGCGACTCCCGGATGGTAGAAATATACAGAAATTAAATGTCTATACTGCCCCAAGACCTAAGCATGTATTAACACCTTCGTTGTCATACAACCACATATTCAATCCCACTTTTTTTATCAACTGCCATACCTGTGTTATCACGTTTCCAAACACCTCCTACATTACATGACACCTATGAGATAATAAACAATGACCTCTAATTGTTTTTTTTTTTAAACTCATCACTCCACATTAGTTCTGCTTAATTGCAACTATACTTGACAGACAACTATGGAATTATTAAACACTGAGGACATTTCATCATTGTTAGATTTGCATCGGTATCAAGAGCAAAAAAATAGCTTAAATGTAGAAACTAGACATAGGCCTTCTTTAACACAATTTCCCAGGAAGAAGAGGGAAAATTTTATTATTGGTCAGTCAGATGTTGATGACAACCTAACCTCACCTGACAGAAAAAAGTTTTTGTTTGTCTCCCGCATGGCTCCAAAAATAAGTTGTGAAAGTGTAAAATCTTTTATGCAAGGTAAGATAGAGGCAAACTATGTAGTTGAAAAATTACAGTCTAAGTATCCTGACGAATACTCATCTTTTAAAATAGGCGTACCTGTAGACCTATTTGAAGACATTTACAATCCTAAGTTCTGGCCTAAAAAATTTTACATTGCTGTTTATAAACACAAAATTAAAAAGAATAATTTAAATAGCACACCAGAGCTTTTAAACTCACAGGACATCTGCATGCAAAGCGGAACTTAGGTCCAAAAGTGACGTTATCTGTAGATAAGCCTAGTATTAGTGGCCAGACATTAAAATATGACATATATGTAATTAATACACAGTCACTGGCTGATAAATTGGCTGAACTAGAACATATCCTTGAAAATGAAAACTATATCGCTATCTGTGTATGTGAGCACTGGTGTTCCTCTGAGAACATAGCCTATGCACAGCTGAGAGGTTATTTTCAAGCAGCAGCATATTGTAGAAGCAACAAGTTGAGAGGAGGGGTTGCAATCTACATTAAACATGGCGTTGATTTCCAGATGATAAACGTAGAAAAATTCTGTGTGGAAAGTCATTGTGAAGTGGTGGCTGTGACTTTGTGTTTCAACAGTTGCAGGGTAAGACTTGTATCAGTATACCGCATACCAAATGGTGACCTTGAAGTTTTTTTTAGACTCGATTGAACAGTTGATATTAAGTATGTCAAACAAGAAGTGGCCTATCTTAATTTGTGGTGACATAAATATTAATGTCCTAAATGTAAACAACACGGCAACATTAAAGCTTCAAAACATGTTACGAAGCGTAAATTGTTATTTTGGAAACAATACGCCTACCAGAGGGTCTGCATGCTTGGATAATGTTATTACAAACCTTCCTAGGGAATATGTGTCTGTTGAGGTTAAGGAACCTATCTCAGATCACTTAGCGTTGGCAGCTAGGATCTTGTGTAAGCCAAACTGTTTAGAAGAGGATAAAAATGGTACTGACAAAATTAAATCCCGCAGCTTTACTCAAGGAAATATCAGCAAATTTATGGATTTCATCAGTATGATAGATTGGAATAGAATAGTCGAAAACCCACCTTTGTCCTTTGATTCATTCATAAAAATCTTTATTTTTGGAATGGATGAATGCTTCCCCATTAAAGAAATAAATAGGAAGAAATCAGCCTTACATCGCAAAAATTGGTATACTAGCGAACATCAAAAATTGAAGAGAGAAGTGGAAAGCTGGTTTCATAAGCTACAATGGGCCCTCCGTTACCGCCTGCTTGTGGAGGAAACCAAAAATAAGTATACTGCAGTTAGGAAAAAAATACAAAAAATCGTTACATCTAGCGGAGATACAGGCAAATGCAGAAGCAATAAAAGCAGCGCCTAACAAAGTAAAAAAGGCATGTAATAAATTCTTCAAGAAAAGAGACTGTCCACAAAGACACTCACTCTCTCTCTGCTGATGACTTCAATGCGTACTTCATCTCTGCAGTGGCTGATATTGCGAAGGAAGTCGGACAATCACTTACTACGGCTATGGATTTCCTCTCCAGTACCCAAGACGCCACGGATCAATTCCAGTGGAAGACAGTGTCTTGTGAGCAGGTGGTGGAATTTGTAAATAGCATGAAGAGCAGTCACAGTAGAGATATATATGACATTAGTGCAGTGTTAGTAAAAAGTGTCCTACCTGTTATAGTTTACCCCTTAACGGTTTGTATAAATCAGTGTTTAAAAGCTGGCACATTTCCAGACTCCCTCAAGCAATCTAGAGTTGTACCCGTATATAAGAAGGGTGACAAGTCATCTGCTAGCAGCTATAGGCCCATCTCAATGGTACCCATATTTTCAAAAATCCTTGAAAAAGCAATGTAACACCAGGTAAGTGAGTTTTTTTGAAAGTAATTCACTTTTTTCTAAATTCCAATTTGGTTTTAGACAAGGTAGGTCGACGGTTGACGCGGTCGAGGGCCTTATAAGATCTGTACTTACAAGTTTTGAAAATCATGCTAGTACACACACTATCCTTTGCGATCTTTCTAAGGCTTTCGACTGTGTGCCGCACGACATCCTTTTTTCAAAATTACACTTTTATGGAGTAAGAGGTGTGGAGCTCAAACTGTTTGAATCATATTTAGCAAACCGAACACAAAGAGTAAATATTCAAAATTCACTCTCTGATATTGCAAAGGTTGTAAGTGGCGTGCCACAGGGATCGGCCCTAGGCCCTTTTCTGTTTTTAATCCTGATAAACGATTTACCATCTAGTTTAAGCTGTAATTCTGTAGTTTTTGCTGACGATACTACACTGTACTATAGTATGCCAAATAAGGATCTAAACAATCTTAGCCTATTTATGTCAAACGCTCTTGAAGAAAGCATACATTGGTTTAAAGCGAATGGCCTATCTTTGAACCAAACTAAAACACAACACTTAGTTTTTACTCTAAGCAGAGCCCATGTCAGTCACGAAAATTACAGTAATGTAAATCTCCTTGGCTTTGTACTTGACCCTTGTCTAAACTGGAGTGCACACATCCAAAAGGTTTGTGCTAGACTAAATAGAGTAATCTACTTATTAAGAAACTTAAGAAATAAGTTACCAGAGCCACTATTAAAAAAATGCTTATTTTGCTTTTTTCCATAGCATTCTGTTGTACGGGATAAGTGTTTGGGGTGGAAGTCACCATCTAAAAAGTGTATTGTTACTACAAAAAAAGCAATCAGAATTATGAGAAGGGCGTCATTAAATGCTCATTGTAAACCTTTTTTTATTGCTGAGGGAATTTTAACTGTAGTAAATGTATATATATATATATGTATGTATTAGTAAAGTTAAGGAAAATTTTGATAGTTTTAAGCTGATTTGTGATAACCACCAACATAACACCAGAAATGACTATCAGTTGCAAGAACCCTTCTGTAGGCTAAGTCTAACAAAAAATTGGTTTGATAGTGTCAGTCTTAAAATGTTCAATAAGTTACCACCTTGTGTTCATCAAGTAAGCCTTTGCAAATTTCGGTCTTCCGTGTACAATTTCCTAGTGGTTAGGCCATTTTATGATATTAAGGAATTTTTTGAGTTACCATCTAGGGAATTCATTACTGCTTTTAGTTCGGGCTAGCCCATTTTTTCTGTAGGCTACCTTGTTTTATTGATGTGTTGTTTAAAATGTCTATTTTATTGTACTGTGAATGTTTCATGTATGCCTGATCTATATTTTAGTGTTTTAAACCAGTTAGATGTTTTTATTGTAAATGTTGTTTTAACTTTCCGACAAATCAACCATTTATGTAAATAGTTATGACATGTAGGCATTGTTATGCAACTATATTAATTTGTGTTCTAGGTACAATGATACTGTACTGAAACAGATTGACTTACTATATTGACATTGTCTATTGCTTGTTAAAGTTTAATGACAGAAATAAATCTTGAATCTTGAATTTGCCTGAATGCATAGTTAATTCTGGGTTACATACTTAGCAGTGTACTGTATTTTGAAGATGATGATGACTGGGAAGCAAACCCAACGTATTGACTAGTCACGTGACATTTAGGTGATTCTGGCAGCAGTTTGATAAATTAATGTATAGCTGAAGTTAATCATGGTGGATTAGTAGAAACATGCCACATGTGTACTGACTGTGGAGGAGCTATGTTCAATGCACTTTGCTGCCTAAATACCATTTACTCAAAGGAGTGAATTTTGTTGTAAATAGTGTACTTTTAGTACAAAATAAATAACTATTCATCCTTCGAATATCTCACCAGTTTAAGGAAAACAAATTTAATTCCTAGTAACCGATGCCAATTTAAACCCACACCCAACTTTTCACCTCTCCCACATACATAAATAGGTTTCCCCACATTGTACTACACACTTCTAATTTTTTCATGTTTACATTATGAGAAAATGTCTCCAACAGTTATGTTGCAGAGCTAATCAAGTAAACTTGGCAATAGCCTATTACAGCATAAGTTGGAAACTAGGCACTTACGGAGTTGATTGAGAAAATGAGGTCTCACTAATTTAAAAAAAGAGCCTTCTAAGTAAATTTAAAAAATATGTAGTTTAAGTCTTTTGTACAGGTTTTAAGAAAGCAATAATAACCTATCAAACATTTTATAATTTTAAAAATATAATAATAAAACAATTAGATAATAATAAAAATCTATAATGCTTCTAAATGTCTCAATCATTATTTTTCATTTATTTGGTTTTAATATTTATAGATAAAAACTTTTTAAATCTATTTTTAACCATACTAAAAATACCTTTTATAAATTACAAAATGTTGAAAAATGTAACTTTATTTTCGATAGAATAAAATATATCTCCAAAATCTGTATCAGACATTTTTATTACACTACAGTGAACAAAGATACACTTTTAACAGTATGTTTCTTATTGAAATTAACTGACTTTTTAATATTTTGGAAAATTAATGTGAGTTTTTTTGCTTATAAAGACTATAAAAAGGATTTTCTGCCAACCAAGCATACATTGCTTTTATTAATCTGTCTTAAGGTACATGATGCACATCAAGATGTATTTTATTGAACAAACTACTGTTTTGTATGAAGATTAAATGTACGCTTTTCTATTGCGTACATTCAATTCATTATTAATTTCTATGTACGTAAGTATATATCTATTTTTTTAATCGGGACAAAAACACAAACCCAACTATGGCATCTGAAATATCTTAGCTAGAAATATATTGCAAGAGGTGGTAGTTAATATTATATATTCTTATATAAATATTTTTTCTTGGTAAGAGCTGAGCTGACACTTTTTAACTTCAGTATCTTTTTAATATTTTCTTCACTGGGACATAAAGGCAAACTCTAACTATGGCACTTGAAAACCCTTATATAAGTAAATTTAAAGAGCCAAAATCAATGCTTTTTGATTGAAATTAGAATATATTTTCTTGATTGGAACATAAGGTATAAACTCAACTAGGGCAAGTTAATTAAAGTTAGTTAATGACAGAAAGTTAATTTAAACTGACGAAAGTTGACACTTCTTGACCAAATTAGGTTTTTGAGACTTGTAAGTAAGTAATTTTTCATACAACAAAACCTAAAATAGAACCAGTCAAAATTGTATTTAACTTTTTAATCTATCAATCATAGATACTGAAATAATATGTACCTACCTAATATCTCTGCTTCTGTTTGAAAAATAAGGGGCTCCCATCATATTAGATCAAAATACTTCCAGTACGAAAGCTATGCCCTTTGATTTAAAAAGATGAGTATTAAGCCGCAAGTAACTGCATGTTGGTCAGAATTTTTAAGATTTTTTAAAGATACACTATAGAAATAAATAATAAACAAAACAAACACATTTTAACAAAGTTAAAAAAATGCTATGTATTTTAATATTTGGGACAAATTTTGGAAATTATTAATTAACAAACTAAAATTATATATTTCTATAATTTACGATTTTTTAACTATAAAGTGAAATCATAACATAGGTAATGTGTGTTGAATCCACATATATATTTGATAGATATGTAGTTTATGTAAAACTCTATAAATGGAGAAGAGATAGAATTGTAGAATTCATATTAGAGATGACTTCATCATAACATAAACTTTGAATATCAGCTAACTCTTACCAGCAATATAAAAGAATTTCTTGTAAACCTATACTACATGCCAGCATAATCTATTGGCTGACACTAGGATGATTTGGTTGATCCAAAAAAATCCCCATTCGATTGGAGCCAATATGTGAGCCACTTTCCCCCTGTATACAGAATGTCTTCTTGGTACACCAAGTGCAAATTCTCTAAAGCAATGCACTTCAAATAGAACTAACTATACTTTGAAATCTATTTAATTTATAACAGTGCTTTTTATAGATAAATAATTGTATCCACTAGATAGATTTTGGCATACAGAAGTGGTTGCAAACAATTCATAACACCTGTTAATAACTCGCTTTAATTTTCATACGACTAAATACAAAATAATATAACAATTGAATACATTTGGTGAAGACTGACTATAACCCAGAGCTTTTCTGAAGTAGTTGTGCAAATCTATTTGTGACAAGGAGAGAGACATCTATGAATCTGTCAACACAGTTAACCATGCAGGTTTCTGTGCGTGAGTCCAGCTTAGTGCCAGGCTTGTCCATGCAGATATCCCAGCAGGTGTCTGAGAACTCGTGTATCTGCAAAAGTAAGAGTTACATTAATGTTTTATTTTTTGTTTCTTGAATTGTTAACAGATTACTATAATAAAATATGTAAAAATTCAAAGCACTATTAAATCCTACATTATAATTTTGATACAAATTGTATTAATGTTGTAGTATATAACAACATAAATTAAATACACATGTTAATAATATAAATTATTACGTGGCATTATATTATTTTGTAATGTATTATATTAATATCAATATTAGTTGTTATGCACAATATTTAGCCAAATATTTAAAGAAAGAAATGTAAGATATACTGTGTATACAAATACAGATCCAAAACTAAATAACAAACAGAAAATACGTTTTTTCATAAATATTAACAGTGAAAATATAGAAAATTGTAAGCATTAGGGAAGTTTAAAGTTTAAGAAATCTTGAAATTTTTTTAACTTGAAAAATAAAATAATAATTTACTTACACTGGAGTTATCTTTTAGCCCCAACCCTCTGTAATAATGTAAGAGCCGAGACCAATAGTCTATTTGAACTGGATACACACACAACGTTGTTTTACTTAAAATCAATAACAGAATTTTTCTTAAGGAAGAAACTGTTTATCAGCCGTTTAGTGAAGGTCAATATTTATTATACTTATTTTCCAACCAATCAACATCAAATTTTGTACCTATATAGAGTATAAAGCAACTGAAAATATAAATTTACCACAGTAAAATTATTTGTTGTACTTGGTAAACTAAGGGTTAACACAAACAAAAAAAACACACAAGAAACCAAAGTAAAAAATATTTTAAACATTTTGTTATTAAATAATGTTATATTGTGAAAATTTTATTGTGAATGATAAAATACACAAAAATTAGATATAGGCCTAACCTGTATCTTTCTAAAACCTATATTTATAAAACGTTTGCATTTTCCCTATTTTTTTATCTTTGTCTTCTTCAGTACACCCTTCAGCAAAGAATAACTTCGATAATAATTGTGTTCCTCCTGAAATGGATTATATCAATACTGCATGGTTCAAATTTGACTTGACTTACACTGGTGGTGAGAACTTAATAATTAACAATGTTTTGTACCATACAGGAAACAGTATTTTAATTGAGACCTGATTTCAGACTACTTTTTTGTGGGGATACATTTATCAAGTTTTATTGCTAAGGGTTTGTTTAAATAATTAGACCAATCTTAATGTATATGATAAATCAAAAATTCTTCTTCAATATACTGGTGGGAATCTTAACTTTAATTTCATAAAAACAGTGATATACCTCAAAATTCTGTTACACTTAGATTATTTAATCATAGGATAATGGAGACGTTATTTTTGAAGATATTATTAATGCATTATCAAAATTCTTTATAGGTATTTGAAGCATCTATACTGATTAAGAAAAATTGGAAAGCGATTGGATGCATTCTTATTATATATTAAAAACGAAGTCCTGAATTGCATATAGTAACCTATATTTACTTCAACTACATTAGACCATCTAAAGTGATCTAAAACCATTTTTAACAATTAGTTAAAACAAAGTAATTTTAAATTATTAATTCTAAGAAAGAATTCTTAGATGCTGATAAACCATACATTGAACAAAAATTATTAAAATATTAGACATTTAAGGTTAATTATCAACAAAAGTTCATCGCTCTAGGCGGAATTGATGTTTTGGGTTAGGAGGGAAGATAACTAAAGAAAGATTTAAGCATAAGAGTGAAAGGCAACAAATTGTGGCTGTTTACTCCGGACAGCCTCATTACCTAAAACCCTCCAAAACCACTTTAACATTTCTTTAGATAGTATACTTTCATTTCTAGAAAGACTTTTTTAGTCATCCCAACTATATATTGCATACAAATTATTAGCGTTTTAATGTCAGGTATTATCTTTATTAGTCCATTGATCAAGTGGAATCAGGGTTTCTGGGTGGGAGTAGATAACCAACTAAGGAGGTTTAAGGGGAGGGGGATATCAAGGTTGTTGTCAACATTTAAGTTACATGAGAATCTGAGCTGGAAGAATGCCTACTGTGATTGAAGGTAATTTTCTTACAGTACTTTTTCCTGTTTTTCATCATTTTAATCACAGTTTCCACCTCATGGTGAACATTACTGCTCTTTTTCCTTGATTGTTTCAGTTCAGTTGACTAATGCACAACTTCTTTGGGTATTTCGATATAGCTTTTCCATTGGTTAGATTTGGTTGTGTACTCATTCACAGAAATAGTCATTATAATTCTCGTTTGTGGAGCTAACGAGTGATGTTTTTATGTATATTCAATGTAAAAGTTAGTGTTGTGAGTACACTTTAAAGTACAATTTTTCTCAGAATGGGCAGAAAATATGTTATGTTGTTTTTTTAATTCTTAATACGAATTAAATTTGTTGTGTATTTCTACTGCGGCCAGTAGTGGCCATTGTCCTGCTATGTAGAATAATATGGTTAGATTATTAGAGATACATATTAGAGGTGTAGTACTAGAGATCAAATTTTGGAATTTGATATTTTACTGATCAGTATACATCTTGAGAGACATTTTCTGTCCATCACCAATGTCTTCAGTGCTGCTCCACGCTAACGACCGGAGGCTTTACTTCAATCCATTAACTACTATTAGTTCCTTTTACAAGATTAAAAGATTTTGTAGCCTTTCCAAAATTTAAATATTTCAAAAATTTTCTTTGGTTGTTTTTATTAAATTGTTTAATTTTTTTATCCGAATGAATAGTTTGATATTAAAATTTATTTAACAAAACATATGATTCCTACTTATTAGTTACAGTCATTTGTCATGTATACAACACACAGCATGAAGTAACTAATTTATTGAGAATTTGAAAATGACGATGAATATGAGGAAATTATGTGATGATTTCTAGATATCCATGTGGGTTTGGCTACTGCATTAGCTCACTGCAATCCGTGAAATCTATAAATATTGTAACGTATTTTTAATTTGTAGGTCTAGGCCATAGTTAGGCCATTTGTTATTTTGTAATGATATTGTTGCATTTATGTTATTAAAAATTGTAATATATTACTCTTGTTGTTACTGTATTATAATTCCTGTTTTGTACGATTAATGTATAATATCGAATTTGGGTAATATATCAAATAGTTCGATAATAACATACAAATAACGTGTGTAGGTCGCTTATAAAAGTCTCCCTGATTTTCCTTTTGAAAAACATCAAATATTGTGAAATGGATAAAGCAATCATTTAGCCAAATTTTGTTTATATGGGACAAAATTAGAGGTCGTTATTACAGCAGTGTGAAACTGGCCATAGATTCCATCCATAAAACGAACTAATCCGCTGACTTGAATCCTAACCTGGTTCATGAACTACTCATGACCTAGTTCCTGAACTACAACTAACCTAGTTCCTGAACCAGTTCAATCACTTCAGGATTAAATTATATTATTAAAATTAAATTTTATAATTTAAAAAAAGAACAAATACAAAAATATCTATAGATTATACTTAATACATTACTTTGAATACATGGTCTACTGTATTATATTACTAACCTCATTATAGACCTCTTCTATTTTTGGACAAATACCAATCTATGGACGGCCATATCTCAAAAACGTAGGAGCCAATTTTGATAAAACTTTCTGTACACATTCACTACATGGTCTAGTATACTAAAATACAAGCCTCGTTCTTAGGCCACGCCTATTTCCGGAGCTACATCGATTTTACAGGCAAAGTGCTGACAAAAACCAATCTATGGACAGCCATATCTCAAAAACGTACGAGCCAATTTTGATAAAACTTTCTGTACACATTCACTACATGTGTAAGCCCTCCGATATTAGCCAGAGAGGCTCATGGTTAATAAAAGGGATAGCGTTTTGCTGCCACCACCCTAGCTCGTAGGGAAATTTAGAATAGTGGTTGAGAAGGGTCTTGAAATAATTACTCACGTTTCTCCTTTGTTTGAGTCCAATCTATATTCAAAATGCACTAAAACACTCGTAGGCGCACCCAAACTACTATATGTGTACCGGTGTGTTCGCATCTCACTCCACCAAAATAGACTTACTTCACACACTCTACATTGCCAATCCCTCCGCCTACCTCCGAGCCCTCAACTCGACTGCCGACTCGTGCTGACGAGTGCTGACCCTTGCATTTCCTCAGCACGGCCAGTCACCTCACATCACGCGGTTAAAGGGACTTGGGTTAGTCCAGTTAATTTACACACTGTGTAATTACTAAAATACCATCTAAAAATTACTATATTAAAAATAGTAGTGTGCGTGCGCGCTACATCACTCTCCCTTTCAGGAAAGATGGATCATACAGAATTTTCATGGTGATACATCTTAGATTCTCAGAATATAACAAACATTTACAATACTTCAAAAAAAAATGTATAGGATAACATTTTACATTACATCATTTTTTCACAACTTAAAAGGACAAAATAGTATTTTAGGCTGCGTAAGTTCTTATAATCTACAATTTAATTCTACTTGACATTGACAATCACTTAAGATATACGTCCTCCTAACTACATTACATTTCTTGAGCTTGGCAAGTCCCCACATATTTATAACAAATATAGTCTTTGCAACACTGACCTGACTGGTTCAGCACTACAATGAATTTCACAATACCGTACTTCAAGGCGGGCTTGGTGTATTGAATTGAACAAAGGAAGACTCCTGAATAATTTCTGCGAGCGGAGTTCCATGTTCTACTCGAATGGTTGGGGCTTGCCGCTCAGCAACTGAGGACATCCTCGCACAGGTTGGCATTTTCCTGTGACAAAACAAAACTACGCAAAGTACACTATTCAAAATGAACAAAATAAACATTGAAACTATGATAATGTAGAAATAGTTCAGTGGGGTTTCTATACTTTCTTTGATACTAGGGTACAAAACATGTGTATCATTTAAAAGCTTGTTAAGGTCTAGTTCTATGTGATTATCTTTAAGATTGTCCTTGACTTTTTGCATTGTTTCAAATAACAAGCTACTGTTTTTAAAGATTAGATTTTCTTCGTGAGATAGCAACAGGTTAATCTTTGGGATGTGCAAATGGTTAATGTCAAATTTATATTTTATATTTCCTTGAGTCCTCGAGAATAACTTATTATATTTACCAAAGATAGCGCAACTTGAAGCCTGTTTTAATATTCCAGACTTGTTTAAAGTTAATTCTAAATAACCTAGATGTGGTGGAGAGATAACTGAGTTTTCTCCATCAGAACTCCTCATACAGTTAAGTATGACTTTATATGGTTCCTTTAGGCTATAGATCCAATCATTGCCGTTTTGGATCCATACAGGTGAAGTTACATTTATGGTTAAGGTTCGTGAACATTTTTCTGTGACTAGGTTAGATCCCATGAATAGAGCGAATATACAATCATTAACGCTATGATGCAATACATTTATAGAGTTAGGACACAAATAAAAATGACTTAGTCTACACTGACTTAGTGTGTTAAAATCGATAGGTGCATAATACTGTCTCTCTTTGGAGATCAACAAATAATCAACTTGTACATTCCATTTTAACCAATGTTGAAGGTTTGTTTGGTACAATGGAATAACTTCTACTTTATAAAGTTCAAGACGTCTGTCTTGCGAACTTAAAGGTACAGTTACGATCAATCTAATTCCTGTCTTGGTGGCTAAAGCATGAGCAGTGCAAAAGGTGTAATACATAAATACGTCCTCTTCATTAACTGGTATAATTAGTTTCAAATGACGAGGTATGACTTTTCCTATGTCAAGCAATATGTTTACAAACTCATGGGGTGGTAGTAATTTGCTGCTTATTCTACCTGTGTTTACTAATTCTAAAGCTTGCCTAAACTCAACAATTCTTAACTTTGCTTCATCTATGGTTTGACCTAAATGACGTGCTAGACTGACAGATTTTAAATGTTTTGTTAATGAACGATGTAGCATAATGTTTTCTTGTTCGAATCCTTGGAGTGAAGTGATTAACATGCTATTTGAATGAGTAAGTTTAGTCATTATCTCTGATATGGCTTTAGTATTTGTTACCATCTTTTCATTCATGTCTTTCATTAAGGTGATTTGGTTTTCTCTAGAACTCAACAGTGATCCGCTAATCTTTTTTATCTCTTCAACTTTACTATTAACTTGTTCCATATCTTCGCTAGTGGGCACACCAAACAACCATTTCAATGCATATCCTCCTGCATCAACTAGTCCTCGCTTGGAGCGTTCTGTAGGTAGAAGTCTAAATAAGTCACTTACATCGGATTCATACTGGTCTATCCCGGTCTTAATTCTACTATATTCGAAAGCAAAGTCCTCATCCCACACATTTACACTAGTGTTCGTATAATAAACTAAGTCTGTGCACAATGTCTTAAGTGACTCAAGTTCGTCTCTTATTTCTATCATATTAAAATCTAATACAATCTTCCATTCATCCTCGGAAATAATTGTGTCATGAAGTTTCTTGAAAACGATTCCCTGTGTCATTTCATTCTCTGCCATTCCTGTCTCGACAAAGAGTACAAGTATTCCTGAAATCATCATTTAGATCCTAATAATTGTTTACTTCATGAATATCCTGACTTATTCGAATTTATTTTATTACGTACAGCTTGATCTTATGTTTCTTATCTTAACCTGCGTAGATATAACTTCTTTCCTTATAGTGTACTCAATCACACATTTGAATTGTTTGGATCCTTTAATTTGGCTTTTATTCACACACCTTGCATACCCATTCATCAACATTCGTTTCACAGTCATACAACATTCATACTCACGCATACAACCCATTCAATTCGGAGTAACTATTGCATTCTACTTTGTACGTGGTACTCTAAAACATCTTTTACTTACACATCAGACAAGAAGCATAACATACTAACGAGGAATATTTTAGTGTATCATATAACATCCTCAAATAACAAACAATACATAATTATTCAATACATTGCGTTTACTTTTAACTACTAAATAAACGATGCAATACACGTTCACTGTCATAACAATATGTATATACATTCCTATTATTTAATAAACTTCATAGTCTTTGAATCTACACGGTTTTCTTCTATCTCTTATGGATCTAAAAGGGCCTGGTCGCTCTTCTGCGGTTCCTGGGCTTGGTTCTCTCCTGTCTTGTTCTTCATTTTGTCCGGCTACTCTATTGAATGCCTCTTCATGGTCTTCGGTCTCTTCAATGATTTCTTCCTGTTCTTCTTCTTCTGCTACCTGAGCAGCTTTTGGATCATTTTGGCTACTTCCTTGTTCTTGCAACTTAAACTCGGTGACAGGTTTTACTCGATTCACATGTACAGTTACATTCTTCCTTTTAATTCGGAGTACGACATTCAAATCTGATATAACCTTGACAATTGTGTATGGACCTTTCCATGGTCTAGACAACTTCTTCACTCTTCCTTTTTTCACTTGGGGCACGTGAAGGTATACTCGTTGGCCCTCTTCAAATTTATTTAGCTTAGAATTCTTGTCGTATTGTCTCTTTTGCTGGGTTCTTGCATGGTCTTGGCATTGTTGAGACAAATTCCTTACGGCATTCAACTTCATCTTAAGATCTTCGACATAATCAGGGTAACCATCATCTTCTTCTGTGATCAATAGATCATCTTCTAAGGGAGTCTTCATCTCTCTTCCAAAGACTAGCTCAAAAGGAGAAAATCCTGTTGAATCATGCACTTGAGAGTTATAAGCCATATTTACCATTGGTAGGAGCTCGTCCCAGTCTGTTTGATTTCGGTTGACATAATGACTTAGCATCTTGGGTATGGATCTATGAACTCTTTCTGTTCTACCATTGCTCATGGGATGATATGCGGTGGTTTGAAGTTTCTTTATTCTTAGTAGAGCACACATGCTTTTCATTATTTCGGATGTGAAATTTGAGCCTTGATCAGTAATTAATTCGCAGGGTACTCCCATCTTCGTAATGACTCTCTGCACAAGTGCTCGGGCTATTGTTTCTGCAGTTTGGTCTGGCAATGCAATAAACTCTCCGTACCTTGTAAAATGATCTATAACTGTCAGTATGTATTTGTTTTTGGAGCTTGTTAGGGGTAATGGGCCAACAATGTCACACGAAATCCGGTATCCAAATTCTGTACTTTCTTGAAATTTACCTAAAGGTGCTTTAGTTTTTCCGTAATCCATTCTTTTATTGCATGGATCACATGCTCTGATAAAGGAGACAACATCTAATTTCATTTTCGGCCAATAAAACTTTTCTTGGATTCTTAACATCGTCTTCTTGATACCTCCATGACCTGCTGTCGGGATATCATGGTGTAAACGAATAACCTTCTCTCTTAACCGTCTTGGAACGACTATCAGTTGTCTGTCCTGCCTCTTTATATAGATGACTCCTTGTGGACTTGTTTTGAACTGAGGGTATTTTTTTCAATCTCTGGCACTCTTCATCCTTACATTGATTTTCTTTAATGCTGTCCACATCCAATATAGGTAGACTTTCCACAGTATTCTTGCACACAATTCTGCTCAGACAATCAGCGTTTTGATTTTTTATCCCTGGTTTATGGAATACCTTGTAGTCATATTCAGCCAATTTCAGTGCCCATCTAGTGAGTCTACTCGAAGGATCTTTTAGCGACAGCAGCCATCTGATTGCGCTGTGATCAGTATACAAGGAGAATGATCGTCCGTACAGGTAGCATCGGAAATACTTTACTGCCCATACAACTGCTAAAAGTTCTTTTTCTGTTACTGTATAATTCTGCTCAGCAGAGTTTAAACTGTCTTGACGCATAGGCGATAGGGTGTTCTATTCCATTAATCACTTGTCCTAATACTGCGCCAAGTGCAACATTACTTGCATCAGTGCTTAAGACGAATTCCTTGGAGAAATTTGGATACACTAATAAAGGTTCAGTTACAAGGATGGTCTTCAATTTTTCAAATGATGTTTCCGCTTCTTCGTTCCACTCAAACTTTTGGTCTTTTTTGGTTAATTTTGTCAGAGGTTTAGCGATGTCGGCAAATTTCGGTACATGCCTCCTATAGTAACTACATAGTCCTATAAATCCACGAAGTTCCTTTTCATTCTTGGGTCTTGGAAAATTTTTGACAGCTTCAATCTTATTCTGACATGGTTTGATTCCATCTCTCGATACAACATGGCCTAGGAAGTTAATTTCAGACTTTGCTATTTGGCATTTCTTCAACTGGATACTCAAATTTACCTCTTGAAATCTCTCTAGAACTTCACTAAGATCTTTAGCGTGCTGATCAATACTCGAACTGAAGATTAGGATATCATCCATGTAGGGCAAGCATGCTTTTCCTTTCAGACCTGTGAGAGTAGTATCAACCAATCGTTGAAATACAGAAGGAGAATTGATCAATCCCATTGGCATGCGTGTATATTCATAATGACCATCAGGAGTACTGAAGGCCGTCTTCTCTTGACTTTCAGGGTGCATTTTTACCTGATAGAAACCTGAATTCAGATCCAGTGCCGAGAAGTACTGACTGCCTCCTAACATGTCTAAAGTTTCATGTATATCTGGAAGGGGATATATTTCCGGAACTGTAATTTTATTGAGTTCCCGATAGTCTACACATAGACGATAACTGATGGTACCATCAGAGCCTGCTTTCTTGGGGACAATGATTACCGGTGCTGACCATGGGGAAGTACTGGGTACAATTACACCTTTATCTAATTGTTCTTGTATCAAATTTTGTAGAGTACCTCTCTGTGATTGTGGCACTCTGTAAGGTTTCTTATTGATCGGAGGATGTTGGCTCGTGTTGATTTTGTGAGTAACTAAAGAAGTACACCCCAAATTCTCTATTCCTCCTAAGCTAAATAGACGCTTGTAGCGTTGGAGAACATTTTTTAATTTATTTTGGTCTTCAGTTGGGAGGTGCTTTAATTTTTCTTCAAGTTTTCCATTGAATTCCTCTGTCCTATTTTGTGTTAGATTTACTCGTTTCCATGCTCCTTTATTTGCTTCACTGTGTGGCTCTTCTATTTTGCAGAGCAGCGTATTCTTGTATATCACTAAATTTTCAGATGTGATATTTATGATTTTGGTCCAACACATTCCTTTATTCACTTTTGAAAGGCTTCTAGCGACATTGATGCCATGAACTTTTACTAACGCTGGTTCTGTAATTACTGTTTTTCCTTCCATTTGTTCCATTTGATCCTTTTTGTTTTTGCTTAATTTTACTTGAATAAGCATTTCTGAACGGGCAGGCACGTTGATGTTTGTGCGACTATACGCTAAAATGTCAGGTATTTCTTCCTTCAGGATTTGTTTTGGTGGATTAAGGTTTGTTGAACTTGTTTCGTGGGAACATTGAACAATGCCAATGCCACTTCTCCTGCTTCGAGTTACAGGGGATTCTCTTTCATGGAAACTGCATGCTATCTTGTTTCCAATACTCAGAGACTTATTCTCAAGGTCAATCACAGCCTTTTTTCGTTTCAAAACATCGTATCCTAGGATAGCAATATAATCTTCAGGGAGATCTGTTGCTACGAAGTCACATTTTAAATCAAGTAACTCCAGTTGCAAGGTCTCTGTTACAGTGCCGTAAACGTTCATAACAGCACCAGTGATACCTCGTATTTGGATTTCAGTTGGAGTTAGCTTGTTCTGAGCCATTGTCCTATCGATCAGTGATACTTGTGCTCCTGTATCGATTACAATGAGACCGTTCACTCCTCCTATGCACCCTTGTACAATTAATTCACTCACATTTTCTTGTGTCAAAGTGGCAACAGCTTTGAAATTCAACTTCGCCTGTCTGAGTCCCGTGTGGTTCAGATTTAATGATTTCTGAGGTTCCCAGCGGCGTGCCTGGGTCCCTCGTTGTGGTTTAACGTGTTCGAAGCTGATCCACGTCCTCCATGCTGATACCCTCTGCTCCTGAAGGTTCCTCCTCTAGCTGCGCCTCTTCCTAATGCTGTATTTCTCATACCCCAACAATTGTTTGCTGTGTGTCCAGGTTTTCGGCAATTTTCACAATAATAGGTAGTTGTTTCACTTTTACTTCTACAATCCCTCTCTTTGTGACCTTTCTTCTTACATGTATAACATACAATATCTACTCGCCTGGATTGGCATTCTCTGGCTTTATGGCCTGGTTTCCCACAAGTGTAACACGTAGTATCGGTGATCGTTCCAAAAACTCGCCTTGTCTTCTCCTCAAATTCGGATGGTCTTTTCTCTAAGTTGTTTAGAGCTATCGCCGTGGTTACAGCTTCTCTGAATGTTTTAGGGAACTTGATCCTGGTCTGCCGTCCTATTTCACCATTTAATCCTCTTACAAAGGCATCCATGGCTCTTCTATCGGCCTCTTCTCTCAGAATTTGGTTTGCTTCAGCGTTGTTTGTAACTCTTAGAGTTTTATCACTGACCCTTTTTACTCGGTCAGAGAACTGCTCAATAGTTTTCTCCTCTGTTTTGTCGTATGCTAGCCAATTGCTCGAAGTAGTAATGATCTGGTAGGCTATCGCCGAATCTTTCCATAAAAGCAGCTTTTATTTCTTCTAAAGTTGTTGAGTTTTTTACATTTTTCGTCTGACTTTGCAAACTGTAGAGCACTGCCTGTTAGTTTAAGTTTTAAAACTTGAAGTTTTTGAGCTTCACTCCAATTGCTGAGCTCTCCAATTCCTTCGATGTTGTCAAAGAAGGGGGCGACTAGATCTGCTTTCTCTCCATCGTAATGGGCTATACTTGAGACAAGCTCAAATGACGGCTTGCTGTCTGCAAGGGTCATGTCCATCGGGTACGGAGATGTTTCAGTTTTGTTCACCGCGGAGGTAGAAGCGTTGGCTAACGTTTCATCTAGTGTTACTTGAAGCGACCTCACTTTATTCGATATGGCATCAAAGGCGTCTTGGACCTCAACGGTCTTCCCTTCTAGGTGTACAGTGCCCATCGTTAATAATTTAAAAAAAATTTGGTTTTCCTCTTTGGAATACAGTAGCTATACAATTCTCTAGGTTATCAGTGATATTCAATAGTTAAACTTAAACGCTCTAAATGAAATCCCTAAAAGACATTGACAGCAACAATGTGAATAACTAGTTTCCCTATTTTTCAGTAAAATAACTTTTCCCCTTTTTTTTTTTTTTTTCAATTTTCGATAATGGATCAATCAAACAATAAAGTTTTTCGATTTCCAAATGATACCAATCACTAATCGGTAGTATTGAGTTATCAATGGATCAATAGTCTAACAATGCCTCGATATACAAGTATATCAATACTGTAATGTGACTCAATACAGCTGCAATAATATTAAATAATCGTATTTGTTATATGATATACTATGTGCTATTACTTATATACTCTAATAGTTAATCACATTAACTGATATCACTTTGTTTTCAGTATAATTCGAAATTTACCCTTTTTATAAGTCAGCAACAAGTTACTTCCAACAATTATTGCTATTATACTCTTTTACACTTATATTAAAATTTCTACGGGTTTCTTTTTGTATACAGATATTAATGAATTATCAATCAAATTGAACAGTAAGCTAATATAGAATCATTGGCATATCCCTATTTCCAAGCAAATGATTTTAATCAACACGTTATTCTGCTTATATTTACGCTGAAAACATGATGGACTGAATGCCCTGGAGGTGACGACCTGACATGGAGGCTTTGGCAAAATAAAATACTAGGATGTTATCCTTTTAATTTCTCTTATTTAAATAATTCTGAATCTGTTTGTCAATAAAGAAGTTTAATGCTTAAAGCCTGGCCTCAATGCTGCATTCACCATTTATTTCCAAAGCATTTTGAACCATATTATTTAACCAACTATTTACTAATAATACGTAGTCTAATCTTAGGTTTCGCCAATGATTTAATTTAATTTAATTTAACAAAGTTCCCACTGCTCACCAAATAGTGACAGGGCTGCCATCTCGAAGGCTGTGGATGATCGTGACTGCGTTGACGGAGATGACAACATCTGCGTAGACAGTGGTCGGCAGTTGGTAGTTCCGGTCTGGATCACTGGATGTCCGGTGACGTATGCCCTCCTTGTTCCTTTCTATGTTCTATGATGACGTATGATGATGGCGTCCAACTTCCGCTTCATAGTGTAATGGCGTTTGCACATGGTGTAATAAGCACACAGAACTAATCCAAGTCCATCTTCGTTCATATAAGTTGAATTTACTCGAAATTTAGAAATATAACATTGCAATTAATTTGTAAATGAATTTAGAATAGTAGTTATTTGGATAATGGAGTGTAAACTGAAATGTTCTAATAATTTTCTCAACCACGTGGTACACTTCTTTATTTCTTTTAGAGTTCTTTTAAAGTTTTGAAATCATTTTGAAATAATTTGCTGGTTTAATTATCGTATCCCACCGCTGGTCACCACTGTAAGCCCTCCGATATTAGCCAGAGAGGCTCATGGTTAATAAAAGGGATAGCGTTTTGCTGCCACCACCCTAGCTCGTAGGGAAATTTAGAATAGTGGTTGAGAAGGGTCTTGAAATAATTACTCACGTTTTCTCCTTTGTTTGAGTCCAATCTATATTCAAAATGCACTAAAACACTCGTAGGCGCACCCAAACTACTATATGTGTACCGGTGTGTTCGCATCTCACTCCACCAAAATAGACTTACTTCACACACTCTACATTGCCAATCCCTCCGCCTACCTCCGAGCCCTCAACTCGACTGCCGACTCGTGCTGACGAGTGCTGACCCTTGCATTTCCTCAGCACGGCCAGTCACCTCACATCACGCGGTTAAAGGGACTTGGGTTAGTCCAGTTAATTTACACACTGTGTAATTACTAAAATACCATCTAAAAATTACTATATTAAAATAGTAGTGTGCGTGCGCGCTACACATGGTCTAGTATACTAAAATACAAGCCTCATTCTTAGGCCACGCCTATTTCCGGAGCCACAATAACTTTATAGGCCAAGTGCTGACAAAAACCAATCTATAGACAGCCATATCTCAAAAATGTACGAGCCAATTTTGATAAAACTTTCTGTACACATTCACTACATGGTCTAGTATACTAAAATACAAGCCTCATTCTTAGGCCACGCCTATTTCCGGAGCCACATCGATTTTACAGGCCAAGTGCTGACAAAAACCAATCTATGGACAGCCATATCTTAAAAACGTACGAGCCAATTTTGATAAAGCTTTCTGTACACATTCACTACATGGTCTAGTATACTAAAATACAAGCCTCATTCTTAGGCCACGCCTATTTCCGGGAGCTACATCGATTTTACAGGCCAAGTGCTGACAAAAACCAATCTATGGACGGCCATATCTCAAAAACGTACGAGCCAATTTTTGATAAAACTTTCTGTATCACATTCACTACATGGTCTACTATACTGAAATACAAGCCTCGTTCTTAGGCCACGCCTATTTCGAGCTACATCGATTTTACAGGCAAAGTGCTGACAAAAAACCAATCTATGGACAGCCATATCTCAAAAACGTACGAGCCAATTTTTGATAAAACTTTCTGTACACATTCACTACATGGTCTAGTATACTAAAATACAAGCCTCATTCTTAGGCCACGCCTATTTCCGGAGCCACAATAACTTTATAGGCCAAGTGCTGACAAAAACCAATCTATAGACAGCCATATCTCAAAAATGTACGAGCCAATTTGATAAAACTTTCTGTACACATTCACTACATGGTCTAGTATACTAAAATACAAGCCTCATTCTTAGGCCACGCTATTTCCGGAGCCACATCGATTTTACAGGCCAAGTGCTGACAAAAACCAATCTATGGACAGCCATATCTCAAAAACGTACGAGCCAATTTTGATAAAACTTTCTGTACACATTCACTACATGGTCTAGTATACTAAAATACAAGCCTCATTCTTAGGCCACGCCTATTTCCGGAGCTACATCGATGTTACAGGCCAAGTGCTGACAAAAACCAATCTATGGACGGCCATATCTCAAAAATGTACGAGCCAATTTTAATAAAACTTTCTGTACACATTCACTACATGGTCCTAGTATACTAAAATATAAGCCTCATTCTTAGGCCACGCCTATTTCCGGAGCCACAATAACTTTATAGGCCAAGTGCTGACAAAAACCAATCTATGGACAGCCATATCTTAAAAAACGTACGAGCCAATTTTGATAAAACTTTCTGTACACATTCACTACATGGTCTAGTATACTAAAATACAAAGCTTCATTCTTAGGCCAACGCCTATTTCCGGAGCTACATCGATTTTACAGGCCAAGTGCTGACAAAAAAACCAATCTATGGACGGCCATATCTCAAAAATGTACGAGCCAATTTTGATTAAAACTTTCTGTACACATTCAATACATGGTCTAGTATACTAAAATACAAGCCTCATTCGTAGGCCACGCCTATTTCCGGAGCCACATCGATTTTACAGGCCAATTGCTGACAAAAACCAATCTATGGACGGCCATATCTCAAAACTGTACGAGCCAATTTTTGATAAAACTTTTCTGTACACATTCACTACATGGTCTAGTATACTAAAATATAAGCCTCATTCTTAGGCCACGCCTATTTCCGGAGCCACATCGATTTCACAGGCCAAGTGCTGACAAAAACCAATCTATGGACGGCCATATCTCAAAACGTACGAGCCAAATTTTGAATAAAACTTTCTGTACACATTCAATACATGGTCTAGTATACTAAAAATACAAAGCCTCATTCTTAGGCCACGCCTATTTCCGGAGCCACAATAACTATTATAGGCCAAGTGCTGACAAAAACCAATCTATGGACGGCCATATCTCAAAAATGTACGAGCCAATTTTGATAAAACTTTCTGTACACATTCTCTGCATGGTCTAGTATACTAAAATATAAGCCTCATTCTTAGGCCCCGCCTATTTCCGGAGCCACAATAACTTTATAGGCCAAGTGCTGACAAAAACCAATCTATGGACGGCCATATCTCAAAAATGTACGAGCCAATTTTGATAAAACTTTCTGTACACATTCTCTACATGGTATAGTATACTAAAATATAAGCCTCATTCTTAGGCCCCGCCTATTTCCGGAGCCACAATAACTTTATAGGCCAAGTGCTGACAAAAACCAATCTATGGACAGCCATATCTCAAAAACGTACGAGCCAATTTTGATAAAACTTTCTGTACACATTCACTACATGGTCTAGTATACTAAAAATACAAGCCTCATTTCTTAGGCCACGCCTATTTCCGGAGCCACAATAAACTTTATAGGGCCAAGTGCTGACAAAAACCAATCTATAGACAGCCATATCTCAAAAATGTACGAGCCAATTTTGATAAAAACTTTCTGTACACATTCACTACATGGTCTAGTATACTAAAATACAAGCCTCATTCTTAGGCCACGCCTATTTCCGGAGCCACATCGATTTTACAGGCCAAGTTGCTGACAAAAACCAATCTATGGACAGCCATATCTCAAAAACGTACGAGCCAATTTTGATAAAACTTTCTGTACACATTCACTACATGGTCTAGTATACTAAAATACAAGCCCACAAAATTTCTAAAATGGACTTTGGCTGTCCATAGATTGGTTTTTTGTCAGCACTTGGCCCGTAAAATCGATGTGGCTCCGGAAATAGGCGTGGCCTAAGAATGAGGCTTGTATTTTAGTATACTAGACCATGTATTGAATGTGTACAGAAAGTTTTATCAAAATTGGCTCGTACATTTTTTTAGATATGGGCCGTCCATAGATTGGTTTTTGTCAGCACTTGGCCTGTAAAATCGATGTAGCTCCGGAAATAGGCGTGGCCTAAGAATGAGGCTTGTATTTTAGTATACTAGACCATGTAGTGAATGTTGTACAGAAAGTTTTATCAAAATTGGCTCGTACATTTTTTGAGATATGGCCGTCCATAGATTGGTTTTTGTCAGCACTTGGCCTATAAAAGTTATTGTGGCTCCGGAAATAGGCGTGGCCTAAGAATGAGGCTTGTTTTTTAGTATAGTAGACCATGTAGTGAGTGTGTGTAGAAAGTTTTATCAAAATTGGTTCGTACGTTTTTAAGGTATGGCCCCTTTTATAGGGTTTCTCAAAACTTACCTTTTAATTGAGTATAGTCTTGAAAATTGCGGCTATAAAAGGGGATTATTATCATAAAAGTACTGTTTGTTCATTTAAAATCTTTATTTGTAGTACTTATCTTCACGTTATTAATTAAATATATATTTTGTATGGTTTGAGTTGATGAAATAGGTTAGATTCATTTAGGAACTAGTTCCCGTACTCGTTCTTTTTATGGATGGAATCTATGGCCAGTTTCACGTCGGTGTTATTACTAGCCTACAGCTTGCTCCATAAGTTGCATAAAGAAATATATATCGTAGCCTAAGTCTCTATTTGCAACTAAATCAGGAAAAACAAGTTATTATAAAAATCGTTATTTTAAGATAATTTCTATGTTCATAAAATTTGAATATATGCTAACAAAACTACACTCCCCTAAACTTACTGAAACAATGTTTACTATTACTTGATTTACAATTTGTAATGGACTTTTCGATCAATTTTGATTGGTTTGTACCCAAATGGTACTTCAATTGTGCCCATGGAATTATTGGTGTAAAGAGCATGTATACCACACTCTCTTAACCCCCTTAAAAGGTACAACAAAATCATAATGATGTAATTTTACCTGTGCATTGAGTTGAGCCTTCTGTTTTTCAATCAACAAAAATTCTTGGAGTTCCTTATCAGCTTTACTTCCAGAAAGACTACCAGGGCCATCTCCTGAAGTATTGTCAGCAAAACTACCAAAATTGTAAGAGTCCGACATAATTAATTGTTTATTAATAAAATCGGTTTCAGGCAAACAGCCAAACACGCTAAATTTCAGAGTACGCCGGGAAGTATGGGGTTAGAGTTAGACTGTTGTATTAACCAAAGTTAGGTTATGTATGTCTTTTTTTCTCTTTGAGTGGTTATGATTTAAATTTTTTTGTCATAACATTTTTGTAGAACCCCAGCTGTGCTGTTTCAGTGTTGTGTCCTTTATTTTAATTTAAAATGTAGTTTTTTTTACCAATTAGTGGTTAAAACTATATAAAACAGTTCTTAAAACATTTTTGTTCATAATTTACATAAAAATGTTTAGATTTTTTTTCGTAATCTTTTTTTTCCAGTACTTTTCCTACAACTAACCTTACCCGTTAACTTTAATTGTTTTCAGTGTTTGTTTACTATTAGTAGTTTTTTCAAGTGAGAAGGTAATGGACAACTAAAATTTGCCCCTTCAAACAACTCAAAACTGTTTGGATTTTGATACCATAACTAATGATCACAATTATTGTTCTAAATAAGCAAACAATGAACATCATTTCAGGAAAAACTATTTCTAATGACGATGTCAATAATCAAAACGAGTGGCAAATCGAAACAACTAGAAACAAAAGACATTTGTCAACAGCCAACGTTTCAGATGTTAAGAAACCTTGTAGATCTACAGAGTACGTTGCAAAAACTGCTAGACCTATTGAATTGCACAACAGATTTGAAATGCTGGCGTAACGCCAACCTAGGCTCTGAAGAAGAAACGATGAATGACGACAAATGTAGGACGAAGGTGAGGCCTCCACCTATATTTGTCCCCAACATTGTCAACATAAGTAAAATGATGGTAAACATTGAACAAGTAATTAAAAAAGAGTCATATTCATTTAAATGCATAGCTAGAGATAAAGTAAAAATTAACACTGATACTATTGAAGCCTACCGCGCATTAGTCAAACATTTAACTAACATGAAAGTAAACTTCCATACATACCAAATAAAGGGTGACAGAGCTTATAGAGTAGTGCTTAAGAATATGCACTTCTCTACGGAACCCCAGGAAATTAAAACAGCTATAGAAGCTTATAACCACAAAGTTAGGAATGTGTCGAACCTTAGAAGTAGCAAATCTAAAGATCCACTGTCAATTTTTTTTGTAGACTTAGAGCCAGCATCAAACAACAAAGACATTTTTAAAATTGAATTCCTACTAAATGCCAAAATTTGTACTTGACAGCCCCCTTACAAACGTAATGATGTGGTGCAGTGCAAAAAGTGTCAAAGATATGGGCACACAAAGGCTTACTGCTGGTACCAAAACCGCTGTGTAAAATGCGGCTCAGATCATGATACTAGCAGCTGTAATAAATCTGTAAATGTTCCCTCCCAAATGTGTATTATGTGGTGGTGAGCACCCAGCCAACTATAAAGGTTGCTCTATTTACAAAGATATTAAGAAACAGGCTTTTCCACCTCTAAGACCAGCGTTAAAAAAAGACACTCCTCCCTCCAGTGCAAGATCGAGAAGTAGATAGACCTATATCTGTTCGTACTCAAAATTCAACAGGTAATCAGTCTCAACCAGTATCACCAACCTTATCTTATGCTAGAGTGGCATCAGGTCAATCAAATGTAGAAGCAAATCACAATCTGAATCAAATAATTGATGGATTTTTTAAATAAGTTCGAAATGATGATGTCTCAACAAGCCCAGCAAATAGGTACATTGATTAACCTATTGACAACTGTCATATCAAAACTAAAATGAATAGATTTTATAGGATTGGACTCTGGAATGCCAATGGCTTGGCCCGACATGGCCAAGATATTCAACTTTTTATTTCAATACACAAAATAGATATTATGTTAATTTCTGAGACCCACTTTACAAACTTAAATTTTTTCAAAATCCCAAATTTTACTTTTTATTCTACAAACCATCACCCTGACAATACGGGCGCATGGAGGTAGCGCTGTGCTAATCAGAAAACAAATAAAACATTATGAATTACCTAGATTTCAAGAAGATCATATTCAAGCTACAAGCATAGTGGTTGAGGACTGGATGGGACCACTTACATTTTCTGGGTGTTTACTGTCCCCCCCCGAGGCACAATATTACCAAACTTCAATTCAACGAATTTTTCGAAACTTTAGGGCCTCGTTTTGTAGCAGGTGGTGACTTTAATGCCAAACATGTCATGTGGGGTTCAAGGTTGATTAACCCTAGAGGTAGAAATTTGTTAAATTGCATGAATGACAATCACTTGAGTTACGTATCTACAGGGGGAACCAACCTATTGGCCTTCAGATCCCAACAAAATTCCAGATCTTCTTGATTTCTTTGTTACGGGAGGTATTTCTCCTAACTATATGGAGGCTGTTTCATCTCTTGATTTGTCGTCCGATCACTCTCCGGTCATCCTATCAATAAGTTCATCATTTGTATTGAAAGAAAAGGCACCGTCCTTATCGAAATAAAGGCACAAACTGGGTGAAGTTTCGTGAAACGTTAAATGACAGTTTAAGTCTTAATATATCACTTAAAACAAGAGAGGAAATAGACAACGCTGTGGAAATTTTTAATTATACTGTTCAGAAATCTGCTTGGAGTGCAAACGCCTGAACTTAATAATACAACGTGTGGCAATATCAATTACCCAATATATATTAAGCAGCACATTGCTCAAAAACGTCGCTTACGAAGAATATGGCAAAATTCTAGAAATGTAAGAGATAAAACAATGTTTAACAGAGCATCAAGACAGTTAAAGATTTTGCTTAAAAACTTAAAAAACATATGGTTTCAAGAATTCACTTCAAATCTCTCCCCAACTGAAGCAACAGACTATTCTTTATGGAAAGTAACAAAAAAGCACAAAGAAACCGCAAGTGCCCATTCCTCCAATATCTAAACCAGATATGGTTCTTGGGCGAAAAGTAACAGAGCGAAAACTGATTTGTTTGCTGCATATTTTAGTAATGTTTTCAAAACCATACCCTGTAGATAAACAACTTTGATAATAGACATGTTGTAAGGGAGTTTCTTGATTCACCTAACCAACTCTCACTACCTATTGGCTCCTTTAAACCATCTGAAATATATGATGAGATTAAAAATCTTAATCCCAAAAAGGCCCCTGGTTATGAGTTAATAACAGGTAAGATACTACAAGAGCTTCCTAGGAAAGCCATACTCTTTCTTACCTTCGTATTTAATGCTATTTTGAGGCTTGAATACTTCCATCACAATGGAAGGTGGCTCAAGTTATTGTTGTTCCTAAGCCAGGAAAACCTCAAAACGAAGTAAATGTCGTACAGGCCAATCAGTCTACTACCTATACCTTCTAAATTATTCGAAAAGTTATTTTTAAAACGACTTCAGGTTTTTATAACTGAATGCAATTTAATTCCCAATCATCAGTTTGGTTTCAGAGTGCACCACTCCACTATCGAACAAGTCCATAGAGTAGCTAATATAATAAGGCAAGATTTGGAATCAAGAAAATTTTGTTCTGCAGCATTTCTCGATGTGAGTCAAGCCTTTGACAAAGTGTGGCATGAAGGGCTTCTATTTAAAATAAAAAAGTCATCTACCTCACACTGTTTACAACATTATAAAATCTTATTTTAGAACGAAGGTATTTTCAAATCAAGTTTGATGATTGTCTTTCAGATCTGAAAGAAATAAACTCTGGTGTACCTCAGGGAAGTGTACTAGGACCAGTGCTGTACTTAATTTTCACTGCAGACATTCCAACTAATCAAAATTCTTTGACAGCAACATTCGCCGATGACACTGCCGTACTGGCATCCCACTCCAACCATGTTGTAGCGTCACAAATTCTACAAACTAACTTAAATTCTATCACAGTTTGGCTTAAAACTTGGAGAATTAAAGTGAATGAAACTAAATCTGTTCACGTCACATTTACGTTGAAACATGACACCTGTCCACCAGTGTTTTTAAACAACATTCAAATTCCTCAAAGAAATGAAGCTAAGTATCTGGGTGTACATCTCGATAGGAAGCTGACTTGGAAACCACACATATGGAACAAAAGGCTCCAATTAAATTCAAAAATTCTCAAAACTAAATTGGCTTTTTGGGAACAAATCCATTTATCAATAGAAAGCAAACTGTTGTTGTACAAGACTGTTCTAAAGCCCATCTGGACGTACGGAATTTCAACTGTGGGGAGTTGCTTCTACATCAAATATTGAAATTATACAGCGTTTCCAATCTAAAGTTCTCCGAAAGATATTACAGGCCCCATGGTATGTTTCGTAATGAAGTCATTCACAGAGACACGAATATCCCTTTTGTTACTGAAGAAATTCCAAAGTTCTGCATCAAGTATCAAAACAAATTAAACTCTCATCCTAACTACTTGGCTATTAATCTGCTGGACAACAGTGTGACCATCAATTTTCGGCTAAAAAGACATGATTTCTTAAACTTAGCTGATCGATTTTAAAGATGAACAATCTCTTAAATGTTTATGTTAATTAAGGTTAATGAACTTTGATTAACCATGTCCTTAAGATTTATCATCAAATTTACTTATTGTATGTTTGTTGTATATAAACAGATTGTAAATAAATTAAAGTAAAAAAAAAAAAAAAAAAAAAAAAAATGATTTAAATTGCATGGACCCGTATAGACTGCAGGGGCAGACGGATATTGGTTGAATATATGAGTACGTTGTTTTTTACATACATATGATCATATACGTAAAAACAATAAATTTATTCTTGTGATTGCCTATAGTCGTGAAATATACTTTATTTTCCATTCATGTTCTAACGGTACAGTGGTAGCACGTTATATTAATCATTTACATTTGTTAGAACCGTAGTTTAGATTTCACTCAAGGTAACAACGACATAATAAAGTATATTTTGCTTCACTTGTTGAGAAAATGTAACATTGGATTAATGTTTTGATAGAGAACGAGTTCAGATAATTGACTAAATTTAATTTTCTAATTACTTACGTTTTCTAGAGGGTTTCTATTTTATGGAACGGGTACCGTACTTAAAGGAATCAGTTCATCACCTTCACTCCAGCCTGTGTTTTATCCGTGCTACACTGTAGCCGTAATCTTTGATTATTTAACAATCAAAAGAAATAACAATCAATATTTTCTTGATTATTTAAGAAAATATTGAATCCTAAGCTAAAATTTGTTGCTACTTGAAACGTAGCTATCTCGCAGCAAAGAAAGAAAGAGTGATTACAAGTACCGAAAAGTATTAAACATCACATAATAAAGTACATACTGTCAATCACAGAAAATACCCATATTTTAAATTTCATTATTAAAAGTGAGATAATTATTAAAATGGACTACAGTTTTAAACAAAATATTTACTACAGTAGCGTTATCTATGCTTCACGGAACAGGATTAGATTTACCGAACAAACATTTTCCACTTAATCCCCATATGGATGCAAGTTCTATTCTCCGGTAAGTCAAGCTGAAACATAAATTTAAGCTAATGTTAATTTACTCTGATTTCATACAATGCTTTAATAAGTTATGTGAATATTGAATATTAATTTCGATTAATTGTTTTGTATTTTGCACTATGCAACATTTTGTAGTGTTCGCTGGTCTTTATATGTTCTATTTACTGTACTTTGTATTAACAAATCTTTACTTTGTCTTTTTAATCTTAAACCATATTATTTACTCCTTTTATGCTGAGCAATTATTTATATTCTCTAAGAAAACTTAAGAGGAGCCTGTCGGTCTAAAACAAAAGATAACTTTTTAGTTGATTTACGACTATTTCCTATTGGAAATTTTGATATATAAGTTACTATAGTTTAAATTGGTCTTCTACTAATAAAAATCAAATATCAAAACATTATTTATGGAACTATGATTACATTAGAACAATTTTTAATTGAGCAAAGAAACTTAACTTGGGCAATGTACCCAAAACATTTTTCTTTATAGTCGTCCTTACCCTTTTATTAATTAAAGTGAACTCTAGCATAAGACTAAAAAGAAAATGTTGTATTACCCCCCTCACCACTTCACTCTAAGTAGGAGGGGATGATTTAAATAAACGATATTCTTGTTTTACAGCACAACTCATTTTGAATTGCACTTATTCCAATTTTTAAATTGTTTTAAAAAATAATACATAGCCTTACAGGAAGAAGCGTATATGTATGATTTATGCTGATGCAATATAGATGCCATATTCAACGAACTGCAAAATCTTGGTTATCCAGTACTATATTCGTCAATTGACAAGGAAGCTTACTTTAACAGTTTCTGTGAAATTAAACTCCGAATTATGATCAAGAGCACTCCTGTGAAGAAAATTTACTCAACAAGCTTTCTCAAATGGTTCTTTAACGACCTTAAGTTGTTGATTATCAATAATAAAATTTCTCACACGATGACTTAAAAGCCTTCGCGTTTAGACATTTTCCGTAATTTAAGAAGATAATGTAAAGACCTGTTTCTAAGAATACAATAGTAATATTGAAAATAGTGTACTTACTAATATCAAATCGTTTTGGTCCCAAAGTAACAGCATGAAGAGTGATTCGACTATTCATACCATTCTGAATTTCGACTCAGGAGTGGTCGAAATAGTGGAGAAGTGTGAACTCTTCGCTGAATAATGTCTTTATAGATGCAGCTGTCTCCATTCCTATATCTGACTTTGGATGGAATTCACGGTTCCTTCATGTTACATATGACCAACAGATGTAGAAAAAAGCTTGAAACACTTGATTCCACCAAAGTCGCGGAACTAAATGAGATTCCTGCACTTGAATTAAAATTCTGCGCTCCTGTTCTTGTTCTCTGTCCTACTAAAGTTTGACATTTTCCCTGTGTGCTAAAGCGGAATTGTTGTGTCTATCTTCAAGTCCGGCGACCGTAAAACTATGAGGAACTACAGAACTATTATAATCCAGTCTGCTATTGCTAAATTATAAGGGAATATAATCTTGGACCGCCTATATTTCCATTTGTGGTTTGTGGGAGTGCATATTCTTGGAACAACATGGCTTCTTATGGTCTTGCTCAATTATTCTGATTTACCTGAATTTCAGGAATGTGATATCGGCCTTTAGGATGGTTTACACGGGTAGAGTTGTGGGTAATAGTAGAGTATCTAGTAGAGCCACTATCTTGTTCACTCTACCGATTTACAGAAGCCGCTGTTCACACACAGTAGAGTGTTGATGATAGTGAAGTGTGTGCCTCTTTTAAATTCCTCAAAATGAGTTTTGTTGTAAAAAAAGGAAATGAATTAGATCAGTAATTCCTAGGTTTTAAATGTGTTTCTAAGAGAAGTTGCTGAGGCTATAGATGATGAGGCAAATAGACAACGAACAGAATGGGTCAGGGAATGGCTTAAAAGAAGGAATACATACGGAGCATCCTCTCTCTTGTTAACAGAGCTAGCCATGGAGGATGAGAAAGAATACAAGAAATGTTTGAGGATGACGCCAATAAAATTTAACGAACTGTTGGACATGGTTAGTGACAAAATTAAACGGGGAGACACAATGATGCGTGAAGCGATACCTTCTAGGTTAAAACTCGAGGTTACATTAAACTTTCTAGCAACGGGTAACAACTATAGGAGCCTATCTCATTTCTTTAGAATTTCAATACCAGCAATTTCTAAATTTGTGCCAGAGGTTTGTGAAGCGATCTCCGAAGTACTCAATGATTCAATAAAGGTAAGTAGCAATACAAGTTTATAGATGTAGTTTATTTCAAAAATAATTAAAATAGTGATAAATATAAGAAAACAAATTCTGTTAACTCTAGTTACGTCCTCAGGTATTGTAATCCAATAAACTAGGCAACTTAATGAAAATTAAACATGTACCAATTAGGTTAAATAAAAATCTTGTTTTCCAAAATACACTTTTATTGATAACTAGCTGTTACCCGCGGCTTCGCACGCAATTTTTAGAACCAAAGTCCTTATATTACTTAGTAAAATCAATTATTATGTAATATTATGGGAGTCCTATCAAAATTTTAAAAACGTAAGTAGGCATACATCAGGTAGATATTATTTAAGTTCCTGTTAAATAGTATCAGAGTTTAACTTAATTATCATATCATGTTTGGCACGTGTATGAGCATTTCTGGTTCTAATTAATTATATACATAACGTCACAGCCGAATCTGCCTTGTTATCTCGTTCAAGAAAACACACATCTCGGATCACACAGGTCCCAGAAACTTACTTCGGTCAAAAATCGTATATTTCCAGTCCTTCCAGAGTTTGTCTTGTTGTTCTGACGATGAAAAACAATATATACTTACGTAGGACCGAGATGCCTACTTCGGTTAAAAAGTGCCTATTTAAGACCGTTTAAATTCACTTACCTACTATGTCAGAGTTTAGCATGCCATATTTCCTCGATCAAAATACTATATACATCGAACGTATATCTAGTTCTCGGAAATCCATTTTGGTCAAAATCGTCTACTATCGGCTTCTGTAATCTACTTTCAGTCTAAAATATTTCCATGGACATAGTTGAGTTTGCCTTGCTGTCCTGATGAAGAAAACATACACACATAAGTGGGACCAAGAAGCCTATTACGGCATAGGGGGAAGTCCTATCTACTTCCTATGTACTTTCGGCATAAGGGGGAAATCCTTATTTAAGGTTCCCAAACAACATTCCAAAAAACTCATTATTAAAGTTTTGCGTTATACCAGTCTTGATTTTTGGACTGTAGCCAGGGAAACAATGAATCGTTGAGGCATGTTAGTGTTCATTGCTCTGTTTTTCCATAAGCCACTGTTAAAATTCCCTAGGTATCACAATGTCAAGGAAGCCCACTTGTTTAAAGAAACGTATGTGAAAATATTCATAACTTTGTTCATTAAGGTTTGTTTTATAACAATGTTTAAATAATATTTAAAATGCATTAGGTGATTTAAATTCGTCACTGGCGCAATCTGGAGTATAATTTTTTAATTGCTATCTGCATTACACTACTCATCAGGCACTGTTTACTTAATATTAGATGAAACTTAAATGTAAACAGATGTTTCAGCCAATTTTTCGACGTAAAACTGATGGTGTGAACAGCTGTTTAGTGCCAGTTTAATTTGGATTATTTTGGAAAGTAAAAACTACAATTTTCTAAATACAAAAATATTTCAGGTAACTTTTCTTATATTTTGCTTCATAAAAACCTTCCATGGATTTCAATGAACATTTTACAAAAAGAATCAACCGGATTGGTCCAGCCGTTCTCGAGATTTACGCTTACCAACACATTCTGCGATTCATTTTTATTTATAAGATTAATTGACGGTTTTGACAATTAATTGAACTGGTAGACGGTACATTTTCAGTTTTCGGTCATTTCCATTGCTCGTTTAATTACATCAGAAGTGGTGTTGTTAATATTACATCCATTTTCAATGGAATCAGTTTGGTCAAATTCCAAAATTACTTCCTGAGGGATACCTCCTTGGTCGATAAACACCAAATCAGAGGCTGTTGAAGGGCGACTATCGTTGACTGAGTAGCTATTAGTTGAAGTCGGCGTCCATGTGTTCTCTTGAGAGATAATACTTAATCTGCGTTTCATTAAAATACCCTGGATTTCACTTTGAGCTAGCAATGCGTTTGCCGTTGGTAATACTTTTAGGCTAGTTGCAACAAAGTTGCCAAATGCGTCATGTTCATTTGTATTGTTTTCGTTTTCATATACAGATTCGGTGACATGACGGAGATTCTGTACTGCATCAGCTAAATGTTCAATCTTGCTCTTGTTAATCTTTTCTTTGGCCTTTTCTGATGCCGATCTCTTGACGGAAAAATATATCCCGGATGGACTGTGCCTGTGTTTGAGTTGTTGACTCCAAATTGGAATCAGGGTCATCGATAATTGGCTCAAGCTCTTTTTCCTCTATGTTTTGGGTCTTCTGTATAACAGATTCCTGAAAAAGAATAAAACGATAAAATAATTATAGTCTCATTAATTTCTTGTTTTTGTTACAGGTTCCAAATAAAGAAGAATGGCAACATATTGCTGAGGGTTTCGAGAAAAGTTGGAACTTCCCCAACTGTTGTGGGGCTATAGACGGGAAACACATTATAATTAAAGCTCCTTCCAATTCTGGTAGTGAATACTTTAACTACAAGGGAAGCAATAGCATTGTACTTATGGCTGTAGTTGACCACCGGTACCGCTTTGTGTATATTAATGTGGGTTTTAAAGGATCAAACTCTGATGGAGGTGTATTTCAAAATTGTGGACTGTACGAAGCATTAGAAAACAATTTATTACCTGAAGGCCTATTTCTTGTCGGGGATGACGCTTTTCCGTTGAAAATGTATTTGATGAAACCTTACACTGTATACAGAAGACGCCTTACTGTTATGGAACAAGTTTACAATTACCGGTTGAGTAGGGCAAGAAGAATTTCTGGAAACGCATTTGGAATACAGGTCAGCCGTTTTCGGGTTTATGAGCGACCCTTGTCAGTGCATACTACTACGGTAAACAAAGTAGTTAGCGCTTCATGTTGCCTTCATAACTGGCTGACAGACACGTCCCCTGCGACATATTGTGCCCATAGTTCAGTTGATAGTGAAAATTTGGATACCGGAGTTGTAATTCCTTGCAATTGGCGGCAAGAAATTGGTGAACTACGAAATCTTGAGCCTTATGGTGGTCCTCAGTCAACAAAAATGGCTAAAAAAAATGAGAAACCATTTTAAAGATTACTTTAGCGGCGAAGGAGCTGTACCATGGCAGTATAAAAATGTGTTTTGATCTTGCTTGTTACTAAGTATGCATAAAGAATATTAGTTTATTAATGTATTGTGTAGTATATAATATATTAAACAATGTTTACTTACCACAGAGTCTTCAGTTTTTTTTATTTCCTTTTGCACTTTTAACTATGTTATCCATTACAGGGAACCATTTTAGGTTAGGTACATAAACTTCAGTAGAGCCCGATCCAGATTTCTTCGACTTCTGTATTTTAATGCACTCTTGGTTGTAAGTGCATCTGAGGTTTTTTTATTTTCTGCTTCAGCTCGTTAACTCCAAAGCCAGCAATTCCCAACCTTTGTACGATTTCCACCTCTGCGGCTTGTCTTTTGTTTCGATTTCTATAATGAATAGTACCGAGATTCCACAGGCAGTCATATTCATGGTACAACTCCATGAGTTTACAAGTTTGCTCTTCAGTAAACTTCATATTCACACAGAACGACAGAACACGCCTGAACACACGAAAGTTAAACAATACAAGTCTCAAATACAGCTCAAGACAGCTTCACTCTACTAGAAACTCTACTCTACTACTGACTAATCACGTTTACACAAGTAGGCCTATAGTGTGGAGGAAAGTGAACATTTGGCCAGTGGTGGGGGAAGTAGAGTAGAGTTACTTTGCCACATGTTGCTAGTAACTCTACTCTACCACCTACTAGCTACTTGCCTAGATACTAGCCGCTAGTGAGTGTTTACACGGGTAGAATTACTCTACTAGATACTCTACTATCACCCTCAACTCTACCCGTGTAAACCAGCCTTTAGAGACTTAAGTCGAGTAGACTGTGTATTTATCCAAGGCCTTTGACAGAGTAAACCATGACCTGCTGATTGCCAAACTTGAGGGTTATGGTGTGCTTGGTTTACTACTGAAGTGGTTGGGTAGTTTATTTGCAAGACAGATTTCTTTAGAAGCCTCTAGCCCTTTTAGAGTTTTATCCAGAGTCCCTCAGGGGTCGCATTTGAGCCCTCTTCTCTTCAGCATATTTATGAATGACACTGGAAGTGTTATTGCAACCAATTTCCTTATGTATGCTGACGATATGAAGAGTTTTGAGAAATTACCCCCACAATCCCTTGGTGCTCTAATATCATAGTACCGCAAATAAAAAAAAGTTGTTTGCGACTGAAGTCTGACTTGAAATCAGATTATAGTAGATTTAACCAGGGCCGTGCGCAGAATTTTATTTAGGGGGGGGGTTCTTTACTTATTTTATGAAATAAAAAAGAAGAAACTTAAATAAGTAATAGA
This sequence comes from Homalodisca vitripennis, assembly GCF_021130785.1. Taxonomy (NCBI): domain Eukaryota; kingdom Metazoa; phylum Arthropoda; class Insecta; order Hemiptera; family Cicadellidae; genus Homalodisca; species Homalodisca vitripennis. The sequence continues at coordinate 132,072,722 of NC_060209.1, read as the reverse complement.
TTAAAAATTAATACGTATGGAAAATGAGTTTATTATAAAATTGTAAAACTACATATTTTTAATACATTATTGTAACTCATTCTTTAAACAAAGTAAAAACTTTTTCAAATAAAAACATATGTGATCTACTCTTTCAATAAGTTGATGCGTCGAGGTACAGAAAAAAATTCATCTAATACTGAGTTCACATCTACTTCAATGTCTCGATGAATGTTCAGTGATGCCAATCCGTTCAATCGATTTTCACTCATGGTAGAACGCAAATAATTTTTCAACCTTCGTAATGTTGAGAAAGAGCGTTCGTTTGTCGAAGTTGTTACTGGTAGTACAGCCATTACCTTCAAGATTTTATGGACATTAGGAAAAAGCATCCTCATTGCAGACATCAAGAGCATCGAGAGAATTTTTGTCCAAAATTCGTCTTCGCCAAATCCGCACTTCACTGATCCATACTTCAGGAGAATCATCATTCAAAATCGTAGCGTACTTAGAAAAGAGTTGTTTTGCAGGCTTCTTCATCTAGGGTTGAAGTTTTCGATGGAAAAAGACATCCAAAATTTGTTAGTATCTCGCGATGTTTGAGAAAACGGTCTTCAAGATGAGTGATTAATAAATCAAGGTATGGTAAATACGTAGAAATTCTATAGTAATCTTCAATATCCCCACTCATAACATTGCAACGTTGAGTTTGACGGGAAGCAAGTCTCGGCTTTTTTACTTCAATATCGTGCTTTCCACATGTCTGGCGAACTTCTTCAAAAATCGTACTGAAATTTTCTTCTGTGTGCTTTCTCATATTCATTAATTCTTCTTTTACAGCATCGGCCAACTTTATAGCTTCAACTAAATCCTGATTCTCTGTTTGAAGTACTCGACTTAATGATAAAGCCAACGAATGAACTGATTGAAGAATTTTTAATGAAATTTGAAAATCCAAGGTTCCTATTGCAGATAGAAGTTGAAAAGCGTTGGCCGTCGTTTTTGAATCAGTCCAAGAACTTGAGATGACTTCCAAGGCATCTATAACTGCTGGTTGTAGATGAAAATATATTCCAACTGACTCGTGCTGTTCCACCCATCTCGTCGTACATGATTGTTTCAATTTTTTTTTTTTATTATCACGAAGGTAATCATTTCTAGCAATGGCGTCTTGAAGTGCAAGCAGGCGTTTGGGGTAGTTGAAAAAATTATATACGCTCTGAATAGTGCCTAAACAATGTCTGATCGGAACAACTTTGCACGCGTCACTAACAACCAAATTAAAACTGTGAGCTGCACAATGTGAATACAGAGCTAAATTGTATTTTTCCTGAATATAAGCTTGAGCTCCGTGAAATTCTCCACTCATATTTCTTGTTCCGTCGTAGCACTGACCGAAGAAGTACGTACAATCAATCTGTGAAGTTTCCAGGAACGATAAAATCACATCCGCCAGTCCTTTCCCAGTAAGTTGTGTCGTTGGAATAAAACTCAAGAAATCTTCGCAAATTTTAAATTTACCGTGATCTTCGCTTACGTACCGGATGCAAATCGAAATTTGTTCGACCCCCGAAATGTCCGCTAACTCATCTGTCATAAGCGTAAAGGCCTTAGAATCATTAATCTTATTGATGAGCTGTTTTTGTATCATTTGATTACAAATGGAAATTATTTCATTTTGAATACGGTTGCTAATGTACATCGCATTCTTCGGAGAATGCTCTAAATGAAGTTTTAATTTCACATCAGTTGCCGCACGATATCTCAAAAGAGCTCGAAAATTCCCGTCATTATAATCGGGTCCTTGCAGAACGATTCGACCAGTATCATTATTTCCTCGGAGTGCCAATCCTTGTCGACCACAAAGAATCACTGTTTGAACTATAGCTTCCATATGTTCTCTGCTTTCGGCTAAGAAATCTAGTTTCTGCTTTGATAGTAATAAATCGATCGACAACGTAGCTTGATTATCAATATCACCTCTTAATTCTGATTTTAATAAAGATGTTTTGTGGTATTCCAGTGACGAATGGTTGTTAAAGCTTTCTATAGCTTTCTTCCAATTGGTGAAAGGTTTTGATACTAGGTTACCTACTTGTTGTCCATGAACTCCTGCCTTCGTGACACCAAACAATACACAGCATTTGCAGAATGCTCCGTTTTTTTACCGCCGAATATGCCAACCACTTATACTTCGTTAACCAAGACCTCTGGAATTTTAAATTTCTTGGGCCCGATGCTGGAAATTGATAGGTGTCCGGTGGAACCCAAATATTTTCTTGAAGTTTCTTCGTAGAATCAATGCTCGAAGCTGCAGGCTTGTCAACGAACAGTCCAATATCGTTTGGGTTTACTACTTGTATTTCAGTTATAGTTGTCGAGGCAGATTCTTCATTTGCATTAATTTTTTCAAAACGCGCCAAAGGTTGATTATTTATCTGTAAATACCAAATAAGAATAAATATTCGAAAATTATATTCTAATTTCGCATTAATTATATCTGCATGCGCGACGAGAAAACCTTTAGTGCTAAAGAAATAAGCATTTTATACTTACAGTACATTTACTTCATCGTTCTCAAGTCGTGGTTTTTTACTCAGAAATTTCCGAATGTCCATTTTGTTCCAGTAGAACGATATGATAACGTCGTAACGTGCGTCTTTGAAAACAAACACTGCAGCTTCTGGTGTAATTAGTTCAGTCTGCGCCACTCAGTATACAAAACAAAGCTTGTCGTTAAAACGGCGACTTGACAACGACAACAGCGACGACAAAAACTTAGGGCCGGCCGCCCGTTATCGCTCGCAACAACGCACCTTTCGTGGCTGCAAGACTGAGCGCTGCACGCTCCGTCGCTCTATCGCTCTGGTCCGCGCATGCGCGCTCCGTTTTTGGTCCCGCGCGACCAATTGTGTAGCGCGTCGGAGCTCCAATTTTTAAACAGTATATAACACAAATCAGGCGGAAAGCGCGCGCAATCAAACGATTGGAAATATTTGCGCGCGCATGCGCGTAAACTGACGGCGCAATAGAGCACAATTAAACTGATATATCCCAATCTTCAAGGAGTTTGAACCCCCAAACCCCCCCCCCCCCCATGCGCACGGGCCTGGAGTTAACCCTTTACCACCACAGATACAAGCTGAAGCTGTTGTGTTTTTATTCATCTTGAGTAATTGTTCAAAATGTATATTTTATTATATTTATTTATAATATTATTTTATTTTATAAGCTTCTAAATCAGCTTTTAATCCAAAAGTAACCATTAATATTATTATATTCGTGGTATTTTGTACCAATGATAAAATGAAGTATTTAACTTGTTTATTAGAAAGATGAGGACAAACTAAAACAATTTTATACACGTAACTTTTTATATCTGCAGTGAAAAAAAGTACATTTTTAAAATTACGATATGTTGATGTAGCCAGAACAAACCAAAACAGTTCTATACTTTTCATACCAGCAGTTAAAAACGCACATTTTTTTAAATTAATAAATTTTGTTGTTGCCATAATTATATATTGGGACATTAATACGTAGTCTTTCAAAATTTACATTACGGCACAGCCAGCATAACTAATGGTCAATTACATTTTTTCTAAACTAAACAAAGACACAATTTTTTAAAGGTACACTAAATTCTGCATTAAAACTTTAAAACAAATTCCACATAATAAAAATAATGAATATTATTTGTATACTTAGTACAATTTAACTGTTATAGAATTTTGGCTGCATCTATATTGATTAGGTCCAATGAAATTTTATGCTCCTTGATGTTAAATTGATACAGTATTTAACATTGTTAATTTGTTTCATAATGTTTATTAAATAACTAGCTGACCCCGTGAACTTCGTTTCACTTACCTCTTAACATAAACCATATTAATTTAAACCCTGCTTATGTATTGCAAAACCGGTAACTTTATAAAGGCATCATCATCATAGTATAGGCCATGCTATGGTATCGAACTATTCAAAATTCAATGAATACAGCGCCTTCCACACAGCAGCTGTTGAACAATGCCACAATAATTAAAAAAAAAAAAAAAACATAAAGGTGTCTTTAAAAAGGTGTTTTAAATTTCTATCAGATCAAGTGTCAGATCGCTTTGTTTCTATAATTGGCTGAATTCGTTTGTAACGTGATAGTCACTTTCCTTTAAATTGATTGATTGATTTGTTTTTATAGAAGAAGAACTTTTACAACGCATTGTCCCTTTTACAAAAAGTGGATAGAACGGCAGAATAAAACAACTACCTGTCCCAGTTGCACTAAAAATTGTTAAGATGCGACGAATGTTTGACAATAACCGCTGATACTTTCAACTTTTGTATCAAGTGCGGTCACAATTTGAGCCGCATAATAAGAATTAACAGGGCCAAGGAACAAAAAAAATCAAGTGAAACAACAATTGTCATCAAAACCGAAGTTCGTCTCAACAATGCTATCATCATCATCATCTGAAGGAATAACATTTTCAGAACTTAATTTAACTGGTGAAGAATTAAAATATTTGGATGAGATAGAAGAAAATCAGGAGCACAACATCGGCAATATTCTGGCTGTGCCGAACTTGTCCGAGTCGCCGAGGCCTCCCGCCACGCCGTCAATCTTGTTGGATGAAATATGAGAAAGTCAAGAGCACAACATCAACAATATTCTGGCTGTGCCAGACTTGTCCGAGTCACCGAGGCTTCCCGCCACGCCGTCAGGTCCTAGCGAGCAAAGTGAAGACATCATTAGCAAACCGGGTTTATAAATAATTTTGATATAGAGGTGGAGTTTAACATTTAATTTTAACCCTCATCATTCGAAAGTTATATAGTTTAAAGATTCAAGTGCCGAGAAATTTAAGAAAATATGTTTCTTACCATAAAGACTGATCAATATATGTTTAATTTGATTTGTCGGCACTATAATCGATTTCTGGATCGTAGTAGAATGCTGCTCGTTCCGGGTTCACAGGAGCATTGCGTTTGCGGAATCGGTCAATTTCCTTTTCCCAATGACAGTCCCCTTACCCCTCCAGCCCCTCAATTAGTTCCTATCTGAAATCAAAATTATTTATAAACCCGGCTTGCTAATGATGTCTTCACTTTGCTCGCTAGGACCTGGCGGCGTAGCGGGAAGCCTCGGTGACTCGGACAAGTCTGGCACAGCCAGAATATTGTTGATGTTGTGCTCTTGACTTTCTCATATTTCATCCAACGAGATTGACGGCGTGGCGGGAGGCCTCGGCGACTCGGACAAGTTCGGCACAGCCAGAATATTGCCGATGTTGTGCTCCTGATTTTCTTCTATCTCATCCAAATAGTTTAACTCTTCACCAGTGCCCTCACCAATGAGTCCCCTTACCCCTCCAGCCCCTCAAGTTAGTTCCTATCTGCCTTCACTCTACACATGTTGTCTACGTTCTCCGCTCTATCATAACCAAACAAAATTAGTTTGACAAGACTAATCTCACTGAGTTTTGCTTGTAATGGTGAATGCGCTCCTGCTCGCGCATCCACGAGCAGGGCGGCAGGAAGCGGACGGAAAATTCGAAGGCGCGCCGTGTCTTTTTAAGAATCAACACAGATTCCATTTATAATTGGGTTTTTACAATGTAAAACTCAAAATTTTAAATATTATTCTCCCAGAAGGAGCAACATATTTTTAATTTCAAAATATATTAAATTACATTTTTTAAACATTGTGGACATTTTAAAATATGGTGGAAAAATTAACTCATGTTTTTCAATATAAAAAAATATGTCAACATAAATGGAGAAACCTACACTGAATCAGCAAAAATACAACTAAACTATGTTGATAACATTGTCACTGAGCTGATTGGCGAATCAGCTAAATGGGCTCAAAGCCAACTAACTCTATTAAAAACGTGGGTAGAAACAGCAAATTAAGCCTTTAACACAAATCACCTGCTTGCTAAAAGTGATTCCAAAAGAGTACCTTAAGGTTCCAAGTCTTCCTAATTCATAATCTTGGGTCTGCACTGGAAACATATTACTGATGCTCTCTCTTACAATTTGAATTGTCTCTTACACGAAAAATAATTTTCTTAATAACACTGTCAAGACTTAAGATTTTAATAGACTTTTCAGCACACGATCATTTGGAGCAAATATTTCTGGCAAATATTGTGGAACAGTTGGGATGGGATTTACCAATATCCTATGACTAGCCAAAGCTTGGCACACTTTCATGGCGCAACTGCCTGCCTATCAAACATTCGCATTCCTAGTGGTTTTTAAATTCTCACAAGCATGTACCATGTGATATCATGGTTTTTTTACATTTCTCAATGAGGATTGTGTACTGTATACTGACTATGGTACAAACTATGGTCATCAATGAGACGATACATACAATGCCTGCAAAAACATTAAAACCATACTATTCAATGAACTTTCATTCTAACGTATTCATAACAATTGACAAAATAAATAAAAGTCAGTAATAGACCCTATCTTATTCAATAAATTTTATTTGACACAAAATATTTGCTGAAATGTTTTTAATTGACTCTAATGATGGTGAGAAATGAAATATACTGCTCAGTACATGTACAAAAGTGCAACTACTCCCCTGAAGGTTGTAATTCCAATTCTTGGTCATGAACAGCCTCTGGTACTAAACCCCTCGGGGGGCGGTATTCAAGTTGTGTACATGTAGAGCAATGGAACTGTGCCCCTGGGCACAGCATTCTATTTTTAATATAGGTAAAAGTTAAGAGTTTCTCACCAAAAGAAAGCCACTGAGTAACAATAATAGATAAGTGTAAAGGGAGAGAGGGTTTATCATTGGAAATCTATTAGTGTACATGGTGAAAAAAAGTTACAATTATTTTTTGTGTGTTATACAGTGCATTTTTGTAAGAAAAAATTAAAATTTTAAGTACTTTGTATTTTTACCCTAACAATACAGTAATTTCCGAGAAAATTCAGTAATGTGGCAACCCCAAGTCAAGCTCAACTATAAATGAGCCACTTTGAAAGCAACCTGCGCGAAGATTTCTTGCACATAGGGGGAGGGAGGAGCAGGAGCTAGACCATGCCTACCACCACCCCCTCTTTCACTGCTCTGTCTATTTCCTTTATAAGACAAAACTGGGAACTAAGTGCTTTGCTTCCCTGCGTTGGTGTTTTGGAATATCACGCTATGTTTGTTATACTCGTTGTTATGGAATAACAATTATTATTAAATATTATTATTTATGTTAAGAAAAGTGCATAGCATCTATTTAATATTATGTTAGTATAATTAAGAAGTATTTTAACAAATGTTTATTGTTAACAGCTGTTGTTATTATTACTGGGTTTGTAAAACAGCTGTTATGTAACATATATGAGTGATAAAGACGTGGCGACTGAGGAGTGGTTGGTAAGGAATGTGGAGGGGGAAGTGAGTCCGCACTTCTCTTTCACAACATCTCTCTCTCTCACACTCCCTCAGCACTGTTCACTTAACAGGTCGCTTTCAAAGCGGCTTATCTACAGTGATAAGATATAGTTTATCTAACCTCACATTTGCTGATTCAGCCAATAATGCAATCTTGACTTCTAGCCATTTCCTGATTGGAGGCCCACTAGTTGCTGTCCCACACACGGTCCTCCATCATGTTCCAACCAGTGAATATGGAAACAACTATGATCAGAGTATCTCCAAATGCAACATCAGTATGTGAAGTGGATTACATTCACTCCCCAACTTCAAATTGGAGATAGGTCCTAACTCCATTTCCCCTCTCCACTCCTCAAATGACATTTAGAACTAATCATTCTCTTGCACTAAGGAAGAGATGGCATAGTACACATGGTAAATGTTCAGAATCCATGTAACCTCTTGAAAAGACCCATTTGCCAGGTCTTTCTTCTCACAACTAATTGTCTAGTCTACCTATCCCTGTAAATAAGTTTGAAATGATGTGGAATAATTAGGATTTAAAAGATTCAAAATTAAAAGAGCTATTTAAATTTATATTTGTTTTTAATTAATTAACAGTCAATTTAATATAATAAAAAGACAATATGAATATTATAAATCGGATAATGTAAAAACTTTGGATAAAGGCACAAATGGTAACATATACCAAACACTAGCACATACATTATACTTAAATTACACAAATTCATACATAATTAAACTTTCCATCACAAGTATACGCAGTACAATGACTATCACAAAACTTAATTCTAGAAATAAATACGCACCATGTAAAATAGTTGTACCAGTCAAATTTTGTAAAAGTTGTAAATATAATTCATATTTAAATATATCAAACAAAAAATTAAAAAACCTCCTAGGACTAAAATCTTAGATACAAATTTAAAATTAAATATGTTATGTAACATTAGACAAAATATGAATTAGTTAAAAAAATCCACAGTTATAGATTTATTGTCTGTACTTATTATGAATGTATACAAATGCATAACAAAATTACATAACATGTAAAAATTTAGTAAAGTGGATTTTATTACACTAATGGTGGAAATTGGTAATACAATCAAACAATAAACCATTGTTTTCATTGATGTTTTAAAATAAACTAACAATAAAATTGATATTATTATGCTTTGATGTTAAGAACTTGAAAGACTTTATCCATGTTAAAGATTATCACACATAAATCTTGAATCAGTTATCATCAATTTTCCGCTTGACTGGGGTGGGAGGAAGTTGAGTTTGTTCATTCCAGTTTATCTCAGAGAAATCGATGGTCACTTTTTTGCTTTTAGGAATGTATTGTCTGGAATACAATAAAATTCTTAAAATTTCACTCAATTACCATATTTATGTTAAGTTACATACTTAAAACTAAAATGATTAAATAAGGAAAGTAATTTTACTGTAAGGTAAAATAAACATTCCTATTGAAGTTGGATAGGTATGAAAACTTAAATATTAAATTTAATGCAATTTATTTATCTTACAGAGTGTCTGTAAAATAATGAGACTGAGTCTGGCAAGGAGAATTTATTAATTATACTGGTATATACGCCATTAACATTATTTTCATAATGCAAGGACTTCCTCATGTAAGATTATGTTTAATGATCTTGAAAAAGAGACTTTTTATACTTCTCTTGAGCACCGGGAACAGGAAATGTCTGCTTGGCTCATATACGGAGGCAGTTATAAGGATACAACTCCTATCATATAACAACTTCTAGGATATAACAAAGTTGGTGTGCGCTGGAGCGATATTGTGGTTGATTTGAAATAACTTTTCATTTAAAAGGTCAAAGTTTCAGAAATAAAATGTTTTCTTGAAATAATGTCTTTAGCAATCGGTCTCACACATGTACAGGGTGGCGCATATGTCAGTTTCCCCAGACGAGAAATTTAAAGGTGTTTTAGGTTAATTGAATAAAACACTTTTAGGCAAAAAAAAAAACAAATTCATTATATGAAATTACTTACATATTACCATACAATTTTATAGCAGTTTTCGAAATGTCCACCTTAACTTTGTATACACTTCATACAACGACTGAGAACAGAATCACAAATTTTTAGCAATAAAGGTTTATCATTATTAACAAATTCAAATACATTTCTAATTAAGTTTCTGAGTTCATCAAGATTTTGAAGCATACACAAGCACCCCACAGTGAAAAATCACATGGCGAGCACGCGGGCCAATCAATTGTACCACGGCGATCAATCCATTTATTAAATGTGTTATTTAAAAAATCTGTAACTTGGATACCGAAATGTGCTGGGGTACCATCTTGTTGCCAGATGAGCGAATGAATATTGGATTGTGTCTGAGCTTGGGAACTACTACTTCTTGCAGCAACCGTAAGTAACTTTCTAACATTTTAAAAACACACACAAACAAATAACAGATGCAAAGAGCGTCACTTTACACTAGCCACTGCAACAGACAACAATGAACTTACTCCGTGTTGCTGCCAACTTAACATTGTTACCAACCTATCGAAACAAAATATCACAATTTATGAGGAAACTGACATATGTGTCACCCTGTATGAGTTGGAGTCAAAAAGTTCCCAGAATTGATTAAAATATACACCCAGAGCACTCACCGGTGGTACATTTGTTTTGCAGCAGGAGTTAATTATGGGGAGAGGATATTTGTAGTGTTGGTATCACTCAGTTGCCTTTGTTTATAAATGTGGAAAGTGTTTTCATGTGTCTGCAGATTAACCTTGTCAATTTATAAAATATGGCATTAGTGAACAGCGACCAAACATTAAATTCTATGTTTTTCTTCAAAGTCATCTAGTGAGAGTTTAGTTGATAATTCATGCTTACAGCGATGATGAAGGAGAGTCAAGATTATGAATGGCATAAATGTTATCATGTGAACATTGAAGATGACGCTCATAATGTTGGAGAGTGGATCTGCAGTGGACCTCCCAACTGCAACCAGTGATGAAAACATTGAGCAAGTACAGCATGCTGTAAGAGCTAACATAAGACTAACAATTGACAAAATTGTATTAGAGGTATCATATGGTTTTGTCCACAGCTTCTCTCATGATCATTTGAACATGCATCAAACCTGTTTGCGAATGGTTCTAAAAATGCTGACTGACGACCACAAAGAAAATCACCCTGTAAAAAGAGTGGGAAACAATTGGTTTTTGCTTCATGACAACACCCCTGCACATCAGTCTTTGTTAGTATGTAATTATCTAACCAAGAACTATGTTATCACGCTAGAACATCCTCCCTATTCGCCTGACCTGGCACCAGCCAATTTCTTCCTGTTCTCCCAGTTGAAATCATTGTTGAAGGGAAAACAATTCGCAGATGCTGAAGCTGTCTAGGAAATGACAAACAAAAACTATTAAAGAACTTTTACAAAATTGTTTCCAAAAGTGTTTTAAACAGCTGTATGAATGTTACGTCAAGTGTGATGTTGCAGGAGGAGATTATTTTGAGGCAAAACACATTTGTAAGATTTTAACTTTGTTTAATAAGTATTTAAAAACCTATTTGAACTTTTTGACTCTACCTTGTATATATGAGCCTACAAGATTTTTACTTTAGCCATAATTTTGTTCAAACTGTTGAAGTGGATCCAAAATTTACAGTATCCTGTTCATTCTTGAACTCACTGAACAACTAGAAAAAGGATTAGTCCTAATCAGGTCATCTTATAAGTCTTTACCACGACAAATTTCCTGTTAACAGTTTTGTCCAGGTTAAAGTAAAATGTTAACTTGTTGCATTGTTCCAGCGAATGCTCCACTTTCTTCTTGTGACACAAGTGATACTCGTTTAATTAAAGCTTGAATGCAACTACCACCCTATATGTTTTCTATTATTGGTTATATATTCACCGTGCAGTACACGTCTAACAGCACATACTAATGTAAAGCTTTACGGAGAACTTCATGCCTACTGTCGTGCGGGTTGTGTCAACTGTCCTCGCGACACGCGTGAAGGTGATTAAATAGATTTTACTGTACCCTACCTTTTGTACCTAAGCTCATGTTCATATATGTTTTATTTATATGTAATTGTTGTTGTTGTATCACTATAAAAACGTAAAAAATATAGGTGTAAAAGGAACTTATAATTTATTATGAAACAATATGTAAATTAATTCACACTGAATTGATGTTTACATAAAATAGTATAATTTTGTTATAATAGTGTTAAAGAGGCAATTTTTATTGCAGTAACAGTAAAAGGATTGTATTGGATCTTTTTGCACGTGGACATATAGGTACAAATATAATGTGTTTTTATCTATATTATACAGTTTATCCGCCGATTCACTCCGAATATTTTTAAAATTACACTGCAAGACGTCATGGTTCTGAAGAGGGTAAAAGCAGAACAGGAAAGAATCGGTTATCTTATCTGGGATGGCATGGCTTTATTTATTAAATATATTTAAACGCATATATGACGGATATAAGCAAATACAAAATACTCGTAATTGAATCATAATATATATATATATATTAGCAGTTGCCTGCGGCTTCACACACAATTTTCTGTTGAAAAACAGGACACTATATTCATGTATTTTTTTTCTATTACAATCTAAACTGTCCTGAGATAATTGATAGTCATTCCTTCGTGAGCCTCTAGGGCTCAAAAGGAAGTTATGTAACACATTTCCTGCCTCTATCTCTCGTGGTTTTTGCTCGGCGTTGATAAGTCAAGTTGGAATTACATTGATTGGTATTTCAAAAGAAAATTTTGTTAGTAAATAGCAACATGATTTAAATCAGTGAAGATTCATATAAATTCTATTTTCTACAAGTAATTAATGGAAGCATATTCTATTGCGACCTATCTTTGTAGTCTATTAACTGTATACCTCTCTTATGTTAAAAAAATGCTCAATGGAAAACTTACGTATACTTGATTCCCGCAGCATCAAACATCCTTTTAGCAGCTATAGTTTCAATTTTGTGAGCATGCTTGTCAGAAAGGTAAATTACTTCTGTTATTCCAGATTGTATAATGATCTTGGCACATTCATTGCAGGGGAACAACCCAACGTAAATCGTACAGCCTCGAACATCTGTTGAATTCTTGTTCACAATAGCATTCATTTCTGCATGACACACTGAAAACATTTTCATAACAATTGAAAATTGTAGCACATTCTCACTTATAATTTAATAAACATACTGAAACTTGGTCGAAATCACAATACTCACCATAAAGATATTTACTGTCCAATTTAGAGTCACATTCCTTGGCCCAAGGGAATTCATCGTCACTACAACCAGTTGGCATCCCATTGTAACCTGTACCCACAATTTTGTGTTGCTTGTTAACAATACAAGCTCCAACTTGTGAACAAGGATCTTTGCTCCGTTTAGCTGCTAAAAACGCTACAGACATGAAGTACTCCGGCCATTCCAGATAGTCTGTTCGTTTGCTATTGACATCCCTGAAATTAAAAAAGTATTTTAAATTGCTCAACCATATAACCAATAATTTTAAACTGATTTTAATGACCTATATTTTCTAGACATGTAGTTGGATTTCACCACTTTTTCATATGTATTTCTATTTTATTTTCTCTCATTACCTTAATGTAGAAGAAAAATATGCGTATTGTAATGTAATGTAACGTGTCTGTGGCAAAAATCGATTTTAAAGTTTTTATTGAAATAGTGAGTTAAAAAGTAAAAAAATAGGATTTGTAGGATAAGTATCAATATATGCTCGCTGCCAGGAATCATGCCAGGATGTAGGAGCTTTGATACAATGTGGCATAATCTTTAGAGAGAACTAGAAAATACTTACAAACAAACCATTTAAAATACATTTGTATTTTTTTATTTTTATGATAAAAAAATTCATGTATAGTAGTCTCTGTCTAATTTATACCTCAGAACTAGAGGCTTGATCGGATAACTTTTTTCTAGATAAACCGATATGCTCTAAAACTCATTTTATTACAGTTTTCTGTCATTAATCACACAGTCATACTTGGAAAACGCACATATCCTACAACTGCATTTGTAAAAGCGGGGGATGTTAATACACCATGAAAACTCTAGATAATACTATACTAATAAAGAATTAGTAGGACTTTACAGGAATAGAACAATAGAATATTCTAACAGACCCATATGAGTCATAAAGTTTAGTTGAAATAGCACCGTTATTCATTTCCGGCCAACACAACAGGGTTAAAGCAATGCCTTATTAAAAAGTGACTGATTAAAAAGATGTAAATATTTTCAAAACAGGGATTGGTTAAGGTAATGGTTGGTTGAAAGGTGGTCGGGGGGGGGGGGGGTTGTATTGTAGCCTTCTTAATTTGCCAAAACCCCGATTTTGTTAAATAAATTATTTGCCAACATGCTAGTTAACAAAAGCTTAAAAGGATTTCACAAACATAAAACAATGATCTTTAATTCTGAGAACTCATTTTTACCAGTAATACAATATATTTTCCTTGTATCATCTTAAAAATGGTCATTCCATTGGTGAAACACATTCTTTAGTAGAGTAATAGTACATTTTTGTTTCGCTTATCACAAGCAATCAAAATGAGAATTTCCAACGATAAGAAAATTGTTTTACTAAAGTACTTGAAAGCCTAAACAATTTCAAAGCATGTCACTTACATTTTTATTTTGTTAGCCCTAGAGGATATGTGTTAACCATGAGTATATATAAACAAAATGTATAAAATATGTATGAAGCCTGAAGGAAATGGGCAGTAGGCTAATAATAAGATAAGGCTATGGATGCATGTCTTTTAGCACAAGACAAACAATACAAAATAAAGTATAGTGTGCTAAGAACTAAATCAGCCGACTTTAGCTTCTTTAACTCTTTAGGCAATTGAAAGTAAGTAGGAGTTTCAATTTTTTCTGGGAAGAAATAAGGCAAATGTAAAGTCCTGCTTTGAATGTCATGTTTTGTCGAATTTCTTACATTTTAATCAATATTGCTAACTTCTTCACTTCCTAAGCAGTTTCAATTAGAAAAATCAACACAACTAAATGGGGCTTGTAAAAGATAAGCAGAGGTAGCCTAGATTTAAAGACTAATTCGGGAAGACTTTAATAAGCGGTCTATATTCGTTATTCAATTGCTATTATTGAACAATTCGTTACATTATCCAACTTGATGTATGTAAATATTGTGGATAATAAGAGTTATAATAAACTGCTGTAACAAGAAAAATATTGTACATTACAATTTTAAATTCACAAATTTTACAATTACATTACAAATCAACAAAACCAACTATGGCCTATACTTAGATATCAAAGAAACCTTACAATATTTATAACTTACCCAGCTAGATATCAATAAGTAACCGCTTTTGTGAAATGGAGGAAAGAATTCTCCCCATGTGTTACCAGGAGCCAAACCCACTTTTGAAGCTTCTTAAACAAATCTTGTCACTTGTAAGAAATATCTTACATATTTTCCTCATATTCATCGCCATTTTCAAAGTCTCAAAAATTAGTTACTTCTTGTTACATTCTGTTCTTACCGGAATTAGTAATAAATTTAAAACAAACACTCCAATAATATACTTTTTTATTTTTGTATAAAAAGTATATTATTGGAGTGTTTGTTTTACATTTATATACTTCTTGTTGTTTATTATTTATATTAAAATTACTGTAACTAAGAAGTTGAAATCATATGATGTTAAATAAATTGTAATATCGAATTATCATTTGGATAAAAACAATTGTACCATTCGATAATAGCGATTGAATAATGACTGTAGGCCGCTTATTAAAGGCTACCCATAATTTGTTTCCTAATGGCAAAAATATGAAATTTTGAACTAACCTAAGAACAATTGTTAACTTAAATGTTAACAATGCTACAAAGATAACAATGTTTGTTATAAGCCCAAACATAGCTTATATTGATAGAAGGCACTGCTTAAAAATATCTCCTCCCTTTTACAAGTGAAACATTATTTTATACAAACAAGAATGATAAAATTCATAACCTAAAATGTATAACCTTCAACATAACACAAATGTCATACTCAAATATACTGACAAGAATTATAATAGTCTGAGATAAACCAAATTGACAAATATTTAATAATTTATACCTGGATTGTTTTCCATTTTTATCTTCTATGTGGTTAGTATGACTTCCATTGCTGTTAGATGTCATTTTATTTGGAAAATTTACTAGGCTAGCCTATAGTACTGAGTACTTTACCACAAAATTAATTAACTAACAATTTAAATAATTTTAATAAAAAATAGTAATAACTAAAAAGATGTTTGTTGAACCTACTCTAGTTTCTTACTTTATAACTTGTCAGAATTACACTGAGATAGAACATAGAATTGTTGTGAACTAATTAAGGTGTTGCTAAAATGGTGTAAAATCCCGCGTTCAAGTGAATCGTCAAGGTGGTAGTGTTGGCGTTTACGCGGTCGCGGTCATTCATAACAGTCTTGATACATTAACCGAACTAACCGGTTATTTTTATATGCGCCGCAGTCGGTTAAATTATTCGTTACTTGTCATCAACATAGCACTTATCCTTACTGTGTGCATGGATATTTAATAATTATATTTATGTATCTATTCTTTACTTGTTACTGGTTAAACACTCATCACTTACTATCTACTCGATTCACTCATTACTCTTTCACCTTCTCCATCGTAGTTACATGCCTAAATCTTGGAAACATATTTTAGAAATGATACAAACAATGCGTATAACTACTCGTATTTCATTAGTCCTTCTCCGTAGATTAATGGTTATAGTCTCGGCTCTTAACCGAGAGATCACGGGTTCAAATTTCGGGAAGGTCCAATAATGTTGTAATAATAATAAAAACCAGTGCACTTCGAAGCCGGCTAAAAACCAGTGCACTTCGAAGCCGGCATAGCTGACGCTGAGGCTTAAATGAGATAAAAAAATTAAAAAAAGCTATTTTATTGCAAGTCACATTGATCCTTGACCTTATTTGTCCTCCAAGAAAATCTAGGAGTGGGAGAAACAAAAGAAGAGAGGTTTTCTACAATGAAGAGGTCAGAATTGAAGAGAAAGTTCTTAGAAGCTAACAATCAATATATTCTCATTGAAGACCATGGTGACAAAGTAAAAGGGAACATCAGACTTAAAACTATAAGAGCTTTGTTGCACCTTTAACTCTATCTACATCAGCACATCTGGTAATAAAAGCAGGGCCGTCTGGGATGTGATTATTGCGAACAAAACCCTAATAAAGTACCACAAAACGAGATAAAATCCATGTCAGTTGATGAAGTGAACATCACGGATCCTGATGAAATCGCGCCTCAAGTCACTCAGCTCCTATTCCATTGGTAGAAGTCTACAGCGGCATATTAAAAACTGAATGAGTTTACAACTACAAACAAGCAGGAATTGGTTGAGACAATCGACTCTATAAAACAAAAACTTTCTCTGGGCTCAGACGAAAGCTCTTGAACAATGGTTAAGCTGTGGAAGGAGGAGTTCCTGGTGCCACGTGTACACATTTGCAAATCTTTCTTTTCAACAGGCGCGTTTATCTTCTAAACTAATGTTGGCTAAAGTTTTTCCTCTCCATAAACGAGGGAAACAAGACGACATGGGCAATATATGCCAATAACTTTGGTCCCGACTTTCTCAAAGATCATCGAGAAACTCGTCATAAAATAGACTAATTTATCACTTCAACATCAATGGCCTTCTTACCAAATGTCAGAATGATTTCATGTAGGTCTACGCTGACATGGTGGGTGGAACTTCTTGAAGATATCATCGATAACATAGAACATGACTGCTCCGTTTCTGGGATCTTCATGGACATGAGCAAGGCTTTTGATTGCCTGGGATTCCACGAATTGATTCTAACCAAACTGAGCTCCCTTGGAATTATGCAGGACAAGATTCTATTCTCTTCAACAAATAGCGAAATAGGTCATGCTGTAGGTTTTGGGACCTGGCATGTTTATATTGTTTACCAATGACCTACCATCTTATGTCAGCCTTTATGGCAATTGCTATATGTATCTCCACGATACCTTCATCTTACAATGAGGAAAGAATGCGGATTCATTTGAGGTAAATTCCGTAATTGTCATGAGTGTGGAAACCGTCTACTGCTTCAGGAATGACTTGATTCTTAACGAAAAACAATGCATTTGTGGTTCTGACCAAAGAAAAAGTTTATCACTGGTATTCCTGATCTTCTGATCACAGACAACACGAAACACCTGGGTGTTGTTGTAGATGTTGACCTGTCTTTGAAAAATCACACAGATTGTCTTTGCAAGAGACTTAGCATTGCCTCATACGTCATTAAAAGTTATCACTGTACCCATTAAGGAGGCAGTTAGAGCGACTATGCGTTGTTGATTGTCATATGACCTATGGGATCGCTCTGTGGAGAGAAACGTCCTGCTCCAATTTGGAAAGAGTCCTACTTATCCAGAAGAGGGCGATTAGAACAATGGCTGGACTGGAATTTCGTGAAAGCTGTAGGAAGACCTTCCGTAAGTGCAAAATCCTGACCGTGGTATCAGCTTACATCTTGGCAGCTATAATAGTAGCTTGTTCTAACAACTCACCGCTATACACCAGCACCGAACCAGTCATGCGAATGACTTAAACCTTTCTTCCCATAGCACAGCGCTGTTTGCGAAGAAGCTTTCCCACGCAAGTTTCAGAATCTTCAATCTCCTTCTAGATGAACTGAAGAACTTGAGAAACTTACAACTTCAGACGTCATCTAAAGGGGTAGTACGTGCAGCGGCCGTTGAATTCAGTCAACGAATTTCTCTCTTGGAATGAATGTTAATTTTTTCAAGTTAACTCTTAACCTCAAAATGTTATTGACGCTTATATCAAGTCTTGATAATTGTGAATAAAAGATTCTCTCTCCCCCTCTCTCTCCCTCTCTCTACGATTAAATTAATTATATTGCCATAAGCTTTTTTATATTCGTGATTTAATAAGTAGTGTTTATCTATACTATACTGCAATATACAGGGTGGCCCATAAGTCACTTGACACTTCCAGTCACTCAGTATCAATTTAACTCTAGTTGTAACAGAGTTGTAACTATCATAACATGATAGTTATGATAATGTTGTAACCTCTCAGCTGTTACAACAAAACAACAGTATTACGTTATACATTCTTGAAGCTCTTTTCTTATTTGAAATTATATATTAATTTAAACAAACTCTTCAATAAAATAAGTTTTTATTTTTGTAAGGCCTTTCGTACTCAATGAGAACTTCTTCGGACCCACATAACTGATATATGTTGGGTTAGTACATAACCCCATATGTTTTTATTTAGTACAACATTGTTTATGTTATTATTGTTATTATTACTTTTATTCAGTTATGTGGGTCCGAAAATGTTTCTCATTGAGTACGAAAGGCCTCACAAAAATAAAAACTTATATTATTGGAGAGTTTGTTTAAATTAATATAGTATTAGGTCATGTTTCAGTTATGTTGAAGTTAGCATCTTGTTAGAAGTGGTTTTGGTAGATTAAGTTTTCTAAATAATTAAGTTAATCATGAATAATAAGCTCTCAATAAGAGAACGTATTTTTATTCTTCAGCAGTGGTGGTTATATGATCATAATTACAATGACGTAGTAGAGTCATTTGTGAATAAATTCCCAAACAGTAGACCATTATCACGGCAAGCCATTCATAACATAAATAAAAGGTTTGAAGAGACTGGGTCTGTAGCTGATCTTCCATGATCAGGTAGGCCCAAATCTGTTACATCAGAAGAAAACGTCATGACTGTAGTGCAAAAGTTTTCTCCAATCGCCATCAAAATCAATCCGAAGAGCGTCCAGTGAGCTGGGTATATCTAGAACTAGCATTAGAAGAATGTTAAAAACGGTAGGGGTGAAACCATATCGGCCTACTTTACTGCAAAGTTTGAATGAAGATGATTATGACAGGCGAATGGAATTTTGTGCGTGGTACGTAATAAGACAAGAAGCTGACAATACATTTTATAAATCCATTTTGTGGAGTGATGAGGCAACATTCAAACTGAATGGTCGAGTGAACAGACATAATTGCGTGTACTGGGATTTTGAAAACCCACATTTAGTCATACAGAGTGAATTAAATGCCCCTGGAGTATATGTGTGGGCTGGAATCTTTACCGGTGGACTTATTGGACCGTTATTTTTTGAACAAACGGTTAATGCTGTTAATTACCATGATATATTACATGAGGTGAATTTGAAAACAGTCCTGCATTCGAACAACTACAACCTAATCGTGAAAAATTCATTGGCAGCAAGATGGTGCACGTCCTTACTATGGGAACAATGTAAGAGATTTCTTGAATGAGAATTTTGCGGAATGGATAGGAAGATGCGGTAATGGCCTGCGCGTTCACCCGATACCACCCAAATGGACTTTTCAATTTGGGAGATTGTAAAAGACAAAGTTTATTTAGAGAAACCAAGGGATCTGCAACAATTAAGAGAACGCATTGAATCTGTATTTGAAGAATTATCTACCAAAGCCATCACTGACACCATATGCGCTTCTGTGCTTAAAAGATGTTACATGTGTGTAGAAAATAATGGAGGACACTTTGAACATTTACTTTAGGTATGTCTTTATTATTTTGTATGACAATTACAATTATAAACATATTTAACATATACTTTATAATAAATTAATAATTACTATCGCATTGCATTTTTGTCAAGTGACTTATGGCCCATTACGTATATTATTCACAGGTTTGAAATCATTATTTTTCACTATAAAGCCACATAACAGGCAAAGCTTTCTGAACACTTAGACAATCTATGGAAGAAATATTAGAGTCCTGAATCACTCATGCCTCTGTAGTCTGGGCCGGAAAGTCAAAGTACATTTCCTGAAGTACCGGTTCTTCTAAAAGAAGATTGTGGTAAATCTGACCCTTGAAGACAATTAATTCACAAACCTTTTTGAGGCTGATCACTATATTTATGAGAATGCTCTTCCTTCTACATCTACCTGAAAAACGAAACTAAAAACTCGACTGAATAAAAAAAGTCGAATAATAAAATGTGTTATGGTCCATTTTTTTAAGAAATAAAACATAGATATTAAAACAGTAATGACACAAAAGTAACGAATAAGAGAATAAGATAAGAAATTAACAATTTACGAATATAAACAGTGAAAATATGACAAATATTACAATGGCAATTAAAAATAACTATTCAAAACTGTTTAACTCAAAATGCTATATGCAGGGCCGTTGCGTGAGTGGGATGAACAGGGCGACAGCCCAGGCCAGGGGGGCGCCGCACAAGCGGCAGTTTTGGGTGCGCTGCGGGTGCCACGGCAAAGTAATACAACACATTTGAAAGAGTTAGATGTAGGCTACATAACGTATTCTGGAAAGTTATGTAGAACTAAATAATTTTGAATATTACATTGTTGCAATTATTTAACAAATTCATATTTGACTCCAATCACTTTTTATATTTGTAAAGTTTTCCTAAATTAAGTACTGTGGAGTTGAAAGCCCTGTCCCAACTTAATTTTAATATAACTCAATAATGCAATGTCGCATAGTGTCGCTCTGTACACACGAGTAGCTGCCGATGGCCGACCACTCGATGGTGAACGCTGATGATGACTCATACTAAAGACACTGACCCTACATATACACGTACTGACAAGTCGCTCAGAGGAGGTGTTACGACGGATAGTCGAAATCTCTTTGTATTTAGCAGAGCATAACATAGTGTTTCGTGTCTTCCAAGTTACGAGTATTTACAAATTTAGTATTGCCATTTTCTCGGTCTTGTACAACTATTAGGAAAGTTTGATGTAGTTTTAATGGAACGTCAGCAAAACACCCAACAGAGAAACTAACTTTCACTTGTTAAGTGTAATGAGTCAAAATGAGATTATTAATATCTTAGGTAATGCAGTTAAGAAAAGCATCATAAACAAAATAAAAAATGCTAAGTATTTTTCTGTATATTGGGACTGCACTCTGGATATTAGCAGCCGCAGAGAGCAAACATATCTAACTATTCGCTTTATTAATAAAGAAAATGATGAAATAAACATACAGGAGAGCTTTATAGCGTATCGAGTTAATGAAGAAACCTCCAGTGAAGTTCACACTTACCTTATGTTTAAGGAAATTTCAGAATATGGACTATACATGAACGACTGTCGGGGCCAGGGGTACGATAATGGAGCGAATATGGCAGGAATCCTCACAGCAGTTCAAGTTCGGAGTACTATCAGATTTCCCTCTTGCTATTTTCATGCCTTGTGGATGCCACATTCTGAACGTGGTAATTGCTAATCCTTTGGTCAAATCTACATCTCTATTTGGAACTCTCCAGCGTATATATACAATATATGCAGACTATACCTTTGTACAATTTATAATCATAACTTGCAGTGGGAGTTTTCTTATAACTTGGCTAACCTTCCACCAAGATATGGATTAAAACAAAGTTGTTTGAAACTATAAACTCTTAAAAATATTGAAGGCGTTTCAGATGTCAACGACAATTAATTTTTTTGTGAACTGCAACATGTGAACATATTGGAGCTCAATGAACCTAATGTTCGGCAAGTTCCACCAATCGACGAGTTGCAAGCAATAAAGAAAACAGGCTGCAAAGACTTGTTTATAAATCTCTGGATCGCACTAAGGGTTTTGTTAAGTACACCAGTGACAGTTGTAAGTGCTAAGCGTAACTTCAGTAAGCTGAAACTTATAAATAAGACAAATTTACGATCAACTATGTCACAGGATTGACTAAATTCTCTTGCCATCCATGATTTGTACTTAAGTCCCTACCTTCCAGTAAAGGTCCACGTATCTCGTAGTTTTTAATAGGGGCCAGTATACGTTTTCCAAATTCTGTGCAATCAACGCTTAAATCAAACCCTAAACGTTACACAAGAAAATTCTGCTGGAGGATCTCCAGATTCTGTTTTGTGTTCCGGGAATGAAAAATTTACAAGTACAACTCTGGTGCAAAGGTTGGGTAATTTTTAGTTAGAGTACGTATAGATAACAGGATAGGGGATGTTACAAACTTTAAGATTTTTTAATGATGTTAGTTTTTGGCTAAATACTTTTTCTGATGCTGAGATATGTTTTATCACCAAAACAAGAGCAGAACATCCACATGAACTTGACATCACTAAAAGCAACAAAGGAGACCGTAGTTTGACAACGATTAGTTTTTAAAACTTACAAAAATGGAAAAGATTATAGCTTTTACTTGGTTGTTATAAAGTGAAAGTAACAATCCTTATTTTGTTATCCTGCAGATTATATTTTATCTTATGCCCTAGTATCAGTTGAAAATATCTGCTTTAGCCTTTTTACCCTTAAATTATGGAAGTTAAGTTGCTGATATTGATCTATTTGGGACAAACAAATATTTGCCCTCCTGAATAAATCTAGTTGTGAACATGCTCATTAGCTTTATGTAAATGACTCAAGTATAATGAAACTGACATGTAATTTTGACAAAATAATAATATATCTAATAATTGGCATCAATTAATTAATCTTATGTGCTAGTATCTGAACTGGAGATAGATTCTTCAATAGATTCTTAAGTACAGTACAGGATAGAGAACATTAGACATAAAAAAGTCAAAATTAAATACCTGCATTTATGACTGATAGTTAATAGGCTTTGTAGGCTGAACTCATGGTATAACTGTAAAGATTGAAATAAGAAAAAACATTACTACATATAACAGGTAACTTTGGGATTCAGTTTAAATGTATATTTATATAAAAATTGGATGGCAGCTTGTGATATTGGCTTTGAATGACTTTAGTTTTCCCAGAAAAAACAGTTATTTTTTATTTTTTGTTACAGAAAGTTTTACAGTCTATAAGGTTGGTTTATTTGTATTTTACAGTTTGTGTTAATGTCATACACGTGGTGGTAAACTACAACAGTATAAAAGTAAATTAAATGTTTTATTTAATTATGTAAATTTCTGAAAATTATGTTTTATGGAGACACTAGGACATAATCTGTGCATAAAGGATCTAAAAAAGTTTTGGTACCACTGCATAAAAACCATGTGAAAAACAAGATTTGGTTTTATGTAAAAATGCAATTGAAGCTTGAGAAGTAATTGTACACCCCGGATCCAGAACTCTTTGAGTGAAAACATTGAAGTACAAAGTTTAAATTGTCAGGAATAAATATGGCACAGTTGTATTTATTTTATTTTTACTTTGTTAGCAACATCAAAAGTAACTTTAAGTATACTTGAAACTTAGTTTCTTTGTTTTTAAAATTTTTTACAACAGTGATATACAATACAATGATACAAATTACCTGATGTGTTGATTTATGATTCCAATATTTTTAAGATAAATAACCCAAAATCAATTTTTGTTTATTAAGAAGTTTACTTTACCTACATGTTTTCATGGGAATGTTTTTGAAATAGAACTGTCCAAATTTAAAAAAATCAGAAACCATTGTATAAGTTTTAAATTAAAGTGTACATGTAAATTATATTTTTAATTTTGTACAAAACGTGAATGAAAATACTTTGGCAAATTACTTTAAAACCCTTTTATAGTTTCTGTAAGAAAAAGTCTGTGATAGGTAACAAAGATACTCTAAGACATTTTGTAACACAACATTTTAATAACTTCAATTTACCAGTACTTATAATAATGAGCTAAACATTTACAAATTTATAGTATAAAACACATAAATTAGGCAATATAAAACAATCTACATCTTATCAATAAAAACTAGCCTGCAGTTGAATAACTTACAACATGTAAAGTACGCAACGAACTTACTTTGACCATACTTCGATGCGCTTCTGGCACCAAAGGTTCTCTATTCATAATGATCACATGGCAGAAGGTGTTTTAAAGGTTCAGTTTTTTTTTAGTAAATGTTAGTTTAGTCTGGTTTGGCAGCTGTCAAATTAATTATTATATCCTTACAAAACACTGTCACTTGTGTAACTGTTCAGTGATACATTCAAGATCAAGTATTTGTAAAAGACACCTTAGAAAATTAAAATAAGTAAAAAGATTAGGAGTTGATTATAAATAATACAACATATCAGGAAATAATTGTATTTCATTAAGTTTAATGGGTTTTTCTAGAATAGTGGATGACTGAATGATTATATTATTTTGGTTTGTTTGTACATAACAACATGAAATCTACAATAATGTGCGTCAACTGATTCAAAATTGATATATACTTTTTATGTTTTTTGATTAATTTATTCCTTTAAAATGTTCATATGCATTTCTATCAAATTTGGCCCAAATCTTAATATTTATGCAAAAGCTATGCAATGCAATCATAGCAATAAAGTACTGCCCCACTGTTTTACTAATAAAATAATGTGATTTGGAGACAAATACAAACAAGCGACCGACTTAGAATTATTGTAAGAAAGTAATTAATCATCAAATTGGAAAACTGTGGTTAAAATTTACAAGTGGTTAGTTTCTATAAAGTATCCAGGACTATTTTTTTCTGCTTAATTGGTGAAAAACTGTAGAATAAATACACTAAATTATGAATATTTCTTAATCCTGGTGGACTACATAATTTTTTAACTAATATTTCTTGAGATTATATATTGTATTGCAGTTTGTACATTTTCACCAAATATTTTGATCAAATTTTATTTATTAAAAAATATGGGCTGACCGCAAAAATCAATTATTTATAAGTACAATTTTTTATTCTTTGTTTTATTTATGAACTAAGACATATTTGTGCCAACTTCTATATAGATGGTTCATATGTTTTGAGAAAGGTTCACAAGCACAACTGATATTTATTTTACAAAATCAAGTTTGATATATTTAACACATTCACTGCTGATTTGAGAAAGGTTCACAAGCACAACTGATATTTATTTTACAAGATCAAGTTTGATATATTTAACACATTCACTGCTGATGACAAACATGTCTTTAGGTGTCCAAGTCATGTGCAGGAGACACATAGACCCGTCCTTGCGCAAGCACCTGCTTCCTCCTAATTGGTAGCTTTGCTGATTAGTCTATTGTTAATTTGAGGTCATGACAGTGAAGATTATAGGTTATCCTATTTGAAAGTTAGTATAATTTTTGATTCACTATTTAAACATGAGTGACAAAGGTTCAACATATTTTCGTAATCCCGCTAATTTAAGTATCAGTGAAATTGATAGATATGCTCTTTATGACTCTTAATCTGAGGAGTACAGTAGTGACAATAGTTTAAGGCCGAGTGGAGATGAATCGAGTGATGAAGATGCGTTTAATAACACCATGATTGAGAACAGTTCTGTCCTTGATATTACTTCAGCCGAGCCCAGTGATGCATCGTCTGCTACCAGTGAAAACGATATTGTTATACCTGACGCTAGCCATGTAAACACTCTACTCTCAACTAACCCAACGTCTTGTTGAGGGGAAAAAAGTTCATCATCCTGCTTTGCAGTGGAGTGAATTGGCCCAATTAAAAACATTTTTATTTCATGAACCTACAGGTTTAAGAATTCCTCCACATGTAATAAACCAATAAATTGGTTTATTACATGTACTTATTATTGATGATGATATGTTTCTTCAAAGTAATGTCAAAGAAACTAATTACACAGAAAAGGTGTTCTTACCTGAAACCAAAGAAAAGTTACAAATATGTCAATGGAAAAATCTGGCTGAGGGAATATAACATATTTTTTGATCTTTTGTTCCATACAAGAATTGACCATTTGCCACAACCACAACATTGTTGGAGTACAGACAATTTATTCAAAACATTTTTTGGTGAGTACAAGTCAAGAGACAGATTTTGTTAATTTGAAGATGTTTATATGTTGTTTGCTATGATGAAAAAAATGATCGTTTACATAAAATAAAACCTGCTGTTGACTATTACAGGAACAAAATTGTATATACTCATCCAGCACAGTTATCACTGGATGGGTCTATGCTTCTGTTTAGAGGTAGACTTAAGTTTAAACAGTACATTAAGAATAAACAACATAAATATGGAGTAAAGCTGTACGTTCTTGCAAAACATTTGACTGGTAGAAGTTTGCTGTGTATGCAGGTGTCATGGACATTTTGTGTGGAGAAGGACATACCGAGAAAGTAGTGAAAAAATCTACTTAACAGGAACCCTATGATCAGACAGAGTAGGTGTATAAAAAGATGTGGTAACTAAAAGACTTAAGACAGGTAAAACAGTAGCATAAGTCCATGATGGTACAATGGTAGGGAAGTGGAAGGATGTAAGAGAGGTTGTTTATATAAGTAACCAATATGAAAATTATATGAATGTGTCCGTGAACTGATGGGGTAAGGAAAGAATGAAGCCCTTACCTATAATAGAATATAATAATTACCGTATATGAGTGAAATCGATAGAAAGAATCAGTTCATGAGACCACCCCATGATTGGAAGACCATGCAACGGCATAAACTTCTAATGCAGATTTTACAAATGGATATCACCAATGCTTTTAATTTGTTATTGGTAAGAAAATACAATGCTGGACTTTAGATAGGACATCGTGAAAAACCTTCTAGAATCTGACAGAGAACATCAACATGAAGAAGAGGAAGAAAACTAGGGGAAAGTGAAGCACCTACCTACAAAGCTGCCTTTGAATGACAAAGGAATTAGAGCAAGTGTAAAATGTGTACCAAGAAAGGATACAACATACTAGTGAAAAGCTTGTCCAGAAATACTAGGTTTGTGTTTTCAAGACTGTTTTGCAACTGTTTTCAAAACAACAGTTTTGTAACGTTCTGCATATACGTAATGTAAATATGTGTGATGAATTTATACTGTGTTTCTATTCGGAGATGTAAATATATGGTAAGTGAAACAAATTCCATTTGTATTATTATTCTAAAATCAGGTGTTGTTTGGCACTTACAGCTCCTGGACGCGTTATCACATCTTTGTGATAGTATCATAATGTGATGCTATGTACTGACGACACGTTTACAAGTCCATTATTTTTTAAAAAAAAGGCAAAATTCGTAAAAAGTTTATTTTTTTACATAAGACAAAATGTAATTGTTGAGCACCTCTACTTCAAAATGTAAATTTTTTCAGCATTCATAGGTAAATTTGGTCAGCAGTGAATGTGTTAAAGGTAAATTTTCTATTCCACGATAATAAGAGTATAAAATAATTATTGATGTTTATACTCTATTAGGTCCGCTAGTGATATTTATTTTTATTCATTAATCCTCTCATTACTGATAACTTGGGAGAAACATGTATCATTAGTAGGATACAAAGGAGACTAGAGTGAAAAGTCAAATTAAAAGTCGATTGCCAAATTTGATTCTCATACATTGTTTTGTTATGGTCCCTAACTCACTGGAGACAGAACATTTTATTTCCTCAAAACTGTATGTACGAATTAAAGATATTGAACACTACTGTACTAATCCTTAAAAAACCGAATTACTGCTGACCTTGAGCTAAAAACATTTCATTTCAATCATTGTATTATATTCAACTAGTTCATTTTGTTATTTAATTAATTTAATTTCTGTAGTATATAAATAGTGTTAATATAAGGTAAAAAATTAGATACACAATAATTTTAACATCTGAAATTCAATGCATTAATATAAATAAAAAATTCAATACCAATAAATTACAATATTCTATTAATAGTTCAGTGATAAAATCTGTAAACATGTTGTAATAATGAATGTTTATTATTTTGAAATTAATGGTTAAAAAATTCAGCAATTTAGATTGGTGGAATTTGATTTATGGCACCCATCCATTTTCATAGTGCCCATGGCTTAAGAACATTGAAAAATTCTTAACACAGTCACCCTGTGTGTTAAATGGATATGAATGAAAAGTATAAATCAAACTAATAATAGATATGGCAAAGCTAAATATTTGTTAGACACAGAACTGTCTAGTAGACATCTCATCAAAGGTGGAGATAATTTAGGCATAGCAGAGCATAAAAGAAAGTCTTGTGACCCAGGCATGCTGTCAACATATTTCACAATTTAAAGGATAGGTTGTATAACATGATCAATGGAGTAAAATGGAAATGGGAAAAAGTATAGGAAAGTGTAAAAGTATGGTGCAACTAAAATTTCAAAGGAAGGGGCATGAACTGAGATTTTGTCAAATATATTGCGCTAGGATACAATAATGACACCTCTAATATAGCTTACACTTGTATACATTGAGAGATGAGAGTGTAAATGGTAGAAAATGTAATTTCATTGTTTATTACTTGTAATTTAAGACACATAAAAGGAAAAAAACAAAATAGTTTAAATATAAGAGAAACACTCCTTTTCAACAAACCCTTAAATTTCAAATAACATTATAAATAATTTAACAATATAATACAACATACAACACATAAAATAAAATTATTTTTCCTACCTTAGTAAAA
This sequence comes from Homalodisca vitripennis, assembly GCF_021130785.1. NCBI lineage: Eukaryota > Metazoa > Arthropoda > Insecta > Hemiptera > Cicadellidae > Homalodisca > Homalodisca vitripennis. The sequence continues at coordinate 132,043,867 of NC_060209.1, read as the reverse complement.
ACAAAACAGGTAAATAATCCCTAGAAATGTAAATTATAGCCACAAATTTAATTAAACTATACCTTTTATTTAGAAATTCACAGTATTTACAAATAATTTAATCTAATATTTAAATTAAAATCCTAAATTACAATTTTTACATACTGTTTTATTACTAAAGATGATTAAACGATAAAATGTAAGTACCTTTTTCTCATAAAACAATACGTAAAATACCTTTTTAGTCTGAGTTTTGGTTTAATAGGAGTTTAAACTTAAAACTTAGTAATAAATCAGTTACAAAGCTAGCATTCATGATTGAGTTGATATTCTTGCCAAACCAGATTAATGCAACCTCAAAACACCTTTAAACTAGATTTCTACATAAATCACAAAATTCAACTTCTAAAAGTTTGAGGTATTTACAGTCAGGAGGGTGACTTTTTATCATTTGATGGTGAAAAGTCTTTCCTGTGGCGAGGAGTTGGGTGACTAGGAGTAGGGGAGGGTTCAGGGCTAGCGTGTAAGATAGCATAACAGGGGGTGGCTTCATCCTCCTGCTGACTAGCCTCAGCTGCCGAGGGAATGGTCGTGAGAAAGCGAACGGTCAGCCTCGCAGGACTGCCTGGGAGCTCACAGTCATCCGAGATTGCACTCTGTCTTGTAAGGCGCGGTTTAGTCCTATCACTGGCACTCGAAGCACTCGACCTCGACACTCGTGACATTGTCGTGCTGGCTGTTGTCGCTGACCCTGAGGAGTCATTCCTAGAACTAGAAAGATTAGAGTCCTGAGATGTCTTGCGGGTCACTATCCAAGATGACGCCCGCCTTTTGGGATCCAGTAAACGCATTGGTATCCCACAATGGTGATGATTTTGCCTCCAAGAGTCAGATCTTGAGGAACTGAAGTTCTCACTAGAAGAGACGCTTGATGCTCTCTTATGTTGCTTTTGCTGGATTTCTGCTATCTGGTAAGCATACTGATCGGACCTCATGCGATGTCTGTTGTCCAAGTCTCGGTTGAAGCAGAGGAACAACCACCGAAATTTGTTGAGCAACCATATTCTCGGTGTTTGTCGTTGTGTTTGAGTATCATTGAGCAGTTTGACATTGCAGCTGCAGGGTGGATGTTGTTGGTGATCTCTTGAGGAACGATCGACAAGGCTGTTTGTGTTTGCAGGTGTTTGTCGATTACTGAAGTTAGAACTGTGACGACATCTTCCAATACCACGTGTCACCCTTGATTCTTCAATGGCTTTACAGATCAGGACACAATCCTTCTTGAATTGTTTTGTGAGAATTGCATAAAGAAATGGATTACAGCATGAGTTGAGGGGTAGCACAAACACGGTAAACACTTTAGCCTGTTCTAATGTCACGAGATGAAAACCAAAAGCAGCAGTTAGAGAAAAAAATGCTATTGGTGACCAGCACAAAAAGTCAGTGAATACCAGGAGAGCCATTCTTTTGGCAATTCTGGAATCATTTGAATTCCACGCCTGAGAACCCCTTATTGCACAGTACATTTTAAGGTAACAGCCCATCAAAATTAAGAAAGCTACTCCGTTAATGAACATCAGAAATACAACATACAATAGACTCCAAGTACCACCGGTTTCAAACGGGAGACATGTAGCATATTTTCGATAGTCACTTATGCCAAAGAGGGGAAGAACTGCCATTCCTATTGCGAATGTCCAGCCACACAGCATGATGTATCCTGCGTGTTTCAGTGAGAGACGTTTATTAAGGTGCATTGCGTGTGTAATGGCATAGTTTCGTTCGAGGGTGATGACAGCAAGAGTGTACACTGACAGCTCAGAGCTCAGGACAGCCAGGAACCCTGCCAGCTGACAGCCAGCTGACATCTGCCAGGGAATGGCATACATCCGGAACTCTCCTAAGGTAGAGGCGTCCACTACAGCCAACAAACCTGAAATGAAATAAAAATAAGTAATATACCTACTTACAAATAATGCCAAATTTTAAAAATTTCATCTTAAAAATCTTTAATGTTTTAAAAAGGTTTTAAAAGTTCATATCATTATTATAATCTAAAGGAATTAAAAAAAAATACAGTGTTATCTTTATCAATAACACTGAGTGGTTCCATACTAATTACCTAAATATACTCCCATAAAGAAGTCTGCTGCAGCCAAGTTACAGACAAGGAATCTTGGTACATCGATCTTGCTGCGGGAAAAGATGAGGACAAACACCACTGTTCCATTTCCAAGCATGGCAAGGAGGAAAACTACCCAGACTCCACATCGCAGTGTCCACCAGTCAAACAGGTCAACACAAGGCAGGAATGGACCTTTACAAAAAATACAACAAATATCACTTCAAATATGGAAAAACTAAATTTTAGTTTTGTTGTCAAACAACATGGATATTTATGTAAGTAGTTGTTATGTACTTTTTGAGAAAAAATAATATTTGAATTATAGACTGTAAAAAAAGTTAATAACATATTTACTACTAAAGCTGAAAGTATTTAAGAATAATGAACTCTCCCAACAAGAGGCTAAATAACATATAATTACTAAAGTATTAAAATTATTTCTATGAAATTATTCAAACTTCCACAATTGTTACAAATTATTTGTTTTTGGGTTTCAAATTAAATTTACTGCATTTTAGTTACTTATAATAAAAATATCCAAACAAAATGAGAACCCAATTTATATTTTAGCTTTACTGCGCTTATTCTCTTGGGCATATGGGAAGACCTCATAAAAAATAAGAGGGGTCTTGGTATGCACTGGTTTTAATACAATCTGCTTTTGAACCAGAATAGAGATAGTTTTTTTTCTGTTAGTGTGCTGTTAGTTTTTTAAATATAACTAGTTGACTCAACCTGAGATCCTATAATGTGGATGAAATATTGGCATAAAATTTATGATACAAACATAAATGACAATAAAAATAGAGAGAGTTTACTATAATAGTAGTTGCTTAATTTGTTTGTAAACATGTAAAATAATTCATCAATGTTATGTTGCAATCATGAATATAGCTATTTTGTATGTCTCAGGTTATTTGTTTCTAGAAAGGGTCTTGGATCTTGATACTTATTAAGTAGGGCCCAGCCCTAGATGCTTCTCAGGTATCTAAATTTTCTTCAAGATGGGCTCAAACCTAATCCGGGGGAGATATGGACCTAGGTTATTATCTGGAGAGGCTCATTTCTAGAGGCTTTCTAGGTGGGTTCAACTTCCAGATGCTTTTGTAAGGGGCCTAGGCCATTGTGATTTCCAAGTGAGGTCAGTCTTAGTTGCTTCTGAAGAGGAGCCTGAGTTTATATGACAGGCCAAGACAACACTTAAGGATCCTCAAAGCATATAATAGTATGTCAAGTCATAGTTAGGCAGAATCAGAGTAGCCCTTAGGTAATATTTACCTTTGCTCTTTGCAATGATCCGAGGCAAATAAGTTAGTATTCAATATAAAAGGATATACAGTGCATTTAAAACTATTCACTCTCATTTATATTACTATAGACACTGTGCATAAAAGAATCTCTTTAACTACAAAGCAAATCTATTTTACAAAGCAATTTATCAAGTTTTTGATAGCTGTTGTCCAAAGAGGAACAAAGTGAAACGTGGATATCCAGTATGGTATAGTAACAAACTAATAAATATTATTAAATTAAAAATAAGAATTAGAAGGAAGTTAACACGAAACTTTAATGAGATAGATTTAAGAGAGTTCAAAAGATTAAGGAAAGATATTAAATGTAGAATAAAATTGGATTATTATATTTATTTAAATAGTGTTGAAAGTAGCATCAATAAAGATGTGAGAAAATTCTGGGATTTTATAAAGAATTCAAGGAATCATAAGAATGCTAATAATCATATGTCAGATGGATGTCAGATTATTAAAGGGGATAGTAACATAGCGGAAGCATTTGCTACATACTTTAAATCTACTTTCACTCCATCCTCTTTAACTGGAAAGTTCACTGACCCTGGAACTTGTCTAACCTCCCTAGCCTTAGTTATTGATAAGATATTTGAGGGTGATGTAAGTGATTAAATATTAAATACCTTAGTTGTAAACGATCTGCTGGCCCAGATAAAATCCCATCACAAGGGTTGTAGTGAAATATTTGTGAAACCACTTTGTGTAATTTTTTACATTTGTTTAATTAATTGTTGTTTTCCTGATTTGTTTAAATTGACTCGAGTAACACCTATATATATGTATCTGTTATTTATCTTTAGGCTTAATTATCTATTTAATGGGAACTATTTTGGTGGAACACTGGACTGGACTGGATTATATTTGATTGTGTGGATATTATTGCATGTCATCTTGATTTAAACATGCACAATGTAATTTGGTGTGTAACCTGTATTGTTGCATGTAAATGAAATAAATAAATAAACTAAAGTTTGTTATGTTTGCTTATAATTTAAGTTAGATTTTTGCTCTATGTGTTTTTTTTAGTTTGTATGGTTTCTCCTAGTGTGATGTTTGTAATTAAATACATTTATTACAAATGATCATTAAATAAGTAACTTTATTTGAAGGTTATTTTTTGACGATGGAAGGATTGTGAAGGAAACAGGATTTTTCTGGACATTTGCCATCGTTCAGTGAAACAATAAATCAGTAACACTACGTTTCGAGATCTGCAATCTGATCTCTCTTCTTCAGGTAAAGAACTAACCTAATACATAATATTACAAACTAGGTTAAAATAAACAAATCTTACCAAAGCGTTGTGGCACACTTAAGTCAGGAATCACAACCTACATGTTGTTTGTCAACTTCACTAACTCTATAAACATGCACTTAATAAAAAACTATACAAAACACTAATCATTAGAACTGACTAAAGGGGCTAGCCAATGGTAATCGTGACGGCAGACTAAAACAAGATGGCGGAAATAAAAAGGGAAGGAGGACTAGGAATGGGCCCTTTCGTTATTATTGGTTCATGCGAGATGAACTTCTTAAAACCATATTGTGATTCCACATTGGTTTTATTACAAAATTTCTGATCCGTTTGATATTTTTGGTTTTCTCTTTAGTTCATTTTTTAGAATTGGCAACTAAAGCGGCCTAATCTCGACTGATGGTTGACTGATTGGTTGGTCTGCCAATTTAATGTATGTTGCCTCAATTAATTTCCTTTTGAAGAAATGTAGTTCCCGATGTATTATGTTGGCTTCATCCCAATTCATATGATGGTCTTCGGACCAACAATGGTGTGCAATTTTTTGACTTTTCTTGGTGAGACCCTTTTCTCGTGTTTTTCTTTGTGCTCTTTTATCCTTACGTTTAGTGGTCTTTTTGTCTCGCCTATGTATTCCCTATTGCAACTACATTTTAAACTGTAAACACAGTTTTTGGAATCCTGTGTGCCATTTTTTTGGTTTTGGTTTTTACGAGACTTTGTCTAAGAGTGTTGTGTGTTTTAAACGCGGTTCTAATGTTGTACTTTTTACCTACTCTTCTAATTTTTCTCCGATAATCCCGGCACATAAGGGATTGACATTAAACGCAAATTTATCACAATTCTGTTTTTCTGACTCAGGAATGATTCTTCTGATTCTTTTGCACTTATTTATTACTAATTGAGGGTATCCATTGCTTCTGAGGATCCGATTCAACTTTCTTAAATTCTTCTTTTAATCCATCTTTATCTGAGCACAAGCTCTTTGCTCTATCAAACAACGAGTAGGCTACTCCTTCTTTGACAGATTTTTGATGGTTGGATTGATAATTTTAAATATTTTTCCTGTGTGTGTTATCTTTCAAAAAACAGTTGTTCTTAAGGACATCCCTATCTCTTAATACACACACATCCAAAAAGGGAAGCTTGTTTTGGACTTCCACTTCCATTGTGAGGCGGATGGAAGGAGAAGTACTATTAATGTGATTCAAAAAAATTATTTAATTCAATGTCTCCATGAGAAAAAATTAACAAAGGTATCATCCACATAACTCCACCAAATCTTCGGTTTTGAACTGAGCTGAAGCCAAAGCTTTTCGCTCAAATTCCTCCATAAAGATATTGGCGAAAATAGGAGACAGTGGAGAACCCATTGCCATCCCCTCATCTTGACGGTAAATTTTACCCTCTGACTCAAAATAATTTGCATTGAGTGCATAGTTCTAACAGTTCCATAATTACTGGCATGGGGAAGTTTAGTTCTATCCTTTAATGTTTGGTCTTCTTTGAGACGTGATGTAATAATTCCCGAGAGTTTCTGGAACTGGTACATTTGTAAATAGACTTTCGACATCAAAACTTACCAGTTTGTCAGTTCCAGTCAACTTTAGGGATTTTGACTTCTCTACAAAATCCCTGGAATTTTTGATGAAAGAGTCAGTTTTTCCTACCAATGGCGTTAAGATGTCCAAGAGGACTTTAGACAATTCCCTGCAAGGTGAATCACGAGAACTAATGATGGGCCGGAGAGGGATGGTAGGTTTGTGGATTTTGGGAAGGCCATACATATGGGGGATTTTGGAGTGGTGAGGAGTTTAATTTAGATCTAAATTTATCTGAAAAAAATTCTTTATGTTTTCTTAAGGTGTTTGCTACTTTGCGTTCAAATGAATCAGTCGGGTCTTTATTTAAAACTGTATATTTGCCAGTATTTAAAGTTTCCGCAATCTTTTCTTTATACGCTACTGAGTCAAGTACAACAGTTTACCTAGTACAACAAATTTAACCTAGTTTGTAATATTATGTATTAGGTTAGTTCTTTACCTGAAGAAGAGATCAGATTGCAGATCTCGAAACGTAGTGTTACTGATTTTATTGTTTTCACTGAACGATGGCAAATGTCCGGAAAAATCTTGTTTCCTTCAAGTAACTTTAGTTCCAAAGTCTGAACTTGGTGATTCAGACTTCTGCTCCCATTTTGTTTTCTTTCTTATCTTTAGGATTTTTGAACATTCTCACTTTGATGATAATAGTATGTTAGGAGTATATTTTTGTGATAATGAAACATTTTCTACATATTTGCTATATTTGATTTATCTGTAGGTGATATGAATCACAGCAATAACAGTAAATCAGTCTTGGAAGGGAAGAGGGCTTGGTCAAGCTATTCTTATAGAGGCCTTCAATATTCAACCAATTTATGATTATAGGTATCCATTTATACTCTAATAATGTATATATATAAATAAATAAATAAATATATATATATATATATATATATATATATATATATATATATATATATATATATATATATTAACTACAGTAATAATTAGCTGTCAGTTCCACTTTTACATGGAAAAGTTGAGCACATCAGCCGTACCTGGAGCAGGCAGACACTGAATGCGTCCTGGAGGTAAGTCGTTCTGTTGTTTCTCTTGATCCTCAAAGTACTCCTCTACATAAGCAGGTAAGTTGCCAGGATAAGTAAAGTCTGAACCGAAATTGTCCCACAGTTCATTGATCTGTGTGCCGAACTTTTTACTCAAGTTCTCTACAAGACAAACAATATGAATTATTATTACCACAGTGATAAAGTAATATTGACATTATTAATGTGATTATTTTAACTTTTGAATGATCACAATTAATTGGTTTTGACCTAATAACATATTAATACATTCTTAGTAATCTGTTTATAAGATAAACGAAGAAACTAATATGATAACCTTTATTAGAGTGATTTAAACCACACAAACAAGATGATACTTGAGTACTTCAATAACTATTAAACATCGAAAAAGGGTGATTTAAGGAAAGGCATCAGCTGAGGCAGTTATTACTGTACCACAGCCCTGCAGAAGCACTGTAGTGTAACATCTGTTGTGCAGAGATGAAATGACCTGTCTGTGCTAAATCGGCAGCTATTATTTTCTGATGTTATGGTTCCACATTTTTCTGATGTTTTACGTTGTTAACAATACGAGATATTAAACTAACATTTACTTAGTCTTGTTATTTTTTGGTAGGTCTGGGATGTAGGTATTACAACTTTCCCCCTGTAAAACTAAATATATAAGAATTATATTTTACAAGTATTTATAGGTTGAGAATGGGAACTACAGACAATTAAAATATTTACTGCTAGTTAGAGCGAACTACGCTCAGTAAGTAAGTAACAAATATACAGTTTTGAATGCACTGAAAATATTAAAAGAATACTATTTATATCGCAACAGTGTTTTGATTTATTTCTATATTGAATAAGGAATTTATACTATATTATACATAACGTGATTTTGTATGACAAGACTACCAAAATTAGTTGGCTTTGCAAAATTAGTACATGAATTTTTATAATAAATGAAAATATCACACGCACAATACTAAACAAGAGTTGATTTTACTTCTCATTGCTTCAGAGAGTGTTAGTAAAAATTATAAATACAGGGTGTTTGTTCACAAAAGGATGTCACATACTTCTGTGGGCAATAGTATTCATTTTAAACATAATAATGTCATGTTAACATAGGTCAAGAAATGTCTCATTTAGCCGCTAGCCGCCATTTTGTATTTTTTATAAAGAAGTTATTATTCCTAAACATAGTTAAGTTAAAGAAAATTTTGGCACATAGGTTTAAATAGATAAGAGAAAAATATAAAAAATAATTGTGTTATTTTTTAATATTAACAAAATTGCTATATTTTTGTTGAAAATATTTAGTCAAATAACAAAAAAATTCTGTATAGTTATAAAAATGTACTACAGTAGAACCTCGATAGTTCGACACTTTGTGGACTAACGGGGTGTCGAAACTATCAAGATGTCGAACTATAGGGAGTATATAGATTTTAACACAAGGAATATTAAAAAGGCGAGTTTATGTTAAGATGGACTGTAATTTAATTAACAATGTACAACTAAACAAATATTAAACTGATGAAACAAAATGTATCAACTTACATTGTTTTACAGTGCTGTACTTCTTCCTCTTAAAATAGTTAATGATTAAATGAATAAATGTAAAAATAAACAAACTCAATTCATAATATAGGCTAGATAAAAAACAAAATGTATATACAAAAAATAAATTAATATGGGACAACTATAACTTGTAACATGGTTACATCATGTTTTACTTTTTACAACGCAAAATAGTTTGTGATTTTTAATTGTTTTCACTTTGGTTTCTTCGCCGAGCCGCCTCGTCACGTAATCGTCGAAGAAACAAATGTCCATTCCAGTCGTCCCTTGTTCCTGTAAATACTGGATCGCTCCCTCGAAGAATTTTACACCTTCGCTGTGTGTGTCAGTTTTGATTTTTTGAGTGGTATCTTCGTCGTCTTCTGACTCTTCTTCACTATCCTCTCTTGATTTTAAAGCATCAACTATTTCTTCCTCTGAAGTTGGTCCGCTTTCTTCATCTTGTTCCATCCACTCGAAAACATCTGTAGGTGAAGCTTCTTCACAACCTGGGATTTTTTCCATTAAAGTGGCTAGCTCGTCATCTTTAATTTCTTCGTTGAACTCATTTCCCTGGTGGTCCAAGAGCTTCCTCCAAGAACGCACGAGCGTTAGGGGATTGAGTTCATCCCATGCCTGGGAAATCCAGCCAACAACATCTAGCATATCAATTTTTTTTAACTTATCCACTAATTCGACTCCTTCATCTAGGGCTTGAATGAGACATGAAAGGAGTTTCTTCCTATACAACTTCTTAAGCGTTACCAAAAACTCCTTGGTCCATAGGCTGGCAAAGGGAGGTTACGTTAGGGGGCAAGAACATAGCTTTAATTTCTCCGTCTTGAATGACATCTACAGCCGGGGTGCGTTGTTGCGTTGTCGAGGATCAAGAGTGCTTTCATTGGAAGGTTCTGGGACTTTAGATGCTTCTTAATTTCGGGCACAAAACTGTTTGTGAAAACCATTCGTTAAAATGCTCTCTGACATCCAAGCATTTGATTGGTGTCTGTAAAAAACGGGGAGGTCAAAATGGTCACCATTCATTTTAATATTTTTGAAGGCTCTAGGTTTCCTGGCCTTTCCTATCAGAGCCAATTTTAATTTATGAGTTCCTGTTGCGTTACTGCAAGCCAACACAGTAACTCTGTCCTTACTTTTTTTTATATTCCTGCTGCAGCTTTCTCTTGTTTGAGAGCCAAACTTTTTGTTGGGAGCATTCTAAAATTCAGACCAGTTTCATCACAGTTATAGATTTGCTCTCCACTAAGGCCTAATTCTTCAATCAAAGCTTGAAATTTCATTTTAAAATCATGTGTAACTATCGAGATTTGCTGACAGTTTTTCTCCACAAATGCTCAATTGTTTAATACCATACCTCTCTTTCCATCTGTCAGCCATCCAGAGCTTGCTGTGAATTCAGGCTCTCCCTCTTCTTTAAAGTTTTGATAAAATTTCAAGGCCTTTTCCTGTAAAATTCGGTCCTGAGATCGGTGTCCCTTTCTCCCTCTGAATCCTAAACCACTGGAAAAAGAGCTTCACTTACTTGTTCATACTCAGACCTCTTCATACTCCTCCTCTTGTCTAACGATTCTGAACACACTCTTTTCACACACCAAGACTCAATTTCATTTCTAGACTTCCTCCATCCAATCACTGTTGACCGACCAACGTTCAAATCACTCGCCACTTTCTGTACACTTTCACCTTTGTCAATCCTTTTTAGAGCATCTAATTTCATTTCCATCGTAACAAAGCACCTTTTACGTTTTTTATCTGACATTTTAAAAAACAAACAAATTACAAAGCAGTTCAGTAACACCAACTACGTATGTCTAACGATCGTAAAACAGTAACGTATCACGAAAGGAACAAAAACGCGTCTTAACTCCCGCAGCGTCACGAGCGAACTGAGTTGACGACTAAGAATAGCGGGTGAGTCAGAGGGGGAGGGGGAGGAGGATGCGCTATACAAAGGGCAGTGGCGCGCGTTCACGGCAACAATGGCGGGCCCGTCAAGGACACCACTTGTCCCCTGCTGTCACGTATGTTGGTCACGGCTGGTGTCGAATGATACGGACTGTCGAACTATCGAGTGTCGAATTAACGAGGTTCTACTGTATATACCAACTATTATAATTTCATTATAATTCCAACGGTACTTGTTTCAATAAAATCCGTCAACGCATAAGCGAGAACGACCACTTTAAAGATACACTTGCACAAGCCAGAAACGCCAAACACATCACAGTTGAGAGGTACGAGTTCAGTTTGTTTGTATCTAAAATTTTCAACAGAGGTCATATTGTTAATGTTAAAGAAAATAATATCAGAATTATTTTTTTTTAATTTTCCTCTTATCTACACAAAATCTATGTGCCAAATTTAGTTTCTTTAGCTTAAATAGTTAAAAAAATAATAAAATTATTATAAAAAATACAAAATGGCTTCAGAAGACAACGCTAGTCATAGATGTTTGCAAATTAAATGTTTTAATAAACTACCACAAGAGTTCAGAAGCTTATAACTTAAACAGTATGCAGCTAAATTGACGCTGGCTTGTAAGGCTTTTTACTCACTTAAGACATTTTTGGGTACTAATATTAATCTTACTTAGAACAGGTGGATGTATGGTGGTTTTCACTTTCATTATAAAATTAACATAATGTCTGCTATAATGTAATGTACTACACATTTTATTCGTTAACATTGTCTATAGCAATGCAAAATTGACAAATGGCAATAAAGAAATTCTGATTCTGAACTAAGAAAGATGATAGCTTAAAAGAGGAAAGTACAATTCCCAATCTTCTAGAAATATACTATAAATACAGTTAACATGTAATAATTCAGGGTCAGCCATAACTTACGGAGTTGTGGCCATATGTCGGTGAGGCTGGAGTTCCAGAGGCTCATGTCGAACTCATTGTCGGTGGGGAAGAGGACAGACTCTTTCAATGGGGGACGAGGAGGATCAGCTGGCACAAGGGGTAGAAACACACAACAGTGGTAAGCGTAGGACAGGACCAGAGATTGTACTCGAGGAAAACTCTCGGGTGGGGGAAATTCCCGGAGCCGCGGATTGTTGAAAGTCTTAAGATGTAGCAGACGGTCCAGTCCAGCTGTTGGTAGCACAGGGAACATGTTGTTGCCTAGATTTCTGTAAGGAAGGTGTTTATTGAAAAATAGTTGATTCATCACTCTTATCACCACTTAATCATTAAATAATAATTATGACATTTATACAGTTCTTAATGTACTGAAAATATTAAAAGAATACTATTTATATTTGACAATATTTTGATTTAATTCTAAATTGCATGAGGAATTTAAACTATATATAATTTGATTTTGTTTTACTTACAAGTCTTCAAGGTGTGTGAAAGCCAAAAAAGCTTCAGGGTGAATGTCTTGAATTAAATTGTTTTCTAAGTCTCTGAAATAGAAAATTAGATAAGGTGTTAGCATGATAGAAGATATCAGTTACAAGAAAATGTCTAGTACCCAGCTTTTGGTTCCATTAATTCAATATCAATAAGTTACTATCAATATCAATTACCTTTTGCCTTTTTAAGATCTTACCCTTTTTAGCCACATTCATCTCTGTTACTTAAGAGATTATAAGATTTAAAATAAAATTAGAAAAAAAATTAGAATAGCAATATTTACTGACCAGTAATTTATCTAAGATTGTACAATAAAGTTTCCAATATAATTTTTATTATTTATCCATAATTTTATAAATAGCAACATGCAGTATAATACACAAAGTACTCATATATTGTTAAGGTAATAAATTTTATTTACTTTGATCCTATTTGTGTAGTGCTTGTTTCAACTATGTTGGTCTTATATTACGTTTCACTATATAAAGTTGTTAATGCAGGCTATTAAAATAAAATCCTAATCCAAATCATAACAGCAATCCTCTAAGATATTTGGTCAACTGAAAATTCATATAAGACGATAAATCTACTTTCATCTTTGTATGTTTTGGCTGAGTACAGATTTACTCATATGCAGGATCTTTCAGCCCGTATTTACAATGATGTAAAACATTTATGTAGTCTCTCTAGAACACTTACAGTACTTGAAGCTTCTCAAGGCCATGGAATGCATCCTGAGGAATAGCATTGATGAGGTTATGGCTGAGCAACAAATCGTGCAGTAGAGACAGACCCTGGAACATCCTCCCCTCTAAAGAGACTATGCGGTTACTTTTGAGATCCCTGTGAATACACATACAATTAATTTATTTTACTCACAAGTAAAATCTATGACTTTCATTCTCAGCTCGATAAGTACTTACAGCACTCGAAGATCTTTGCAGGCTCTTAAATCAGGTATTGAGGTTAATTGGTTGGATTTTATGTCTCTGAAACAAACAATGAATAATTCATATGATGAATGTGCATTTGGTAAGTATTATTAGCCAAACCTAGTTATCCAATAAATAATTTTATTTAAATTTCCTAGAATACTAAACAAATTTTCTGATATTTAAAAATACTGATACTTAGCCAATAATTGACTTTGTTAGCAATTTACAACTTAATAAAATGTTTAAGATGACATAAATTGCATGGTAAAAGAAAGCAGTTAGATGTATCCTTGCATTGAGCAGCTCTGAGATCTACTGGCCTCATTTTGTGAACTTCAAATTTTAATACTACCAAGCCTCTTTATCTTACAATGTTTATTATAAGGGCATTAAGGGCAGTCCGACCTCCATAAGAACATAATGTTAACTTGGGAACCTATATCTCTGTAATGGTTATAGATAGAGTCCTGAATTTTTATTTTACTTATTAAATAGCTTATAATCTAGGTCTTATCATGAGGTTTTTAAATTTGAAAAAAAAATTAAAAAAGTTATAATTTTTTTATAATTTATTGTTTTTAACTAACTTTTTTATAAGTAAAATGTTTACTGTGCCTCATTGACAAGAGATATTTATAAATTCCCATGAGGAGAACTAGGCAATAGTAAGTAGAATACTGTATAAAAATTTGACTGGGGGTAGGCCTAGTAGTTTTTGAGTTATAGGGCCCCCAAAGTTAAAAAATAACAAGTTTCGGCAAATCAAGAAAAAGCAAGAAGGTAGCATATTTTGGACTCATACCTTGGTTTAATGATGGCCTGCACTGTAGGAAGGGTTGTCTGGATCCTCTGCTTCTTGATTACAGATCCTCCAGCTTCCTTTTGGCTAAAGTCCTTGATTGCCTGATTTTTTTTTCAATGTCGGTAGCCGCTTTATCTGCTTTGCGAATCCGCTGGGTGTCGAGACGTTTTAAAGCTAACCGCATATTCAGTCCTGGTTCTAGCCCAATGTGCTCTAAAACTTTCACTTTGGAGCTGTACCCATCATTGAATGATAGGACTGCCTCATAGACACCTAGCCTAAGAGCACCTAGTGTAACAAAGGTGCGTTTAGGGAGCCGAGCCCAATGACATTATTCATAGACTCATTAGGATTTTGAGATTTTCCTTTGAGACATTTTCTGAGTAGTTCTAGGCTGCACAAAGATTTAAAAAATAGGTTTGATTGGCTTTCATTAGAACAGGTGAGAGGTGAAAATGCTGGCTGTGGTCATATTTAGTTTTTTCTTTGGCGGCTTTGGTTATACTTACACCATGTGTCTTCGGTGTCTGGGCATAAAATATGTAAAGGCGAATCGTTAGTAGACTGAACATGACAGTACAACGCCCAAACTGCTCGCCTCATGGCTTCCACGCTGTGTGTATTCCTACGGATGGCTAGTCCATAGTATATTTGGATTTGTTGGATCGCCTTCCCTGTTAGCCTACCTTTCCCAGAAAGAGATTTTCCGTCAGAAAAGCTTCAAGCCTTTATTTTTCATGATAAAGTCCCTTATTCTTGTCCCCATCCTCTTCTGGACGTGTCCTACACATTCCAACTTCTGAATGGACACATCTGGGCCATATGGTGCTTCTGCCACAACTGCTGCATAGCCATTGGAGTCACCATCTCCAAGGTACTCCACATAGCGAACACACCGTATTTAGTCTCGGATCTTTTGAACATTGCAGTCGCACCTTCAGCTTCCATACCTCCACTGCTACCTACATAATTTGCCTTGCATATTTCTAAGTGTTGGTTGCTTGTTCTCTGAGGGCAGTTACAGTATTTTGACATTGAATAAATATCTATTACTTTACCCGTATCTGCTGAAGTAATTGTGACAACGCCATTTAGCGAGGTGTGGCCTCGCTTTTGCCAGCTTCCGTCAACCGCAACACATAAGTCATTAGAATTTCCATTTTCAATAACTGCTTCTGTCACTGCTCTCTTCATAGAGTTTTCACACACACTTTCTACATGGCTGGACAAAAACTGTTCATGTTGATTGAACTTGCTGGGCGGAGCGGGTAAATTCATCATGCCGCAAAGAGTTTGGGCAGCAGTATAGCCTTTCCTATTACACGCAAGCCGTATACTAACCTTAGGTTCAAGTCATAGTAGCATTGTGAACTTTTGCTTGGTGCCTCAATAGGGCCTAGGCCTAATATCTGTTGCTTTGGGACAGTTGTCAAAAGCTTTTGTCATGCCACAGCTACAGGAGACGGAAATTTGTACTGCGAGCCCTGCTAATGGTTTTCGACTAAATGATAGGTTGCCATGACAAACCCTACACACTGCAACATCTTTCAAAACTGATTCTAGCTGTACAATGTTTACTATGTCATACTGTAAGGTATCAGTTGAATTATCATAGCAGGCTAGGTTAGGGCTCAATTTCTCATTGGATGTGGAAACAACTTTGGGTGTTCTAGGCCTATCCTCTTCATTACCTGAAGTTACTACTGTTTTCTTGCTACGAACAACAGTCTTCTTCTTGTAACATAGTTTTCTTAGTTCCTACTCTCTTCTTATTACCCATTTTAATCTACATTCAATTACAATAAACTCCTTTACAAATAAAAACAACAGGGAAACTTGCAAATCACAAAAACACAGTATTTTCAAAACTTCACAATAACCTCCAACATAAAATAATAACAACAGATGACATCTGTCATATTGCTGGACAGTGTGTGATATCAGCTAAAACCAGACTAAAAGCAAAACAGTACCAACATAACAAAACCAATTCATATCTATTTTATAGATTGTTGTTTACTATAAGGAGTGGGTGCTCAACGCCAAACAACAGTTGCAAGCCTTTATATATATATTTTTTATATAAGGTTAATATTATAGTAATAAGGTATATTATATACCATTTTAAAGAGAAAATTCTAAAGAATATTAATAATATAAAAAACCAAAATTCCCCAAAAAAAATTTTTTTTCATGTCAGACTGCCCTTAATGATAAAAGAACACTTGACTGAACTCAATTTGAGAAATAATGTATATAATTATGCCACAAGGAGAAATAAGGATATAGAAAAAGACTTTGTGCTTAGAAAAACACAAAATATCTTTTATTACCTTGGTATTAATCAATTACCTCCAGAGTCAAAAATTGTGTTCCTAAAACGTATTAAAATAGCTATTGTTAACTGGTTAAAGGAAAAGGCCTTTTATAGTACCGTATACAAGAGTTTGAAAATGCACTACAAAGTAAATATGATATTTTAATTATTATTTATTTTAATAATATAAACAACATGTTTGATGTTACGTGGTAATTTTATTACTGTAGTCCTGGATCCAAGAGTCCTATTACACTGTATAATCACACATCCTAAGTTTTGGTTAAAAATATTGAAAAATAAATTTGTGTATAGGGTAGGGCCTACATATTTTAGGCTGATACACTCAGAGCCAACTCTCAGACACACAAACAGTAGTTAAATCAGTTTCAGCCAACAAGATAAAGATTGACTATTTGGCTGAAAATAGTGACTTCCAGACTTTTTAACCCTTCCGATGGTCAAATATGCGTTATGGCTGGAATTAAAACGGACCAGAAAGAAGACAATCCTAAGAAACTGTAGAGACATTTTTATCTTAGTAAAATGCTAAATTATAGTTAGGTAAATGTTTTGTATTGTGTATCTGTAAGACTAAATAAAAATGTTTGCTGTGAATGATACTCACAAGCTCTTGAGCTTAGGACAGGTTTGACAGAGGGTGGTAGGTACAGTGTGGAGGCTAGCACGGTCCAGGCGCAGTATCTCTAGGGCTGAGGTGCCGTTCAGGCTGGGAAACTCTGACAGGTCTTTAGCGTCTGACAAGATCCTAGGAGTAAATTTATTTTAATGTACAAAATTCAACTTAGAAACTAAAGTTCATATAAATCTACAGATCACTGGCATGTTCCTTCAGGCTTCAATGTTACAAGGATATTAGAATTATACTTTTAATATGCTCAATCATATGGTGTGATATCCATATCTCTACACATGGTGGAAAGGGTGGATTCAATGCGAATGTTGAGTATAGCTCCATTTTGCCTTCTGCTTAGTACATCGTTTCAAATCTGACACTGACTTCTGGAATCTGGAGTCTGCGTATAAAGAGATACGAAAAAAGTAGGTGATGAAGAAGCTCAAAACGCTCTATGCATATTCTCAGGAGGGTTCACTTCTGGCTAGTTTATACCTTCCAGTTGAATCTACACTGGGTACAGTAAAAACTGATGTCACTTATATCTGGACAACCTTAAGGATGTCCAGGAGCAGCACATCACTAACCGCAGATGTCGAGATTCTGGGGTGCAAGGGTAGATCGCTAGGTCTAATCTATTGCAGGAGATGACTGTTGGAGTTGGTGGGGCTACCTAAGTGTCAAAGGTCCTGCTTAGACTGCAGAGGCTCGTTCGGAGCTGGCTTCTACTTCCGAGGAGACATGACTGGTAATAATACCTAAAATTCTTCATCATGAATCTTGACAGCAGGCGGCCTAGCCCTAACCTTACCCATCCAGATTATTGTGTCATTCTGGAAGCAGCACAAAGGTCCTTTTAGGAATATGTGCAATTTCTAAGCCTCTTATTCTAAGAGAACAAAAGAAATCTCTTTGCTTAGTTTAAAAATCAGAGACACCTAGACTACAAAAGAGATCTGTCTGGTTTCTCAACATCAATCCAATTTAATCCAGATGAAGAGATGTTATTATTGTCTCATTAGCTGCACAATTATTGAGAGATACAATCAGATGCTCAAGTCTGTGCCAGTGTCATACTTCAGGCACTGCACTGAAGATTAAACGGAAATAAACTCGCACAATGTCTCTAGCCAATATTATATTTAAGTGTTTGCACCTTGCATCTTTTTTCCTAAAAGGAACCTTAATGATCCTATAAGAAATCAATTGAGTTAAGCTGGTCTGCATGATATAATAACTCTAATCAAGTTCTGGGTGGGTTTAAGAAATAATATGAATTGCTGTGGAAGAGTGCTGGCCATTGTGATTTAATCTTCTTATCCCATCTCATTTCTGTGTTATTTTATAGTTATATATCTTTTTTCTTCTTGATATTTGTCATTGTCAAAGATAAAAAAATTACACAAAATAATAATTTAATTCACATTTTTATCACCTGTCGTAGTGTTTGCTCCGTGTTCTTACGTAATTCAAGAAAGCAAGAAACAGTAGTTCTCAAAAAAAAAAAATAAATAAAAAAAAAAATGTGGTGATTTAAAACAGATTGATCAGTCATACTTACAGTTTTCTGAGTTTAGGAAGGAAAGAGAAGGCGTGTGGGTCGACCCCAACCAGTGGATTGCCCCTCAGCTCCAGGAGTGCGAGACCCCGAGAATGCTGCAGGACCCCAGCTGGGATGTATTTGATACGGTTTCCAGACACTGACCTGGACACCGGTAAAACCATCAGTAAAGATACACTATTCCCTTCTAGGTCTTGTTAGTACTATTATCCTGTCAGTAACCATACTCTTGTCAGTAATGATTCTTTTGTCAGTAACAGTTTTCTTATCAGTAACTATTATCTTTGTATTATAAATATAATATACCTTAAAAATCTATAGAAGAATTACAAAAATACTGTAATTATTACATAAAATAAATGATTTATGACAAGACAATAAATTGAGGCTGTAGGTGCAATAAGGGCCTATGGGAGTATAGGCTCTTCTTTGGGAGAATTCAAAATTGGATTCTCCACACTTTGATATATATATGTGTACAAAAGTTCTTATCATTATCTTGTTTCATAAGGTTGGTACACGTGTTTTACCAAATTACTTTATAGACCCTTCTTTCATAGAACCAATGTGTACTAGTCATTGTTGTATTCTGTGCTGTTTGGAAGTTAAATTTGAGGTAAAGCAGGTGATTTAACTGTAGTTTTATGTGAGTGGATTGTTTACTGGACTGAAAATATATTTTGTTTTGTTAAACTAACAACATGGACACAGTATTGGCTTCATCCATCAAAAAAGGAGCAAAGTTTAAACCTAAGCGCCTACAGCAAAAACATATCTACAACTCCTTTTACAATGGGCAAATAAAGGAATCTCAAGATAACTTTCTTGCAGGCTGTATGAAGTTACTTGTTGCCGATAAGTCAAGAAAATTACTAAATGCTAAGGTTGATAGGCAATCAACTTGGGATTATACCTTAAATGATGCTGGTATTGTAAAACCTGTTTGTCGATCATTACTTACAAGCCTGTTTAAAATCTCTGTTAAAAGGATCAGGGTTATACAAGAAAAAGTAGTTAAGGGACATACTTTTGAAGAAAAAAGAGGAAAGCATGACAGCCACAATAAGATCAGCTGTGATGTTTGGGCCTTGGCTTTAGATCACTCAAAGAGTATACCTAACAAACCCAGTCATTATACTAAGTCTAACCGTGTATATTTTGAAAATCCTGACTTAAATATAAAACAAATATATCAATCTTTTGGAAAATATTTTACTGAAAATACGGGTCAACAGTTAAATATGGCATATAAGACCTATTTTAAGTTCTACAGAAAAACTAACTATGCGTTCAAGAGACCTAAATCAGATTTCTGTGATTACTGTAAGGAGTGTGAAGTCAAGCTTGAGAAGAATAACAACGATCCATGTCGTCCCATGTATATGGTTCACAAGAGAAAGGCAGAAAAACAAGGTATTAAAAAATGAATATATTGCTTTGTCTAAATCTGAAGACACAGAACATCTAGTTATAGAATTTGACTATGCGCAAAATTTGACACTACCCAAACTTAATGTTAGTAAACAGTTTTATAAACGATTAGTGTGGTTATATGTATTTAATGCACATTGTCATAATGATGACTCTGCTACATTTTACACATTTCTAGAATCTCAGGCAAAAAAAGGCCCTAACACTGTCACTTCATTTTTATTAAAAATAAGATTGAAAAGTATCCCAACACGAAGAAAGTTGTGCTTTTGAGCGACGCTGCTAGTGGACAGAATAAAAATATGACAGACATGACATTTTGTTCTTGGATATCCAAAACTTACAACCTTGAAGTGCTTCAATTATTTCCTGTTCGCGGGCACCTATTAGGTTAGTGTGACCGAAACTTTGGTGTGATGAAATCTAGCCTGAAAGGTAAACAAGAGATAGAAACTATGCACCCATACTTGTCAAACATTGTTTTATGCCGAGCTAACCCATCGCCATTTGAACTTATTCATGACCCTACAATTATTTTTGACTGGGAGAAGGGTTTAACTCAACATTTCTTAAAAACACCATTTAAAGGCACTTCCTTCAAAATACAGACCTACTGCATGCTGGTGTATAAGACTACTGGAACTGTTGCAGCATCAAAGAGCTACCACCCTATGTATGAGCCTTTTCAGTTTATGACAGCTAATAGGCCTATTACAGATGCTCTGACTCTAGATATAGCTCCAGAAGGTGTCTTGAAAAAAGCCAAAATCAAGGATGTAAGAGATCTTTATCCATACCTCAAAGATGAAAGTAAAGATGTTTTTGAATCCCTTTTTACTAAAAGTGCTCAACCTGAACATGAAGAAATAAATGACTCTGGGGTTGGAAATGTGCAGTGATTAAGATAATGTAAATATATTAAGACTGTTTTATGCACTCGCTATCTCTTGATGTATGAAACTAAATGTTTTTACATGGTAGCATATTGTACGACGCCTTTTCATTTTTATTTCATACAATGTTTTAAGTTTTCTGGATTAACTTTTGTTTGTTTAATTTAAAATAAACTAAATATCTAATTAAATGTTTTATTTTACTTCCTGTGTTTCAATATCAACATGCATAGTTCAAATTAATTTACTTCGACTCTTTATGTTTATAGGCCCTTCTTGCAAAGAACAAACTAAATAATGTTCTCTTAAAAAAGGGCCTATGACATACTGTGTGTTTTCATTTTTTTCGAATATTTAAATAAATAAAAGTATCTAAAAAAGTATATACATATAATTATAATGAATTGATTAATATACACACTAAGAACACAGTTTTCAAACTATTTGCTGGATTTTATTAGAAAAGTGGCAAAACTTTGAAGCTCTATATCTCAAAACACAAATTCGCACGAGAGGCCCTTATTGCACCTACAGCCTCAATTAATTTTACAAATTTCTCCAACTTGTTAAGATCTAATGTAAGATAAACAGTCCAAGAATAAAATTTCACTCTTACATCAAAATTAGTAAATGAGTAACATCTATGATACGTTTAATTGCTTGTATAATGATTAAACAGAATAACTACTAGACCCCAAAAAGCATCAACATTGAAGAACGTTGCTAAGCTATATTTAAAAAAAATACGTTGATACCTTATTGTTATTAGTAAACAATGAAGTAACAGATGAGAGACGTGTATTAGTGGATTGGTATTAAGGAAATGAGTAAATAAAGTCACTATAAAACATTATTATCACATAGAATATCTTTCTAATGATTTTTGTAATTAATAATACTACGGTATATATTCAGCATAAGTTTATGAATACTAGTGTGTCTAGGATGTATTTAGAACAGATTTTATTTGAAATTAGTACATTTCTTCCTTTCAGAAGTATGTTACGTGATTTTGTTCCCACTACTTGAAGTATGTTTTCATGCTATATTTATTTTTCAAATTTAAGTATTTGGAGATGTTTTTTTAAACACATCTCTTTTTAGAAAAACATGTGCATTTTGACGTTTGATCAAGAGCAAACTTTTAATACGGTACTTCAAAAATATAGATTTTATTCCCAACAGGATTGTTTATTATTATGAATTTAATACTTTGTATTGTATTCAGAAAGTATGATTTGCTTGTAATCACCAAAAACAGGAGCGATCAATATATGCATTTATTCAGAATTGCTGAAATCCTAGGAAACTAAAAAACAAAAAAGTAACAAATTTTGCAAAATTATTTCTGTTACCACATAGGAATTATATTCGAAAGGATTGAGATCCCCAATTTGAAAGTTCCAAATTTGGTATAGACATTCTTGTTACCAAAGATGCACAATAAGAGATGGTAGAGTTCCTCTTAATTACTAAAATAATTACGAGAACTATCTAATGAAATGCTATGCGAACTTGCATGAATGTTTCTGTTATCTCGTAAACTTTCAGTATGAAACTGTCTGGCTTTACTTTACAACTCAGATCTAAAATGCTTTTAAAATTACGTAACCAATGACTTCAAAAGTGGTGGTTCTGGAGATAGCGATACTTTCTAATGACCATCGCTCATACCAGAGATGCTTGGAACAACATTTGAAAATAGGTTGTTTGTGACATCAGTGTCAGTCAACAATATGGGACAATGTGTGTGAAATTGAGTACAGCTAGTATTTCAGCATGCGATGGGAACTCGCTCATGTCATGCCAGGCGCTTCGTATTATTTAAGGCTATATGAACTGTCAATGCAGGAAACCTGTTCTAAATAAAGCGGAAAAGGAAACAACAAAGCCTGTAAATTTTAGTGTCATTATACAAAATACCGGAAGCCTTGGCAAGTATCCAGAGCTATCTAAAGTGTCGGGGTTTTCTACACTTTGATGGTTCCGCGGAAGTTTCGCAGGAAATGTAGTTGATGGTCGGATCGTAATTCGCCGATAAAGTTACCATCTGAACGGTCTCTATAGAGTGCTCCTGAGATATGGCAGTTAGAAGTGTGTCTGGGAACAACAACCGGGACAGTACGCGCGGGAGCGGGAACGGCGGGGACTGTGTGCGATGGCTGCCGGCCAAGTCGCCCGCGCCGGCTCACTGCTCACTAGTCACTAGTCACAACGTGTAATAACCGTTAGTCATAACGTTCTGAAAAGGCGACTTAACCGAAATTATTTGTGATATCGATTCGTTCTATCTCGAACTTTTCACTTTACTCCAGTGCACAAGTCACTACTCGCACTTGTTATGGATTTTCGCTGCATCAAGGGGCGGACATTTAATGTTGCTTCGGTATAAACACTGTGAATAAACTTAGAGACAAGCATCTAAAGTAATTTTATTAGCTTCTTTTACAATATTTTACGTTACCAAAAGATCAAATTAAATAATCTGAAAGTGGAGCTGTATCATTGTTCCACCTTTAAGTTAAACGAGGTAGAAGTATGCCACACTACTTGTAATTACAGGATTCTCTGAGATTTAATGTTAAATTTGAAATCTATAGCATTTCATTCTGGAGTTGTCCTGCGGATAGATAGACAGACAGACAGACAATCATACTGAAAATGAAACTAACTCAAAAATGACGAATCAAAGAATTCATTATTGTAGAAATGATGTTTCGTGTAAAATGTAAAGTCTATATTATGAAATATTTATTACATATCTTGCAATATTATACACTTAGATTTTTTTCATTACGGTATATTCCGTATTTATTTTAAATTTTTATTAAGATTTCATATCAGGGTTTAAATAATAAAAGTTTACATATCAAGTCACTATAAAACGATATTATATACCATTTGTGTTGCGATAGTTAGGCTACATATTTTAATATTTAATATTTTTGAATCTCTTATAAGTGTAGCCTACTGAGTTTGTTTACAAATTTATTAATCCGCTATTTTCTCGATGACATCATGGTTACCTATAAGACC
The DNA here is from genome assembly GCF_021130785.1 of Homalodisca vitripennis. Classification (NCBI taxonomy): domain Eukaryota; kingdom Metazoa; phylum Arthropoda; class Insecta; order Hemiptera; family Cicadellidae; genus Homalodisca; species Homalodisca vitripennis. The sequence goes on along the minus strand of NC_060209.1, from coordinate 132,020,020 downwards.
AATGTAAAAATATTCGCTAACCCTTAGCAAAATATTATGGAGCACCATCATCAAACTCAGAGTTTCTTATATAGATATGAAGATTCATGCACAATTTCAATTCTATAGTTCAGTTTGTTTTCGTAGGTTCGATATCGTGTGGACAGAGAGACAAATAGAAATGAAAATTTTTCAGCCCCACAAGTGATAGGCTTCGCGAAAGCTCAGCCAATAAATAATGATCAAATTTAGCTCTATTGGATTGCCTTTAGTTGTATGATAAGTTGTATGATTGCCTGTAGTTGCACACATAAAACAACTCTTGAAAAGGCATTTTTGAATTCGAGCACCGACGAAAGTTTTGCATACCAGTTTAGTGCCTCACCAGCGTGGCTTCTCGCATCTTGAATCAATTGCTATCAGATGACGTTCTTCTACAGAGTGATCATTAAATAACGCACATTAAAAGGTAATCGAGTAGTAAAAAGAAAAAAAGTAGTAATTAAGTAAACCAAAATATATTTTACAAACTGATTATTATTAGTATACACACATTACTTAAATATATACAACAAATGCTCAAAATTGCTACCTTGTTCAAAAATGCATGCATACACTTTTTTTATCATGTTTAATGAGACTTTTTTCATCCCGTTTAAGTGATGTTGTTGATTTCCACTGTTGTGTTTATTTTCAATTCATTCAGTGTGTGCGACCAGTTTTTATAAACTTTTTCATTAAGATAACCCCACAGGAAAATCTCTGGAGACGTCAAATCAGGGGATCTTGGGTGTTATAATCCGTGAAAACTCACGTAAAGATTGTATTGCGTCATTAGATGTGTGTCATGTGGCACTGTCCTGCTGCAACCAATAATCGCTTGCATCATTTTCAAGCAACAAAATAAGGTGTGTAATGATGTCCTAGTACACAACACTGTCTACAGTACCTTCGTACAAAATATGGCTCATTATTCGGCAACGTGATACGGCACACTCAAATTTTCTGACAGTGCAAGGGAGTTTCGTGGAAGACATGAGGATTTTCGTTGAACAAATTCTCGTGTTTTGGCTATTGACCACTGAGATGAAACCAAGTCTCCTCAGTGAAGAAGACACGGTCAAACTGTACAACTCCATTTGTATAGATGAATGACCGAAACAATGTACAGTACAGTAGGCGTTATTCACTATCCGGCTCTTTCAGTTCATGAAGACTACGTACGTGATATGCACACAATTTTAACTTTTTCATCACTTACTGAGCACTACCATATAAAATCTGATAGTGTGTTCATAGTCTCCTCAATTTTTTTGAAAGAGAGGGTAGCATTACATTTCTTACTTGGTCCAGTTTAGCGTTAGTAAAAATGATAGCTGGCCTCCTGGTTCTCTTCCTATCTTCAACTATTACATATCCACGGAAACAATTAGTCTTGTTATTGCTGAATTATAAGGCACTGCATCATCTGGACATTTTTCACGAAATTTCTTAACAATACGCACATAGGATCGGCTTAATAAATACCATACTACAATAAAAACTCTTTGCTCTGGAGAAAACGTCATGTTTATAAAGCAGTAGGCCTAGACTCAACAATACCTGCTATAGACAATTTGGCTAGTATCCATTTAATTTCAATGGTGTCTAGATTTGTTGTCGATAGTACATATGATGCCATCTTGTGGCAGACAACATAACTAGTTCAATAAAACTATTACATACAGAAACGTTCCTTTTCATGTGCGCGACTTAGTGATCACGCAGAAAATCTTCTGATCTAAACAGGATTTAGCTTTTTTCATCTTAATAATAAAAAAATCATAAACAACACCTCTATTAACTGTGTTTGGCCCAAACATAATGGACATTCAGTGATTAGCTATTCATTGGTAGATACTTTGTTCCATTGCGTTTTGTCCAATATTCAACAAACAATTCTAAATGTGACGAATAAGCTCGGGGCTTGTTCTGAAACGTTGTTGTCCTCAAGTTAAAAACAGAATGGCCAAACATCTCGTACTTACAGTTCTTGCAGGGCCGTCAGTCTGGTTAGGGCGTGAGGAATGTTCGTGAGATGGTTGTCGTCTAATTCCCTGAAAAAATGAATCATTGTTTTATTTCAAGTTATTTCATGTAGGCGTACCAAATATTTGAGTGTTACAGACCGATACCATTGTGCACCGGACTCTTCATCACAGTATTATACGTTTTATCAGATAGTTGTGTTTTGCTTAACAAGTAAAACGACGAATTTGACTTATTGTATTTTATATAATATTAATCATGCCGAAAAGAGGAAGCTAAATAAATGACTTTCTATTGTTTCTTACGTGTTTTTATATAGAACAATGCAAATAATAATAAATTCGACCCAAATAGTTCTATTATATTTACAAGTATATTTTCGTTACAATAGATAGGTAGCGAATGAATAGGTTATACTCGTATGTTGTGTTAGGCCCATGACTTAACGTCATTTATGTTATGCCATTTTTATAATATGTAATTTAGCTGATGGCAATATACTAAACTGTACAAGTAACCCAATATTGAGATTAAAAAAAAATTATATAATAATTGTCTTTCATGTCTGGTCCAGTACATTTTTTATTCACTGAATGTTACGTGATAAAATAAATGTATTGTGTTATAAAACTAGTGCGCACCAAACTTCGTTGTGGTTATTATAGTATAGGCCTAATTAGGCGTGTAGGTTAATTAAAACAGATTTATTGTTGTAATTGTAAAATTAACGACTGCATATAGGGCTAGTTAGGAATAAACTAAACAACAATACTTACAAAACACGAAGTGAAGTCAAGTTAGCAAAGGCCTCATCGTCGATTTCGGAGATGCGGTTCTTTTTTACCAACCTAAAACAAAAAAGAAAAAAATATAAGCTTTCATTGTTTAAATTAATTAAAACTTACCCATAAAGCAATAACCGATAATACGAAAACTACTAAATGTTATGTCGTAAAGTACAACGGAACAATTGTATCGTTAAATTAAGAACAAAAATAAGAATCTTAACGAGCTAACTTTGAGTTAAGGTTTGTTTTAGAATTTATAACCAAAAGATAATGGCAATTCAATAAGCAATCAAGTAATTGAGTTAGAGAAGACAGTAATGTTTGTCTGAACCTTTTATTCTAACATAAACAAACTTTAGTTCCTAAGTTTCGGAAAATATGGAAGGACATACTCATATATGTCATCCGAGAACGAACCATAACTCAGTGTGGTTTCCAAGAAGTTTGTTCTTGTGCATTATTAACTAGTGTTCTCCGTGCAGTTCGCTAGTTACGGCTACAGGAGAGACATCCACACCTGAATGTCGAGGTCCCGCACACATCTTTGAGGTCGGTGACAATCATTGGGTGGAACCCTCATCCCCACACCCTGCTCCGCTGATTAGGAATCATTTTCAAAATTCGAAGTTTCCAACAAGGAACAATCGTAAATAAAGCATACTCGAAAAAACTCTGCAATTCCGATTTTGGTGTTAGGAATACATGAGAAACAAGGGTGCCAAGCATCAAAACAATAGAGTTGTTATTTCAATAAGATTGCAGTCAGAATTTAAAAGCTAATGAGAAGTTGTCCTGAGGTCAGAAATAAGATACGTTTTTTGTTGAATTATCTTATTTAGTTATATTATTCGGCTTATCCAAGTCTGGAAAATCACATTGTAAACGGTTTAGTAGGTTTTCAGATATACAACGTCAGTGGCTCTCTGTCAACGAGGTGGATCTCTAATTGAAGAGTGGATCCGTTTCTTAAACAGCAACTTAAAAATAAAATTGTCTGAGCACAATTTCACAGCATTTCATTCGGTTCTTTAATATATCATAATTAGGTGTACAGCCTTTTTTTTATTAGAGACGACAGGGAAAAATGTTTCTTTGCGAAAATCTATGAACTTGCTTAAACTTCTACTTATAACGGCTGAATATGTACAGTAGTTTCTTGAAGTTTATTACACGCTAGTTAGGAGGAACCCTAAAGTCGGATATAACATCTGTTACATAATGAGCAGCCATGTGACAACATTATGAGACCTAAATTCTATCAGTTCGGGACAATAGTTTGTAAGATCGACCTCACTATTTTTCCAGTTAGAGTAAGAAATACTTTAAAAACTTTTACAGAAGCATTAGCGATCTAAGGGTGATAATAGTTAAAAGCATCGAGCCTTGAAACAACAGGTGCTTAGGAATAGTTTCGGAGTTAGAATGGCGAAAACCTCGATGAAAAGGAACTTTATCCCCGTGTCACGCATGGCGATTGCGTGCCAAAAATCACCTTGTTGATATCATTGGCTTTCTTGGCCTTCGTCTTCGGAAATATGTCATTGCATGCTTATTCTACAAATAATGTGCTTCCTATAATGTGTGCTGTTATGTGCGAGAACTTGGCTTATTAATCTTTCATTCCTTGGTATTGGGCTGTGGAAATGATGTAGATCACTTACATTTTAGTTAGTAAGTAAAGTAATAATGTATGTTTATCTTATTGTTGAGAATATTCAATCGATATTAAACTAATTCTAAATAATTGTTTGTTACGTTTCCTGTACTGCCCTACTCACTGCGAACTTCAACATCGGTGTCTACGCACCGTAACATGGATGGCGAATATTATCCATAATATCCCTGAGTCGTAATGGGAAATCTCCATCTCTGTACCCTACCATACCTAAATACAACAATCACAGAAACTATGGACTACAACGCCATTGAAAATCCTTATTTGGACAAAATTCATAGTTATTTTAATTTTAGAAGCATTCATGGTTTACTTGTGCATAAGCCAATCAGCAAAATTATAACATTTCCAAAGCATTGAAGTTAAAAATGTAAATGCCAGTAGGGATAGGGTCCTGATGTTGGGAAGAAAACCCAGATTTCACATAGGGCTTTTGAAATGAATCAAAGATATCTAAAATTTTATAGCATTTCATTCCTCAGATTTAAAGTGATTATTGCTGTTAAAAGCCCGTGAGGCCCAACTCTGAAGTATAGCAATAAAATAATAACAAAATAATAACACAAAAGATAAAATAATACAATAATTAGTATTCTTAAATATAAAGTGTAAAGAAAGGAAAAGCTGCGTACCAGGCGACCAAGTGTGCGTACAAGCGTACGTGTATGTCGTTGACAGTTAAGGCACAGCACAATCTTACGGCAAGACCTAGGAACTAGCAAGTACGAGGCCTAGCACACCACTAGTAAATTCTGTTCACTCAAGTTTGGATCGTCTATGATGTAGTTTTGAAAATACAAATAACATAGCTTTACCTTAAATGCACATATAAAATTTTAGTTGTATTTTGATTACGCCGCGTCGTTATGATTTATAATAATATTTTCCAAAGCACTATACTATAGCATGTAAGTACGAGTGTACGAATTGTACCGTATACTATAAATTGAACGTGGAAAAGAAATTTGTTCAACAAAAAACGAAATTATAACAAACAGGGGATATAAAACTTAAAAAAAATTAACCAATAACATTTTGGTCTTTGAACTGTCCTGTTTTCAATCAGGTGAAGGGAAGATCTCTAAAGGAACGGTACGAGCGGTTGAATGTCCTTACTAAATTCATTCAAAATGGAGAATTTCAATCTGCCATACACATAAGGCCAATAAAATATACATCAAATGACGATTTTATAGTAATATATTTTCAAGAAATATCAAAATTTTAAAATTTATTGAATTTTAAACACAAATTAAATCATGTCATTTTATAAAAGTTAAAAGTCGATGAGTTATAAGAACTCAAACTTAAATTTAAACTTTAAATAGTTATTTAAATTTTTAAATAACCTTAAGTTATCTTGTAAATGAAAGCTTGTATCTGTTTTGAGTTATAAAAAGTGTATAAAAATTCTCAATGAAAATCGCAATGGCTGGTGAAGGAACACAATAGGTCTCACAGAATCTTTTACTAAATTTTCTTCTATGACTACTGGTTTTTACCATAAACCTACAGAAATGCAGTCAAAGATAACTAATCAATTTTTAAAGTAATAAAATATTGACATTTTAGTCTTTTCTTTTGCCCACAATACTCGTACTTAATTGTAAGGAGATAAAAAGATAATTTGAGTCAAACGTTTCCTGCAAGTATAACACAGGCTTTTAGAAAATGAACGGTTGAAGAAACAGGGAGTTCAGTTGTGCAGGTCTTGGGGACATGATCACAAAAGACACTTTGGAAGTGAACTATTTTACTATTTAATATTACACTTTGTTTCAAATTCAGGAATATGTGCACGAGTTTATCTTATTATGTTTTTTTAACCTTAGGGGCGAAGCCAATCAAAGTCCTAACATATAATAGAACTGTAAATGAAGACGATAATACCATTTTTCTAATGGGTCACCAGAGGTAAGAACCTATGTACATCGTTTTATAAATCAATCCGTTCGGGGGTTATGAAGATACGTGAGTCATATAAATGTTGGCGTTTAATAGGTAGACACTCAATGTTGTATTAATGACCATTCATTCATTCATTCAATCACAACATGCCAATAAGATTTATACTTAACAATAACAATATGTCATATATTTTGGATTGAAGATTAGTTTTCGAATTTGAAGGTGGATTTAACAAGCCATTTCGCAACAAAGAGGTGATTAAAAGTGATCATAGTCATTCCATTCAGGTTTTTAAGAACCAAAGTTACAACTTAGCAAAGGTTACGGTATGGAGAAGCTCTTTACTTTACATACGTTCATTAAACTCAATCACAGTCAAAATCCACTTGGTCCAGGCTGTCAGTACATTACAGTGGAATTATATGTTATTATTTGAAAGAAAATGATAAGCAGAATCAAAATTTTAATGCAAAAAATTGAGCTAAGTAAAGAAAGAGTCTTTTGTACAAACATCACTCTACCTGTGTATAGTGAGTAATATCGCAATTTAAGGAGTTATAAGATTTTATATACACACTTTACTTGGGGAATATTTTACCATCTGCCAAGAAAAAAGGCGAAACGAACATAAAACCACAACCCAAAAGATGAGAGTGTCTAATACAAACTGGATAAATCACCGTGAAAAATGTGCACTGCGAATTGACTTATTTTGAACTTTTCAACACATTTAGCGCATAAATTAGTTTCCCTCGGCTCTCCTCGCGCCTGCAGATGAAGGTTTAATACAGCGTTGGGGTCGAGTTCATGTTTAGCAGTTGTAGTAATTGATGGTCTGCCGCTGGCCAGGGCAAAAACTGCCCAGATTTATGTCCCGGGGCTTACCATCCCTCGCTAATTTACTTTTCACTTTACATTAATACACATTACTTGCGTCCCGCTGAGCAGTGAGCAGCCCCCCCCCCCCCCCCCCCCCCCCGCTGTATCTTTACCAAACGGAAATAAAAGAAAGATTGCTATGGTTCCACTTGACGTACGGCACAAACAAGCGCACGTGTTTGCAGTTTGTAATGTACAAATAAAATTACTTTGATTTGATTTGAATGCTGAAAAGGTTACACGGACACGTGATGTTCCATCAACAGTAATTCTTAAACAGATTATTTCCAAACCATTTACTATAAAACTCAAGATTCTTGAAATATACTGTGTATTATTTCGAATGATGCACTATTTTTATGACTCGAATGAATGTGTGCAAAATAAATTGCAAAGCAAATATGGACCACCTCCACATGCAAGTTTGGTTTCCCAAAAATAATAAAAATACTACAACATTTAACTCTTGATCTCAGTGTTTTAATTCAAATACGTTGTAATATGAATATATAGGTATAATAGTTCCGTGGTTTAAATATAGTTTCTACTTTGGAATATTTCATCTCATAATTAGATACACTGGGATGACAAAGAATATTAATAATTTAGATTTCTTCCAAAATCATTTTGCCAAACTTTTACAGACCGTAAAGGAACGTGAGCCTATTTTCGTACTCGGTTGTAGTGGCTCTAATCTTCTCTAGTATTGGTTTTTTGGCTTCAGTGCTGTTTTGGACACTTTTTCGACAGTTCTATTGGTTAAGTGTCATAGGCCAACAAGGCGATTTTTAAAGTAAAGAGTGAGTGCTAGCTTCACTAGAAAAGAAACTGCAAAAATATTAAAAATGTTAATAAAGAAATGATAAATGTACTTCAACTGTTACATTTTAAACAAATCTCTCTCTTCACGTGATGAAACCCAAGATCCATTGCCACAAATACGCTAATTTATATTAATGCACTATTATAAAACAGCAACTTTGCTGAATAAAAATAAGAAATAAACCGTGGTAAGTAAAGTGATGAACAAACACTACACCAGTATGTGTACATTAACATTTTCATAAATAGTACACAGATTGGACAACATTTCATTGAAAGTAAATCAAATATAAGGTTAAACGTAGTAGAACATAACTATTAGTATCACACGTAGGTGGACAGGTAGGATGGATTACAAAAGACAGAAGAATAAAAGTACAAGTTAAGAAATATTTTCCCACGCGTTCCTACAAGGACGCAATAAGAGTACTGCGATAAAGTAATTATTGTTTATTACTCTTCTGCTGTCCCTAATTAAACACTGGAGTTCTCATAGTAATGTGCCTACAAAAATAAGTAATTTACTATTTACTACACACGTAATGGGATCGATAGGGTCAGGAGGTGCGTGCCACAATACCGTGGAGCGTACGGTGTGTGTACTGTATGTAAGACTCTTGTACAGTGTAAATCAGCCGTCGCGTGCGTCTTATCAGCGCATTAGCTGCCGCCCCTTATCACTATCGCTCCCTGTAATCTGTTGTCGCCACTCAGCTAACCGCCCTCTCATTGTCCGGGGTCAACACACCGTATCGACCTCTGCAAGTTATCGGCTTGGATCTGCAATTCAATCCAATTACGTTGTTAAAATTCCGTACGATACAATGTAACGACAATAACTTCATCAAAGAGTATTTGAAACGCTCAGAGTTGTGAATGTGTATTCCAGAGCAATTATATTAAGTATAGTGTGTATACATATTTTACCTACCGTTGTTATTTAGTTATGATTTATTTATGAATATTGAAATGTATATTCGTTATCAAGTGTTTGTTAAAAAATATATCACTATTTTACAACATATAGTACAACAGGGAAAGTAATTTCCTAAATTGTAGCGAAAATGTTTTCACTTTTGGAAAACATGTAGAAGTCCTTTAAAATGTAAGATGTTGTATGCATGTCCTTCCGATCGATGTTCGCTGTATTATTCTATTTTCTTTGTCTAGGTTCTACAGCATAGGAATTATATAACTCAGGATCTTTGTAAATATTTTCCTCAGCCACAGTAAAACATACCACTACGACATAAAATCGAAGAAACCAATTTCGAGTATCTTACTTACACACTCACAGTTTCTTGATTAAGTTTAATTTAATAGTAATGTTTAAATAGTATCTTCAATACACTATATACAGTAGTCAGAATTAGACAGTGATGCCATCTATTGTATTTGCTTTATTACTTCAAACTTTTGCCATTGGTATTTGCTGTATACTACTTTCAATACTTAATATTTTTAACCTAGATTTAACAAGTGACACAGCCTAATGATATGCTACAGACCACATTTACCATGCAACCTCAGGGAAGCCTGTTACGTGACATGTGGTGTGACATGCTTGTACCTTGTATTAATATTGCTAATGTTGTTAATTGCTGTTTTATTGCATCGAAAATATGTTGATTTGAGACATTGATTTAGTTTTTCACTTTGACTTAATAGAGTTTAAAAGCACTTAAGTGACAAATGTGTACCGGCGCCGGCGCCGAGATTGCGGCCTTGTCTCGCAAGGGCATGCAGATCACAGGTGCAGGCCACGCCGCCCAGCGATGTAGAGAGAGGAGCCTGTAACATCTGGGCAGCATCGATCGCCGTGTTTGTTAGTCTGGCAGGAGGCCAAATTTCTGGACACCCGTGATTGCCTTGTACAGGTCAGTTTCTGCCCGGCCAACGACAGAGAGAGTAGGCCTAGTCGAGTCAACCGTGGGGCAGCTATACAGTATAAGCTCAGTACGTGTATTTCTTTATATACAAGTTGATAGTGCTTATTATTTCAGTTGCCCATCACTCAACGTGCAAATAACTTTTGACAGAATAGATGGAAGGGTGTTCACCACCGTTGTAAGCACTTATCCTAGGCTCAGATTTACTTATATACTACAAAATTTAACTCGTTACGAAATAAACAAAGGATAAATGAATTAATTTAAACGATAATCACCTTTGAGTATTACAAATGTAAAGTACATTTTGTTAGTACCGAGGAGATACCACTGGAGTGTATACAGTACAAGGAGTGTGTTGAATCCTGGGTAATAGCTCTTACACCCTTTGCTATACACTGAGCAAATTTGAATAAGAAAATAATCTAAAGTTATCATTGTTTTAATATCGTATAAGTTGTAACGATGTAATTGGAGACGGCATCTAAAGCTGTTACACGACAAAGAGACATATCTAAGAAACAGTAGGTATTTTAGAATTATACGTTTAACTCAAACTTTTGTTTAGTTACGCTCTCTTGTCAAACAGTATTGACTAAATATTTTTTTAATTTTTGTAATTTTGAAAAAACATGAAATCAAATATTAAAAGCGAAAAGCTATTTATAAGATGGATTCAAGGAGAACTAATATTAAAATAATAAATTTTCTTATGAACGTCATTCATGAATATTAATAACATTTTGGAAAATTTATAACAATCGTTATTTTATTTCATACCATAATAGTTGAAATCTTCATAACTACTAAATTCAAGACGGGCATTCCTTTACATCATGTTTATAAAGGACTTCTACATGTTTCCCAAAAACGAAAGACAAGTGTGCAAAGGATTGCTAAAAGCTTTAAACGAATTTAATGTTTAAAAAATTGGTATATTTTAATGCAATTGGAGAAATATCCAGAATTTAGGGTAAAGAAAAACTCTAAAAAAGACAGAAAAAGCAAAGTGATCGTTTCTTAATCAAGTTTAAAATACCATGGTGAACGTAGTAGTAAAAAGATCGTACTGAGTAAAACTAGACAAATAATCGTTTTTGCAAACATATATGATTACTACCACGTGATTTATCAAAATTTATTAAATATCAATGTCAAGATTACGGGAGGAATATTTACAAAACCAAATCGTTTGTAAAAAGGTGGGTGCTGACGAATGTTTGTTTCTATTTTAGACAAGACATTGTGCTACGGTGAAATACAACAGGATGCTGTCACATTCAGATCTCAAGCAGGCTGATCGCGTATGTTAAATAACAACTTTATGTGGACTAAGGTAAATAAGTTATTCGAAATGATGGTTTCCTCGGAGCACGACAACGCCTGTCACACCTTATTTTGCTCTAGGAGGCGGGAATAGAGAGAAGAGAGCACGATATAGCCATTAGCCAACTCTCACCAGACTATTGTCAGAAGAGAGTCGCTGATTAGCAGGCTAGATGTTTCTAAATATGTAGAGAAGGTGTTGAAAGAAGTCGGAGAAAGATAATACGGTGTCGGCGTTCTCCACACTGAACAGCAATAGTCATCCTCTAAAGTCACACTGGAAGGCTGAGCCAGTGAGGTTTTTAGTCGGTGAAAGTCCCACTCACTAAAACTATTACAAGGTAAGTGCAGACGAACGTTAGCATGTTCCTCATCGTCATAAGGTAGACAAGTAGTTTCTCAGTTTCTGTTTATATGTAGTCAAAGAGTAATAAGTGTTTAAGAAACACTTAATAATAAAAATACATTTTTAAAATTTCACAAATAAATGACAACGGCGAGTAAAATATTCATTCCGACAATACTTAATTGAAACACACATTCAGAACTATAAGAGTTTCAAATACTCTTTGATGAAGTTATTGTCGTTACATTGTATCGTACGGAATTTTAACAACGTAATTGGATTGAATTGCAGATCCAAGCCGATAACTTGCAGAGGTCGATACGGTGTGTTGACCCCGGACAATGAGAGGGCGGTTAGCTGAGTGGCGACAACAGATTACAGGGAGCGATAGTGATAAGGGGCGGCAGCTAATGCGCTGATAAGACGCACGCGACGGCTGATTTACACTGTACAAGAGTCTTACATACAGTACACACACCGTACTCTCCACGGTATTGTGGCACGCACCTCCTGACCCTATCGATCCCATTACGTGTGTAGTAAATAGTAAATTACTTATTTTTGTAGGCACATTACTATGAGAACTCCAGTGTTTAATTAGGGACAGCAGAAGAGTAATAAACAATAATTACTTTATCGCAGTACTGTACTCTTATTGCATCCGTGTTGGAACGCGTGGGTGAATATTTTTAACCATCCCACATGTTTGATAAAATTTGTGTCATTATTGTTTCAACCTGCGCTATTTTATCCCTTTGAAATTTAATCGTAACTGCACCGGACAGTGCACAACTTTTATACATATACGTATGGAGAACAGTACATTTCAACCTTAAATAAATATTTGTTACAGATGCTTCGATTGAAATAATTACGTGCGATACTAATAGTTTTGTTACACCACGTTTAACCTGATCTTTAATTTATATCTAATGAAATGTAGTCTGATCTATGTACTTTTTTAGAAAATTGTTATGATCTATGTATGTATACGTTTTCTTAGCAATGTTTAATCATGTGCCATGTACTTGACCAAGCGAGAGGAAATTTTGTACCCATATTGAGGTAGTGTTGTATAGTAGCAATATATAATTATTATAGTCTTTATTATATTCTTGTATTTATTTAGTTATTAATATTGTATTTTAGAGTTAGACCTAAATTCAAAGCGAAAGAGATGCGTGAGAGCTGAAGCGTTACATAAACTAATGGTATTGAACTAGCCATTATGATTCACAAGTACAAGCGGCCTAACCACTCATTGTTTGCTGTTCATTAAAAGAGTAGTTCTCGAGAAGCTTCTAGAAGGATCTAGAACTTTGGTCACATTAGATTAAGTGACGTAGACATTGTAATGAAGGGTAATGACTGTACACATGCTTAAAAACCCCTCAGAGGAGCTGATGTAGTATCAGTCTCGGCAGACTGCAAGAGCACGAGATTAGTATCTGTAGACCGCGACAGTTCGCTCGCTCCCTCTCTCGCGCTATTTGATAGATTTGAGACAGAATAATTTATGTGTGAAGCTAGTTAATCATAGTAGGAAATAGAGAACTTTTCTGTGAATTTATTGAAGAACTTTATTTTATAAATTTTGTATAAGTGAATTAATTAACAAAAAATCAAAGTTGAATCCGTTGTGCCGAGTATCTCTGTGAGTTTCCTACTCTTTAGGTGTCAAGACCTTGCCTGGTTATTTTGCCACTCGAATAATCAGAGCCATCCCGCAACAATTTAATGGTGTCAGGTGTGGGGTTGTGCACCAAGAGATTACCGGGATAACACGGAAGACAACATCAACCAGTGACAGCTGAGGGAGAAGAAAGAAAAAACCTAGCAGCATCGCCACTACCTAGGGAGAAGACAGAAGGGGACGAGAAGCCAGGAGTCGTCCGTCGACGACAGCAGTAGAGCAGCGTCCGCAACGACGAGAATACAGCAGTGAAGAAAGAAGATTGAAATAGTGTTTGTGCCAGTGCAGTGGACAAAAGAGAGATGAAACTACAAGTGTTACTTGGGGTAAGTGACAACTTTGGTTATGTGGGAAACCAGAATTTTAGAGTTTAGTAGGGTATAGAACTATTATTAAAAAGTTGACAAGTTTTTGAAAATCTAACATCGAATAGATTAAAGGTTTTAGAATAAAAAACTATTTTAAATTTAAATAAAAAATATACACAAAGAATATAATTAACATGGATTTAGAAACAGCGATTAAACTTATACCTTTATATGGAGATAGTAGAAACGAGGATCTCAATGCTTATATTGATGCAGTGTCTTTTGTAATAGAAAACTGTGAAAGCGAGGAGGGAAACAGAAAAATATTTGAAAATGCCACAGCTCATGTAAGATTTGTAATCCACATCTCTAAATGATCTTAAAACTGTTAGCATTCGAAGGATCTAGAACTACTCTTTAATGGACAGCAAACAATGAGTGGTTAGGCCGCTTGTACTTGTGAATCATAATGGCTAGTTCAATACCATTAGTTATGTAACGCTTCAGCTCTCACACGCATCTCTTTCGCTTTGAATTTAGGTCTAACTCTAAAATACAATATTAATAACTAAATAATACAAGAATATAATAAGACTATAATAATTATATATTGCTACTATACAACACCTCCCTCCTTAAAAAAAAAGAATGAGGTGTCATTCTCTATGACACGTCTTTCTCTTAATTTTTAGATCTATTCTTTTTTCCTGGATATTTTAATTCTGTCTTCTAAAGGAATTTCATCTAATTCTACTTCTACTGCTTTATTTTCTTCAGTTTGTCTGAGAGTCACTGGTAAGTATAATTTTTTTGTTCATTTTACAGAATCTACAAAAGTTTGAAAATAAACAATTAATTACAATCAAAATATTACTAATACAAGTGAGATAGAAATAGAATGTTTTTACATAATCCACGTTATTGTTTGGTTCGTATTTGTTGAGAATGGAGTCTAGTTCCTCAAGTCGAATGCTAACAGTTTTAAGATCATTTAGAGATGAGGATACAAATCTTACATGAGCTGTGACATTTTTCAATTTTTTGGCTATAATATCGTATGTGTTATCGCTTAACTTTGTAGAGTTGTTCTGAATTTTGGGAGTTATAATTATACTACTCACATTTAATTTCTATTCTACTTTTATACACAATCTTACTATATATACGGAATGATGATCCGATCATTTCACATTTGGTAGGCAGTGTTAACAGTCCTGTTCCCTGAACATATTCGTTTCCATCGTTACTCCGGCAATCCATCGGCTCCCGGGGCAGGTGAGGTCATGACTTCTTCTCGAGGTAGCACCAAAATCCATCGGTCTGTATTCGGAATCTCTCGGTCCAAATTTAAGTTGCAACGTAGGATAGTCGAGTTTCACAAATGTCTTTAGTTGGTTCGATCTGTCTGAAGTAGGCTGTCTCACAAGTATCTTGTCCATGAGTTAGGTAATTCACTACGTTTGGTCCTAAGCATATTTTCACTGAGTCTCCTTTACAGTTGTTGACATCGCACTGTGTCATAGGAAGATATCTCTGCTCGTCTGCTGAAACAGCTATGTAGTCCATGTTGTGGTTGGATGTATTCGTAGAGTTGAGTCTTCTCAGCTCCTGGTGTTCCAGTCGGTACAGGTAACATTTTGTACAGAGTATATGTTCGTCCACTGTTTTTCAAAGGTACATTTAAGAAGAATCGTAACACTTGATTGTTGTTGACTAACCAAGCACTTACTCTAATTAAGCTATAATATTCATGGATGGTATGTTCAGTAACAACAAGTGGTAAGGTGGAACCAGCTTTTAAATGTAAAAATTAAGAAAGACGTGTCATAGAGAATGACACCTCATTCTTTTTTTAAGGAGGGAGGTGTTGTATAGTAGCAATATATAATTATTATAGTCTTATTATATTCTTGTATTATTTAGTTATTAATATTGTATTTTAGAGTTAGACCTAAATTCAAAGCGAAAAGAGATGCGTGAGAGCTGAAGCGTTACATAACTAATGGTATTGAAACTAGCCATTATGATTCACAAGTACAAGCGGCCTAACCACTCATTGTTTGCTGTTCATTAAAGAGTAGTTCTCGAGAAGCTTCTAGAAGGATCTAGAACTTTGGTCACATTAGATTAAGTGACGTAGACATTGTAATGAAGGGTAATGACTGTAACCATGCTTAAAACCCCTCAGAGGAGCTGATGTAGTATCAGTCTCGGCAGACTGCAAGAGCACGAGATTTAGTATCTGTAGACCGCGACAGTTCGCTCGCTCTCTCGCGCTATTTGATAGATTTGAGACAGAATAATTTATGTGTGAAGCTAGTTAATTCATAGTAGGAAATAGAGAACTTTTCTGTGAATTTATTGAAGAACTTTATTTTATAAATTTGCATAAGTGAATTTAATTAACAATAAATCCAAGTTGAATCCATTGTGCCGAGTATCTCTGTGAGTTCCTACTCTTTAGGTGTCAAGACCTTGCCTGGTTATTTTGCCACTCGAATAATCAGAGCGATCCCGCAACAATAGCGTTTGTTCAACACTAGACTAACTACGTCATATTTCATATCTTTATTCAGTAAGGTAGCTGTTTTATATACTGCACTAATATAAATTTGCATATTTTTGGCAATTAATCGTGGGTTTCTTCACGTAAACGGAAAGGTTTGTTTAAAATGTAACAGTTGAGGTATATTTATCATTTAAAATGTCTTGTTATTGTAGTCAGTTTGTTTCAAAATGTATTTAATCTGAAATTTTCTCGATACTATCATGATTACATATAAGACCAGTGTAAAAATGTTCGCTAATGCTCAGCAAAACCCCCAAGAGGTACATGTACCATCATAAAACTCGATGTAGCTTATATACTAATGGAGTTTCATGCAAAATGTAAATATAATGTAGATATCGTTCTCAAGATGTCGTGCGGACACATACAAATAAACAGAAATGAAGTTTTCCTGCGCTTCGAGTGTTACGCTTCGCTAACGCTCAACAAAATAGGTATAACCATATTATGCAATGTGTTGGGACAATGACTGTATCATTATTGATCTGTGACTTTTTCTTTCACAGTTTGCATATAGTAGATATGCGATAGTAATATTTAAAAAAAGTATACATGAAAGAAAGAAACATATGGGTTTATGGTTTGATACATATTGTTTGCTTTTTAAATTAACGAAGCGCATGGAAAGTCCGATTAGTAACCCAAAGTGTACGTTCATATCAAAGTGGTGTAGAAAAGTATCGAAAGAAAAATCAAAATATTAAAAATTACATTGTTAGTAAAGGATACAAACAAAGGGTGATAAGGATAATATAGCTCAACGAGGGAGTCTGTGAGAGTGAAATGTTGTTTCCCCGGACTACAGATATGACTACTGAAGCAAAGGGTTGATAGGTTAAGAGTCAAAAACGTTATTCCAGTAAAACAAAAAACACACACACACACACAACACACACACACACACACACACACACACACACACACACACACACACACACAAACAAAGACACTCCACTTAAAGATATAATAAACGAAATAAATGAACCAAAGTTTACCTAAACAAGAACTCTACACTTTCATTTGTAAACAATCTGTCCTAACTTTATTCGCTCCTCTTGTGTTATTTGTACGTTGAATAAATAGGACAACTAACTCTTTAATTTTTTGTAATTCCAAGTTAAAAACAACATTTACTGAAAACAAATGGTTTCTCCAACAAGTGCGGCACTGAAACAAAACATCTGAGGAAAGCGGTTAGTTGCCTTGAAGGCAACAAAAAGCCACTCTCCGCGTTACACTCTATCCCACCAACAGTTTTAATAAGTAATAAATATTATTTCACGGGGAATCAAGTTTTTGTTGCTCCTTTTTTATAGAAACGTCCAGAGCGATTTTTTTTATTTCTCTTTCGTAGTTTTCGCCGAGGGAAAATAGCACTTTAATTCTTATAAATACGGGAGAAAAAATGTATTGCGATAAGTAGGTAGATGTAAAGTTTTACCAAAGATGTGATAACGTTGGCTCACAGGCAAAGAGCAATCACAGACACCGTGGAACAATGGGCGATAGTCACGAATAGAACTATCGTATCAGCAGTGATATACCTCTAGTATGAAAAATACTAACCGTAACAGACAAAATGTAAAATATTAAATAATGGTTAGGGAACAAATAAGTGCACAACTAATTCCAATATATTGATGTAAACGTGTAAGCAAATATATTTAAAACCTAAATTTATATGAAAAAACAAAATTGTGTAAATACTAAGAAGTAACCTTACGATAGGCTGGTAATAGTCAAAATACTTTTTTTAGAAATTATAGTAATAAGTTAGTATTATAAACTATAAAATAGGTACATTAGTCTCAGGCGTTTCTGAGTGTATGATTCTATAACAAACTCACCATGATCTCAACAGATGAAACTTTTACAGACTCAATGAAATAAAACAAGAATATAATTAGTTTCACAATTAAAACAGGAGAAGTGTTTTGGAGAATCAGTTGATAATTTGAAATGTTTGGCATCGCATCGTTTGAGGAGCGATAAAACACGTTACATTTCTAGTTTATCTCAGGCCAAAAGTTTATAGGTCCTAAACCAGCGCTCATAACGAGCCCATGAAACACTTGTACAGATATCTGCAGTATTAACGGGGCGAGGCGCCAAACCCGCGTTGGACTACAAACTATCTCGGATCGTTGAGTTGTCTACACTCATGTGACAATTTACTGAATATTTACATTTTATAAACATGGTTGAGATAATTTTTGTACTTAAAGACAATATATTCAAAATTTAACTTCACTTTATATATACTACCTTCCAACAGTATTGTAGTATTGGGCATCTCATGTAACAAGCAAACAACAGGTAGCAACCACAACGCCACACCGTGAACGTATATATTACGTTTGATTATGAAATAAAGCAAATATGCACTTATTCGGATTTAAATATTTATTATCAGTTGTGGGTACTTTACTCGTTATCTGAATACAATTAAAGGTACTTTTGTATATTCTACAAATAGTTTGGGTTTTGAGATAAATAATAGTGAAACTGAACGAATATAATTCTAATAAGGATTGATGTACTGTTTGTAGAGTAAAATATATTTATATAACTATAATTTTTAGTCATACTTTTACAGGTGCTTTTAAGATAACCTTCATTACACTTATAAATATAATAAAAGGCATACTAAACGATTTAAAAAGTAATCCATACAATGATTTAAACAATACAATAAATCGGTCAAAAAGTTTATATCGATGCCTTGTTTTCAATGCTTAAGTTGCAAATTAGTAATTAAATTAAACATTCAGTAGGGGCTATTTAAGTTACTGAACCCTATATAGAATACGTAAATTTATATAGTAATTAATTATAAATAATGCTTTCGAAAATGATTGCACTATACAAAAAAATAACAACTGTAGCTTTGAATTATTTTAATTGAAAGAATTATCCATATTCTCTGAAATGATCCATAAGTTTTTATATCTTACACGTAAACTATAAAGTACATTCATAACTAATTTGTTAAATAAAAAAAGTAAAATACTTTGGGTAATGACAGGTATCAAATATTGAGGACAATTCGTCACAGTTGAATCGGTTCTTAAAAGTATTTTATATGCATTTGGAATTAAATAAACAACGGAGTATTAAAGGATCTCATAGAGCAGACAGATGGGCGGACTGTCCTCGTAATTTTTGACCCCAAAATCAGGAGAGTCTCTCCTTGAACAAAGAGGAACCTGTGAACTTAATTTCAAGTCTTTAAAACCCTTTCTACAAAGGTTCATTGCACAGACGGACAGACACACAAACAACATATTTGATTTTAGGAAGGACTTGTCAGATCCTTAATGAACGGCTTACATCCTTGCAAAGGCCTTACATCATGGCTGTAGAAGGGAGTCGTGAGTTTGGTTATCCGAGATAATCATATTAACTCCAGGGGAGAGAATAAAATGACTCCCAGGGCTGTGGGGTTGTATGGATGATACACTGGTACGCCTACCGATTCCTCCCCTCCCACACTGAACCGATCGTAAATATTTTAGGGTGTTTCGTCTTGGTCTCAGGGTTAGATGAAAGTAAATAATTCAAATTTATCACTTATAAAGTCAATACTTTTGTATTTGTTAGAGTTTAAAACTCTGAAAATGTACCAAACTGTTAGATTTGGTTTAATACAAACATTCACAATAATAATAATACATTTGGTGTACTAAACTTGTTAGTTGAAATATGTCCTTGTCAAAGGGTTTTAGTAATATTCCCAAACAGTCAGGTTCAAATGACTTTATGGTATAATTTATTCATTCCTTAAAACATATTTAACAACACTTAAAACAATGAGAACATTCTGATGGGACTTAGAGGACATTGTATAATCAATTCTCTGTGTCAAATATACGATGAATAAACACTCTTCCATCACGGAAGTGAAGTAATATGCTTCCAGAGACGAAAGATGGGGTGTTCGCATCAAGTCACAAATTACGAGCTATAACCGTATAATTCTCACCGATACTCAAATTAAAACCACGGCCGTTAAAGTCAGTTTATGACTGTGTTATGGCCGCAATACCGCATCTGTGTTGCCAACAGCCAGTCTCGAACTTTAACCCGCGTCAATAACTCAGCATTTTAGAAAACTTAATAACAATATTTTGTAGCAACTCATTTAAGTATAAGGAATGTGACAATAAGTGTCCTCACAATTATGAGTGCAGTATGACGGTACCGTTATACGATTATAACATTGAGGTATATCGGCTTTGTTATTTAAATTAACCCCTATTCTTGCAATGGAAACAGTGTGCATTGATTAATGACTGCAGTGCTTGTATTTGTATAACAAAACTGTCATAATGAATAATATTATATCATTATATTAATCCTTGACACCTATTGTGGAAAATTAAAAGTATTATAAACTACCCATTTAAGATCATTTATATTTTGTGCATAAATCTCAAAATAAACTAATTGTAACTGTTTATGCATTAGTTGCATGTTTTACTTCATGTTTTATTTAAATGAAGTATATTTAGTTAGGATAAGAACACTTGCCAAGGAAAATAATCAAATAAAGGTGACCATTTAGAACAAATAGTAGGGTGCAAATTACGTATTGTAACCGAAATAAAATAGATAAATATTTAATGAAATACTATCCTTAATTTGACATATCAGAAGATTAATTTATTAATTCCATAAACAAGTTGTTGATTCAGAAATCACAAATTCAAGTAAGATTCCACTACATCAACAGGAAAATTTTATCCACTAGCCTTCAATCAACAAAACTGCGACGAATAACCGTAAAATTAGTTTAAATCAATGACAAAGTTCAACAAAATTTGTTCAACTTCCTTCCCAATAATAGGTTTAATTAGGATTTTCGAATTTATAAATAAAATAATTACATGATTCGACGGAATACGTACAGATTGACTGACAATTCAAATTAATTAAATGCTTCCCGTTACAGACCGTGGCGACTAAATTCAACTTTACTCTCCGTTATGCAACGAACAAAACATATATAATATCACATTCAGTTGTATTTGACCCTTGTGTTAATCTACTTAATAAATTATAAAAATGTATACACACTTCACCGATCTGCTATCCTGTAACTACCTTTTAGGTTCTTGAATTAATTAATTACGTTAGTGTTAACAATGGTCAACCTCTAACTCATTTTTAATTGTTAACGTTGTGTCTGTATATAATATTTACTTATCGTTCTTCTCAAATTGAGCAGATTGTAAATAAATAAAATGTAGTTAAAAAAGTGTTGTTTGACAAATTCATTAAAAAAATATGATCGTTGACTAATACAAGATATATTAAAACTATTTTATTAAATTTTAAAATATTGATCTATAGTTCACAAAATATTAATAACTGAACGAGTACCCTTGTTTTAAGAATACTCATTTTATAACATAGTCCTATATATAAAAAAAAACTCAAATAATAACTATTTGTGCCAATACCGACTTATTAACACAGTATCATAAACAAACTTATTTCCGTTTATAATTATTTTCATTGACAGCTGATTAGAAATGACACAACTGACAAAATTATTTTACGATTTTGATTTTAAAATATCAACACGCATAACTTTTCAATCCCGATTAATTCATTTGATTTATGTCCTAAAACTTACAGTTCATCCATTTTCAATATATAAAAGCATGAAAATATTGTTACCGGATCCCAATTCACCCTTTGATCACCCCACCGTATCTACAAGTATCGAAAGGACATCACATTTCGCACCCTATTGGCTACCACCATCTGAGGAACCGGATCCATAACAGTCCGAGTACGACAGGCTCTTCCACACCATCATTATTTATGAGCTCTTAATAATTGAATTGAGTATTTACTCAAATCTTTATTGAGTTTTCCGAATTTATTAATTATTATATTTCTTTCCATTTATCAATATTAAATATTCGGCTCTTCTGCCAAAAACCTCTGACCCTACGATTCTGATATTGAAGTCATAACCAATTTAATTTTGTTCTGCATGTATTAATTTTCTAAGAGTTAGGCCTATATTATCATTTCTCAATTTATTACAAAACTTTATCAAGTGGATTTTTTTATTTTACCTGTGTTAATCAAAATATAAATATGCTTAATAAAGTTCAACAGTTTCTTTTTAAACATATTATTGTTTATTTTTAATTTCGTAAAATAGAATATAGTATATTTTTATATATACATATAACATGCTGTGCTGTCATAGAATATTACCTCTTTGTATTTTTAATGACATATGTTTTTATTTAGTACAAAATTGTTTATGTTACTATTGTTATTATTACTTTTATTCAGTTGTGTGAATCCGAAAATGTACTCATTGAGTACGAAAGGCCAAAAATAAAAAACTTTATATTATTGGAGAGTTTGTTTAAATTAATAGATAATTTCCAATAAGACAAGAGCTTCAAGAATGTAGAATATAGTAGGTTACGGTATATGTAATTGAATAGAAAAAGTAGTACTGTAATTCTTAAATAATTGACTTACTATAGTTGTATACTCCGAATTAAAAGGAAAATATTTGGATTTTATCTGCCCCGTTTCAGGGGCTGGAAAATTCATTTCTGTCTATCTGTCCGTCTGTCTATTAATTTTTCCATACGGTATCTCGAAAAATTCAGATCCATATACTTGACATATTTATGAACCTTTATTTCTGTACAGGAAACATTGAACTCGTCGATGGTGTATGTAACTATAACAGGGTTTGGCTAAGCGTTAGTGAAAATGTCTATATTGGCGTTATGAGTAACTATGATGACAACGAGAAAATTTCAGAATAAATAAATTTGTAAACAAACTAAGTAAATTTATATGAATTTTAACAAGTGACGTAGTAACTATGGAATTGAAATGTTGCACTTTAGCTTCATTCAATGCAATATGGCTATTCCTATAGATTGTACTTAGTAGTAGAGTACAAAGGTTTTCTAATGAAAGCAGCGCCAATCTATAACGAGCTGTACCATCGTCCCTATTTTCTACATTTTCTCCTTAGTTGTGACTAGTTAGGCTTTGCATAACAGCAAAAGATTCTCCAGCAATGTGCGGAGACTGGTTTTCATGCAGCAATCAAAACTTTTGTCTCTGTATCAAGCAGAGTGGGGTGTCTACAACATAGGAATGTATTTCGTTTAAATACGAAAAATATTTCAATTAGAATAATTATTAAACTTTGTGGTGGAACACGCATTCCAAAAATACTGCAGTGACAGTTTTGCAAAAAAAGACTCGAATAATAGTACACCTAAGCATAAAGTACGTATAACCTATTGACTTACAGGATGACGAGGTTCCTCAGCTCTGGGAAGGTGCTGGACGGGATGTGAGTGAGTTGGTTGTTGCCCAGATTCCTGGTAACAGACAATAAATTGTACGATTAAATGACACTGTGAAGGAAACAGGATTTTCCGGACATTTGCCATCGTTCAGTGAAACAAGAAATCAGTAACACTACGTTTCGAGATCTGCAATCTGATCTCTTCTTCAGGTAATGCATTTGCTAATGACACTATGTAAAGTAATCTTGCATGAAACTTCATTTAGCATTCACATTCCGCAACTGTAAGTAACTAACGCATCTGTATGTAGTTAATACAACTTTATATAGCTAACTCTACTGTATGTAGCTTTAACTCAGCTGTATGTAACTAACGCAACTGTTACTTTATGGTAGACATAACGGAAGAAGATGGAGTAAATTATAGTGTGAACCTCGGCTAATGCTGTGAACTAACGAGATACGTTGTCGTATAAAACGCGGTAACTATACGCATTACATGATCAATAACTGTAATATACAGATTAATCAAAACACACCAGCATAATGTTACCAAGCCTAATACACGGGTAGCAATCTACTGTATAGCCTATTTTTACGTTCCATTGATACCATTCTATTGTCAAAATGAGTTAATACCGGTGTAAGATACTTGTTAACAAATGTTGGAGGTACTTATACCAGGCCGTACATAAAAACCGTATATAACATTGTTTATGTTAGGCGTACTTACACTTAAATACAGATAAGTTATTGCAGTTTTGTATTCTGGAGGTTTTCCCTACAATATTTATTTGTGGATTAATGAAGGAAAATATCACTCTGTAATACGATGAGAAAACTTCCCGCTTGTCTGAATGTTTCATCGACATACCATTTTAGTAAATACCGTATAAGATATATTATAATTCACTATCCTTCGTAAACAACACCGATTTCTTCCATAACCGTAATATAATAAGAATGTGTTTTGTTAATAATGGCAGTAAATAGTTATAACACTAACAAACACTTTTAAAATCCTTGTTAAGTGAAAATAAATAGCTTATTTGTATTGAAGATAAGTGAGGTAAATGTTTCAAATTACTCTTTAAATTATGTGATAATTACTAAAGGTAATCCTAATTTCAATATTAACTCGTGGATCTATGGAAGTGTTTTACGAAACCTGTTCTTGTATATTATTGTATTACAATTTGCTACATTAATAGGTGAGTGAAAAACATACTGCCATCTACCGAGTATCTTAAAAGTCTCTCCCCCCCCTATTAACTTTCTTATTTAAAGAGATGTGATTTACTTTAGGGCATGTTTGAGGGTAAGTTAAATTTTTTAAATAGTAGCATCTATCATGTGAAATCTCATTTTAGGGTATTATAAAAAGAAGAAAAATGGCGCAAACTAGAGGTTTCTAATGTTTATTAAATTTGTTGGACAATTAAAATCTAATATTTTTATAAAACCCCTACAGTTTAAGTTACATTTAAAGTTATTTTAAGGCAGTTAAAACATTCACTCACTAGTTATTTTGAGAACTTAGTACACGAAATCATAAACAAAGTTATTACAAGAATCATCAAACATCAACAACCATGATTAACATTGCATTTATTAAGTTTTCATTTGTCTGAAGAAGCATATTAGGAAGTCCTGGGAATACCAATAGCTGATTTTAACATGCCATTTATTATTCTTGTGTAACAGTTAATATATGAGACACATTCAGACCATTTTAACACAGTAACTGGGCTGAAATGTAATAACTTACAAACGTACAAGAGTTACATGTAAGTACTGATCGGCTTAATCTGTTAGTTGTATAAACTTAATTTAAATACCATAAAGATGCTACATTTTTCTAGTTTTACATTTCAGGTCATAGAATAACGTCCCTGGTAAATTCCTAGAGGGTACTATATTGTAGCAGGGACCAGCCCAACTCAAGATTATTGATTTGATATGAATTGGCAGCACGCTGTACAGCCCTTTGTTAGGAATCCGTGCTGTATAGGGGATGTTTTGTCCTCGTTTTGTGTCCACACATTCAAACAATTATTGTAATTATGCATTGTGTGTTACTGACACTTGATATTTAAATTCGAGGAAACATTAAAAACTATATACATTAAATTTGAAAAGAGTAAAAACCGATGTGCGGTCATAAAAACTACTTCAACTATAGCATGTAATAATGATAGGCTATGAATAAAATAAAATAAATGGCAATAGACTTAGTTTATCTGAATCTGAAAATATCAAATAACTGAGTAATATTGTATGAAGGTACTTGAGAAAACTGTAAACTATTCCGTTAAAAGGAGTTAACAATGAAAATGTAAAATATTACATGGTTTTTAACATTTAATAACACAGTTTTAATTAGCTGGTGTATTGCTAAATTTAAGAATCAGTACTAGCCCACAGATACTTTTGTGTTATTTAAAATCCTCAGAATCTACATTGTGACAATCAAAATATTTCCCACACAGAAATATTCAGTTTTAAATGCACAATTTAGTTAAATCAAATACTGTCCATTTTAAACATACATAATGGATAAAAAATGTATGATCAAATTATATGCGTATTCAGTTACAACATAAGTTTTAGAATTTAAGTCCACTTAAGTATATTCAGTTCCATGTGAAAACCATTTTTAGCAATACTAATGCTAATTTCTTAGAAGAATGAGGAAATTCGAATAATAAAATCATTATAATTATTTATTAATATAATTGATAATTTATTAAAGTGAAAAGGAAACTAATTCAAAGATTTATTCCTGGTATACACATATTTATTTTTTTAATCCATATTACCAAACACTCATGCTAAAAACGGTTGTTATTTGAAAATCCTCTTGAGAAGATGTAATGAATTTAGGGTAAAAATTGGAAATGTGCGTAGGGGGAGTGAAAGGTAAATAGGCAAGAGAAGAAGGTTCCCTTCTTACGATATATCACAGTACTTAAACAGCATACTGAAGGCATAATCTTAATCCTACATTTAAATTGTGAGAATTTCAACTTTACTATCTGTAATTTGCTATGCTACAGATTGAAAAACTAGTCCAATATGTAAGAATTTACTGTTGAAACAGATGAGCTGAAGAATGGTGGGGTGTTGTTGTCTTGAGGCGCATGCGTATTAAAATTAGTTGCTTCTCCATTTGCTAATTTTATAGTTACTAAACTCAACTCACGGGTTGCATATTGCAATTTTCATAAAGATGTCTCTCCATTTCAATATTATTTTACCTATTTTGAGCCTCTTATCAGTTTGGTGGTATTCTTGGTGTTTTATCGCTCTTAATAAATGTTATCAATAAAATATAGTACAATACGATTACACGTACAATACATAAAAATTACTAAAACCGGAGTAAGTTACAATGGCAATAAATATTCACATACATTTTCTTGATCGTGGCAACTAGGCAAACTCAATATCGCCTTCGGAAATATAATTCACTCGAACCACCAGTGCTCGTAGACGTGTAAATTCTACAACATTGTGTACAAAGCCGCTGCACAACGAGGCTAACTGTACTTTGTGTTACTCATTTTACTCACCGTGGTGTAGAGTACGTAAACTGGTAACAGCAGTTAGATTTTAACAGATTCTGACGATGTTGTTTACGGTGTAGAGTAAACGGTAGGGTCAACTATACGTTTGTACGCATTAAGCCTAAAGAACAAGGTAAAGTATTGCTTTATAAGGGCTTTAGTTAATTGCATTTTATATAGTAGAAAGCCAAGCACGAGGAGACAAATTACAAATAAATGCCTATGCAGTAAATTTGAATATGACGTCAGTGTATGTTAGTATTATTTATATGTATGTTAATATTACTGCTGTAAGTTATATTGTTTTCAGCCAAGATAAGCTATTTTATATAAGAAAGAGATGAACATGAAAAAATAAATGAACTAAAATATCAAATGGAGAAAGAACTGTAGGTCCAGAAAAGGTAAATAGAACTATTGTAGTAACTCAAGTCAGTGGAGTTATATACTGGTATAAATAGTTGGTACATTGAGACGCATGTACTATTTAACTTGTCTCAGGATCTTACTGTTTTGAAATACAGACTGGACTGGTACTGGTCGCCAAGGAAAGGTCACCAGGAACCCACTGGCAATAAAAACTAAAAAAATAGAATTTCTCAACAATGTCGACTATAATACGTATGCTAAATTTCAAGTTTGTGACTCACCTCAAAGATACTGTCTGTCTGCGTCTGTATTAGTTGGGGGAGGACATTCTTTACTATCGTTCTTATAATAGTTGTTCTTGCAAAAGCTGTTCAGTTTCATTTAATGATCGAAAGCGAAGAAAGTTTGGTTCAATTTAATTACAAAATAAAGAAAGTACTTACAGAGCCTCTAGCAAAGTGAGCGTGGATAGCGCTTCTGTAGGTATATTCTCCAGCCGGTTACCCTCCAGCCGCAAGTTCCGCAACTGCCCCAAACTCTGGAAGCTCTCCGCCTCCACCTTCCAGATCTGGTTTTGGTCCAGCTGTCTGTGACAGGCAGAACATCTAGTGAGTACACTAATGTAAGCAAGACAATTTATTCTGTGAGTTCGAACTCCAGCTGCAGGTTCCACAACTGCCTCAGACTCTGGAAACTCTATCTCCACCCTGCAGGTCTGATTTTTGTCCAACTGCTTGACAGGCAGGTGAGCTTCAGCGAGTACACTAATATAAGCAAGGCTACTCTGAATTAAGTTTAAACTTAAGCCGGTTATCTTTCAGCTGCAGATTCCACAACAGTAGCAGCTCCTGAAAGCTCCCTGCCTCTATTTATAGCTAGTTCCTGCAGATGCGCTAATAAAACTATACCTTTAGTAATAACTTTCATACTCTTCTCAACAATGAAAGAACTCTTCTAGTATAATCTTAGGATAATCTGTATTATTGCCATAGAATTTTAATCCACCGGCGCCTTGTGAGTTGACATCTACCTACTAACTTTTTAACACCTATCAATGGCGCACGGAACACCTCGAGTATGATTAGTTTCAAGCGCTCAAATTTCTTATCTAGGCCTTCAGTACTATGTGATGTGCAGATGATTTTTTTACCATTTAAATTTAAATTAACAGTCGAAAAGAAGTTAGTAAGATTTTAATAATTAAAAAATCTACTAACTTGATACAGAAATCTTCGCCCCCTTTTTACGTAACCTGGGTAAGCCCTGAATTTTTCACAATTAGTATATAAAATAAGACTGATGTATCTGTAAGTTACAGAGAATTCTTCTGTGAAACTAACGCTACTTTATTAAATATCTGTTTGAAGTAGCCTAGGCTGCTTTAGATTGAAATCTACATTTAGGAATTGAATCCAGTATAGTCCGATCTTTGTATTCATAAATAAAATATTGAGATAAGGCCGAAGTCTTTTAAATCGCTGTTCTTTGCAGAATTTAACAACATAAAATATGAGGATGAAACCCATTACATTCTGCACAGATTGTTGTTAACCAAGATTTCCCTGACGAAAATACTCGTTAATGTATAACAAAAGTGCAGATAACATTATACCTTATGGAATGAATTATAACATTTTGTAGTACGATAAACAGTTGTCATGAACGCTTCTTGTTCTACGTCGTTAGTTAACACCTACTTCCGGTATAAATGTGGTGATATCCGTTGGACAAATTGGCCCGTCTCAGCTACGATTCCTGCAACCTTTGTCTGTAAATATTAGTTTTGCGTATGACAAATAGGTGTTAAGCCGAGGACTTCTTTAAAATACTAATATTAATGTATTTTACTATAAACAACAAAAGTACTTCAGATCTTATATTTTGTTTTTGATGATTAAGGCCAGTAGTGCAGTTGCACGAGGCCTTCTGGCGAAGCAGTTTTTATTTGATTATTTAATGTCTCGGCTTAAGACTAATTAATATGAAGCGGGTTCGTAGTCAGAGCGGCAACATCCATGACAGCAACATCCATGACAGCAACATCCATGACAGCAACATCCATGACAGCAACATCCATGATAGCAACATCCATGACAGCACATCCATGACAGCAACATCCATGACAAACATCCATGACAGCAACATCCATGATAGCAATACATCCATGACAGCAACATCCATGATAGCAACATCCATGACAGCAACATCCATGACAACATCCACGACAGCAACATCCATGACAGCAACATCCATGATAGCAACATCCATGACGCAACATCCATGACAGCAACATCCATGACAGCAACATCCATGACAGCAACATCCATGACAGCAACATCCATGTCATGATAGCAACATCCATGACAGCACATCCATGACAGCAACATCCATGAGCAACATCCATGACAGCAACATCCATGACAGCAACATCCATGACAGCAACATCCATGACAGCAACATCCATGACAGCAACATCTTGACAGCAACATCCATGACAGCAGCACATCCATGACAGCAACATCCATGACAGCAACATCCATCAGCAACATGACA
Organism: Homalodisca vitripennis; assembly: GCF_021130785.1. Lineage (NCBI taxonomy): Eukaryota > Metazoa > Arthropoda > Insecta > Hemiptera > Cicadellidae > Homalodisca > Homalodisca vitripennis. Next base: position 131,990,019 of record NC_060209.1, on the reverse strand, counting down.
TCATGACAGCAACATCCATGACAGCAACATCCATGACAGCAACATCCATGATAGCAACATCCATGACAGCAACATCCATGACAGCAACATCCATGACAGCAACATCCCATGACAATACATCCATGACAAACATCCATGACAGCAACATCCTTGATAGCAACATCCATGACAGCAACATCCATGATAGCGACATCCATGACAGCAACATCCATGACAGCAACAGCAACATCCATGACAGCAACAGCAACATCCATGACAGCAACATCCATGACAGCAACATCCATGACAGCAACATCCATGATGCAACATGACAGCAACATCCATGACAGCAACATCCATGACAGCAACATCCATGACAGCAACATCCAGCAACATCCATGACAGCAACATCCATGATAGCAACATCCATGACAGCAACATCCATGACATCCATGCAGCAACATCCATGACAGCAACATCCATGACAGCGACATCCATGACAGCATGACAGCAACATCCATGACAGCAACATCCATGACAGCAACAACCATGACAGCAACATCCATGACAGCAACATCCATGACAGCAAATGACAGCAGCATCCATGACAGCAACATGACAGCAACATCCATGACAGCAACATCCTTGACAGCAACATCCATGATAGCAACATCCATGACAGCAACATCCATGACAGCAACATCCATGACAGACAGCAACATCCATGACAGCAACATCCATGACAGCAACATCCATGACAGCAACATCCATGACAGCAACATCCATGACAGCAACATCCATGACAACATCCATGACAGCAACATCCATGACAGCAACATCCATGACCAGCATCATGATAGCAACATCCATGATAGCAACATCCATGCAACATCCATGACAGCAACATCCATGACAGCAACATCATGACAGCAAACATGACAGCAACTTCCATGACAGCAACTTCCATGACAGCACATCCATGACAGCAACATCCATGATAGCAACATCCATGACAGCAACATCCATGACAGCAACATCCATGACAGCAACATCCATGACAGCATGACAGCAACATCCATGACAGCACATCCATGACCAAAAATCCATGACAGCAACATCCATTGACAGCAACATCCATGACAGCAACATCCATGACAGCAGCACATCCATGACAGCAACATCCATGATAGCTACATGACAGCATCATCCATGATACAACATCCATGACAACATCCATGACAAACATCCATGACAGCAACATCCATGACAGCAACATCCATGACAGCAACATCCATGACAGCAACATCCATGACAGCAACATTCCATGACAGCAAACATCCATGACAGCAACATCCATGACAGCGACATCCATGACAGCAACATCCATGACAGCAACATCCATGACAGCAACATCCATGACAGCAACATCCATGATAGCAACATTTCGTAGTAAACATTTTGAGGTTACCAGCGTGCATTATCATCAGCATGCAGCAGAGAGAAATCTTTTAAGGACATTAATTAGGGAACTTTGCATTGATAACAAGAAAGTGTTCAGGAGTCGGACATTAGGACTATGTTTTAGGTTAAGCAAGTCAGTCAGACAAGTGTAAGTTCATAATATCACAGAATGTTACATTAAAGATTGTCAGCACTGAAGGCTAACATTTGTTTTACCGGTGTACACCTCCTGTAATTCAGTATAATGTCACATTAAAACGAGAAATTAGTTTTAATTCCCTAGTGTAGGTAATTGGTATTTGTTATGAAAGTGACACGTACAATTTTTAGAATGCCTGCAATGTTGACCTTTGAATGTCGAGGACTTTTCGCAACGTTTGCATCTAAATTTGGACGAGTGCCTGAAAGGGAACTCATATGAAAGTGAAATGTTTTGGTGTTTGTCACGGGTATCGCCGCAGCAAGGCTCTAAATCAGCAGCCGTCGCTCGCTGTCCGCTGATAAATCAAACTGACCGCTCACTGCTGTGACGTCAGCTTTTTCTTATCACTTTATCAATCCGAGTTTATACAACCACAGCAGGTTCCAGCCAGTCATCTTGTTTGAATAAATAACTGTGTTGTACATAGTAATGAAAAGGTGAAATATTGAATCATAATAAACTTGTTATTATTATCATCATGCAAGATTGATTTAAACAAAAACGAGTTTCTGAAACAAAGTATTGTACAGTTTTAAAGTAAAGTTTCAATCAATTTAATTGAAAGTACAGTTAGCATAGAAAAAATACAATTTATATTGTTTTAATATAATTTAACATGTACTTGTAGATAGATTTTGTATACGAAATCGGTCTATTGCAATAATTGTTCTCATCCTAGCACTTATAATAATGCTACATAACTCAAAACCTCCTCTGTTCCAACACGTGTATTTAAATAAAGAAATAAATAAATATTTATAAATATAATAAAAAGTAAATATAAGTAAATGAACTTTGAACTACAAATAAATTTAAACTATATATATATATATATATATATATATATATATAAAGTAAATATAAGTAAATGAACTTTGAACTACAAATAAATTTAAACTATATATATATATATATATATATATATATATATATATATATAGATATAGTTTAAATTTATTTGTAGTTCAAAGTTCATTTACTTATATTTACTTTTTATTTACTAATTTATTTACTTTTATCTACTCTTTCACTAATTCTGGTGATCAAAAGGCTTCTTATAAGATTTACGTATAACATTTTTACGTATTTATATGTTAAATAACACAGCTGTAATGTGCTAAATAACGTAATGAATGTCTGATAAAAATCGTTGTCTAGCTCAGTACGCCACTTCATTTACATTTTACACCACTCTCACAATTCACAACACAGTTCTCAGATCCTGTAAAAAAGTCTTTAATGCTTATAAAATTTCCTTAACCTGGTGTAATACGCATTTTATCTCATCTACAGCAGTTTTCAAGATATCGATTATATGTAAATTCCATAAGAACTTTTTGATTACCAAGAACTAGCGAAAGATATGCTGAATAAAATTTAAACTTAGTACAATATTGAGTATATAAAATATATTTCAGCCACGTTCGTTGTCCAGTCTGGTATGCCATTTTATCATGGCGGCCTTTACGATTTTAATAAAAAATCACAAATCAGTTAGTTATGGGGTTAAGGAAAAAAGTGTTCTATGGACTACATGTAAATACAAAAAATAAAGAAAAATAATTATAATAATGTATAAATAATAATTATTATTTTAAATAATAATATGTTTTAATATTAATAACACGTTTAATTAAATAAATTTTCAAATAAGAAGCAAAGTATTTAGCAACATTGGAACAGTAACGTTTTATCTCAAAATCTATCCACTTCTTCCGATTGAGTTTGAAGGACTACTTTATAATGCACATAGGTACATTAAGTTATGGTAGCAATCAAAGATGAGAAGACATTGGTCCAACTCGTAAATTGAAATTTTATGTATTCTTCTATATAATAAGAATTTAATTTGACCTTTGTCGTAAAACGTATACTACGACATAAAGCTTATTTTTATCTTGCATGCAAAGTCATTCCCAGCTGGAACAAATATTTTTGTAATAAGTGCAATTTTGCTACAAGTTATGTGCAATGACCAGGAAGGGATTGTAAGTAATATATGTTCAATAACATATCCGAACAGTTCGTTCCTTTATTACATGAGGGTAATTCCAGCAGTAAAATAAAACTTAACGTTCCTTCAGCAAATTACTTAAAGCGTCTCGATATCCGGATACTATTTCTTTCCTTTTCTTACAATAGTTGGCTGAACTTATGTAATTGCAGTCATAAAAGTATCTTATAGGTACTTTTGGTTGATGGATGGCGGTGACAATGGATGGTAGTTATGATGAGTTCAGCAGCGGCAGTGCTGAGGCAATGACCCTATCTATCAGCACCACTCAGCAGCGCTCTGCCCGCCTTAATGTGTTTGTCGATAACATTTGGCTTGCTGAGTCCACAGTATCAAGTGAACCCACTTGTACAACTTAGATGATTTTTCATCCTCTTCACACGAGTTACTACATTACGTTATTTCCAATGTCAAATTATAACACGCAGTGATATGGTTCACTAATAAGCGATAGTGATAATTATGTTTAACATTATCACTTGAAATGTTACACATCCAATTTACACTTAACTTAAATGATTGTTTCAATATTGAGCGTTTATCATAGACAATAGAATATGTCAGAATACTACCAGAAACTATTTTTTATTGGACCAGGTTTTAAATTTATAAAGTTTTCACAGTTCAGCAGAAAGTCATTTGAAAATTATTTCTACACGTTGTGCTGGTAAAATGTATATACCACAGTAATATTATGGGTTAAATCATATTTTTATCATGTTATAATAGTTTTAGAATTTTATAACTTAAACCGTACATCAAGAGGAATTTAAATGTGCAATTTGACGACTAAAGTACCAGAAAAAGAACGAGAAAGAATGTATTTTCCCCTTATCTCCATATTATGCATTGATAAACACGTGCGTGTACACCCTTGTGCGTATATATATGTGTATATACATATATGACTCCATAATGCTTAATACTTTTTGGGTAGAGCTGAATAGTAATCGCATTTGGAACATCAATGCGCTAGTTTAAGTTTATATAAATTTTATCTTTTGTCTATAAATAATTTAGTAATTTAGATGACATTATGTAGATTCTTATAATCATTGCAACGTTCACTGTAAAATAATATTTTGAAATTTAAACTTATTTTCAAATCATACAAAAACCAAACTGAATTTACATTAATAAAATTTTCTTATTTTGCTTTCTATTCAATATTAAATACTCTGAAATCTAATTAGTCTTGTTTACATATTTCTTTATTCTGATGTTTTCTCGTTGCAACCATGATTACTCGAAAGACCAATGTTAATATACTTGCAACTCTCAGCCAAAGTGTGACACGTATCACCATAAAACACAGTGTTGCGTATATAGAACTGAAGTTTCGTACAATATTCAAAGTCTACATCTAAGTTCGTTTCCGAGATATCGTCTGGACATACAGACAGACATTAATGACATTTTTTCAGTTCCACGAGTGATAGGCATTGCTAACGCTCAGCACATAATTAATATAATTAATACTTATTGAACTTTGTTATAATCATAACCATATCCTAATCATATTCAAATTATATCAATATTCTCAATTCAAACTTAACATAATCCTTAATTTTACAAAATGCTTAAAAAACCCCAAAGACAAATATAAAGCTCTCCATAATAGTTAAAATATCCGTCTTCGATCATCCTGTTACATTAAGTATAAATCTATACATAGTTTAACTAACTCAGTCAAATATCATGAATTTACGAGTATAAGTATATATAATAAGTATATGGTTTCGTTTACTAAACAAGACGATACCAGTACACTATTATGGCAATGGCCAGGTGGAGAGGCAGTAGATCACTTGTATGACGTTAGTGCAATGCATTTCGTTTACAGACACAGTTTGCATCTGACAGACAAATTGATATTTGAATACAGCTTTTGCAAAGTGTTCTCATGACAAAGTAACTTTTATCATTAGCAACAAATTAAATTTACTCTTTATTCGGAAACACTTCGCTAAAGTTAAAAATTAGTGTAAAGAGTATTTTAATTTTCATCTCTTTGAACTGAAAATTGTGATTATTTATGAATTAGGTCGACATTTATTATGATCTTTTAATTTATTCTTCTCCTACGGAGCCATAAACAAATTAATTGAATTGCAGACAATATTTTAACTTGCAGATGTTCTGGAATGGTTTTACAGAAATCTGATATAATTTTGAGTCATAAGTATGAAAAAATAGTTACTATGAAAGTTTAAATAACTATGAAGTTTTACATAACAAATATGGCCTTTTATGTAACAAATTTATATTTAGAGTTTCTCTTTTATAAGTGTGACTAAAAAACGTAGAAAATCGTCCCACGTTCTTTTTAACAAATGATTTGAGTTCAAAGCAACAGATTTACAAACCCTAATGAATTCAAATTTTGACTAATACAGAAGACAACACACATCTGATACATACCCGCAGATCCGATTCGGAAGTAGGTTAAAGAATTACGTGAAATATACTTTTCTAATGTTAGAAAATGTACTAAAATTAATACCTTTTGTTCAAGAATATCTTTCTAAAACCACCACAGGTAATATAGATTAGAACTAACAGGATTTAAAGATCAAGCCGTACCCTGGGGTTGTCTACAGCATCAGTATTGGATGAGCAAGGGGGAGGGGGAGGTCATGGGACCTGGTCACGACAACCTTGTTGCCCTCATATCATTCACACTACTGTACCTCATTCCTGTGTTTGGCAGCCGTTTTATCTACAGCCATTCATCAATTCGTGATATTTAAACGATTGAATTCTTAGTAAGATTTTACATTTAAATTACACACAACATTGAAAAAATCTTACAGCTGATTCTCAGTAAACAACAAATAATCTTAAATTTGGGTTAAAAATGTAAAAAAAATCTGTTAAATGTAATTTAGTACTTGGTTTGCCAAAACCGATATAATAAATTTTAAACATGGTAAATTTGTACATAAGTATAGTTGTAGTATAAATATGAAACAGACAAAACAACACATTTTTGATGTTCATGTGGCCAAGTTGGGTTAAAATACCCTTTTGTAGTTATCTAATTTGTGAATTATATGATACAGTGTTTGATACGAGCTATGTTCGTAAAAACACCAGTTAGAAAATCGTAATAATATTACAATTGCGAAAGTGACTTTGAAATTTTACATGAACATTTTAGGGCCCCTGATATGTATATTATTATTTAAAAAATCTCTCCGGTGTACGCTTGACTGGTCTCTAAAGTAACAAAAAATTCCTTCTTGGTCTCTGAAATTTCGTAACATTAATTGAAAGATCCTGTTACATGTAATCAACTATTCTGTGTAAATATTGGTCCATAACACAATCATGTATGTTTAATTAATTTAACCACTTCTTTCTCAATCTGTTTACATTTGTAGTGTGAAAGCTTAGTAAGCTTGATAGTAACAATACTTCTTATTTCAATCTTTTCTGCAAACGCTGTCGAGCACAGTTTTAGGAAAAGTTGTAAGAAAAATACAATTTGAATTGTGCTTTATTTTAGCAAATATTAATTATTAGATATAAAAAAAATACTATTTAACTTCGACAATAAATTTAAAGACGGATTGTTAAATAACGGATTAAATTACACTGGCCGTAAATATACACTTTTTACAGATTTTCTTTGAGCGTAGCGAATTCAACATTGGCGTCGGAAATATAATTAACTCGAATCAGAATTGCTCATACAAGTGCAAAGTCGACGAAACTGCATGTGAAGCTGCGAGTAACTACTTGTAAAGAACCATTCTAAAATATACTCTAATTAATATGGTGGAATTTGAAATTTCCGGAGTTACTGAACGGTAATCGTGCACATCAATATAGGATCTAAATGGTAGCCATGTCATCAGCAGTCTCAACATTTCTAGAAGACAGAAGACAGGGGGAAATCTTACAGAGCGGAAGTCTACAGACTAGTCCAGCACAAATACAGGGAAAAGTTAAGCTACAAAGATCTAACAACGGAGGAAATTTTGCCCGTCCGAACAATATTAGCCAACGGTATAATAATCAAGATCAAGTATTAGAGCGCGCCCAGGGGAAGGGCCAAAGTGACGACCCTTCAGATACCCTAATCATTGACCCTAGTGGGCGATAGTATCTCTGTTATTGTACGAATATTGCTTTATGTCGTTTCATAAACCTGGACTCAGCGAATTTAGAGCAGTAAATGTTAAAAATAATGACACAGGTGCTTTTTACCTCTAAAGGAGTTTTGCGTACATTTTCGTGGTAACTGTCTTGTTTTGTGACAGTATGTACAAAATTGGTGAGACTTATGCTCTGAATGCTTATGCTGCTGCATGATGGCTCCCTGAAAAAAAAAAACGCAAGTGATTGACAGTTCCTAAATATTCCATTATTATAGGAGGTTATTTTGTATATCGTATAAGTATTAATTGTAAGTGAGAGCTTTCCTTGGTGTTCCAGGTTTTCAATTTTTGTGTTCAACCAAACATAAGAAGTACTGTCATATGTTTATGGATAGAACTGATGTGATCAATACTGGAGTTGGCCTCTGCACGTTATCCGTACAAAGTTTGCATGTCTGTGTTTACAATGACACTAAACTTTCAACTGATATTAGACGACATGTAACCAACACCGAGTAACAAAACTCTTCCCTTCCCTCGTGTCGTGAGGGGGAGGAGGGGGTTCGTCGACCCTTCACAACTTCGGGGGGTACATCCAACATTTAACATTATGCATAGGCCATCGTCACGCTTGCTCCCTGTCCTTCTGCAAAGAGATAAAAATAGCCTACTTATATAAAATTATAAAAGTTGATAAATAATATTCGTATACTAAAATTAACATTTCCAAAAATAGAAGACTTTTTATAGTCTTGTTAAAGTTCCTTAGTTGGACTCAAAAATGTTAATAAACTGGAACGATGATGGAAGAATAGAACGTTTATAATTGCAATAGGAACATAGAGTACAAATTATAACTTAAAATAAATTTATAAGAATTAATATCCGACCTTTTTCAAGAGTTTTAAATAAATAAACAGGAAAGTATAGTTCTGTAAAGACTAGCGAAGTACTCAAATTAACTAATTTAACTTCCAATGCAAAATTTAAAGACAGAGATTAGCAAAATAGCGCTATGTCAAAATATTAGCAAAATACAAAAGTGTTCTTATTCTGTTATTGTTTGCCAAATAAAACTCAGAACCTACCTAAGGCGCATTTCAATATTAGTTTTTTAAAGTTTATTTTCCTCAATTAAGTGACTTCTTTTTAACAAAATAACTTACGTATCAATATGAAAATTTGATTCTGATCGTAGTTTTATTTTGTTTTGGACAAATCAGAAAGAATCACCTTAAACGTCGCCATTTTTATATGAGCAAATAACTCACAAAATTGTTTGCCTCTATACGAAAGGAAAGTTGTATAACCAATATACACTGTATAGAATGTATATATATGCCAGACCAAATGTAATAGGCTTCGCTGAAGTTGCATGCAAAATTACAAGTCTATAGGTATGTTCGTTCTCGATATATTGTGCGGACAGACAAACAGAATAGACATTTTGCAAGCCCTCTCCCTGGGTAATGTGTAATAGTTAAATCCATACTTAACGAATTACGTTATCAAAACCAACCAGGTGATAATATACTATTTTACTCCACTAATATAATTCAGAAAAAGGATAAAAATATTGGTACACTTTAAATACAGGATCACATTATGAAGCACGATTACTACTCGATAAAACATGACGTCATTGTGTGATCACACAATCTTCACTAGTGATACTACTACTAGTAATACTCTTACTTAGTTACCATACAATACAACAAAACTTTAATGAGTCACAATAAATAACAGAATGAGATTATTTCAAAATCATATTTCAACTTCTTAAGAAGGAAGCAGTATTGTTTCTGGTAGGAGGATTTACGAAAAGCTGTTAACGTTAGCTTTATGTTCCGTAAAAGCCAAATGATACCAATCCACAGCGAGTCAGCTTTAATTAGTTTGTTGGCTGGAAACTAAAGGTGCTGCAGCTTAATTTTAGTTTTAAATATAGAAAACATATTGATTAAAATGCTATCGCAACTATGTTATACGTTAATACGAATCGGTTGCATTTAAATTAAGCTATTCTCGTAATATGTCACGGAATACTTAAATATTATAAAATAAAAATATAACCGTTTATGATTTAAAAATTTTGTCTTTTTACTTTGTTTTTTTATTAATATCATCATATTACAGTTAGGAGTTGTTATGGTTGCACAGAACATACTCAGTTAAAATTTAAATACAATAACACTCAGGTTATAACTCAAGGGGTTGGAAAAATTAAGTTTCTGTTTGTTTGTCTGTTCGAACGATATATAGCGAATGAACTGATGTATAACATGTAAATCATGCACTAAGCTTCATTTCTACACTGGCAACATCGAGTTTGCTTGTCAGAAATTCATGTCACTTCTTGCTTGGGGTTCCGCTGAGCATTAGTGAATATTTTTAAATTGATTTTATGGATAACCATAATAATGATACTCAAAGTTAAACTAATATATGAATTCACAATTAATAAATAAGCACTAACAAATTGGAACTAATGAATAGTGTGGTATGAATGGACACGTTACACGTATTCCCACGTATATTTGTGGGAAGTTGTAATCTATCAGGTCGTCTTAGCCAGGACGGTCTTAGTAGTAGAGTTTAGTCTCCTACAGTGGTTGGGATGGTATTCGAAGAGAGAACGAAGCTCTCAACCTCCAACTGAGTACGCTGTAACACAGTGACAGCTGAAGTCTGTTGACTGTGTGTTAGATGAGGCGAAACAACACGTTTCCAAAGGATGCCGAGGTACCCGCTATGCCCTAACAGCCAAGGCATAAATGTGGTAACGGAGCAAAGTTTTGAAGGGAACAATCTGTTTTAACTCTGAAGAGTGTGTCTATATTCAGATTACGGATAGTATCCTATTTAGTAAGCAAGAGGACTGCTGGAGCAAACCAGGCAAAGGAAGTCGAGACCGAGGTTTCTTCCCCAGGTAGTATGAGGTACGGCTGTTGGAGCTGGGTCGGATGTACTGAAAAAATTACCGCACTGATGTTCTTGTTTAAGTCCAAAATTACCATATTTCTCAGTTTCTAGAGGAATTCTCGAAGTCAATAATTGTGTGAGATTTATATTCCCTCAAGTCGTAAGGTGAGAAAGTCCCTGATCGGACGCCAGCTCGCGGAAGTCTTGATGCGTTTAAAGATGGCTGTCTCTTATCAGTAGCGCGAAGAAGCGTCCATTAGGGATATACGAGACTAGGCTAAGATGGACTTTCCTGATCATCTTAGCCAGGAAATGTTTAGTAGGAGAGTTTAGTGGCCGAGATGGTATTCGAAGTGAGAGCAAAGTTGTCGATCTCCAACTTCTCACAAATCTTGTTTAAACCTAAAAAATAATATCCGAGTGGAATACTATGGAATGTAAACATACTCATATTAATTTAAAACAATTGTAATCGAATCACCATAGTTTAATCTGAATACGTATACAGTCATACATAGAAACCAATATGTAGTACAGTCTTTATTAGAATACAGTGTCGAGTCAGATATGAAGAAGTGAGTATATTTTCTTAATAATAAAGTTTAATTTAATAAGGTGGCAATGCAATAAATGACATAAAGTGGTATGTTATCAGCGCAAATTTCGTCTTTGTGTGATGAATCGAATTTTGGTCGTTGTCTGAGAGTGACGAATAGAGTTGTCGTTAAAACGATTGTACTCGTTGTATCGTTCTGCGACACATAACAGAGTTGCTGTCGAAACCAGTATACTCCCAATTTCATTATAAAGTTGGTAAGATGTTGTTGCTGATAAAGATAATGTATTTTCAATGTTAAGAAATATGAAGCTGGAGAAACAGTGAGTTCTCTTGGTAGAGTTAGTTTATTTGTAACAATTCTTTACAACTGACAAGAAAGAGAGGTTATTGGAAAAGACTTGATTCAGATTCAGTTGGTTTTAGAGGGACTGGGCAAAATGTTTTAGGGGTTAGATATTGCATAATGAATGATAAAGAGTTTTGCAGTTTTTGTGAAACGGGTTTTTCACATTAAAATATGTATTCGGTCTAAAAGTAGCAGTGCTTTTACAAGCTTTAGGATTTATTAAAGCTATATCATTTATAGCTCTTTGAGCGTCGTAAAATAGCTGCATGTTAGTATGCCCTTTCAAAATTTGAAATCGTATAGAATAAAATTGAAACTGGGGACCCAATTCAACGCATCACACCAAATGTCATACTAAGGCGAAAAATAGCAAAACACTAAAAACAGAAAGTTCATTCCACAATTTTTAACGCCAATTTCTTCATTTTATTAATATTTAAATTGCTAATGATAATTAGTTATAAATAAATAATTTATTATGTAGAACTCAGTTTGCATGAAGTATTGTGAATAACATGGACGGACGGTTCAAACGTTCATCCTACTACGTACTACCTGTGGTACAGGAGCTAATAGACAAAATATTTATCCTGCGATTGTAGTTTTAATGATTAATAAAACATACATGCTCATAAAATATTAACGTGATTACGCTACCGAGTAAAATTTATTCATAGAATATTAACTCTGTAAGAAGACTGGTTTTAAATATTGCGCATTTCAAATTTTAGAGGGCGCAGAAATAAATATATGATATATCCAAAATGAGACAAATATTCACGTTTGTAGTCCATGCAGGAAGAAGGCGTCTGTTGAAGTGAATACAGAGCAGATTCTGTTTGTATCTGGACCTAATGCCGGTGTTACCTCCTTCCCACCCCCAAACATCCCCTCCCCTCTGTACCCCCGTGAGTCATGAAGCGGTCAATGACTCCCCTTTCCCCGTCTAGAGATGGGTCTGTCTAACACTTTTTGACCATTTGATTTATGTAAAGAAGGTTTCAAACGAGAATTAATTGTATTTATCACGTAATAATCACGCTTCATCTTACTAGACCCAAAATGTTCAATAAAACATACGACTCATCCCGACTGAGTTAAATTTTAGCTTCTATTGTGATAAAGTTTTAGTCGACGATAAGAATAGTTGAAGAAAGCTGTATAAAAAATACAAAATTTGTTAAAGTAAATTTATAAATAAATTTAAATTACTGTGTTCTTTTTTTATATCTTTGTGGCATCATTATTGCCATATAAAATGTAAAATTAAGTGTTACTAACTTATTCCAGTACAATTAGGATAATTTTCATTAGAATTGCAAACGTATACAATAAACAGTAAATTATAACCTACTATTAATGTTTGACATATACTAGACATCATGTAGAAGTTCACCTTTGGTTTTTCTAAAGCTCACGTTCAATTTCTGAATTTTACTTTTAACATATGGTACAGGCTGTTTTCGAATTATATCTTTAAAAAATTCTCCCAAGCTAAGGAGAGTTCTTAAAGAATACCTAACTTTCCAGTGCCTTCGTTCTCGAACGTTAATCGTACACATTCCAGAATAAAGTACTACTTTACTGTTCCACCAAATATATAACTTTATTCCAATATTGGCTTTGTTTCGTTTTTTCTAATACTGTCACCAGTTGTTAGAGTCGTGCTTTGTTGAGCCATGGTTTATCTTGGTACGGCAATAATCTCATCTCAATTTATCATTAATACGTATCCATCAATTAATATGTTAACAAAGCGTATTATTATGTTAGGCAACTGATACAATTTAGGATTCGCATACTATCGACTACTTAATGTTTCATACGCTTACGCGTTTGCTGGGTTCCTGGACAATTAGTGTTATTGGATAAGTTCAAGTAGAGCCACTAATATAGGAAACTAGATGAATAGTTCACTTATTTGTATATGACCACATATTTAAAGGACCTAGAATTTTTCATATTTAGTATGCATGTATATGGAGATATACTCTTGGCCACAATAGACATACATACTAAACATAAGGAGACATACAGGTACATCGTTAACAATAGGAACAAGTCTATTCATTCACTAAATATTAGGTATATTATTTTTCTCGGAATTATACTAAGAAAAACTTGAATCAAAGATTAAGTCTTGATGAGACAAAGAAGTAATCTGAGATACATAAAATTTATATCACTGTAATTAAAACTATAGTTATTTCAAATGTTTAAAAAATAATTTTTGAAGATTAAAAATTAAAAAAGTTCAAGTCTACTGAAAATTACAATAATAACTCAATGAAATGTGTATAAATAAGTTTTGAAGTCTTACCCAGTTTGCTGATTACCCAGCAGCATACGTGTAGAAAATACACATGTTCTCTCTGTAAAGTTCACTCAAAGTATAGCACCAGGGGAAACTCAAATCGGTTGTGTTCAGCCTTTGACCTAGGGAGTTGTTTTGTACAATTTTATTTACGTAAATAAATAAAATGCACTTAATGCCTGCAACGATGTGATGGCAGCAAATCGACTAGAAATATCATTTCAGGATATTCCGACTGTAAACAATGAATGGATTTTATGAGATGTCCGGCCAAATGTGTGTTTGTTTTTCCAACCGTTGTTGTAACTGCTTTTATGTATCATATGGAAGATCACATTTTGACTTTAGCTTTAGTAAGAATGTTTAAAATCTCTACAAAATGGCCTGAAAAGTTTATTACAATCTTCATAATTATAGGCCATCAGATAATAAACAATATTATATCCATTTTACCATGGCAATTAACATTCAAAAGGTATATAATATTTATAACGTTGTTCCTAACAATTTTCACTCTAACATAAATTCGTACTTTTAATGTAGACTAGAATAGAAACAATTTTTTATTTCCAAAAACATATACACCAAGATATTATATTTATTTACATTTGATACATAGTAAATTACCCTTTTACTATACTTACTAAGTGGCGATAAAATAAAACAATTTAATTCTAAGTACAGTAGTTGGATAAATATTATTTATATAATTTAAGTAAACTATATATTACATAATAACATATATTCTACAATGGATATTAGATTACATGTGCAAGCAAGCCTGTGCGTAGGCTAGAGTCGTAGTAAAAAGTTTATATTATAAGGTTTTAAGGCATAAAATGTAGAAATGTAGTTGTGTGATGAAGGAGATAAGAGATAACACTGTCGTATAGACAAAACCATCGGTAGAATTAAGACCACATACACAAAACCGTGATATGACGAGCGCCTTTTTTTTGTAAAATAAATGTTAATATGCACTTTTTTTATATAACCAATGAGCCTTTAATTGGTCGGAGATCACGCTATGTTTCAAACGGCCAATGGCCCGGGCCCCTCTCGGTTTGTGTTGTATCGGACCGAGCATCATTACCGCTTGGGTTTCTCACTCGGACTGAGCTTTGTAATTAATAGTTAGTCAATCTCTTTATCGAAATTTGTGGCTTTTGTCCCTCGCCCCCACCACGTTTGACGTTTGCTTACAACTTATCGTGCTACAAACCCCCTTCTTAGTTGTATTTCCTCTAGTGGAAGCCTAGCTATGTTCGTGGTCATAGGAGGGCATCCTAGTTTCAACGCCCTCAATTTTATACTATATGGCGTTTATCCCATAGTACTATTGTGGTGACAGTGATAATTACTTTAAGACGATTGTCCAGAAAAAACCTGAGGACGGTCGTGGACCAAACCACACTAATGCTGTGCCATATAAGGGAGAAGACGTCATTATCGTAAGTCAAAATCAACACTCTCATTTTGAGTCTCAACAAAATTTGCCACCATGATCCTGTAGTCTTCCCCCATTCTTTTATATTTGAAAGTGGCAATTAATGTATATGTGTACCTTACGAACTTCTTTTTACTGCCTTATATTTCTAATCTATCGTTTGTATGAATCGTTATTCCTTTTACCTCTATAACATTTCATTCCCTCAGAGCCAAATTCCTATACATCAATATCAAAATCTATTTTAGATTTTGTACAAAATTTAAGTATTTTAATTTTTTTGTTATGGACAGCCCGATGTAACCGTCCTTTCGATCCAATATACAGAGTACTTGGCTGAGAAATATTCAGCATACTTAGAGAAAAAAAATAGTTACATTGGAACAATTTGAAAATTCTTTCTTCGCGGTCACTTATTTTATGAGCGTTAGCAAATTTAAACGCCTTAAGTTACAGGTTAGATTCTGAAAAAATATTGATAAATGAGGTTAGATAAATGATTATAGTGCTTATACAATTTTTGTTGGATTGCAAATTCTAATTAATGCCTTATAGACAATCGTAAGTTGAAGACTAATGCATATAAAAAAATTAAATTTACGTTCACTATAGCTGATTTTGAATTCTCACTTTACAGTCTCGCGTAGTTTGACGATTCTACCGGGAAGCAAGCAACAAGAATTCTGTCAAAATCAAGTCTAGATCAGTACCGATAAGTTGGAATGTAGGAGGACTGATGTTTTTGTTTTGTCTGTTGAAGTCTACCAATATATCCATCGACCGAGCTCAACTACCCACTGCCAACTTTCCTTTTCAAACGTGGCCGGTCCAATTTTATGTTCATCTACCCGTTCACGGAGCACTTGCTTTTTACGAACTTTTGCTTCAACTTTAAAATATATCCATCTTATACAGGTTGTTTTGGCATGGTTGTTTTCTTATTCTGTCATTTCAGTAATGAAGTTCTTGTTTTCTCAGAGTTTAGTGAAAGTAAGTAAATCTTTAAACAAAACCTCTGCTCTTGATATTCCTATTACAGCTTACTAGATTAATTGGTTATCTGAATTTCTATTTATTTGCAGGGAAGTTTTACGGAGTTTAGCTTGCTTTCAGTAGACATAGACATGCATTGTTAACAGGGTTCTTATTCAAGTTGTAATAAATAACCGAACAAAATTATTTAGAAAGTTATAATTTTGTTTTACGTAATTACGAATAATAATATAATGTGGACAGTCTAAAGCTTAAATCATAACCACCCCACGTGATAGAAAGATGAGAAACAAAAACCAACGAAAATTCTGTGATAACTAAAAAAAAATAATGATGATTACTAATAATAATACTACATTTTTATTGCGGTAACCATTTTACAATTTCATACAAACGTCAGCTTTATAATACCGAAGGCATCGCACACAATTTTACAAAGAACTGCCATTCATTCATTTATGCATAATGTCTCTCATTCACCTTTGTTAGCCATTCTTCTTGATGCACTTTACACCAGAACCAGAGGATTGATCATGTACATGATGATGTACACAACTGACGTAGACCTGAGTATGAAAACTTTGCCCCAAATCATAGAGTGACTCCATGATAACGTTATCACAAACCTTATGACAATATCGTCGGAACAATAATGTCAGCTATGGTTAAAAGGGCCGATTCCATGCGAAATATGAACGTTCTAATAAAAAAAAAGATTTCGGACGCTCCACTACGCTGAAGGTGGGATTCAGTCAAATCCAAAATTAAGAATAATATATACATAGGATATTAAAAGTTAGAGCCACCAAGCCATATAATGTTATTAACCAACTCTTAACATGAAGATGGAGACCGAACATGTTGAGTCCTCCTTGTCAGTAAAGTGGACACAGATGAAAAAAAACATGGTTCTTTTCCAAGCAGATGCCATAGTGAAGGATATAAAAGATTAGTATTGAAAATTAAGATGCATGTTTAGTAGATAGAGGGTTAAGCTATATAATGGACAAGGCGAGGAAGGTGTTACAACATGCACCAATAGAAGGTGTTATTAAAGTCTCTTAACTTGTTTGTTAACTCTCAAGCCTTCTAACACCACGATAGCTAAGCCAATTTTTCATATTCACTCTCTAAAAATTGCACCTAAATGAACAAGTGTGAAACTTTTTCAAGTTTAATGTAATTGTGAGATGTTTGTTTATATTTTATCGAAACGAATCATTTATTAATATTTCAATAACAAAAAACGCAGACTAATTTTATAAGCCGATTAGATAAAAGTTCTTCATCTCGAAACCGCAGAGAAACCAAAACAGAAACAGGGTTGGTCATAAATTTGATCTGTAACTGCTTTCTCTTTGGCCTCCTCCACCGACTTCCTGGCCCGGTCTACATTCGCACTATCAATTCTAGGAATTCGTGTTTGCAAAACTTTCACATCCACCGCGACAATAAACCCCATTGTGTTGTCCCCAGTGTGCCATTTGTCTGCGGTTTATACCCTAACATTCTTTCTTTAGAAAACAATTTGATACCCTCCACAAATGTTCATGGTAATGGTATATTGTAAATGGTCACATTGTTGCCGTGGGTGGATAGGGTTTGTTCATATAATTTACAAAAACTGTCAACATTTTCATATAGTACTAAGTCGGATAATAAGGTTCGAATTATATTTTACTGTTTAGAACCTTGATTTCGTTACAGTTTTTAAAGTCGGTTTATTTGTATTAAACAAATTGCCTTTTTCATCTATAGTATTAAAATAAATAACATAAATCTATTGAAAATAATAACAGACAAAGAGCAGATACAGTGATGAAACAAATACTGAAAACACGTTCTATTCACGTCAAGAAAATATTGTAACAGACTTGTCGGTGGTTCGACGGCAAAAATCCAAAACGTCTGCCAAATTTATTGGTTTGTTTTCAGGCCGATAAGAATGACAAAATGCGGCAACTATTTCTACTACCCTGATGCGGCTCAGCTGACAGTGAGGTAGTGGATGTGGACTTCTGAAGCGAGGGAGAGAGAATAAATATACACCACGACCTTAGGTAGCTGAAATATAAACTGTTTTATTATACATTTTTACTTCTAATATTATAACATGTTCTCCCTAAGTTATTTCAAATGTACAAAAGTGTACTATTAATTATACAAGTTTATATTTTCCAAGAGTAGCGTGTACCTTGTACTTTGTTTGAATGGCGAAAGTATGTTGCATGTACTATTGTGCATGGATGATAGAATACATTAATTTACATATAAACTAAAACAAACACTATTTTGGTAAAGAAAGAAAATTACTGTCGGGTTCGCTCTATTTTATATGATGGACCATATTGTTGATGCATACAATTTTTATTTACTATAACAAAAAACGGTTGTCTGATAATCAAACACTATTAACAATCAAAATTCGTTTCACTGTAAAAATGCTGTTTAGTGACCCTTAATGTTTACTTCTTATTTAGGTGTTATTTTTGTAACACTTTTTAAAAGGTTTTTATCAACCACTCTCATTAGACAACTTTTAGTATAAATTGAAATATTTTAAACAGTTCAACAAATTTGAAATTACAAAAACACAGACAGTAATATTAACATCAATTGCATTTTAACGAGCAGAATTAATTGCTACTTACCAGCCCTGTTAAAAAAATACAATTTAAAATGTATATCGTGTGAATATGAGCAGCCTTCATAATTGATACATAATTTATAATTATTTTTAGGACGTAACTATACGTAATCTTACGGGCAAGTAAAAATACTATTAAAATATATTCAAGCATTTATTATAAAATATATATTCCTCAATACATGTTAATAATAACATTTAAAATTAAAGAGTTTGCGTCCTCGCGATACAACTTTACATTGGGTTTTAACCTATGACAAATTTTTTTTTGTTTTCAGTATATAAAGCCGTTATTAAAAAAATAAAAGCCAATTTTATGTTATTATCAATATAACTCAGTATGTTGATATAGCAGAATGATTTAGAATAAGAGGCATAAGAAATTGTACGAGTAGTAAAAATTAATCAATGGTGAGATATTGGAACTACGTGTTTATACTCAACTGCAGCCAGGCAGGACCTAACTCCACGCAGAGAGAATTACTCATAGAAAGAGAAATAATATAAAATAGAGAATAATTCATAAAGTTTCAAATATTGTTATTGTTGTAATTAATATATCGCAATGCTTAAAGTGCATTCCAAATAAAAATGAAAATCTACCTGTTACTGACAGCGTATATAAACAAGTTTGAAACAATCTGTGTGCGTGTGTTAATGGCATTAATTTTTACTCAATACAGTTTTTATTGCAAGTCTGTTGCACAGAGAGTTCATGTAATAAAAGTATATGAGTAACATAAGATAAAAAAAATATTTATGTGTTCTATTCTATTTGTACTACTAAACACTGTAACTCAACAATGTTTAAGCGTACGAGTAAAATAGATGTGGTACCTCCTCATATACCTTAACTTTGATTTATTTCAAGTAATGATGGTTTGTGTAGCTGGCATAAATAAAAAAAGTAGTATAAAGACTTTATCTGTGTCATATTTCACGATTCCAGATAAAAGAAAGAACACTTGAAATACCAACAACCCCTACAAATTGTAAACTTTTAATGAGAAAACGATATGTTTGAAATGTTATACTTCGTGAAAGTGGGACGCTCGAAATTTTGTGATTGATAAAATGTTCAAAGTTTCAACGTAAGGGAATAGCTCGAACGAAGAAAGGCTGAGCTTGAATGATTGAAACTTAATCTTCATCGAGAATCTCATTATTTTTGTATCACTGGCTATTGTTTAAGAAGTTTTGAACTCTGTGAAGAACAAAGGCCGTATTTCAAAAGAAGTGTTCTTATTTCAAAGACAAGGTATTCTTTGGTGATTTACTTCGAGTCCTGATTAAGATCAAATGTAACGACTTTTCTCGTTTAGTTTCGGTTTGGTATCACGTTACTATACTTTTGTAACCACAAGCAGAGTGGATTATTCCTCTTAGAATTCCTTTAATTATGGTGACATTTGTAAAAGTTCTTGTACAGCAGCTACTTTTGGGGTTAGTCCTAAGAGAGTTGTTTCGCTCACAAAAGGCTGGGAATACATTATGTTTCACTCGAAAAATATTCTTTTTTTATTTTATCATAATTATATTGTTCAGTGTACGTACTAAAAAGTGTTAGACGTTCATACCCACATAATATAAAAAATGTGTTACATCCAAGTGTTAATAAATTGATTATTTAAATAATATATATGCTATTATATATAGAAGAGCAAACTTGCAAATTCAAGACCTTGCACATTTTTCTTGTGCAAGTATCTTAATATACCTGCTTAAGTACAAACAATACGATTCAAAATCGAGGCCAGTTGACTCTAAATATTGATAGCGCTTATTATGTACAGATTTTTTTCTGCTCTGCAACAATAGAATACGATCTGGGTATCCAATAACTGATTGGAATAATATGGTAAGGCCTGTAAAATTAAAAAATATTGAAGTAGGCTGACATTATTTAACTCTGATTATAGTTCTAGAATCCCACTTAATGGTTCCACAAGACCTTAATTATTTCCAAACCTTTCTCAGGGAGCCTTCCTCACTCTCGAATTGCTGTTAAAACTGTCCAGGAGACGTCGCCTACTCATTAGATTAGCTACGGCCGTAGGAGCATCCAGATTTTGGTACAACTGAGCCTGTAGAAAACTCTATGTATTGATAGCCATCGGAACCAAAACTTCTAGACTACCTAATGGTTTGTGAGATAATCAGCCAGCTTTAAGTCTGGCCTTTGGAATCTTCTGGTATCTGTTGCTATCTGACCTCAAGGTATGTGGATTTAGCGAGACTCTGAGGTCAGATATATGTCCTGAATTAAAATTTGACCATATCATTTTCAGGCTAGTGATAGTAAAATTCCTGGAATCAATATGGATCCCATGTCAGGTGAGCCAAGCTATTAGTTCCAAATTGTATCCAAAAATTCTACCTCCTTAATAATCATCACCTCATTATTAAGGTAGGCATGTCATAACACAATATTTTGTTTTTATTTTTATCAACTACAACTGTCATGCGTTAGTTTTGTTAAAACGTGAATTTCAATAAGATCCGGTTAAAGTATGAAGGCTTCCAAAAATCGTATATGTAGAATTTATATGTTAATTGTTGGTTAAGATCAGGAATTATATTAGAAATACATAAAAAAGAAAACTAATGTGTTCCTTCTTTGACACTCAGATTCAGGCAGTATTTAAAACATATTCAACAGAAGGATTTCGTTGGATGAAACAATTTGTATAAAATTGAATTTAATATTACATGTAAAATAAATTTCATATGCAATTGTTTATATCCTCCATAGTATTAAACCAGTAAGTTTAATGTTCCCTCCTGAATACCTGTGTGCTTATGGAACTGTTTTGCGACCATTTGAGGTAAATATTTATACAAGTAGAGTGAGGTTTACGAGATAACCTATTTCTGCACTAAAATTAATTTGAACAAAAATTTTTATTTTGGAACAGTAATAATTACTGTATAATTATTATACAAATGACATAAATAGCGTGGCGGGCACGGGCGCAGTCGAAGTCAGCTGTGATTTATCCACACAAACCAACCAGCTGATTTATTGGCTTGTTTTCCCACCGATAAGAATGACAAAACACCGAAACCCATTCTACTTTCTTCAGACGTTCTTGGCATTATTTGAGAATGAGAGCTTGCGTGTTTCCTTAGAGTTCATACGAGCTCAGACAGTTCTCATCTGACAATGATATCTAGGTTCTGTTGGTCAACAATCAATCGACACTCTTAAACATTCCCATGAAACGTATATTCTAGTTGGTTCCGAATGACAATAAGTATTTGATGTGCAAAACATAAAATGTGTGAAGAAACATTCAGGCCCGTACTCAAACCGGTTTTTTTCGACAATTTTGCCTGGAACCCGGGCCATCGCCGCTACATTTGTACGGGGGAGGGTGGTACATACGGGGCCCGGCCGAATATCTTTTCTGGGGCCCGCAAAAGCTGAGTATGGCCCTGGAAACATTTCAAAACCAATAAAAAGTTTAAAGGGGTAACTAACACCGATTCGTAATAATAAAACAATTTAACTTTAAAATAATATTTAGATTCAATAACAACGTCATGCTATGAATACATTATGCATATAAGTATATTGTATGCATATACACTTTTTCATATACTTACAAAGTAGTGAGCTGTGTCAAGGGGTGGAAAGTTTCCCATGGGATCTCGACAAGCCCGCAGTTTTGGAATGATCTGAAAAAAATGTTTACACATCTTGCATCATGATGTATCTTATCTCTAATATTACACCAAAATATCTGACTCGTTATTGTTTACATATTTAAATGCATTCCCTTTTAATATGCCACGGTTAACATTTTAACCGTTTCGGCGATAAAAGTGCTACTAAAGATTTTGCTCCTAGGACAAGATATTCTACAGTTTTGTTAGTCGTTATATAACATACAATATATGATTATAGATTAATGCTATAAGTGGTCCAAGAGCAGGATTTTATGAACAGTTGAAACCACTCATTCTCCTGATACATCAGGGTGGTAGGAACATTGAAATGTGCTAGGGCTACAAATTCTCATTCCGGTTTAGTTGGAAGAATTAGGAAGATTTTGTAACAGCTGAAATATTAACGATTTTCGCTCACGGGATTTACATGTAATCAATATTGCAAACATAGTTCGAGGTACAAAATACTGTTTATTACAGAAAGTTAGGAAATAATAAATGTATTCTAAAACCTTTTTTATATTTTGTGTAGATTCATGAACAACCTAGTTGTAATTAGAAAAAAAAACGTCCATCATAATAGAACGTAATGGGTGTACCAAGCTGGCCAACATAAGTAGTCGTAAGATACATTGTTGTATCACTTTTGTACTTGTTTCAGCATTCCTTTTCTTAGTAAGAACTAAAACCCAGAGGCGATAAAAACATTCTTATGGGATTTACATGTAATCGATATCTCGAAAACAGTTTCTGATACTAAAAATGGTTTATCATAAACGAGTTATAACATTAATAGTTGTATAGGACATTTATCGTTTCTATTAGACGCATTATATGTTTCGCCCTGTTTTCAAATACATGTTGAAATAAATGTTAAAAATAGATTTTTGTTCTCTTTCTGTGATTTCTAACCATTTTAAAATTAAATGGGAAACGTCAAACCAATGCACTTTAATAATCTGACGAAATTCTACTAAGCAGTTTGAATGGGTTCTGTGAGCTAGAATAATCCAAATCACTGAATAATAGGACAAACTGATATGTATTAATGTTTTTGACTTATAGCAGGGACAGGGTTTGTATAGTCAGTATATTTACTGCGACTTCTACTATATTTATATAGAAAAAATTATGGAAAAAAGGGTGATTCTGGGATCCTGTTCAATGGATTTATGTAAAAAATTAGTGCAACCATTGGGGCAATTGAAGTAGACTGATTTTTGTATACATAATGTAACTAAAAGGTGATTTAAATTGGGTAAAGAGAAGCAACAGGAATATAGTTAGAGCTATAAAACCCGTTAATCAACTTTAAAATACGGTATAGACGTCATAAATATTTGACCTGCAATTTGCCCATAAAAGAGTTTTAGTTAATATGGTTATAAGTTAAATTTTAAAATTTATACTTTAAAATAATCATATGAAGAAGAAGTAAAAAATTACCTAAGAATAGAATAGATTTATAACCCAGAGTTTTGTTTATTTTTCTATAATTGTTATAAATATCCAAGATTCAACTATACTTCATCATACTTTAAAAGAAGCAGTTTTTTAAATGTACCCTAAGTGAATGGGATCTACTAAATATTTTAAATATAGAAAGATTTTACACAATACCTAATAAAAAAAAAAAAAAAAAAAAAAAAAAAAAAACACTAAGATGAAGCTACCAGTAATAATTTGACTTAAGGGGGATAATAATGGAGACCATGTAATAATGAGTTTAGACGCAAAGTGTCCTAGGGGAATTTTATTCGGGTAGGAAACAAATATAAAAATGTATTACCAAATTTACCTAGATTCTTACCACAAACTAATGAAACGATAAAAAGAATGTTACTAAAAATAAATTCATATCTGAATTTTATCCACAGAAGCATCTATTCACAAAAAAGCAACAGCTGACATTGGGGGGAGTGCTGTAGAACAAATTCATATATAAAAAAACATGGTAAACCCTGCAGGACAGAGGGTGTACCCTGTTTATGGTCTATACCCTGTTTATGTGTATCTCCCTGAATATGGTAATGAGTAAAACAGGAGTCACACGTACTGGTAAAGTAAAGGGAGTGCGTGAGTGAGAGGATCAAGAAATATCCCAAAACCAAGAGATGGTAGCTGCACTATATCCTCGGCTCACTCCATGGTGAAGTAATTAGCGACACTGAGCTGACGCTTCAAGGCGGTTTTGAGTTTTATTTTTTTTCTGATGTATTTAAATCCTAATTCAAAACTAACTAACGTCATAATACCAAACCCCACAAGTTCAAACACCAAAGGAAACCAACACAATGCGAACCAGTCAAATTCAAAGAGAAACGCATTAGATGGAAGCGTCAACTGGTTCAAAGCAAACCCAGCCAGCAATAACTTTGCAAAGAAAACACCGTTACCTTTGATTATACTAGAGTAACTATAGTACGAGATACGTTATTGCAAGGCTGAACGTCTTTATGTACTATTTATTAACATTGTAAAGATATCTCAATTAATAAATAATTTTAATATTAGTGTAATAGCAAGAAACAAATCTGCTTTACTCAGACGAAGTTTAAACAATATATCTCAGGCCTAAGTGTATTAAACACAAGTTTATTTGCCACAACCCAGGCTTGCAATTATATATGTCTCGTTCTATAGTATAAACAAAGCTGTTATGCACAGGTTGCGGTCGAGTTGAGAGCATGCAACTGGACGGCAAGTTAAATCAGCGGTCGAGTAAAGCAGAAATGCAAACATAGGCTGAAAAACGGCGCTATGCGACATTCCTTAACCCGTAGATAACATTCCTCCTTCAGTTACGAAGACCAATCTGATATGCCATAGTGCATTTTCGAATAAAACGGAAGAATACGCCACTATAAAATGTTTTTATTGCAGTCTTCACTATATATACATAATATACCAACCACAAATATTATTGTTTCCTCGTTTAATTAATACTTCATTTTCAAGTGAGGAACTCTGAAGCATAACTGTTCGCCGTATTTTATCATAACTTTTGTCAGAAAATATTTCTGTAGAATCTAACCTTAAATTGCAAAGAAATAAAACGCCTGCACATTGTTTTTTTTGTAAACTCGCAAAGAGAATGTAAAAAATTAGAGAATACCTCTTACGACATAATTCGTACCATATTCAAAGTTAACTCAATTAAGAGGATAGTCTCCTAATGGGAGAAGCATATTAAATCATAATATATAATGGCAACCCCCTTCTGTTTTATGACCATTACATAATTGTGCATACTAAATTGAGATATTTTCACAAACCGGAGGCCTTGCATGTGTTCATTTTTTACAAAAAAGCTTCTAAAAAAAATACATTCAGGCATTACAAAAATACAAATTTCAATTTGACTTAATAATCAAATCCATGAGCTATATTAAAAATTATAAAAGGGTAAACATGAATGTTAACAATAATTAGAGAGAAAAACACAAGCAAGTATCATAAAAGACCTCTTTGATAAAAGGAATCACTAAAATCGACGTAGCTGATGTAATTAGATTTGTGAGAAAAACATAAAAAGTATTCAGGAAAATTTATAAGCTTATTCTTTAAACCCATAAAAAGGTTTGGTTAACCTGAAAATATCTCATAAGTCTTCGAGGAACGGCTCTTACCAACCTGTGTTCGTTCAACATTAGGAAAAGGAAAGATATAATTATACACCATATACATAAATTAGAATCTGCCAACGAGTTAATTGTTTATTGAAAACCAATACCAGCAATAAACTACCGATACTTACAGTCTTTTTAGCCGGGGATTGAAGACAAAAGCGCGCGGGTGTATCCTCTCAAGCTGATTGTCCGCAAGAATCCTGCAAAACATCCACCAATATGAGTTTTCTGCATTAAAACTAACTGACAAGCACTTAAAATTATAATATTCGAATAAAAATTCGTTCATTGCTAATTTTTGATTGGAATGCAGAAGTAAAAATATATTAGGATTATTGCTACTCTCTTCACACTAATGCACACATATAGTTCACATAACAGTTTAGTGGGAGTGGCGACGGCCTACCGGTCTAATACGTTGGACTTTGAGTCTGAGTTAGAGATAGCGCAGGTTCGAATCCTGTTTGTGACCCTTGCACTTTTTATCAGTAGCATCGACCTTGTACTGTAACGACTCTCCCCCTTATTCTGTTTGATAAGATCCTCGGACAGATCAGTGGCTCATGAGGACGGGCAGAAAAACGGGATCAGCTTATCCTTGAAAAAAAACATGTTTACACAATTTCATAGTTTAAAATGCATCCTACGTTTGATAAAGTATTAAATATATGTATTATCTCGGTAACCTATTAGAGTACAGAAGTAGGCTTACCCATGTATTTGGAAAGCTTGTTAAATAGAAGAGTAGGAAAACAGTTGTTGAACACGTATCTTTTTAGAGGCATATTATGTAAAACTTTGTTTTCATTAGTGTTAGGAATGTAATAGAACATTTATTAAGGCCTTTTCAGGTTCTTCTTAAATTCATAGCCTTGTCTACCCGTCCGTCTGTCTCTATTGATAAAGAGGTCCTAGAGACTTGAAGATTGGTACTTAGGTTCCTCTTACTTCAAGGAAAGAACTCTGTTGACTTCTTCTTCTAGCCAACAAGCGTAGAGCAGGAAACCTACTGTCAGTTTTGACAGAAGTTATGTTAGTCAGGTCATGCAACCACCACTGCCAGTCAGCTTCATAACGGTTTGTATTCCTTTCATGGGTATCACTCATTAAACTTTTCATGATTGATAAAAAAGCATTGCAAAAAGTAAAATTTTTAGCTCAGTCATCAATTTATGAAAATAATTTTATCGGTTTATTCATCATGAATTTTCAAGCAGTTAAATTTAGAGCATCAATCTGGAATCAAAACAATATTACATCGATAAAATTTCTCCCAGTGGTCGTATAGTTTGTGCCGCCATTGGATATATTTAATAAAATACCAAAAGATAAACGTCGACTGAGGAAGTCAAATGTGTAGTTCTGCCTTGACTATTGGAGGTCGAAGCGAGAGTACCCAAGCTCGCAGCTGTCTCATACAGCGCATTGCTGCGGGCCATATTAAAGTTGCATGTTATGTACGTAATGGAATATACAATGAGGGCCAATTCAGTTTAGGGATCGCGGCACATGTGGGCGGGTCGATATGCAACATGTGTCTTCACCACTCGGTATATCAGACTACTCGTATGTGTCCGTTATTTGTTTGGGAGGTTAAACAATATGTCTATAAACACCATTTATAATAACGTAAACAAGTCTGAATTCAAAATTTGGTGACAAACAATAACTTTAGTAATTAAGTAAGTGCTGTGTAAGGAAAAGACCCTCCTTTGATGTCAGAGACGACTTAATGAAGATGGATAGGTTAAAACCACAAATTAAATGTGTGATGGGAGGTCATTACTATGGCCTTAAATGTGTTTTATCATTTTCATAACCAGTTTGTTCTATCTGTTGAGATCTAGAATTCTTAAAGTCTCATGCTTAAAAAGTATATTACACTAGCAGTTACCTGCGGTTTTGCACGCGATTTTTCTATTGAATAACAGGTACTTTATAGCCATATTCTTTTATTCTTTTTTAATAACACAATAAAAACTTCTGAAACAAGTGATCACTGGAAGAGTATTTTATAAGATTTTGGGCCTTGTTGGGTTTTTGACTGTGTTCTTAGAAAGAGTACATCGTTGAGGCACGTCAGTATTGATTTTATGGCCTTTATTGAAAGCAGTGTAAAATGCCATATTAATATGTTAAGATAGCCCACCATATTCCAATAACTTATGCAAAAACAGTCACAACTTAACAAAATTAAGGGTAGTTTTATACCAGAGTTTAAATATTATTTAGAAAATTAATTTTATGTTTTAAATGCATCCTTGGCACATACTAGAGTAAAAGTTAGACATTAACTTTGTTTTTTCTATCTGCATCAGTATTGATCAAGCACTGTTCTATAAACTAAATCCAAAAAATGTTCTTTAGACTCTACGACAAACTTTAACTAAAACTGTATACATATATTTAATGACAGTTAAATTTTGTACTAGAAACATAAATATTATAAATTTTTGTACATATTTTTTAAAATATTCCAGGCTACGTTTTCCAAACTTAAATTCGTATAAATCTTCCTCGCATTTCACGGAATATTTTACAGAATAACTTTAACATAATTAGCCAAAATGGTCCAGCTGTTCTTGAGAATAATGCTTACCAACTTCATTTTGAGATTCGTTATTATTTAGAAGAAGATTTGAAGTCCGTATTGATACCAGATTTCAAATTGAAATCATTCATCGTACTCAGACTAGCAGTATGTAAAACATTTTATGTGAAATACATGTTTTAAATATATGCCTCTTTAAGGTAAAGTCTTTGTAAGTTAAGTTCTTTGTTAAGGGACATTTGGTCACAGCTTTTCGTACAGTTTTAAAGAAAAAATAATAAATGTTTTGAAAAAAAAGTTATTTGCTGATTGGCAAAAGTGAATTGGCTATTTCTTCTAGCCATTCTAATGATTTTTAATTGCAGTAGAACAAAAGTTAAATTAGACAGCTATTCTGACGTACTATCAATGCGGTAAAGTACTTATTAGGAAGGTACATATGTCCACCAAAGTTTTAACCAAATTTACTTAGTTTACAGAATTTAAACTAATATTATCGGTAAGCGTAATTATGTAGGTTATAAAATCTATTCCATAAAAATCTTAAAATTTCAATCGCCAGCATAAAGGCATTTCCAGGATATTTAGCGCAATTTCCCCATTAAAGGCCTCCAGAACCCAAAAAACACCATCAGAATCAGAAAATTTATGTCAGGGTATAACAATCTCTCTACGCAAATTTTATAAGATTGTTCCTTAGTGAACTGCAGGAAAAAATCAAATACACCAATGATCGATCTCTTTTAAAAATTTATCGTCTGTATGTCTGTGTGTCTTATTAAAAAATCCATATTTTAAAACCAATCAACAAAATCCAACCGCTATAATAAAATACTTATGTTTTACAAGATATATCAATAAATAATGTTATTTCAAATATAATATTTTGAAAAAATACAAATTTTACAGAAAGTGACAAAAATTACTATTTGTAGAAAATTTATCGAGAAATCCTACGAAATCGAATAGGATATAACTGAGATATTGCATGTTTAGTCCGGCGATACATGTCCAATATAGTTTCATCACAATAACGTAACATTTCAACAATAAAACCGTGTACATTTTATTACACAGTCAAAACAATTTGAAAATGTTTATTTGTTCCATTGCTGACTTGTTACATTACCGTGATAAACGTGCGATTCGACATGCATGGTCTGATAAAATTTGCAATAAGTCAGTTATTTGTTGACGGATTTCATCATTTAAGATGTTATTGGGGTGAAAAGTGCTCCCCCCACGCCCAAATATAATAAAGGGATATTTTTCTATTTAATTTCATACAGATGATCAAAGCAATTAAGACTGTGTTTATCATTGCGTACTAACATTCGATCGAAATAAAAGAAGCATTTTATTAGTATTAAATGTACACTTTTTAATAATGTAAAAGTAATATAATTACCAATATTGTAACATTCGAACTATTTCATTATTTTGCTGTAATAGTAAACAAACATTAAAACTTTCACTTTATATTATAACAATCTGTTTAGTTCTAAATAAACTTCGATGAAGTATAACATTGAGAAGAATATAATATAAGGGATATAACTTAAAACAGCACAGAAAATAGTAATCGCAACCTCTGGGTTTGTTTACTTGTCTAAGAGATGTACTGTTAAGGTTACTGTCAGCCGAATGCCAGATCTTGCGTGTGTTTGTGATACTTGGTTGCCACAGTAATCTTAGAGGTTAGTGATTAAAGGTATACTGGAGGCTCTGGTAAGTTTACACGTCGATATATGAGCGATGTACTGTTACGGTTACTGTAGGCTGTGCACTAAATCTTGCGTATGTCTGTGATACATGAATTAAACATTAAGGTTAGAGATTAGTGATTAAAGGCTCTGTTTGGTTTCCATGTCAATGTGTGTGCGAGTGGTTACTGTCAGCCGTGTTCTAAATCTTACACGTGCCTGTGATGCAGTACACCAACGTTGTATTTATCTTTTAACTGCCAGCAATGTTCAGATCATTCAAACTACAAATTGAAATTCGGGAGCCTTAAAGAATACGAAGTATTCGTAATCGGTTTCTATCAGAGAGATATAATAGGTTATTGCTAACAAAGATTAGATGTTATTCAACACAGCTAGAAACCCTATCTTATATAGCGGATTGTTTAGCGACTTTCTATGCTCAGTAAATAACTTAGACCTTGGAATTTCTCAACTTTATGGTATATATTTCCAGCAGTTGGATTTTCAAGTTTTGGATTCTACTATCTTGATTTTAGCTGTGATATTTTCAGCTAATGGATATCTTTGACATCACAAATTCTTGACGAAGAGTTCCTCAGAACCTAAGGTTTGCATCCTTCTTAGCAGTGGCTTCGTAATACGAGTGTTTATTTACATATTGGGTTATTTATCTCCCCACCTCTAGTTCAGTACCCCCACAGTTCCACCCTTCAAAGTATCTACTGTTTGGATATGTTTCTTAAGATATCTCGTGGATTTTCTCGTTGCCATCATGGTTACCCATAAGACCAATGTAAACATGTTTGCTAATCCCTGTCCAAATCACATGGAGTGATACGCACCATCACCGAACTTGATGTTGCGTATGTAGAAATTAATCGTCATGCAAGCATTGGTCTCTGTAAATTTTCGTCTGATATTTCTCTTCCAGATTAACTGAATATCGATGCTATGAATTCCTCCGGGCTTCTGATTTTCTCGATATTCAGAACCACTGTGAATCCTTTCAACCAATAGGTTCCTTAGCTTTGGAGATCTCCCCGAAGTACTCAAGGACCCCTAACCATAGAATATAAGTTTTAAGCATCGATTTGTTAAATAATCTATCTTATTTGGTCTTCGGGTTATGTAAATGTGGTTTAGAAATCGCCTGATTATTGTCGGGCGATTAAATCGCCATAAATTGTGTGAGTTAAACCAGACAGTTGGTTACTTAGAGTAATATGTAGTTATGTGGTTAATCCACTAGCCTTTCCTTGTATTTATAGAAATAAAACGTGGTATATTACTCTACGAACATGAGATGTATTGCAAAGTAGTTTTGAATTTCAAATACTTAGGCTGCATAACCAATGACCTAATAGTATGTAAGCTAAGCACTCCTTGGGACACAAATAATAACTAGCGATTCTTGCATTTCCTTCCCCCATTCGTCTATCAGCCTCTGAGATATTAGGTTCGGTATCTATAAATAAAAAGAACAAGAACAAATAAAAACGTTCTTAATTATGGTCTCAGAGCTTCCAACCTTCTTAATCCAGTCGTTCTACGTATAAGTGTTATTCTGGTGATTCATATGTTGCCGTGCCTTCCACAAGACAGATTTTGGATTTAATCAATACTAAGAATCTCTCGGTACATGACAACAACCTGAAGTATTTTGTGTACAACGACATTTAACTCCAAATGTGGAACTAAATTTTTATAACGAATTTTGAAACAAGGAAGAATAAAAACGTATATATTATGTACAGTTTAGATTTTCTTCATTGTTTACACAATATAATAAATTCCATTATTTTACCCTTACATATGCCCCATATCGCATGAACACTTAAACTTGAACAACGTTTCTTCTTATAAAAACAAAAGATATGCGGAAAAGAAAATTTTAGAAGGTCCTACCTGGTGTAGATTTTTGTATCTTCTGACTTTAGAATTTTATGTTTTCCAGAGTAAAATAGATGTCCTAGACAATATTAGCGATGGTAAAGATTGATGTTTTCAGTATAGAGAGATTCAATTTTATTTCAGGTCCTGTACGAAATTGCGGCAAAATATTACAGTGATTATAGAGGAGGAATTGCACTCACATGGAAGCGAGAGATTGTTTGTGATGCAAGAAAGGCCGGTGACAAATGGGGCACCATGTTCGCCAACAGCTCTCATCCGTAAGAGGATAAGAAGCCAGCAGCACTGATTTTTTATTTGCAAGATGAACACACTCTGGAGCAAAATGTTTCTCTCACTGTTCAACAACAAACCTCTGCCTCTGGAGAAAATACATTCGCAGTGTTTGGACACAGTGAGAATATTTTCAATTTCCTGATTAGTAACAGTTTACTATTAATTATTTCTTAATGTACCAACCCAATATTACGAAAATTATTATAAGATCACAGAGAATTTATGTATAAAGCCTTCAGAGAATTTTAGGCTTTGTAGATGTATAAAACCATGTGAAAGGTCAAGGTGTATCTTGGGACTGACAACAAATTGTTTGCACGTAACAAAAATAAACATCAATTCATGCTGGATGATATTGTACTATTTGATCCCAGTTGCGTCCAAATTTTATTGTGTAACAAAGAGAACGCTTTAAAATTTTTATAACTAGTTTAAAAGAAACTTTAGCTATAGGAAAGAAGAGTGAAATATATGCTTTATAAAGATATTACAAAGATTCAAAGGAATTTTATTTCCTTCAGAACAACAGAACATAACTGAAAAAATACAAATAACAGCTACTAAGGGAATAGTTTAAATTCATAGATTTCGTACCAGTAATATTCTAAACACTAAAATGTACACCTAAGGTAGTTAAAGTTAATTGTAATGTATGTTCACTAATCAAGCTGTGGTGGATGGTAAAGGAATGAATATATTGAAAGCAATACCACTAAAATCCATAATATGCAACAAGTATTGAAGTAAGTCATCAACAAGTGACAAGGTGTGTGGAGCCTCGTAGAGAGTAAATTATGAAGTATATATATATATATATACATACATACATACATATATATATATACATTATATATATATATATATATATATATATATATATATATATATATATATATATATATATATATATATATATATATATACTACTTTATATATATATATAAAGCGTTAAATTAGTGAAGTAGTGAATGATCATTAATGAATGTGGGATCTTCTCAATTTGTACCATAAAGAGTATCATTAATACATTAATTTTATATTACATTTCAATTGAATAAGAGTAGAACTGTATGATAGAGGTAAAAATACCAAACTTGTAATAAATTTGTTTTGAAGCGGAAAAGAATTTTAATTTTCAACATGAAGGAAACGAACGTTGAATAATGAAAAAATAGTAGATTAATGAAGATAATATTAATGATTAATAAAAAGAGTGCTGATAACTAGAACATAACATAAGAGCGATTAGAACTTAATATAAATAATATATTATATTTCAAAGCTTTGTGAAACTTTTTCAGAAATTTAGCTAAACCAGATTTGCTAAAAGATATTTGAAAGAGAGAACACCAAACTTTAACGAGTCATTCATTAACTTAGTTTAATATATGTGTCAAAGAAAGTTACGTGAAGCTTTTATACCCTAAAATTTGGTGAGTACGAAGCTGTTAACAAGTTTTAAGTCTTGGAAAGAGCAATCTATTCAAATATTGAACCCGAAACCAAAGAACATCTTGCCAATACAATTAAAATATTAGATGACAGCTATATAAAGCTTGCTTAAAAGCCTGATAAAACTATAACAGTAGTTTTACATCATGGCTGTCTGTTAAAGAAAACTTGAGGAAGATAGATACGAAGATATCATGTATACTTGTACTAAGAAATTAAGGTTTATTTTTTGGATATATATTTTCACCTAGTGTCCGAGGAAATACTTTTTGTTATAAATGGCAAACTAACCTAGAAATCATTTAACCTATACATTTTAATTTTATGCGTAATGTAGATACTAGTATTTAAATGTTGTACCTACAAGTTCACATACCTAGCTTTCATCTTGGAAACAATTAAAATTGTATGCTATTTGTGGAACCAAAGTAAATAAATACTGCAAAATGCCTTGCGAGTAAGAGATCTTTGTTCTTCATAAAAAACTTCAATTTGATATCTCTAATGGAATTTGAGAAAATATGTTATCTTCGATTTCACAGACATTTCCAGCATACCAGGAGAGTCAATGAGAGTGCTTTTTTAGACGTCATTCCAAGGATTTTGAGACCCGTGATGGCCATTAGATGAAACACACATAATTCTGTCTCATTCTGCATTTTATTTTGTTGGTTCAGGCCACTGAAGTCCAGCCCAGCTTTCCTTCCTTTCAAGCTGTTTCGATAATTGAGTTTAAACTTTTCAGTAAAAGCTTAAAAATATTGTTTAATACAGTCCTAATTTTATTTGATAATTTTTATATTTTTCTTTGTTTATTTTCATACAGTAACTGATAAAAATGTTTTCAACACAATAAAGGAATTGGTGTAGTTAAGTGTGCTTAAAACTATTCTGTAGCTGTCTCAGTATGAACTTATGTTAACCAGTACTGTAGATTCTCCTAAATGTATGTTATTTTTCAGTTTTTCAGTGTTGTTGTTGTTTTTTGTTTCGTTTTCTGTGTTGTAATATCTAATAGTAAGCGTACATTGTTTTAACAGAGCCACGCATAGGATTCGTCGCATATGGCTCTTTATTCCTTTTGTGATGACTAATTTTTTTTTTTTTTTTTTTTTTTTTTGAAAACCTCTTATTAAATGACTTCACTAATCTGACAATAACCTTAATGGTAGGTGTATGTATGATCATGTACACCACTTGTATGAACGAAGCACACATTGCACTGCATGTCATACACGGGCGCGTGTACATGTTTAACATTCATACCACAATGTGGTGGCTTTGTCGCTTGTGTTCTAGATCTTCTAGGCTACGTTACCCGATTATACGAGACGTGTGTTACTTTTCCAACACAGTTCTTGAGGCTTTCATAAAATCTTGTATCAATAAAGTACAGTTTTTATAGCAGAAATACTACCGACATGTTTAAGATTTGCAAGAAAATACTTTAAAAAAGTAATAAATGTTAACAGTAATAAATATTAATGATTAAAAATTATATCTTGCACCTTCTAGTTTTAAAATAAAAAAAAAATCTGTTGTCTGTATTATTAGGTATATGTATTATATCCGTATTCTTTTATCAAACAATCTGTGAAAGCTTGGGATAGGTTTAAAAATGAATGTTCTAGAATACAATAAAAATCCATCTTCAAAATCATACATTTTTGAACAAATATTCTTAACAATACTGGATACACATTTTATTTGACAAAAATAGAGGAATAGTTCAAAAGGGTCGTGGAGCTTTTGACATATTTCCCTTTCATATACAATATTACATTACAATATTTCATTATTAGAATATTACATTCAACAATACTACACATGCCAACACCAATTCTCTCTCTTATAACTCAGGAATTCCAACATATTTTGTTACCATAGCACTTGCTAGAACATACTTTAAAGTGTTGACAAACAGACTTCAATAGTGCTCGCTGGTGTACAATCAAATTATGGTGCTTCCTTCTTACATTGTGTTAATACTGTGGAGTTGGAAAATTTTCGAATAGTGTCATCCTTCACCGTTCAAGTATATCTTGAATTGAAATCTATATATTATGATGAGTTTTGACAATTTCAATGTATATTTTAATTCAATAGAACTAAATTTGGAAGTAATGGACTTAAGGTTTAGCAATTCAATTAACAGTTAGATTGCGGTTGGTACAAGAACATGAGACCCGTGTAGGCAACTACACGGCACAATCCCCTGCTGCATTGTCGCCAAGATTGCTTAGGAAATGTATCCTTACATTTTAATGATATAAGCGCTTTGTTTAACATTCTTGTTGTGTTGTTAAAATGGTCTAAGGTTGGTACAAGAACACGAGAGGCGTATAGTTATAACAATGGCACAATCCCCTGCTGTATTGTCGCCAAGATTGCTTAGGATAATATGTATCCTTAAAGTTTAATGATATAAGCGCTTTGTTTAACATTCTTGTTGTGTTGTTAAAATGGTCTAAGGTTGGTACAAGAACACGAGAGGCGTGTAGCTACAACAATGGCACAATCCCCTGCTGTATTGTCGCCAAGATTGCTTAGGATATGTATCCTTACAGTTTAATGATATAAGCGCTTTGTTTAACATTCTCGTTGTGTTGTTAAAATGGTGTAAGGTTGGTACAAGAACACGAGAGGCGTGTAGCTACAACAATGGCACAATCTCCTGCTGCATTGTCGCCAAGATTGCTTAGTATATGTATCCTTAAAGTTTAATGATATAAGCGCTTTGTTTAACATTCTTGTTGTGTTGTTAAAATGGTCTAAGGTTGGTACAAGAACACGAGAGGCGTGTAGCTACAACAATGGCACAATCTCCTGCTGCATTGTCGCCAAGATTGCTTAGTATATGTATCCTTAAAGTTTAATGATATAAGCGCTTTGTTTAACATTCTTGTTGTGTTGTTAAAATGGTGTAAGGTTGGTACAAGAACACGATAGGCGTATAGTTATAACAATGGCACAATCCCCTGCTGTATTGTCGCCAAGATTGCTTAGGATATGTATCCTTAAAGTTAATGATATAAGCGCTTTGTTTAACATTCTTGTTGTGTTGTTAAAATGGTGTAAGGTTGGTACAAGAACACGAGAGGCGTGTAGCTACAACAATGGCACAATCCCCTGCTGTATTGTCGTCAAGATTGCTTAGGAAATGTATCCTTACATTTTAATGATATAAGCGCTTTGTTTAACATTCTTGTTGTGTTGTTAAAATGGTCTAAGGTTGGTACAAGAACACGAGAGGCGTATAGTTATAACAATGGCACAATCCCTGCTGTATTGTCGCCAAGATTGCTTAGGATATGTATCCTTAAAGTTTAATGATATAAGCGCTTTGTT
The DNA here is from genome assembly GCF_021130785.1 of Homalodisca vitripennis. Classification (NCBI taxonomy): domain Eukaryota; kingdom Metazoa; phylum Arthropoda; class Insecta; order Hemiptera; family Cicadellidae; genus Homalodisca; species Homalodisca vitripennis. Next base: position 131,952,490 of record NC_060209.1, on the reverse strand, counting down.
TAACATTCTTGTTGTGTTGTTAAAATGGTCTAAGGTTGGTACAAGAACACGAGAGGCGTGTAGCTACAAAAATGGCACAATCCCCTGCTGTATTGTCGCCAAGATTGCTTAGGATATGTATCCTTACAGTTTAATGATATAAGCGCTTTGTTTAACATTCTCGTTGTGTTGTTAAAATGGTGTAAGGTTGGTACAAGAACACGAGAGGCGTGTAGCTACAACAATGGCACAATCTCCTGCTGCATTGTCGCCAAGATTGCTTAGTATATGTATCCTTAAAGTTTAATGATATAAGCGCTTTGTTTAACATTCTTGTTGTGTTGTTAAAATGGTCTAAGGTTGGTACAAGAACACGAGAGGCGTGTAGCTACAACAATGGCACAATCTCCTGCTGCATTGTCGCCAAGATTGCTTAGTATATGTATCCTTAAAGTTTAATGATATAAGCGCTTTGTTTAACATTCTTGTTGTGTTGTTAAAATGGTGTAAGGTTGGTACAAGAACACGATAGGCGTATAGTTATAACAATGGCACAATCCCCTGCTGTATTGTCGCCAAGATTGCTTAGGATATGTATCCTTAAAGTTAATGATATAAGCGCTTTGTTTAACATTCTTGTTGTGTTGTTAAAATGGTGTAAGGTTGGTACAAGAACACGAGAGGCGTGTAGCTACAACAATGGCACAATCCCCTGCTGTATTGTCGCCAAGATTGCTTAGGATATGTATCCTTAAAGTTTAATGATATAAGCGCTTTGTTTAACATTCTCGTTGTGTTGTTAAAATGGTGTAAGGTTGGTACAAGAACACGATAGGCGTATAGTTATAACAATGGCACGATCCCCTGCTGTATTGTCGCCAAGATTGCTTAGGATATGTATCCTTAAAGTTAATGATATAAGCGCTTTGTTTAACATTCTTGTTGTGTTGTTAAAATTGTGTAAGGTTGGTTCAAGAACACGAGAGGCGTGTAGCTACAACAATGGCACAATCCCCTGCTGTATTGTCGCCAAGATTGCTTAGGATATGTATCCTTAAAGTTTAATGATATAAGCGCTTTGTTTAACATTCTCGTTGTGTTGTTAAAATGGTGTAAGGTTGGTACAAGAACACGATAGGCGTATAGTTATAACAATGGCACAATCCCCTGCTGTATTGTCGTCAAGATTGCTTAGGATATGTATCCTTAAAGTTTAATGATATAAGCGCTTTGTTTAACATTCTCGTTGTGTTGTTAAAATGGTGTAAGGTTGGTACAAGAACACGATAGGCGTATAGTTATAACAATGGCACAATCCCCTGCTGTATTGTCGCCAAGATTGCTTAGGATATGTATCCTTAAAGTTAATGATATAAGCGCTTTGTTTAACATTCTTGTTGTGTTGTTAAAATGGTCTAAGGTTGGTACAAGAACACGAGAGGCGTGTAGCTACAACAATGGCACAATCCCCTGCTGTATTGTCGCCAAGATTGCTTAGGATACGTATCCTTAAAGTTTAATGATATAAGCGCTTTGTTTAACATTCTTGTTGTGTTGTTAAAATGGTCTAAGGTTGGTACAAGAACACGAGAGGCGTGTAGTTACAACAATGGCACAATCTCCTGCTGCATTGTCGCCAAGATTGCTTAGTATAATATGTATCCTTAAAGTTTAATGATATAAGCGCTTTGTTTAACATTCTTGTTGTGTTGTTAAATGGCCTGCTTTGTAACTTTACCTCTTTTGTGCTGCGTTATTTTAGTAGCCTACTTTGGAACATAACTTAAGTGTAGTTAGTTAGTAAGTTACACATTAAGAATATCGTCATAATTAAATAGTATATTAAAAATATGTATGTAATTAGGATCAAGGAATGGGGTTTAGTACAGATTGTATAGAATTATTACATAACAAAATCAACCTTAAGGTGAATATTGCATTTGAAATACGTTATTACGAGCACAAATATTAAGCATTATTTAGATTTAAGAGTTAAGGTTCCAAAGTATTGAAGCTATGAGCGTAAATACTAATATGCAGTTTCTATGTATATAGTCAAGAAATAAAATGTTTAAAATCTAACACAAATAAAATCTTTTCTTCATAAACATATTTTAACAGTAATGGAACTAAAATAGTAAAACTGAACATTTTATAGTTTCGTGATGTGCATATTGTAAAGAATGTTATTAGGATATTTCTTGGCAGGCGTTGGATATATAGGGCGCATTGTACCATTAGTACTCTGATTTGCACATTCTTGATAAAAATAGTAAATTAAAAAGTAGCAATAGAAAATCTTTTGAAGGCCAAAAATAAAGAATGTATAGCAATAAAAAAATAACAAATTTTAACAATACATAAAGCTAACTTAAAATTGTTTTAGGTATGATTATATAAGACACTATTTCTTATCTTATAGCCATAAATTCTATAAAATTCAAGAAATCGTATAATAAAAAAAAACGAAAAATACACGTACACCTATTTAAAGCTCATATATAATTTTATAAGGTCAAAACTTAAGTTAAATTAGCCATAATACGTGATGATTATACAGTGCTAATCCCTATTCAAATCCACATATTTATCTAACTTGTTAACTTTATTTATATTACTAAAATCACACAATACTACAATAAAAAATAAAAAAAACATCCCTAAACATAGCTACAAAAGTCCATAATTCAGTTCAAAACGAACCATATAATACCTAACCGATACTACCCCAGAAATATCTGTGAATAAGATATTTACAGACTAAATTATTGCTTGCAACAATAATCATTTATATGTATGGAACAACGAGATTATTGTTAATGGTTAATATGATTTTACGATATGAAACACATACCTAGAATGTATTTAGATGGGTTGTTTGTTGTATTAGAAATACTATGGATAATAGTATGTGATGTGGAAGCTGCAATATAAAATAAAATGACTAAAGGACTGCACTTTGGAAGCAGGCACACATAAAATGAAAAATAGTTAATTATAAAGTAATTATAATGCCCACACACGCCATTTTTGGTGTCATGGGTTATTTTTGCATGTCAAGATATTGTATATAACCGAATAAAGGATTTCTGACTTGTGACTTCTAGAAACATAAATTAACGAGGAATAACAATGTCTAATGTTTTAATCAATATAATTAGAGGTAGCTGGTTTGTTTATGTTTAATAAACATCCAACTGAAACAGCCACAGGATCTGTTAAAAGATTCAACACTGTTATCGGTGCTTAGAAAAACAAAGGAGTTCTTATTCCGTGATTTTTATTAACTTTATGATAATTTATTTATATAACTAAAGGATTGAAAGCTTAGTTTTAAATTGTATATTTCAATCATAATAACTAATTAAATTACAAAAATTAATTTGGTTTAAAAATCATGCAAGATATGTAAGCATCGTTTAAGTTCTTCATACGCCAACTATAAAAACAATGTTTAAGAAAGTATTTTACGTTTTTATGATACAAATATATTGCCATGATTTAACAATTCTGAATATTGTAGATTTTCAATAAAATTTTGAATTTAAGTAAAGGATTAAAATAACTTAAATCTATTCGGTTAAAACAGATATGCCATATGAATAATATGGTTTTTAATGTATAGGCTAACGTAATAGCTCCTGATGTCTGTTCGAATATGGAAGCAAATGTCGACTGCACTGAATTAAGAACTTGGTACATTTGTTACTCGCCCAGCTAATCGTGGGTGGGTTGCAGAAATGGAGATTATAACCTGGGTCCGTATCAGATCTCAAGGTCGCGATTTGTCGTTCATTATAGGGTGGAGTGTCGCTCTGGTTTGGGCTTTCTAATCCTGCGAACAGTGCAGTAATACCGCCTTTGACCGCAACAATTCTTAGCGACATCTTGATGTCCGATACAAGTGTTGATGACTTCCCTTTTAAAGTATAATAAAGAAGTGTATATAACAAAAGGCACAGTCTTAGCTGTCCCCCTCAATAGGACACCATGTTCAATACACCAATGCATGTTCAATACAACTTTCAGATGCTATTGTTTTAAAACAAGTATGTAAAAAATACACACTAGTAATCCAAATAGAATTTTTAACTCTGAGAAAATTTCACACAATTTATGGGAAAAAAGGCGTTTTAGAATCCACCTACTTTAAATTGTTTAAAATAATCCAGATATTCTCCCATGTAAAAAAGCTTTGATCATGGAGAATATTATATGTTTTTGTTACTTAACTGTATCTTTCTTAGTAAGAGATTTTTAGTATCGTATGGAATTAAACTCTTCATTAAACTTGTTAAAGAGTTAAGATGAAACGAAATATTAACTACTTCGATCGCTTAACCTGTTATGAAAAGAATACCGTGCATCACGTAATAGTCACAGTGCCAAGAAATAATCAAACATTTTAGTTAACTTCCTGGAGGAAGAAACAGAACATTCCCCAAGGATATACAGGCGTGGTGGAGGAGGCCAGTCGTGAGAAAGGGGAGAGGAAGTTTCCCGCCTTATTGAATCAACTGACCCTCAGCCCTCCTGTAACAAACCAATTACACCGCTAACAAATCCTGAATTGCTTCCTTCAATTTCTAGTTTGACCTTCAAATGATTTCTAAATTTGGACTTTCTCAAATGTACAGTGTAGCTTCCTCAATGTGTATTAAATTAACAGAATATACGAACAGAATTTAGAAATTTAAGTGAATACAGAAATTACCTTAATCTTTTAAGCCGGCTGTAAGCCGAACGTTCCACCCACTGCAAGTTTCGCGTAAAACTTTCTTTCAACGCAACTTATCACAAAGTTTTATCGATGTGACGTCATAATTAGTTTTCCAACAACAAACAAGTCTGACGTCAGTGCCTGGCTTGACTTCCGGCAAACTTTACACTCTCCCTTATTTTAACAGTTCTAAAGACTTAAAAAACACTTTACGTTAATTCTAAAGTAAATTGCTTATATTTCTAGTGACTATGTAGTTTGGTAGACATAGCCTACTTAACAGTTATAGTCCATAGTGATGGATGCGGTTTATCTAACTTGTAAACAATTTGCTTAACTAAACAAAGCTTTTGAGCCTAATTTATTGTTTGAGATTGAGTCTGATTGGGATCTAACCTAGAATAAAGATAACAAATAGAGTAGAAAGAACTGTAATACGAGTATATTAAATTTAAATTGACAGCTTCCAACGTTCCTAGGATATATTTCGTCGTGCATGTCTTCGTTCCAGATAATGAATCCTTCGACAGGACCCTTATTTGAATTGTGCAGAGCCCATCAGATTACTATGCTGAGTATAAATATAATTCCGTGGGCTACGATTGAATACAATACTTCAATACAACACTTCATTGGAGAACATGTGGAGTTTCATGGAGAATCTTCTCACAATGTGTCTGAGGTTTGTGATAATGTAGATAAATCGTTGAATCTGATTTTCATGCAGCTTTTAAAATTTCTGGGAGCTTTATTATACCTTTTAACAGTTGTTAACTAACTTAAATTTTCTCTTATTAAAATGATATTTTCTTTTTAGTTCCTTCACTTTAGTACAGATTTTTGAAGTCGGTTAATTGTATTAAACAACTGTATTATTGTTTTTAAACTTCCCGATATCATATAAAAGTCAAATTTTAAATACATGGCCTTCATCGCATTGATAGAAAAACAAACACTTTTAAATTAAGATCAACTACCTACCCATAGGAGAATAACAATATTTTTGTTTATCAACTTCCTGATGACCTAGAATGATGCCATGTGAAATACATGAGTCTTACGTTCTTTTTTCATTCACCCATAGTCCTGAAATAGATTTGGCACTGGAAGAATTATATTTTTTTTTTCAACCGACTAAAGTAATGTAAAATTTGACGCATGTGTATTACGCCCACACCAGACTACCAGAATCGAGATTACTTTAGAAAGGAAGTACATTATTTTGGCCGGATAGTCACTTTTTGACCTAAGTAGACCTTTCAGACCATATATGCTTTCGTACGTATATGCTTTCTTGATTGGAAGAAGGCAACACCTTCTACGGCAAAGGAATATTTTAGACTGGAAGTAGATTAGTATGACCGGAGAATCGCTTTTTTTGACAGAAGTAGACTTTTCAGACTAACATATTATTTATTTTCTTAATCGGGGCATAAATGGAAACGTACTATGACACTGAAAGTAGATTGCAATGGCCGAGAGTAGTTGCCTTTTGAAAGAAGTAGATTTTTCAGATCAATCTATTATATATTTTCTCTATCATACATAGCAACAAGGCAAACACTAACGCTACTAAGGCATCGGGAACAAATTACCCCGGAAGAAGATTACAAGGGTCACAAGTAGACAATTATTAACGACTGAAGGAGCCTTTTCGTGGCAATTGTTTGATCGTGGAAACATGGCTGACTCTCTTATAGTGTGTGAAATATAATTGATTCGAACTAGAAATGCTTCTTTACGCGCTATACATGAAATGGGAGCCAGCGGAAATTTTATTTAATTTTGAACCTCTTAATGAGCACTGAAATAATAAGTACCATAAAAAGTCAACTTCCAATTCAAATAGGGCTTCATCATATGAAATCACAAGTATTTTCACTAAGCTTACTTCGACGGACTTAATAATCCTGCACTGTAGCCTAAACACTTTCAGTGTTACACTGTTGGAGCTATTCATTCATATATAATGGAATGTTATAAAGAAATTTGTGTACTGAATTCACTCCCCCCAAAACATTACTTTTAAACTTACTGGCCAATATTCTACTAAAGTGGACCAGGGGACAGAAATATCTTCCAATGAGCAGCACTTATTTTCAGGAGTATTTATTAAGGCCTTTAAAAAGCGCGTGCTTATTGAATATACCTGTTACTGAATATACATGTTATTGAATATACCTGTTATTGAATATACCTGTTATTTAATATACCTGTTATTGAATATACCTGTTATTGAATATACCTGTTATTGAATATACATTTTATTCAGTAGGAAATCGTATGTAAATCCGCGTGTAACTACTAGACACAATTTTAAATTGCACCTTTGGTGATGCATTAGTTAACTATTACAGTATTTATTCGTCAAATGAAATGGAAATTAAACTAATTTTACATGGTTTTATTTTGAAAATGGTAGAAATATTCAAGAGCTGTCAGACTTAAAAAAATATTAAATTTTACGGAATAAGTTAGGTGTTTTTTTCTGATTATACAAGAAATTTTAGAATGCTTTTTAATTTTTTATAAAATAAAACAATATAATAATTATTATTTACAAGAGTAGGTAGCTAAGCGTTTCCAGAAATTACAATAATGAACGTTACCATGGAAAATCACCACCTATTTTCTTAAAGTTACTTACACTGATAAAGTGTAGTGACTTCAGAAGTTTGTCAGACAACGGATTGGAAATCATTAGAGAACAGCAGAAACGATGTAATTAGCACACTATAGTTCAAATTATAAGACGCTCAACTAATTGATATTGACGGGGTAATGGCATTCCAGAGAATGGTTGGGAAGGGGCAATATATCGAGGAATCTGGGCTTATACACATACGGTAACGTAGCTATGGTTGGAAGTGTTGATTCAATCTGAATGTTGAGTATAGCTCCAGTTCACCTTCCTCTTGGTGCAGCTTCTGAAATTAGACGCGGTCACACCAAGACTCCTAAAACCTAGATCCAAAATAGTCGGTGAAGAAATAGCTCATGATTATTTCGACATCAGAGATACCTAGATTACAAAATATAGTGCAATCTATGTGAAGAGGTATTCTCATTATCTCATCAGCTGTACAATTGAGTGCACTACGATGTTTTGACACTATCTCTAAATGCGAAGAAGCAACAGAGTTTTATAAATTGTGTGTATTGTGTGTTTAATACATGAGTCGGCCGCTCAAGGACTCACAAAACACGCGATGGACATCTGGAAGTTTTATTTCTCCTTAATAGTTGTTAAAACAAATAATGGACTGCACGATCAATTTGGGCTAAAACATAGCTTTAATAGAACATTTGAATTAATACAAATATATAAACCGTCATGTAAAACACTTTTTCCTCTTACGAGGTATTGTTACAGTCATTAAATAAAAGTAGCTTTAACTTAGTTTCTGTCTTTGCCTCAGTTTCATCGAGAAAGCTTTCAACAAACAAGAAAGTTTCTGTTAAGGTTGGTTGTCTCACGCATCCCGCATTTGACATCTCATCACATTACATTATCCAAGGACTTGTACCAATCTGTTAGATTAAATTCAACTTTCACTACTTACTTTCCATGTATTAAGTTAGTTATTGATATGATTAAATTATTCTTTTCAGCATATAAATTTCATTTTCGGTTTAGAACGATAATAAGTAATCTTTATATATAAAAAGGCAGAGCCATCACCCACCCACTTATTCATCATTAACTCTCTAACCTCCCGACATCTCAGAAAGTTGGGACTTGGCACATGTATACCTCATAATAAAAAAACAAGCATTTTCATAATGATCACATATCCATGGGGTTGCAACCCCTAAAAGCTCTTGGGTGCTGTTTTTTTAATCTTCTCGATGCCTTAGAAAATTGAAATTTGACATACACGTACCTGATTGCCATAAAGATCAACCATCTTAAGGGGTTTAAATGTGATTGGAATTCCTAAAAGAACTATTTTTGTTTTCCAACTATCCGTTGTCCAAGAAAGATAAAATTTGATACATGTTCCTCATTACTTAAATGGGGTTGCAACCGCTAAAAGTACAGTATTATTATTTTTTGGCTTTCCGAATGCCTTTGTTAAAATCTGAAGTAGTTTGTTCATGCAGATCAACTATCTAGAGAAGTTAAAATATAAGAACTATATTTTGGTTCTTCAACTTTCCGTGAACCAGAGAGATAAAATTTTACACACACGTGCGTCATCCCTTTCAAGAGAAAGTACATGTATTTTAATGGAAATTAAAATATCCGTAGAGGTTGAAGTGGGGTTGCAGACGCTACAAGAGCTGTATATTTTTTTCCAACTTTCAGACGGTCTTAATCGACGAAACTTGAAACATACGTGTCTTACGCTCAAGAGACAAAATTAAGATTTTATGTTGATCAACCATCCTTAGAGGCCAAAATACCTTTAGAGGGTTGCAATTCTTAGAAGAACTATAATTAGTTTTTCAACTTACCGTTGTTCCTGAAAGGTAAAATTTGACAAAAATGTGTATTATATCCTTTTTAGACTACCGGCAGCGGAAACACATTGGCACGGAATTAAATTACAATGCTCGAAATAGTCGCTTTGTGGACGAAGTCTTTTCACACCAAGATACAGTTTCTTGATTAGAACAATGGAAACGTCACTACGGCGCCAGAAATACCATAGACCGAAAATAGATTACAGTGGACAAAAGAAGAGTTATTTGTACTGAAGAAGACCCACCAAACGTAAGTATATATTTTCTTGAACTGAAGAACATTTTGACACTACTAGGGCACTGGGGAATAACTTAGACTGTTTGATGAAAATTAAGGTCCGAATGTGCATACTTTTTTACTAAGAGTATGCGTAGAGTTTTTTTATCGTAGTAACAAGGCAAACTGTACCATGGCGTGTGTAATATATTTGATTAAAACCACGGTACACTTCATCACGCGCAAAATCTGAAATACGAGCTAGTGGCAATGTTGAATCCTCAATGAAGTCTGATACAATATGTACCTTAAATATGTCTACTTACACCAAGTGCTTTCACTAAAATTACTACGGAATTAATACTTCTACACTCTAGCTTGAAATAGTTCCTGTTACTGAAAACGCCGAAGATTATTATGAAATGTTGCAGAAAAATTTGTTTAATTAATTGGTACTACCAAAAACTGTTTCCCTCTCCCACTTCAGAGCCCCAAACATTATTTTCTATACTTAAACTCCAATTATTTTGAAATGTATCATAAGATATATCCAGAAGCCTTATTTTTCGAAGTGTTTTTTATTCCATTTTAAAAGGATATGTCTATGTTGTACCTGTTAATCAATAGGGAATCGTGTGAAAAGCTATGGGTTATTATTATTATTATACACCAGTATTATTATTATACAATAAAAATGTCATAAACATTTTTGTTATACTTACCACGTATACCGTAGTAAGTATATTCATTGATAGAGCGAGAAAACCTTGTAAATTTTACAAGCCCCTGACTCTGACTTTAGGCGAGATATTGTGTAATATCAGATAGGAAAGTGAAAGAGCAGATCAGACCGGAAGGGAACACAGTATATTCATGAAATTACATATAGAAAACTAATAAATAGGAAGTATTAATGTTTAGCCAAATCAGAACTTGATTGTTTATTAAAATTATTGTATTGAAAACAGCAAAAAAGTCTCGAATTTTTTGTGTTGAACATAAAACTGGAGCCCAATTATTATATCTTTATTTGCAGTTTTGCAAACGAAAATATTACAAGATTAGTTAAGTTTGAAACATAAAATATATTTTTGATAATTTACTATTACTCTTAAAATGGTCTATCAGAAGTACATTCACTGCAGGTTAACATCTTTGCTAATATACACAGTATAACACCTTATCTGCTGGTCCATTGTATATGATACTTATTATTCCTAACAGTGCAGTAGGCACTGGGGCATCTACTTTTGCAGTTATTGGGTTAAACTATTCTAAAACAGTTGCCTAGCTATAATACATTTAGTTAAGTAACAAAGTTAAAACATCGTAACAATTAAAAGGGAAGACAAAGAACCAATTTGAAAAAAAAAAAAACAAATGTAACATAAATAAAAAACAAAATCTCACAATATCATCCTAACGAAAAACATTGAATTTTGTGCTGGTTTAGCTAAATATACTCTTTAACTCATAATAACTTTGATTTACAACACTTAAATTTAACTGACTCACTTCAGATAAGATCCTATAAAACATAGTCTATAATCACAAATTCTTTCTTAAGAGGATTCTAAATTCTATAGAGCCAATGGTTATTGCACCAGAAACTGTCCTAGTCTATCAGTATTTGAACCCGTAGCACATCTGGAAGTCTGGTCTGCATCTTTGTTGTCAGAGAGTGAACACATGACCTGTTCTGGGAGATAATGAGAAAGATAAAATTTAAACATTATTGGACGATTATGAACGCTGTAAATGAGGAACGGCATTCCGATGTTTAGTCGTTTAGTCATGGTATTCCGCAACATCTTGTAGAAGATCTGTGACTAACTAACTAATAAACAGTTAATTGAACAAGTTTCGACGATAACGATGGCAGTAAACGCATCCAAATCTCCAATACCCCTTAAGCAAGATAATATGTTTCAGTCTTCGAATATCCAGTCACTTCTTCAGCAATTTTAACGTTCATCACAATCCAAAGGTCTTCTGGATGGTCTTAAATGAGAATGGACTGTTGCTGAATAGACTGCAGATAACATTATTTAACAGTTTTACAATACAATACATAATACAATCCAATAAATAATATTCTTACAAGTTTAAAATACAAAGAGAATTTATCTTCACAACTAATAACCACTAAGGAGATTTGCACAATTCTTCTCATTTCAGTAATCGGTCATTGGTGTGTATCGATCAGAAGGAGATTTTCTTGATTTATTTATCCCATTAGACATAGGTAGGTGTTGCTATACGATGGAATAAGTAATATATTGTATAATATTAACAACTGTTGTAAAGCCCTTCCGAAACCAACACGAATTTGAATAAAGGTAATTAAGAAATGGATATGATTACAACTAGGCTTGAAAAGTACGTTAAGGTCATCCTTTTATATATATAATTGTATGTATACTGGGTGTTCACAAAAGGGTGTCAAAAACTTCTGTGGCTAAATAGTACCTATCATTTCAAACATAAAAATGTTATATAAACATAGGTCGAGAAGTGTCTCGTTTAGCCGTTAGCCGCCATTTTGAATTTTTATATAAAAACACAATATTATCTTTAAAATAGTTACGTTACAGAAACCAAATTTGGCTCATAGGTTTGAACAGATAAGAAGAAATTTAAACCATTTATTGTGTTACTTTCCTTAATAAAATAAAATCGAATGTTACCTATTAAAAATCAGGTTAATGCAAAATGTCAAGTCTATACCTTGTTTTTTAAATATCGTGAGGACAGAAAGATATACAGAAATTATATTTTTACAGCACCTCGACATATTACTTGCTAACCCTCCACTAATTAGTTTTCTTGTACCACAAGGTAAGGAAATATAAAAAATCATACTTTGCAAATATAATTACTCGAATCAGCATATAGCAATAAAAGTTTGATTCACCTCCTAAATACCTAAGTGTCATACCTAAAATAGGGCTGACCGTCCTATCCAAGAGTATTGGTTAAAAATTAACTGTTGTTATTTGTAGTGAAATAGTGAAAATTCATCTAAACTATCTACTAGACTTTCGGACCTACCAGAGAGCCGACTTGGGTTCCTGAGATCTAATTGACCTAAAATGAAACATTCACACAGAGGAAACATAAATTAAGGAAGTTACCCACAGTGGTTGACTCGCAAGGGCTGGTTTGCGCTCACACCCTCCATCCCCTTCAGTTCGACCTCAAAGCCCGGGTTTGTACAAGTCTTGGACTGCAGGTAGAACAGACCGTGTACGTTTCCTTGAGATAGATCGTTGGCCGGATGGCAAACTACGCGGCCTGGCCTTCAGGTCGTTCGTCTTGGGGCAGAACTTACCGTTAATGATGAATACTCACTCCTGTTTACCCCTCCCCACAGATTATAAGCCTCGCACGACTAACTCTTACTGAAGGATAAAAATTGCATGTAACCAAGTCAAATGCGTTCGGAAAACATTTCTCAAGACAAAAGTAACGGCAGTAAGTACATATTATATTATATGCAAAGTAACGTAATGTTAATATGTACCATGACAGTAAAAATAGACGAGTAGGCAATTCAATTACAAAATAAATTACTAATTAAAAATATGGAACATTTTTTTTTATTGGGCCGCATTATACCGTTGTAGTTTTATAAATACTGCCAACAGCAATTCTGGTGTAACTGATCAAGAATGGGCCAAAATGCTATTCACAAAAATATTCAGGTTTAACAAATAACCAGCTTATTTACAATAGTGACCAATGTGAAGAGAATAGTGATAAGACATTGTGGTAAAACACATTTCTATACCGAACGTGTAACATGCAAATGGTTCAATACGTAGTGTGCAATTCATTTGGGAATCTCTCGAGACGAAATTCACTATTGCGTTATAAAATTTGAAAAGCGTTCAACACTTATTTATGAATGAATTAAAGCAGTCACATCCTTCCACTTTATCCATTTCCCACTCGCAAGAGTTTGCGCTGCAGTATGTCTTGGCTCTAACATTGAAGATATTTAACTCGTAATTATACTGTTGGTAAGGTCATTACATTTTTGGGTAAAATTACTTTTTATACTTACACAAATATTCAGTAACTTTGTCAGCTGTTGTGAGAAAACGCAATAAAGATAGCGAAAATTGAGAAAACAATTTCACCCATTAAACGCGTTGTATTCAGTTTCGTTCAAGATATAAAATGTCTACCAAACAAATAGCACTTCTATATACTTCAGCGGTGTTTGGCTCATATTTAGTAGGGGTGTCGCCCACTCTGAATAAGCAAGTATTCAAGCATATATAGTGATCCAATAATTTTTTTACTTCGGCCTGTAGCCAAACACTGCAATGTTGCCGTTAATTTTTCGTTTTACTTCCTGTCTCATTAAGGTTCAGCAAGAAAAGGGTTAACCGTTCTCAATGTCTCTAGATAAGTTGTTTAGTCCTTTTTAAATATCTCTTCTATTATCTTGGAGTGGTAATTGAGTTCTAAAAGCAAATTAACATTCAAACCTATCACAAAACGAATCTGCTGCTCGTCTGGGCAGTTTTTCCTCAAAGTCTGGCTTGAGTCCAGGACGGAACGGGTATGGAAAACTACTTCAGGGACCGATCGGTCCTCCGACTGGGTGGTTAGCTCTCGGGTAGGTCCGACAGTCTGCTACTTAGGCTAGATGTTACACTTATTATCTTATTTATGTACTTCGCAAATTAATCCTGTTAGCATACGAACTAAATTCGTATTATAAGTACAGTAATTAACGGACGAAATTCGTTTAATTACTTAGCATAAAATTAATATTAACAAAGACATATAAAGGTAATGGAACAGTATCTCAAGACTTACCCTGGCAATTCCCTACATGATGGGCGCTCAAGATTAGGTGCTTCTGAAGATTGCGCCATAAAATTGCCTCATGTCTGAAGTCGTGTTCTATCCTTGAGTACTAAACTCGGCCAATAAATGACCTCATGGACTTTCAAGTTGACTCATTTCAGATTATAATTTGATGAAATGGTATATTGGAAATAATTTTATGTTCGTAAACCTTATCAATCTAGACAATTTTCTATTTAACTAGTTTTAGATAAATTTAAAGAATACAAGATACCTCATCACCATCTGTTATCATCGGACCTGTTCAACACGTGTTAAAAATCTTACCACTGGAAAGTTATTAATGCGTATTTTAATCTCACAGATTACAATTTTAATACAAACGTCTTTCGAGATTAGCTGCTAAAGTGTAATGTATATATATTTATAATGCAGGAGGATAATTTTAATTTGTTTCAGTTTAATTTATGTTTCTATTAAAAAGTCTACGTTTTCCCCGGTCACCTGAGCACTACCAATCCTGGCATGCCTTGGGAACGAAATTTGAACCTCAGAAAGAGTGACAATGTACAGTTGAATTTTCCTTAAAAGTTCAAACTAGAGCATCTTAATAATGTGAAACACTTAATATCTTTCCCTTTTGATACAAGATACCTGTACTTATCAATCATCTATCATTTACACAAAGTACCCTAAATTAAATAGTCCTTTCGTCTCAGTTGCAAGAAGTAGGTATTGTGACAACTAAAATATTATTAATTTATTCTCATGGGATTTATGTGTAGTCAGTATCTCAAAATCTATTTGAGTCACAATAAAATTGTTTGTAACGAAAAGGTAAGAAATGTTATAAGCATTCCATAACACCTAATTTCTAATTTTCTAATTTTTATATAGGTTTTAAATAACCGATTTGTTAAAAAGTTTGGATGGCCGCTATAAGGAAGCAAAATAGCCTACCAAGCTGGACAACGAACGTAGTCATGTTCACAAGCCGTGTTTCATAGTATAGCTTGTGAACGGGGACTGGTTTATAGTTATGGGGATCATGTTCGGTGAAGTTACGAATTTTTTCTTAAGTGCTACAATTACTTTACTTTACATGGAAACAATTGAAATAGGCTGATATTGTATACAAAATCTCCAAACAAGCTACCTGTATAAACACGATATTTATTTTTAAAAAAGCTCTCATCAATAGTTGTTGGATGTATGTTTCAGACCGTCAAAATTACGATATATAACGCATTGCGCTATGTATCGCGCACACTAATGTAAACGATGCTTAATCGTTGTTCTCCCAACGATAAATGATCATGCCCTGTTTATTCGAGCACAGTCTGTTCCAATAAGCACTGAAGCACGTAATGTAGAATTGGTAGCGTGTAGCGTAGCTATGGTGAGGCGAAGTAAGGAGAGGTGGACATTGGTGACTGGATGCAATCATTACTAATCACACTAATGGCGCATACACTGTCTGCCGCTTACGCATCCACCCAGCACAGCTTTCATTCCCTTTTGTCTTTCTTTTTTGTTCTAACAATTATCCACTATTGTTTTATGAAACTGCAGAATTATTACGTATATTGAGTGTCGTCATTTGTTAGGTAGTTATTTATTAGTAATGCAACAATATCTTTCTAATCATTATTGCACCATAATTGCATTTCAGTGATGACCAATTTATTTATAAAATTTAGATATTTTTGATTGAAAGACTTAAAATGAAATTAAACTTAAATTTTAATGTTAAACACTGTATATGGTTTATAAACTGCGGTAAATGGACCATACATCATCACAAAACGCTCTCTAACATTCAAAATTTAAAAATCGTCGATAATGTAAAATTGTGGAGCACTATATGTAATGCTAATACAACAATATGATTGAGGTTTTTGACAATGTCATTAAGATCATACGGATTGTATACTACTCAATCTATATATATATATATATATATATATATATATATATACAAAAAAAAAGGCGTGTGTTAGTTACACTATTTATAACTCAAGAACGGCTGAACCGATTTGGCTGAAAATTGGTAGGGAGGTAGCTAAGAACTGGGAGAAGGACATAGGATACTTTTTATCCCGTTCCCGTGGTCAGGATTCCGCCCCACTGATATCTAAAATTACGGAAATACCCATAAGAAATGCACTGCTTGTCCTCATCCGTAGACTAATGGTTATAGTCTCGGCTCTCTAACTGAGAGATCACGGGTTCAAATCCCGGGGAGGGCCAATCATGTATAGACACGAAACAGTGTACTTTGAAAAATAGAAGCTGAGGCTTAAAAGAGAGAGAGAGAAAAAAATGCACTGCAGCAAACATATGTTATTAAGTGAAAGAGCCTGTTCAAATTTAATCAGCTGTTCTTTGTAAACATATATAATGCGACAAAAGAAATATAAGTTTACATAATTTAAAGTTGGTTCTCAGAACTCCGTGCGTACATATTCTCTCGATCGAGACAACAGAGCAAGCTCAATCATGGCATCGGAGATATAACTAATTCGATCCAGAAGTGATACACGCTCAAAGCCTAAAATAAAAACCATACGCAATTTCGCTTAACATCTGAAGCTCATAATCATTAGACTGTAATAATATGTACCTACAATATGCCTATTTTCGTTTCAAAATTACATTGAGCGCCATCATTTATTACATCGTATGTGCGCTAATGAATTCGACTATATTAGCGTGTCTCCTGTCCACGCTGGGCTAATATAGTTCAATTATATACAAAAATTGTAGAATATTGGAGAAAAATTCCAGTTATTTCACAGGTGCATACTGAGACTGTTTCAAAATTTAAATCTTTAACAGATCATGAGCTTGGAGTATCTTTCAGTGACTACCATTTATCTCAGAAGGGTAATAACGACATTCAAAAGAAATATACCTCCTATGTTCCAATTTTTCTGTAGGAAATCGCGTGCGAAGCCGTGGGTAACTACTAGTTTTAATTATAATCTGGATAAGCATAACTTGTAATGGATAATCCAAATAAATCGCACACAAATAAAATATTGCCCGTAGCTAGTACCGTTATGAGCGAGTAGACTAACTTCGAAAGTCATTCATAGTGGGTAGAATGTTTTTATACAGTTTGTTTTTTTCTAAAGTGAACATAAAAATGTTCAAAATAATACATTATGTTTCCTAATATCGTTTATAAAATGTTTAAAAAATATGTATGTTCTAAATTACCACAATATCTAGAATAATAAAGTAGTAAATATTATCACCAATTTCAGCTAGTTACAATTTTGAGAATGAATGTAGAGAAGTCTAGCAGTCTAGGCTCATATAAGATGATCTGAGAATAAAAACAGAATAATAGTAATAATAAGGAAAAAACAAATTTCTATAGTAGCATAGAAAAATTAAAACTTTAATAGGAAATAAAACCAAAAGAAAAAAGTAGTACCTTTTAATAAAATAAATTTAATTTTTATTCATTCAGATTATAACCATAGTATATGCACTGAAATAATGAAAGATATGGAAGTAAATTCTTATTGAAAGATCAAACCTGATCAATATGACGTCTTTTACGGTAGGCTAATGACACCTCGTATGCCATCAGATTGGTAAGATTTGATTCGTCAACAGAGAGAGACTCGATTTATAGGTAAGACCAAGACATTTGATGTAATGATTGTCAATGTAATATGGTTTTTACATCATATTAATTAAATGTCTGTATAAATATTATATTTTGTTCGTGCGTGAACTTATTTCAATATAAAAAATTCACAATCTCGAAACGAAGGCAATAGAACGAATTGGCAATTTTCAGTCGGGCTGCTAAAGAATCCTGTGTGCAGTTTTATGATGTAATTGATGGAAATGTGGCAAACAGCGTTACAAAGTTACACAAACAAACGAAATGTCAAAGAGGTCGAGTTAAACCCAGACCACGCTTTGCTTGGTTAAAAACTCGTTAAATTACATCTTTGCTCTTTTTCCATTACGGCTACTGTAGTTGCAACTGCTATTTTTGCTCTTAAAATCGTGAAAAACTATAGAAAAGACAATTCTTTTTCACATTTTACAGTAACCGTTATATAAGCAGAACATTTTAAAGGAATATAAAATATTTAGATATTTCAGAAATATGTAGTGTATTATTTATTACGACTACATTAAAAATGAATAAAACATGTATTTAAGTTCTTGAATACAATTAAATGAAGGTAAATTTACACTTGATTTAAATTGAAATGCGGTGTTGTTTCTTGTGACGGATAACGTTAACATTGTGCAACGTTAAAATTTCTTGTGCATTCATGCCATCTCCAAGTTTTCTGTAACCTGAAAACTATGGCGTAGGTTTGATCACTGAATCTGTGCTTGACACTGACTTACCTGTAAACAGTTCAGTGAAAGAGCAGTCTTTTCTCTCCCCACTTTCTTCATTCCGAGCGAAGTCAGTGACTTTTAGAATGGAAAAGGTGATTCCATACCATTCATACCGTGTATTGCGCACTGGCTAACATTCAGCGACAGCACAGCCAGTCTGCTCAACGCTCAACGTACTCCCGCAATGCAACGAGCAACACTTCGGCGTCTGCCTATGTGCAGGTGTAGAACCATAATCGTCAGAAGGAATATATTTGTGGCTCGCTCTTCCTCTGAAGTGATGTGTTCAAGGCCATTCATTCCTACTTGTCCTTGGCGACAAGTGTTACCTCAGTGGTACCATGTAAGTACCATGTAAAGTGCAATGGTTATCGCGAGATAACGAGATCAAGCAACGCCGAGCATGACGGCTGCTTGGATGGGTGACCGTTAAGCGATCTTGTCCTTGCAAAGCAGCCCGCCTGCCCGGCTATTAGTCGTGGTTCGGAAGTCATTTTTAAACCGCTGGTCCCCAGGTTAAGTGTTATAGAGGGCTTGTTAGCCCTAATTTCGTATGGTAAAATAAGACATCTTTACTTTACTGTATCTCTTCATGTATATGTCGGTCACAGATTTCGGTGATAAAACCTTCGACATGGTTTTTAGATTACATAAAACTTGGGGGTGGCGTGAAGGCACAAGCAATTGTAACGTTAGCTAAACAGAGTTTATTTAAATTTTCTAAGATAAAATGTATTTGTCCGTGGAAAGATAGAAAACTGGTATATAAACTTAATTTTGTTTCATAATATAACATAAAAAAATATTACTTCAATCACTTTATTTAGCATTTAAAATATGTATAAGATTGTATTCTTGATATTGTGATAGCCCCTTTCTTAAAATTATTAAAAATAATTGTAATTCGAAAACTTTTAAACTTCAAATTGTTTTTAAAACATTACATATATAAGCAAGTGGTGGGATAATTATTAAGCTATATATAACATCATGACGACATGAAGTAATGATAATTATGTAACTTAATCTTTGTATAAAGGTACATTTTGTAAGGCCCAAATGATAACATAAGGTACACTTAACGCGGTGTAGTGTAGCTTTATAACAACGGCAAACTTCTAATATTCGTAATTGATGGCAACGATAACAGCTTGGGTTACGACTACCTTCACACGTAATATGAAGCATATTACTCTGTACGCATATAAGCCACGGGTCACAAAATCAATTTGCACTTTTTGTGAGAATATAATTTATAGCAGTTAAAAGTGTCAAAATTAATAGCATTACAAATTAATATTTCATTTAACGCTTTCCATAAAAGTTGCAATAATTTTATAAATTTTACTGGATATTATTAGGCTTGCTTCGTAGCTAATTGGAATTTATATAATACTTATAACTGATGATATAATTTATTCATGCTACAAAACAGAACATTCCAATTACATTGCAGCATTTTATATATAATAATTATTTCAAAATCATTAAGTTCTTACACTATTAGATTACACAGAAATAACATATAATAAATAACTTTTATAGAAGCTTTGTTTTAAACAAGGAAATTTAAAAACAACAGAAAAAAATGTTTTTATAAAGAAGTATAAGTAATTGAACATCTACTTAAAATACAATAAATCATCTGTACTATGTTATACAGCCTACAAACAGATTAATGAAACAAATTTAATTTAATATACAAATCAGTTATACACAATCTAATTTCCCTATTGAAAAGAAGACAAAAAGAAGAGAATAAATCAATATTTTCAGGTAGAGCGTTGCTACAAAATAATACACATATTTTACAAACAAGGATTATAAACATAATTATGAAAATATTAAGTAAATCTGAGTAGTAATGTACTAAAAAACTGAGCAAAATTGTCCAAAAACTTTACTTGATTACGTATAGGGGGTTTCATAAAAGAATGGTGGGGTTTGAACATGATTTAAATGAAAAAAAAAAAAACACTTAAAACTACTTACAGTTTATGGTGCTTAGAGATCAAAATCATCATCCACAACAGTTTTTTGCATAACTAATAAATTGCTAAATGCGTTCCATTACTCGCTCGGCGAATATATCCAATATATATTCAAGTTCTGCCCAAACTTGAGTTAATACATCTTCGTTAAGGTTGTCATTGTCGTTCTTTAGGTGATAAAGATCACGGATGTTTTTGGGTTATAAACACTGATTTAAATACACCTCAGCAAGAAAAAAATCACAAGGTGTCGGGTCTGAACTCCTTGGAGGCCAGAGTATAGGCTAGACCTCGGCCTATCCATCAATGTCCAAACTTTTCATCCAAAACGTCTGTGATAAATCCATGAAAGTGCGGGGGTCATCTTCTTGGGATAAAGTTCTTGCATGTTTTCGAGTTAATCCAGCTTAGGAAAGCAATACTTGATTAGCATACAGAATTCCATTAATTGCATTTTCTGCAAAGAAGAAAGGGCCTAATTTACGTCTGTTCATCAGACCACGCCAAACATTCACTTGGGCGAGTCGTGTTCTCAAAGATTTCATGTGTCTTTTCAGTTCACCAATAGCGTGAATTGTGTCTGAATTGTTCTAATAATATGGAATGAAACTTCGTCTTAAAATTATATCATTTAAAAGTTATTAGTTTTCATCAATCTTGTTAAACATCTCAAACAGCTACAGTAAAGGGTTTTACACAACTCGGATTTAATTCCTGCAATAGTTTTCATTTATATGCGTGTAATTTAAATATTTCATAATATAACACTTTGTGAATTGTTATTTTTGTAAATGTTAACTCTATAAGCTTCGTCTTGGTATGGACGTTTTAGGACTTTTGAGTGCAGATTGTCTATTTAGTTTAACCGATACGTCTGATACTTTTGGTCTACAAATAAGTTCTATATTGTGTTTTCCAACTTCTAAATGTCATATAAAGATACAATTTTACGTACACGTGCCTGATTACTAAAATAGATAAACAAAATCATTTTCATGAAGATCAAGCATCCTAAGGGGTTAAATGGAACCCCTAAAAGAATTATATTATTGCTTATCAACTTACCGTGGTACTGCAGAGATAAAATTTCACACATACGTGCATCATATCTTTAATAACAAAACATTTTTGTAGAAGTCATCGATCCATAGGTGTTGAAATATTGTTGCAGCCTTTAGAAGAATTAAATTTTAGTTTTTCAATTTCCCGACAGGTTTAATTGAAAAACTTGAAATATACATGCCTTATGCCCTCAAGAGACAAAATACAGATTTTTCGTGTTGATAAACCAGCCTTAAAGGCAAAAATATGGTTAAAACTTTAGTTGAAGAACTATAATTCGTTTCCCGCTGTCCTTGAAAGGTAAAATCTGACACATATCTATATTATGTCCTTTTATAGACTACCACTAACGGTAATGCATTGGGGCGGAAGTAAATTACAATACCCGGAGGTAGTCACTTTCTGACTCAAATCTTTTAAATCCAACTTATGTATAGTAGACTTTCTTTATTGGGACAAGCTAATAGCTTCTATGGTGCCGGAAATATCTCAGACTGCTAGTAGACTACAATGGTTTGAATTTGTCGTTTTTTTGTCCGAAAGATTTATACATGAGTTTTCTAGATCAAGGCAACAATGGAAACATTGCTACGGCGCGGCGCCGGAAATATCATGGACCGGAAGTAGATTTCAGCGACCGGAAGTAAACTTTTTGCACCGGAGAAGATCCATCAGACCTATGTACGTATATATTTTCTTGATCTGGGCAACAATACAAACACTACTAAAACTCTACACTACAGGCACTGAGAAAAACTTACAGAGACTGCTCGATAAAAATTACAAGGGCCGAAAGCGGACACTTTTGGATTAAAGAAGGCTTCTCAGAGCGAGTATGTATACATTACTTTTCTATCGCGTTTTAAATATATTTGATTAGAACCACGCTAAACTTCATTACGCGTTAAACGGGAAATACGAGCTCATTGCAATTTTGAATCTCTTACCAATTAACTCTTGGTTACCGCTTAATATGTACTTAAATATGTCTACTTACAATTAAAAAATTAGGCTTAATTATATAACATCATAAGTGTTTTCACCTGAAATACAATAAACTTGTATTTTTTAATTGGTACTCACAAAAACTGTTTCACTCTCAGATTCCAGGGGCCCAAAAAATTGCTTTTATACTTAAGTCTAATTGTTCTGAAATGGATCATGAAACTGGAATATCTCCAGTGGCCTGCAATTATTTTTTGAAGTGTTTATTTGAAAAGAAAATATCTATATGTCGTAGACGTTATTGAACAGAAAATCACGTGAACAGCCATGGATAACTGCTTGTCTACAATAATAATCTAATCTGAGCTTGATTTGATTTGAATGTTGCACTAAATGTGTATATTACAAGAATATATTGAAAGGCCACGAAATTTGTATTATGATTTATTAGGAGAAGGGTTGACTATGACATTAATTCAATTTTTAAACTATGTTAAAATGACGAGAAAACAACCTTAGTAGAGAGTGATGTTCTCTAACTTGTCATTTATTGTATTTAGTACTTTGTTTAGCAACAAATATTTATAATACTTTTACAGCGAAACAAATGGAAACTAAAATTTATAATAGAAGCAACACCGTTTAGTTTGTCAAAAATACAGTTTTATGACAATTATGCGTTCTTTGAGATTAAAAAAAATGTGAATCTATTCTGATTAATTTTGTAAAAATAAAACAATTTCATTGGAAAGAGACGCTACTGAACTAGATCGATTGTAAATGATTTCCGGTATATCATCTAATAGTCATCAAATATTAATAATGGTTTTATGACGATTCTTCCTATTAAAAATTGTATAGCAATCGTCAAACCATCCTTAATTAATCTGTACATTCACACATACTAACACACATTCAAACCTATTATACATATACAATTCTTATTCAGTCATGTTACCCATTAACAGAATAAAACTCTTTATACACCAAAAGGCGTTACTGAAAGTTTTGCTTAGAACTTTTGATTCAGTATGAGAGTTTATTCTGATAAACTTCTTGCGGGACTTAAATTAATATTTTATTTATTTGTACATGATTACAGACAGAAAAGATTAGGGCCACATGGTCCTTTTTACATTTCACCTCAAAGATAATAATGTCAGCATGAGATGTTGAGTTTGGAAGCTGTCCGTGTTCTTTCATAATTCATATTGGACGTTCCTGCCGAGAACCGAATTTCATCTTAATTTCCAGTATGTGGACTCCTCAGAAACATAGATGCTGCTCAGAGTTAATGACCAGGAAGATTTGTTCCAATCTCCACACCTCAACTTTATTCCGATTTGACAGCTTTAAACAAAATTAAAAATGAGATTATAAGCTCTCCGAGGCCAAAACCTCATAGGAAGTGTACCGTCAAACCACCTCCTTGGAAGGTCACGGAAGATAATCGTGGGGCTGATGAAGGAGTGAATTACAGTGCTGACCAGTTTTTAATACCTTACGTTCTTGAGGTAGGAAGTAGCGTGACATGCAGCATATGTTCATGGACCGTGTAGTACACAGTTCAGCATCAAGTGTTATATACCGTACATTATATAAAGTTGTAGACGGTTACACCAAGTCAGGCGTGCTTCTACAATCCTGTAGAGTAAAATAATGTAAACTGAGAGAGGAGTGTGGATATTTTGCATGATAATCGAGTTACAAATTAAATACACGCAAATGACATTTCCTTGTGGTTTCTTAGATGTAAATATTTTTCTTTAATTTGTGAAACCAAATGCAAACTCCAGTGTCTCGGTCGCAAAATGAAGTCAAACGGCACACCGCGCCAGCCAGGGCAGCCGCCCCATGCACAATAAAGAGGTAAAGTTACACTCGCCTTATCTCTGCAAACTCGACTCCCGCAATGAAGCAATTGCTATTTGAACTTTTTATTGTCTTCCGGAACACAATTATTTTCTTCCACCCTACTTTAAAAGAAGATTACATTAAATTTTGTGTAATGTTTGTGGAAAGCCATTTAATTTAAAACAGCGTACATTGTCATAATTAAAATAAATGCGTTTAACTAAGAGCTGTATATGTAAGTACGATACGGGAACCTTGAATTTATCAAATTTTAATAAGCTTATGAAGTTTTCACCCATTACTTCATTGGAACTTTATTGGAATAGACAATTTTTGTTGGTCGTGTTGTTACATATCTAGTGAGAACGCTGTAACAGTAACATCACTAGGAATCCACGCAGCCATTTTTCATTAAATGTATGTTATATATACTACTAGCAGTTATCCGTGGCTTCACACGCCATTTCCTACTGAAAACAGGTTAATATTGGGCATATTCTTTTAAATGACATTCTAATTCCTGAGAGACGTGAAAGCAATAAACATTCTATGATTATTGAATAATAGCTACAACGATTTCATTGACAATTCTCTATCTTAGATTTCTCTTATTTAGGCCATTGAAGAGGGATCCTTAAGTCAAAGTCCTTAGGTTAAAAAGTTACCACAATTATGATGTTATAAATGGTAGTTTTGGTATAAATGGTAGACTCTATGTGGTTTGAAACAAAGTAGACAATTTTTGGGTAATATTATTACAATGTTCAAGGGTACGAACTTTAGATGTTAAAAGAAACAGAGAATGGTTTTTGTTTTTGACTATGTATGCATGTGCACTTCTGGTTTGATTAATTATATTTTCGAGTTTTTGCCTTGTTTCACCGATCAATAATATATACAAGTTTGAAAAGTCTACTTCGGTCATAAAGCTTCTACTTTAGGCTATTGTAATTTACTTCCGGTCTAAGACATTTCCGGTGCCATAGTTGAGTTTCCTTTGTTGCCCTGGTCAAGAAACTCTATAGTTCTAAGAAGCCTACTTCTGTAAAAACAAACACTAAGATTGATTTTTAAATGGTCTTAAAATCTGTAGTCAAACATAGACAGTAACTCTGTCTTTGATATCTGCATCGCACTACTGACCAACTACTCCATACATGTTTGGTAAAATGTATAGTTAAAAGTATATTTTTACTAAAACTTCCAATTTTACTCTTTGGAGAAAAGGTTGAATTAATTGTGCTAACAAGTGCTACTTTCAAGATAAATATAAATTTATTTATTTAATTTTTTTAAAGGAGAAGCCGATCTCCTTTTATGCCTTATTCTGCCCGTCCTCATAGGCCACTGGCCTGTGCGAGGATCTTATCAAACAGAATAAGGGGGAGAGTCGATACAGTACAAGGTCGATGGTACTGATAAAAAGTGCAACGGTCACAGACAGGATTCGAACCTGCGCTATCTTTAGTTCAGACTCAAGTCCAACGTCTTAGACCACTCGGCCATCGGCACTCCCACATTAAATTACACTCCACCCACCATGGACACTCATTTAAAATTGGTATTAAATTATTCGAACATATCATAGTCATAATACAATGTTTACTTAGAACAGTTGATTATATTAACATATCTTTCAATTAATTAAAATTGTTGTTGTAACGTAACTTTAGAGACAAATATAGGATTTTCCGTACTTTTAGAGACTATTGGTGCGTAGCCCGGTGGATTTTAGAAATGAGAGTAGGATATATATATATATATATATATATATATATATATATATATATATATATATATATATCCATCTCTAAAATATTCATATCCAGATAACAGGACATCACTGATTACGAAATCTGTTGCAGTAACTGTCAGAAACTTTGGACAAAAGAAAGCCAAGAAACATTAGTGTACCGCACAATGAAAAAAAAAACATGAATGATAACAACGAACTCAAAACTTAACGTAGCCTACTAAAACTTTAATTCTCCGTTAGAATATCACAAAGATTTCCAATCTTGATTTCTGAGGTAATTAAGTCCAAACTGTAAACCCTTTTATATGGGTTTAGATAGAATTACTTAATTATTTAATACCCATAATATTACCTTTACTATAATAGTTAGTTACTTCGGGCGACCACTGTCGTATATTTCTGGGTTACTTATGATGTTCCCAATATTATAAGTAACATCACAGACATTCGCATAAACATATACGGGCTATCTCACAGCACTAATTTTACTACACCTTATTTTCAGTCATTAATATTTTGGCTTAGCGTAAGCGAAGCCTATTGTGCGAGGGGCTGAAAAATTTCATTTCTACCTTTATTTTAATCTGTCCTTGTGTATGTCTGTCTGCACGATATGAAAATAACGATCTTGCCTGTGGGCTTGAAAGCTTACAGGGAAATAAAAAAAAATCAACAAACTGAATACTAACATACGACCTTTTTAACTTGTGACACTAGTCCTCCTCCGTAGACTAGTGTATATAGTCACGGCTCTCTGATTGAGAGATCATGGTTTCAAATCCCGGGGAGGTCCCATACAAGAATAACAGCCAAAGTGACCAGACTATCCAGCATAGTCAAAGAGCTGAGGCTTAAAAAGATCACGTGACATAATAACACGTGCAGTCTAACCAATAATGAAATTGCACAAAAATTAAATTAAAAGTGAAAATGACGCAACAGAAATGGGTAACGGTATCAGATGTTAAGTGTTAGAGAAATGTTAATTTTGTTTTGCGGTTGTTGCTGGACTCAAGCGCTTCACTCACTATTCTGTGACCTCTCCTACGTTACAGCTGACAGTGTCGAGCTCACATATAACGTGTGCCTCTACATAAATACTACTTAACTAAATGTAGACCTATTTACTTATTGGTAGTATCATCTTTAGTAATTTATTTAAGATGTAGTAGTTATCAACATAGTAAATCAAGACTGGGTACCAGCACTTATTAGTAGAAGTTGACATTTTAGAAGTGTTGCAATTCAATATAAGCATAATTATGAGAAAATTACGCACCCCTCCACCATTGCTTTCAACCCTACAGCATTTCAACTACTGAATACTGAATGTTTGACAATTTACTCTATTGACCATAAGATGAAACAAATTTGGTTTGTGTAATTTTGATCCCCTCAATATTCCCTAAACCTTATGTACTTGATGGTTTTTAAAGATTAATATTTTACTAATTATATATTATTGTATGAAACGATTTTGACTTTTAATTAATTTTAACCTCACAGCTACATTATCTTATGAATAATATATTATATAAAGAACATCTTATATTAAATTTTATATGTAAAAAACTAATTTACTAGTCCTACCAATTATAGTTTTGCTCACTACTAAGCTTAATTTAATATTATGAAACTTATTCATTGTACAACAGTGTTCTATTCAATATGACCCGAGCACCATTCTCACCCGTTATATATTTAATAGGGCAATTTGTCCACCGTTTATGGACCCACCTTGTGCCATTGGCAAATATAGGTAGATCACAGCATAATGAATTATGTAGTTTAATTATCATATTAAACACGAATAGAGACAATCAACCCCAATCAACCCACTACATTGTTGGTTGAGCGTTAGCTCTCTCGAGGGGCCGGAAAAATTCATTTTTCTCTGCCTGTGTGTCCACACAATATCTGGAGAATGAACTGACTTTGAAAATACATCGAATATACTTGAAAATTTGCATGAATTTTCATTTGTATAAATGCAACATCGAACAAATTATGGAATTAGTCAGGGGATTACGCTGGGCATTGGTGAACATTTTTACATACTCTTTTGGGTAATCATGATGGCAACGAGAAAATTGCAAGTTACACAATGTTAGTACAATCATATGACATAGTAACACACACATGAAGTAAGCTTGCAATGCAACATATAGGGCGGCGTACTATTGTCTTGTAGTTATATGAAAGTGCATATGAAAACTTTTGTTTTACAACGAACTTTGTAATTCATTTCTAACTTCTAACATAAGAATCAAATAATTATTGTTTACAATACATTATTATTTCATTTCAGCCAGTTAAAATACACATTTCAATTGTTTGCTTCATCAAAGAACGATCCATTTTGGTTGGAAAAATCCTCATTTTGAAGATTATTACCCATCTCCAGGATCACTGGCATTGTCGAAAGCAAAATTACTGCAAAATCACCACGTTCACACATGGTGAAACAATTCAGACTTATTTTAGGTTTCGGCGTTTCAGTTATCCTGATTTTCAAAACACAATTACTTCAACAGCAATTAAAGCAAGATGATCTGCATGAGCAAGAAACAAGATATTGCTGCTTGGCGTTGGTATCAAAATGTATTTGTAAAACCTACATATCGTTTCACAAGTTCTGTATTTAATTCTGAGCCGCCCAACTTGTTTTCCGAACCATATTTGTATTTAAAAACATACACTTGAAGTAAATGTTCATATGCAGCATAAAATATCAAGGAAGGTTTGGGAGATCTAAATTCAGCCTTCCTAACTATCTCATTAAATATATATTCCTATGCTTCTTAACGGCTGGAGTATTGTTTTAAACTATGTAGATTAAGAACAAAATTGTATCAATTGATTGAACATCTTCCGTAAAAGCATAGATTTGAAAAAACACCGAAGTTATTATTCGGGATTCTTGTGAAGAATGTAGGAATGCTAAGAAATATGATGTGTGTACCAGCTCTTACTTTATAACTCAATTACTAGTAGTCACCGCACATCGCTTGATTCAGTCTTTGCAAACCCTACTTTCCGTCACTGAGATGTCGAACTAACTCAGTCAATTCCACTGTATAAAACCTGATAGTGCGTACATAATTTAAAACATACATAACGCATTAACACGTTT
Organism: Homalodisca vitripennis; assembly: GCF_021130785.1. Classification (NCBI taxonomy): domain Eukaryota; kingdom Metazoa; phylum Arthropoda; class Insecta; order Hemiptera; family Cicadellidae; genus Homalodisca; species Homalodisca vitripennis. The sequence continues at coordinate 131,923,168 of NC_060209.1, read as the reverse complement.
ACTTAGTGATTAATTGTAAAGTTAATTTATGATTCCAAATATTATCATCATATCTAAATACGAAACGTAGAATTTTACATATTTATATCAGCCGTTCCAAAAATATTGAATCTAGCTTAAAAACGCAAGGACATGATTTAAAAAGGATACTAAGTTGCAGATAAAAATGAATATGTGAACGGTCATTAATAATTGATATATTGCATTCTGAAATTATACGTTATGGGGGGGGGGGCGAGGTAAACAATAAGGAGATGGTCGGGGAATTATGCTAATAATCCATTAGTAATTGATAGAAGTTCAACTTTTTACTAATTACTTCCACCATCAGCTGATATTTTGCCTTTATTTGTGAGAACTAACGGAGGTATTATTGTTATTGGGGAGAGCCAGTAGATAACTTGTTGTTTGGGATAAAAGGATTAAACCTCTTGACCACTAAAGTCTCAATTTACTGGTAAATCAGCCAATCCAACACTGGAGGTCTCACAAATCTTGGTCAGACAGTTTTCGTTCCGAAAGTTAATTTCGCGAATGATTATGATTTACATTAACCGAGATCAACTTAAAAAGGAATGAGTTATTTTATTGAAATATTTATATTACCTAATCGCTTTTTAAATTTAAAATTTTTTAAGAATGTTTAAATATGGATGAAGCTACGGATTAAGAAGTATTTATGATTAGTGCAAAACCAATTACTTCTTGTTGAATGTAATGATATTTTAAAACGCCCAAACGAATTAGTCACTAACATACATGTCGACTTTCTATAACCTCATACACTTCCACACACTGATGTCATCTGTTTTAATCATGTGTATAACGACATGAGTACACCTGTGCACATAAGCTACTTAACGAGACAGGAACTACATTATTCTCCTAACACTACTGGTAGGAATTCACCCGAGACTTGGACCAGAGGCACTGAACTGCCAGTCTCTCGCCGCATTAACTTGTCAGCCAACCACAAACAGAATGACTAAGTGCTAATGGCTCTATGTTTCTTCGAATAGGATTTCGTCAAAGTTTCTGGGAAGGTCCATTAGCGACCTACTTTACTACTGTTTACCGAGGAAAGTGAACTTGCTAATCAAGAATGTTCAAAGAACAATTTAATGTTCAAATGCAAAACATTTACGAATGAGAATAATTGAATAACTTATTTTAAGAATTGATAGTAATATTTAATAACGCATTTTTATTTATTTATTTCTGGAAATGTGAATATAAAAAATGTTTTTTTTTCAGAAAAATATATACTTTTTGGATGTTAATTTACCAATCTACCATCACGTTCAACGCTTTCATACCAAAGGACAAAGACAGTGAGATTTTTTTTATAAAGGAGAAGCCGATCCCCCTGTATGCCTTATTATACCCGTCCTCATGGGCCACTGGCCTGTGCGAGGATCTTATCAAACAGAATAAGGGAGAGAGCCGATACAGTACAAGGTCGATGGTACTGATAAAAAGTGCAAGGGTCACAGACAGGATTCGCACCTGCGCTATCTCTAACTCAGGTGTATTAGTTGTGAAAACAGGATAAATGTAAAAATTATAGAAGTTTTTAATTGTGCTACACCTGTACTAAGAAATTTTTTGAAATCTGAATTCGCTTGCCTATGAAACGTAATCAGAAATACCGCACAGTTTCGTAACGAAGGTGTTGTTTAGTTGCATTGTGAAACTTTTTTTTAAACCATGCAGAGTAATTAAATTACACAGCACTTACTTATATATCCAGAATAATAAAGAAACAGTAATTCAATTTTTAGAGTAAAGGAAGTGCAGAATCGATTCCAGTCTTCTACACCAATTTGCACGACACAAACAACGAACAAGACGCGAAAGTCTCTAAGGAATCCAAAGGGTCAGAGAATCCTCCCGTTTATTGAATCAGAAGGCCCGAGCGCCTGTCCAATTACTTGTCAAGTGTTTAACTTTAGATATTTCTTTGGTCTGTAAGTTTCAATACAACTTCAATATGTTGTTATACATATTCATTTGAATTGAGCTGCTTGTATTCTCTACAATATTAAATATAGCATGTTTTATTTAACTAGGTAAGAAGGAATGCATATTTCATGAGTAAATATCGAAAATAGAGAAGTATGTCAACAAAACGCAAAAGGAAAATTAAGTACACAGTTAAACTTTCACAAAATATAAGGAACTAGCTGTTACCCACGGCATAGGATGCATTTATTTTTTAGTTCTTAGTCTACTTAGTTAATGCACTTATGATGCAATATGATAGTACCCTATACTATTTATCCGTATGTAGGCATAAATGGTATGTACCTGATCCATTTCTGTGTTCATGGTTAGATGATCAGAGATTGAAGGACTAACTCTCATATCGAGTTTTTTATATTTTCGACGCCATAGGAGAGTCTGCCTTGTCGCCCCGACCAAGAAAATATATACATAGGTCTCAGAAACCTACTGTGGTTCAGACAAACGGGTTTTTCAGCCCTTGTTAGCTACTTCCGGTCTAATACATTTCCAGTGCTATAGTTGAGTTTCCCGAGGATGGAAATATATTTACATACTTAGGAGTGAGAAGCCTACTTCGGTAAAAAGCGTCTAATTCAGCCGTTTAGTTTACTTCCGGGTAATTTATTAACGGAGTGAAATTTGAGTTATGTGGATTGAGTAGTTTGAACCTTATTGTCCCGGCGAATAAAATATATGCATATGTAGGTCTCGGAAAGCTACTTTTGCAAAAAAATTGTCTACTTAAGATTTTTGCAATCTTCTCTCGGTCTAAGATATTTCCAGCGACATAGTTGAGTTTGCCTTGTTGTCACGATGAAGAATATGTACATACGTACTTAGAACTGAGAATTCTATTACGGTCAAAAACTTATACTCTCGGTGTACAGGGAAAATCATTATTAAATTTGTAAAAGATTGGGAAGCAATGACTCGTTAAGGATGTTAGTGTAAGAATGCCATATCACAGTAAGTTTTGAATATCTTATGTGCACACATAGCTTTCCTCATTAAGATCGGTCTTATGACAATGTTTTAATAGCATAAAAAAACTTTAAATAGAGTATTTCCGATGCACTTGATGTTTCAATTCGTCACTGGCTCAATGTGGAATAAACGTTATAGGATAACTTTGTCCTTGTTATTTGTATTACACAACTAATCAAGCACTGGGTACTTAATTAAAATGTAAACAAATATTCCAGTCTCTTTCACGGACTTCAGATGAAACCAAAAGTGTCTAATTCTAAGCCATAAGGGAGTTTTCAAGACCAGTGGGACATAGCCCGGATGGATATTCAACATAGGAATAGACCTATATGTTAACCGAGAGAACGTCCGTGTAAAATTTCAGTGCAATCGGTCCAATAGTTTTTATGTGTAACACAAACATAAACAAAGAGAGAGAGAGAGAGAGAGAGAGAGAGAGAGAGAGACACCGTTAGATTTTTGTATAACAGTATAGATGTGCATTGTGAATTTTGTTGGACGATCCCAGACAATGTATCTGAGCAGCACACAAAGAACGTGATGGTGTAAAAGAGCGTGCCTAACTAGGAGTCAGTTAATGGAGCAGTATCACTTGACTGATCCTTGTAATCCTCAACATGACGGACGTTCTGTAGCGTTTTTAAAGCTACATTGATTTATTTTTTTTAAATTAAAACTTAAATTCAATGAAAATTTTGGGATCGAAATATTGGGATTTAATTTTAGATTAGATTGTGAAAAGTCAGGGTAAAAACGAACATGTAATCCTTTGGCAAGTTAGTACTGGTAGTTTTAAATTGTTAGGAAGGCAGGTTGACTGCCTTAAATTGATTAGAACTTGTCTTGTTGCGACTATTGTTCTCCTTGTTTGGTCCAGCTACTAACTGTAAAAGAGCGTGCCTAACTAGGAGCTAATTAATGGAGCAGTATCACTCGACTGATCCTTGTAATTATCAACATGACGGACAATCCCAGACAATGTCTCTGAGCAGCACATAAAGAACGTGATGTTGTAAAAGAGCGTGCCTAACTAGGAGCTAATTAATGGAGCAGTATCACTCAAATGATCCTTGTAATCCTCAACATGACGGACAATCCCAGACAATGTACCTGAGGAGCACATAAAGAACGTGATGTTGTAAAAGAGCGTGCCTAACTAGGAGCCAGTTAATGGAGCAGTATCACTCAAATGATCCTTGTAATCCTCAACATGACGGACAATCCCAGACAATGTCTCTGAGCAGCACATAAAGAACGTGATGTTGTAAAAGAGCGTGCCTAACTAGGAGCTAATTAATGGAGCAGTATCACTCGACTGATCCTTGTAATTCTCAACATGACGGACAATCCCAGACAATGTATCTGAGCAGCACATAAAGAACGTGATGTTGTAAAAGAGCGTGCCTAACTAGGAGCTAATTAATGGAGCAGTATCACTCGACTGATCCTTGTAATTATCAACATGACGGACAATCCCAGACAATGTATCTGAGCAGCACATAAAGAACGTGATGTTGTAAAAGAGCGTGCCTAACTAGGAGCTAATTAATGGAGCAGTATCACTTGACTGATCCTTGTAATTATCAACATGACGGACAATCTCAGACAATGTATCTGAGCAGCACATAAAGAACGTGATGTTGTAAAAGATCGTGCCTAACTAGGAGCTAATTAATGGAGCAGTATCACTTGACTGATCCTTGTAATTATTAACATGACGGACAATCCCAGACAATGTATCTGAGCAGCACATAAAGAACGTGATGTTGTAAAAGAGCGTGCCTAACTAGGAGCCAGTTAATGGAGCAGTATCACTCGACTGATCCTTGTAATCCTCTACATGACGGACAATCCCAGACAATGTATCTGAGCAGCACATAAAGAACGTGATGTTGTAAAAGAGCGTGCCTAACTAGGAGCCAGTTAATGGAGCAGTATCACTCGACTGATCCTTGTAATCCTCTACATGACGGACAATCCCAGACAATGTATCTGAGCAGCACATAAAGAACGTGATGTTGTAAAAGAGCGTGCCTAACTAGGAGCCAGTTAATGGAGCAGTATCACTCGACTGATCCTTGTAATCCTCTACATGACGGACGTTCAAGCAGCAGCGCGGCGCGGCGTCTGTGAAGATTAAGCGCGAAGATCGCCTCCTGTCTGCAGACGTGTCCTGTTCAGCGCGCACCACATTCCGCTAATAATCACCACAATGGCGCTTTACGTCTACAACATTAACAACGAGCCAATGGTGATGTGCTCATTTTAGTTGTGTGTAGGCTGAGCGTTAGCGAAGACTATCACTCAAGGGGCTGGAAACATTTCTGCCAATTCATCTGGCTATCGGTCCGCACGAAACCAAGACATGAAATTTAGTATGAAGCTTCATTTCTATATATACAACACTGAGTTCGATTGTGTATACCACTCAATGGGATTTGGCTGAGCGTTAGCGAAGACTATCACTCAAGGGGCTGGAAACATTTCTGCCAATCCATCTGGCTATCTGTCCGCACGAAACGAAGACATGAAATTTAGTATGAAGCTTCTTTTCTATATATACAACACTGAGTTCGATTGTGTATACCACTCAATGGGATTTGGCTGAGCGTTAGGGATTACTTTTACATTGGTCTTATGATCAACCATGATGGCAACGAGAAAATAGCAGAATGAACAAGCTGAGTACAATCACACGACATTTTAACTCATTGTATGTGAACACATGGAGCTTATTTATACAGTAAAGAGAAACAATAATTAAATGGAAAGTCAATATTAAAATTTGGTCATAAGATTTTATTTCAGTGCACTCTTGCGTTGTATTACGCACACTACTTCACTGGTACCTAACTCTATAAGCAACAATGTGCATGTATCATTGGGTAAGATATCTCGATTTTTATCTGTGGCCCTTAACCTTTGCATGAAACTTCTTTGCTATATAGAAAAGAATGAGTTCTGTGATCATGATGGTTCATGTCCAACCATGGAATTTGGCTGTACATGATTGAAGCCTAACCCTTACGAGTCTGATATAATATCTAATTTTTCTGGGAGATGTAAAAATTTATTTTCTGTACGTTTGTATATCTGTACATTTAGATTTGGAAATTTCGCATGCAATCCCAGCGAGCCTATTGCGCGACTCGCTGCTTGACTATTCAGGCCTAGTTAAATTAAATACTTACGCAAAATGATAAACCATGTTTTAAAGCAACATAAGAAATTCTGTAAGTGTAGGTATAATTAGTTTAAATGTTTAAAAATGAAAGGATTTTATAAAAAGGAATAACGAAACATGAATTAAAAGAGAGTAAATTCAATGTATTCATAAAGAGCATCATGAATTTTCGGTTAAAAAGTTAATCAGCTTGAAATATTCCGTTAAGAGGCAAAGTCACTACTTACAAACATGACTTGTGTATAAAATATTAAATATGCGTGAAAGGTATCTCTGTACAAAAATATTGCAGTGTTTCCGACTGAAATAAAAAAGCGGAGAAGAGTAAACCTTAATTTCTAAGTTCTCGAATTTGACTTAGTGAACGTAATCGTAAAATTGCTTTTTATTTATTTACTCCTTAAATACGATAGATATTTAATCATGGACGTATGATGAGGTGAATAAATCAAGAGACGTGGAGTCATGAGATAAATCAGTTATGTGTAGATTGAGTGAGGTGATCTGTGTAGTCTTGTTAGGTCACTTTCTGAAGTTCATAAATTAAAGAATTACAGCACAGTTTAAGAAATCTTGGTTCCGAATTGTCTGAATTCTTAGATGTTGGTCTAATTGTAGTGTATTGGTCAAAAAATTCCACGAGTACTGACCCATGGTTGAACGACTGTAAGATATTTACTACAGTAAATATAAATAGTATATTTATACAAAATGAACTTAAATACTAGGTATATGTGTAGAGGCCTCGTGCTTTTCAGAAAAAATAATTTGATCAGCTTCAAGACAACTTAAAAAGTTCTGCTTTCTATGCATTTATTATTATCCCTAATTAATATTGAGGTCATATCTTAGCAATTTAATTTCAGAAAATAGTTATGAAATTACTTATAATTTTATTAAATTAGCAATCATGATGTTCTACCTGTTGTTCTCATTCGTTAAATTCGATAATATGAGGATAGTTACAATTTAAATCATAAAATGTATATACAAATGTATACTGTAACTGGAAAAATGTATTTTACTTCAAGTGCTTTTTAAGATGCTATGGAAAAGTTATATATATATATACAAATTAAATCTACTTCATTGGTGGGCAAAAGTAGTATTTCGAACTGATTTTCAACAGCTTGAAATGAAGCCCGAAATAATACACAATAACTCCAGTATATAGTAATCAATACAAATATATCATATTCAAAATATAAACACAAAACGAAATATTTAAAATTGTGAAAAACATGGTAAAGAAGTTGAATAAATTATGAGTTGCATAAATTCATTCTTAATACAGTTAGGCATAAACGTGTAGAAATAATAAAAAAACGTTCTATAAAACTTGCTTAAGCACTCATACGAGAGACAGGGCCATTTCGAGCTCCTTTCTTTTTTCTTATCCCATTATGCAAAGGAGAGGATGGTGGGAGGATTGAAGTCCTCGTAGGGGTTTAGAACTTGCAAATCGAACAGACAAACTCGACAATGGTCACGCCCGGTGAAGAAACTGATCTGGTAAACGTTCACTTCTCGACGTCTCAGTTACACTCTTCCGCCCACTTTTGGAGGACCCCAATCAATCAGGATCTTTAACGACCTCTCTCGTCCACTGATGCTATCATTCTTGCCAGTCCAGTCCTCTGTGATGTGTACATCGGCTTCAAATAGGTTAAGCAGTTTCTCTCATAAATAGTGTTCCCGTCGAAAGAGACAATATCGATGGAAATAACTTTCATAGAACCATACGGTTAGATGTTCTGTGAGCACTGATTGTTGCAGATCTAGAAATGAAAACACGTTTTTAGAGATAGGTTGAAACTCTAATCAGTATTTAGAATCATTGCCATAAAAATCGTCACTTATTTAAGAGACAATTTAAGTGAATTTATTTACGGTAATAGATTTTTGGTTGGATTTTTTTTCATGACGGTTCTATACTTATATAGATTTGAACCCAAATGTAATGTAGCTTCGTTCAGAATCAGAGGCGGAACTATATGAGATTGTTCAGACTCGTAGTTGGTAAGCAAAAATAAATAGCAAGCGAGAATTTTAATTTTTATTGCTCAGTGTAAAACATGTTAAAGGTTAGGGTTATATTTGTATGTAACACAGTGTTCCCACATTTTACCACACAAGGTAGTCAACGTTCCGTTAAGGTGGGCAACTGAAAACTTTATTGACTCATTAAGTTTTTCTTAACCAAATCGAGTTTATAGTCAACGAACAATTGAATTTACATAATAATTTGCATCTGTTCTGTCTGCCAATTTATTATATCCTTCTTGTAAATTGTTATAATTTGTTAGTATTAGGATGGTTTTCAAGTTAATAAGGGTGTACTATTTTGTGTTTAATGTTTTATTTCTTCTGTTTTAAAATATAAAGTTGGTAATATAGGTTACCTTGTACATATTACATGGACGTACAAACGGAATGCAGTGTATAAGTTTAAAAATAGGGAATGATATTTTAGTAATAAGATTTAGTTTTAAATGTTAGTAACATTAATATTTTACTATGTCGTGACCGTAGTATAGAGAATTTACACGGTACGCCAGCCAGGGCAGCCAACCCTTGCACAATAAAGAGGTAAAGTTACAGCTCGCCTTATCTCTGCACACTTGACTCTTGCAATGAAACCATTTCTATTTCAACTCTATATTCTTTTCCTGGTATTAATTTACTTCTAACCTATTTTGCCAAAACTGGAATCGTGTTGCAAGGTTTCTTTTTGCCAACAGAACATATATATGAAACAGGAATTTTAATTTCTACAGGAAGTTATACTTGTAAACTAAATGTCAATCGGGACATTTTCATCGATAAAACTGTAAAAACTTTATAGTTCATTATGTTTTGCTCCAATAAAACCCCATTACACACGGCTTTTCTCGCTGAATATATTTTTTTAACTGAAATTAGTTAAACTCTGTTCAATTGTACATTAGGCACAATGAATAAGTTGTACTGCTCTACAACCATCTTCGAATGTAAAATTATTATAAGTTATGATACGAAATACTAACAGCTAAACGGTTGTTGTTCGGCCCTATAATGACGTAGAGAATGTTTACAACTGTTAAATTTATGTATTTTAAACATATTCAGGTAACTAGATTAGGTTTTTTAAAATACCTGTAGCAGAAATATATTAAGGAAATCAAGTGTTTGGTGAATCATATTATATAAGGAGTTTTTAAAAAACCCAAAGCTATTGAATAAGTTTGGTTTTGGCTTTTCCAGTCTAAAACATATCTAAAGTATTATAAACATTTTGGGTATATCCTGAGAGAAATTTAGGATTCATTGTTCAAGGTCCTTGTGTAATTCTAAGACTGTTATAATTCTTTCCAAATTCCATGGAGTTACACATACCTAACTCGATGTTTTTTTTATGTAGAAATAAATGTTCATGGAAAATTTCATGTCGACCATTATTCTAGATCAGATAGTTTTTGAGATATCCTACAGACAGTCAGACAGATTGGCAGACTCACAGATAGAAATTAAATTTTAGCAGTCTCTCGATTGATAGGAGAATATACTATTTGCTGTCGCTCAACCAATAATTAAAGTTTCATACCGGTGTTCTTTATAGCAAAATATTAGTTCTGAGGTGAATTATGTGTTGAAACTCAAATGGTTGAATTTGTCCAACAATGTGAAACAATTAGGATTTGCTATTAGGAATAAATTATAAATAAGTTTTGACCGATACTGATACTGAAAATACTGGACATGCAGAACTCTGGGCCCCAAAACTTATAAAAATGATGTAATTATTATGAAAAGTCATCCTTTCAATCTATGCTAATTTGGATGAAGACCCAACCATAAGATAAGATTTTGAGCCCAGGTGTGTAAAGAGTCGTTTACATCGCACAATCCTGGGTGTGGCCGAAAGTACGACATAACTTGTGGATTCGCAAATAAAATCACTACATCACGTCATTTTATGATCCATAAACAAACGGGATTCCCAGACATCAGGTTAAAATGGGGTTGGAACAAGGAAATCAACCACCGCCTGGACATAAAACTCTCCCAATGCGGACTTCTCTAAGCTAGAATGTGATTCAGACACCGCTATAAATAGTGTCGGTCATTAAGAACTGTTTATGGTAATGGTTCGCAGAAGTATACGTTATTTACACTGCGTATATACGAAGAAAGTGCAGTTGTATTGAAAACCACAACAAAATACGGAATTAATGAAACGATATTACATTATTTATCTTCTATTCTAACACAATATCAAACTCAACGACATAAACTGTAGTAATATTTGGCACGTATACTGTATGAATAGATTTGGTCTGTAAATCTAAAACGCTTCTTTAGGTCTGAATACAACTGCAGCGTAGTGCAGGTTCAGAGCCGGAACTAAATAAAATTGCTTCAGATCGAATCAATTGACTCCATGCCAAGTCCACCGCTATGCGCTTGGATGAACTTTTCTATTTGAGTTTCTTACAACAAGCGACTTACTACTAGCACGTGTTTGCTTGTATTTTATCAATCGAGTACGTCAAATTAAGTTAGCATTTAACAATGAATTCTTCAAGAATGTGTTTATTTTGTCACCACTTTCATTAGCGTGATACTTTTAATTGCAATAAATGCAACATTAATTTGTTACACTAAATAGTTACCAAATGCCGCAATAGACGTAATAAACACGATAGTAAAATTTATATACTATTTAAAAACTTAAACAATCATTAATTTAATAAAGCTCATAAAAAGATGTTAATATGATACTAAGATGTTTCATGTTATTTAAAATATTATATATTCCAATATATTAAATATGTAAGGCCATTAACATTACATTAACAATTACATGTGCGGTAATTGATGAATTTTACTTCTGTCCAAATATATTTAAAAATCAATAGATTATATAACTAAATAAAAATATCTTTTTCTCTTTTAGTATTTAGAAGATATTAATTTATGACGAAGTAATAAAACTATAAATGTTCTTTTGCAAATATGTGAAAACAAATTGTTAAACAACAGACACTATGGTTTATTTTATTGAGATTTTATATATGGTGTAATTAAATCAAAATCAAAATTTAAAACAGTTTGTGAATGACAACTCTATTGTTACATCATCCACAAATAAATATTGCCATAGGATAAACTATCGTAGAATAATTGAATTCAAGTGTAACGCATTAAAATCTTTTTGTAATTCTATATTGGGATAAAATGTTTTACATTTTAAGTAACTTCTAATATAGATTGATTGATGGTGGAATTTGTTTGAAAAACTTCCAATAAAGAACTGATTCGTAATGTTAAGTTATTTAAGTAAGTACTATAACATATAAGACACTCACAAGACTCACACCGCACAATCAGAAGACTTAATCTCGAATTGAGGTGGGTAAAAAATTGGCGATGAATGGAGCAGAGTGAGTGTCAAAATGTATGTATGAATGAGAGTTCGATGTAGCATGTGTGTCAAAATTATTAGATAATTGACGTTTGCTATACAAATGTACTTTTTGTCTCCTCAATAAATACTTGACTATTGACTACTGACTATAAGTAATATACGTATTTTTAACTTTATATAAACATAGAGAAATACGAAGAAAATAATATTGAAACAGGAGTGAGAGTAATGTATATAGATATTAAGAGCTGGTAATTAAACGAAATTCAGTTTACCCCTTAAGAAAAATGTTAAGCCTTAAACACTTTTAAGTACTTATTTTTGATGGTAGCTTTACGAGAGGTGTTTCATTTTAAACACATTACTAATACAGATGCCATCGCTTCATAATTTTTCTTTTAAAGTGCAAACATCGTGAATATTCAAACAATACATTTTAAGGTTTGTGTATTTGTTGAGTAACCTATAAATATATCTAAAAATACTTCAAAGCATTTTGCTGCATATTAGTCATATCAGTAAAATGGGAAATCTATTACCATTAATATGTTGGTGGAATAATGCATTTCAGAGAAAGAGGAAACGTAAAAGAGTAAACATTGCCTCTCTAGTAAAAGTAAATTAGAAAAGAGAAGCAGTAAGTGAGGAGATCGGATCTCCGTGAGCACCCCCCAGATTGTTATTTCTCTCATCTATAACAGACTGATAAAGAGAGCACTGGGTATTAGACTTGGAAGGGTTCTGCCTCTTTCCAGCTTTCTTAGTCAGCCAAGTTACCTATCATTGAGATACATTACTGTATGACCAAGTTTTAGAGAGTTAAGGTGGTACAAACGATTTTTGGAAAGGAAACGTTTTTATTGGCTAATATTTAGGGACGCCTATCACTCGTGGGGGTGGCAAAGATTTCATTTCTGCCTATAAGCACGATATCTAAAAAACGAAGTGACCTCTAGACTTAAAATTTTGCATGAAGCCTTATATATATGAGGTAAACTGAGATAGATGAAGGCAAATGTTAATCCATGTGATTTGGCTGAATGTAAGTGAATATTTTTACAGTGGTATTATGGAGAACGAGAAAGTAGCAGGCTAAATAAATTTAAAAGCAAACTAAATTGAATCACTTAAGATTTATATATGTGACTTTTATTCATAGAGTAAAAAGAAAAAGAATGAGGAAGTCAATGTTAAAACTCAGTTGCACGATTTTATGTTATTTTACGCGCACTCTTGTCTTGCGTTGTAGTACCCTCCCTAGCTCACCTGAACTTTAATTATTTACATGGCGTTACTTATATGGCAAGATATCTCATGAAATATTTGAACTATTAACTTTAAATTTTGTGCAAAACTTTATTTCCACAAACACAATAATGAGTTATATAAGAATAAGAATACGTTTATTGCCATAAATCCTACATAAGCACCGACACAAGTCATGTATAAAACAAACAAAAAAAAATAGCAAAAGTCCAGATAAGGAAAATGTGGTACCCAAAACATAACGTTGCCAAAAAAATCACGCTATAAATTTAAATAAAAAAATTAACAAACTAAAACAGGTATATAATAAATAAATAAATAGTAAATAAAAAGTAAAACACTGCCTCAAAAATCACAACAATAGAATTACGAGTATATAACATTGATACATTTTCAAACATGGTCTATATAAAAAAAACATATAGTGCATGTCCAATCATGGAATTTGAATAAGCGTCATTTAAGGCTATGATTCAGTAGGCTAATAAACTTTTTTCTTGGAGGGGATGTAAAATGTCTTTATGATTGTCTGCCTGTCTATCTGTCCCAGGACACCTCGAGAATGAAATGAGCTATAGATTAGAAAGGTAGCATGCAAGCTTAGCCAAGCGACATGTGGTGGGCGTACTCGTACTTTACTTTCAATTCATACGCTTTTAAGATGATTTCCCTGGAGACAGAAAAAGTAGAAAACCCTTTTTGATCACTCCGCGAGGAGTTACATATATTTAAAGTAGGAAATTTAGAATATTTTCCAATCAAGTCCAAATAAAAATGACCGATAATAGAAATGTGAAGGTTTACAATACGTACATGGGTTATAACTTAATAATTTTTCTTAAAGAAGTAAACTTTGATAAAAATCACGTTAACTTTAGTGCAAACTTTTATGTAAATATTGTATAACTTTATATCCTTATCTTCAACAGTTTTTGGCCTGATTGGTTGGTATCATAAATCCTGCTTCAAATGCCTACCAAACATAGAATTTTACCAATTTTCCTCTTTTCATAAACGATGTTTCAAAGGTCTATTACAAAATATTTCTTAAAAAAATAACACCCAAAAAAACTTTCACCGTCTTAACAGTCCCACCAACTATAATAGTTTATGAATAGTACACAAAACATACCTTTTTCTGCAAGAATGATCATGAAAATGGAAATACGTTACTAACAGCAACGTTTACCAAAACTTTGTCTTAAATTTGAATAATTCCTCCAAATTAATGTTAATATTACTGTACGGAAACAAAAAAGCGTGCAAAACACGCTATTTACAACTATACAACGTTCAAAACATTTTTAGACTGGGTAAAGAATATAAAGTTAAGTGGATAGCATGTAACTCTGCGATAAAAAGTAGAGCCAAGTCGCTTACAAAAACAATTTCATAACTTCACAAATGCAAACGGCAACATACAACTGTGCTACGGTGTCAGATATGGAGTGTTACAGAAATGTTAATTGTTTTGCGGTCGTTGCTTTTTACTGAGCAGCGCGCCACGCCCTCACTCCTCCGTTATGATCGTGTTGACAGTAAAGTTTGCGGCAGTGGGCGAGCTCTGAGTGGCAGCCGAGCTCACATGCGGGTTAAATTAGGGAATGATACACATACACACGTTAAAAAAAGATTTTTATGGGAAAAAATGGCCATTCACTAATAAAACTACTGTTATACTACCTTTAATACTTTTAATCTATATATATATATATATATATATATATATATATATATATATATAAATGCGAATGTTTGTTTTTATGTTCCGTTATAACTCTGGAACCAATGCACGAAACATCGTGAAATTTCGTACAGTGATTCTACACGTTCCTGGAAGTAACATAGGCATACATACTAGAGTAAATTTGGTCCAATTTAAATAGTTTATTTAATTAATTTTTTAATTATAAATCGTTGTTGATGTTAGAGTGTTTTATATTGGATCCGACAGACTGCGCTACGACACATAATACAAAGCGAACTGATACTTAACAGCTGTTAATACTTTCAGCTGAAGTTCATCAAAGAGGCAGAAACATTTGTTTACATTTAAAATTTAGAAAATCTTTATTGTAAAGTGCTTGATCAGTAGTGTAATGCAGGTTGCATAGAAGACGTCATTGCCTAATTTTAAATTCAGATTGCACCAATGATCAATAATAATATATAAAAATGAATGTTTGTGTGTTTGTCCTTTATAGACTCAGAAACTATTGGACCGATCACTATGAAAATTTGTATTTATTTGTATTTTTCTATGTAGAAGGTTTATATGCAATGCCCATTGATGTAACTCACCACCAGGCTGTACTGCAAGATATAAAAGTTACCAAAGCGCCTGCACATTATAAACTGCAATTACGACACAGTTACGTATATTAAATAGCCAAACACTATTTGAAGGCAAAGAAATATACGGGCAAAGCTTATGAGACACGTGCGAAGCCGCGGGAAACAGCTAGTTTATCCTATATTAATAAGTTATTTTAGTAATAAACATCGGTGTATATCATCCCGATATTTTCCAACTTTGGATATCGTTTAAAAAGTAACCATCACATTAACACACTGAACCCGGAAACATAAATAAACTCAACAGTTCACACAAATACACTCACGCCCATGAGTTAAAGTAAAGTAAAAAATGTCTCTAGGGACCAACAGCTTAAAGGTGACTTCCGAACCACCACCAACGTCCGGGTAAGCGGACTGCTTGCAAGGACAACGATCACTTATCCAAGCACCAGCCATGCTTGATTCGGTTATTTTGTGATAACCGCCGTACTCGTTACATTGCAACACATAGTTAGTTAACACTATAAACGGAGTACAAAATCGGAAGGTGACCACGGAGTGTGTCCATTTCCAGTGTGTAATTTTGAATTTATTTATTATATTTGAGTGTTCAGTGCAATTTATATAATTTATTTTTTTTTATTTGAAAATAACTAATGATATAAAAATAACAGGCTCCAAGATCTGATGATGAATCGGCAGGGGTTCGAAACCGTGGTAGACAACTTTCAAAGCATATAAGAATAACCGTGAGTGATAAATGATTTGAAAACCTTTTTAATAACATATTAGTTTTCTGTTCTGGAGGCTTACCACAAACTTAATTAAATTATATTAACAGATTACACAAATATTTTACGTTTTAAAGTAATTAAATAATTTTTAAACAATCTTTGCCACTGAAAGATGTTAAAATACTCTTAAGAATGGCTCAGAAATGAAGAATTGTTTGCTAAAGCTTTTGACTATCCTTCAATATTTTGTACATTGTGAGGGTAAAACATGTAAGACGTTACATTACCATTCACAATACATAATGTGAAACCAGTTCGAAAAATTATCAGTACAACTGTCTAATATCTTTTGATCCAGTGTTTCACGCAAAGACATTAAGCTATTACCAAACAATGTTTTAGGGTGTTTTTAAGTGTAAGCTTGATTACTTTATTGACTTAATTTAGCAAAACCATTATTCGAAGGGTGGGAAACATTTCATTTCTGACTGTCTATCTGTCTGTCTGCCAGTACGATAACTAAAAAAAAAAAACTGATCGATAAACTTAAAACAAAAAGACAATTTGTACACTAACTGAAAACAACGGTATGATATTTTAACATTAGCAATCTAACACATGTAGCCTAACTGTTCGTTAGATATCTTGTAAAAAATTTTATCTGTGTACTTAAAATTTTACATGAAAAATTCATATATAGAAAAAAATGAGTTCTATGACAGTGCATTTCTATCCCTGATACTTTGAAGCCTATTATTTAGTAGGCTGACACAATTTCTCATTTCTCTGCAGAGAGGATATATGATTAATTGTTTGAATGATAAATTTATTTTCTATCTGTCCGCAGAACATCTCCAAAAATGAGCTATATTGTTGAAATTTTGAATGCAACCTCAGCAAAACTTATCACAACTCCTACTGTGTGCATTATATTCCTGCCCAAATAATTTTATTAATTTTAAACTTACCTTAACTGAGATGAACCCATTTCTGTATAAAGTTTTATCTTCAAGTAATTATCATATACAAGGTTCTGTATTTTTGAATTTTTATTTGACATTTATGCAGTTAAAACAAGAAGGAGATTCTTTGAAAAGAAGGTAAGGTTCTTTTTATTTTACCAAATCAAATCAAGAAATCAACATTTATATCCATGAAGAGTTAAACTTTTTTGGAAAATGTACTCCAAGCCCATAAACGCCCACAACCCCCTCATAACAAACAGCGGCCAGTGTTAGAGCACTGTAGTGCCGAGCGTCGTTACTTTTTATATGCTAACACACTTCAGTTAAGAATAGCAGTTCAGCTCAGTTTTTTCCATTATTTCTCTCCAAAATTCGAAATAACTATTACTATTACTTTTTCTCATCTGTCAGACTGCGATACGACAGAGAGTTTGGTTCATTATTTACTTTAACCATTATCATTAAAGAAGAAAGAAACTCAGGATACTTTAAAATATTTGTATTCAATAATTGACTAGCGTGTGTTAACCGTTTGAGCCCCATGTGAGTACGTGGTGGTACTGCAGGGTATCGCTTAGTAGGCTACAGCAATGTCGTGTCTTGGGTCGAAAATGATGAGCCCGACTCTACTGGCAACCATCTTATTTTTTTCCCATAAGAACAATGTTAAATTATAAACAATTTTAGGGTCTTGGTTTCCGCTTTGGAATTATGGGAGATATATAATTTTAAAGAAATTTTAAATACGCATCAACACATGTTTTTTATAATTGTAAGTATTTTTACTGATTTTAATAAATACAATCTTGAAACTTTTTGTAATTAATTTTAATTACTCTAAATGTAAGAGTATACATTTTAAGAGACAAACTGTTGGATACTCACAAATCATAATAAAATGAGACATCAACCATAATTTTACGACCATAAATAAAGGCGTAAAACTGTTAGAGGTTTAAGATAGCGCGCTGGCTGGCTAGCTGCCGGCCGTGGATCATTTCATATGGGGCTAGAGATTAAAACTGAGTTATAAATAGTAATTCTAATGAATAGTAAATGAATGTAGTTTTAAAACTTTGATGATCTAATGGTTTATAATTCATTTTCAAAATAAAATACCTTATGAAGATAAAATACCTATACTAATGATAAAATAAAATTAGTACTAACGGATAGTCATATTTTTGATAATATTTTATCATTTTTGTGTGTTTAACTATCAGTTCCTCTTTACATTGTTTTTATGTAGATTTTATTATAGTACCAAATTTATCATTGCAAGCCTGGGTGGAGGCAAATAAACTGTTGATTAAAGCATAAGGCCAGTTTTAACTTAAAATGAATATAAAATATTAGTTTCTAGCTATAACGCTATTATTCAAATTATTAATTGAGAGATTCTTACATTTTTAATGAATGACACAAATAAATGGCCAGGCTTGCAATAACATGTCTCGCACTATAGTTCGACTAATAGGTAATCAAAGGTAAACTTCAACGTCATTTCACTACATCCGGCATGGAATGCCACACTGATCGTACTGCGCATTCATTCCGTACATGATATGAAAAAATAATTCACCTGGCCAAAGGCCAATTTTCAGAGTTTTAAAATTTTTATATCCACTACTATAGAGGAAAATTGATGTAAATTTTCTATCAGCGAAGTAGAGGTCAAAGAACTTTTTAGCTGTGAGAGTATTTGGTCTTGAGAATGAAATTTTGATTGAACGTGTTCGAGAGAGGAAATAAATGGCATTCATTAGCGGGTGATCAAGACAGTAGGATGAAGTGGATAGCTATATGGACAGCTCATCCAAACTATTGGAACTAGCTTTCCTATTATGTTTTGAAATTAAATGAAATGAAAAATGTCTTTATTTATAGAGACAAAGTTGGAACTAAAAAGTCCTCTTCTCCACTTAACCTCTAAACATAAATAAAGAAAATAAAACAAAATCATTCCTATTACAATACTGTAACTGGCATGTTAATGATGAATTACGATACAACATATAAATTTAAATTTTACATTAAAAATGTAGTATACTGATTGAACTCTAACAAATCTTTAATACAATAAGAAAGTAATTGAATTATAACATCCTTATCAGCTCACATGCAGTTACCCCTAGTGCGACCATAAGAACCACCAATTGTCACTCCCGCCGAGTCAGCAGCAGAAAGGCCCTGACTTCAGCTGAGGGTTTTGTTAAGTTATCGGTAAACAAAGGTTAAACTGTGGATGGATGGGTAACAGTGTATACACGATTGGCGTATTAAAATCCAATGAACAAGCCGTTTTAATTTATCAAGTTAGTACAAATTATAGTTTATTATATTTATTAAGTAATAGCCTAAATTCTTTTACTTGTTACACAATATAGTTACACAATAGTTACACAATATAAGTAAGACAGTGTTGAATTTATAATGATGGAGTTTGCCATTTTATAAAATAGTGGAGTTAATCAAGAAAGCCGAGAATATGCTCAAATAATAATCATACACATCAGGTAAGTGGAGCCAAGTTCAGAAGACGGCATTACTTGGGCACAACCCAGTCAGTGTGAGTCCTAGCATTTATTCTAATTACATTGGCAGATAGTTGATACTGGTAATAACACAAATAACATAAATAAACATAAATACAGCTCATAATACTGAACTCCTGGCACTCACGATTGTTCCTGTCAATTATTACGAGTGTACCATTATTTCTAGTTACTATGCATCGATTATTTTTTTAATAAATCAAACCTTATCAGCATATGCCAGTATCAATATCCATTGTTTCATTTTTCACCTCTGCCCACACTGTAGTGCGATTCGTCAGCAATACTGTGCACGTCACGTCGCTCTCCACTAATAAATGATAGTGCGCGACTAACGGTGAGCTAGCCGCAGTGTGGGTTACAGATCTAATAACATGCCAGTGGATTTGCAAGTCATGAGCCCCTGCTGGGTACTGCAGTCTGTGGTCTATGAAATGTACACGCGGTTCACTTACCGTGTAAACAGACAATTCTATCCGGTACTACTGGTTTCCTCGATCTGACTTTCAAAACACATGACATCAAGCAATCATCTAATTTTACTTAAGTTTTAAGGGCAATTGATTCATAATACAAGTAATATGGAATAAATAAAAAAAAAAAACATCCATCACTGGTGTATTTTACTGATAGTTAATTTCCACATTCAATACTCGACTCGTAAGGATTAAAGTTCTCAACACGATACGGGAATAACTAAAATGCACACATCGTTTCTTGAAATAAATTTTAGGGGAATGATGATGTAGTGTGTGTTACTATAGTCCGTTATTATAAGGATGTCTTGGAAAGTAGCCCTTCAAAATTCAATATTCCAAAACGTATTATCAAGAACATGATTGAACGTCTCAAATTTCTCTGAAATAAAACAAATACTAGACGATCAAGAGCTAGAATCATATTACACATTTATGTTATTACATTTTATTACACTTTTCAGTCATTTTAATTTAACCAAAACTAACAATTTCATGAAGCTTCATGACAAGCAATATCCGTGGTGAAGAACATAAATTTTCTTTGAAAAATAATACGAGCCTATATAAGCCTTAGACGAAGGAAATACATATTGGTAAATGTGTCAGTTGTATATTAACCACTGACCATTCTAAGACAATTATCTTTAGCTGATACGTTTAACAAATGTCGTAAGCAGAATTACATTAAGCAGAGTAATACGAACAATTAACAGTGTACGCCTGTTACTTTTGTACGTTGTAAACAAATTCAGTACTCACAGTTCTTCTAAGTCTGGAAGGTTGGTGAAACTCAGTTCATTCAACTCCGTTATGTTGTTGGTTGACAGATCCCTGAAAAAATTACACTTAGATGAGCTACAAAGGCACACATTACACACATTTCACATTAAATAACGCTATATTTTAATGTTCTAGTTTCATATTTATTACTAGAGAACATTGGATTGTCAAGTTAGCCAGGAGCTATCGGTTGAGTTTCAGTAACGCTTTTAATTAATAAATATAATAATATTAAGACAATACATTTTTATTAAATTACTGTCAATGTACTAATTCAAAAACAGTTTTATTTTTAACTTCGTATAAGATCGTTATTAGAGATAAAAGCCACTGAGTTACACATAAACACATTCGATCACAATTTGAATTATAAGCGAACACAAATTCTTCTAAATTGTGTAAATTGTAGAGAATTCGCAATATCGATTAACGAATACAATGAGTCGTTGTTTGAAATTTCGTTAATCTGAAAGTGTCTTTGTCTACACAATCACGAGTTTAATGTATGATCCACCGATATATATTTATGATCTTCAGAATAATTCAGATATTTTAGCAGGAACAGCGCAGCTAGACAGAGCTAGAGTTAGATACTTACTGCAAGTTTCTTCAAAAGTTTGAGTTCTTCTCATCGAAATATAGTGTTAGAGGCTATATTAAAAAAGATTATTTGAGATATTTATTTTTTATTAAATACACGTGTATTTAAATTACAACACATATAATTTAGTAATATAGAGTTTTACTTATTTATAAAAAAGGTTTACTACTATAAAAATACGTTTTAAATATCACAAATAGTAATACGTTAAACTCTCACGATTTAGTAAGTTCATTTTTAGAGTTGAATTTAATTAATAACAATCTAAATTTAATCAGGTAACCGTAGCGTAATCTTCACAAACAACTCATGGCAATTTGGCACACTCAATGACTACTTAGTAGCTTTGATTATGGTTATACTTATTTAAGTAACTAAGTGACTTTTGGGCCTAAGTAAGTAACTATGTTATTTTGTTGCACTTAGGTGCAACAATCTAAATATATAAATATTGCATTAGAAGAACGACTTAAATATTGCAATGAATTACTACGGTACCTTCATTTGACCACTCTAGAGGAGACATTACCAACGACAAAACTGTGTAGATGTATACTTGTTATCGATGAGGAAGAAATGAAACATCTCGGGCGGACGGCTACCAACCCGGGTCAAAAATCAATCACGAGAGCGAGTAAAGTGGATAATTCATCAAAACTCCGATCCGCCCTTTGACAGTGACTGACAATCTATAGAAGCATACATTAACTTCCAATACAAACTTTTTCCTTCAGGCAATTGGAAAGTTTTCAAGAATAAATTTATTACTTGTATTATTGTATATTACAATAAGCGATGCAAACTTCAAGTCCAGTCATTAAAATAATATTTTGTATAGCAATGATCGCTTACTTTTATGCAAGGAGTTTTTAAACTCTCGTTAATCGTAAATTCGAGCGAGATAATCTTAATGTAAACTTTTGCCATATACTATATGGGATGGATATTTTTGTTTTTAATTTTAAATAAGATTCTGCTTACAGACCTTTAAGATATAAAATATTAATATAACGTCTTTGAAGACAATAAAATGTAAAATATTTTGATATTTGTACTAGAAATCACAGGCGTTTGAATTACGCTCAGCCTAATCATAAAAGGCACGTGGTCATTATACAACACGAAGTTGCCAATAGGCACGTATTATCAAGAACGTTATTTAACGTCTCTAATGTCTCTGAAATAAATAAAAAACACACATTTCTAAATATAGAAATGTCATATGAAAATGTTTAAGTTCCATAGATTAATTCGTTCTTGAGTCACCCATCAGAAATCAGACACAAGCAGATAGGCAAACAGACAGACAGGACAGGACAGAAATTTTGCCAGCTGCCTTGAGTGATAAGTTCGGTAACACATTAATTAACATACATTCAAATAGGTTATCTAAATTTTAGATACTCTCTGGCAAGAACCATTTAATACAAGGAAATGAAATACATAAGGTGTTATTTGAGGCAGTAATTAAAGTGTAAATGCTTTGTAGTAGAGGGTAAGGAAGGAAGGATCGGAGGATCACACACCACCCGTCTTGGGACGGAACAGGAAGTCACAACTGTGGTTCCTCCTCACATGACAGCTTCACTGTCTCAACTTTCCTGCTGATGTACGTGCATCACATGTTTCACAATACATCTGTGTTCTTTTGTGATTTTCCTTTTGTAGTAATGTGTTGGTTTTTTATGTATCAATTATTTTGTTGTCAACTTTGATTCTGGACTAATCATTGCAACCACATTAAATTATTAATTTGAGAGCACACACAAACGTTTTGTAACGCAATGTTCCTGTTATTATAACAAATAATGAGGGCAACGTTGTAATCCTGATATCCTTCAATATTACCTAGAGATGTTCCCAGTGACCTCAATGGAAGATTTCGTTATTTGTTGAAACAAGAGAATACTGGATGCTGGGCGGTGTACTGATTGTGTGTGACAGACACGTATACAAACCATTGAGCAAGTAATGTTTAGTGAGAGGCCGTACGGGGCCGAGAGGGAATGCAGTTTACAAACCCGACACGTCACAAGAGAATACTGGATGCTGGGTGGTGTACTGATTGTGTTTGACAGACACGTATACAAACCATTGAGCAAGTAATGTTTAGTGAGAGGCCGTACGGGGCCGAGAGGAACTGTAGTTTACAAACCCGACACGTCACAAGAGAATACTGGATGATGGGCGGTGTACTGATTGTGTGTGACAGACACGTATACAAACCATTGAGCAAGTAATGTTTAGTGAGAGGCCGTACGGGGCCGAGAGGGAATGCAATTTACAAACCCGACACGTCACAAGAGAATACTGGATGATGGGCGGTGTACTGATTGTGTGTGACAGACACGTATACAAACCATTGAGCAAGTAATGTTTAGTGAGAGGCCGTACGGGGCCGAGAGGGACTGTAGTTTACAAACCCGACACGTCACAAGAGAATACTGGATGCTGGGCTGTGTACTGATTGTGTGTGACAGACACGTATACAAACCATTGAGCAAGTAATGTTTAGTGAGAGGCCGTACGGGGCCGAGAGGGACTGTAGTTTACAAACCCGACACGTCACAAGAGATGTTGACGTAATGCGGTGAT
The DNA here is from genome assembly GCF_021130785.1 of Homalodisca vitripennis. Taxonomy (NCBI): domain Eukaryota; kingdom Metazoa; phylum Arthropoda; class Insecta; order Hemiptera; family Cicadellidae; genus Homalodisca; species Homalodisca vitripennis. The sequence continues at coordinate 131,899,313 of NC_060209.1, read as the reverse complement.
TTCATGTCGGAGCACGGCTGACTCATCTTCTTTACAATAGTTTTCCCGCCTTCTTACTTCTCGTTTCTTCGGCTTTAGGCTCGGTGAGAATCAAAACGGTTATGAAACTATTATTACCCGATATTTCAATTATATTACGAGTTTTATGTAGTGCCATCAGCGGAACACGACTCAAATTAGTATTGAATTACAAACATTTGTAGGTTTCAATACATAAACATCTTTGAAATTTTCAACAACATTTTATAACAACCAAACATTTCTGTAAAATTCCTAATTTTATTGAAACTTAAACATATTACAATGAACTAATTTAAAATTATGGATATTATATTTATCGTTAGTATAAATCTTATATTCAAATGACCAACGAAGTGAATGGACGTTCACACAATAAGAGTCAATGAATACAATGATTCTGAAACTTCAGGATTTCTATATCAAATTTTATCTTAGTGGTGAAAAACACCTATAAGACCAATAGCTATTTTAATAAACCTACTTTGTTGTATAAAATCACCATAACATCATAGTTAAATATTGTAATGGTATACGAGACCGTTGAATATAATGATCTAAGTAGTAAATGTTAACTATATTCCGTTGGGTTAATCAGCGTCTTCCGACAAGCCAACACAGCTTGTTATCACATCCGGTCGAGTGTTATTGAGCTCCCTTGAAGAAGAACACTACTCTGCTGCGTTGGAGGTATTACAGTGGAAACATAGTGTACACAACTATTTTATGGTAGTTTTTTGCAGGATTACTTGACGAAGTGTAGGATGTTGTATGAGACCGATCGGGTCATGAATTTTTGTAGGCCCAAATAGAACGCGAGGAACGATTCTCGCTGTCATTCTATGGATTGTCTTGTGATGGTTTGCTCCGATTCAAGGTTTTCTTAGTTGGCCACTCTTACCTAGGAGTCCAACGTCACCTGAATAAGGTGATTCGGTTTCGGATGAGAATTATGAATTGAGGGATATTTATTGTGTGAAACCTCCATTTCCGTTATGAGATGATGGGGAAGATCTGGTTGATTTAACCTCCAAATGAAGGGTTATTAAGTGGAAACTTTATACTTGACAGATTTCCCTCGCCGGTTGTGTGTCATGGTCACTTAGGAAAACACGCAACGAGTTTCTTATTTCTGTATAGCAGGCGACGGATACCTGACCCTACACTCGCACGTACGCGCGAACACACTCACGTACATGCAGATAAATTGCATAACCTCATCCATTAGAAAAAGGTGGCTGAAGAGAGAAATGGATACTTTGCAGTAAACCTTCGTTAATAAATCTGATTATACTCATGGCGTTGTCTGTGTTGTTTTTCTGGCAAAACACATTAAAACACTAATTGTTGTTATTAGTTAATGTAAAAGGCAGAAGAGCAAATGGAAGTGTATTGTGTGGACAATACAAACTTTGAAAGCAATATCGAACAGAACAACATTATGCTTGGCTATACAAGATTAAAACAACAGAAAGGTAAGGCTTTGTGCGAAGTAAGCCAATAAATTCTAAAAGCATCCGCTTAGTGCCGATACAAAGGATGGGCATTTAGAATGGAGTAGCCAACAATAGAGGCGCCTCGGCGCGCAGCTTGGTTCCAATATACGGTCTGAATTCTGATATCCTTCGCTCCGGACTTTCTGGGTGGGGCCGGAGTGGAACGGCTGTGATATATTTTCACCAATAACAAGGCTGTTGCATTTTACATGAAAACAACCATCGAAAATGTGAGGCCTTTAACCTATAAGCATTTAGTGTATAATATTATTACTTAGCGACACTATCAAAGTACAAGTAGATGTACAAATATGATTTATCAACATAAAGGTATTATATTCAACTATTGTATTTTCCCGTGTAAGTTTTGTCTTATTGTCAATCATTATTATTTAGAACTGAGTTTATACCTAATCAACTTATCGATACATTACAACCGGTTTTATAGTATCGTAATAAGAAAAGAGAACACGTAGATTTTGGTTTTGAAACTAACAACTGGTACACGTTTAATTGGAAGCATAACTCTCACAGAAAGAGATAAATGTCTTTTAATTGTCTAGTTGTGCGTTGTCCTTAAATACCCTCCGAACGTTCAAATCCAATCCAATAGAAGACATTAACGTATTAAATCGCGTGCCGGTTTAATACTACGTCTATAAACATCCCGCCTTCCGTTCGGCTCTTGTTAATAAAATGTTGTTTACTACCACATAAAACATCACGACATTAACGTTGCAGTGGCTTGCAGTTTTACATTTCAAACTTTTCTTGTTTAAATTTTACTATGGTGGGTTGAAGTCGAATTTAATTATACCAATTTTGTATATTTATTATTTGTTATGTTTATTAACTTGATCTATATATGTACCAGTAGAAGCGTGCCTAACCAACACTCACATCTGACTAGAGTCTTGAGACTATCATAACAGATATAAACCCTACAGAGGTGTTCTATGTATGTATCAATAGGGTAGAGTTGGTTAAACTAATAAAATTTTAGGTCAAACATTTAAAAATAAAAAAAAACTGTATTCAATGTACTTTTTAATTTTTTTTGAACAGTTTGTAGTGTATTAAAAAGATAAGTATTGTCAATTCAATTCCATTTAGACCATACTGCAAAAGACCTGTGCCCTGGCTCAACACGACCTAAATAGCAACTAATTACTATTTGTAACTTTCCAAACCCGTCTCTCTACTACGAACGAAACCATTCCTTAGAAAGCACTAACGGGTTAATATGTGTTTAAAAACACATTTTGATGGAATTGAATTTAGACCTTAAATGGTATTTATAAGGAATTCTGACATCGGAGGGAAAATAATTTTTTCAGTAAAGACCTTTGACCTAGTTTGAATGTTTGCAATTGCAAGCTTCACATCACATTCTACTAAAATTGTAAGGGGCAATAGCCCCGGGGGGTGTTTTTAATGCATGGTTCCACACTATTAGTTAGGTAGATTCTGCGATTCTCGTGATCACCCAGTCAATATTATTATTTTTAATGGGTACTAAAGAAAAAAGATTTATATGATGTAAAATAATACATTTTTGAACCGCCAACGATGGTTTTGAACAATAGCCTTGGGGATGAAAGTAATTGCTATGTGAAACAGCGCGTTATTTCGCAAACAACGTCGATACTAAATGTATACAAAGTCATAAATTTGGGTGAGAAACAGTTATCTTACTATTTAAACTTCTCGGAAAATGTTGAATCTTTTTCGTTTTATACCCTAAGATGGAATCTGTACAACGCTCAGTTGCTATCTGTTTAGTACGCGGAACGGATCATTCACTAATTCTATAATCTGAACGCGTTAATGAATTTTTACAAGGGTTTATAGTTTTTAACAGCCTAATCTGAGCTGTCTATCAAGTTTCGTGTCAAATCATTTAGAGTTAAAAAAAATTTTTATTTCGTGGATCCTTGTTCGCGTTTCTATTAGTTGGTGATGTTTAGATGAATAGAAATCAGTAGTCTATTTTAACAATATGACAAACGAGGGTCGTCCAATGCCAATATAATATTTCAGTATCCCCATCTCGTATCCAACAACTTCAATTCTGGTCTACATATGGCTATTGTTACATTTCTATTCTAAGACGAAGTGTTTATTTAGTAAATTCACTTCAGTACGCAGACTGACTACTTGCTCAGCTCAAGACTAAACACTATACCACATCGGAGTCACAGTGTTAAAAGTGTACCATACAGATACGCTTAGGTATAGTAAAATCGTACATAATATTTCTTGACTGTAAAAATGTTCAGTTTCACGTCTTTTATACCATATTAAGTAGGAACTTTTGAATCCTTGGGAAATTATACATTTAAAGTGTCACGCAGTCTGGAATATGTATTATCCATTATTCGATAGAAATATAAAATACTATTATATTCAAAAAATGGCTTTTATTAATTTACATTTGTGTGGCATTGTTTGATTTGTTGGGAGTTTAATTCGATAATTTATTATTTGATCTTGCCCAGCTAAATGTATACCAGAAACAGTAGTGGGCTACATACATGAATGGAGTTGAGCGGTTTTAGTATGCTGACTCAATTTTTGTGATCTAGAAATGTTATTCAAGAAGTTAAAAATGTTTTGATACAGACTCCTCCTTACTGTAAACAATGTTTTGATTATATATGAGTTTGGACCTTTCACTCATTGCGGAAACTACGCTCACAAATGGTGGAGCTGGTAGGTTAGGGATCATAGTATCGTGTTACTTCTGCGTAGTTTTGCTAACAAAAGTCGTGCGTGGAAATAAACATAAGTTCCTCAAGTAAATTATTAAATAAATATCTTAGTGAAAATTGATTTAGAAAAATATCTTAATGCTACTTAAAAAAATAAGTGTTCACACGTAGAAAGACAAAAACTGCGTTTGAGAGAAAAATGTTGACTACTAACAGATTAAATTATATGAAAAACATAAAACCAATATTTAAATTTTTTATTTGTTTTGTGAGGCCTTTCAATAGCGAGGCTATCATCTTCAGACACATCACAAAACTTTTGTGATGTGTCTGAAGATGATAGCCTCGCTATTGAAAGACCTCACAAAACAAATAAAAGTTTTAAATATTGGTTTTATGTTTTTCATATAATTTAACAGTGACTAATATAAGCTCCATCTACAGCATACTAACAGATTGTGGATTTCATATAAAATATTTGGGTAATACCTAAAAAAAGAGAAATAAAACGAAACTATAACGCTCCAGTTTATTAAGCTCTATTTGAATATAACGTAACTCCTCATACGACTGGTTTTGGGTGTTTTAATGAATCCAAAGTCCAAAGAAATTTTTATGTTTTTGATTTAGATTGTCTGAAAACGGAATCCGTAAAGTATCTCCACTACAAACAAGTATCTATGAAAGACTGAACAGGCAGATCTATATAGACTTGGATTTTGGTTTTCGCACAGACACATCACATTTGCCGTCTCATGAGGCTTGCGTCGAGGTGGTGGAGTATTTTGATTTATTTTCGGTTGCATAGACCTCCATTTTCAAGTTTACGTCACGACAAAAGCTTGATATCTTTTACTACATTATTATATGTGAAACACCTTTAGAATCTTTGATGGTGAAAGACAATTCAAATCTTTATTCAAGGTGGTTACCATTCAAAGTTACAACAAGGTTTATATCTCGAATAATAAGCATTGTAGAGCAAAACTAAACAGGAAAAAAGGGCTGCTCTTTAATGCTTTAAAAGTAGTAAGAGATTAAAGTAGTAGTCGACACATAGCAAGTTTGAGTCACAATCTTTGAGAAAATCTTACAAAGGTAGTATATCTTCAACTGTAAAAGAAATATAATTATCTTCCAGCTGTGACTAATGGGATATTGGTGTGTTAAGAGGTTTAATTAAACTCTTATAACAACTTTTCGCGTTATTTCAACCAAATAATTGCAGTAAGTACCATTCCCTAACCGTTAGTTTGAGTCACAAATTTGATCATCTTTATTACCACATGGAACAGTTAGCACAAGTAATTCTTGATTTACGCTTATAAATGTTAATATTTTACCAGTCTATTTCAAACGTTTTACGAAAATTAGTAACGTATTCAATAGATTTTAATGCAACATTAAACATTATATTTAAACTATCAAAAACTGTCATAATTTTTGAGAATATTTCTTAAAAATAACAATTTTTAATGGTTATCTTTAAAGATACGTAAACAATACAATACACCATCTACTATATAAGTCTAGTTCCAATTTTATTCAATTACTTTTCAAAAATATGTTACGTTTAAAAAAATATTCTGATGGAGACATTTTTGAAACACTGTGACCTGAAAGAAATGTGAACGAACCCTGTTCAACCTTATATATAGACGATATAGAGTTTTAGTTCGAATGCCGTATAAAATATATAAGTAGCTCCCAGAGCGAGAGTATATCACCGACTAGAACCGACATCTCTCGCCAACATTTAATACAGTTAAGATATCTGGGTCTGGAGCAGTTCCATTTGTTGCCGGCTTGCAGCGCTGTCCATGTGCCATTGTTCTACAGAATTGGTCTTTACTAGTTTACTATCAATTACAATATACAATTACAATTACAAATATATTACTACATAAAGTGCACACTGAAGAAATCGCAGATTGCAATGGGTCGTAGACTTGATCAAAATATTTTGTACAAGTTCTGTTATAATAAATAGGAGAAATTAATAACAGAATTGCATTCACAGCATAACACATTACTTTCATAATTGCTATAGTGCGCAATCACAACTTGCAGTTTCCACCGCTAGGTATTGTTTTTGTTCCCCAGTAGTATTTTCCGATTAAGTGCCAAAAAGTGCGTTTTCACCATGTGTTGTATGTAATTATTATAATACGAAAAACAAAATTGAAATATTTCCGTTTGATTTGACTTTGCATAACTTAACATATATTAATAGGTTAACATATAAAACAGCTGTTATTAAAATATACGGATTAAGTAACTAAGTTTGAGATTAGCTCACTAAAAACATTTAAATTGTGCACCATGCGATTTTCAAGTTTCTATTATATAAGGTATTATGAAAAACAATCACTTCATGGTCCAACTTAAGTATCAAATACAGCTGTTATATGAAGAAAATGTTTTACAATTCAAATAATGTATTTAAAATGAAAAATTAGTAGTCTTCATCCCTAAGAGGAAAATTGTTCTTTTGTGCGCCATCGTTTTTCGAATAGGCGAAGTCGAAGTAGGAAATAAGATTATCTGCCCAAAGAGACTTTTGCTCATAGTGGAAAACAATGGTATTTATCATACGGGAAATATAATTAAAACTTGTACGTTATTTTTACTACGCGCTAGAACAAAGTAGTAATTCTGACTTTGTAGTAGAATTTCTGTAGTAGTAATTCTGAAGTTAAAATATAAAACAGCTATTTTTGCATTGCATTCTACTGAAACAATAACAATAAGTTTAAGGTTAGTGCATTAAAAATTGTGCGCCAGCTGATATTTCCGATCACTGTTATAAGGTAACAAAAAACCTAAATCACCTAATAGACCAACTTAAGTATCATAAACAGATGTAATTTATGTGGTATGATAAAAATTCTTCGTTCGTTATGAAAGAAAACAACACAGTTTTATCAAAATTAACGTAACGTTTTCGTTGTCCTATTTGATGCTCCAGCCAGTACACTCAGTCTGCTCCACATCATCGCTCTTCCCCATCATCAGAGACAGTTGATAAGACATGTTGATAGATTATCCTTCCTCTACATGATTGATGTAGTGAGCAGCATCAACCCTTTAACCCTGCTCTTAATGTTGTATATTACCGTAGTGGGTGTGCAGCTCAGTAAAATTCTGATAATTGAAATTAACTTAAAATGATTCTATTTGGCCTGCTATATATAAAATGTATTATAAGAGTCTAGCAAGAGAATATATTAACTTTAAAAATAAATTAAAACCTGAACTCAATAACATCAACAATTAACGACTTATTTTATGTTTAATTAAATTCAAAGCAAATTACATGGAGACAGCAAGAAACGAAAAAGTCAATAACTGGCCACTTTTAATACTACATTTTTTACTACAGGATAACCGTAACAGTTACATAGTACAAAATACTTTCAGTGCAAGGTATAAAAAAACCATACGTCAGCTACTTTATTGTTAAATCAGTGTTAAGTACACTACACGTATCACTATACCGTATATTTAAATATGATTGTACTCAGTTTGCTTGAAAATTATATTAGTAGTGCGATTATCTCGTGGCCATCATGATTACACTCAGCAACATCCCATGGAGTGACACGCAAAGTCATCGAACTCGATGTTGCGTATATATGTGAAAATGAAGCTTCAAGAAAAGTTTCAAGTCTAAAGGTCAGTTTGTCCTCGAGACAGAGAGATAGACAGATTGTAAATTTGTCCAGTCCCTCGAGTGATGAAAACCAACAATGTTGCTGAAAATGGCAACTCATAATCTATGTCTGGTTAGCTGACGCTTACTTAACTTTTATTTACTTGTTAAATGGATGGTTATAAGTGTATCAATTTAAATATATATATATATATATACTGTATATTTGTATATATAACAATTTCAATAGTTTGATTTTTAAACGTTTTCGACGCCGTCATATTTCAAGATTATGGCGTATGACGATCGATTTTCTATTTCAGAGAAATGTACTTAAGTAATATAAAGTGGTTCTTGGGAACTAGTCTATTATAATAAAATATCCCTAGAAGTGTTGCAATAATTAAATGGTACAAAGCGAGAAAACTAATTTATTTCTTATGTGCAGGAAATAAAAAAAAACACAAGGGTTCTTCTAAAAAGGAATATAGGTTTTATTGTACAGTTTAAAATACACAGTACAAAGCACGAGTCACTTTGCTCACTTGAATATTCAAAAAAGATAATCTGTCACATCGGAAGAGTAGCAATGTTTATCGTGCCTGGCTGAGTAGAGCTTGATACTTTGTCCCGTTTCCAAGTGTTCAAAGCGTACTTAAACCAGCTCTAAATCATGATGTTTGTGACGTTTCCGGAAAAGAACACACACCATTTAATTTTACAGAGCTTGCACTTCCCCGGGGTCTATGACTTTTGAAAGGTACCGTCGTAGCTGTGAAAACGTCTGATGCTACTCCAAACAATCTTTTAAGAGAAGTTTTGACTTTATATTAGCCCATACTTCATGCCAATGTTTACATTTCAAAACATCATTTCACATCTATTAGTGAGCAATGCGGCCACTCTTAGAAATGTTCGAACCCGAGAGATACACATTAAGTTTATAATAATTATTGTACTAAGCATTAATTTAAGTCAAAATAGGCAGTTTGTATTCGGTAAACATAAATTGGTATTTAATACTGTCAAAAAATATTTTAGATGAAAGAAATGCAATGACAAACTCATAACACACGTATTTGCTTATGGTCACCAGAGGATGCACGAATAACGGATTCTAAAACAACTGCTGCATTCGTGTTTATCTGTTTAAAACTTTTATTTTGGATGGAAGATTTGAAAGGATAGTAGAATGGCGTTTTTAAAAAAAAGTACGGATGAAAACCCAATACCTTAAAAACACCTTTTTACAGAAAAAAACGAGTAAAATAATTTCTTCTGCGTCTAAACCTTTGCATAACGAAAGAATTGCTTATTAAAATTGGGAAAACATCCTTAACTAGTATGGAAACTACAATAAAAGCTCATTAATTTAATTGGCAACTAATTCAACCATATCCTTGAGAACTTCAAAAATAGATGCATAATGTTTTCAAGAATAAAAAAAACTCTAAACTGGAAAAATATAAACCGATAACAACAATGATTAGCAAAACAATGATTGAAAAATTACTGAAAGTATTAAAAAATAGTCATCTAGGATACAAGTGAAACATAAACTTTTCCCTGGCCCATAAATCAACAAAAGAGTGAGTATGATATTAAACGAGAGAACTTAACTTCTGATCCACCTAATTATGTAACTGTTACAAATATGAACTTAATGCAACTACTATTTTGAATTAGAGGGTACGATTTACCGTCATCTTGAGGGAATGGCAACTCAAGCCGGGGGTTTCCTCTGTTGCCAATTTTCGCCATACCTTTATTAGAAGAATTCGAGCAAAAAACCCTCAGTTCCAATCAAGGATATGTAGAGATACGTGGATGACACCCCCATTGTCCTCCCTCGTAGAGACACAAACTAAATTATTTTTGTCTCATCGTCTAATCATGGAGGATGAAGTCCAAAAGAAATTCCATTTCCTGGATAGGGACGTCCTTAGGACAAAAGTTTACCTTAAGAAAGTAAACAGGGACCAATATCTACATTTTCAATCGAACCATCAACAATCTATCAAAGATGCATTTTGATACTCTTTGTTTGACAGATCAAAGAGCTTGTTTGACTCAGACAAAGATGGGTCAATAGAAGAAATAAAAAACGTTGAATCGGATATTATATAAAAATGGATATTATGTATGTCTGTAATTTGGTGTTAAACTTACTTTCACTATCTTTTTGTCCGCATTAAAAATGCTTCAGTGGAAATTCTGATTTCTGTCTATAATAAAGTGATACTGACTTTTGTCTTATAGGTAATTGTGTTGGCAACGAGAAAAGCACATTACACAAACTAGTAAACAGAATATATTGTGAACGTTAATCATATGAAATCTTCTAGTAGAATTGATTAGTGTGAATTGGTATCAGTAGCTCTTAACCTATAATGTCATTATTTTCAGAGCAAACAAAGCATTAAAGGACTTTTTACCGTGTACTGTTGATTGTTTTTACTGAGAAATATAGTATAGACGGATCATCCAGCTCATGGATGATAGTTCAAAAATTTATGCTAAGTTTAACTTCTTAGGGACGCATTATAATCAAGTCATCATAGGATTATTTATAGGATCATGTGAATTATTTTGACCCTATTATGTTCTGCATTAATGTGCATACAGAACTGTTTATTGCTGAAAAATGTATGGTATATATTAAGAGTAACAAATGTTTCATAAGAATAGGTGGGCTGGAGCTTGCTTGGTATAGTCGATTACTAATTCAGTCACAATCCAATTAATTCACTTCACATACAGATTGAAAGAAATACCGGTGATAAGTTTATCAGGGGAGAACTGGCGAGTATCGTCACCGCCCATGCGTGTTGCATACTGACCATGTATGAATAGTCATCAGGGGCCATTAGCTACACTTTCTATACCACTTGTGAATACAAATATCTCATTGGCAGTCTCATGGACATAATCGCGCCTCTTTTTCAACCTCAACCACATCGTTCGTTTTCTGTTATATAGAATGTGTACAAATAACAAATCAGGTTTCAAAAGCATTTATTTTCTGTATTATGTGTTTCATGTCACAGACAATATAATGTGGTGAGAAAGGAATGCTTTGAAGTTTTTACAATCATACGTTCAGCTGCCGTTAATGTCATTGTGTTCGTTTTATTTAAAATTGTATACAAATTAAGCAAAATAGTCTAATGTTCCGAATATGGCCAAAGTTTATCATTGATAGATGTATAACGTGAGTTCCAGTGACTCTACGGAAGTATTGCTCAGAGCATCCTGCGATGGTAGTTCCAAGACATAGAAGCACCAAAGAACACCACTTTAAACAATGAATATAATTATTGCGTGCTACGAACAGACTCCAACAACTACTCCAAAGTGCAGGTCGTGAATACCAAAATAAACAATCTGGAAGGTAGTAAGAAAGCTGTTACGCCTGCACCACGATTACGCCAGCTAAAGATTTTCCTAAGATTGAAGCCAGTTGATTGTGAAAAACGTAAAGAGCTAAGTATGCATTTGTAAGGGTCTTTTACAGACTGAAAAGTTTTATAATAACCTAATGTTTAGTGAGGGGAAAACACTTTACTTGAATGCAAACATAAAGCATAAACAACATAACAAGCATAAAGTTATAACTTGCGCATCAGAGGCTCCGCATGCTTTTGAAGAATATGAGAGAGACTAGTAAAAGTTAAATGTTTTTGTTCTGTCTCTTCAACAAAAGTTTATAGTTCTTTTATTTGCGGAAATTAGTTAGAGCTATTGCTTACCTAAATATGTTAGAGAAATGGTTGTTCCCTCAGCTTAATGAAGACAAGGATTATCTCGTTTTCTACCCCATTGGCACCGTGAAGTTCGCCTTTTCTCGAATCACTGGATTGGCCGTTGTGGCCAAAGATGATGGCTCTACTTGTTTCCAGACCTTACTGTTTTTGATTTTTTTCTTTAGGAATACATGATTTTGTTCTGTCCTCAATCACTACAAGAGCTCCTTCATAGCACTTGAGTGGCAGTGGTACTGTTAGTCAGAGTAACTATATCTTTAAGTGAAATGCTACGCCATAAAGGTAAAGAATGCCAGAAATTAAGATATTCAAAATTCTTATTTATATTTCACTGTAGCGAAAACTGAAACACTATACTTAAAAGCGACAAAAACATTTTAACATAAGGAACAAGTACATACCTGATATCGGAGGTGTTATGAACTTTGCGCGTGTAAGTAGCACATCATTTCTCAATTAATGACGTCAATGTTTGGTGGTAATTTTAGTAAGTTTCTGTCAGTATGTTACTTTCTTCAATGCTTAATCTTAAGATTTAGGATTTGAAAAATTAAGATTACTTATTGGTCAAGGGTTAGCAAAGCCTATCAGTCGGGTGGAGGGAAAAATTCCATTACTGTTTGCCTCTTGGTGTGTGGATTTTGATAAGTTAACCATTGCTATGAAACCCAAGGTAATGAATAAAAATGTGAATGTGCAACATGAAAAAATATTTCGAGAAAAATGACATGCGACACGTGATATTCTCCTATACAGGGTGTTCGTCTAAATAATGTAAATCTTGGGATATGCTTATGTTAAAAACTTTTGCCGAACTCCTTGTAGACCATCCTTCCTCCATTGGATATGAAGAGTCAATAACTAGCTTAAAAACTTTTTTCAAAGTCCAGTATTCATTTAATAAGTATAACTTTCACAATTTTAACCCAGACATGAATATAAACCACCTAGAACAGGACCTACATTGTAATTGTTTCAACCTTTCAAAAAGCTTATTTTTTTAAAGAGTGAAACTTTTCAGGCTGGATTTGCGGCATTGTACGAGTACATGCCATCATGCGGCATTGTACTAATAGAGACCATCAATTTCATATACTACTCGACCTATGTTCTAATTTATGATTTCCTTCTGACTCCTTGCGAGCCATATCACCGAAATGACAAAAATTGTAGTTACTTCAAAAAGTAGATTTATAGATGCAGTAATGATGTACCAAGTTGTATTGCTCTATCTGTAATCGTCCGGGAATTATCAAGCCCGTGCGGGACTTTTTTATACCCTGTGTATGTATATATAAGTCTAACTTTAACTCAAAGTTTCACTAAATTTAATTCTTTCAATAAAATTTAGGAAGTAACGTGTTTATGATCAATCCAAAGTTAGAAAGAACACCTAAGTTCAAGTAGGAGGAAAATGGCTCTAATAGCATATTCTGGGTTGTTGAATAGGCAGATCTCTTCTTGTATATTATAATTACTTCGTAAAAGTACTTTTATTGTTCTTAACCGATATTTGAAGGCAAAAATACTATCTTTAATGACTTCATGTGCGTCATCTTAAAGAGGTTTCTAGCGTGGGAATAATATTCACCGAAACAATTGATACAACTTCGATTGGTCAATTTATTGAGCAAGCCAAGGGGAACATTTACAAATTGCTATTTCTACGATATTTCTTTCACTAACTAGGTACGTACTCCCACAGCACGACCAATCAGCCCGCAGTGCTTATTGCCTGTCCTTATAAGGCAGGAGCATTTATTTGACCGCCTCGCTATATGGATTTAACTACATCGTACGGATCGAGCTGATTTATCGTACACATTAAATAATTTGATTACTTCTTTTAAAATATGGACGGTAATTAATTATTTTAAATTAATTGCTTTATGAAACCACATTGTAGAAATATGTTTTTGGAATCTAATGGTTTTGATTGCTTTTCTGAGCGTTATCAAAGCCTATCACTCGAGAGGCTGGTAAAATTTCTTAAAGACTCTATGTCCGTCTTTGTGCACGATATCTCAAGAAAACACTCACATACATACATAAAATGTTGCATGAAGCTTCATCTCTATGCAACATCGAGTTCGACGATGGTACCTACATGCACTCCATGAAATTTAGCTGAGCGTTAGTAAACAATTTTACATTGATCTTTGGAGTAACAATGATGGCAGCGATAAAGGTTTAGAAAAAATAAATAAATTTGTAAACCAAGTGAGTGCAATCATATGGCATTTTAACATTAGAAATAGTAAAACAAATTAATATATTTACGAAATAATAGGTCTTCACCATTTGTTTTTTCAGGTCTAAAAAAGTAATTAATTTCATAAAGTATAGTCCAATCTTACTTAGTTTACCGTCTATATAAAGAATATCTCTAAATTGATTAAAGGTATGAGTTTAGAACTAAGTAATAAATACAGGCAGATAACTTAGTAATCAAAGAAAGATAGAACTATACTTTATATAACATCTTTTGTTTATTTTGAACTGAAAAATTAAATGATGGAGTTTGATAGATTAGTTTATGGACACCAGTATACTTAAAATTTGGAACTTTATACGTCTAATCCATTTTATAATATTACTTTATTTAAACATAAAGACATATAACTTAGTAATCAAAGAAAGATAGAACTATACTTAATATCAATATTTTTTTTATTTTGAACTGAAAATTAAATAATGGAGTTTAATAAAGTAGTTGATGAACACTTGTATACTTAAAATTGTACGTACACCCTCAACAAAGCACGTTATGTGATACACACCACTAAATTATAATAATTTAACACATTATGGAAAAAATTCTATATATTCAATGTTATTTTTATTGCAACTTTACATTTTATGGTAATCTTTTAATATATTCCTAAAATACAGTAGCATATAAACAGTCAAACGGAGTATAAACCCTGTTTCTTTATATTTTAATGTTTAAGCATGCATTAAATACTCGTATTTCTCTATCAATTAAATTCAACCGCTTTATTGTTCTGTACAACCTATTTTTATAACCGAATGATATTACTTCAAGGAATAAACAATAGCAGCCCACTTGCAGAAGAGTAATAGTTAAATATTTCACATAACTATTATCTGAAATAGATTACATTTTGAAATTAAAATTTTAACTTATGAGAATTTGTTTTTATGTAAAAGGAGAACCAGAGGTAAATAACGCAAATGGGACAATCACAAATCAGATCTGAAATTAGCTTTTGCTTAACTCTAACGCTGGGACAATGTTACGTAATTTAACATAACAATTTTCGAATACGGTTTGTATATGACAAAAAGGATCACCTTGAAAGAGTTTAAGACTGATGTGGAAAACGTGCATGGGAGATTAATTTGTGAAAATTGAGAAAGTTTAACTGAACCTCATTTCCCAGATATTGTCTCAGCGCTTGTAACAACATTTATCAAGTGAAAGAAAACAACCCTCATATCACCACTTGTTGTTTATTTTATCTCGGGATCCTTGTACTCTGTTCTTGGATTATAATTCATACTAACTGTACAGTCTTACAAGTTTTGACTGCGAAACAGTTTCAGAATTCAAACCAAGACGTTGGTGTTTATATATAAATGATATAATATATATTAAATAGTTTTTACTATAAGTTACCTTATTTAGCGTTGCTAAAAAAGATAACTATAGGATACATATTAATATAATACTAAATTTCACCATTTTTTCACATTTTATGTAGGTTTAGTATACAAAATCAAAATTTGCCTATTTCAATTGCCCTTTAGGTAATAAGTAATTAGAGAACATTTCTATATAACTTGGAAAATGGGGGGTTCGAATCTTGAAAATTTTAAATAGCAAGATAGGGCATGTAGCACATTATTTTTTAAAGGTCTTTGAACGTTAAAATATTTGGTACAAACGTTTTGAAAACATTTTAAACATTGTCCAAAAGACAGCAACTTTTTGAACTTTTGAGTTTTTCGTCTTTACTGTGGGTACGGGTATAATTTGGGAGTGTCAATTTTGTATTTTGGAAAAAGCACAAGATAAACTTTTGAAAAAGGTATGTCGTTTGACCTTTTTTGCTCATTTTTATTACAGCACCAAAATTACAAGTTAGAAGAACATTGCAGCCCAGTTCTCAAAAGTGTTAAATAAGAACATCGGTCATGCGGCACATAAAGATAAAGATTATTTAACTTATTTATTTAATGATATTGAAGAAGAATGCTTTGAGTTCAGAGGTTTGATAGACTATTTAAATATTTAAAGAAGTGTTCCATCAAAAAACATTAATTTCAATTCTTCGCTATACAAATCATGTTTGCGACTCTTCAAAACAATCTGAGTTCGTTACTGGCTGATGAAAAGTAAAATGTATGTGTCTCCGCGTTGTGAAACCGTCACCATAAGCCACCAGCTGTCTCTGTCTCTGTCTCTCATATGTTACTGTCAGCGGAAGTCTGTCTCTAAGTCATTCGGTTTGTTACTGTCACCCGAAGAGATTTAAAAGAGGAACGCTTCGTCCAGCAAATCGTACAGTGTTTTAAATTTAATCATTAAGGCTTTTGAGAACAGTTGTAAACAGTAAACGTGCTATAGCAAATACCTTTATTTTGGCTTGAAAATACGCTTAAAATAATAAGAAAAATTACTATAGTAATACTATAGTAATTAGTAATATATATATATATATATATATATATATATATATATATATATATATATATAATATATATATATGTGTATATATAAACTTTTTAAAACCGTTGTGTATTCGCTAGATAAAGGATTGATCAGGCATGACAATTTTGTTTTGTAAACTATTTTAATAACTAAACTGTATAGAAAATTAAGGCTGAATGTTGAATCTTTTACTTTTAAACTATGGTTAAAATTCCATTCTGCGTTTCAATGGGAAAAATTAAAATTAAAATATTGATGATGAATTTCATTGAAGCTGTAATAAAGGGGCTATCAAAACCTTCACCACTCTCATTATATGTTGTGTAATAAAAATATTGTGTAATGTTTTCAAAGCAATATTTTTGATCTATTTTTGTCTTTGGAATAATCCCAAACATTGTTTGCTAAGCGTTTAAATTTCAACAAAACTCGTGCACTTCTCGCTTAAGTATGTTAAGGGCATTTTATGGAAACGAGTGTTTATGAAAAGTTTTGTAATAAAACCATAACAATATAAATTTTATTTCATTCAACATGATTTATGTCTTGGAACATACAAATGTAAAGTAATAAACTAATGTATAAAATATAAGCTTAAGGTATTTCATAAATCTAATAAATGCTTGTTTACGTTTAAAACGTCAAAATAGAATAATACAATTAAAATAAATTCATCTTTTAAAGAACACATGTGCCAAATTCAATGAAAAATATTATCCTTGTTATTATAATAGCATTCATCAAAATGTACTTAACTAAAGAGCACGTAGAAACATGATATTCTTAAGAAAGCTATAATTTTATACCCAAGAAGCATGTAATTATTTGTTTTGTCAGGTTGGCAGCCTGCACAATAGTGCATTGTTGCACCGCCTGCACACTTGGCTTACAGTGTGGCATTAGAATAATGAAGATTTAATGCTTTAGCAGAGCTACTCAGTTTTCTTTCGGAGCGATTTGAATTTAAAATAACCGCTAGTTGTTGATTACCTACACTATCACATTACTTTAAATTAAAAAATCGTTAGGGGAATACAATGTCTTTATAGCTCATATTTGTAAATTCCTAAACATATATTTTGAGCTAATTATATGTAATATGGATACTTAATTGACAAGAAATTAGTATATCATGAATATTTAAAATACTATTTATGCTTTTTCAAAATAATAACTCTCCCATTAAAAACTTTAAATACTTCCTAGTTTGTTTTTATTACTTTTAATTTATCAGTAGCATGAATGGGAGAGGTAGAAGGAGAGCAACATTTTCGAGTGGCAACACTTTACAAAAGTAAATTCAAGCATCTTTACAAAAACACCTGTGTACAAGCTTATTTGTCACCGTGAGAATTTTGTTGCTTTGTTTTTTTCAGTTTACATAAAAAAGATTACAATTGAAACAATTTTTAGCCGCCTAAAACCAGCCAATTTTGTAAAAGTTTCAAAAATATTTTAGACCCTGAATCTAATAAAGATCCGAAATAACAATTATGTGCGTTCATTATTACGTTGTTAAATGGGTTACTTCCTTCAGTCCCCTGCACAAAAAGCTAACCCTGGAATGTATGTAATCGAATGTAAATTTATGAAACCATCTGTCAATTAGATAAACAAATATTCCACTGGCCTTTAAGAGAATATAACAACTTACAAATGCTTAATGTGAAATAGGTAAGTCAATTACCACTTAACGAGTTTTCCCTTAAAAAAAAAAAAAAAAAAAAAAAAATTACTGAATAATTAAAACTGCTTTTGGTAACAACCCTTTAAAAACCCCCTTTTAGGCATTGGAAAGTAGATCATTCAAAGAAATCATCACACAAGAAGTTCTATACATTTAAAGCAGTATTTATTCCTAAATAAAGACAGAGTATTTGTAGTATGTATATCAAGGACGACTGAAGGGAAAAGCAAGTTTTCGTTTATACAAGAAGTAAAATAATAAAATAATTCTCTTAAATTATACTATTTCATGAAAAAAAAAATTACCTTTACTTAATAACCATTAAAAACTTGACACTCCCTGAAAATCTCATTCAAATATAAAGAGAAGAAAAAAATGAGATTTTTATATTCTGGTGTTTTTTATTTGGGTCTGGTTACAAAGTGGCCAAATGCACTATTTTGAAATTACTGATTTATCATAGCTTGATATTAAAACACGCTTGGTGTTTTATTCTTCAGTCATATCTAAAAGAGTTATATCTTTAAAATAAACACAATTATAATAACCATTAACTTATTACATGATCGTAGGATGGAGTCGGTCCAAGGAACAGGGAAGGATGTCGCAGTATTCTGATAATTATTAGTCAAGTAATTAAGAACGTACCTTACTCAGTTACAACGGTAAATGAATTGGAACAGCTGATAGCCTGTTGTGGTTAGATCTGCAAGTGAGATGCGATTCTCATCATGAGCATAACCGAGCGTGACGTCATCAGCAAGTCAATCAGCTTTTGCTATCCACAGGTGTTTATACCAGATTGTGAATCTAATGGCCACTTCTTAACGGATTGAGTGAGACTCGTTTGGTGCTAAACGTAATCTGTTGAGTGGGAATTAACGAGTTTTAGGGATAGAAATAAGAAAGATTAGTCACAGCTTATTTAATGTGTATAGTATCCTGTACTGTAGCTAACTTGCTCGAACAGGTTGAATCACGTAATGGGTTAATTACCTTTTGGACTTGTGTGCTTGATTTTTACACAGAATATGTTGTTAATGTTATCTCTTTATTTTGTAAATATGTTCCAAATTGTATACAAACTAAAGGGAACTTGGAATCTATAGGAGATACAGCAAATATTAAATGAACAAAATTGTGCGTAAGAACATGGTCAACAAAATATTGTGGTAAAGTTAATTATTGATTTAGTCGTTAACTCGATGCACTAAAAACTGTTTTTGGTTAACATTTTCAAAATGTTACATCTCTCTTATTAGTACCTACGATGAAGCGTTTTTACATGCAATCTGTATGGAATTTCTTATAATTTTAAAATATTATAGATTTAAAATAAAAAATTGTTCAAGACCAAGGGTTATAGTCAATTTTACGCTATTATTATTACGCTACTATTATTACGCATACATTTGCCCATTTAATCTTTGATGTATCTCTTACAGTTTCCAAGATAACTTCAGTATGCATAGAATTTTGAATACTTGGTTCTTCATATACAAACTTGTCCCTTTTATTATATCTAGAACTTTTAACTATCAAACTATCTTAACTCTTTTTTTAACGTAGCCTATGTTGTTATTGGTCATATTGATTTCGAAGAATTAATGCAATATTACGAATATGTCTGAAAGCGTATGCAATTTGTTTTCTGTAAATAAACTTCTCTTGAACATTCGTAAGAATCAGCCGACTTAGTTTTACTCCCATACATAAAAATATATACTCTTTTTATTTTTTGTGATAATAGTTATTAACTCATTAACGACAAAGTTCCAAGGTACGGACCTTGATTTCGATCTCAGATGGTGAAACCTAATTTACATACTTGTTAAGCAATTTAATTAAGCTTTTTACGTTTTAAGGTGAATTTAAGAATATGCCTCAAGGGAAGCTCCCGCCTGGGCTATTATGGTTTAATTGAATCCAGATTAAGTTTTGGCATTGATTTCTGTTGTGAGGGTCCTTTCAAAGAATGGTAATTTTACAATCCTTTCACGTTTGCCAGATTGATGTGGTGGTAGACCGTTTAGTTGTAGGGAGCTCTTTCAGTCAAATGACATCCTTATACTTGCTAGTCGTCTGGTCTATCACACTATAATTTTTGTCTTTAAAAATCAACATATTTTCCATATTTTAAATCACTGTTATGAGGCCAGACATAAACAAACCAGTCAGTTAAAAAATTTAGACTTGTAATTTATGTAACATAATTTTTTCTAAAGGCCCAATAGACTTTAGTATACCTGAAAACAATTAAAAATATTAATTCTTTTAAGTTCAAACTCAAATATTATTTAGCTAAGAGGGCTTTATATGACTTTGTAGAAAAAATGCATGATTTCTAATGGAATAATAAATAAATTCAATTCAATTAGATATCGATCATATAGTAGTCTGTACACGACTCCTGATTCTGTAGTATCTGTTGATTAAATAGATATTGTATTTTGAATCTCAACTCTCCTTTATTTCTGTACTATCTATCATAATTTAACCAAATACGGTAGCTAGGTACTATATTATGATGATTTGTTCTCAATGTACAGACTTTTACAGGCAAAATACCCATGTGAACAGTTAAAGAAACAAGCTGTTACGGTCTATTTTTAGTATCTACATAGAAACAATAATGTAATTCATTAAAAGGAATCGTTCCGGTTATAGTCCAGTGTTGATTTTAATGTGAAACCCTATTAAAACACCATAAATATTTAAGATGAACAAGTCTTGTTTCTGTTGATGTATCACCGAGTCAAGTTTCAACGCTTGGGTATTATACCGTGTCAGGGTAGCCAACGTAACGGATTATCAGAGCGTGTAGTCACAAACATGAACAGTGTAAAACGAAAGTTTAGCTGAAAGTGAAAAGATGCCTTTAATTCAATATTATTAAATGATTATAACATCTTGTATTAAAGATTGTACCATTATTTTTAGTTACTCAAGTAAGTCCTATTTCTCTTTTATGTAAGTTCTTTCTCGATTTTAATTTAATCTGTAGTATTTAGAAATTAGGATATTGGAAGCGTATGCTGATAAGCTGTAAATAAAAGAAAATCATTGTGTAAGGTACACTTTTTGATTGGAGCTGATGACCATATCACTACAACATACACCATACTGATCAATACAATCTCAATGAAGTTAAAATTTAAAGTAATTCTTCAAGCACAAGTCAAAACTTTACCTGTCAAGGGAATTCATCTTCAGGATTAATCCGAAGAGTATTTACTGGTGGAGTTAAGACAGAGAGTGGTACTAGAGGTGTACCAAATCGTACCAAAACGCGGAACCATAGCAAAGGGTTCGAGACAGTTGTGCAGCGGTTCCGGCTAACAGTTCCGTTGCGTCAAAATACTCTAATTATGCATTTCGTGGGAGTTTTTTTTTAAATTTTAGCATGGCTAAACACGTGGTTTAAATGCACTAACTGACAGTACCAGCCCAGAACCCGTTGCAACGGTCGCGATGCCGCGACAGCTCCAGTGGTACCTTGTAATTTTTCCTTGTTGCGATTCGGTACTTAAATTGCAGGGTTTATACCATGTAGGGAACTGTTGTCTCCTATGGGTCCTAATCCCAGCCTTTCAGACAGAAGTCCCTGCTATTGTGACATATGCTCGTGAAAATCTTCATACAAGACACAGAAGCAAGCAATTAGTATTTTCGTTGATAGCCTGACTGCTTTGAAAGGTTCTGGACTCTTGTATGTTTAACTCCAAACTCGTCTGAAATTGTTATTATTTCGTTTCTTTCCTCGGCAAAATCAACAATGTCAACGTGACAGCTTTTTAACGGTTCTGTGCAATTTCTAAGTGTGAATCCCCTCGAGCTATTTCGAATTTACATTGAAAACGTGAAAAGGTGAAAGATCTAATCGATTTTAAAGATAAATAGGCTTGTTCTACAGCCTCCTTCCGGAGGATAGCATCTGAAGTAGACCTCTTCTGTTGTAATTCCAGGTTACGGGGTATGAAATCGGAGGAAACATCCTCACAGAGTCGGTATTGTTTTAGAAATGATGCACCTTTGGCATTTTTGGACATGAATGGTGGATTTCCCAAAGAAGGCCAAATCGGTTTTTTGGCACTGCTGAAATGGTAGTTTTCACTGGAGGACTCAGTGAGGCATCAGTGCTTGACAGTAGACCACCCCTGAAAAGAAAAATAAGAAAACGAAAAAAGTGGGAGGGGCTTAAAATTTAAGAAATTAGTCAGACTCGGAATGCCTAAAATACAAATAGGTCGGAGTGATTTAGCCAATTACATTAGTAGAATTCTACATTATTCCCTGTCGCTTACTTAGCAAAACGTTTGAGAATTTGAATTTTGAAAATCGGTAGTAACTTTCAAATCACAATGTCAAGTTCGCCTTCATTAAAACCTTTCCAATATCATACATAATCCTGATTACCTAGATTGCGCTTTCCTATTGCTTTCGGAAATGGTAAACATATAGCAAAGCAGCATATACATGACAAATCCATGAATCTATTATTCAATTATCCAGAATTACTTCTTCGTCTCAGATCCTTAATACAAAAATGCTCTGAAACTAAAGTAATGCTTACACGTTTGCTTAGACTCCCCAAAAAAATTATTTCTCAATAAATAATAGAATGAATACTACGACACCCACACATGCAGTCCTCGGGGATGCATTGGCTCAGGATTCTGGAAATTTTATTTAGATCTTGAACCTTTGTTTTAGATAAAGATTGGCCAGTGATTCCAAGCGAAAACACGAGGTTAGGAAGAGTCGTCATTATAAAAAATTGTAGAAATACATTAATAGACAGTTTCATATTTGTAATTATTAAACCATAACAATTATAGACCCAGCTTGTACATTCTTAAGAATGCATTCGTGCAGTTAAATCTTTGACTAATATGATCAGTGTGGAAAGATCAATAACAGTTTTATGTGAATTACGAAACCACAGATACTCCGGTCTAGGCTATTGATAAGCTACTGAAACCGGTTCTCAAAATCCATCACCTGCCACTCAACAGTTACCAGATATCTTTCACTTCTCTGAATAAAAGAAAATTAGTAGGAACCTGTTTTAATTCCCCAACAAATTTCTATAAACTAATGAACCGACATGTTACGGAAAGAATGGTTATTGCTCCAGGAAAAATAAATAGTGCAGACAAGTCTTTTTAAATAAAATGAGCTTATAAGAACATATGGCTTGTCCTACGTGTTAAAAGATTTACATAATTAAACTAAAGGTACACAGTTTCTCATTTTATTACATTTCAAATACATCATTTTAATCTAAGTATCCAAGTTTACTTATTGGTTAGCGATGACATTTTAAATTATTTTACAACCTTTCCCCCAATTGAGCAGAGGTGAACTTACATTTTCAAATAACTATTTATTTAATATTTGACTGAAGTATGCCAATAATAGAATAATGACTGTCCTTAACTTTTTAATTGACTAAAGACTTTACGCGTATTTTAGCAGGCCGACTTGAAGCAGCCTTG
This sequence comes from Homalodisca vitripennis, assembly GCF_021130785.1. Classification (NCBI taxonomy): domain Eukaryota; kingdom Metazoa; phylum Arthropoda; class Insecta; order Hemiptera; family Cicadellidae; genus Homalodisca; species Homalodisca vitripennis. The sequence continues at coordinate 131,875,812 of NC_060209.1, read as the reverse complement.
GGACAGGCGGGTAGAGAAAGGATCAGGCCTAACACCCTTAATGTGTTTCCGGAATTACTTTCTGCCACCATCCACTGTTAGATATATCGTGTCAAATGCGATCTCCGTCGGTTACTGTAATAACTAAATTATCTGCATGCGTAACACTTTTTAAGAAACAATTAAAAAGTATTTCATTATCGTTTCCTATACTCTATAATAGTTAGTCGCATACGTATAAAAAATAAGCAAAATAGTCAGAGCTCACCGATATCTTTAGCGTTAAATGTTAATGATTTAAAAACACTGAAAGGCGAACGGTCCTTCCGAAACCACTTGATAATTTTCACCTTGCTTCACCGCTTCATTAAAGGTTAAATGTTTAACGCTTTACGCTCTCTTTATTCCAAATATTGGTGTCTCTTATTATTTTTTTACTATTTAAATCGGATACTGTTGTCACTACATACCAAATATAGACATAATATATACAGTTTTCACTTAATTGAAACGTTGAGGAGAAATATATAGTAGTAGAAACTGGGTTTATGGCAGACCACGTCATCGTTTCTAATCATGTAGAGTAACGAAGTGCCTTCTCTAGGAAAATGAGTGGCCATGATCTCACTAGACTCTACATATTCTTATCAACATTTACATTTATAAAATTATACACAGTGTTACAAATTTTATGCACACTGGAGAGATCTTGGAAACTATAAGAGATAAAGCAAAGATTAGTGTGTAGGAATAGAAAATTGACTCAAGAACTACATCTCCTGCTTGCTGTTCTTGAAAAATGTATTTTTCATATTATTTACACACTAGAAAAAATGTATGCAGATTGCAGTAATCTAGTTGTATTATGGGCACTTACAAGAGAGCTGTGACAATGTAAAAGTTTTGATAAAAATAGTGTTTCTTAAATAGCTTAAGTTTTTTGACCATGTCACTATTGATTCGATTGTATAAACATTCAAATAAATAAAAACGTATTGAATGATCATTTTATAGCATCTGTATGTACGTACATTGTGTAAGAGGCACACATTCACCCACTTTCTATTTTGTGAATTTCGATGTATTCTGCTTCATGGATTTCATTTTGCACAACAGATAATTTAAAACACAGAGTTAATTTCATTTACACATATAATGTTAATATATCGTAAGGGATACGTTTGCACAGTCTGAATAGTATATCCTTTTAGTATTCTTTTAACACTTTCAAGACGAGTAATTAGTTTTTAACTTATTGATTAATATTTAGTAAAATAAGGTTAAGTAGAGGACAGTATTAGAATTGATTTACTTAGATTACATATTTAATACATTCTAAATATTGTAATTGAGTTGTGATTAAAATTAAATTTAATCAAATTAAATTAAATTGACATTTGCGTGTTAGGTAAGAAATTACTGGAGTAATATAGTCCAGAAGTGTTGTGAATTTTACTAACTGTTTATAGAAGTACCTTTCCTAGAATTCTGTAAAGGACATATAATATTTAATTGTGGAAATGTTATCTTAGGAACGAGAAACAACTAAAATAATTAAAATCTTGGCATAAAAGTGGGAATAAATATAAAAATATTAACGTTAATTGAAATATATTATTAATTCAAAATAAAAATCCAAATTAATAAAATGATAATTGCACAAGTGTTAGGTTAGTAATCTAAAAAATACATCAAACTGATTCGTTTAATCTTTAATCTCAGGATAAGTTAATAAGCATTGCACTGGGAGGATGCAATATCGCCGCTATGTCAATAACTAGAGGCAAGGCAGGTAAAGAAAACAGTTTCAACCTTTGCTGGGAAATGAGGTTTTGACAGATACAAATAACATTAATAATTATTACTGAAGTTATTGAAAAGGTTTGATAACAATAAAACAACACTGTTAGCTGTTCTGTAATGTGTTTATTTTTCTAAACGTACCACTAACTTATTTAAATTGAAATATATACATACGAGTATATGTATTGTATATGTTACATAAACTCAAATTATAAAAAATAGTTTCTTTGTTACAACTATGATATACCTAATCTTGGTAATGTCAAATAAGACGATAATTCCGTTTGGTATTTCGAATTATTCATAATTTTATTAAAAAATGATACATTTTCTTTATTATTCAAAGTTATTCCAATTTTAATTAGCGACAACGTATCAAACTGGTAATAACGAGATATAGGAGTTTTTCCGTCAATAGCGTGAAACGTTTTACGAAAATATTCTTTTAGTCTGTAATTTATTAACTTTTAGTCAGGTTCTACGCCACATGCTTTAGGATGCCCATTGTTACAATTGAACTGATAAGTACATTGGCATTTTAAAAGCAAGCTCATAACTGATTTCTTAGCCTTGAAAAAACCTTAAAAAACAGTAAACTATAAAAAACTACATATCTTTTTGTGAGGGTACACCTAAAGCGCATAACAAACTTTTATTGACTATATTATTGTTTTATATCCTTACTTTTGTATCTTTAAAAAAATAATAAACACTATTCAAAAAAATAAAGCACCCACTTATAATTAAATAAGGAAAATCGTTTACTTGTATTGATTTTTTATATTAATATTTATTATTAACAGCCATTTACTAATAATATTTACTAAAACAATCTAACATTTTATCCGGTAAGAACAATAGTGCACTATAGTACACCAGTATATTTTCTTATTTTGCTAGCAGAGTTTTGAATATTTTCTAAATTCTAAGCATAATATTTTAATGGGATGTATCTTGATTTATTACACCTATTTATCATTAAGAATTCGTCCAACGGATTAACGGATTTTAAAGAAAACCAACGTGGAAGTTTTGCAAACTAATGAAGTAAAGTTTGCTCTTGGAGCCAACTAAAATTACAGGGGTTGACCCTCAAACCCAAAATAGTTTTCTACATAATCATTATGGAATTTCAAGAATCCATAGATTTTAACAAAAATTGTTACAACCATTCTGCAGAATAGATTTTGACCCAGATTGACTATCCTTCTTTTTACAACTATCCTGAACATGTTGTAAATCAATGAATGTCAGAGAAATCGTCAAGGAATATTCTTAAGAATGTTAATTAAGGAAAGTAAATAAATGCATTTTGATGAAAAGGGGATAAGTCTCCAAGCATATTCAATATTCATACTATCTAGTTAGAGATCAGTACTAGAGATTCGTAACTTTCAGTGGCCGGGATACCTTGAAACAGAAAACTCTCGGTTTGGGTTCTCTCATAGACTAAACTGTTCTAGAGACTACAAACCTTCAGAGTCCAGAACGTTCTGAAATATAAAACTCTCGGGTCGGGTTCTGTCATAGACTAAACTGTTCTAGAGACTAAAAACCTTCAGAGTCCAGTACGTTCTGAAATAGAAAAACTCTCGGGTCGGGTTCTGCCATAGACTAAACTGTTCTAGAGACTAAAAACCTTCAGATGCCAGTACGTTCTGAAATAGAAAACTCTCGGGTCGGGTTCTGTCATAGACTAAACTGTTCTAGAGACTACAAACCTTCAGATGCCAGTACGTTCTGAAATAGAAAACTCTCGGGTCGGGTTCTGTCATAGACTAAACTGTTCTAGAGACTAAAAACCTTCAGAGTCCAGTACGTTCTGAAATAGAAAACTCTCGGGTCGGGTTCTTTCTGTCATAGACTGAACTGTTCTAGAGACTACAAACCTTCAGAGTCCAGTACGTTCTGAAATAGAAAACTCTCGGGTCGGGTTCTGCCATAGACTGAACTGTTCTAGAGACTACAAACCTTCAGAGTCCAGTACGTTCTGAAATAGAAAACTCTCGGGTCGGGTTCTGTCCATAGACTGAACTGTTCTAGAGACTACAAACCTTCAGAGTCCAGTACGTTCTGAAATAGAAAACTCTCGGGTCGGGTTCTCTCATAGACTGAACTGTTCTAGAGACTACAAACCTTCAGAGTCCAGTACGTTCTGAAATAGAAAACTCTCGGGTCGGGTTCTGTCATAGACTGAACTGTTCTAGAGACTACAAACCTTCAGAGTCCAGTACGTTCTGAAATAGAAAACTCTCGGGTCGGGTTCTGTCATAGACTGAACTGTTCTAGAGACTACAAACCTTCAGAGTCCAGTACGTTCTGAAATAGAAAACTCTCGGGTCGGGTTCTGTCATAGACTGAACTGTTCTAGAGACTACAAACCTTCAGAGTCCAGTACGTTCTGAAATAGAAAACTCTCGGGTCGGGTTCTGTCATAGACTGAACTGTTCTAGAGACTACAAACCTTCAGAGTCCAGTACGTTCTGAAATAGAAAACTCTCGGGTCGGGTTCTGTCATAGACTGAACTGTTCTAGAGACTACAAACCTTCAGAGTCCAGTACGTTCTGAAATAGAAAACTCTCGGGTCGGGTTCTCTCGTAGACTGAACTGTTCTAGAGACTACAAACCTTCAGAGTCCAGTACGTTCTGAAATAGAAAACTCTCGGATCGGGTTCTCTCGTAGACTGAACTGTTCTAGAGACTACAAACCTTCAGAGTCCAATACGTTCTGAAATAGAAAACTCTCGGTTCGGGTTCTCTCGTAGACTGAACAGTTCTAGAGACTACAAACTTTTAGAGTCCAAGAGTTTTCTTGGACCTAATCTATTAAGAGATCAAGATTTCCTTGGACCTGTGAGCTGCCATATCCTAAAACCTCAAGACTGTAGGAATTTCTAAAACAAAGCTCTCTGAGGCCTGGGGAAACTAAATAAAATTACCTATCCTGGCTAGTATTCCCATAGGCAGGTACATAAGTGATCCTTGAGATAAGAGAACAAGTTGATAGTACAGGAAATGAGTTTCAAGGAGCTATACTGTAGAAAGTTTCAAAACACCAATTTCTTATGAAATAAGAAGAAAGCCTACCTCAATATTGTGACTAGGGGCCACAACAGAGTGTAGAATTCTTGATGGACAGAAAATGGCCTCTTATAATAAAATAGTTTAAAATCCTCGAATGAAAGAGTTAGCAATAGACCAGAAACGTAAATAAAACTAATAAAGTATGTATATAGCTGTAAATGTGTCTACAGCATGTATGATATGGCCACTGAACTCACTCCTTATACAGACTGAGCCTGGCGGAAGAACTGGCGCGCATCCTCACAGTGCATGCTCTAACATACTGACCGCACATGAATAGTCATTAGCTGTTCCCTGAATTAGCAAGGCTGTTGTGAATGACAAGGTTATTTTACCGTACAATAGTTTTTGTTGCCTAATTGATCTCGTTGTCATGTTATTTCTTTTTTGTGTCTTGTCATCTTATATGGTTTCTGACCATTAGAGGCTGAAAATGTGTTATGTTCTTGTAAGCCCAGCTCTTGTTACAGTATTATAATCATGTAATTATTTGTATCACCGTCTACACTACTAGTAAAAGGAGCTTGTTAATTCTTAAAACTATATCATGTAATTGGCTTGACATTTACTGCTGAATCATCTATTTATTTTTTATTAAAATAATGTAACGTACGTAAATTCGAATGAGCAATTTTTTAATACTTACAGTTACTTGTTACTTTATTTTTCCACTGATAACAACCATGTGCATATCTGATGTATCGATAAGACTTGGTATTAAGAAGCTTCGGAAAAACGAGGAATTATACCATTGCTTCAAGTTTAGAGTTGACACTTTTTGTTGTTCGGATTTGTATCAGAATGTCTAGTTTTCGATTAAAATTATTGGTAGTGAAGGGATTTTACTCGTGAAATCGAGAATAATATTCTGACTAGCATCTTCTGGGCCAGATTCCTAACTTATTTTTAATTCAGCGATTATAGTGAATGGGCTTATGTGAATGCTAAACAACGTTTACACGTGTTTCTTAGTTGGTCCTGACACTTAAACTTGTGTTACAAATCTACTGATAGAAATTCCCAACGTGACAAAATGTCCCAATGAAGAAGGTACTGTGGGGAGGGGGACACTTAGGATCAGAGGAAGCCGATATACCCATCCACTACAATGGGGGTGTCATGTTGCAGAGGGTGGCATATTACAATTGTATGGTGGGAGGTAAGCAAACCTACGCAAACTGCAGGATAAAGGAGACAAGGTTGACTCGAGGAACTGACTAAGAGGCCTAAGGAGGCCTTGAGTATGTAGTCAGGGGTGGAGGAAGGATCCCTGGGAGTAACCCCTATCAATCCATTCTACACATTTCCAGTAAATCCTAACTCAGAAGTCCTCTTGGTCTCACCTGTATTTTGGAGGGTGGAGATATCTCGATATGAAGGGAAAGTATATCCGGGGGTTATCTAGTTCAGTTTCTGAGGTTGCAGCAAGATGGAGTGTGGTTCATATATGTATTGTAAAAAATACTTATAGAACTTTTTACCAAGTTATATTTTATTTAAATTCAGACTAAACATGTTTTAAGTCTTCAATCGTTGCCTTTACTACCCCACAGGACACCGCGGATGAAATGAAGCCTAAGGAATCAATATTTTGCTAAGTTACAAATTAAATTGTTTGAAATTAAACCATCGAAAAGAATTTCATCTATTGCAAATCTTACTCTGGAGATACTTCTATGAGAATCAAGAAAAGTTGATCACCTAATAAAATCATATTCGCGTAAACGGTAAATGATATATCTTACTTTTCGGATTGTGAAATTAGTCTTGGGTAAATGCGGTCGCTGAATGTTCCGCTCAATTTAATAAACACATTAACAGATCATCAATTCTGGCGACAGTGCCCCACCCCGCCCCCTTGACTAATGACACGTGGTCCGGCCGTGGTTACTTTGCCATAGTGACTTTTTGGTCACACGTGAACAAGCTTTATCCCGTGATAAATGTGCTCTAACATATTGTAGAGAGAAAAGGGGTCTGCTCAGAAGAACTTTCTGCAATTCCCATACTTTATAAATTTTATCAGTTACACTTGCTAACATTATTAATTAAATAACCGAAAAAATTGGTGGAATTATTTGTAAACGAATTACTATAGTGGTTTTCCAAATCCAAACTTGTAGGTCACTATAATACTTATTTATTATTTTCAAAGATTTGACATCAAACTTGATAAGCATCATATTTTGCAATTTAAAATGGAGAATGCCATTTTGTTAGGATATAGTGTTTGCATGGAAAGGAGTATACGATGATGGGCTCTGCAGGTGGTGACATTCTTCCCAATGCTACAGGCCAGGAATACCAATGAGCGTAAGCAGATTTTGAGCACGCAAAGGTCATTCATTCATGACACTAGGAATAAATTGTATTTACTAAGACCGTACACTGTTACTCAGTCGTTATTTAAAAGCATAATTTAATTTAACGTAGTAATGGTGGGAAGGATTTATTCAGTGTGAACGTTGAGTTTAGCTCTAGTCCACCTTCCTCTTAGTGCAACGTCTGGAATCTGACGCTGTCGCAGACTTGACTCCTAGAATCTGGAGTAATGTTCGTCTGAAGAGATAAACAAATTCAATTGCTCCGCCGTGCTTTGAGATCGTGACAGAACCATCACAGTCCACTCAATTGTGCACTGGCGGATAATGAGAATACCATTTTACCTAGATTACACTACAAAACTTGTAATCAAGGTGTACATGATATTAAAACGATATCAATAGCTTGTTCGAGCTTTTTCGTCGCCGACTGTTTTTATCTTTTCAAACGAATCTGATTCCAGATTCCAGGAGTCAGGTCTGCGACAACGTCAGATTTCAGACGCTGCACTAAGAGGAAGGTGGACTAGAGCTAAACTCAACATTCACATAATTTCATTGTTGCAAGAAAATAGTGGCTAAGCAGGAACGTGGACGACTTGGATAAAAGTTTTGTTTTAGATACAGATACCCCTTAAAAGATTCTGGCTATTTCACACTCTCTCCCATGTCTTTTTGATTAGTAAAACTTACATTTTGAAACGGGTGGAAAAATATTACTAAATTCCATTAAAAATAACTATTACAACTTTTTCTAATAATACGAGATTTTTTGGATTGAACAAGAAAGTTCTCCTGAGCAGAGTTCACTTTTAGGTGATTTATACCAGCGGATCTACAGTGACCACAATGAAATCCGCTGTATCATTTACTTCAGGCCAATTCCGTGGATGTTTAGGAGCTGCTCATCACTAACCGCAAATTCCGAGATAATGGGGTGAAGTAATAGCTTGATTGACATCTCTAGTATCTGTAGGAGTATGATTGTTGGAGTGGGTGGGCACCTCTAGTTTGCCTATAAGTGAGGGAGTACTTCGGCGTCCGATCCCTACTTTGAGAGGTTGAAACCAGGAGAGCATTCCTTTCTTCCAAGATGGTATGACTGAGATAGTACTGCCTGTCTCTCCACATGGTGACTATAGGACCTCGGTAAGAGGCGTTCCGAATCCCCTGCCATTACCCATTCTGAATATGTTGTCACCATGAAACCCGCGCAGAAGTACGAATAGAACTGCATAGAGATGTTTCCTCAGCTTCTTAACTTAAATAAAAATAACTCAAAGTCAATTATACAGATATTAAGCTACTGGTAATTTACTACTTTTTAACCAATTAGAATAAATTAAGTGATAACCCCTGGCATTTCACTGTCAACATGAGTACTTGTTTGTCTAGAAAATCCTATTCACAGGAGCCCAAACTATAAAACATTCTACGAAATCTAGAGTTTTACGCAATATATGACCAGTTAAAATAAAGAGTAAGTAGTCGATTATCTAGAATGACAAAATAAAAGTCACTATTCTAAAATTTAGTTAAGTGGGGTCCAACGTAATAATTTACCACTTAAATTTGTTGCTTGTGATTTTAAATTCATTTTACGTAAAACGATAAGAATATTTTCAAGAATATTTGCTATTCATGACTTTTCGACTTCAAAGAGCGCATCTTCCTTTACGTACATTACTGCCATAACTGATAAAGCTATGTGAATGGATTGACATGTAATGTTATATAGAAGGAATTACAGATTCCTGTGGAGGACTCTGACTGCGATGCGATCGATTATTGTATTAGGTTTTCATAAATATACAATGTTGAATATTAAATTTATAAATCCAATAATGCTTTGCTTTATAAAACTACTTTAGCCTACTTTTTCACTTAACCATAATAAATAAATAATACTTTTTGAGTAATAGCTCTAAATATTAAAAGCATCTAAAACTGAGAGCTTCATTAATAATTTATTATCACCCATAAACATGGATATTGTGACTTTATAAACAAGTTAAGTGTTACAGAATGTAAAGAGAGTTTAAAAGCTTGGTGGTCTTTTGTTGGCTTAAGAAATAATTTAATCTCAAACTCGGGAAAGCTTCTCACTGCCTCTCTTTCAACACTTTAACAAAGGCCCGCTGTGTCCTCTCCGTCCCTTATTGTCAAAACATCGGTATAATATCTTATCTTAGTGCATAAAAATATAATACACAATTAGATACAGTTATTACATCTAGTTTATATATCATATCACACTGGGACATCTGTGGTTAATCGTGGAAACACAAAAGAGATATAGATATATTTTAATATCCCTTCCGGCTCAGTTGGAAGAAACGATGATTTCATATGTGGCCGTCGTCTCAAAATGTAAAATTAAAGATACCTACAGTTTAGATGTGTAATGAAAAATAACACAATAAATAACAATATTTTCATGTTAATACATAACACTTTCAAACATCTACTTAAATTCAAATATGTGCTACATTTAAAAAATATCAATGAAACTCCTTATACAAGAAACCTCATAAAACAAAAGTTTGACAAATGATCATTTCTCAGTTGTAACTAACTGAAGTGGAATTCAGTTAGTTACAACTGATTTGAAATTATGTTTAAACATATTTAGTTAAAACGGTTCAATTGTCTACTTCTATCTTCTATACCTATCCTTTAAACCTTAGTAGTTATCAAAAAATAAGTATGAATAAAAATTACTTGTCAGTTGTATTTATGCTTTGACATTTATGATATATTTTTGATCGAATTCAAATGGTCGCCATCTTGAAATAGTAAAGACTGGGTAACGAACTCATATACAATATACAAATATTGCCTCTGTACCATGGTGAGTCAGGATCTATTAAGAACTACGGTACTTATCGTGTTCACAATTATTACCGAAATGTCTTATATTACTGTACTTCAAACTGCATACGGATTTAATTTGATTTATCAAAAAAGTACGTAGAAACAATTACTATTCTAAATGACCTTAGAATTCTAAAACTTTTTGCGCTGTAATGCATAATAACTTATTTATAAACTATTACTTTTTCAAAATGTAAAGGCAGCCATCTTGAAGCGTTATTAAGATATAAAAAAGTGGAATAAAAAATAAGTTTTTAATAATTACCTAGTGTATTTAAAAATGTATCGTTTTGCGTCTATGTTGGGAAATAGTTGAGTTAAAATGTTTGCTCGAGTTCGAATGGCCGCCATCTTGAAATGTATTATTGGTTAAAACGGACTAACGAGCTCTTCAAAGCTATGTGTAAGTACTGCTTTTGTACCAAGTTTAGTCTAGATATTACGGAATTTATGTTATTTTTTTGTAACATCCTTTGTTATTCTTTCTGAACATCCATCGTAAATAATAAACTTTAAACAAAGAATTCTCAAACTCTGTCTGGCAGAGAAATTCGACAAAGTCTCGTAATGATTATTGCTACAACAATAACACTCTATTGTCATTTCGCTGGAACCCAATTATGAGAAGAACTTCTTGGAGATGAACCAGCCTTCCAGCTGGGAGGGAATGGAATTAGTGCAGCCACCAAAACTCTCTGTCTAACAGATATTGTAGCTTAATACAACAAGTTATTTTTGTCTTAAGCAAAACTTTGCAAAACACGTTTGTTTGTCAATTTTTAGTTTCAGTGATAGAACGACACAATATAATAGATTGGCGTTTCTTATATTGCAGCCCCAAAACTCTCTAGAAGAGTCCAATCAACACAGCAATCCACTTTAAAGATGGTGATACATATCTATTTCAGACAGGAAATGGTCTCTTCGCCTAATATATATTGTCTCAGATGTTGCTAGAACATTTATCAAGTGAACGCAGCCGTTCCACCGTATCACCCCTAGATATTTATCTCGAGAGTCGTTTACTCCTTCTGTCATTCTCTGTTACAAGGATAACAGTAAAATATTTTTCGAAAATTCAAACCAACAGGAATGAAGCTGTGAACAAATATGTAACGTTATTGATGTTTTATAGCTCAATACTCCCGCATGTGACGATTTATTGATAAACACTCGTATGTATACAAAATGAAGGTACACAATTTTTTATTCTTGATACGAGTAAATAAATGCACTTATCATACGTAAACGTACGAATGTACCTTGCGTATTTTCTCTAAAAATCTTCATCTGCATCTGTAGTCTGTATCAGAACAGTAAATTGTAAATAAACAAAGTATAAAAATTGGTAAATACGTAACAACGTAATTAAAATCCTTTACAATAAGAATATTTAAATAAAAACTCCGTTCAAAATATTATTTAAAAATGTTAATTTCAAAACCATCTGTTTGCAACAATAACTCTGTAAGCGATAAAAAATAATGTTACATTAAAAAAAAAAAAAAAAAAAAAAAAAACAGAAATGCGATTGTTAAAATGTTACTTTTTACTATCACTTAGGATTTCTTTACCCACTGCAAGGTTATAATTAAATTTTAAATTATAAATTATTTTTCATTACAAATAATTAATAATCCACAGCTCACGTATAAAAATAGTCTGATAAAATTACTAATTTATAATAAGTTCATTTACAGAGCATTGTATTTAAATATCAAATAAAATATCAAGCACGTAAGGCTTATTTTTTCCATTCGAATTACACAGCTATGAAGCCTAAAATGTGTTGCTACAAATAATAGTTAGGTACACAATGTCTAGTGTTATAACAGCTGTTGTTATAATGGCTCAGTGGTCTCTGACCATAACGTAGTGTGGGCAGTGCACTGGCCAAAGGGCTCTTCACATGTTACTATCGGTCATTACACCTTGGCGACAGATGCACTCGATGTGCTGTTCACAGACTTTTACCAATAATAATATCTCTCATTTATAAAATCGTACTTACCTACGTGCAAGGTGTAATAAATATGAATAAAACCTTTCCTGAATTGAATGTAATAGTTATAACTGTACTAACCAATACAGAAATTAATTAGTTAAAAACATTGTTGGAATTTATAAATAACATCTTAAAAATTTAGGATTGTTCCAAAGACGATTTTACAATATGGTCTAAGACGTACGTTGGTTTATTGTAAAGATTCTAAATTATCCTGTTATAGGCCTAATGTATTATTAATATGATTATTTAAAAAGTTTGTATTCAGCTTGTTTTAACAGCGAGGTTAGTTTATTCATTTTGATGGCTTTGCACTCACGTACAACAAATACATATTTTTTGTTTATATAGTATGTTGCTGTACTGGTTGAAGTAAGTAATATTGTAGGAGGAGCTCCGAACATGGTTAATAACCAGGGATATGCCTCGGGAAACTTTCCAGCACCCTCATATTATCTAATATCCACACTAGTATGCGATTTATTATGAAATTTTCAGTATATTATACATTAGTTCCTTGTTGTGGGTAAGTGGATATGGATAAGAGAGATAATTGTATACCTCGGATTTGTTTATACCCAAATTTACATTCACGGAACTTTTTAATATAAAAGCAAATGGTGTCATCCACACTTGCCCAAAATCTAATTAAAATTTTTGAATAAAACATTCACATTTTTACTATTAATAAAGTAAAGAACTTTTGTTTACTATCAATTGTGTTTTAAGAAACTATTTGTAAGGGAGGATTATTCAAATATGAGCAGCACATGCGACTGCCTATCTTGCCCCAACCGAGTGCGTTATAACGTTGAATATCTTCCGCCTCCTTTACCTTTTGATGTTCGATAAATATGTAAGCAGAGGCTCAGTATTATGTGGGTACATCAGTCACATGTTGGTGTGGTTGTTTTCTACGTTACTTTAGAGTAAATGAGGCTTTAAGTTATCAGTTATCTAGATAGTTTCAGAAAATAGATTTTAAAAACATCTCAGTAGATGACTCAAATCTTTAATTGCAATTGACAATAATTACAAAAAGGGTTTTAGATCGTGTTGTTAAAGATTATTCCGATACAATCTTTATATATAAATCTACGTTTTTACAAAACATTGTTAATGTTAATATTTTATGGTAAATGTTGAGTTTAGTTCCAGTTCACAAGTTAATGTGTATTAATAGATTCCTTAGGTAAAGACGTATAAGTGTTTTTAGTACATGTTTTGGATAATTGTGAATTACACTTCACTTTGTGAAAGAACTTCGGGAATATGTTTGATGTATGTAATGAATGAATTAAAATATGCATTTTAAAATTGTATTAGTAGTAATTTATTTATGGATATTGAATTAAACAGATTTAAGTTACAAGGCGTTCTAATATAGGCATAATTTTTATATTCACTATTATGTAACATGTACCGAAAGAAGAATGAGTAAAAATTTTGAATTACTAATAAATTGTTTCATTAGAAAGCCATTGTTACAGATATTCCTATTCCCAATGTTCCATAAGACAATTCGTTCGTTTATCAAAACCTACTATCTATCTTAAAGCAATATAAATTGGAAGGTATTTATAACTTGTTTTTAAAGGATAATAGAATTTTATATATTTGCTATAAATAATTATATGTTACAATATGTATAACACAACGTTTCGAGGATTTAAATCTATCCTCTTCCTTGGGTGTCAAAAAACTTAATACATAAACATACACTTAAAACCATAAAAGTGCGGTATTGGGCTGCCACTCAAAACATGTGGATCATACGAGTACCTAGCTAGTACATATTTTCGCTTGTGCGTGTATGACGTGTTGTTTGGGCACTTAACGTCTATGAAGTAACGTTAGAATCTTTAAGAATGATTTTCTTGCGATTTTTTGAGAGGTAGTGAATTACCACACTTTTTACGATGTTTAAGTTGTTTGCACCTAATATAGAGGGCAGACATCAAACCTAGAAAAGTAGCGTTATATATTCTGTAACATATAACAATGGCAAATGACCAAAATCCCATTATCCGTTTCAAAACTTCCAAAATTAAACATTTTTGAAAATAATAATTAACATAAAAGGCATTTAAAATTATTCATTTCGACAGTGTTTTCTGAATTTGCTAATGAAGCAAAGTTTGCATTTGCAATTTGATATTTCCAGGTAGCAGCCAAACGCAAAATCTACTTTTTTAAAGTTATACCGGAAGGTACTTTAAAATATTTACTGACAAAAGTATATTTTTAAAATGTGTATATATATTCTCTCTCGAGGTCAGCAATAAAACTTATGAAAATGTATGTCCAAAAGAGAAGAAAGTGTTATCGATGAAAGTAGTTTTAACGGTGACGCGGCACAGCGGCAGGGAGTATCGCTGGCCATCCATATCAATGTGGGGACAGTAGTAGTCCCTGAGGGAGCCCTATATTGCTGTGGACACTACTACCACAAGCGCCCACCACTGACATTTATCCTCCATCTCACGGTTTTGTATCTGTGGTTTCTTCTAGGTTCATCATCATGCGCCATATCGTATATATTCTGCTTTGGACACTATTACTACAAGCGCCCACTACTGACATTTATCGTCCATCTCACGGTGTAGTATCTGTGGTTTCTTCTAGGATCATCATCATGCGCCATATCGTATATATTCTGCTATGAACACTACTACCATAAGCGCCCACTACTGAAATTTATCCTTCATCTCGCGGTGTAGTATCTGTGGTTTCTTCTAGGTCCATCATCCTGCACCATATATACGAATACATTCTGCTTCAGACTATTTATTCACCTGTCCTTTTGGTAGAATGTATCAATTGCATCATCCTATCTAAAGTTAAAGCACGATTAGGATAGCTTACTCTTTAAACCGTTATAAAGTAAGAACTCATACATATAATGGAAGCATCGAATGCTTTTGATAACTCTTATTTATAAAATAATTTCATAGCAATAAAACTTATAGAACTGTGTTATCTTTTATATTATGTTCAAGTATACGAATATTTTCTATCGTTGTTTGTGTTTATGACAACGAGAATACCTGATAAATAGGTTAAAAGCACCCATGTACCAGAATAGCAGAGAATTGTATTTATGTCGAAATGCTTTCACGTAAAAGGGAGTTTGCATTAGTCATACTTTAAACAAGAACCGCCACTCCAGTGTTTGGTGAGCGAATCTTTGCCATTACAGAGTCCATCGCCCAAAGCACACATAAGCTTGGGTGAACGCATTTGGCAGAAGGCCAACAGCTTGAAAACGAACCTGTAAATAATGTTCCTGAACATACTACGGGGTCCAAACATATTTAGCTTGTGGTCCATGATTTTGAAACCTTATTTATAGAGCATTAATGTTCGTTAATTCATTACAAAATCAAATAATATATAAAAAACACCCTAAACAATTAATATGAAGAGTGTTCATGTCCTGTAACAAATCCAAATAATCGCAGTCTTCATTCGGATTCTTTTGTTAACCACAAAAAATAATAAACATATTAAACTTGAAATGGGATTGAGGTATGTACGTAATAAAGATTCCAAGTAATGCTGAGTGGAAAGTGATATTATGCTAAGTAAGCTAAATGTGTCATTGGAATGTTCCAAGAAATCATGTTTAATGAGGTTTCCATTAACTGTTTATGTAAGCGATGATGTAATGTAAACGCGCGTAGAATAGAGCTGTACTTGGTTACAAAGTAGTTTACTAATTGTACACATATTCTCGCCGCTGACGAGAAGATCGCGTCGATAAATTATCTTGCTCACATAAAGGCTTAGTTTAAGTGTTGGTTTGTAACTATTAATCTGTCTTCTAAGTGGTAATAAGTCCTGATAGAGCATTGTCTTCCTGAATATTCACGTTACATACAGGTTGCTAACATATTGTCAGCAAAGACGCGTATCATTTGCATTTTTTTCTTTTTTATGTACACCTTATCGTACCAAATTCTAACTATATACTATTAAGCCTTTTTTTTGTTAGTGAAAAATCAACAATACGTGTTAATCCAACGAACCTTTGAAATCAGTTGAATGATAGTCGCGTGTATAAATAAACACACAAATGTTAAAAACAACAATTAATTTAAGTACAATTATGAGAGTATTTTAACCAGCTTTATAAAACGCGTATCATTAATATTTGATTACGATTCAGTTTTCTGCGATAAACGTGCCCACTGTCACAGATGTTCTACGCTGGGAACATCTGATGAGTTTAGAAAATGAAAAGTGCAGCCTAAACAAAGATGAAGGTCGGGAAACAAATTCCATTAGGTACACATTTAGGATGACTCGAGATGATTTTAAGGGGTGACTTGGTTCCATCTCCCCACGTTTCGATAACTTAAAACCAATAGAATGGCGGAAACTCACATAAATAGCTTGTTTTGTGATTTCTTAGTGACTGGCAGTATCTGATCAATTATATACATATATATATATATATATATATATATATATATATATATATATATATATATATATAGCTATATATATATATATATATATATATATATATATATATATATATTTGTATTTACCACAATGCTTCTATTGCCTTATTCCTAGTTTATTTATAATGTTTATTTTCTTATCCTCAAACACACTGTTTATGTGCACAAAATAAATAATACACGAGTGTGAACAAGTACGTGTACTGGCAGGAACAGCTGATTGGAATACGATGTAAACATGTTTATCATGTAGGTAACGGTTTGTGACTCTAATTGCTTAAGGAAGTCACAGTCTGATACTGATAGTGACTTATGGCAAACTTCCGCTCCCTACCATGAGTGCAACACCGCGGTGTGTAGCGTCTGGTGACTAATGGCTACCATTAGTAACTTTAAAATCTACGGTTTCAAGTTATAAATTATAGTTCTCATAAATATGTCTAATACTTTATTGTCCTTTACTGTCAATGTCTGTCATTTATATAATATTTGTATTACTTCATCTCCACAACTACAAATTGTTTTAGTGGAAACTCGAATTCGCTTTCGTATCCACTGTCAAAAAGACTTTTTACAATGTTTTGCTATTGATTGCTATTTAATTAAAACTTGGAAATCTCAAAAAAACATTTTTTAGTTAACAAATACTTATTTTACAACTCCATGTATATAGTATGTTCCAGTTACTTTGGCGACTTTTATATAAAATGGTCTTGTATACATTCTACTTTGGTTTAATCATACATGCACAAATCACTTATACAACACTTAATTTGTACATACTTACCAATTGTAGACATATATAAGAAATTTAACATAAACTTTGGGCTATTGTAGATTCAATATTTAAAAACGAAGCAGCTGTAATTTGAAGAAAGTAATCGTGATAAATAAATAAAACATTTTATAAAAATAAAACTATTGCAGAAATTAGTTGGAAAAAATAAATTGAACACAATAAATTTATTTATACTTGTGAAAAATACTTGTAAACTTAAACTTAAGATTATACACAATAAATATATAGAAAGACAGATTTTTTAAACCTATACCACAACTTACAATTAACAATAATGTGTATTCCATAAATATTTAATTATATTAAAATGAAGCGATAAACAATTGGAGGGAAACTATTGAAGATCAGTCAGAACAGTCATTAAGTTTTGATAAAATCAATATCGTATTGATGGATTTGAAATTGGCGCCATACAGTTGATGCCGGAAACTAGATCCTTCCGTTTCCGGTGAGTTATACAGGGTATCACAACGCAAGATTGCATGCCAATCAAATTTTGGGTTGCTCTCGAACATTGTCATTTTACTGTATTGTTTTATTCTTTACTTGGTAAGTTTTAATGGATTATAGCGAAGTTTAAGTTACTTATGTTACTGTGAGACATTTTTAAAATCCTCTTTTGATACACTGGGATCAGACATTCCTGACCTCCGAAAGATAATAATTTTGGAACTCTTTCACGAACAAGATATCATGAAGCACTCCTGAGTATAGAGTTGTTAGTGCTGTTAATTAATATGCTGGTGGCAATATACTACAAAAATGAACACGAGTGCATTTCAGACAGTAATTAATGTTTCAATCAAGTAATTATTGTATGATAAACATGTGATTTCACCGTAGGAGGATTCATATTCGTACCAGTGTATGTGAGACACACACGCCTTATTCGTGCAGTACAATATTTTCTACTTCTTTATTGTGCGGTACTAGTGCGCATAGTGTCCACTCAGAGCGCTGTTTCAGTACTTGGTGCAGCCACCGAGCATTTGGAAACTCCACAAAGTTCACCAAAGACCTTCCAGCACTTGGTGATATTCTATATACAGTTCCACCGAGCGTCGTGTTGTTATATTGAAGGAACAGTTCGAAATCATCTTAAGATACTGCTGGCGGCTTCTGTGGTGACAATGAATAGAAAAACGCATGTTTCGCTAATAATAATGAATAATTAGCCGCTTTAGAATAACGGCAAAGAATAGTGTTGTTTCTTATTATTACGTTTCAAGCACCGCCGTTAACTATTATAGGGACAATAGTTCTGCATTTTTGACGCGAGTACAATCAAATTCAGTAGCACATCCAAAGAGAGTGTCGGAAAATTGTAGGAGCAGATAATACAACTCTGCAATAGGTTACCAATTAACTTTGGTAGCTATCAAATCAAATTGTTCAATTCATACAATTTTATAAAGAATCATACGAAACGTATTATTTGGTCTAAAATTACTTCACATTTAGAATATTTTAATATGGTAATGGCACGATGTGGTGATGAGATTGCGAGGGATATCTGAGCTACGATTGTGTTTGCCGCCTCCAAAGCCATCTGACCAAGAAAGATGGACGTATCTGTAGCTTTGCGTGCAACAATCGCACACCACCGCAGCGGGCGTGTGCATATTAGTATGTCAGATACGTTTCGATCCTATCAGTATTAAACAGAGAGACAATTGAGATAAACATCTGATTCTGATCATTAATATAAATACACCTAGCTCTTATGAATTGTATTTCGAATCCATCAAATGCAACTCTTATCACGATTCCACAAAATCGGAAATCTCTGCATTTATTCATCAGGATGTTTTTTCGATGAGAAACCCAAGGGCGATATTAGTAGTAAAGATTCTTTAGCAGTTAGGGCTGGTTTAACAAGTTTAAGAACATGAAGAGGACCAGATAAGTAAGAATTTGGAGTAGAAGCATATTTAAGACCGTAACAAAAATCACTGAAATAGTGATGGGCGGTTTAATGACGTGCGTGGCAGAACAACTGAATCGTGATCCTTGAATGAAATTTCACAGTAACAGTAACTTTTCTAAAGAATTAAATAGGCTATTTATCTAAGTCTAAATTAACTAAATAATGCTACGGCTCTCAAATTGAATTGTATTAGTTATAAATTATAATTTTTGATCAGAATTCCTAAACGATATTCTCCGTTATAGTCCGTTATATATACGGTATTTATGGTATAATAGAGAAAAACGTCCTTCCATCCATGGTTTGGATATGTTTATCTAGGATTCATTGAATTTATAAATAAATAGGAGACCTACATATTTAACAAAGATTTTAATGTTTTGTCAGAGAATACGGTTAGTTCTGTTATACCGAGTGTTTGAATATATTTGTACTGGTACAAATACGATTCCTAAGTGTAAAAGTTTTAGTTGAAAATTAACACAACTATTTAGAAAACATGTCCGCTTTAGGTATACTGTTGGATAGCGTATTCTTAGATAGGTAGGGGAAATACTACAAAAACGATCTGTAATTTCATGGAAGATTGTGAAGTACAAACAGTATAAGAAGCAAAGGAAGACAGTCTGTACTCGTAATGTGTGTAGAGAATAGAACCGTGCCGAGGGTACGCTAGTAGGTTTCATGTGGTTGTTTGTTTCAAAACACGATAAATCATGTGCAAGTCCATTACAGAAACTGCATGTGAGTAGAGCGTGCCTGCTATTCCCTCGCACATAACTCAAATGCGCTGTTGTGTGCATTTATCTAATGTTTACTGTAGTTCCTACATTTCCCTTATTCAATGTTACAGTTTATCGAACAGTGCTGTCCTGTATAAACAATACAATTATTGTATAAAATATACAGTTTTGTTGTAATGTGTGTAGAGAAGTGGGACAGTAAGTAGTAGTTTTGGTGTACAGCCAAGAAATCTTAACAGACGTACAGAGTTTTAGCTAATTGTAAATAACAATTATAATTATAGTTCGTAAATATTTGAGACAAGTTCATCTTAAACACCCATGTCCTTAACATAGCACAACAACGAGGGATTCACAAACTGTTTGTACACCATGGAACAGTCTACTAAAACTGCAACAGAGCAAACTTAATAAAATATCGCTGGTTGTATTATATTTTACATGTATTTATAACAATAAATATTAATATAAAAATACATAATATAATAAATTATTATGTTAATATGATAAAATTAATTATAACTATTCCGAATAAAAAATATTTTTACAATTAAATTATAAATAAAACCTATGTATAGGCTAACCAATTAAAATACTGATATGACAAAATAACGGTTGGAAAAAGCTGACAACAAAAATAATTGCGAGAAAAACAATATTTATAGTCATATGACCTGTTTCGTCCTTAAGTTATATTTTTGAGCGAATATTGCAGTTAATATGGGTAAATTTAGAATTTTGAAAACTCAAGTGAAATTACCAGCGGTACATTTTTGTTCTTTATAAATAAGAATTTTCAGTAAGTGTTATATTTCTAGAATTCTAGTGTAAACATTATCGTGAACAAAATATCAAACCGCCCTAAAATATTTAATTTTGATTACAATTAATTTAGGTTTTATATATATATATATATATATATATATATATATATATATATATATATATATATATATATATATATATTCAAAGTTACAGATTTATGCAGTCAGTAAAGTTTTAATAATGTTTCGTAAAGACAGGAGATGTAATATTTCTGGTCTTCAACTTCTTATTTCAAATAAAAATAAATGAAATCAAAACTGTAATTTTATTATTATTTAATACTAGCACTTATCTGCGGCTTTGCCTGCAATTTCTCTGCAAAGTTCCTGTATTGAATAGCATCAACGGTTTCAGTACACTTAAACGGTTTCATACGTATGTGGAGGAAACTTATGGCCAAAGTCTGTAGCTTTCATAGTGAAAGCATTTATGACGTAATTCGATGAAGTCCTATGGTATGTTTGAAAGAAAAGTAGACATATGAATGGATATCACAAACAACAAACGTCCTATCAACTGATTTTTAGAATATTTGTCTCAACAAAAAATAACAGTTAAAAAGAAGGAATAGAGATTCATCGTATATTTAGACCATCTGGTTGGGTAGATCTTAAATTAGCTGATGTACGATTACAACATTTCTTAAATTTATTGCATTTAAATTTACGTTTCGTACTTGTTTTTCGAAGGTATGAAATTCTAGAAACCTGGTACAATAGATTTTATGTCATAAAAATTGCATTTAGTGTCTGGTATATTGTTTTGTGATTCCACTTGCCAAAGTCACGGACTCTTTTCGGTCGCTTGTTTCCTAAAATTGTAGTCACGGAGCGAATGGTTCGTTGAGTCATGTTAGTTCCCGGTCCCTCTGTTTTTGTTCCTTCAGTTACTGTAAATATACCACACCATAATGTCTGGGCTAACGAAACCCATTTTCGAGTACTCTACAAATATACCTACAAATGAACAATTGTTTTACTAAGTAAATGTCGAGAATGGTCCATAACAAACAAATTTGTCATTACTTCAGAATATAGTAAAATTGGATAAAACTACTTGTTACTATTTTTATCACACTAAGAAAGTTAATATTTATTAATGCAAATATGAAATACTGAGACACTGCGTAGTAGGTTACATTCTGTAACTCATCACCTGTCAACAATATTGCATATTTTTACAGTAGGTATTTTGGAATAGAAATATACATCTGTTTGATTCTGAAATCTAAGCAATGTGCATGACAAATTTCATCCAAATATGTCCACTGCGTTTTTTGTGATTGAATCTCAAACATTCAAACATATTCAAAAACGTTCACATTTATAATATACGGTCTGTATAGGATTAAATGAGACAAATTCTACCGTAGTTACAGGTAAAAGTTGAATGCACTATCGAAACGCAATTATTTCTTTACGAGGGAAATATGTTGTTCTCGAGTGTCAGGTGGGGACAATGAAAATATCCGCGTCTGTCGCCCTTGCACCCGAACTGGAACAACTCTACCTCTTTTATTGCTTCAATTATTGGTTTTATATATTTTTATTCCGAGTGAGCTTCATTAAATTAATCTAATGGAAAATTTTAAATACCCCTCAAAGGTTTAATTTAACCATAATAATGATAATTAATAATTATATACTAATATGCAACAATTAAAACCGAGCATTTTCAAAAGGTTAATTTTAAAACCTTACATCACATATAACTATAAATTAAAACACTAAAGAACAGTATAAGTTATAGTCTAGTGGAACACCTATTACTAATGTTAACCCATTACGGCTTGCTGTATTTGCGTATTTATAAATTTTAGGATTCGGGGATCCCTACAGTTCGGTTGCATACCAATATATCCTATATTAATGAAGTGGGAGTGAGGTTTTACGAAACTTTATTTTATCTTTACCGACGATTGTGAGCATAAAGTGTTTCCCGAAACTTTGTTTTCCATGACATTTTTGACACGTCTACACTTAATAGAACCCTGATTACACAACGTTTCATAGTTCTCTTTTATTAATTTTAATATGAATTTGAACACAAATCAAATCCACGATAAAAAAAGTCTTAAGTAAATGCCATTTATAACATTTTCGTAACTATCACGAACTCATATCACAGTATATGAGCCTTAAATAATAATAGTTAATCGAATAAAATATTTTATTTTTTTCAAATCAACTTAATGTATTATCTGCTTAGAATTACAATAGAATTCTGGTTTGTTGTGGTGAACAATTTCCACCAACATATTTCCTGCCGCTTTTGAAAAATACCCAAAGCGTTTTAGCCAGTTCTTATGTGGAGGAATCATGGAACGAGTTTCCAGTGTTTGGTTGTATGAGTTGGCATTTTCTACATAAGCAACAAGTAAAATATTGGAGAGAAGGAGAAACTAGAATTTCTCCTGAGGATTGGACGGACTTGAAGCGACAATTTAATCCTGAACAAGCAAACCCAGTAAAAAAAGCCTAGTCTCAGCAAGTATAGCGTCACAGTTCGCAACATAGCTTTATTGTCGTCCGCTTATTTTGATACAACCGTACAGGCTTTCCTTCTGATTGACTTTACCACTGTGGGTATATAATAAGTCATGCATTGGATCTTTATCTCCATTACTGACGTCACTGACGTTCTTAACATATATTTATATTTACTAGTTTTAAGAAATACTAAAAATAATGCAGTGGTCTCATGTTGACGTATCTTCATAATTTGCAAGAAACATTTACATACAATGTACTTATTTATAAGATCACATAGTTTATTATAATAAAAGAAGCACGATCACTTCAAGACATCTATCAGTATTGAAACAACAATAAGGAAATGTACAAAGTATCCAGTATAAAAAGACTATTGAACATCATAAAAAAAGAAGCATACAAATTGCTCCAAAAACATTTGCTCCGATCGGCGGATATAAATGGGTATTATTAATAGATAAATCTCATCAGTCAGACCGTTTCCGCTCCAGATCCCAGACTCAGAGTGCAGCCCACTGCGCCGTCATCGCCCCATTTACTGAGTCATCACTGCGTCATACGTCACCCAGTCACACATTTCCTTTACTTACATCGTCTGACCCACATATCATTCTCATATATAATAGGTTTCCGGTCGCTTCTTTACAATAACAAGCAACCAGTCGGGAGAACTGTCGACTGTTTCCTTTCTGCAGTTGTGGAAATAAAAACAAAAACAAATTATTTAAAAAACATATATAATATGTTGTCGCATAACTGCTAGTGAAGTATACTCAGTATACACCAACAATGAAGGATTTAATTGCTCAAATAGTAAGCTCTTGGTTTTGTAATCTTTCCTATCAGAGAGAATGGTAATAGTCATCATTTTAAAAGTGATAACAATTTAAAATTAAAAAAGTCTTTTAAAAATATAAAGTTCTCTAACAAAATATGTAGAATGCACGTTTCCGTACTAAACATTGACTCATTTTGATGTTCAAATGTAATTATAGTACGATAACTTGACAGGTTTAGACATTAAAAAATTATGTTAAAATAAACTATTCACAAAAGTTTGCTTGAGTAAATGATTATTTTTTGTAATTTTCATTGCATATCCACAGTAATACTAATTTACTCGTATATATTATAATTTATTGTTTGCAAGGAATTCGTGGAATTGAGAAATGTATTTTAATATGGCAGACAAATAACACGAATCTACTATATAACTAGATGTTCACTGCTTTGCTAGACTTATACCGATTATTTGAAGCATGGCCACATCTATTAGACATTCGTTATTAATGAGGCCTCATTCATTAAGTAGTGATTAAACCCTAACCTCTTAATGGGATGTCATTGAGAATTTTATTTGGATTCTACGAAGTAGAGATCTTATTATAACTTACTGCAATTCTTTGTTTGAAGTTTGTGTTTGGCGATGGAAGAGTTATGAAGGAAACAGGATCTTTCCGGACATTTGCCATCGTTCAGTGATATAAAAAGTCAGGAAAACTGCGTTTCGAGATCTGCAATCTGATCTCTTCTTCAGGTATATAACTAACCTAATAAATAATTACAAACTAGGTTGTAACCTAGGTTGAGGTTAGTTATTTACTTGAAGAAGAAATCAGATTGCACATCTCGAGACGTAGTATTACTGATTTGTTGTATCACTGCACGATGGCAAAACTCCGGCAAATCCTGTTTCCTTTACTCCAATTCATATAGGCCTACTCCCGGAAGGACAAACTAAGCGGCGAACATTCCAATAGAACAGCCAACCCCATCATTTATAAGACTGCAGATTGTCAATATTAGGAAATCATCGGAAATTCCTTGTATGCTGCTCCAGAGCTGAGTAAGTATAACAAGAGTATCGTCAAACATCCAACTTAAATTATAGAATCAGACACTCTCAAGCATCCTTAATGACAACGATATACTAAAAAAAACTTAGCCTTCCATACTCCACTGTCTTACCGCACCAGACCAGCTTAAGTATGACTCGTAACAAGGTTATCATCGGGCATCTATTACAAGTTACAGGACAATAGAAGTTCCCAAGCATACTTAAATACAACGTTGGACTTGGCAAAAATCCTCATATCCCCAGTCTACCTGCATCATGTATTAAACCCAGCAGTCTTCAGTAAGGACGTCATCAGAAAAATATGACAGGTTATCAAGATAACTTAAAAAACGCCTGAGATCATTTATAATCACCACAACAAATTATAATACTGTGTTAATGTTTTAACTATAACAAAAAAAATATTATTACGCCCTATTTCAGGTGTAAAATTACTACAAGCACTATGTAAACGTCACAATACAGAACGGCTAAAATTGTTATTACTCTCAATGTAAAAGGTTTGAAGATACATTATATGCATATTTGGTAAAAATGTGAGGAATTAACCTCAGAAGTAAGCATGTTAGGGAAATATGTTCTCGGTCCTTCAAAATCTTCAAGGTTAGCTATAGTTAAAAGAGTTCATCATTCAATGTGAATTTTGAGTTTAGCTCCATTTCACCTTCCTCTGAGTGCAGTAATGCAAGTCTGTTCCAGATGCAGATTCCAGAGCTGCACTAAGAGGAAGATGAACTGGAGCTTATTCGACATTCACGTTATCAAGGGATTGCAATTGAGTTATTAAAAATTATAACCGCAAACAGCAACATTAGACCAAAGAAAAGCAATCAAAAGGTTATAAACAGCAATCAAAGAGCTAATTTATGATAATCAGAGGTTCTTTGAAAGTGCTAGCTCGTGCTCCAACCATCCTCGTGCAAGAGTTAAACATCCCTGGAATTGTGCCATTTACGTAAGTGGAAAGATGCAATCAGAACGGAACGTTGCATTATTGCCACCGTTGCTCTTATACTCTAGCTATACTATGGCTGGGAAACCACACTCTTGAGCATTGCTTTCATACCTGAAATTAAAACTGAGGTCAGTATCTGTTTTAAACATAAAATTGGGATAGGGATTGTAAATATTTTTAATTTTTTTAATCGATACTTTATTGTACAGAAATGGGACTTCCTATTGATTTGTACCTTATCTACTGTATTATACTGTGTGTTAATGATCCCAATATGTTTTTGAAAGAATAATAAGTTTATATACTTTTTATGATAATAAAGAGTGAAATTTATTTTTTATAACTATTTTTGTTACGTGTAGATATAATTTTCAAAAAGAAATAATTGAATTCGTTTTTAGTTACACGAAATGGGTTCTAGAAAAAGTAGAAAATGTTTCAGTTTAGAAGATTTTCAACCACAGAAAAGATGAATTGTCTTTTTTCGGAATCATTAAATTTAACAAAAATAAAATACTAAGTTTCGGGATTTGCGATCTGATCTTTTTTTCAGGTGTATATTTTCGATGTTGGCAAAATATTGTAAATATTGACTTACATAATCTTTTTAAGGAGAGACCGATCCCTTGTTAAGCATTACTCTGTTCAGCCTCATCGGCTACTGATCCGTGTGAGGATCTTACCAAACAGAATAAGAGTTGGATTCGACAAAGTACAAAGTCGGTAGTGTTAAAAAGTGTTACGGTAATTCTAAGTAATAATAATTAGTAGTGTTATAATTATTGTTTTATTAAAATTCAGTATATTAAAATTATATATATATATATATATATATATATATATATATATATATATTTCATCAGGTGGCACATATACAATATATATATATATAATTATATATATATTTTTATATATATATATATATATATATATATATATATATATTACGAATTTTCCTTCTGTAATATATGAAATAAGCCATATCACTACATAAAAGTTTCTCTAGTTGGTGTAATAAATCAAAGGGTATTTGTATTTCCAAATGAGTGTAAATTGTAAATAGAGTCTAATCAAATTAATGGTAATTTCTTATTTATATTTATGTTTGCGACTGTTGGAGTGCCCTCAAAAATTAGTAATACCAATCAAAAAGTACCACATTATCTTCCATATCACCAAAGCTTATTTAAGCCTGTTCATTAAGTATCCTTACCTCCACCAAATTAAAAAAAATACTCGATCGTTAGACTTCAGCAAAAAATTTAATCCACCGAAACTGCTTAGTTTTTGACGTTATAATTTCAGAATACACATAAAACATCAAACAAACAGTTGAAAAAGACATATTAAACATTTATCGTCAACATATAACTACACGGCTCAACAGCAGACCGTGACATGAACAGTGAAATTATCAATTTAGTCCAAAGGGGCATAACCTATATTATCTAGTGAAGCAATTATCCCATACGACCATTACTAAAATATAAAGTTGGTGATTTAAGGCCCAAATCTTCATGAAGATTTTTACAGTAATTATTGTAGTGAGTTTGTGCATTATAATTCACTACGTAATTGATAAAATGAGCAAGATGATGGCTAAGCTCAGATTGACACACTCTTTCATCATATTTATGAAGCTTGATATAATTTACAGATTCACTTCATGAACTCATGTAAGATGAGCTTTGTTAAAAAGCACACTTTTGAATATTTAAAAACGAGCGCCTTAAAAATTATTATTAAAATATTTGATAGTTATTTGACCGGCCGTAAAATGAAGAAAATAGTAATACTGTATATGTGCCACCTGATGAAAAAAGTAAAGTAAAGGGCCAGAATAGGCATAAATAAATCAGAGATCACCAGATTTTCCAGGTAGAATCCTTATACCCTTGGCATCTATTTCATACTCAAGGGAATATCTGAGGCTTCAAGGAAACCGTTGTCAAACTTTGTATACATACTAACCTTAGATAGTGGAGCTACTTTTGCTTTTTTCAATAATAACTGTTTCTAACTCATTTAGATCTACTACATCCTTAGTTAGAAATTAAGTTATAGCCTATCAATTTTAATTGCACATCATTCAAGTTTGTGGTTGAACCAGAATATACGTAACTATATAATTAAATGGTATCTTTAAATTTCTTCATGTTTTTTATTTAAGTACTGTATTTGAATGAAGTCATGTAACTTTTCCGTAAAGGAATATTTTACCTTTGGAAGAATTGCTTATCTATTTGCTTAACAAAGCAGAAGTAATTCTTCTTTAATATGATTATATGTCATAATACCAACCTAAGCTATGCAAGTGATAAATTCAGGATTTATATTACTAATAGAAAATTATCTGATCCAGGAAAATAGTTGAATCCACGACTTTTCCTGCTCGGAATCAAAATCCAGTGTAATTGTCTGGCCACCGGTTCTCTTTCACTCTCCCTTAACGACTTCTCTACAGACAGACACCACTAGATAACAAACTTATAAAAAACACACGCACAGACCGAACAACAACACGATTATAAAAACGTTAGTCAGGGAAAGTTGTGACCACTGACCATGCCATCCGTCTCAATTGCGTCGATGCTGGACACAGCTACATCAACATCACTGCAATATATGGCCCACTCTAGCGCTCCTCGCGGCCTTCGGTCAAAACAACATTAGTATGCGTTCTACAAACACAACAGGCATCAACAATATATCTCCAACTATAGTTAGCCTACACGATCTTCCAGCTGACTGATCAGATATTTACAAGTATTCTCGTTAACAGTTTAGTTTTTGTTTGGTGATTAATTAAATTTAGTACCTTTGTATGCTTACATGATGAAAAATTATTA
Organism: Homalodisca vitripennis; assembly: GCF_021130785.1. Classification (NCBI taxonomy): domain Eukaryota; kingdom Metazoa; phylum Arthropoda; class Insecta; order Hemiptera; family Cicadellidae; genus Homalodisca; species Homalodisca vitripennis. The sequence continues at coordinate 131,846,831 of NC_060209.1, read as the reverse complement.
TGTATTGTTGACAGTAAAATATAATAATGACGATTATTGCTCGTAGAATTTACAAATCGCAAATTAAATTATATTTCAAATTAAAATTACATTAACGTACCAGCAGTAGAAAATGAACTGCATTAATCGACATCATCCTACTGGTACATAAAAGGACAGCTTAGTAAGGCACATTAATTGTATTTAATCAGTCATCATGATAGCAATGCTATACAGCACGTGTGAGCTAAAAATGTTTTGATGTGTGTTGATTTTATAATCAGGTAAATAATATAAATCTACTATTTAACTTTTTCTCTGATTGGATTAAAGTAATTGTACTCCAAGAACTGTAAGAACGATTCTATTATTCTATTGTAAGAAAAATGTATAAGCAATTGTGTAGGAGTCGAAAAGCGTGTAATTATTTGTTTTTGTCAGGTTGGCAGCTTGCATAATAGCGTATTGTAGCACCGTCTGTATAAATGACTTGCACTTACAAACTAGGTTAATAGAGAGTGCTATTGTGTTCTACAGGACATTAATTACTCGCCTTTGTTCTGTAATCAGGAATTTCGTTGTCTACTTTTTTTCTCTTAACTTATAATGAGATGATCAAGTTAGTGACGTAGGACAGTGAGGGATTTACTTCAAACTAACTAAGGAGTTCTAACGAATAGTGTTGCTGTGAGACATTTGCAACTAATTTGTTTCAATTTGAAGTCGTTGTATTTCTCTTGAATCATTAATAATCACAATCTAGTACCATTTGTTGTCTAGAAATAAACTATGGTATAATTTAATCAAAAGTGCTCTATAAAACTTTATGTGGTTGCGCAATGTTATATTTATGAGTTGCTATTGCAATAAACTACATTTTACTCTAAGCTAGATCACGTTTTGTATCATAAATTCCTGAACTGATACACACTTTGATACATTTATGTACAAAGCAGTAACAAAAGTCATGACGTCACAGAATTCCACTTCGCATCTCGGTACACAGAGTTACTCACGCACCATTTACTTCGTCCCGCCACGACTGAGAAGTTCATTCACCAAGATGGTACCTTATACTCACAATTTTTAGTTTACAACAAAATATTATTTTTTGATGCATACATTAGTGTCATGTCTAATAATAATTCAATATCAATGTGTCTTGATCAGTGAATGGCCGTTAACAATATCGTTTTAAGGGAAGGCTATAATAATCTTGCTATTTAGTACACTGTATTCCAACTATTGCATAACACCTACCGCTAGGTGTATGTTTGCAAAAGTTATGTGTGTTTGTTGCATTTCCATGGTTGAAGTAAGCATTTAAGAACTATAGAATGTGTCCGGTATTTTCTGTTTATATCTCAATAGCCTTATAACAGTGTAGTGGGTATGGCGGTAAGCAACGTCGAGCGTGGCTGCTGCCAAGTGATGGTGACCGCCAAGTGTTCCTGTCCTTGCAAGCAGCACCGTAGTTGGTGGTTCGAAGGGAGTCATCTAAGCCGTTGGTCCTCAAGTTAAGTGTAAGAGAGGGCTCTTCAGCCCTAACTTCGCCGAGCAAAATAAAACATTCATTACTATACTTTTGTTAGCCTTAAAAACAAAAAAACGGGATATAAATGTAACCTTGATTTGAATCCTCGTCAGAAGGACAGTACTTTGAAAAGTTTTTTGACGATTATGTAGAAAGAAAATAAGTACTGCGTTTCAGTGAATCCATAAATGCTATCTTAGACCTGTGGACAAAACTTCCTTTTAAAATAAAAAAAGAATACTCCAATTTAAAAACATTTGCACAATCTTAAGGAATTCCTGTATTATCTAAGCGTACGTATTATAGTTTGAAGTGGTAAAATAATTCAAATTTCGAATTCCATGGCAAACAGATTTACCGACTCCTCCTGAGTTCAAAACGGGTTTTAATACTGTGAGTAGATGTCGTTCACAGATTTTCGTGCAGGTTATATTGTATAAGAAATTAATAATTTTTACTAAATAATCACCAACCATGCAACCAACGTTTTTAATTTTGAATTTTAAGCTATTAAGATTTAATGCAAAATGAGTTTTAAAAGATGCGATGTTAAAAACAAAGTGCACGGTAAAGTTGCTTATGTAAGCCTGAGTTCCGGGAGTACAAATTACAGAGTATTTAATCAAAGCACTGAAGTCCACTAAGTTGACGCCGAGTTGGACATACACCTATATAACTTGAGGTTAACATTGAGTAAGTTACTGAGTTAACCTTCATGATTACTAGTACTCTGTGGTTAAAAATTTGTATAGTATAATTTAATAAAGGAACATACCGAAATCTGATAAGGACAACTCGCATCTGGTAAGTGGTAGAGAACACTTTATAGTTCTAACTTCGCCTCTAATAAAGGCATTTTTCATTTCATCTCTGTGTGTTCATTTTACCTTTGTGGAATGAGGTAAAACAATATTTATGAATAAGAAAATTGGTAAAGCAAAATGAAAGTAAAACGAGTGTTAAAATATAGAAGGTAACGCGAACCAAAGAGATGTGGAAACAACAACCCGTGCAAACAAAGAATTCTTTGACCAATTAGTCTTCGGCATTGTGCTCTACTGTTTTTGGTCCCTTTCATCTGATCTCCTCTTTGATTATATCACAAATTTTGTTTTCTTTGATTCAGATTGTTACGCTTTAAGAACACGCTTTTACAATGTGGATAACTCAAATTAGAATGATGTTATCACAATAATTTTAGTACCACATTCGCAAATGTTAATTTAGTTTAAATGCCTTCATTATAATGATTACATTAAATTAGTAGGTTACAATGAGTTAGTTTTTACAGTAGGTAAGGACGACGTGTTTATACCTAAATACACTTAGGTATAAATATGTCATGATTGGTGTCAATGTTAACATTTTTAATTATATTAAAATAATAAATATTTTTGTACGGTTTTAATGTTACACTTAAATTAAACAGTTTTTGACCAACATTGAAGTTAACAAAATTCTCATAAATGGGAACAAAACATGTTAACGGTAGTAAGAATAAATGGCTGAGGAGACACAACAGGTGTTGGGGGATATTGCTGTTTACCATTATTTCGAGGTGTGGCGTAGGCTCTCCTTTATCTCGCAAACGTAACTCAAATTGCATGCGGTTTGTTAATTAATTCTTCACATAACGGACTGAGTTAATCTGGCCAAACATCTGGTAGATTTCCGAAGCTGTTCAATAATTCATGTGGAAGTTGTCTTCATTTGCACGCGGCTTCCAAGGAACAAGTGGCACTAATTGAGACTCAGATAGCCGCCGAGGAATTTGACACGAAAACCGGGACAAGGAGTCTGTGTGGTCGATCCTCAGGCGCACTTCCTGTACGGCAGCTCCTGCTGTTCAAGGTCGTACGAGTGTAACGTGAATCGAGACGAACAACGGCACTGTCCAATCAACGTACTTAACTTGCTTAATCTGTGAATTGCGTTCACCTCTGTATATACAGTATGTACATTCCCTTAACGTTTAGGTCTGTTTTCTCCATCAGAAGATTACAGTAGTATCTATGTTTCATATAGAAAACGAGCACGCAATAGTAATAAATTATAACAACTGTAGAACTTCTTAAGAATATTGCACCGCAACAATGCATTCACAGTAAATTTTCCACTTTGTAAAGGTTTAAAAAAACTTTAATTAAGAATGTTTAAATATATTACGCTTATACTTCAGTACAAAGGTAAGTGGATTGGTTATTATATGTTAAATATCTAACTTGCCGTAATGCTTTGTGTTAATACTTCACTAAGTGTAAATCTCTATATTAACCCTAACAAGGCCAAAGCAGATATTGTGTATTATATACATATGTTAAATGTAATCCCAGTCAGTTCGGCTTACTCACTAGGTATACTCTGTACATATCAAAGTATGTACTGAGTATACTGTAATACTCAGTACAACATATCAAAACCTCACCAGATATAATACAATATAATACATATTAAAACATCACCTGCTAAAAGTACACAATATTGCCACGTACTCTGAACCTATGTCGTATGTCAAATAGGTGGGATTTAACTGTACAGAAAGTTCGACATTGACTGCTGAGAAATAGAAATAGATTAAATAACGCCTACTAGAAAGAAATAAGGAAGGAAATTGATGGGTACGACATGTGTCTGATATGCCAAGTTTGCACGGGAGCTAAATTCTATTAATTGTATATATTAACATTTTTACGTGTATCGTGAAGTCAGTGAGGTGCTGTCAGACTGGGCTGGTAACTGCCAGTCTGTCTGACAGTCCCTGACAGTAGCATGGCCACCTGCCAGCTTGTCAGACTCGCCATACAGTGCCGTGCCGTGTGGTGTGGCAAGTCCAACTTGTGTGGAACACTATAATAGTTTACCGTTCTGTCCGGGTCATGACCACTGTGGTCACTGGTTGGTAATCACCAGCCACTGGTAGATTGATTAGTTCTACTCCCCGCAATAACTCACTCACCAGTCGAGTGACTGACTACTGGTAGGGATACGACTTCGGAGTGTGGTGTGGCAAGTCCAACTTGTGTGGATCACTATAATAGTTTACCGATCTCTGCGGGTCATGACCACTGTGGTCACTGGTTGGTAATCATCAGCCACTGGTAGATTGATTAGTTCTACTCCCGCAATAACTCACTCACCAGTCGAGCGACTACTGATAGGGATACGACTTCGGAGTGTGGTGTGGCAAGTCCAACTTGTATGGATCACTATAATAGTTTACCGATCTCTGCGGGTCATGACCACTGTGGTCACTGGTTGGTAATCACCAGCCACTGGTAGATATATTAGTTCTACTCCCCGCAATAACTCACTCACCAGTCGAGCGACTACTGATAGGGATACGACTTACGGAGTGTGGTGTGGCAAGTCCAACTTGTGTGGAGCACTATAATAGTTGACCGATCTCTGTGGGTCATGACCACTGTGGTCACTGGTTAGCAATCATCAGCCATTGGTAGATTGATTAGTTCTACCACCCCGCAATAACTCATTCACCAGTACAGTGTATACTGGCAGGGATACGTCTACGGAGTGTAGTGTGGCAAGTCCAACTTGTGTGGAACACTATAATAGTTAACCGCTCTCTGCGGGTCATGACCACAGTGGTCAGTGGATGGCAATCATCAACCATTGGTAGATTGATTAGTTGTAATCCACGCAATAACTCACTCACCAGTCGTGAGGTCTAAAGTCGTCTAAAGGTTATTACAGACGTATTATCCCTAATTTTGATTTTGAGATTTGCTTAATCGTATATACAGAAGGCTTGGTTCATTATAATGTAGAATATTATTTTCCAAATTGTTTATTGATACTATTATTCTTTGCATTCTTTGCAGTCATTTGTAAATTGACCTTGTCTGACATTTTTTATGTTTCACTGAAGAGGTTTCAATGGATACCGATGGACACTGTGTGCAGGAAATATTAGTCCGGTCTATTAACTATCCGAATAGTAGAATATCAATTCCCATCACAAAACCATACAATAACGGGTTTCTATGAATTATTTGATTAAAAGCATAAGGAAAGTATAAAATAAATCGTATTTTTGAAATCCGTAAAAAATCTACTTTCTTTAAATTAAGTAAAAGAAGGGTCATTGGATTTTAAAAAATCAACTCGAACCTACGCCTTCTGCTTGCAGTTCTTAAAGATTATTTTATTATATTGTTTAAAAACTAGAAGACATTTCATGCAGATTTCACGCAAAAAACGTGTTAATATAGGTATTAATAAGAGAGCTGTGACAGTTTGAGATTTTAAACCAAAATAGGTTTTTTGAGCGCAGCGAATGAATGACGCAACCAATAATCAACTTGGCCACATTAATTCGTTTATCTTTTTAATACGCAAAGCTTTGTCCCTTTGGTTTTTGCTCGATCTCTTATAGTTTCTAAGATGCCTTCCGTGTGTATAACATTTAAAACACATTTTATATAAAGTTGCCTTAAATTATTTGCGAAACAAAATATTCCAGAATCCAAATGCAGTTATAATTCAACTCAACAGTTATGAGGTCTTTAGTTTTAATTCAACATAGAAAATGGGGTAAAGTATAGTGCATTGTTCAAATAATCTGGGAGTCGAGAGGCAATTTGCACTCAACCTGGATTTTCTTCAAATCGAAATAGGAATTATAAGTAAGAAAGAAGTGAATGTTCAGTCTAACTAGTTTTTGTTTGGGTCGAAACAAGAAAATACTAAACGAATTAAAATACTAAACAATGGGTTTTTTATGAGATATTCTTCTATCGATTTTAGGACAACTAGGATTTGTGTTTGTACAATGCAAATTTACATTCGATTCCTAAACTACATTCGATTTTGATTATGCTCAGCATAAAATGTTTATTTAACGTTCTCTAACTAACAAATTGAAAACACAAGTTCGTTGAGGATAAGGTCATGCAAGGCTATGATTCATGTCAAGTTTACGATACCTATTAATCAAGCATTTATAATATGTTGAGAAAATTGTAAGTTAGTAAGTAAAAACGTTATGAACATGAATTCTTTACTCTTGTTTATTATCAATGTTTATGGGTAATATCTATCACTTATGTTACATGTTATTACAGTTAATTGTAGTAAAGCCGAAAATTTTAATTCTGACAATATTTGGATGTGGGATACCTTTTCCGAAGTTAAAAATTTGATCTTACGTATAGTCAGATTTACAAAGCTTAAAGATATAATTTCCTCACTAAATATCCAAAATGACCCGATTGTTAACTAAGATTCAATGTGGTCATGTACTTTATGATATTTTAATGCTAACAATATTTCTATGCTTCAGATTTGTAATTTAGAGATACAAGATTTTTGACAAATGTGTACGTATGTGTGTGTGTATATATATATATATATATATATATATATATATATATATAATATCCTAAACTTAAGATTTAAAAAATGTGATTTTTAGTGTTACCTAACTTAATAAACCTTTAATAAACCTTCAACTTATCACCTATCAAATTCGAATACCTGATGTAGCTAATATTGTAGGTATTTATGTGCTATTGGTGGAAGTGCGGGGATATTGTCACTATTTACTTAATCAATTTAGCAATAACTATAAAATGAGGGCAAATAATAGCAGCACAAGATCATAAAGTAAACACAGTCAGTCTCAAAACTAATGCTAATCGCATATCAACTAAGCAGCTGGGCTGGATCGAGTGACCAATTTATTCAGTTATTCGAAGGAAAACCGAGAAGATTTAAAGTCCTATTAAATAATTCATGTCGGAGTTACCTAAGTTTGCAGGTTTAAAGGGCCGGACAGGACTAATTGGGGACTTGTGTGGGGAGATAGTGGGGTCGAGTTCACAAATCCACACCGCGTTTGGACCGAGGCAGTGCCGTGTGTGGCAGGTGTGGTCACTATCAATTTTAGCTACCGCTACCGCTGCTGTATGGAGGCATTTTGTAAAAATATTTTATGATAAGTAATCAGGAGCTGGGGAATTGGGTAAACATTGTACATGGATAAATAGGCTTAATGAGTGAAGTATGGATAGAGTGAGAGCTGGGCACCAACAATCACATCCTATTTGGATTCAATCAACTCCCACTTAGAGAATGATCGTGACACTATAGTAGCGGAATATGCATGACCATGTAAGTGTGTGTATTTTCCACTTACGACAATAAGCTGAGGAGATCCCTCACCGCTCTTAGTTCAAAAGAGAAACTTTGCTCCCTCCATCCATCAGGATATTCAGGATAGGTAAGTTTGAGGGTAGGGTCCACCTCCCGAGATTCAGTGAGGAGGGATAACATACTCTATATCTTTGGATAGTTAGCTCTGTTCCAGCCTATTCTAACCATAGCCTCATATTAGGCTAGCAGCATCCTTGAACATTATACGAGCTTTGTCCATTCCAATACAGTCACTTCTGAAATAAAATAGACCTATTGATCAACTCTTTTAAATCAATATTTCAAAATTTGAGATAGGTGATGTGTTGGTCCTGGACGTTCATGGGATCAAATAAAAGTGACACATCGATTTCTGCTGTGCTCAAGTATAGTTTCATCTGGAAGGTATAAAGCAGCTAGAGTAAACCCTCATTTTGTGTCACTCTTGTTTAATGAAATTCATAAAGCAGTTTTTCATTGTAGCTATCAATGAGAAACTAGGCCATAAATCAACCAATCAACCAGAAAAGAATTAGGGCCAAAAATGCACAAACTCGTACGATACTGCGAAATGGACTGCGTCAAATACTTTTTCATTAAAACGCAGAACAGTCATTTACATTACCAGAGTCCAAACATAAATTCGTATGGATGTAGGCAATTCAAGACCACACTTTTTGGACACAGCATCGATTATTCTAGAATTAATTGCTTGTTGTAGCTTTCAAAATCTTTTATTGCAGAGTAACTTTTGCGTCACTCTCGACCTCTTTGGTCACTTCCTACTCAAGTGTAAGTCACGTAGACTAATGGGAACAACTCGCTGCGATGCTGTTCTCCTCCTCAACCCCCCCCCCCCACCGTGCATTGTGACAGCGCAGTTCTGTGACAAGGCGAGGACAGCTGACAAGCCCACGGTCCGGCTCTTCGCTCCAGTGACTGCTGCTAATTAGTCCACTAATTGATTGCGTTTTGTTGAAATGTTTTCCTGGAAGCCTACTTCACTTGATTATAATGCTAGCGTAACATATTTATGTGTTTATTATTCGTTACTTGTAATCCACTTTAAAACTAATTTAAATGCAAGATGATGTAACCCTCAAACTTGTGTTCATACACTTGTACTATTTAGAGCCAAAGATTGCAATATACTTCACATAAAAATATGAAGTGTGTTGATTATTTGCACAAGTTTCAAAGTTTCAACCTGTTTATATGTCCATGGCTTTAATTTATTGCATTAGGATATTTAGTTTTGTCTCTGTGCTTACAAGAAGATTTATTTTGAGCATCCCATTCAGTCTTTTATGTTTCAAAATATTATTCAGTTGCCCTCATGGATACTTATATAAGTCGTTGACCTTTATTTATGTTGAATTTGAACAACTTTGAAGATGTTTGGTAAACTTAAGATTTGACGCCAATTGTCCAGATACTACAGCTATATACGTAGCTTCAGCCATTTCTTAATGATTAAGGACACATGAGTCCTGCTATGAAACTATATTAATATGAATTCATTTTAATATACATCATATTATTAACGCAAACATAATAACTGTTACAAATGTTAGGGATGTAAGTTATTTATAATTCTGCCACTAAAAGGACTAATACTTGTGGACCCCTTTTATAAACTAGCCAGCAAAAGAACACAAGAAATGCGAGTAAACTATGTGTACTGCAAATAAAGTCTTTAAATTGATATAACACAGCTAGCTCATCTTTAAAATATAGTTTATTGATAGAATAGAATAGAAACACTTCTTTATTGAGGCGAAATTGACGAGAAGAAAAGAAATTAATCCATGCACTGAACCTTTTACAAGGAACTTTTAACTGATGTAAGTTTTGTGGTTGAGCTCAGGAGTCAAGTTGGTGAGGGTGGGGGAGAGTGATGTAGATAAACTGTAAGACGACGCAGATTTAGTGGCCACTGAACCTTTTACAAGGAACTTTTAACTGATGTAAGTTTTGTGGTTGAGCTCAGGAGTCAAGTTGGTGAGGGTGGGGGAGAGTGATGTAGATAAACTGTAAGACGACGCAGATTTAGTGGCCACTGAACCTTTTACAAGGAACTTTTAACTGATGTAAGTTTTGTGATTGAGCTCAGGAGTCAAGTTGGTGAGGGTGGGGGAGAGAGTGATGTAGATAAACTGTAAGACGACGCAGATTTAGTGGCCACTGAACCTTTTACAAGGAACTTTTAACTGATGTAAGTTTTGTGGTTAAGCTCAGGAGTCAAGTTGGTGAGGGTGGGGGAGAGTGATGTAGATAAACTGTAAGACGACGCAGATTTAGTGGCCACTGAACCTTTTACAAGGAACTTTTAACTGATGTAAGTTTTGTGGTTGAGCTCAGGAGTCGTTGGTGAGGGTGGGGGAGAGTGATGTAGATAAACTGTAAGACGACGCAGATTTAGTGGCCACTGAACCTTTTACAAGGAACTTTTAACTGATGTAAGTTTTGTGGTTGAGCTCGGGAGTCAAGTTGGTGAGGGTGGGGGAGAGTGATGTAGATAAACTGTAAGACGACGCAGATTTAGTGGCCACTGAACCTTTTACAAGGAACTTTTAACTGATGTAAGTTTTGTGGTTGAGCTCAGGAGTCAAGTTGGTGAGGGTGGGGGAGAGTGATGTAGATAAACTGTAAGACGACGCAGATTTAGTGGCCACTGAACCCGCGGAATTGCTTTGTTTACACCTAACTTATTGTAATTAAACTTTCAATGCAGTTTCGCTCTAAAGCTGTCCGTGTTTCAAACAGAATTCAACAGAATATAAAAAACATTGGTTTTACAGAATTCTAGTAAGGTAAATCTTTAATTAAGGAATTTAATTGAAGAAACGGAGTTATTGTAAAGAGTTTGGTTGTTAAATGATTTACAATTAATGCTAATATAGTATTGTTTGCTGGAATGTAAAATAGTTATTTCACATTTGATGCTTCAAGGTGTCAAACTCAAACAAGGATTCCCTCCCTTTAAGGGGTTATTTGATATGGTTCAAGTAATTTTTTTATAATTAATTGATAAATATTGAAGAGCTGAATGAAGGAACTAAATCAAAATCCATGAATTATGCTCTATCTAATAAAACTTACCGGACTGCAGTGCAATGTGATTTAGATAAAATAAATAATTCTATGTATAATTTTTAACTATGTACAGTAATTCACTAAAACCTAGTGCTTCATAACTGTTATAATATGAAAGATGTGTTAGCTGTTATTAACAAAATTTAGAGTATTATAGGCTATAATAAACATGTTTACGAGTAATATAGAAAGTTGATCTTTTGACAAATAATGTAATATAATGTTTAATTTAAAATGTTATTACATAAGGCATTCTGGTTTGTGTAGAATTCAAGATGTTTATAGATGGGTAATTTTCAAAATTGGAAACAATAGCTCCAAGAGATAGCCTCGATCACGAAATCCCAACCAGGTTAAAAAAAAATAAAAAAATAAAAATTCTGCAGAATGGTTTATTAGCCATACTTACAACAACTAGTCTTGCATTAAGGAGTTAAAGCAATAATGTTGAAAACGAGGAATTGGCAAGAGATAATTAATTGCTTTGTTTGTTTCCGATAGCATAACTGTTACAGTGGGTGGTAGACGGTTTAAGTCATCCCATTGTTAAGATATGGCGATGTTTGTAATCAGAGTTTATGGCTTCTGAAATTATGTCCTAGATTAAAATGAGCTTATTACACCGATTTTATCTTCTCAAAGTTTCCCTTCCTTGGTTCGAAACACAGTCGTAAAGTGATAATGCGGCCAATTTAAACTTGAATAATTTACATTGTTTAAACTATATTGTTGTATGTGCGACTGACATTATTTAAAGCACCATTATAATAATTTTTACACGTCGTATGCAAAGATATTCCTACAATAAATTAAGTTTTATTATATGACTACTCAACCAAACAAATGTTTAGTGTGTTGAAGCAATCGATTTCTCCCTTATAACGTAATATTATTATACATTATCCAACCTAAAGAAGTGTCTATTGAATAAGAAAATTTAAATTGACGTTATTCATAACAAAGAAAAGACAATCCCTAAATTAAATTCAGTTTCTTTAACTTCAACGAAGGTACCAATTTAAATATACTATGATGATCAATTAAAAGTTAGTTTTGTGAATTAATTAATAAAAACAATTAAACAATTATATATTTATAAAAAATCAAACAAATTTACTTCTTTCTGAATTATTTATTATTCTTATTTCTGATTTTAAGGATTTATTCATGAAACTCTATTAAGTTTGATTGATTTACCAGTACTTTAAATACAAGGTAGGAGTAACCCACACCCAGTGTCGTGTAACAGGGTTCCATAAAGATGCAAATACATTTTTAAGTTTGTAGCTCGTTTCATAAGGCTATATGTGTTACTATGTCACATGTAAAAATGTTACGATTGTTCTCAAATGTTTACAAATTTATTTCTTATGTTACCATCATGGTTACGCATTAGACTAATGTAATAATATAAACATGTTCAATAACGCTCTTATGGAGAGACATCGGACTCTGCCTACGTAGAAATCAAGCTCATTTTAAAATTCCCAGTGTATAGGTCATATCGTAATCGAACACGTCTCGAGAATTAATGCGAACGGACAAATACACATACGGAAATAAGATTTCCTGCTCCTCGAGTGATAGGCGTCGTTAACGCTTAGCCTGAAATATAAACTTATGATAAGAATAATACAATAATTACTGAAGTTTTCCAGAAAAAAGACTGGTGTAAAATAAATAGGTTCACCGCTAGAAGTCGAAACATGTTCGTATATCTTATACACACCAATCAAACTATAAAAAATGAGAATATCGAATAGGTTATCAAATGCAGAGGATATTAAGACTAGTTTTTAACATGATTGTTAATGCTATGAAGTAAATTACAGAGTAATCTTGGTTTATTGAAGAAACACTTTATAGATTATGAATAGATAAAAAAGCCAACGTACAGGCAGCGTGATGGTGAGTAATATTTTAATGCCCAATTAATCCGTCGACATATAGTGATTTGAGGTTATCTGGGCAAAATCTAGTGGATTTCTCAAACTACTTGATTATTCATGAAGAATCTGTCTCCATTTTCAAACAGCTTCTACAGTACAAGTTAGACTAATTGAGGTGGTGATGGTAGCCACAGATTTGGCGCTAAAACCGACACAAATCTTGCGTGTGGTCTGAGCACATTATTTGAGATTCTAGCTCGGAGCCCGGCGCACTAAAGTGTAACCAATCAATGTCAGTTTTAATTGGAAATATTAAAATGAATGTGGAACGAATATAATTTACGAGCGCCTGTCAGAATAACGAAGTTGGAGGAAACATCTTACGACGCGATTTCGTTCCGGGAACATCACGTCGCGTTCCTCCCAACGTTCCTCATGTCCAGTTCTAATGCAACATATAAATCACGTATGCACAAAGACACAACCACCAAGACAGGCTAGCATAAACCATACAAATCCTTTCTTTATTTTTACATAAGGGCAATTTATTACGACATAAATTTTTGAATTGCACATTAAAATATATAGCATTAAAAATTGTTGGCTGAGCGTCAGCGAAGCCTATTCTTCGTAGGGCTGGAAAAGTTTCATCTCTTTCTGCATGTACGTCTGTCCGTACGATATTTCGAGAACGAACCAACCTAAAGACTTTAAATTTTGCAAGAAGCTTCATTTGTACATAAGGTTCGATGATTGTGTATATCTCTCCTTAGGATTTGGCTGAGTCTATAATTAGTATGGTATCTTCAGAATGAATTGTGAACTATAAACCTGAAAAATTGTATATTCTGCTTAGCTATCTATAAAGGTTCTGGAAAAGTTCCTATTCAGCCTGTTTTTCTGTCTACCTGCGTGTCTATTTCCAGTTGTATGTATCAAGAACGAATTTAGCGATGTCATTGAAATTTTACAAGTAACGTCTTTGCTACATTGGGTTTGATTATTAACAGGTGGCTGAGCTTTTGCATAGTTTAACTATCCGCAGAATACATCGAGAATCTGTAAACTGTAAATTTTGCGTGTAACTTTATAAATAAACAAGAATGAGTTCAGTGAAGGTGCGAGCCTATCCATGGGATTTGACTAAAGCAAAACATTGAAGTCCATATCTAATAAGCAGACATAATTTTCTCTTCTGTCTGTCTAGAGGCTGTAAAAATTTATTTTCTGACTGTTTGTCTGTATGTCTGTCCCTAGGGCACCTTGAGGATGAAATACGCTAGAAATTTCGGCGAACCCTATTGCTTATACTTGGCGTGACATATTATGTCATAAATGTATTGATACATTAAACATATATTTCATTTATCCGCGGATAAGCTATTACTGTTAATTTACACTGAACGTAGATTATCAATATAATTTATTTAAAAATTGTTTTTGTTGTGATCTATACATATATCTGTTATACGAACAGATTTAAAACCAGTGTGTTTTGATTAAACACCGTATTCCTCACATTTGCACAACATCAAAGATAACATACTTAGTTTTAAATCACTTATCGTCCATTAAAACCGTCCAATAGGTATAGTAATTTATGAAAATATTTATTTAATTAAATATAACATGTGTATCCTATACTTAATAAGTCGAAATCTTCTAAATAAAAGCACGATAAGGTCGTTGACTGTACATAACTTACATTAGTTGCTAAGCAAATACTTCAAAAATAAAAATTATAAAATATTCGCCTACAGAGTGTATTGTAAATGGTAAACTGGCCTTTTAAACATACAAGTGGCACAACATGCATTATAGAAGCATGCTTGTGCATGTTTCTATATTGCCTACGGAATCAGTAGGCGGACGTCTCGCCCATACAGTGTAATGGACGAGAATAATTTTGTTTTACTTTATGTTGTCATAGATATTTAAGTAGGTGTCTGAATACATATCAAGATTGTAAAACATGTTCAAAGACAAAGGTCATTGTTTTAATACATATCTTTCGTAGAATATTATACAACCCTTTATATAAATAGTCAAATTATAAATGCCGCAAATAATCACTTTGGTTTATACTAATATTAAATACTGTTGGTTATTTAAATTAAATGCGATGTTTTGTATTATATTAAACTTTCTTCATTGTTAACTAATAAAAATGTGTAAAATACTTACTTCTACAAGTTCCTTATGGAAAAATTAGTGGCTTTCTGTATTGTGTTCCTTTAGGATGTTACTTTCCTTGTCCCTTTAGGTGTGTTTCATAATAATGTTTTACATTAGGTTTAAAACATAATTTTCATCTAACTAATTTTCAGGTTTTTTATTAATTAATTTACTTTATTTTCTACCCTAACATATAGTCGTAGTAGTTCAGTTTCTGGTTTGTTTCTACCTTTATTTTATAATGAAATGTATGTGTTCTTAGATAAAAAATTATGCAAAAAATTAATCTACTTCGAATAGCTCTATTCTACAATTTTAATGTCAAAATTCATGGCAACTATTAATTTTGAAAATATCACACATTGCTTATTAGTTACATGAAGGTAGAGGGATATAAAAATATAGGAGCTAAGCTGATATGTGTGATACATGTAATATGATTGTACTACTGAAATACCAACATTTTCCTCATTAAGTATTCCTCAAACATTACTCTTATTAGTGAATTTTATGAAAATCTTAGTTAGACATAACAATACCACCAGTAACGGTAAGAATGGATGGAGGTATCTTACCTTGTATTGGGCAATAAAATGTAATCTCCAGTTTGGTAACTTACCTGTAACAAAAAACAATGGGTTTTATTTATTTACTTTGTGTAACGTAAATTAAAGAATGAACGAACAATATTCCAACTTTCAACATGAATTTGTGTGTTTTACATGTATTCTTGTGTGAATACTTGGGCGAGAAAATTGAGACGAAACCGTTGCGTCGTGGCTCCGATAACCATGAAAGTGGGAGAGCTGTTATCGCCTTTTGCAGTGTCGAGTGGGAGAGACAGAAGTAGGATAAACAAATGCAAGATACTGGAGTGATTACGGCCTACAGCACGTGCTGTTGTACAGGGGACACCGCTGCATAGAGAACACCTTTATTGATTAAGGTTTGCATAGAGCAATGCGGTTCGTTCGGCTGATTTAACAATACGGGAACCGAGAATCAATATATTTTGCTATATAAGAACCTAGTATTTCGTAAAAATTTTTAGCGAGTTTTCACTTACGAGTGAAATCCATCGTGTTAGTTTAGATGGAAGTCGGTATGGAAGTGAGGGTATAGAACACTCTATGAGAAATGAACAAATGAACTTCTTTTATTTTTACACCCTTACAACCACACATTAGACACTTTAATAGTAGTTATCTGTCAAATACAAGTTATATCCTTGTACTGACACTTATATTACTTTTATTTTATTAGTTTTTAAATTATGAAAATATAAAAAATATATTCTGTGAAAAATATTTGGTGCTACGTCATAAACACTTTTGATTCCCCCTCATTTTGGCCGCCAACAAAACTATGTATTTTTTCGGGAAATCCTCTATTCTCGCATCCAAATTCAAATAGCATCAATCACAAAAATGTTTTGAAATATCATTATTTCCTTGAATATAAAAATATTTTAATGTAAGGGAATAGATTATACCATTATTAAATTAGAACAAGTTAAGTATAAAAGTCATATTAAAATAACTCAACAAACTTTTATAGTTATTAGGTGGTAAAATAAATATTCTGAAATCCTCATTTTACAGAAAATACTATAACGTTTTGATCTTGTCATAAAACTGGTTACAGAATAATATGTTGGTGAGTGTATATTTTTTATCATAGACCATCGATGTCATTTCACTGATATTACTATTTTAACCACAAAATGGTATACAATTATTCCTGGCCCTGGCTTGTCCATAAAACTTACACAGCTTGCTGTGAATTATTTTGATCAACAGTCGAATTTCTCCTTTATGGCACTGATTGATTTGACTGTACAATTGTACCCGTACAATTCATATTATCAAGTTTAAACATTCGTCATATAATTATAACTGTCATACATACAGAAAACCAAATGAACATTTACATATAAATGAGACCCGCCTTAAAAATGATGAAAGGGACCGGCTGGGCCGGCATTACAGACAAGCTCGTGCACATTGTGCACTTTCACTGTCAACGTACTTGAGGAATGGTTCACTGGTCAAGGCCATGGCTGCAATGATTGAATTTGATGATAGCGTTGTCTGCTCTGTCGTGTTCAAGCAACATAAATTCGTAACTGTCTAATATTTAAAAGTCACGAAGGTCCAGTTGTAGGATTTGTATTGATAACATAAACCCTAATTGTAAGAAATAATTATAGATGGAAAAATCCAATTTTACGCATTTATTAACATGTATATTTACTCTTATTTCCACCGTCAGACTTGTTTAAAAGTAATTTATCTCAGCAATAAACAACTCAACACGAGACAGAAATCGATTAAGAAAAATAATGGTTGGAAATTGAAACCTTGAGGTACTCCATACTCAATATTTCAAAAATTAATTACCAAATAGGATATGGGGTTTACCAAATATAAATTTTGGGCTCTTCTCGTAGTTTACCATCAAATGATTTCATCGTATCGGTTCGGTGGAGTCTCAGTCGTTGTGAACATATGGTCACAGGAGCCCATCCGGCTCGCGTGAGCAGTGGGCAGTAAACAGACTTGAGAGTGTCAGGGAGAACTAGATGAAGTGTGGGAGAGACAGGTCAGTTGGCACCTTGTCTGTCTCCGGGTGTGGGTGGCGGAGATATACGGCAGACAACAGACTAACCGCGCATACGAACCAGTTAAGTATTGGTTCATTGATTAATCAACGCTCTCCCTATTACTTTAGTACTTCCAAAAGGTGATCAAGGCTCATTAAGCAACATCATGTACCATCATTACTAATTATAAAATACATAGTGTTACACGAGGTTCAAATTTATTTGCACATATACTCATTGTACATTAAGTGTATAATGTACTTTTAGTTATATCATTATAGGAGTATAACTGATGGTGTACAAAAAGGTACAGAAAAGTTATGTTATTTATCAATTGATTAAGTTTTATTGAACAGATATAAAGTGAATCGAATACAGTAATGTTGCAAAAGTTACAAAAAAATAGGTGCTCTATGGTGATAGCTTAGACGATGCTGTGCTAATGAAGGTGAAATTTAAAGGGGACCTTTTTTATACTACTACTAATGGCAGTACGACTTTAATGATTTGAATATAGGAGTATATATTAATTAAATTTAAACATTGGTTTAAACTTTAAAATATAACAATATATAAAACACAAACTGCATAAAATAATTTCATCTGGAATTAAATAATATGTTTTTAAAATTAATATAGTAAATATATATATATATATATATATATATATATATATGTATATATATATATATATATATATATATATATATATATATATATTTTCATGAAAACACAGAATAAATTAACCATACTTTGACGTTAACATAAAAAAATAAAAAACACTGACGCTAACATAACATAACTAAAAAGCAGTATCAACAACGTAATACACGAATATTAACAACTACGATATATAAATAACGTAAATACATAAGTTAATAAACTATATAATTATATATCATAGAAAAATAAAATCAGTATTTAAGATTAGCATAGGAAAGAAATGACGTTTTCCTGTGGTAGAGACAACCAGTTGAATTCATTATCCTGAGGTTGAGCCTCTGGTGAAACAGTAGTGAGAACCCTCTGTGGATCACACACAGATGCACGCAATGGACACAGATAGCGCCACAATGGCAACATATATCCTCGGTTACGGACTGTACACTGTACGCTAATTGAATATACACCAAGTACAGTCAGGAGTAATTATGCTGTCACAGATAGGTTGAACAATTGCTGATATTCCAGTAGACTTGCATATGAGGCATGTTCAGTGGTCACATAAATCCGTTAACCAGTCTTCAAGTTCTTAAAAGTAAGTATCAGTGAAATACATCCATTTTAATGCTACTAATTACAAAGTATTCTTTACATAAGTAATGTAAAATAGTGACGTTTAAATCTATGCTCGTGGTTTGTTATTATTTTCTAAGTATACAGCTCTAAATTGTAAATGACGCGTACAGTATATACACTGATAAAGTTAAAATCTTAGAACTAAATCGAACATAAAAAAACAAATTCAGTATATAATTTCCAGTTACCTCTTAAAATATGACTCGACGTCATGCCTAAGAACATTAGTGATGAGTGTACATGAACAGTTACTAGATATTAAGAAGCGAATGGCACAAAATTATAACAACAAATAATTTCCAGGTATATACCATACTTAAACTATGTAATTGCACAGGAAGTCATACCTCAATACTTCAAACCACAGAAATATCATATCCTAAAACACCGTTAAAAACCAGACCCCAATAGATTTTAGCTTCCTACCATCTCCAAAACCTGAGCTTAATATACTCTATCCACGAACTAACCACAGTAAATCCTTAGTTGCATACCATCCTCAAAACACGATCTCAATGAACCCTATCTTCAAACCATATCTAAAACACGGTTTCAATACACCTTAGTTTCATACCACCCTCACTACTAAACTCAACCTCAATAAACAATAGCTTAATGGTATCCTCAGAACCTTCCAACTAAAAATCTATATTCAAACTATCCTAAAAAACCGACTTCAATAAACATTACCTTCAAACTAACCTGAAGAATAACATCAACACACACCAGCCTCTAACTGATCCCAAAATATAAACCCACAAGCTAGAGCACTTCAATTATGGTTTCGAGATACATTTTATTTTCATTTCAATGTTAACGTCTTACTTAAAAATTATAATTTGTGAGGCTGTAACAGTAACATGGAAATAGTGTTGGACAGTTACAGACACGCATACTAGAAATCAATACATTTACATAGGGTATTTAAAAATATTCATATAATAAAATCAATATTATGATTTGCATCAGTAATAAAACAAATCTTAGTGTAATGACTAGAATTATAAGTTATTAAACTGTAAAAGAAAAGCAGTTTGTTCGGATTGGAAATTTACGTAATAATACAATTTTTTATTAAACATCTTCACTCAAAAGTCTACCCTAAAATGTGTTTGGAATGTTATATCCTTTACGTTTATCGACCGACATTAATGTTTGGGCTATGTGTTGGATGTCATGTAAACAGAGTTTATTGCCAAGAGAGTAAGATTTGTTGTTAAAAACGTTGTCAAATCTCCCTTATCTACATATGTACTGACATTATAACGTCTAATTAGTACAATTATGGAAATCTGCCGAATCGATTAGATCTCTATTATTCATAATTAGTTATTTTTCGGGCTCGGAATGATCCTGCGGGCAGGTCCGGTCCTGCAAGCGGTGTGTGCACCCGTCATTACTAGCTGATATTAACACGTAATTTAAACAAGACGCTGATGGCTGCGTGGGTCGGGAATTTCATTCGTGTAGGCTGGAAGCACAGCCTACATGCGAGTCATTATGCTGGAGCTGACAAACTGAAGTAGTATTCCTGAACAGTTTTAATTCCAGTACAACTTATTCACTATCACGATATACGAGTGTATGTTCCCCTTTATGATGTTGCCATTTCCAAGCTTCGCGAATTTATAATAGTCATAAAATAAACAAGTAACCGAATAAATTCAAGAGTTTCTCTATTAACACGCAACCTTTTTTATGTAGCAAGTTATGAGTTCATAATTTATACAATTGAAAACTAATTAAACTATTGGAAGGCAACCACAGGTTTCGTTCCTAATAGAGGCGAAAAATTTGAAATAGGCCGACTTATATGGATATTTAGTATAGTTTTTGGAAAAAATGAATATAATTATACGACGATGGCTGAAAAATATAATTAACCTTTAAGAAGATAATTTCAAAAATATATCTTACACTAAATAACTGACGTACGATTTTCAAAGTGATTTTCTTACCATAGGGTAAGTGCAGTACTTATTTGGGTTTGTAAAACCAGTCTATCTTTACTGAATAAATGTTGAGTCCTATCAATTGAAATTCTACCTAAAATTACGTAATAGTAATTGTGCACCAAAATCCAGCGAAGCATATTATACAAGAATGTTATTAATTTATGACTATCACCCCAAGGCATCAAGAACGGAACGAACAAGTAGTGGCAGTACCACAAAAAAGGGTTATTGGTCTACAAAGCATTTGCCCCGAGCAGTGACCGCTTAGCTGCCTCACATTTTAAACTGCTCTTCAGTCGAGCTCAGCCTTTTATCTGCAAAGCGTTTCGATAAACAGGATATATAAATCAACTTTCGTTTTTTAATGTTTTGTTGATGCCATGTTCTCAGTAAAAATTGTACCAAAATCATCTTTTTATACAATAAGATACCGAATTAATTAAATTTGTGTGTAGTGCTATATGCACAGGTTTTACTTAAGATTCTTAAATCAATCAAAGGGTTTTAAATGTATGATAATTACAAAATATATTAGTAAATTACACTACTTATTAGTTATATTACGAAGAGAAGCTTGTAGTAGATTTCAAGGTTGTAATACTGAATAATCAGAATTTATCTGTAGGCCTACCTTTACCAAATATGCATACAGAAAGGAACTAACTAGTACGAAATGCAGAAACAATTAACAATTATTAAATATGTGATTTTAAAGGTTAAAACATAAAGAATGTTATGTATGAGATAAAACTACGTGCGAAACTGTAATGAGCGAAAGGGACATTGGAGGCAACACAACAGTGAATGTCCAAACCGTTACCAGGAACTGCGACAGTGAGGTAGTGACTCACAAGCTGACATAATCGTTAAATACAGGTCACTGGAGATTACTGGCGCTCACACGCACTCACACTGGCACGATCACAAGCGCACGTGACATTCCTACCAATGTGCAGACATGTCACGACACAACAGTGAATGTCCAAACCCTTACCAGGAACTGCGACAGTGAGGTAGTGACTCACAAGCTGACATAATCGTTAAATACAGGTCACTGGAGATTACTGGCGCTCACACGCACTCACACTGGCACGGGCACAAGCGCACGTGATACTCCTACCGATGTGCAGACATGTCACGACACAACAGTGAATGTCCAAACCGTTACCAGGAACTGCGACAGTGAGGTAGTGACTCACAAGCTGACATAATCGTTAAATACAGGTCACTGGAGATTACTGGCGCTCACACGCACTCACACTGGCACGGGCACAAGCGCACGTGACACTCCTACCGATGTGCAGACTTGTCACGACACGGCAGAGGAGATATGCGCTACAAACATGCAAAATATCTGAAAACCTCGTACACAACTTGTTAACTTTTCGGATTTCTGTATAGTATGCATATGCATTTTCATATAGGATGTTATGATTTGTAAAAATTGAAAATATCCTGAATAAGTAAGGTTTTAAATGGCTAACCAAATTTTTCTTAATATCATTCATGGGGTTTTTTTTACGCATCTTCAACGTCACCATTATTAGTATATTTCGCCTTTATAATCCAGCGAGGGGTTATTATATATTGCACGTATCCTTTTACTGGTTCTAACTCCATCACTTGGTCAAAGGACGGATTTTTGTTGGATATTTATAGGATAGCAGCTAAACTCGTTCATATTGTAAGAAATACTATTTTGCAGTTGCACAACAAGGTCTCACAAGGCGTAGCTTTTCCGAAATGGCCCAAACTTTAATTTAAATCATTACAATTTATTTACCGTCATAATGACAAAAGAATAATAACTAGTAAAGGTTGAGTCCAATTTCAAAGTTAAATCATACTCCCTGTTGGTATTGTGCTATAAAAGATAGAAAATAGCCCTTATGGCTCAGAGAGAAAGAGTGGGTAGATGTTTGTGCTCGATAAAGATACAACAAATTGTAAATTGTTTTAAAAGTTAGGAAATGTTATGAGAATTCCAGAACACTGTGTGTTTTGTGCTTTCTCTAGGTTTGTTTAATAAAAGACATGTGAATATTTTAACGTTTTTAAGACCGCCAAAATTGAAACGAAATGGCGTAACAAACTTGCTAAAGAACTTACCCGAGATATTTTAAGAACAATTTTTGTACCAAATTTGCCTTTTTGGGACAAGTTTTGTTTCTAGAAGCCATGTTATAATATTTTAAAGGAGGAGTTTATAGGCTCTGGGGGTGATGTTCGGTGAAGCTATCCATCAATTTGTGGTAATTTACTCCATGAGGACAATTACAATAGGCTGTTTTTTGGGTAAAATCTACGTAAAATCGATTTTACCAAATTTTACACGCGATGATGAGTTGTATTGAAATCATAGAAGAATTATTTTAGTTAAACCTAATGACTAATTGATGGTAATTTCATGTACTTGCAGAGAAAATATAATGCAGTTAAAAGAAGTGATGTAGACTGGTGTGGGCAAGATTAAAAGAAAAGGATATTTTGTAAAAATGCATAAGACAAAGAAAATTGTTATCTACGAAGGGTTCGTATCTTGAATGTATAAAATATAACAGTAAAGTATTTTGACACATACATTGTAAAACAATAAATGGTTTTTAGAGTTTTAATTTTGAAATTAAAAAAAAAATAATACATCAGTATTTTCACAATGCCTAGTAATATTATGCAAACCTGTTAATTTTGTTCAATATTAAAAGTATTTTTGCTTAAAACAATATTTCCCCAATGTAAGGTCGAGAAACCAATAAGATTAAGAAGTGCTATAGAGCCGCGACAACAGCTGACGAACCGTGTGGGAGGTTTAATATCAGAGAAAGGTTGTGTCTGATCCATAAACTGTTTTTGTCAGAATCTATCATCCAAACAGTGACGTCTTACTTTGCGGTTTGTTTGTAAAATAGCTTCCGCATTGAGAATAATGTAATTAGAAATTCCTTGAACATCAAAATGAACCTTTTTTGCGTCATCGAGGTTTATCATCATTCCATAATTACTTTGGCATGTTTTGCATCATATATATATATATATATATATATATATATATATATATATATATATATATATATATATATAGAGAGAGAGAGAGTTTCATGATATTATATGTATGATCTAATTCAGCATTATCTAGATTGTAGTAGAAATAATCTACGGGTCTTTACGTTTAATAATAATTATTCCTTTTATTAAGCCATCGAATTTAACAGTTTTCGACCTAATTTTTATATTTAATCTAGACTATTTTATGTTTCCAGTCTATAAATGATGGCACTGAGCAATCATTGATAGTCTCACAGAATAATTCTAAACAAACCAATTTTATGAAAACCCCTTCATATTTACAATAACTTTGTCAAACTAGACAAGTAATGTTACGGGAAAACATGAGGTTTCCCGGCATTCCCAATTAATCAGGCTCAAGCCGATTCCTTCTTACTCTTCCATGCAACGACAGCCTTCCAGCTAGACAACCTTGATCATGGAACCTTCTGAATCCAGACCTGAAATAATAAGCTTCATGTTAGGATGAGGATTATCCCAGCTAAATCAGTAGGTATTTAACGGTGTTTTGGTGGTCACATGGCGGAATTAGCCGGGAATGCATCATGACTGCCATTAATCCCGAATTGCCGACACCATAGTGATATAACTGTAGGTGGCTAAACCGGCCTGTAATCCTAATTCTCCAGCCACATATTGGGATCCGGAATACTTGTGGCTTCACGCACAGCAATATCTCACCAGCCTCGTGGCGATGTTGGTAATTCACCAGCTTCAGCGGTGATCCTATCTCGCCAACTTCACGACAGTATCGAGTGTATACCGGTTAATTCAACTTGTAACTTTATCTAACCAGCTGTGATGGGCATTGGAAATGAACGGGTAAGACCGGCCAGTAATCTCGCCAGCCTGGAGGTAGTGCGGTATTGGCAGTGCACCAGATTCTTGAATGTTGTGAAACACGAGGAATATTGAGTGAATAATTTGCTTTCAAAATTCGAGTTAGATAATATTTTTTTTATATATAAGTGATTTATCTAAGACAACTACGGATTTTAAACTTAAGATTCCTCTACACTGACCTAGAAAGTGTTACTGGAACTGTTCGAGCTATTCATTCAAATATTGTAGAATTCTGCAGAGAAGAACGAGATATTTATTGGTAGAAAGAACTGTTTTACTAACTCAGGGCGGCAAAACACTGCCCTTTTAACTTTAACTTAAATTCCTATAATTATTGATATAGGAAAATCAGTGTCAATTATCTCAGGACTATTATTTATTAATATCACATACTCGCGGGTTTGCCTGCAATTTCTATGCAACATCCCGTGTATTTGATTGAATAGCTTCCACGATTTCAGTAACTATTTTAGACCAGTCTAGAGAAACTCCAAAGTCGATGTTCTTACCTTTCTTAGTGAAAGCACTTGAGATGTAATACGATAGGGTCCTATGTTATTTTTAAAATGAAAACAGTCATACATCAAGGACCACGTACTCATTTTTCAGTACCCATGATTTATTGAGATGATTTATTTAGAGGACCAGAGGTTAAACAAAATTGCGTCATACTTATTTCAGGTTTTGCACCTCTAGTTAAAATTAATTTGAGTTTGCAATTTTGCCCCGTGAAACAATATAAATATACGTATATAAAATGTTGTAAGGAGCTTGGATTTCAAACAGTATAGTTTTCAAAACTGTTTGGAAGTAGATATTGTTATTAAAATTAAAAACTAAAATCAACATCAATAACAGTAAGACATTTCAATACTTACACTATGACAGTTTTCATTCATACGTAAAGATTATATATGATACAGTAAAGTACATGTTCTTGCTTCCCAATCTCTTTTACTATATCGTGCTCCTAGGTCCAGTCTAGGAATTATATCAGAATTTATATATCTAATCAGTATCTCATCCGTGAGAAATGGATGCGATTTCCCCTCGACGATTTCCGTCATAAAAATTGCATTTAGTGTATCATGTATAAGCAATCACGATACACTTGTTATAACCACAGGCTCACTGCGCTCGCTTTTTTCCTTTAATTGTCACGAAGCGAATACCTTGTCGAATGCTAATGCCCAGTCCCTCCGTTTTTTGTTCTTTCAGCTACTGTAAATACCTGTACCTCAATGTCTAAGAAAACCAAATTCAATACCTTACATGTACACATTCACAATTTAGTTCATTAGGTAAAATCTAGAGTATATTATTTGTTTTTCCTTGTTACCTCGATGTTTAAATAAGAAGTGTAGCTATGCTTGATATGCTTTGACACTAACAAATAAACAAATCGAAAATAGTGGTTAAATTAAATAAATATATAGTTGTGCTGTCATAATACAATGGCTACACAAAAGAGTTGATTACGTTTAACACGCTCTTTCAATTCATATTACACAACTTTGAGACCAAGATGCCATTTTTCTGCATTAAAGACCAGCGGGGCGTAACCCGGAGGGAGTTTTGAAATAAGAATACGCCTATACTAACGGACGCTAATGTCCATGTAAAATGTCAGTGTAATCGGTTGAATAGTATATGAGTGAAAGCAAAACAGACAAACAAAGGCAATTTCATATTTATAATATTATTAGGAATATTTTAATACCAATTAATAAAATATTTCTCTTATTGAATCCCTGTTATCCTTGGAAACCCTCTTATTGAATATGAAATTGCGTGCAAAGCTAGTAACTTCATATTTAGTTTGCAGTATATTATATAGAAATATTGAATGATTCATACTTCGGAACGTACCATAGTGTCTGCCCTTAAATGAGGTACACTGGTCTTGTGTTAAAGAATTAAATATAATTTCTAAAGTGTGTACTGATAATAAATTTGTTCGCAATCTATCAATAACTAGCGGCACTGTAGCATTTTAATGAGCCGACCAGAGTGATTAGCCATTCAGCCACTCTTATAAACCACATCATAACTGACAAGTCGAGAAATGTGTAGGGTGATATATTCTTCAAGTATTCCAGATCATAAATATGTAAATATTGCAGATTACAAAGTCATTTATTGCAAACTGATATGCAAATGAATGAACCATTTGTCAAAATAATACTATAAATAGTTTATTTATGTGGTATTAAGCTTTCAGAATGAAACTTCAGCAATGTATTTGAAATGGATTGTGCAAACAGTACAAATAAATCTTGATGTAACAAGTTACATAAAAATTGACCTATACAGGGCGATTCCTATAAAAGTGTGCATTTTTCAGAGTTAATGGAGAATTTAAATACAAAAAGTTATTGTTTATTACACTGGGTGTCGCAAATGTTTCGTTTCCAAGAAAATTAAGAACTTGTGAAACGCCCCCTTAAAAATAACCAGAAAAATAAAAAAAGTGCTGGGAATCAAGACATGAAGGAACACTAGAACACCATGTTACTGGAGGAAGTACTAGATTGTCAGGAACCGAATAAACAGAGTGGTATGCTGACGAATATTTTTTTCAAATGTTTTATAATTGTAAAGATTATAAGCATTTTATAATTTGACTCTTCAAAACTATATTGAGTTTATTAAAGAACATGAATTACCAAATGATCTGGAAACTAATACACCAGAAGCCATAAGGCAATGTGTATGGTATAATAACACAGCATGGGATTATTTTAAATTAATAGAAATGTATGTTAGAAATAAATAAATCGTCACCACGCCACTTTTGGTGGAGGTAGAAATGGGACGGTATAAAAAGGGTTAAGTATATGAAGTGAATATTTCAAATAACATTTTTTTAGCTTGGCACATTTAAAAGCATTCCGCAGACAGGTAATTACGCGTTAAGTTAGAGTTACGAAAACATGTACCAACCCCTAAAGTTGCGGCTTTTAGTCTGTGTGACTGTTGGTTTTAATTGTATCAATCTAGGAAAATTATAATATGAGAAAAATGTTTTTATATTTTTGCTATTCTATACTCCTCCCTCCATTTCTAACCCACCGAGACTAATATGGATGACGGTTTCTTTCTTAGAAAACAGTTCTATATCAATTTCTAGAAAACCCATGTTGTGTGATTATATAGAGCAAAATTACAAATTAATATTCTGCACAAATAAGATTATCTGTCTGAAGCAGACAGATAATTGCAGTGTTCAACAAGCTAGACAAATGAGATAATTTAAACATTTAATTAAAACTGTCACGAGAGTGAGATGAAGTAGAATCGTCAAAAACAGGATCGCTCAAGGATGATAGGTACTGTCCGGAGTAATTTATATACAATTAGAGACTAATCCATTACTCTATTGGAGTAATAGTATGTGTAATTAGTCTTTAAGAAATAAAGACTTTTGACAGACATTAAATATATGCATTTTTCATCCTTTCCTTGAACTCAAATATCAACTGTGAGAGAAATTGTGCAGCAGTTAGAATTTTGATAAACCATTCGCAACGTTACTCTATTAGTGTGTATGTAAATTTGTGTCCTGGGATAGATGGAAGTATCAGTCATCTAGATTACTTTAAGCTTATGATACGTTAAACAGCAATGTATACACCAAAGATAGGATTTTACTTCAATTTTTCAAGACGGTTATCATAGACAAGAGGCAAATAACATAATTGAACCCATAATTATCACATCTTTAGTACTTTACCATTTCAGAGTTACGTAGCACATCGAAGCAATTTCTTGGACCTGTTATGTTACATTTATTTACTACCTTTTTTGCTTTGTTCAACAGAGCAAACTGTTACAACATGAACTGTGACTGTTAGTTTAGCGTAACCAATGAACAAAAAATATAACGTCTCTATTACTAAGCTAAAATAAGATCTTGGGAGTAAGTAAGTGACTTGTAAAGCAAGTTCTGAAGATGAACGTAAATAAATGTGGAGTGCTCTACTTAACGTACATAGTGTAGTAAATTATTGTCTATAACTGGAAAATACGGATGTTTTACTCAAAGATGAAACTCTAGTCATACCGTAATATTTCTTTCGGCCACACTTTTTGCTATATTGACCACGTTTTTCACTATGATAGAAAACTTTCAGGGGAAATATGTTTTTAGGTTTTTTGTTGCAATAAATAAAAACATATTTAGCAATATTTCCCTATTTGTGTAGTTAAATAGAACCATTGATAGGGACAACGTTCATGTTGCCATGTGGCATCCCCGCATATTAATGTTGGTTAATTTTTAAAATTAAGCAGTGGAGAAGACTTTATAGTCCTATATTCATCTCGTTTTAAACTAATTTTTCATTTATATTTTCAGTGTGTGGAATTTGGATGTAAACGCAATATAAAACTCACACAGTACTGGCTGAAGTTTTATTTATAATTTAAGAAGACAAAGCGTATCGTGGTGATAAAAATTTGATGCTACTTAAAGCCAAGTTTATGGTGTAGACCTACTCGCTAATAAAACAATAACAGCACCAAAGGGATGGGTTGTAAATTGTAAGACACAAATACTTTTACTCTTTATTCATACTGAGGCAAATAATCTAGAAAGGTTTAAATCTGAATTGATGATATTCCACGTACTATAAGTTGACGTGTAGAATCAGACCGCACTAGGAGCACTTACATACAACTGGGTATAACTCTCACCGCATGCTGCTGGCCTGCTCTGTAATCAAAACCCAACCACTGGAGGCACTTTGTCAGCCTGATGACAGGTCAGTTCCGCAACACCTCATTGGTCTTGTCTGCCCTGTTGTTTCCAGTGTTTAGCTTATGATGTGCTAGATATCCTTGACTGATTGAAACCTGTTCAGGACTATCAGATCAGTTATGTTTCTTTGGTTATAATTTACAATGCGCCCACGTCATGTGTTACAAATAAACTTATATGCACAGATAAAAAGCAATGAACCCCTTTTATTTAAATATAAATCAAAATATATTTTTAATTTAATTTTGATTTATTTTAAAAGAATTGAGATAAAACCAGAAGTGATAATGCTGCAAAATGTACAATCTAACACATTTGTGAAATACTTTGTTTGAAGGTTATTTTTGACGATGGATTTTTGAGGATTGTGAAGGAAACAGGATTTTTCCGGACATTTGCCATCGTTCAGTGAAACAAGAAATCACTAACACTACGTTTCGAGATCTGCAATCTGATCTCTTCTTCAGGTAAAGAACTAGCCTAATACATAATTTTTTATGTAATACATAATTAAATTATGTATTAGGTTATTTCTTTACCTGAAGAAGAAATCAGATTGCAGATCTCGAAACGTAGTGTTACTGATTTCTTGTTTCACTGAACGATGGCAGATGTGAAATACTGTTTATAAAAACAGAAATGAAAAATATTTAACTTTCAATCACACCCGTGTTGAATAAACCCAATCAAAAAGGTCCATTGGAGGGCTTGTTGGGAAATTGAATGAAAACTTTACTGCCGATAGCGAGTTGAGAAAACATGAAACAAACTTGTTAAATATTATTCACGAGCGCTGTCATTGTGGAATTTTCGGTCGAAATACTACAGTAACGGGTTCTTAGTAGTAACGAACAAAGCTGTGATCTTTTACAATGAGTTTATTCTTCAGTTGAAGGTTGATCATAATAGCTTCCATTTATATTGGACAACAAAGCATGATTTTCTCGAAGTATATCTCAAAACACTGTTGTAAAAGTTTTAAGCTTGCTAGGTACTTATTACATAAACTAAACATATATTAAATAAACATACATACACATAAAACATTACATACATCATTTTATATATGAATCTTAGCAACTTGATACAAATCCATTTACAAATTAAATTAAACTTTTCATATGGAAAATATCTAATTCCGAATATATATGTTCTACATTACACGTGTGAATATGAGGATTAACAATGTATGTATTGTACAATTAATTAATACAACCAACTTATTAGGTTTTTGAAGAAACTGTATACTCATATACGAGTGAGGATCAAAGCTTTGATGATACTTTTCATCCAATTTTGATGCTCTCGTGTTTGTACGATTTAGATTGTTCAACCGTTTTCTATATTATAGGTAAATAAACTAGTATCATATCAACCTGCCATCAGATTCAAGATTGAAGTAAAAAATAATTTTTACGTTATCAAATGTTAGATTGATAGTTCCTCAAATGTATTGTCAGATAGTTCCTCCGAGAGCCTATAAATCATGAGCGTAACGATCCAGGATTGGCCTTTTAAGAAGTGTTTCAATTAATTGTATAACATATAAAGAGGAGAAGGTTATAAATGTGGATTCCACAGCTTTAACGATTAGTTCCAAGAAATGATGTTTTGTTCTGTAACGAATTTCAACGTAATATTGACCAGATAAATACCAATGAACGTATTCATTGATTATAGGAGTCACTCATGACTTGTACATGAAGGATGATGCTGCTATCCCGAGATGTGGAAACTCGGCCACGAGCGTCGAGCATGCGCTCTTTATACATAATAATACCGGAGCCGCACACCTGAACATCGTGCGGTAAGATAATGTAAGAGCCGATCCGTGTTCCCAGCGCGGTCTGTTCACAGAACCAGTTCTTCCTTCATAACTCCTTCAGTCTCCTGGTGTCCTGTATAGAGTAATCTGTTCCGATAGTTCACTAACTGTCCAGTAGGTGGCAGGGTAATTACATTGTTGTCTGTACACGATTTTCGTGTCCACTTTGTCTAATGTTTTAAAGTAGTACCGATAAAAACCATTTGACATTTTCATTCTCTTGAATGTAAACGAAATGTTATAAAACCGATTTCCAGTGATTAATGAAGTTGAATTAACAAAGTAGTTGACCAAGAATGGGCATAATATTATAATTTAACATAGACAGAGTGATCATACACCTTTTAAAAAGTTATAGTGAGTTTTTATATATATTTATAAGTAGCCTATATAAGGATTAGGTTTGGCTCTTGGGTATGGCTGTTATAAAAAGTACTTGTTCAGTTTACCAACTCCAACTTCAATATCAAATGTTTTTACAAATAAAATCCAATTATTACAGTCATTCTGGAGCAATTAATAACACAGTCAAACGAAATAACTAAAATTAAATAACAGTCAACCGTTATAGGTACAGAATAAAAAGGACTAGTATGCGTGTACTTTAAAAAATATCGTCCTCATATTAGTTCGTCCCAACTATCAGCCTTCCCTTTTCTTAGTTTGTTAATTTATGTACCAATTATCTGTCCATTCATTTCAGCCCAATTCATGAGCTACGTAACACCCCGAGGTCGTTAGCATACCTGATGAACGCTTATATTTAGTTGTTAGGACGTGATTTATTTCAACGTTCTTTCGTTAGAGGGCCAATTATGCGTTCATTGCCAAAGCTCTCAACACTTTATTTATATAGCAACATCAGACTGGAACTATACTTTATTAGCACCTATTTCGTTCCTAAAATATTCAGTTCTTTAATAACGTGTCGAAAAAGCCTATAGCTTAAAGTAATAATGGATTAAAAGTCAAATATATCTGCAACTTTATTATATTTGGTCGCTCTTATGGCGTTACGCTGATTACTATCAGTCACCAATATTCTGAGAGCAGTTGTTTCTGAGCGCCTCTGTACCTTCCTGGAGTGAGGACTATCAGCAATTTCCCTTGGATCCCGAGATTTCACTGAAAGTCCTTCTAATCATGGGTAAGCACTAAACATTATAGGATCATGGACTGTGTCATCAGAAACTCTAATTTTGATACCGAGTTGTTTCAAAGCAACATTGAAGTCGCTGTTCATAATTTTTGAAATCCGAATTCCCGCAATCTAACCTTTTTCACTGCAAGTAGGCTCAGAAGCACGTAGTCTTCATGATCTAGATCACAACCTGTATTGCGAGATTTCCTAAACCATTCCCTAGTCAGTGATGGTCTTTGGAAGAAACGATTTGGTCGTTATGGACTTATTTAATGGCTTATAAAACAATTTTCTTTACTTCAAATACGTTGCTGTATGTACTAACTAACTAACTAACTGTATGTACTAACTAACTAACTAACTAACACACAAAAATTGTTAATTTATTAGAAACTGCTATTTCAGCAATACTGAACTCTTTAAAAACATGTAAGCTGTAAAATAGGTTCCAAACAAGTTTTGAAGCATTACTAGAAATATAGTATGATTTCCATAAAATAAATCAAATGAATTATTATAAAAATACGTAGATAACTTAGTATTTTATTACATAAAATCACATTAATATAGTAGTAACCCTAAATATATCAACAAGACAGCGCAAACAAATTATTCCAAAGTTGTGCGAATAGTCTGAACCATTTAAGTTGGGTGAACTCAGTAACAACTATTTACAGCAAAGTTTGTTGAAATGAAATAAAAAGTCCACTGCAACTAACTTGGGTAAAAGTACGGCATAACACAACTTGACATCTTAGTTTATTTCAACTGAAAAGATGTTAGAAAGTACTAAACCAAGTTTTATGAAGAAATGCACTTGTTTCTGATTAATACACAACACGTTTATGACGTGGAGAGTATAACAATTACGGTACAATGAACTTTACCTTGTAAAGTGGTGCCATGTTTTCTGTGCGGAAAAAAGTTCAGGTAAACAGTTCACTAAACAGTGATATAATTTTTTGAAATAATTTAATGACTTTATTCACACTTAATAAAGTTAAAAAACATCAGCATTTATATGACAAAATGTCAAATTACTTAATTTAGCAAAAATAAATTATATACACTTTAAAATATTAAATATGTATTAATTTACATTTGGTTTTATTAATAATCAGGGTAATAGGTTGTAATAAGTAACAAAGACTGTGTAAACCATAAATATTAGATTGTATTTTTATATTCACCTCTTAGGAGCCAAATAAAATTTATTAAACGACTATTGGGATTAGATCAAGTATTTTTTCATACATTTTCTTTAAAATGTAGCAATAAAGTTACATTAAATATAGTCACTAGTATTATCGTTTACAACAAATGTTTCTAAAATATTATTTGGTAAGGTTCTAGATATTGTATATCTCCAATTAATAAACGGTCTTTTATTTTTATTACTATATAGCGAAATGCAATTAAAAAACGCTGAACACTATTTATTGTCTTAGTTGTGAACACATATTTCTGCAAGATTGAATTTATTTCTTCATAGTGGAAGTTTAAGAACATTATATTTTGGAATTGTATAAGTAACTGAAATTATTTATCACTGGTATTACAAAAACAGGATATTTTGCCCCTATATTTTTTCTATTTACATAACAGTATTACAGATTCTTGATCCTAGAATAAACTTTTATATTCGGAACACCACAGAATATCTTCTGGGCCATTATTGTAAGATATTATATATGTAAGGATTTCAAATGACATGAGTGGTGGAACGAAATGTATAAGTTTATTCTTAGATATTACTAGTGCATTTGAATTGCTGGAACAAGAAATTTTACTTAAAACATAACTGTGGATTGAAGGGGGAGGATTAAATATCAAGGTGGAAACACTATGTAAGAGTTAATGGGGTTTTTATAGAAATACGGGAAATTAAATTTGGGATTCCACAGGGTTCAATATTGGGGCTATACTATTTTCAATCTATATAAATTATCTTATATACGTAACCGTTTACAGTTCAAGCGGTCCTGTTATAGGATTCGCTAAAGGACTATCACTCGTGGGGCTGGAAAAATGTGATTTTTATCTGTCCGCGCCTCCGCTCGATATGTCGAAAACAAAACTGACCTTTATTCTTAACATTGAGCGGGAAGCTTCATTTCTATAT
This sequence comes from Homalodisca vitripennis, assembly GCF_021130785.1. Taxonomy (NCBI): domain Eukaryota; kingdom Metazoa; phylum Arthropoda; class Insecta; order Hemiptera; family Cicadellidae; genus Homalodisca; species Homalodisca vitripennis. The sequence continues at coordinate 131,812,396 of NC_060209.1, read as the reverse complement.
GCGGAGCAGCGAGTTCGATGATGGTACATGACACTCCATGCGATTTAGCTGGGCGTTAGAAAATATTTTTACATTGTTCTTATAACGACAACAAAAAAATAGTAGAATAAATAAATTTGAAAAAAAAAAACTAAACCCATAAGATATTTAAACAGTGGTAAATATTCAACATATACACATGTTGCCTATCTGTCCCAAAACATACAAAAACATCGTATAGTGGCTTGGTGTAATACTTTTATTTTTATTGGGAATGCTGATGGCCGAGCGGTCTAAGACGCTGGACTTTTGGTCTAAGTTAGAGATAGCGTAAGTTCAAATCCTGTCTTTGCATTGTTTATTAGTACCATCGACTTTGTACTGTATCAACTCTCCCCATTATTCTATTTGATAAGATCCTCGTACAAGGCCAGGATCCTAGAATAAGGATTAAAAGGGGATGAGACTCTCCTGTAGAAAACAAATATTTACAAACTGATATGAAACACAATTTAACAAAAAAATTAAATTAAAAAACAAAAAACAAAACTGGATATACTATGTGACAACGTGTGTTGAAAAAGATTTAATATGTAGCCTTTAAGTTTTGCATGCATTTTCATTTCTACTAGAATTTGTTATATGATGTATGATTACCGTCAAATTTTTTTATGATTGGCTGTCTGTATATCTCTTTGCAGGAGATCTTGAGAGTGAAATGAGCTATATCTTGGAAGTTTTCAATGCAATCTCAGTGAAGGATGTTACTAATCGTGGTGTGGTGTAGTGTGGTTAACCGAAAATCTAATCACACAAAACCAAAATAGTTGATCGAACACGTTCCCCAGTTTGATGAACTGTGGGACCGTATAATACTGGTCCAGTAGTGCGCATTCGTTTCACACTCTATTATCGATGCCGCACACCTGAACACCGCGCGGCAAGATAATGTAAGAGCAATTCCGTGTTCATAGCGGGACCGGCCCACACATCCAGTCCTTCATAACTGGTCTCCTGGTGGCTCGTGTTAAGTAATCTGTTCCGATAGTTTACTCATTGCCCATTAGATGGCAGCGTTTTGATATCAGGTTACGCTGCTGCCTGCCTACACAGTGTGGACACATCGGCACAGTTGACCTTGCATTTTTTGTCAGAACTGCTTCATAATCTGACTTTCGTATGCAAAATTAATGAAAAGAAGCAAAGAATAGCTGCAAAGCTGTGGTAAAACTTTATTAGTTAATAATTAAAATTATGAGTTATATTTGTGCATTATGAAACAAAATCAGGCTAAAAAATAAGCAATATTTTCAATACCATATGTAAAACCTGCATCAATAAATATCACCAAATACATAAAAGAATATTTATTAATAAATATATATATAAACATGCAAGGTCTTGGATGATAGGTCTGTTTGCAGAACAAAACCTTAGAAATAACTTGTAAATATATTTGCGGAAAAAGTTAAATGAACGTGGTGTAAACGACCAATTTAGATTTTATTATACCTTTGAACTTATAATATAATTTCCATCTAGTTTTATGGATTTTAAATTGTTCAATACTCGGTCCAGAGTAACAGCAAGAAACGGATACGAATTCCCTTAAATTTTATTGCAAGGCTCTGCGATTGTCATTACATAAATTCTCTTATATTTGAAACGCTGGCTTTGCACGCGTGGGTTTACAATTTATTTATTTAGCAGCGCAGATTTATTTAAGTTATTAAAGTAATTTTTACTTATACATTAACTATAAGTGACGGTCGTCTCTGTATATATTCCTAGAGACGACCGTCACTTATAGTTAATTTATAAGCAACAATTATATATAAATAAATATATATATCTAATTTCAATAAACATTGAATCATAATAAGTACTTGCTCCACCGAGTCTCGAACCCGGATCTCTCACTTGCCAGGTGAATGTGCTACTATTACACCACAGAGCCCTTATACGATTCACTTATTTTGTATTTGGCCATATCTGTCATATATGCGTTTAAAAAACCAAACTAACATATGATCAGAAGACCAAACATAAACATATAGAAGATGTAATGTACCGTATTGTATTGTGAAACAGTGGAAGATTTGTCAACCAATATCCTATAATTGTGGTTGCAGCTGTGATTTCTCTAAATAGCAGCAGAGAAGACATGAAAAACATTTACACCAAATTTACACCTAAGTTGCACCTAAATTAATTAATTTCAGTAGTTTGCCATCTGGTGGCATCATTTCCCTCAGTTTCTCTGCTATTAGATATGAAAGAATTACACACAAAACTTATAGATAATCCATTGTCCATAAATTTCTCTATCAAAGTTATATATCGTACTTAAGTACTTATAGTCCTGTCGCTTTCCTTACAACCTGTGTGTTGTCGTTGAAAAAGTATATCTTTAAACTGATAAACGAGCGAAAATTCAAATTTGGCAAAACGTCTAATGAAGAGCTATATAAAAAGATTTAGGACCACACCATTTCTGATTTAAAATGACGGCTATACAAAATATTCAAACTGTAAGAAATAAAAATTAGGAGATAAAAAAATTGTTCAGAACAATTTAATATATGTTACATTTAGATGAACATACATACATTTTTTATATGTTATTTAGATGATGATTGTATGATCAAGTTTATTTTACATGACCATTCATAATATTTATTTAATTCACTAATCAAAATGTTAATCTTGTTTAACTGCAGATTAACAACCGTGGTGAGAATGCTGATTGTAGCATTTAATAACGCCTGAAATTACTACCTCATTGTTGTCATTTTGAACACTGGCTGTGGAATTTGTGTATACAAAACGTGTTGTTTGGTTTGATTAGTTCATGTAACGTAACCAAATACTAGGTGTTTAAAGATACAAGTGGTTAGGTTTAAATAATTGCATTATTAAATTTTTCATATTTTATATGATTTAAAAAAAATAAATCGTATTAGCAAAAATATGCTAGTAATTTCAGCTATTACACGTAATAGTCAGATGGAAATTTCAACAATGAAAGTTTAACCTAATTGCTGAATTTATTTTATTTAACGTGACATTTAATTATTTTAATCTGACAAATCAAATGCTGAAGTTTTATATATTAATTTATGAACACTCTCTAGAATTCATGGGAAAAAGTTATAAGCAGATAGTCGAGATCGGGAGAGAAAGCAGAAAAGTAGAAGCAAGATATCGTGGTGAATCAAATCTGATAGGGAAAGCGGAATATAAGGCCAAAGAACCAGCAAGATTTCCTGGATGTTAGAAAAACCTAATAACATCCATGTGACAGCGGACCATGTAAAATAAGATATTAGGTAAGATAACTTATTTTAAACACCAATTATAAACATGTAAGTTAGTAATGATTAATTGAAATAGAAGAGAGAAAATGGACCTAATAGTTGATGCATGGGTTTTTGCACTAATTTTCAAACGTCCAAAAGGTTTGAGAACTGTACCCAATGACCAAAATTCAGAATTTATCGGAACCACGGAGTTGTGACATCGTGAGCTAGATGGTAGAATCGCCAATAAAAACTGTTCACTGTTTTACCGGAGGGGATGTTTGGCCCAGATTCACTTAAGGGACTGTCGCCGCGGTCGTACACAAAGTGCCACAATATCAAACAACTCAAACACTCGGCAAAACTGTTGAGTTGTGTTCCAAACTGTTAAATAAACTTGTGGCGTAACTTTGTCTGCGGCAAGAAATCACAATAGTGCTGCCTGGTGTTGGAGGTCCCGTTAACGTACTGGGTATTCTAGTATGGATTCAACTTCACACGCTCTAAGATGGATTGAATATTGAAACATGCTTCATAAAAATACTTTTAGAAGGAAAACTGCCATGGCCAATATATTTTACATTCACGGTTGGTATTCCTGTAATTAACCACTAATTGCATTTGATCCACACAGAGGTTGGAATTGCTTCAAAGAGCTTAGGCGTAAAGTTTAATCAGTGGGAGATATAATGGATTAGTTTGATTATTGGTTTGCGGCTCGAACTGATCGTTCCCTTCCTGCAAGGCCGTTATCAATCACACATTTTAACCGAAAACTTTCACTCTCATATCATAGAGTAACAAATTGGAACCTCTCATAACTGTGCGCTTTGAAGTTCAAAATGATTGTTACACAGAGTGTGCAGAAAGAATATTAAAAAGAACATTACAAATTGCAATTAGATAAACGTGGACTTTATCAGAGCACCGTAATAAATATAATAATTAGGGGTTCAGTTGCTATTTTGCTCTCTTGCTATAAAACAATTTTTAAGTTTCCGTAACAAAAGTATGGACTTTGCACATAACTTGTTTCATAACTACGAAAAAGAAATTATTCGACAGATAAAGATGTCCAAGAATTTGAAAGCTTACTTCAGTTTATTTAGGTTACGGATTAATTTTGTGCTTAATTTCGTTCTAATAAATGTTTTATATTTATTTTAACATCAACATTATTTCAAACTTTCGTTTATTTTTCAGACTCAAATTATTTCGAGAAAATGATGAGAGTATATCACCTTATGGGCAGTGCTGACTATAACAGGCATCTTACGCTAAGCGAAGTTTATTGAACTGAACCTATTTTAGCACAGATTTTTGCGTTTTGACTATCGAAACATATTTCCTTTGTTGTATGATGTTATAAAACTGAATGCTGTAAGAATATACATTATTAAATTTTTTGAATGTATTTACTTTCTTGACACGCCTCAGAAATAGAGAATATCTACATATATACATACTTAAAAGCATAGTGTAAGTATGTTTAAGCTTACAGCCTAGTAGACAGTTTTAGGTTGTCGCATGGAATCATTACAAAAAGTTTAATGTTCTTAAATTAAGGCTTATCTAGTTTCTTAAATTTGATACTAAACTAAAAGTGATAACAACACATATATAGCTCTCACTTATACATTTTTGATCTCGTACCAACTATTTGCATTATAGTGTCATTATTAAAAATAATACTAATTGTGGAAAATAATATTACATCATCAAGAGATTTGGGGAAATAAACAATATGTTTAAAATATTGCCTCCTAACGACTCGGTGTACATAGGTTTATGAAAAACAATGAATTACTGTTTATATGAAAAAATTGTGTGCATTGCCACTAGTTATGTACAGGACGAGTAATTAAAATTTGAATATAGGATTGAAGTAGGATTCTCTTGCGTTGATTCTCTATTCGTTTTTTCAATACTTCTTTATAAGAAGATGTCACAGGCTTCAAATTTGGGTAGGATTATCTTCAATTTCCCTTAACTTGATTAAGAGTCTATACTACTGTTGACTGATCGATTGTTAGGAACATATTCATTTTGATGGAGAAACGCAAGACATGTGTAGCTACAAATAATACTTAGTTATATGTTAAATTGCGTCCATCACAGAAATTGAATAACATTTTTATGAAGCTAAATATTCGTTCCCTGGATGTTTTAAAATTATAATTCATTATGGTGGTGAGGGATACTACAAAAAACTGCAGCTTCCGTTAGCCCAGTGTTCAAAACATCCTTATTTTGTTATCACATATCTAAGATAACAAACCAAAAGTCGGTACAGCTATCCGGGACCGTAGTGTAGAGAAGCGTTTATTGATGTTTGGTCTCGGCAAACAAGCATTTAGTGAAGTAGTGTTTGTTTATGTGTTAAACATTTGTTTAGTTGATGTGGGTTTGTCATAGCACGGTTCGTTAACTACTCTCTATGTTTGACTGTCTGTTTATTTCATTTTATTATAAAACCAATGTTACAAAACATTAACCAAACTAGAAATAAGTATTATATGATAAATTATATTTTTATTCCCTTGCACGTATAATTAAATGTTAAGTTGTAATTAAAGTTATTCAAATATATGATTTTCAAATGTCATATTATTTCACTCTATATTGACACCGTGCAATAATCAGATAAAGATTTTGAGGTAAGCGGTTCCATGCAAGCATTGACCTTGAAATAAAAAAAAAAATGTTTTTCTGTTTATAACTTAATAGCTAACTTCACACACATATCGCGAGCATTGTACTAAAGGTATATTAAGTTTAATTAGTTTTTAACCTATTCGCTGAAGTTTAGTTCAAATATGTAGTTTTGATTATAAATATATAATTACGGAAATGAATTACGTTTTATCATAAGACGAGAATTATAACACATTGTGATACTAATTTCAACTCTGGATACTCTGGATACAAGCTGAAGGAGGCTCCTTCTCTTTCAAAACATAACTTTGGAGACCATACAACTAAAAAAAGGTAATGACAATAATGTAACACTGTTCTGACTTGAAAACGGTAAAGTCGTAACTAAAGTGCTACTGAATACGCATTATGCACAGAAATTAGCTTAATTTTTTGGTTTGGAATTTTAAGAAATCTAATTTATAGCTTAATTAACAATGTATTTTTACTTCTGAAGTCAAATCAGTACTTGATATTAGAAACAAGTGTTTTAATACGACTACATACAAATTCATAAACATTTTGTTATAATGTGATATAATGATAATACAAGGTATGAGTATGGCACACTATAACAGGGATCATTGAGGTCGCATGCAAGGTTTTAAGTCTATTGACCATTTCATTCTCAAGATGTCCTGCGAACATACAGTCGGAAAACAAAATTTACCCCCTCCCCCCCCGCTGCAGACAGAAGGGAACAGTGAGTATTAGTCTTCAGTTGCGTTTAGCCAAATTCCATAGTTCGACAAAACCGTCAACAACTCATTATTTTATGCAAAATTGTACAGAAGAAATCTTCTTTGAGATTTATTGTCACGCGATACTTTCCCATTTTTTACGTTATGTTTGCTTTTAAATAATCAAAGTTTAAACAGGAAATCACCAAAAGATTATGTATATATTGGCCATACAACAATATGTAGGCTATGTGCGTTAATAAACCACACATTAAAATACCATATTATTGTACTCAGTTTGGTTACAAATCGGTTTTATTCTTCTATTTTATAGTTGTTATAGTTCCCATAAGACCAATATAAAAATATTCGCTAACGCTCAGCCAAATCCAAGGGCGTGAGTGACATGCGCCGTAGTTAAAATCAGTGTTGCTTATACAGAAATGGAGCTTAAAACATTATTTCAAGTGTACAGGTGAGTTCGTTTTCGAGAAACCGAGCGGAAAGACAAACAGAAACGAGTGATTAAATTTTTCAACCCCTCGAGTGGTGTTGTTTACTTCCGATCACCCATTACATTTTTAAGAAAATTTAAGAAAACCAAACTATTATTTTTTGGAAATGTTGATTCCTACTAAATAAAATTAATGATTGCATATTATTATAAGTTTATTCGCATTTACCAATATTTATTACTCGTCATAGTTATGATCTCATTAAACACTTAATGAAACGTACAATAAACATTGGATGTAAATGTTTAAACTTAACAAACGATAATACAGCAAGATTGACCAGGGCTTAGTGGTGAGGATTAATGTGAGCGGAAACAGGAATTAACTTACTTACAGTCTACAGTGGCTATTTTAGGGCGATACAAATTAAATACCGAGGTTTTAATACTGTTTCCCTATACCCCTCTACCCTCTCAGTTTATTTTGGCATTGTAAAATACGCCATTGCGTATCTCGCAAACTAGTGGCTAGGTGTATTCTGTTTAACTTCCACGTTCTGGTTGCGTATCAATCTATAAACTGTCGTTGTCATTGCATTTTTAAATCACGTATTTTAAAATATTTTAAAATGGCCGTAGCTGAGACATCATGATATGATCTGAGCAAAAAATGTATACACTTCTAGTTATTATCGAAATGAAATAATCGATTTTGTGAGAAAACTTTCAAAAGTTTCTTTGATAGCAATAATGTATTTAGCGTGGAAATGTCGTATAAAACTTGAAAAGGCAGAATTGTATTGGTTACATTTAATACTTATTTGCTATTTTTACATATCAAGTACCACATGTATTTAATTTTATGTAAGGAATGAGTTAAAATTAAAGAAGATATTTAACTCTGGAACTTGTTACTTTTATACGTATGTTGGATCACTTGTAAAGAAACGTAATATTACAACTATCTACCGATGCAAATAAATTCCAAAAATATACCGTGTGTACGCACGGTAAAGTTGTATCTACCGGAAGAGAACCCAGACAATCTGCTGTCTTGAATATCAAACAAACCGATTGGCTTTACACTGACTGGTAAATGGCCCACCATTTTTCTTTGATAAGTCTACCGCTAACGTTCCGACCTTTGTTTTTATTCTTTGATGTAATCTTGAAAAAATGTATGACTGAAACATGTATACAGCAGGGTTACTGTATCACTGTAATAATGCCACAATATATCTATAACTACCAATAATAAATTCATATTATAATAGCGTCGAAGGAGCATTCTTGTCCAAATCTTAAAGACATGTTAGCAATTGATCTATAAAATTGACAAAATGTCGTATTTCCTGTCCCAACTAAGGGACTTATGTCAGTACAAATCCCAGCGGCGAATAGCAGGTGTAATAGGAATCTATTAGGATTTTAATAAATGGGTGATACTTTTCGGTATTAAAAGCTCAATATAATCTTGAACTTCATCTGAGAGTTTGATGTGCATCTAGTAGCGTAAGACAATTTATTCTTGTTGACCTTTTAAGCAAAAGAAATCTTTGGAATAAATACGAGTACATGTTAAGTAATATTATAAAGGTATGGAAGAAACTTAAAAACTGGCATGAAACTCTTATTTATGGTTCACATTCTTCTCTTTACTAGATAAGTAATAAAATGCTCTACTTTGTTTTACATTAGGCCTATACCCAAGCTTTGATGGATATGTTTGCTCTATTTTTAAGAATCTTTCGCTCCTATATTGTGAGCTTGGAACGCTAAAAATCTGCTCTTGCTCTATTAAAACGTCATGTTCGTTTAAATGGTCAATGGTGAAGGAAAAACTAAACATAATTGAATATACATTTAAATACTGTGGATTTAACGCACATTTAAAGACTAAAAATCTATGTCTGCAAAGTATATAAAATTTAACACGATATAACTAATAATCAATTATATGGAAACATGTACAGCAAACATTCAATATGAAACATTAAAATATAGGATTGGGGTATTAAGAACTGGTTACGCCATAAATACAATACCATTGAGTTTAGTCAGTGGCATCATCACTGCTGCAGATAACAAAGGCGATCAGTTATCTCAAGTTGGGTATGGGAAAGTTGTAAGAGCCACTCTTCGCTGTTCCACTTTGATCTTAAGCTGAACTTACCAACAAGTACTTAATACACAATATTAGCTGGATTGCCGTATTTTGCTGTTGTCTTGTTTACCATCCTGACACGACAAATATCAGCTTAAATTTTACGAGGTTTTGTGACTTTTACGTTAAACACATTTTGTTTAATTTCATCGGTATGCTGCAAAAACATTATAAATAAGCAATTTAAATTACATAACGATTTGTGTCAATATCTATACTTTATTTTTTGTCCTTTTAAACACCTTCAACTTCACTGATTATTCTGCTTATTCAAAACAATCTCAGACCTATTCTGTGATACATAGTGAAGACAAAAATACTGCAACTCAGTTTAAGATTCATTCTTACGTAAATTTTCCGTGAGTTAAGAAATATTCTCATAGACTCCTTAGAGAGTCGTCATGTTTTTGACAGAATCAGCGAAGCCAGTCAAGGGATTGGTTGAGTGTTAACGGACATTTTAAATTTGTAAACCAGTTGAGTATAATCATACGAGATTTGAAAAAGTGACGTATTAATACATGTAGTATAACTATCTTACAAATACAACATCATCTTTTTCTGACACGGTATGTGGACTTTTATTACTTAAACACTGCTATGAAACCAATATTAATGAACAAAAATGTGTCAGGTGAGAAAGATTTCATCTATAGACGGTATATTTTGCTTGACACTTTATTTCTACGTAGACAAGAATTAGTTTTATTATGGTGCATGTCCAACCATTGAAATTGGCTGAGCGTAATTTAGGTCTACCACTCAGTAGGCTGACACAGTTACCCTTTTGTCTGTCGAGGGATGTAAATATTTCTTTCCTGAATGAGTGCCTGTATATCTCTCCACAGGTACAATACGTACTCCTACCTTGTTCTATATGAAATCAAATAGATTAATAACAATTTGTTGTTAGTAAGCACTAAATTCTATGTATCTAATAGTTGATAGCTAAATAATAGTGCTTTTGAAGCAGCCTGCTTTCCCGGCCATCGCGTAGATTCGGTGGCGATGTAGAAGCCTCATTTAAGCAGTTGGTAAGCACCTAAATGTTAAGAGGCCTTCTTAATTTCAGAATTTACTAAAAATAAGACCTCTATTTTTATTATTATAGTTGCAATATAAATATATGGAAAATGAAATATTATTAGTTCAAATAAAATAAACTCCAAATATTTTCTATTTGTGATTTGTTACGAAAACCGATATGGAAAACATTACATATTTAATATATTTTTTCACTGCACTAGAAGATATTAAAACATACTGTAGTCTTGTTTAGACTGATATAGGTAGATATTGGTCTGCTATTTTAAAATAAATATAGTGTTTGTAAATTATACGAAGATTCATTACCCTCTCGTGTTTCTATTTCAGCTTTCTGTGCGTATTAGTTTTACAATCTGATATTTGAGCTATTACATAAAGTAAATACATTGTTCAATTTTAAAATTAAATCCGTATATACGACAAATATACTTTTTATAATGTACATTTATTACTCCTATTACTAATGAATAACCCTAAAACGTTAACTTTAAGAATACTTTATTATACAAAAATGAAGATTGGATATTTGTTAGGATTTTGCAGATTATAAGGAACGGTATACCCTCGTGAAAATATGGGTTACTATTGATTAGGAATTGGAATTTCTGTTTTGATGTATTATAGATTTCATATGACAATAAGTAATAATAGTATAATGTAACCACGATATAATTAATTCAAAATTGTACACCAGGAATAAATAAGCCAATCACATCAAAACTAAACTGTTATACCTAAAAGTAAGCGTTAGCTTTAAATGAGTATAAAAAACTTTAAAATACGCGAGATAAGAGTTTTTTATCCTTTGAATTACGAATAGAATGTAGCTACTGCTGGAAAATAAAGTTTTAGAGATCAACGTGTCACTTTTCAGAGAGAAAACAAACAGCGGAAACGGTTCCCATTTAGAGTCGTGCATGTTTGATTGCGTTCCTTCATCCAATAACACCTCTGATAAAGAAAGATCAGTTTTATTGTTGTAAACAAGGTTTATATTTTGACGGGACTCACACTTAAAAATTGACGGGACTTCACAAAAAAAATATTAAAAAACTCTAAACTTCGCTTCTTACATTACATTCACATTCAAGTTTTCACATTTACTCATCGTGGATAACGTTTACAGTATATTATAATATATATATATATATATATATATATATATATATATATATATATATAGTTTTATATGTTTCTAAATGTATAACAATTCAATTGTCAGTATTTAAATTATAACGTAGGCACGTTTTAAAAAACAGTTTATAAATTGAACATAGATAAAAGGTATACAAAATAAATACACTACTATCTACTTAAAAGTGAGATATTGTTGTTGAGAAAGAAAAAAATCAATAGATGAATCGTATCATTAATCATGATACAGATCATATTTGATCTTCGTTAAAAATGAAATATGGTGCATAGATTTAGGAGAATATTCCTCGCCCAGAGGAGAACGATTGTTACATATTGTTTTGGAATATTTGTAAATTTGTTTATATTATTGAAAATTATATTCTCTGGATATGTAAAAAGTACACCCCATCAAAATTGTATTATAAATACATATAAAATAAAGTGTTTACCATACTGTAAAAATAACAGCTGATATTATTTTAGCTCCACGAAGTGAGTGTTTTCGATTCCTTAGTAACGAGGATCCGAAGCAAAATAGCTATAGCAAAATGTTAGTTTCATACCTCAAAACTTTCGTATTGTTTCAGTACAAGTAAGAAATAATACTTGATATTTAAAATTAACAGTACGGATATGTTGAGTTATTGTTTAATACAAATTATCTTACTACGAGCATATACGTTTTAATATTGTTTATCGTATAATAATATCGTTGATCAAAAAACGAAGCAAGTTACAAACACCATTAAGTACCGAAAACGAGTAATCACTCTGACAGGTCTCAAACTCGGTTCTTTCACTAATAATTGGACAAGAGGACCTTTATTTTTTGCACAACAGTTGTTCTGTACATGGCTCTTTTCTATTAAACCTGTTTAGGCAAACTGAGACATTCTATAACTGATATTTTAAGAAAAAATAACCTGTTACATATTCCCATTATTTTTTGTAAATTTGACAATAGATTTATTGTCTTGTTTTAATTTCAAAACATTTTGTTACTATAAACTGCACGAATCCAAACTGAACATTAAGGAATTGTCTATACATTCCTTTAGGAATAAACGTATATACGTAATTATTTATTGTTTAAAGCAAATATATTGTAAAATGATTTCATCATAAATAAAGCAACTATTATACATATAATCAACGAAAACATAAAGCATGATTTTGATAAATACTATGTGAACGATAGTTTTATATTTTTACACAACGATAAAGCGTAAAATACCCAATCAAGAGGGAATTCAATCACTGGTGTGATTGTGGGCAAGAGACTAAACCGATTATTCAGCAGCGGAGAGTGGCCAGTCATTAATAAAACAGTGCCACAGATCTGTATTTTAGCCATTTCAGATACAACAAGCCGCTGCTGTGTTGTCGTGATTTTAAACAAAACTCCAACCGAAATAAATAAAGAATAAAGTAATTATTTTAGTGAGGGAACTACTGCTTTTCTTTACACTAGTTATTTCTAAAATCATGATTTAATATAACATTTACTTTTTGTGCGAAACTTTAATAGTATATATGATTAAAGCAATTAAACCATAGTTTTATCACAATTTTGTTGTTTGTTTTTCAGTAATTTAAAGTAAATACAGTATTTAAAAAAAATATAGAATTAGGAACATGTTTTACTCATAACATATTTTAAAAAGTTTATGAATGAGAAGCTAAAACTGAATTGTAACTATAAATTTGATTAATGGTGTATTAAGTGTGAGAGGGATTATTTAAGACGGACATATACTTATCTAGAAAAGGATGAATGACTATCTATATTGTAAAAGCGTTAGAGAGAAGTTTTATGTATGCAGTAACATTAGCAAAAGATGCACCTTTCATAACCACTTTGAGACTGGAAGATCGTTTGCTAGAACATTATGACAGCAAACTTCCTGTTAACCAATATTTTGAGACATCAAAATCCCAGTCAATATCTTTGTAATTCAATGTTCTCGTTCAATAATCGGTAAGAGCTTACCGTGATTTTACATTGAATATAGTGTAAAAAAACAAAAACCGGAGGGTGTTTAGGTTGTTACGATTGTCTTTTCAATTGAAATATACAATTTATTGTTAGCTGTAGTTTCAGTGTAAACTAACTAAAATATATACACAGCAGGGATCACTTCTGGCTGGTTTATACCTTCCAGTTGAACCCACCACTGGGCACAGCAAAAACCGATGTTTCGCTTCAATCTGGGCAACCTTATTGTCGTCCAGGAGCGGCAAATCATTAATAGCAAATGTCGAGAATCTGGGGTTTATGTGCAATTCGATGGGTCTAGTCTACTGTGGGAGATGACTGTTGGAGATGGTGGGATTTGTTCCCTAACCTAAGAGGTTCTTGCTAGCCTCAACAAGAGTGTGCCACCCCCTGCCTACTTCGACCGGAGGGGCTGGTTCAGATTTGGCCTCCCCTTCTTCCCGGGAGCCAGTACTTTGAAATGTAGTGCCCTAATTCTTCCTCATGGATCTCGATAGGGGGCGGCCCCTACTCCCTAACCTTATCCATACTGAATACCCAGTCACTCCGGAAGCAGCGCAAAAGGTTCTTAAAGGATTATGTGCAATTTATAAGCTTCTTGTCCTAAGAGAACAAAAAACAAACTAATTTACATATATATATATATATATATATATATATATAAAATGTATTTTCAAATTTTGAAATTAAAAATGATCAATGATCGTATAGTACAATAGTGTAATTAGGCATTTCGATAGACTCAAAATAGGTTGGGTGTAATTATTAAAAAATTACAGTACAATAAAGTGCTCCAAACCTAAACAAAAACATTTTAAGAGCATATTTTAAAAATGTATACACTATATAATAGGCAACAAAATTGTCTCTCGAATTTTTTAAATAGTCATACTGGTCGTAGTGTTAAATTTAAAATTGAGTGGTACAAGGTATTTGTTTTTTATAAATGAACGTTATTTATTGCTAATAATTACAGTTTGATCCATATCACCAAGACTGTGTTATAATATAAATTACTATTGAAATAAAATTTCTTAAAGACCGAAAACTTCGAACTTTTAGACAAGAGTCACATGGATACGGTACACTAAAAACGACCGATTTCTATTATCACATGGTTTTTCTTTTGGGTAAGCATGACTGTGTGTGATATATAATTAAAAAATCCTCCTGAACACCCAAAATCCATTTGAAATTATAATAACAAGTAAAATATAAAATACGAAAAAATGCAGGGTATGTTTTATATAAAAGTCACGGTTAACTTCTAACAATGCACTAGGTGTGAACTCACCTCATGTGAGACCGCAGCACCTCTGGTCGCTGAACTACACTTCCCCTACCCCGCATTTCTTACTTAACCAAAATCTCTTTTTCACTGCAGAAATAAAAATATTAAAGATTCTATACGTTTTAAGGTCGTATTTAAAACTTTGAAAGTATATCTCAAGTTGATTCCGCCGCGCCGTCCAAATATTCTAATAACTTTTCCCAAATCAATAAATAATTTTTATTAGCTCTAAATCGCGTTAATGTTTTTATATTGATACCAAAAAAGTTTAAGTCTTACTTCCATAACTTTATTCTTATAATGATTGTCTTGATCATTTCCAAAACTTATTAAACGTAAAAACACTAAAGGCCCAAGTCACCAATTTGAAATCCTAAGAGTTAGTCATAGACAACAACTCTTTAAATGAATATAATTTGACTGCAATATAATTTTATCAAATTAAAATTAAAATAATTACTGAAGTGAGTTCTAAAAATGTTAATACTTCTAAACTAACGCCGTATTGCTTGAAACCTGATAATCTAAGACAATAAAACTTGGTATTGAGCTATGGCAAACTTTGCGGATTTTGTATATAAATTAGACTATAAAATATTCAAATCACTAAAACTTAAGTTAACTCTAAGTTTTATAATGTTTTAGAGGTTGGTTAACAATAAGACTACAAACAGTAATGGGAAATTATACAGGGCTGCAACCGAAAGCTTTTTAAAAGTGTGAAAATAGCAAATATAATTCAGTAATCGGTTCCATTTGTAATGGCTGAAATTTACAATTTCCAAATAAATTGTTCAAATTACTAAATCTTCATTTCCTTCTATTAGTTTGTAAACTTTCTCTCTGTGTATATATCGTCATGGCAGCAAAATACATAGTTTAAATTGAACAACTTTTCATTACTCGGTCGCAGTGAAAATTTGCATATAAACTCAAATCCCGTCATATGTTATTAAAAAATATAGAATGACCCAGGCTCTGCCCACTGGCGAAATCTCCATAAAAAGTGCGTTGGTAAATAAATAGTCTGAATTTTAGTCACATGTTCAAAGAAAACATTGCATCACATCAGCTTTATTAATAATCTGTTTTAAATATACCAGCTGGTGTAAACAAAATCAGTCATAAACATTGTGCATGTTATTGTTTACTGAGTTTACTTTTCTGTTTGAAATGTATAGAACGTGAGAGGAAGCTTTCAAATAAAACAGAAGAAGAGAAGCGTTTACGCTTAGATTAAGTTAAATGTGCAACAAGAGGAACGCGAAGCGTGATTAAATGCTTATCATGAGCGATATATAACATGGGGGAAATTGATAAAAATATTTATTTTACCTGTTTGATGTGTAGATAGATTATATTGGTAAACTCATTCATTTCCAATATCGTTGCCTCATTGTCTAGGACGAGTATTGTGTATAAAAAATATATTGTATACGAGAGTTAGCAACTACTTAGTTCTAGCAATATTTAATACGCGATGCGATCTAATGGATATCCAGATCAATACTGATGGGTATCAACTAAAGTCGTCCCTATGGCCGCCTACTGGGATAGGAGAAATAAACTGAACTTGATGGGGTTTGCTTTTAATGCTGTAACACTTTCACGATTTTAGTCAAATTTTCAGTATATCGTTTTCTTTTGGAGTGAAAATTATAACACATGGCGGAGCTAAACGCTCAAGCCTAAGACAACAGCCTTTGTCGACGCTCCTTTGATGCCTGTAGACTGATGTGTCTCCACGACAAAACCGACATATTTTAAGATTGTGACTGTGTTAACTTTATGCGTTATGAACCATGAAACTTACACAATAGTTGTGTCAGGCTTGTTCTAATGCGCGCGTGCTTCTACTCACGCCTGTTAATTTTCTATAATGTTGTTAATAATATTTCTGTATATATATATATTAAATATATATATATATATATTATATATATATATATATATATATATATATATACACACAACTTTAACACTGTATCACAATTATCAAATCACATTAAATTTCTTAAATATATGCTATGTACGCACACACAGTCTAACCTATAATGTAAGACCTATAGTAAAATGTTCACTTCATAAGCAATCACACTACGTTTTATCCAGAATATTTTTGGAATCTCAGTAGCTCATCATGAACGCTTCAATTAAATGACAGCAAAATACAATCATTTCCACAATACATTATCAAGACATTTTCTACGAGTGTTGTTTTTACAATCTGGCACTTTGTTTGCTTCTTTAGGGATTGCTTGCGGATACTTTTAATGTTAAAATCAATATAAGAGTGAAAAATTTGTCCAGGTATGATCACTTAACTCATATGTCTCCTTTAACCTGAGAGATGATCTACATTAATATTGCTCCTTATGAGCTGTCATGAATAATTAAGGACTCAGAAGTTTATGAAACGTTCATTGCAACAATAGTTATACATAAGAACAAACAGCAATGATTAGAACCTCCAACAAAACCTATTGCAGACTAAAAGGTATGAAAATTAAGTGTAGTCACTAAGAGAATAGATTCAAGTGGGAAAGAGGTCGGGACTCGACGGTGTTTGGGATGAGATGTTTGTGAAACAATTTGTTACTGATGGTTAACGAATACAAATAAATCAGAACCAATTATTTGCGTCAAAGAGTACAATTATTTATTACTTTGACGTTTTATCTAAAACAAATACTGTGTTGAAAAGCAACATGTGGCATTAATTAAAGTTAATTTACAAGTTTCAAAAAGAAAGGCCATTAGCCCTGAAGATAGGGAGTGTTGTGCCATAAATCGGAGTTGTCCAGTCATTATTTGTTGAATTTATGATCAAATTTCGACACCCAAGTCAATGAAAGCACCTAATTTAATATTCGGTCTAACTAAAATTAACTTGTTACAAGTTTGATATATTTCAATCCTACCGGTTTGGGCGTTTTATAGTCATATAAACATCAACACCTGTTTCAAGAGATTGATTTACAGTCATTTTGTTTGTGTTTAGAATTTATATTTGTAATCAACTGCATAACCTTGTTTCTAAAATAATTGCTGTTTTATTTTTCTAACGTTAATTTATGTTGTATTTTTTTTGTTATTTTGGTATTTCTGAGCGTTGTTACTGTACTGTAATAAGACAAGTACTCGTAAAAGATCCATTCACGTTATTGCTTATTTTCTTTCTTTTAATCGCTTTAAGCTTTCGGATATAATATAACATAAATATATAAATGCTAATATATGCACAAGTGGTTTTCACTTATTTTATAGCTTGATGTGAAAGGAGTTTATAATATTATTTTGGTAGGTACCTCGTAAATGTTAATTTGTGCATAATAATGACAGATAACTTTACGTATACATACCAGACTGTATTCAAAAAGTTTTCCCTAACATCTTCATAATGAATGCATAATCCAGCAAAACAGTATCCAACGTATGCAACACCAGCTGCAAATCAGCACAAAAATATAAACATGTAAATATACCACACTGTGGTTTTTTTGCAGTTCTAGCAATTTATCCACGGGCACATGCAAAGTTTGTAAACAAGTTGGCTGACTTTAAATGATAATTTATATAGTGGCTGTGCGACTTGTTTAGATTCGCCTGCGTTAATATTCATAAGTTCATACTCATAAAATAATAAATGAAAAACATAATTTGGTTTTAAAATGCTACACAATACAGCCTGATTAAAAAAAGAGTTTAATAATTATATACTACATACTCTTTCTACAGAATTTCAATATACAACTACATTTTTGAATAACAGTTATAAGAGTTTTAACAATTATATTATAAAAGTTATGATAAAAATTTGGACGTATTTTTAACTCATTAATTTGTGAAAAGCTTATTTTTTTCTTACAACTTATGCAATAAAACACATGAAATTACAATATGATACTTATAGTTAAAATGTTACAAAATGTCTCAAGTATATTATTTGGTAACTATTTTTCATTAAATCGACATATTTATTATGTATTACGTTATGACAATAGATGAAACTAAATTTGTCTTGTACTAATAAGGTGGTAAACCCCTCGAGCTTGTAGGATGACTATCTGACTAATGTTGCCAAGAGGAAACCCCCTGAAAACTTGAGAAGTGTTACTTCAGTATGTATATTTTGTAATTAATAACATAATCAAAGATTTGTCGGTATTTAAACGGCACGTGTTTTACGATTTGAATGCAAGCCAGACAGTGCATTGCATGCACCCCTCTCCCGGTCTAATTAGTGATTAAATATTTAAATTCGAGGTATCCGAAGCAGTTTATGTTAGTCATAATGATGCTCCATAAGAAGTGATTTATAATGCATAATTAATTTTAACAAAGCAGAAAAATAATTGCCTGACAATAACTTTAGAAACAACTCCTTGTAAAACGTTATTTTTCCTTTAAAAATCCGTACACTCGAAGGATTGAGTGAAATCGCAATGGAGTCTAGCTAAGGAGTAATGATAACAGTAAAGACCTCTGGGTCAGTGGCCGTTCTATTTAAACCACATCTGTCCATCTGTCTGTCCGTCTGGCACTTCGGGTGGCGCTAAGCCACGTCAAAACAAGCGCATCTGGACCATCTGGCCCACGACGGAATTAGAGCACTTGAACTAAAGTTGCCTTAGCACTTAAATTCGTCTGAGTAGTCAATATGTTACATTTATCATATCGTTTGATTAAAGGTGTTAATACCAATAATGTTTTAATTGACAAAATATTTTAACGGAAATACTTCGTACACTATACTGTTATTTTTCAATGTCTCGAAATCAACATAGAAAAAAAGAAGACGACTATATTATAATAGTTAGTATTATTTCTCTAGTATAATATTGTTCAATGTAACCAATCGAAATAGAACGAAATAACATTAATTTAGCGACGTCAAATACTCGTTGACAAGGTTCCAATTAGTCAGTCAGGAGTGTGAGGCGGTATTCCTACACGGATTTAGACAAGACTCTACTTTCGGGCCCAGGAAACATTAATCATCTTATGGTCAGTTTCAAAACTTGGTAAGTTCCCTCACTGTTTCCAAAAAGCTACATATTTTGACATATTGAAACAGTAAAGTTGTTTTCTTATTCCACCAAAACACCGAGTTAAAAAGCCATAACGGTCAGCACTAAAACCTGGGTAGTGGATACCTTTCACTGTACTGCTGACTCACGGACACTGGCTACTTACTACACAGTAGTTACTCAGCAAGAGTGAGTATATGCAGCATGCAGAGGGAGCTATAATAGTGTTTTATGACGGGAAGCCTCAATAAAGAAAGCTCCAGTGGATCTCTGTCGCTGCACGCCGCCGCAGCTGCACTGTACTGCTGACGAACGGACACTGGCTACTTACTACACAGTAGCTACTCAGCAAGAGTGAGTATATGCAGCATGCAGAGGGAGCTATAATAGTGTTTTATGACGGGAAGCCTCAATAAAGAAAGCTCCAGTGGATCTCTGTCGCTGCACGCCGCCCGCAGCGGCACTGTACGCATTGAAGTGATGCCATGGCACTCGTAGATCGCGTACCTCACATACTCGACGACAACGTGATTACACTAAACATTGACTTGTCAAGACGATATTATTTTTCTCTAAAAAATCAACCTAAATAATGTTTATCTTTGAGTGTACGAAATTAAAAGGGACTGTTTGGTAAACATTTTAATAATATTGTTACAGGCAATGCTGTAAGCTTTGTGTTGGTATTCCAGAAGGACATTTAACAAAATAACTTCCACCAACGATTCTGTTTCTTCCCCACATTAATGGCAAAATTATTTTACCACCAAACGTACCTAGTTTGGTTCTTTACATATTATTCCTGGAATTACATAAAAATGAACTCACGCCGTAATATAATACATATTTTCAAAAACAAGACATAACCTCAAAATTTTATGTTTTGACTTTTTTATATTAAAAAAGTAAAATAAATCATAGAAATTGGATAACAATTAATAAATAACTCCATGACATGTGCAATGAAAAACAACTTCTTCGGTGTTTGAGTAGTTTATAGCTACACCAAAGGGACGCACATGTTTTAATAAGCAAATTCCAGGCGATAAGTGATGTGGCTTGGAGGCTGACAACAGATGGTCGCCATGGTGACACGGACAGACAGACAGACAGACAGTTCAGCCACGTGCTCCGCCCCGGCTGAGTGGATACCCGCGGTATTAGGGGATTGAATAACATTACTTACTCACGCAACTCGAATTGGATGCTACGCTAAATCTACGTTAAACCCTTTTATTTTCTATTGTTTATTTTGTAAATATTTTAATTTCATTAGTAGTATAATTTCTCGACAGTTTAAAATAAATGGTTTACACATGAAAATTACATCAGTTTTGTAACAAATAAAATTAAACATTTTAAGAGAAGAAATTATTATATATGATTTCTAACAACTAAATAATTTCAAGAAGAAAATCAGTAATAAGCTCTAATAAAATAATCATCGCGTTTAACTGTGAATACAAAAAAATAGTAACAACAACTTATACTCTTCATACATAAATAATTTTAATTGACTATCATAATTATTTGAACATTGCCGAAATCACTATTTGGTATTGCAGACTATCGAAAATGGTATCTTTGTGTCTGCTTGTAAATATAAGAAAGTTTGAATATATGTTTACAATAAAAAGGTGGTGAGTGTACTCGCCTTTTTTAATTCAAGGCGGACTAACAGACCACGAGATGGTCATTATAAACTTAATAAAGTGTACATACACAAAAGACCGTCACATTTTAATTTTACTTAAGGATATACGGACAAAGGAATAAGTGTAATTAAGACCTGTTTTCCAAGTTTATATTTATTTATTAGATGATCATCTGGTAGATGACAAGAATTTCAGTGTATAGTTAACGTTTTGAAATAGGAGGTCAAAGAAAAACCTTTAAGTCTAGGAAAAGGTCAAGTAGTGCATAATTCTGTGTGTAAAGTATCATGGGACATCGTAAACAGCTTTCATGGAAAATGTTTAGATAGCAACATTCTTTAGGAAATTCTAAAAATAAAATGGAAATTGGCATGTAATATTGAGATATCCGTGACAAAAACAAAACAAGCCAAAATACTAATAAATATAAAAGGTATACGAGTATAAACGTATAGAGTCCAGAACTCCAAAGATGTTAGTTTGTTAAATGGTCATACATTATTATCCCTCGTACCAAGTTTCTGCGACGTACAATGTTAAAATATATTTTGTGCACTGTGTTTTTATTTATTGGTGAGTTGATTACCAATGGAAAGAGCAAATGAGCAGCATTGTAAATGTACGGACTTAATTGATTATGCTATCTAATTAGCCTACTACCGTACAAAAATCATCATATAGAATCGCAGTTCTTTACGAAAAGTTGAATATATCCTAGTTATAAAATATCAATAATATATTTGTGACATTAAAAAAAGGAATAACTGGTATTATTCTTGAAGTTGACATTAATATTATAGCGTTGCAGGGTGTAAATTTCATAAAAAACGCATAACATATTACTTTTTAAATTATGAAATCTTGGTAAAAGTATAATCCATTTAATATCGATAATGATATGGTAACTATTTATAAATATTCACCCCACACAACATGTATAAATACACCAAAATATCACTTCTCATACGAGTTAGTGGAGAGGATTATTTATGAGCAGGACCTCTCTACAGAGAACAGGAGAAAATGTATGTTTAGAGAAGTTTCAATTGTCAGCAAGAATATAAAGTTCGGGGAGACTTGTCAATGACGATATACAAACCAGTCAGCTCAGCCTAGTCAGTGATACAAGCATCACAGGACAAATATACTCTCCAGGATATGTTGCAAGTGTAAAAACGCTTATATTCAATCTGTGTACACAATGTGTTTGAAGTGGACCACCCACAATTTTAACGCCTTAACCCTAAAATCAATTAACCAATAATTAATTGTGTGAGTAGCCAAAAATTTTATAATACTAATCGAACAAACCTGTTTTCTTAAAATTGTGAGATGATCTAACAATTGTCCAAACAGCTAAAATAATATTGTGATCACAAAATATTAAGTTCAATGCCTAATGTAAGGTTAATAAAACTATCTCTATAAAAGTTGCCATTAAAAGATTGAAATATTTGGTTCTAGATCAAAAGGTGCATACAAGTACTCTGTAGTCTGTTCTTAGATGTATAATCCATTATTTTAATGAAATGGTATACCACTTTAAAACTTGTATTTATTTCATCCAAAGTTTTAATAATATGAGCATCACCTGCTTTGGTGATGAGACTTTAATGATATCTTCACTACTTTATTAGTAGAGTTTTTATTTCAGGAGCGTTTAATTCAAATTGTAACATATACTTAAACTTAGAAGGCACTGTTTGCATTAAAACTTAAATTTAAAATTTAAACTGCTCTATTTATTGTTTATATGGAGAAAAGTGCGTCTTAGAAAACGACAGTGAAGATTTGGTTTTTGTATTTATATAGACCACGATAAATTTAAACGGCGTTTTTCTCAAATACTTAAAAAACGTTTTCACTAATCAACATTTTATGTATTTTTTTCATTGAGAAGTTTAAACGGAAAAATATAACACACTTATATGTTGCGAATATAACAAACTTGGTGCATTCTAAGCGATTAATCCAAAGTACACGACCAACTGTGAGAAATCACAGCGGTCGGTTTATAACCGGAGATTAACATAATGTGTATTACAAAAGGGAATAGAAAATCGTGCCTAGATGTGTGTGAGAGAGAGCGTCAAGTGTAATTACATAGGTGTCGCTAATCGCGGTTAATAAGTTAGAATGAACGAGCACATAAACAGGGCTCGCTATCGCACCCGCAACCATTTATTGGTGTATTTATGTGTCGAGGTGGCTGCACTGATACAGCGACGTAATCATGTGCACACACATACAAGCTCAACAGTGTTCGCGCATTTACTGCTAATCGTGTCAAGCTGTTCGAGTTTTATGTACCATTTTAGTCACAACTTCAAACAGGTGTTGTCTGTGTTTGACCAACAATATTTGGGGAGTGAGAGGGGGTGTAACCGTAAATATTACAGCCAGGTAACCTTTGTTACTAGACTTAATATGTTAAAAACCTGTCACGAAATGGTTCGTTCTTGACAGTTATGTATGATTTGTATTATTACAACCCATAGCTTAAAAATCGAAACGCTGTACTGTGTATACAGTGTGTCCCCAAAGTCGTGTCAAACTTTTAATTGGTGATGGCTACTCTATTATTGATATCAGGTCTATGAAACAGATGTAAATAGCAACAGTGTTTTATAAAGTTTCATTTTAATTAGTTGACTTATCTATTGTTGTCCTCCATTGCTAACGTTTTTACAAAAATAATTATTCGAAACAACTTTGCAAATGTATGTGTATTTTGTGGCTTGCGAGGTTGTATACTGTGATTTAAGTGAAGCGTGAGTATCGTCAAGTGTTTCATGAAAATCTCTCTGACAGACGAAACATTTATTGATGGGATAAGACGTTTAAGGAACAGGAAGCTTATTGGTCAAATCGCAGACAGATGGGTTAAAAACAGGAGATGAACCGTCGAAAACCGTTATGTAAGAAGTCCAAACAAGTCTGTGCGGAAACGTGGACGTAAGTTGTATACAGTTATCCCTAAGTATACAGTTTACAATGTTTTAAAGATAATGCTTCAATTGAATGGTTATAAACCTTAACGCATGCTTTGAAGCCAGATGAAAAATTAAAGAGGTAAGACTTTGTTTTGTTATTCTGTGGAAATGGTAGATTAAATTTAAAATAACAAACAGTTTTTAATAATGGGACTACATTTCACTTGTCTGGAAATAATTCACAATTTATTTGATGACATTCGTATAGTGAACACTTATGCAATGAATCAGAGCCGCGAATTAATAAGTTACTCCAGAAGTTCTGATCAAAATGTGGGAGGAGACCAATGTTCGCTTGAACATCTGCAAGGCGATACATGGTGTTAATGTTGAGCACACAAACCAAATACCATACCACACCCTACCAAACAAACCTTCCCACTAAAAAGAAAACAAAATTCACTGGTTCACCTCTACATGATTGGTAAATTTGTGGCCAGAAATGATTGTAGGAAGAAATCTCCATCTCTACACCAAATTCTATCTCTTTGCACTATCGAATAATTCCTGGATTTCGAACGAAAGTCATCGGATTCTTTCACTTTGATGACTAGATGCCCCACATTTTTCCTGAGATTAGTCATGGTCATTGAAAAACTTTTATGAATGCAGTGACTCGGAATGTTACGGGGCTTTAGAGGAGTCATTGCAAAATTTCATATGGATAGCGAGATATCCAGACGTTACGGTTTATTGGTAAGGAATGGAATGATAGCCCTACTTCGCCTCTTTGTTAAAGACATTTGTCGATAATATTTTTATATCATTAGGAATTCCTGAAGGCTGTAATGGTTATTTGGAGACATAATCCTCAACTCACATCATCTGATCTAGTATTATCTTACTAGTCTATTCCGAAATTTTGGAATCTAAAAGATTAAACCCAATTGTGTACTCCCCTTGTTGATTGTGAGATGCTTACAAGTTAATGACAGTAATAAAGAACACAATATAATATTATGACTACTACCCATATGACTTGGGAACTTCTTAATAACTACATAATATAGCATTGGTAGATTTGAATATACAACATAACACTAAATATCAAACTAACAAAGTCGATTATCAAAGCGTTTCAATTGGTTATTTTATCGTTCGGCTTTTAAAACGTATCACTATTAATTTAAACACCTGTGTGTGTGTGTGTGTGTGTGTGTGTGTGTGTGTGTGTGTGTGTGTGTGTGTGTGTGTGTGTGTGTGTGTGTGTGTGTGTGGCTGAAACAGATAAATGTTTAGTAAAATTTGCACGTTGTCAATGTTGGTTTTGGAAATGAATTGTAATTACCGAGAGAAATCGTCAAACTGACAGTCCTACATTACATACTGAGCGCAGCTATACGTTCTCCCAATTAATGAACGAAAGTCCGTGGCCGGAGCCAGGCCAGCGGCAGCTGCCGACTATCGGAGCTACCTCGCCCGCCCAGGCCAGGCCGCCCGCGGTAACATCTAATTACTGGATATTTATAGCGCTGTCTGATCTTAAGCCTAGCCTGGAATAGCGCTACCACACAGTCAATGTCTGCGGCACGGTATTTTAGTGGAACCAGAGACCATACAATGTGCTGCATGCAGTTTCAGGAGCACCAGATGTCCACTTTACTGATAACTGATGCTGCTTCTTTAGGAGGTCTGCTCCCTGATTTAGAATGGTTTTATAAGGTATACTTTTAGGGGATCACTGCGCCCTACCTTTTGAGTTTTAATAAAAAATACCTTTTTCTCATGAAGTACATGAGATAATTGACTACACTTTAGAGAGAATCTTTTTACTTTAGTGATCATTTCTAAAGCTTAAGACTTTATATTTTTCAAATTGTGAATATTTTATGTATATAACGAACATTTTAAATTATTTATTAGTTTTGATTTTTCAAATTATATTAAGTTCCACTGTTTCTGTACCTTTCACAATCGCATGATATTACAATGGTAATACATGTATTACATGTAAAAAATAAACTTAGTATGTAAAGTAGGTTTGGTGGAAAAAATATTTTAATTTTGAAAAGACCGATTTTCAGTAGAGGCCTAACACATTAAAGTGCCTACAGATATGTTATCTACATCACATTATTACCCGCCAGTACAGTTTTGAAGCATATGCTGCTTCCGGGCCATCTTCCTCTTCAAACTGATATTAAGTTTGCTTTTCAGTACATTTTTACTGTCTCCTTTTTTACTTTTGAGGATTTTCAAAATGCCATATAAAAAAATAAAACTGATAAAATGATCAGAACATTTTTTTGACGTACCATGCTTATAAATTTAATGAACTTTTTAAAAATTATTAGCAAATACTAGTTGTATTAGTACAGGACAACCAGGACGTGTCACCTCATAAGAATTAATAGGTCAGTACGGAAAATTATAATCTTTTCATTGCTTCTTTTAGTAAGAAATTTATAAATTATATAGTGTTGTATACAAAATTGAACTGGAGATTACGCTATAAATAACAAAAAGTATACAAATTATTCATTTGTTAAGCGTTTCCCTACTAGGCATAAAATGGTCAATAACACAAAATATTAAGATTAATATCATTAATTTTAGATAAAACATTGACATTTAGTTTAAACTGGTTGTACAATGGTGTTCAAGTATTTTAAAAATTTAAGAGAATTGTCATCTTTCGAAACTCCATAACACAATATTCTGTAAAGATTCCAGCCGGCAAGGACAATTGGTATTATGTATGTTTTTTACTATTGACAGAAACAAGAACACAGTATTGTTACGTTTCGTAGTCACCTAGTTAATTCTGATAGGTAATAAGTCCTGGTTGCCCTGAACTAATGAACTTAATATTTCCGTCAATAACCGAATAACCTTCGCACATAGTTATGATGTTTGGTTTTGATGACTCACGACAAATGGAGTGACAGAGGATGTAGTGTTCCGCCTCAAGTATTTTCGTCTGTCGTCGCTGGCTCCACTGACCCAGAACCCAAATATAACTGAGAGGAGTAACCCGGCTCTGCTTCATTCTAATAACAATGTAGGCCTATCCGACACCACGACACCACAACTTTGTCACAACTGCATTTCCGTCCTGACTGTTTGAAGTCTAGACAATACTTATTATGTTTACGGCTTACACGATTTTATCTTGCTAAAAACTTATAAAAAGGAAATGGTTGTTAACATTGTCCCAAAAAAGTAATTTTTGAACCTACGTAAATTTGGTGCTCTTGGGTTATCTTATATAATTTAAAAAGATTAATTGTTGCTGCAGTCCTGTGATTTGTCATCAAAACAAGGACTTTACTTGCGAGCGTTAGTATATGTTTTACTACAGGTGCGTTAAGAAATTTGTTTATAAATGCACAGAAACATTCTTATTCCAATGCCTGTTCCTTATCAAACATTTAATTAGCACGAATTATAGAACAGGTTCCGTAAAACAGTACGAAGTGACGTTCATAAGCTAATCCAAACCATTAGATTTGTTTCTAAAGTTTCTCTTGATTGTTGATGTAACAATTGTAATGTAAGAATATTTTTTTTTAAATTTTCTTTGTGTTCAGTATATAATGTCCCTCACACACTAAATAATCAACCAAATTTAAAATGCATTGCGTTATTATATATTCCGTCAGATTGTGGGTGGCTCTTAATAAAAACATTTTGGGTCGAGGAGGGAATAAATTGGAATTTAAATTTCTCATTCATAAAAATGTCGATGTAACAGTGTCGATTAACCTTTTATAGTTGACATTTTTTCAGAGAGTGCCACGGCCTTTATTTTCTTCTTATGATGAATTATAACACTCCCAGACGCTCTAGTAGCCTTTATTATCTCATTTTATCTCGATTATAGTTACACCTAATGTCACTAGTAACTTAACCTCTCCACGGAGCTATTAATGTACGGAAAACTGTTCATTCCTAGATACATTTTGCAGTCCAAGAAAACTAAAAATTATACTGGTTTTTCATATCACAGCTGATGATCTGTAAATCCCGGTCATTAAATCCTAGGGGGACGTGTATTTGACAATTAACAGGTAGTGCAATCCTTGTCAAAATATACTCTATGAATTGCATACACTTTTAGAGATAAATTTCTTTTAAGTCTGAGTTTCTTCTTGCATCGGACAGGGTTACGGAGGTAAATCTAAAGTACAGACTGCACTTAAGTTGCAGGACCTGATAAACATAACAATGCAATTTTAAATACTTCGTAAATTTAATATTAAGAAAGCAAATTTAACTAAGCAACGCCGAGTACTAAAAATGCCAATAAATCGAGGAGTTTCTTTACATTTTGTTAAGTAACAGTCATGTATGGTGTTGTTAGTATTGTTATTTGCTAGGTTGTAGCAAATAATGATATTTAATTTTAATTTAATATATAATCTACATATTAAATGTATTTAAGATTAAACATAACTCAATCTGTGTACCGCTACATTTTACTGTAAGAATAGATAATGCGTCACTATTACAAATATCATGTAGATTCTACAGATGAATGGAAAGGTTGTTTTGAAGCCAATTAATTGGATAAATTAAACGAGATTGAGTATCAGGTTCAAAAGTTGGACGGGTTTCAACAAAAATTGGCATGAACGTTCAAAGAGAAAACTGTCAGCTGAGCATAACTCCGAAGGGGCAGAATCCCAGGACAAAACTTGTTTATACAAATTCCTCTAAAGGTCTTGGTTGAATGGAGTTTAACAATAAGTGGTATTAAATGTCTATCGAATATACCAGCTGAGAATAGTATTTCGGCACCATTTTAAACTATAGGGCGGAACTCCAGGGCCAAAATACCTTCCCTCTTAGTAACACTACATAACTTAGGGTTAAGTTCTTGATTTTATAGTTCATGAGCCACCAATGAGAGGATTTATTCAAATTAACTCTGTACGTCTAAAACAATTTTTTGGTTTTTAACTAAATAAACATGTCTTTTTTAGAATAAATAGTAACAAAAGATACCTGTTTAATCTGTTTTGAACACGAAGGCCTTAAATATTTTTCACACAACTGCATTACTCGTCTAAAATACACAGAAATTATCAAATATATATTTATATAAAATATATACATTGTAACGGATAATATTTTTAATCCTTGAAAAATCTGAGTAAATCTATTTTCTATCAAACTATCATAGATTCCTGTGACATTTAACACAAAATAATTAGCATTTTATTAAACACACTTTGACCAAACATAGACATTGAGCTGTTATATGTTATACTGGGCCAAAAATGTTCTCGTTTGTATTTATGTTTTTCTTTTTGCAATTCAAGGGTATCAATCAAATTGGTACAAATACTTTATCAAACTAAAGTTTACCAAAGAAAGTTTTAAACACCTTTGTAACCAACCGATGCAGAAAGGTTCTAGAATATTACTTTATCAATCGTCAGTAACTCTGGGAGTTCGAAGGAAGAAACCCCCTCCCCCCAATGGGCAAAACCTACCAGAGGTTGAAAGTTTATAGAGGGGAAACATTAAGGGAACGGATCAATCTTTTTTAATGCCAGATAGCTCCCAGCATCCTAGACCTTTTTCTAAGCTAGACATTTTCAACGGGTTATAATTTTTGCCACAAAATGAAAAATTAATTAAGGAATGTAATCCAAAAAAGTTTAATTTGAAATTTGAATCATTATGAAATCCTTAATATTACTTGAATTTGCTAAAGGTTTGCACCTGGAAATGTAGTGAAACGAATAATGTTAAACAAGCGAAATTCTACATAAAGCAGCTTTTCCTCCTATCATATCTGACAATAGTGCGTTCACTGCCACTCATCTGACTCGAAACCTAGCACTACTCGACAGTCTAAAAGCTTTCTGTCAAAAGAAAACTGTAAGAAACTCAGAGGTGTTGCTGCAAGAGTTGGCACATACGGTGTGGTACGTCAGCTGATCATATCCCCTCTGATTGATCACATCGCGGTAACGAGCAGATTGGTGATGATAACTCACATTGTTCTCAACCACCCGATCTCACCGTATTATCCCTCACGGCATGGCTGTTTATCATGATCATTCCTCGGCCGTGGTAAAATCCCTGAGGCAGACAAATATTAACAGACAGGATTGTTGCAAGAGTTGGCACATATGGTGTGGTACGTCAGCTGATCATATCCCCTCTGGTTGATCACATCGTCGTAACGAGCAGATGGGTGATGATAACTTACATTGTTCTCAACCAGGCGATCTCACCGTATTATCCCACACGGCTTGGCTGTTTATCATGATCATTCCTCGGCCTTTGTAAAAGTCCCTGAGGCAGACAAATATCAACAGACAGGATTGTTGCATGAGTTGGCACATAAGGTGTGGTACGTCAGCTGATTATATCCCCTCTGGTTGATCACATCGTTGTAACGGAGATGGGTGATGATAACTTACATTGCTCTCAACCAGGCGATCTCACCGTATTATCCCTCACGGCTTGGCTGTTTAGCATGATCATTCCTCGGCCTTTGTAAAAGTCCCTGAGGCAGACAAATATCAACAGACAGGATTGTTTGCATGAGTTGGCACATAAGGTGTGGTACGTCAGCTGATTATATCCCCTCTGGTTGATCACATCGTCGTAACGAGGAGATGGGTGATGATAACTTACATTGTTCTCAACCAGGCGATCTCACCGTATTATCCCTCATGGCATGGCTGTTTATCATGATCATTCCTTCGGCCTTTTTAAAAGTCCCTGAGGCAGACAAATATCAACAGACAGGATTGTTGCAAGAGTTGGCACATAAGGTGTGGTACGTCAGCTGATCATATTCCCCTCTGGTTGATCACATCGTCGTAACGAGCAGATGGGTGACGATAACTTACATTGTTCTCAACCAGGCGATCTCACCGTATTATCCCACACGGCTTGGCTGTTTATCATGATCATTCCTCGGCCGTGGTAAAATCCCTGAGGCAGAAAAATATTAACAGACAGGATTGTTGCATGCACGACGTTCTACCTGATTAAATCTTTTGCAAATGCAAGATATTTGAAGTCTATTTTAGAGAGTGAATCAAGCAATGAAAGTTCTGTAGCCCGTCTTAAATTTTACAGCGTGTATTAGAAAATTTAGGCAATTAAGCTAAAAATTGGAATTAATTCAACTGTTTTACTATAATGTGAAAAAATACTTATAAGTTTCATAGTCTTCTTCCTAATTGATTCTGAAAGAAGGAAAATCGTGTGATGCAGTATTTATAGATGCTGAAATTGCAAGGAATGGAACTACTAGTATATACTGATCTTGGCTAAGTCAGGAAGTATGCTTGTGTAACACCGTCAATTTTATAAATAGTGAAAAACATTAAAAACATGAACATGAATACTGAAATTAACAATGAGTATGCCCAGATTATTCTAATATAATACAAACCTTAATTTTTAACTCCGTTGAGTTACTATTATCTTCTTAACTAGATATTGATTTTCTGCATAAAGAACTAATAATACAACCGTATGTACAGCTGCGTATTTCCTTCTTGCTCCCAATAGATATAGAGAATAAAATTTACATACATAGTCAAATTTAAGAGTACACCAGTTGGTCAAAATGGTTAGTGGATTGGGAGTAAACTACATGAGCAATACGCGTGTTTTAGTAATCAGCTGTTTTAAACTTTAAAAAATACTCTGATAAGAATAACATAAGAAATTTGGTAGCTCGTGAGGCAGGATTCCCGGATAAAGAGCCTAAATCTACCTGTTCGAGTTAAAAGCCCCCGAAACATGCGACGACTAGCACTTAGAGGTTGGACTGAGGCTTCGCAGTCTGTCAAACCTTTTTAAAAAATTAGATGGTCTGACCCACTGAAACACCGAGTGAAAGATTTTTGAGTTTTAAGACTTAGGCTATTTCCAAGTCCGTACATCCTATAGTTTCCTTTGTATTAAGTACGTTTTGTTTCCTCTGTTAGTTAAATTCTTAAACATTGCTTGTCGAAATCTTCTGTTGTTTTTGTAACTTGTCAAATTTTCATCCCAGAATGCTGCAACGATTTTTAGTGGCATTATACGGATTCAGGCACTTTATTATCGACACCTCTAATACGATTGTAGTTGTAGGGTCCTTACTTTAAATAAGTTTATTTATACGTTCGTTACCTTTTAGAGTAAGCCACTTTAAAACTATTGCATTGTTTGGATTGTCTTATCTTCAGTTTAGTTTAATAGTTGCGATCTAACTCTTGGCTTAACTTACTTTTGATTCAAAATTTTTTATTTAATTTAAAAATAGTTAATAGTGTTCTCGGCTTGAAGTTGACTTCTGTGTATATAACAGGTTGGAACATGTTGGAATCTGTATTCACCTGTATTCATTGATTTGTAATTATTCTTCTGGTACCTGAGCTATTCACAAAAGGAACTAATGTAACGGAACCCTGTAACCTGAAAGACATACTGTTATATTGTTTGTGCTTTGGTTTCGAAGAAGCAAATTGTGAAAACCGCACAAACAGTAGTTGTTTTACAGCCTACACTGGAATTTGATGTATGAACAAAATAATCTTTAATAATAGGACGTGAGAAGCGGTAATGTTAATTTGGTAATTACAATTAGAAAAATTATAAAGCTAATGTCAACCGCATACAAAGATTTATTTTAACCTGACCTGGAACTAAAGCTATCAGTGAAAGCAAATAATCAGAGATAATCAAAGATAAAATGCAGGACTGGTACATTGTTTGTGTTTCGGTACCAAAATCGACAGAAATGTAGCGCCAGTCACACACACGACTTCCTATGACCTGTAACTGAAATAATAGAACATGAATGACAGTATTGTTGGGCTGTGCTAGCGCCAACCACACACACGACTTTCTATGACCTGACCAGGCATCTAAGCTATCAACGAAATTAACAGAGATGGAAAATAAAAGAAAATATTGGTAGGCTGTTTGTGTTTCAGTGCCAAAACCAAAAAATGCTAGCGCCAGCCGTACACATGACTTCACATAGCCTGACCGGGCACCTAAGCTATCAACGAAATTAACTGAGACGGAACATGAGATAATATTGTTGTGCTATTTATATTTCGGTGCCAAAGCCAAAAAATGCTAGCGCCAGCCGCACACGCGACTTCACATATCCTGACCGGGCACCTAGGCTATCAAAGAAATTAACAGAAATGGAACATGAAAGAAAATATTGTTAGGCTGTTTGTGTTTCGGTGTCAAAACCAAATAAATGCTAGCGCCAGCAGCACACACAGTAGACTTCCTACGACCTGATCTGGCACCTGAGCTATCAACGAAATTACCTGAGATGGAACATGAAAGACAATATTGTTAGGCTGTTTGTGTTTCTGTGCCAAAACCAAATAAACTAGCGCCAACAGCACACACAGTAGACTTCCTATGACCTGACCTGGAACCTGAGCTATCAACGAAATTACCTGAGATGGAACATGAAAGACAATATTGTTAGGCTGTTTGTGTTTCTGTGCCAAAACCAAATAAACTAGCGCCAACAGCACACACAGTAGACTTCCTATGACCTGACCTGGAACCTGAGTTATCAACGAAATTACCTGAGATGGAACATGAAAGACAATATTGTTAGGCTGTTTGTGTTTCTGTGCCAAAACCAAATAAACTAGCGCCAACAGCACACACAGTAGACTTCCTATGACCTGACCTGGCACCTGAGTTATCAACGAAATTACCTGAGATGGAACATGAAAGACAATATTGTTAGGCTGTTTGTGTTTCTGTGCCAAAACCAAATAAACTAGCGCCAACAGCACACACAGTAGACTTCCTATGACGTGACTGGCACCTGAGCTATCAACGAAATTGACTGTGATGGAACATGAAAGACAACATTGTTAGGCTGTTTGTGTTTCTGTGCCAAAACCAAATAACAGCAAATAGACTCCTATGACCTGACAACCTGAGCACACAATTAAGTTAGATGGAATATCAATATTGTTAGGCTGTGGCAAAAAAAAAACCTAAGCTATCAACTAAATTACCTGAGATGGAACATGAAAGACAACATTGTTAGGCTGTTTGTGTTTCTGTGCCAAAACCAAATAAACTAGCGCCAACAGCACACACAGTAGACTTCCTATGACCTGACCTGGACCTGAGTTATCAACGAAATTACCTGAGATGGAACATGAAAGACAATATTGTTAGGCTGTTTGTATTTCTGTGCCAAAACCAAATAAAATAGCGCAACAGCACAAAAACCTAAGCTATCAACGAAATTACCTGAGATGGAACATGAAAGACAATATTGTTAGGCTGTTTGTGTTTCTGTGCCAAAACCAAATAAACTAGCGCCAACAGCACACACAGTAGACTTCCTATGACCTGACCTGGCACCTGAGCTATCAACAATGGAACCGCCTGGCTATCGTCCAGAGTGAGAGTTTCCCGAGCGCTTTGTTACATAAAACATTCATTACCTCAGTATCTAGAGGATACAAGGCTAACGATGCGGTATCTACTTCCCCTGCCATGCATTTCACTTACCTTCTTTTATTCCTGCGCCTTTAATGATCAAGCCTAAAAGGAATACTAGTTTTTTGTTTTTCCTGACATCTTATGAGCAATAAGTCATATTTAATTTCCCTACCTGATCGAAAACTAAATGTGTCCTCTCTATAAGTGGTACGGTTTGAAATTATAAACATATTTCAATTTATGTTAATAAATGTTATTCTTTATATTTAAATTTACTCAAACATTTTGCACGCTAATTTAAAAAGTTCCAGACTTTTATTTAATCATAACCTCCCAGGTTAAGTGTTAGAGAGGGCTTCTTAGCCCTAACTTCATCTGGTAAAAAAAGGCATATTTACTTGTTTTACAGCTTAGTTTATCCATTAGTGAGGCCGTGGCATTTTCTCTGACATTTGTATCTGGCCATGAAGATTTCAAGGTCATGTTGTTATAAAATGGAGTTTTGAAATGTATTTGCTTCATCCAAAAAACAAATGTAAATCCAAGAAACACCCTTTCTGCAACTCTACTTTGCAGAATCAAACAGTAATTTATTTATGTTTTGTGAAAAATCCATATTAAGCAATTAATATTCAAAATTGAAAACATTATGGTATAAAACTCTAGTTTCTGAGTTACAGACATCTTAAGAGAAGATTTTTTAATGTAATTTCAATAACTCAAAGTCGGTTTCAATAATCTAAGTGAGATTAAAGCAGTTACTATACAGGTTAGTACGGACATTAGAGGAAAGATAGATAGATGAAATAAGATAAGATAGATAAATGTGATATATAAGATAGATAAAATTTAGCATCTACCAAAAAGATTTTTAATTTCCGCATGTTGTTTACTGTCCCTTGTACTCTCAGCACGGTAAAACTCTTCTGAACATATTTGCATAACTAAATCCTCATTGAACATTACACTTGGTAAAGTGTAATATCTAGATGTTTCTAGAACCAATGCATGGTTTTCTATTTTAAAAATTTGATCCTCAGTATCAATAAAGTATAAAAAAGATATTTTCACTGAAGATAAATCTATTTGGTCACAAAACGCCTGTAAAAAAATGGTTTGCTTGGTTTGGTGCAAAATGTCATTTTAGACATCTAATTGAAGTTCGATATGGAACTACATTTGTGGATCCAATTCGTAGTTTAATTTTTTTAGTTGTTTCTTATAGTAGTAGAGTAAAATAATTATTTTTAGTTTTATACGTTTTTACGTCAGTGGCATTTCTTATAAAGTGACGTTTTCAAAAGGAAACTTTACAAATTATTTCACAAATTTATTTTGTCTTCCCCGGGAATTGAACCGGTGACCTCTGGGTTATAGAGGCACAGAACTGAGCGCTATGGTGAAGGTCGTAGTCTTTACTCCTATGACTAGATTCTATACTAATCTAATTCGCTTACAAAATGTAGCACCACGGAAACTGGCAAAACCATATGTAACGGAAGAAGCATGAGTGCTTTTGATATGCACAATGAAACTGACGCTGTCACAACGACGTTTGCATTTAAATGTCAAGCAAGTAAACGTTAGTGGCATGCATTACATTTACTGTCACGCACGCTGGGTGGCAACATTTACATATCATTGTAAACTATTTTATGAATACTTAAAACTGAAATGGATTCCATACAATACTACTAAAAGAACTAAATAAAATGCTGCATTGTGTTTAAAATATAGCAGACAGAGTTTAAAGAACTGGAGATTACTTACGGGATTACATACTATCAGCACACTCACCTGAAACATACAACATTAATCGTTATTATAATAAAATACAGTGTACAGTTTAATGTTTATTACACAAACTTTGTACTTTTAAGAAACAGAAAACAAAACAATGTTATATTGTTTAGTACAGTCAACGTTTAGAAGGAATGAAATATAATTATTTACTAAACTAATAATTATGGTTTTATTAAAATAAAATATTTACTACAGGACTGTAAACACCTTGTTTACTATCTCGAATTCCCACATTCTCTTTATATATTTATAGGAACGTAGCAATAAATAAAAAAACCACTTAACGCGGGTCCATCAAGTAAAATGTATATCACGTGTGTTTTCCTCATTGACAAAGCTAAATGTATAATTAATAGTAAGATGTAGAAAACCACTTAATATGGGAAAATCAAGTAAAATGTTCATCGCGTGTGTGTCTTACTTATTGAAAAACCTGAATGTATGATTAAGATAGATGTAAAAAGATAAAAAAACCATTTAACATGATCGCATAAAGTAGAATTTTCATCACGTGTGTGTCTTTATCTTTGACAACCCTTAATGTATGATTAATAATAAGATGTACATTCAGAGTAAACTATTAAATTAAAACATAGGTAGAACATAGTACCCACTTAGACACGAATTGAATTAAATACTGTTATAACTATATCAGACAAAACACTTGTTACATAATAATCAAATTAAAAGATAGCAAGAACATAGTACCCACTAATACACGAATTGAATTAAATACTGTTATAACTATATCAGACAAAACACTTTGACACTTGTTACATAAAAATCAAACTAAAAGATAGCTAGAACATAGTACCCACTTAGACACGAAATGAATTAAATACTGTTATAAACTATATCCGACAAAACACTTGTTGTTACATAAAAATCAAATTAAAATATAGCAAGAACATAGTACCCACTTAGACACGAAATGAATTAAATACTGTTATAACTATATCCGACAAAACACTTTGACACTTGTTACATAAAAATCCAATTAAAAGATAGCAAGAACATAATACCCACTTAGACACGAATTGAATTAAATACTGTTATAACTATATCAGACAAAACACTTTGACACTTGACATAAAATACTTACATAAAAATCAAATTAAAATATAGCAAGAACATAGTACCCACTTAGACACGAACTGAATTAAATACTGTTATAACTATATCCGACAAAACACTTTGACACTTGTTACATAAAAATCAAACTAAAAGATAGCTAGAACATAGTACCTACTTAGACACGAAATGAATTAAATACTGTTATAACTATATCAGACAAAACACTTGTTACATAAAAATCAAATTAAAAGATAGCAAGAACATAGTACCCACTTAGACACGAATTGAATTAAATACTGTTATAACTATATCAGACAAAACACTTTGACACTTGTTACATAAAAATTAAATTAAAAGATAGCTAGACAAAACACTTTGACACTTGTTACATAAAAATCAAATTAAAAGATAGCTAGAACATAGTACCCACTTAGACACGAATTGAATTAAATACTGTTCTAACTATATCAGACAAAACACTTTGACACTTGTTACATAAAAATCAAATTAAAAGATAGCTAGAACATAATACCCACTTAGACACGAATTGAATTAAATACTGTTATAACTATATCAGACAAAACACTTTGACACTTGTTACATAAAAATCAAATTAAAATATAGCAAGAACATAGTACCCACTTAGACACGAACTGAATTTAAATACTGTTATAACTATATCCGACAAAACACTTTGACACTTGTTACATAAAAATCAAACTTAAAAGATAGCTAGAACATAGTACCTACTTAGACACGAAATGAATTAAATACTGTTATAACTATATCAGACAAAACACTTGTTACATAAAAATCAAATTAAAATATAGCAAGAACATAGTACCCACTTAGACACGAATTGAATTAAATACTGTTATAACTATATCAGACAAAACACTTTGACACTTGTTACATAAAAATCAAATTAAAAGATAGCTAGACAAAACACTTTGACACTTGTTACATAAAAATCAAATTAAAAGATAGCTAGAACATAGTACCCACTTAGACACGAATTGAATTAAATACTGTTCTAACTATATCAGACAAAACACTTGTTACATAAAAATCAAATTAAAAGATAGCAAGAACATAGTACCCACTTAGTCACGAATTGAATTAAATACTGTTCTAACTATATCAGACAAAACACTTTGACACTTGTTACATAAAAAATAAATTTAAAAGCAGTTAGTTATACTTGATACTATTATTAAACACTACAATATCTATAAATATCTTTATAAATTTACTTAGTTGATTTTAGTACTTAAAACAATAATATATTTTAACAGCGTTATATTTGTAATGAGCTCTGGACGCCAGACTAGTCTGCTGCTATCAGACAAGATCTGCTGTTGTCGGAGACGCCGCATCACACAATCAGCTGATCGCAGCCGCCGTGCCGTCTGACAGGCGATCTGCCCGAGAAGTGTGCCCAGACTTATTTAAATATTGGGAGAGCGAGATGAATATGAATGAACTTCTTGTTGGGTGAGTCAGTAGTTTGTACTTACATGATAGCAGAGATATCATTCTCTGGACTGACTGGGTTTTCGCGATAGAGAAAGATAACTAACGAGATACTAAAAATAAGTAAGATGATTTGTTATTTATAGTCACTCTAATTAATTCGTAATTGTTCATAGTAATTAAAGTTAAAACTTAATTTAATGAAACTAAATGATCAGGGTCATGCAATGGATACTAATGTTAATAAAAACGTGCTTCAGTAAGAATTGTCAGAAAACTTGTTACTAACCTAAAAGTTATTAGAACTAAATGTTGGTTTTAAATTTTGTGATACCTAAGATGTATTGATGTAGTTTTACATCCATTCTAAATTATATTCATTGTTTTTCTCTAATTTTAGAAGGAGGTCGAGGTAATTTGTATTGTAGTAGAATATACGTCAGTGGTAATTTTAAAGTGACTAAATATCATGAAAATTTAAATTTAATTTAATTATGATGAAAATAGTGTACGTCTACCAGAAGGAAACAACATATAATCGTAATGTAATTAAACACTGAGTGTATTTTTATCCCACCTTATTCTTAAACCAGTTACAAATATTTGTCTAAACTGAAAGAAAACATTATGGGCCAATACTCGTACTTCAGTTTGCAAGTAAAAGTCGAACTGTAATATTGAAATTATATATTTTGCAGAATGAAAGAATTGACAATGGTAATTCAACTACTTTAGAATTACAACTATTTATGTAAGGGATAAACATCACAAATTCAAAGAATCGTTTATAATGTGCATTGGAACTTAAGCAAAAACATTGAAGCAAGTTGTTTAAGGGCATAAGTAGTTGAGTGAAAGGGAGAAAGTGTTCAACAGTGTCACAAAGGGTTTAGACTACCAGGGGATTGTGTTTATGTGTTGGCGGCCCTCCAGGAGCTGCCCGACCTTGTTGGGCTTGGTTATTCTGTTTTTCCTTTTGTTACACATAACAATTTATGAAACAGTACTCTACTAAAATAATATATTTTTTAATAAAAAAGAAGAAGAGTATATACAGACGAATGTAGATATAGCGAAGAGTATATACAGGGGAGTGCATATAAGGGGAGAGAATACACAAGGGACAGTACATACATGTGGTTGCGTATTGGGTGGTAGGAGAAGAGTATATACAGACGAATGTAGATATAGCGAAGAGTATATACAGGGGAGTGCATATAAGGAGAGAGAATACACAAGGGACAGTACATACATGTGGTTGCGTATTGGGTGGTAGGAGAAGAGTATATACAGACGAATGTGCATATAGCGAAGAGTATATACAGGGGAGTGCATATAAGGAGAGAGAATACACAAGGGACAGTATATACATGTGGTTGCGTATTGGGTGGTAGGAGAAGAGTATATACAGACGAATGTGCATATAGCGAAGAGTATATACAGGGGAGTGCATATAAGGAGAGAGAATACACAAGGGACAGTATATACATGTGGTTGCGTATTGGGTGGTAGGAGAAGAGTATATAGAGACGAATGTGCATATAGTGAAGAGTATATACAGGGGAGTGCATATAAGGAGAGAGAATACACAAGGGACAGTATATACATGTGGTTGAATATAGGGTGATAGTATATAGGAAAAGGGTGTATACATGTGAGTATATATCGAGGGAGAGTATACACAGGAGAGAGTATATTGAGCAAGAGTATTTACAGAGAAGAGGACAATATAAACAGGTGAGTTTGTATAGAGAGAGAGTACACACATGAGAGGAAAACGTAGGCCTGAAGTAGGGTCACGCTTGTGAAGAAGACTAAACAAGGAATTTCTCAATCTGAAACACAGCGTGGTTAGACGTCATAATAGCACCTTGTTTCCTGGTTTTAGTCATCTGTTTTCACTAATTTTATAATGATTTTATTTTGAAAGTGAGATTAGTCTGTTTTAACCTTCTTTGCGAATAATGAGTAAAATTTGTAAACCTTTTAACCAAATGCGCACTGGAAACAGTATATCATTAGAGTAAACTGTTCGGTAAAAGTTCAGTATCTATCTGCAGTGCTCGTTGTTGTGCATTTTCAGGTAATCAGTTTACTATTACATTATATACTTTTGTATTATGCATTCGCACAGTGACAAATTAGTTCGACACTGTCTGGGTAGGTTCAGTGATTTATAACTTACTTCATATCTACTCAATCTTTTAACAAAAACCAACTTGTGACGTGCAGTCCATTGTCTAGTATACAGAGATCGGGCTAGTCAAAGTATGTACAAGAGACAGTGAACTTTTCTTACTCTACTCAATCTCTGTCAATCATAACAGACATACCATTTAACCTTACCAGTTAACCTATCCAGAGGTATAACTCTATCACTCGCTGTCTCAATACTAGTGATGGAGTGTGGAAAGAGCTTAGTCAAGGAAATGTCATAATGGGCGCGACCGTAAGGTAATCAATTTAATATTAGTCAGAGTGTAAGGATAACAAAGTTTAGGAACTTGTGGTGCAAATACTGGCTGAATAAAAGTAAGCCTTTAGTTTCTAATTTATAACGGCTGGTAATAAAATTTAAATAATTTATTTTTGATTACATTTAATATAATTACGACATAGATATAAACAAATCATAGGAGGATGAAGGCTTTCTCACAAGCTATCGTGCGAACAGACAAGCTTACAAAGATACTCTTTCATGGATCCTTTCGTCAAAACCACGTGTCAGACATATCTTTTTACTCACAGTCTTTAAGGTGTCTTTCTTGAAGACAGGAAAAATCTTTTAAGATCTTTTAAGATCTTTTAAGTCTTTTAAGATTTTTCACCAGGATTTGTAAATAATTAAAGCAGTAATTGAGGTATTTTCTTTTCGCGCTTTCAAACATTACTGAAATTAAGTAAATGCAATTATTTACATTAGTTCATGATATGATCATGATGTCA
The DNA here is from genome assembly GCF_021130785.1 of Homalodisca vitripennis. NCBI lineage: Eukaryota > Metazoa > Arthropoda > Insecta > Hemiptera > Cicadellidae > Homalodisca > Homalodisca vitripennis. The sequence goes on along the minus strand of NC_060209.1, from coordinate 131,770,283 downwards.
ACATGTTTTCTTTGTAAAATTGTAATTTTACCAAACAATATTTTATTTAAAACATAAATTATCTTAAATTAGTCTATGACTACAAATTTCCAAGGTCGTAAATCGCTAAAGAAACGTAATTCTCTGAATCTTTAATTCTTTTTACATACATACTAAACGTTACGCCACACCACGTGTCGTAACATACTTTACTGAAGTTGCTTGCAATATTAAAAAATATAGCTCATTTCAATCTCGAGATGTTCTGCGGGCGAATAGACAGACAATCATATAAAAAGGGGTAAAATTAACGCATCACAAAACTCATTCTTGTTTCATACAAAATTTAATATCTACTGAAATGTACGCTTTCTCGACATATCTTGCTATATGATACGTTAGCGTTTATAGTTTATTAAATTGGTTTTCATATAAGCGTTTAAATAATAAAAGTCACTATAATACGATGTTGTATGTGTTTAGTTAGTTAGGCTATATGTAATAATATGTCAAATGTCTGAATATGAATAATATTGAATATTGTATATTGAATATAAATTAGTTTGTTTCAAAACTCATTTATTCGATTATTTCGACGTTGTCATCATTGTTACGCATAAGACAAAGTAAAAATATTCACTAACGCTCAAACAAATCGCCTGGAATGACATGCACCATTATGGAACTCAGTGTTCCTCATATAGAAATGAAGCCCTCATACACAATGTCAACTCTAAAGGTAAGTTCGTTTTCGAGATATCGTGCAGAGAGACAGACAGGCAGACAGAAATAAAAGTTTTCTAGCCGTACGAGTGACTGGCTTCGCTAAGGCTCAGTCAATAAATTCCACATCCTTAGGTTTGTTATTTTCATAGAAATGGTTACAATACTTTTCAAAGTACTTACTTTAAAGGAGTTTTCCTATTTTTGTGTTAAGGTAAACTATTTTTAACTCTCGTACCTTATAAAAAGCAAGCAAAAATATTCTACCACCTTAAAGCCGATATTATACTCAACATATAACTGTACAAATTTTAGCACAGAAGAAAGACGTGTCTTTTTTCTGGATACGTGAGACTTGCTTTAACTTGTTCATATACTGTTGATGGGCTGTTTCCTAGAGTAATTGAGCTGATAAATATGTTGTTACATGTTGTGACCAATCTTAACTTGTACATTTCTTTCATGCATATAGAAGATATAAGCGTAACTACAGGTATATGTGAAGATGGAATAAATGAGTGTTACTATTCGAGACTGGCAGGGATGTACTGTAAGAAAATATTCGATTTACAAACCAATGTTTTATTGATATGTATTTGAGGTCAGAATTACCATGTGTTTCCAGAATTACAGACAGATTTATGTGACGAGTACTTCTCAAGAATGGGCAGTATATACTCGTATTATTATCCGTGAGTTTTTAAAACTCCTTATAACAATTAGGGTTATATAATCATCATATATGATGGTTTGTCGTCACTCACGTTTGTACACCTCAATGACGATTATTGTAAAGGGCAACTAAGAAAGAACTTTGGCCAGGCAATGGTAACGAACGAATGGATTGTTAATAGGTGTAAATAAATTATGTATGCCTACATATATATATATATATATATATATATATATATATATATATATATATATATATATAAAGAAGTTTACCAAACCATATTTGGATACATACATGATTGACAACCACATGACGTGCAGTCATTTCATAATAGTATAAATTTTACAGCTTTATCACTCTTCACCAAGTGAGCTGTTAGCAATTATTATATTTAAATTGGTACACAATTTTGCACGTAAGTCCTTTTGATGCCATTGATGGGGCAATCAATACGAGCTTCAAATAGGGCATCCAATGTATCAAAAATTCCAAGGCTGCTGCATCGAGATAGGAAGGCTTGAGGATAAGAACTGGCATGCATTTTAGCCTTAACTGGCATAGATTTAAAGCCCTTACGTGTAATTAAACATAGAAAAGACTGGAATATCAGTTACGCAAAACCGCTGTCAAAATTGCATAGTTCGTAAGATATCTTTAGCTTTTAGCGGTCAGTAAAGTATAAAGACACATTTTGTGTATTAAAGTGAGTACAAATAAAGAAAGGGCGAAATCTGCTGATTACAATGATATACCTAATATTTATGATGATTTGAATGAAGATTGTTCGAAAGATGACGTAATTATCAGATGATGTTCTGCCAGTTCACAACAGGAAAAAATGCGTTGTAAATTACGACTTTACCAGCTCCTAAGGATGTAAGGATTTATCTCATTAATGCAGACTACAGGATTGTCTAGGGAAATCTGACCATAAACTGGTGCCATATGATATCTTTGTACTTGATATACTTTGTAAACCTTCTGGTTTAATGGAGCGGAATGGGAGTGGTGTAGATGTAAGGTTTCTTCCATGTTTAACATAGGCTTTAGTGATACTTGGGGACATATGGTCGACAACCTTTTAGAAAATAAAAACGAGGAAGGAGAAGATTATGGCGATGAAGGTCTACCACAAATAGGCTGTAGCATACAGCTTAGATACTGAGATGAAAAATATCCCAATAGTTTTAGTTTTTAAGTATATTATCCAGTAGAAAAATGGGCTATTCTCATAATCAAAGATATTTTTGTCTGCTTGAATCCACAGGGTTATGGGGGGGGGGTATAATACGGGGGATGGATTTGTGAGTAATACGGTGAGATTGTGAGATTAATTCAGCAAGAAACTAGTTATTCCACAGAAAGTAGAAAACAAGTGGCCAATAAGCCTTTGTGTTATATAGATTTCACTGTATTAAATCGGCGTGAAATGTTAGCTACTTCAATTCAGAGAAATAGGATGCCATTCGTATAAATGTAATGGAGGTGGAATATATGTCTGGACATGACTTCCTTAAGTACGTGCTCTTCAACTAAAATAACCCTCCATTTACACAAGAGGGTGGTCTAGAGTTTTGAACACCATCCAAATTGAGCTGTTCGCCGCAATTTCAAACCTTCCGCATTAAAAGCAGTTGCTTTGGATTACTATTCAGTATTACACTCACAATGGGTACCATTTTTGTATTGTAATATAAATCCATATCTTAGTTAAACATTTTGTACACGAATTAAACCTTGTTTAAAATGCTTGGCACTAAACTGCCACTTAGAAGAAGAAGAATCTTCTAAGATGAAACTTTTCAAAGTGCAGTTGTTTGGAAAGCAAACAGTGTTTTTACGTCTAAGTGAATTTTAATTTGAAATCTTCAGGGTTAACTTAATTTTATTAAAATTATCATTAATACTACCTGTATATAGATCTTACTAAAACTCATACTTCAACTTGTATGCTAGCGAAGGAATGGGTCGAAATCTCATTACAGACCTTAATAATTTCATACACTTTCAATAAATCACACGAATGCGCATTTAAACAGTCTATACCTGACAACACTAATATTGTCCCTTTCTTCGTTTAACTGGTTTGTGTGTGTTTCAACTTTAAAATATAAATGACTAGCTGTTTCCCGCGGCTTTGCACGCTTATCGTAAGCTTTGCCCGTGTATGGGAACTTCTGGCTTAATTGCATTATATTCCCAACGCCGGTGTAGAGTTTGCCTTGTTGCCACGATCAAGAAAATGTGTTTATGTTTATAGCCATTGTGCACGTACATGTACTTTATTATAAAGTGGTCTAACACTCAAACTTTAAGTTCAATCAGAAATGTATCTTTAAGACAAATATACATAATAACTTAGCGCCTTCAAATAGTGTTTGGCTATGTAATATAAGTAACTGTCTCGTAATTGCAGTTTATAGTGTGCAGACGCTTTTAAACCTTTCATCTTTTGCAGCGCCGCTTGGTGGTGAGTTGCATCAATGGGCATAGCGTAAAAACCTTCTCCGTGGAAAAATATGTATAGGTACATACAAATTTTCATAATGGTCTGTCTAATATTTTGCGATTCTACAAAGGACAAACACACAAACATTCATTTATATATATATATATATATATATATATATATATATATATATATATATATATATATATATATATAGATTATGTGAAAGTAATCAAACTGCCTGTTTTTTAAACGAAGATAAAGGTAAATTCATTTTGCACTTGACTGAACTGATAATGTTCATTATACGTATTGATTGAAACTATAATAAACAGAGGGAAGTAATAATGTAGGTTAAAAATTAAATACATCAAAAGTGAATTTCTTTAGCGGACTTATAAGAAAGCTGCACCGAATTTGGCGAACACTGACCTCAGCTAAATTTACACCAACAGTATTGTCAGTAATTAACGTCGGCCCATGCAGTGTCGTATCTCCGAGAGCAATGCTGAAATTTCCATTTTTAGTATCAAACTAATTAACTTTGTCGGAAAATTGGAAAACTGTATTCCACTTCCTCAACAAAACTGACGCGGCTATTGATGGATTTCTATTTTTCCCAATATGCTAAGTTATGTACTGATACACTGTAAGTTGTATAAATACACAACCTTCATAGTCCTCTCCTGGACAACAAATTTACTCAATTAGTTACAGCATGTTGAAGAGCGTGTTAATTTACCCATTTTTTAAAAACAGGAATAGGACCACTTCCTCAACAAAACTGACGCGGCTATTGATGGATTTCTATTTTTCCCAATATGCTAAGTTGTGTACTGATACAATGTAAATTGTATAAATACACAACCTTCATAGTCCTCTCCTGGACAACAAATTTACTCAATTAGTTACAGCATGTTGAAGAGCGTGTTAATTTACCCATTTTTTAAAACAGGAATAGGACCACTTCCTCAACAAAACTGACGCGGCTATTGATGGATTTCTATTTTTCCCAATATGCTAAGTTATGTACTGATACAATGTAAATTGTATAAATACACAACCTTCATAGTCCTCTCCTGGACAACAAATTTACTTAATTAGTTACAGCATGTTGAAGAGCGTGTTAATTTACCCATTTTTTAAAACAGGAATAGGACCACTTCCTCAACAAAAACTGACGCTGCTATTGATGGATTTCTATTTTTTCCCCAATATGCAAAGATATGTACTGATACAATGTAAATTGTATAAATACACATCCTTCATAGTCCTCTCCTGGACAACAAATTTACTCAATTAGTTACAGCATGTTGAAGAGCGTGTTAAATTTACCCATTTTTTTTAAACAGGAATAGGACCACTTCCTCAACAAAACTGACGCTGCAATTGATGGATTTCTATTTTTTTTCCCAATATGCTAAGATATGTACTGATACAATGTAAATTGTATAATACACAACCTTCATAGGTCCTCTCCTGGACAACAAATTTACTCAATTAGTTACAGCATGTTTGAAGAGCGTGTTAATTTACCCATTTTTTTTAAACAGGAATAGGACCACTTCCTCAACAAAACTGACGCTGCTATTGATGGATTTCTATTTTTCCCAATATGCAAAGTTATGTACTGATACAATGTAAATTGTATAAATACACAACCTTCATAGTCCTCTCCTGGACAACAAATTTACTTAATTAGTTACAGCATTGAAGAGCGTGTTAATTTACCCATTTTTTTTAAACAGGAATAGGACCACTTCCTCAACAAAACTGACGCTGCTATTGATGGATTTCTATTTTTCCCAATATGCTAAGTTATGTACTGATACACTGTAAATTGTATAAATACACAACCTTCATAGTCCTCTCCTAGACAACAAATTTACTCAATTAGTTACAGCATGTTGAAGAGCGTGTTAATTTACCCATTTTTTTAAACAGGAATAGGACCACTTCCTCAACAAAACTGACGCTGCTATTGATGGATTTCTATTTTTCCCAATATGCTAAGTTATGTACTGATACACTGTAAATTGTATAAATACACAACCTTCATAGTCCTCTCCTAGACAACAAATTTACTCAATTAGTTACAGCATGTTGAAGAGCGTGTTAATTTACCCATTTTTTTAAACAGGAATAGGACCACTTCCTCAACAAAACTGACGCTGCTATTGATGGATTTCTATTTTTCCCCAATATGCTAAGATATGTACTGATACAATGTAAATTGTATAAATACACATCCTTCATAGTCCTCTCCTGGACAACAAATTTACTCAATTAGTTACAGCATGTTGAAGAGCGTGTTAATTTACCCATTTTTTTAAAACAGGAATAGGACCACTTCCTCAACAAAACTGACGCTGCTATTGATGGATTTCTAATTTTTCCCAATATGCTAAGATATGTACTGATACAATGTAAATTGTATAAATACACAACCTTCATAGTCCTCTCCTGGACAACAAATTTACTCAATTAGTTACAGCATGTTGAAGAGCGTGTTAATTTACCCATTTTTTTTTAAACAGGAATAGGACCACTTCCTCAACAAAACTGACGCTGCTATTGATGGATTTCTATTTTTCCCAATATGCTAAGTTATGTACTGATACAATGTAAATTGTATAAATACACAACCTTCATAGTCCTCTCTCCTGGACAACAAATTTACTTAATTAGTTACAGCATGTTGAAGAGCGTGTTAATTTACCCATTTTTTTAAAACAGGAATAGGACCACTTCCTCAACAAAACTGACGCTGCTATTGATGGATTTCTATTTTTTCCCAATATGCTAAGTTATGTACTGATACAATGTAAATTGTATAAATACACAACCTTCATAGTCCTCTCCTGGACAACAAATTTACTCAATTAGTTACAGCATGTTGAAGAGCCGTGTTAATTTACCCATTTTTTAAAACAGGAATAGGACCACTTCCTCAACAAAACTGACGCTGCTATTGATGGATTTCTATTTTTCCCAATATGCTAAGTTATGTACTGATACAATGTAAAATTGTATAAATACACAACCTTCATAGTCCTCTCCTGGACAACAAATTTTACTCAATTAGTTACAGCATGTTGAAGAGCGTGTTAATTTACCCATTTTTTAAAACAGGAATAGGATGGCATTAAGTCAGTTTTTAATTTAAAATAATTGAGAAGTAAATTTAATTTATTTTTGAAAATATATAAAGAATTTCATCTAATTGTATCTTCTCCTAAGTGTCAAAAACACGAAAACCAAAATACTAGGGTAATACCCGGCGTTCTTTTACATAAACATGTGGACTGTTTTATAAATAGTGGATCTAGAACATTCCTATCTTTGTATACATACTGCATACAATTCTGTATGAATTCAATATTTTTAAAATGTTCATTAAACTAAAATTAACTATCGTTATCCTAATTAAAATTAATCCTAATTAACTGTCATCCATTATCAAACGTAAAACTATCCCATTCAGGTTATTTGATCTGGTTTGTCTATTATGCCCGTGATCATGACTTGTTCAGAAAAGTAGTTTTTATTTTGTAAGATAACTGCAAATTAAAATATTTCAAAGTATTTATTATTTATATTACTTTGTTTCCTTCCCTCTTAAGCAACTCATAACACCCAGTATTCATACATTAAAAAGTCGTTTGTGCTTATAAATATTAAACTAACGTAAAACAAAATATACATACGTGTGTACTTAATCAGTTTACTAGTACATACATTATACATATATTGTTGACTACTGTTTCGATGTAATTTATAATTGTTCATAGTCGTCCAATATTCCTCATACTGTCCCTATGCCTCATTTATCTTTATAGAAACAAGCTTGAAATAATGTGTACTAAATTAGAAAATTCAAATCGTTCATATACTAAGTACATTTTCCTAGTGCACGTTTTATTAATGTTACAATGAGATGTTTTATGACTAGGTGACCATACAAACACTATTCATAATTTGTCCTATTGAAATAAACGTTCATATTGGCACTTAAATCTGTAGCAGATAAATGGAAATGTCTTCTTATTGTAGAATGTTCAAATGTATAATATGATGTAATATTTAAGATTGCACCCACATACAAGAAACCCTATCCAAACATTATTGCATTTCAAAGTCGGACTTTGTTCACAATTTAAGTATATTCGTAAGAACAGCAGTGGTAGAAGGAGGGGAATAATGTCCCAGCAGCGCGAGGGATGTCGACAACAAATGACCCGACTCTGGAGAACAGCCAGCCTCATCAACATGTCTGTCTGTCGGCGTTAATGTGGCCTTCTGATAAAAACTGTACTTCCGAGAGTACATTGTTAGAGATCATTGGAGAGAAAATTCGGACTTTCTTCGCCGTTCTAAAGCCTTTTTCGGACGAATAAACTTCTAATAAATCAGATCGAGCTCGTTGTCCAGCTGTACGATAGCTTTCTGATAATGTTAACAGGCCAACAGTGTATTTGTGGACTTACAATACTTTACCAACAGATCATTAAACAAGAGTGAGTGGTAAACATACCTGCAAAGAGCCAGAACTCCGGGATAATAGTAACAATATAGATAACCTGTCCCATTACCTTGACACTATACATCATAAATAAATATTAGAAATATCTAATGAACTGGACCGAACGGATTTTTACACCTGAAAATTGTTTTAAAAAATAATGAGAAATAGCCGGAAAAATATGTGTATAATGAAACAATATTGTATTCATTAGAGGAATAAAATGTGCTTTATAATTGTTGTTTTCATAATTTATTAGATACTCAATTGGATTACAGATATACGAACGTTAAAAACTCTAAACAGACTTTTGAAGTTACATCGAGTTCAACCCAAATTTGGAGCAATGTAGATTAAGATAACGTTATTTATTTTACCTATGGATAACATTTGAAAACAAATTTCAAACACATATTTTAATTGAACAAACATTGATTATAACAGTTTTTAAAATGTATATAAAAGTTGAGTTAGGGGAGCCAGGATTTAATTCTGGTAAATCATCGCGTAGAATATTAAAACCTTTTTAAGTTTAATTTGGTAAGTACTCAGAACAAATTCCCAAGTGACTTCCCAATATCCTGAGGCAGGTTTAGGTTTGTGGTTCTTCGTAAAATATGAAACTTAATAAAGATTACATTCAAACTTTTTCAGATGATATTATTGCAGTTTTCTGAGTTAATCGTGAATTAATGTACTATATTTTACTGAATGAGAAAACAAGAATGAACTTAATTTGCAAAGCTGAAATCCTAATATAGTTGTTACAGATAAAATAATACATTATTTGTATGAATAATTATTTTTTGTCCCGTAAATAAATTTGTACTAAATTATGTACTGTTTAATGTTTTGTGTGTACAGCTTTGACATCAAATACTTATACAGAATACAACGTGTAGTATTGAACATGATGGAATTTTGCGCGTGACTGTACAACGGGCCAAATTGTACAATCACGCATAATAAATACAATTCCGTTTACTACACATGTTAAATTCAATACCAAATATTCCCAAAAATCTGTTTAGTATACTCAAAAAATGGAAAACTATCAACAAACAGATGTTTCACTTATATAAGGAATGTCAAATATGAACTAATGTCAGGCCCGTATATAACTGTGAAAATAACGGTGACATTACACTTGAGCTGACAGTGACACACCGATACGTGACTCCATTGTCATTCAGAAACAGTTTGTAATAGTCGTCTGTAGTACTTCACACTTCTAGCAGGTCTCACCTTTTGTCATTTGTTTTCGTGACGAAAAGGACACGTTTTATAAATAAATTTGTTCCTATTAGTTTATTTAAAGGTACCATTCAAAGCCAGTTTTGAAACTCAACAGTTAAATTAGTTAGTTGTCTTCTTTAACGTTTGGATCCTCAAACAATTAAAAATGCAATCTAAAATAATGTTTTCCAGTCTCAAAAAAGTCTCTAGACTATAACATTAAGATACTATGCATTTAAAGCCTATCTCGTTTGTTGTGTATAAGTTTGATGAAACAGAAATCCATACTTGCCTTCTCAAAACTTGTCCCGTAAAGCACTGAAGACCGAAGTGTCACTTTAGGCAAGTTTTACAAAGTCAACAAAACTCTACTGTCTCCAATAAAATATTTTTTTGGCTGCATTGAGATTACCAAAGGTTTTGATTCTGAAAATGCAATAAAGTGTACATTTTGTACTTTTATCCCATTTCCCTTTTCCAACATGCTCAAACTAATCATTTAAAATATTGCTAAAGGTGCTCCAATTCTCTGCCAAATTCGGATTTAAGAGAATTAAGATATTAAAATCCAACTCTATGTCAAAAAGGATAAAAAGCACTGTTTGTAATTATTGGATGAGCTATAGTTAAGCCTATCTTTCGATGCGCTGGAAAAGTTTCATTTCTGTTTGTTTGTCAACATGATATCTCGAGAACAAAATTATCCATGGACTTAACATAAAGTTTCATTTCAGTTTCAGTAACGCCGAGTTCGATGATGGTTCATATCACTACGTGGGATTTGGCTGATTTTATAGGTAAACATGATGGTAACGAGAAAATCGCGAAATAAATACATTTGTAAAGAAAATGAGAACAAATGACTGATTCGACATTTTAACAAGTGACATAGTATCACATCCTAACTAAATGAGCCATAGACTTGAAGTTGAACATGCAAGCTCAGCAAAGCCTGTTACGTGACACTTAGTGTAGCGTACCCCTACATGAATATGATTACTTAGATTTAATAAATTATGTACGCTGTGTTGTTTATAATTTGACTGTGACTAATGATATAATTTGCCGAAACACGTGTCAGGTCATACAAAATTACTAGGCAGTACTACGATGCTTATTTTCTTTAGTAAGCATTAATACTCAACAGTTTTATCCAAGAAGAGATAAGTTGTGGAGATTGCTATTTCAACTCACTTAAGTGTGAACGCAGCGTAGTCGAGGTTGTCGTCAGCGTATTCACTATAAGCGACTTTAGTAGACATCACTGCATGCGATTAACCCAGTTTAAGTTATGGATTTGTTATGACAGCAATGCGAGTGGGAGGTATCATAGGTAAAGATGAAAGTCAGGATTGTACCGGATAGTATTATAAGATTAGTAGAAGCCGGTAATCCCTGATTATAGCAGTCTAGGCTGACTTTATATTAATATTTTCTAGAATTAGTGTCGCCTTATGGTTTGAATTTATGATTCATGTTGACTTATGTTGATTCAAGTGCTGATGAAGGTCGCTTTACAGACAAGGCATTCTTTTAAAAATTATTTCTTTAAATTGTGCTGTTTGTACAGAATCCAGAGTTTTCCAGAAAATCAATTTTTAAGTGAGTTAAGCACATTTTTATCTAATTTAAACAACAATGCAATATTATTGGGTGACATAAACATAAATACTTTAGTAGATAACAGCACTACTCAAACCTATTTAAACCTTCTAAACTGTTACGGTTTTGTTCAACTGGTAAATAAACCAACACGAGTTACAGATGTCTCTAAGACTTGCATTGACCACATGTTTATAAGAGATAGATATTTAAGTAGCTTTGAATGTGGTGTCATTGATGTAGGTTTAACTGACCATAGCTTCTTGACTTTAAAACTTAAACAGTTCTCACAAAACATTGAGTCTGTTAGTAGTAGACCTACAAACAATAGCCATAGTATACCAGATTTTAAACAGATTACAGAAAGATTACAGAATGTTGACTGGAGTAGTTGTTATGAAGTAAAGGATGTTAACTTAAGTTTTAATATTTTTCATGACTTTTTTGTTGGAATTGTAAATAACTGTCAAAAAAGTGTAAATGTAAATAGTAAAATTAAAAAATCAACTTCTATCAGCCCCTGCATATATGCCAGACTTTTAAACAAAATAAATAGGAAGAAAAAACTGTACAAAGTGTATAAAAAAAGACCGTATGATATTGCTTTTAGACTGTATTACAATAACTTTTGTAAAAAATTATCAAACGAAATAAATATTACAAAAAACAATTATTATTCCAAGAAAATTGAAGAGTGTAAAGGTGATACGTCACTTCAGTGGAAAATAATAAATCAAATTAGTGGCGCAAAAAATAAAAAGGGTGTTGAAAAGATTGAATTAGATAACGGGGGAACTATTTCGGACCCTGCCGCCGTGGCGCAAGAGATAAGCAAATACTTTCATGACATTCACTCAAACTCGGATAATGAGACAGGCCAATTACAGTTGGCGAGTAGAGTAAATTCCTTTTTTGTGTCACCAACCACGGAGCACGAAGTAGCCTCAATAATAAATAGCTTAAAAAAATAAGAAATCCTCGGGTTTTGACAATATCACCGTTTAATTGATAAAACAAATAGTTCAATATGTCTCACCTGTTTTATCTCACATTATAAACTTAAGTCTCGCAAACGGAATTTTTCCTGAAAGTTTAAAACTAACCATAGTCGTCCCCATTTTTAAAAAATAATTCAAGCAAAAAAATTGATAACCTCCACCCAATTAGTCTTTTCTCAGTTTTTAAAAAAATATTTGAGAAGATTATGAAAGTGCGTAGTTCAGTATCTAAATAGTATAAACTTTTTTAGCACTAAGCAATATGGTTTCACAAAGGGAAAGTCTACTGAAGACGCTCTTATCAATGTAACAAATTTTATTTACAATAGTTTTAACGAAGGTGAAAAGATTACGGGATTATTCATAGATTTCAAAAAAGCGTTTGATTTAGTAAATCACAAAATACTTTTATGCAAATTAGAATCAATAGGAGTAAGGGGAAGTGCTCTTAAAAGATACCTAAAGTAAGAGTACCAAATTTCAACTCGTTATCTCTTGTAGTTTCTTATTTATGATGGTTTACAAGAAAAACACAAACAGACAGACAGACAGTAAACGGTACGTTTCCGGACCCATGTGCAATGGAGATTTTTCCTTGTTTTGATGACCTGTATCAAGTCCTGAAATATCGCACACCTTTTATGAATCACCCTGTATACATCATCGTACTTAAAATTAGGGGCTTGTTTTTATGAAATATCGCTTATATTAAAGTAATCATGTAGTGATCAAAATATTACTGTTGAAGTTTCTGATCCGGTTTGCATGGAAATTGTTTTCTAATTCTATCTCAAACCGGTGGGAAAAAAATGTCATAATATAAACACTCATAGTATACAGCTGAATTATTAATGTTTTAAATGTCAACAAATATTACATTGCAATTTTATCTAGTATTTTGTGTATTACACTAAATAATTGCAAGAAATCTTGAAGTCAACATTTCTAAAATAATACTAATATTGTTTTAAAATTTGTAAACCTCATTGTAAAATTTTACTGTAGTAGATGTTTTTGAAAGATTTTATAACATATTATTGTAACTGTTCATATAATACATACATAATTTGATCTGAAGAATATTTATTTTGTGTACATTTTTGAGCTGCGTAACCCCCTTGGAGCAAAAAGATAAAAAATTGAAAACTTAATTTACTTAATGCTACTTTTACGAAGTTCCAAAAATAAAACACTACATTTTCACTTCTCAAAAGTTATTGAACTTAGTTGGTGTTATATTGACACAGAAATAACTTGCTTGTGATCTAATAAATGCCTCGTTCAATGGATTTTCCTGATTAATAATAGTGTTTGGTGAAACACACCTACTTATATAAAGACCTGTACCTTTGTGGATATTGTCAATCCATAACACAAATATTTTGAGAACAATGCACGTAAAATTTCTCTGTCCGAAGATTATATGGCGGACCCTTGAAGTCGTAAACCTTAATGGTTTTACCCGCCCAAGCCTCGACTTGTGTTCTGCATTATAAGCAGTATTATTATATGGGGAGTTGTTTAAACAATAATGATAACTTTAGTGAGCTATAATAACGATACCAAAAAAGATTAATATCTAAAATGTCATTGTATTAGTAAAAATACTTTATCATCTGCCAAAATCTTATTTAAACTGTGGTCTTTCGTAGTTTACTGCCATAATGGCATCATAGTTACTGATGCCTGATATTTAAAATGTTCATATTCATGGTTTTACATCATAAATTGTAAAAGCAAAGAAAACCTTAACTCTTAATAAACTCTTTTGAATGTTGTCTTAAGAGATTTGTAAATATGTATGTTATTTATTGAATTTAAGATATTCAGGGTTGTATTAAATATTAATATCTATTTTATCGTTATTAAACTAATTAAATTATAATTAATCATGCTATAATCGTTTTGAAAAGAAAACCACAATTGTAACCAGTTGTATATTACATAACCATTTCAATAAAAACAAATTCAATCCGGCTACGATTTAAATATTCCATTAATGTCTGTGCAATAAGCAATCTATTTTACCAACTCAGATTTAATGTCGTACAATTAATAATCGATCTTCATTTTCTACAGCTATCCATAAAATATTGAACAACAATTAACATTTTAAGAATAATAATTATGATCTAAGCAACCTAATGTTTTGTAATTAAGAACTTTGTGTTGTCTAAATATCTGATAAAATGAATTATAACTTTTTGGAAATGAATTTCAATGTAATAAAATTTCTTTTAAAACATGAAAAACATCTAGTTAATGTTCACAGAATCAGTAGCTTTGCCGTTGTTAAATCAATATTTTTACTTCAGAAAGTTTTTATTTTTGCGTGTATAAAATAGTTAGATTTAACAGTGCAGGATAATGTGGCATGACATACAATGATTGCAACAGGATATTGTTCCTTAATTTATAGCAACGTGCCACAATAACTCACACTGGGGATATTGCGTGTTGAGGTTCAGTCGATTTTAAGGGTGAAATGAAAGACTCCCTCTGGTGATAAAAATCTCAACTTCGGAGATTTATTTGTCTGAAATATGAAACCATTATTTTATTCTTTTGTTACAAGCATTTGTATTAGGATTATTTATTGCATTTCTACTCACATTTACCATACAACAAATACTAAGGTAAGACTATGTTAAAGTTTAATTTAATTTCTAACACAGTCATAACATTACCACAGAATATCACAGAATAATGTTTGCGTGAAGCTCCATTTACATATAGGTAACGCTGAGTTTGATGATAGTGGATGTCCATCCAAGGAATTTGGCTGAGCGTCATTTAATGATATCACTCAGTGGGCACACAATTGTTTTTGTGAACCGGGGGATGTAAATATTTCTGTTCTGTGTAATTATCCGTCTATCCGCCGGTCTTCACGATAATGAAATGAGCGATTGACTTAAAATGTTGCATGTAACATCAGCAAAGCCATAAAGCAATAAATTTACATAGTTTAACTAAACAATTATTTTAAGTACATTGTTTGCCAAATATTTTAAATATGAGTTCTTCTTTAAATATTAAGCGATTTTCGTATCGATGGGATATGTTTGGATTATTTATAACTCCATAATCAAATCCGTGCAAAATATTACTTGACAATCTTGTACCATGCTTCTTGCTGTTTTAAAATTTAATTGTACATATATCTTTAAGAGTTATTTTCTATTTTAGAGGGCAATTTTTGATTAGTTGGGCTGTTATACATAGTTTAACCACATGTAAGTTTACGCTACAATTTAAAATTGAGATCATATAATATATATACTAAAGACATTTTTAAAGAGTTTTTAAAGTATGGTTTGCCTCCAAAGCATATTGCTGAGAATATCGTTTTCTGAATATGATATACTGCCATGTACTTTAAAATGTTCGTATTAGTAAATTTCAAAATTCTTTTTCTAAATGGACTTGAGAAGGTTTAGTTTTTAATACGATTTTATAAAGCTGGCACCAAGTGTAAAAAAAACTATTTATAGTAATATGCACATCTGCTATGAGTTAATTATTTAGAATCTCCAAAATTGGATACCGAACTATTTTATTGAACAAGAAGTTCTTCATTATTTGTGGGTTGATCTAATCGTAACGACTGCCTGATTCTAAGTCGCGCTGTATTGAACCAAGGGAGAGAGACAAGTTCAAGAGTTAGTGACTAACTTAAAACGTTGGAATTCAGTAATTAAAGAGTTTACGTCAAAGGTTATTCGGTGACGCACGTGGCACTGTGACTTCCTTGATGATGCAAATACCAGAGAAGAGGGTGTGCTTGAATCAAATGTGATTGTGAGTTGAATGTTATTTAGAGTAGTTTACCTAAACATTAAAACAATAAATTGTAAAACGTGATGTATCGTGTTTTGTCAGAATATTTAACAAAACATATGTTACGTTATACAGGGAGTTCCAAATTTTATGCTCACTGAATTCTGTGATTTGCATTATTTTTAGTTAGAGTAAACTATATCTTTAATTATTTTTATATCATCATTTATATTTATTTTTTAAATTATTAAGAATATTATACTATTTGTAACGAACACATTATTATGATATTCAGTCATAAAAATTTAATAATCATTTTTGACTAATATTTTCAAGTAATATCTATATTTCACTGAACATCAGATCCTAACCCTATGTGCAAAGCATATTGCTTTGATCAGGTGATCAGATCTAGTCAGGTTTATCAACTATCAGACTAGTAGATGACAATTCTTTTCAAACGACCATATTAAAAAGGGGGTTTTATTATTTATTTGACGAGACCTACGAGGAAAGTATAACACATATGGTATTTTTTTAAATAAGAAAAACCCTACTTTCCTTTAACTAAGAAAAAATTGGGCGTTTATCTAAAAAAATTGTCTTGAACTCTAAACCCACTTGGTGGCCTTGAAAATATCATTCATTATAGTATTTAAAACTATAGAAAAATTTATGTCATGTAGATTGTATGTAAAACATGTCCCATATAGATAGTAATAAGAAAGCTGTGACAGTTATCAATATTTTGAAAAAGAAAACAGTTTTTTTGATCGCAGTGAGTGAACGACGCAATCAATAATCAACGTAACCACATAGATTTGTTGGTCTTGTTATTACGCACAACTTTCTCAATTTTGTATCTCTTATAGTTTTTGAAATCCCTTCAAATTGCATAAAATTTGGAACTCCTGGTAAAATACGTTAGGCTATACAGCAACGTTACATTGTTACATGCGGAGATATTCACATATTGTTTTCAGTGTTTTCCAAAATTTCGGTCTTTGTAAACTTAAATTATTGGCGACTATTTGATTTCTTTGTTTTTTACCTTATATAGCACTATATTTAGGTTTGTGGACACTGTTTGTTGAACTGTACTTATAGATACTTATAACTATATTATAGTGTATATAATCAATAAAATATAGAATATTTATGTTAAAATAATCATAATGTACGCTCGCTATCTTTCGGATATAATCAACTCCATATCAGGTAGAGTGAGATTATTCTAACAATAGTTGGATGTCTAATCCATGTTCAAAATCCATTGACTAAGTATTTAATTTACGTAAAAAATTAGTTATTAAGTTGAGGTCTTGTAAACAATACATTGAATATTTAAATTAACAAACAATACATTTTTCTGATGATTACATTTTTAATGATGGCAAGAACCGCGTAATAATCCTTCCAATGAGAATTTTTTCTTTGGATCAATATTTACAATTTTATAGGCCTAAAAATAATTAGATTGGGATCTAGTTTAGGCTAATACAAGTATGGTTTTTTGGTTTCGTGATTTCGTTTTTTCTGTTCATTACAATGCTTGTGTCTTCGTTTGCTTCGTTCTTTATTGTTTGTTTTGGTACTGGATCGTGGATATAATACGATTTGAAGTACAGTAATGACTGTTCAGTAAATCCAACATAGGGATGGAGGTATTCAGTAGGACAGTAATCATTAGTAAAATTGATTCGAAGCGTTGAATTATGTTTTGGAATTGTTCAATCAAGGTTTTAAGGTGATTATGACAATGTGATAATCAGAAATATTCGTCAGGCACAGAGTCTATCATACTAGTACCACTGATTGTGCTGTGCCGACTCTCCCACTTATATATTTATGAGATCCTCGCACAGGCCATTGGTACATGCGGACGGGAAGAATAACTCTTAACAGAGAATAGGCTTCTCCTTATAAAAAATTGTAAGTTTATGAAATAAATATTTATTTTAAAAGCTCTGAAATTGCTAAATTTTATTTCCTACTATTACTAACTCATACACTTCGGTATATCATGTAACATAATCTATTCCAATTTTATAACCTCTTAATGAGGCATCTCATTAAAATGGTATAAAATAAATGATGGCCTAAAAATATTTTTTCTATATTATATTCTTGAGTAGAGCTTTATTGCTTTCAATGAAATCGTTACAACACTTTTGGGATGACCATGCTCAACTACATAAGGATATTCTCTTATAATTTGTATGACTATATAATTTACAATAGTACAATATGCATGCAACTTTGGAGACTAAAGTAGAAATTTATATTTGTTTTAGAAAATTACAAAAACTAGCAGAGTTAATTGGTGACCGTGAAAGTGACCGCAACCTTGAACACGTCTCGGGGCGGTTTCACAACTCCAACCCTAGGAGTGTTGAGAAGGTCGAGAGCTTGACGTGTAAATGTCTGTAATTTCCTGTACAGCCAGACAGGAAACCACAAGTGGTTCCGACCGTGGTTGTAAATTAGAGCGAGACGCAGTTTAGTGTTTAGGCAATGGGTAGCTGTGTTAATGGCCGCAGCTTATAGCTTATGACCGTGAATTTCAGTGTTTAGCGAGACGTCTCAAGAGGCATATTAAACAAAACCTCATCTAGAATTAATTCAGAATTAAAAGACATTAGCATTGTTTGCCCAAATAGTTCCACTAACCAGTTCTCAGGTGCAAACAAAATTAAAGAAATTCATTATTGATTGTAATGGTGGTTTTATTCAATATACTGGAGTAAAAACATACGTTCCCATGTAAAGTTTCAAAATTACTTATACAATAAAAACTACAATAGCTGTTTTAAATAACTGCAATAGTTCTCAAAGAACTGAAAAAGTATTTACCCTCCTACAACTACTATTATTAAACATATCTGTGATTGAATTCATTTAATTTCTGTTGGTTAGTACAGTAATTAATAAATATTTGACACGTTATTGGGTTCATGTCATTGCTGTGAGTCAATAATTTGAAAATCGACCTCACTATCTTAAATTTCAACTAGTACTTGTTTACTTCTTTTGCTGGCTACAAAGATTGCTGATCAGATTGATGATTGCTGGCCACATCATGGATGATATTTAAATACCTTCAGTAATTGACACTCATCATTGTAATGTACCTTTTATAGTGTATCAGATTTTTCCTTCATTAAAGATAGTCTTGAAATTAGTAATATTTATCGCTATTATTAAATCATAAGGTGCAGCTAGCTTAAAACAAGCTTGGCTCATAATATGCCAAATTTGGCGTCCGTTGATTGCCATGTAGTTTAAATTTATGTCGCATATTCATATATGAGTTTTTAAACGTATAAGGAACATTTTGATATTTGTGGTACATGATTAGACTAACTCGTATGAAAATAATGTTATGAGAATATGTGCTAAATTTGCTCTTCCATTACCTCAACAACCACGTACTTATCGTTTAATTAAACTAAAAAATTAAATTTTATTTTCCGGTAATAAGTTAAATTATATGGATTAAATCATTCTATAAGAAAAAGTTGATATATTTTTTAACACGCACCCATAGGCCTTTTTTACATTTTAGATGAGATTTAAGGATTTCTTAAGCCACATTATGTTCTCCAGAATGTAACACACACTTGGTATAGAATGGAATTGAAGTAATCTATTAAAATATGTTGTAGACCAACATACTGTATTAATATCATAGTAGAAATAGTCTCATTTCTTTTTATATCGATTAAATTTACTTTAGGCGAAAAACAATTTACTGTTTGCCAGTGTACAAATATATAATAATAGTAATAATTATCATGCTGATAGCTATCCAGAGAACTGTGCCATTGGCAGTTAAAATATAAAACTAGAAATCCCTGGAGGGAAAGTACAGTGCTGCGATGCCACATTATTTTCGCTGCAGTCTGCCTGACCTAACTTGGAAAGCCGTAACACGACATCTACCAACTGCATAAACTTTACACCTGAGTATCTAAGTAAATTATAAAAAACTACCGAATAGTGATTGGACCTTAGAACCTGGATGTATATAAGACACCATAAAACTATCAAGATTTAACTTGAACCTGTATCCTGGGTATGCAATGAGTACCTAGGAAATAGTATCTACAAAGTATCAGTTCGATCGCAGCGGTCTGCCTGGACCTGGCACCTGAGTATCTACAAAGTATAAGTTCGATCGCAGCGGTCTGCCTGGACCTGGCACCTGAGTATCTACAAAGTATAAGTTCGATCGCAGCGGTTTGCCTGAACCTGGCACCTGAGTATCTACAAAGTATCAGTTCGATCGCAGCGGTCTGCCTGGACCTGGCACCTGAGTATCTACAAAGTATAAGTTCGATCGCAGCGGTCTGCCTGGACCTGGCACCTGAGTATCTACAAAGTATAAGTTCGATCGCAGCGGTCTGCCTGGACCTGGCACCTGAGTATCTACAAAGTATAAGTTCGATCGCAGCGGTTTGCCTGAACCTGGCACCTGAGTATCTACAAAGGAACCGCCTGGCTGCCGTCCAACAGTATTTATTATAGTGGCGTTCGTGCGCTCTCGTATAGGAAACATGCGTTATCTGCTCATCACCAGTCATATCATCTCTGCTGTGAACAACCGAGCAGATGACTAGGAGCAACTTTTTCAGCTATGACAATGTCTTCCTCATTTAATGTAAGGGACAACTTAACTCTTGTGTTGAGACTATGATATTACGGTGTAGGAGGACGCCACACCACATGAAGCGTAACAGGCTTTCCTGAAGTTGTCCCTAATTATTTGCAACAGTGAAGATCTAAAAATCCCAGTACAGAACGTGAACACACACAGATTAATGCCCATATTTGGTTCTACTCTATTTACAGATGGTTGTACGAAGATAACTACTAAAGATGTATTTAATGGATAAACGAATATTTATTGATTATTGTGAAATGGACCAAGCTGGCCTTTGTGGATGACGTGTTATATTGTATTATCATGGTATCAGTTTTACATTATTTGGTTTAATATTAAATTGCTTTATGTAATTATCGTGTTGATTTCAATTTTGTGTTTATGATGGTAGAGATCTGATGGAACTAACACAGTTTATGTACGTACTTATTTACGGACGAGCTATTATTTTGTAAAAAGTTTACGTATATCTAGTATCCAATTATACTTTTACGTATATATGGTATCCAAAATTAATTTTACGTATATCTAGTATCCAGTTATATTTGTACATATATCTAGTATCCAATTATATTTTTACGTATATATGGTATCCAAAATTAATTTTACGTATACCTAGTATCCAGTTATACTTTTACGTATATCTAGTATCCAGTTATATTTGTACATATATCTAGTATCGTATATCCAAAATTAATGTATACCTAGTATCCAGTTATACTTTTACGTATATCTAGTATCATTATTTGTACATATATCTAGTATCCAATTATATTTTTTACGTTTCTGGTATCCAAAATTAATTTTACGTATACCTAGTATCCAGTTATATTTGTACATATATCTAGTATCCAATTATATTTTTACGTTTCTGGTATCCAAAATTAATTTTACGTATACCTAGTATCCAGTTATACTTTTACGTATATCTAGTATCCAGTTATAAGTTCATGATGGCTCGTCGTTGGCAGTTCTACTTTTTCGATAAAGCAAACAACCAGTTCGTAAATTTTTTTGAGGCAATATAAAATACTTTATTTTACCCTATTTTTAAGAACTGTTCGTAAGCGAAACAACCGTAAGTCTATGGGTGCTTCGTGTCATTTTATTGAGAGCAATTACTCCAAGTCAGACTTTTTAATAAGTACTAACTGTGTAGTATGTGATGAGTGAAGGACTAAACTTTTGAGAGTTTCATGTGAGTAACGTTTATCTCACAATTAGCTTGGTTGTAAATGATTTCAGAGCTTGGGAGTTGCTTGCACTTGGGATAACAATACAATAAACATCTAATGAAAAAACGTCCAGAGTTAAATGAAAATAGATTTATCTTCACATTTATATTACTGAACTGTTTAAATGGATAAATCTTACTCAGATCATAACAAAGGGAATGGCATACGAATTTTTATGTGAAATGTGTTTTTTAATTTAAAATTTTATTATTAAATGCCTGGCGGGCTCAACGGCGGGTTTGTTAGCCTATACAATGGTTGCCATCTCAGCCCAGTATTTTCTATGGTAGCTTCATAATTGGCTTAACTTGATGATGAGGCAAGCGTTTTAATACAAACGTTGTGCTTTAACTTTGCTTTTAGATGACTTAAAATTATAAAAACCTGCAAAGTATTTGCGGTAGGGAGGAGATACTATTTAATCGTAAACATTTACCTCAATAAAATTTTTCCTCGTGCTCAGAAACGCTGACATACTCGTAATTTGGAGGCAGAGTACGGTATGCGGACTCGATTACTATATACTGTAGTATGATAATCGATATATTATGTACCGAATAACCTATAATGATATGAATCAAACAATATCAATGTACATTCATTTCATGAACCCTGACAAAAGCTTAAAATACTACAAGGAAACCACAATAATAAAAACAAACAGAAAATGGGACTTTTGGTGAAGCTATCCTCTGGTTAGCAGTAATACATAACTGTTTTCAAATATCATTGAAAAGGATTATATCCAGGGCAAACGCACTTCTCTTCTATATACTTGGGTTTTCGGCAACAGTCCAACGTCTTCAGTCCAGGACAACACAATTTATCATGTATTAATACAATTTCATTTAGTTTAATAAAAACAACTGTCACCCTTTGTAGATGAATATAAGTTTAAAAAATGTATTATATTTACGGTTTTAAACTGTGTTTACAGTAAAATAGATTAAAACTAATTGATCAACATTGGTCCACAATATCAATGGCCTTGTTAGTTAATATCGATATACAACTGGGTCAGCTTATTACACTCTACTCTTAAAGCGATATAGACTTATAAGGTCCAAGTTTATTACGACTGTGCTTCAGGACCTTCTGTTATTGTTCAAATTTACAGCAGTTTTAGGACATAACACATACGAATTCTATAGAATAGAGTCTAACAGGTTTTTCTACTATCTTAAATATTCACAAAAATTAGTTGGTATTGATTTATTTAAAACTTTGAAGGAGTTAAAGTGTTTATTTGTTGAAAGTCTGGCGAACGAAAGGAATTTTTTATAAAATAAACATTTGTTGTAAGTAATAATTCTCTAAGAGCACTTCCCCTAACAGGATATTTGTTTTACAAACCGTCTACGATTAATTAAAGAACGTAATGGTGCGTGCGAATAAAATATGACCTTTAGGGTTTTTAACGCATTACACACAGTATACAGTATGGTCCTGGATATCCTATCTTTGTGAAAGCAGCGCAAAAATCCTTTTAGGAGTAAGTACAATGAGAGGCTTCTCAGCTTCTTGTCTTAACAAAACATAAATGGCCTACATACATGTAAACTAAACGTGTTAAACTAGGATTTACTCAGAGCCCATGTTTCACATCCCAAAGCGCATAGGTCCTGTTAGGAGTAAGTACAATGAGAGGCTTCTCAGTTTCTTGTCTCATAACAAAACATAAATGGCCTACAAATGTACAACTAAACTGTTAAAACTAGGATTTACTCAGAGCCCATGTTTCACATCCCAAAGCGCATAGGTCCCTGTTAGGAGTAAGTACAATGAGAGGCTTCTCAGCTTCTTGTCATAACAAAACATAAATGGCCTACAAATGTACACTAAACGTGTTAAACTAGGATTTACTCAGAGCCCATGTTTCACATCCCAAAGCGCATAGGTCCTGTTAGGAGTAAGTACAATGAGAGGCTTCTCAGCTTCTTGTCATAACAAAAATAAATGGCCTACAAATGTACACTAAACGTGTTAAACTAGGATTTACTCAGAGCCCATGTTTCACATCCCAAAGCGCATAGGCCCTGTTAGGAGCAAGTACAATGAGAGGTTTCTCAGTTTCTGGGTCTTTTCTAATATGTCCCCGTATTCACGCGCGCCGCTTGATCTGGGCTTGGACTTTGCAAGCTCGAGTTATTTTTTTTTTCTAAAAGAGCAAGCAGCGCGAAGCGCTGCGCAGTGGGCAAGCATCGCGTGATCTAACCCATTCTGAAAATTTTGTTGATCCTACAACAGGAGCACACACACAGAGAATCGAATCGCTCTGGGCGTCGGCAAAACACCAAAACACAGATTTGTTCGAACAAATCCTGGAGGACATTAAAGTGTTCTGGCCACCAGAATAGTATATTATTTTAAACATCTTTCATTACTAATTTGTGTTTTTTCGTACAAATTAATAAACTCGTTTTTCAATTGTTTTTGCAAATTATTGTCAAAAACCTAGCTTAACCTAACCTCAATTACCTTTAGAAATTACATTTGTAGCTCTAGTAACGTAATCTAACTTATAGAAATTAAAGTAGAGAATGCGGGGACGTACTAGAAAAGACCCCAGTTTCTTGTCTCAAGAAAACATAAATGTTATTTAAAAGCACACTAAACAAACATGTTCAACTAGGATTTACTCAGAGCCCATGTTTCACATCCCAACGCGCATAGGTCCTGTTAGGAGTAAGTTCAATGAGAGGCTTCTCAGTTTCTTGTCTCAAGAAAACATAAATGTTATTTAAAAGCACACTAAACAAACATGTTAAACTAGGATTTATTCAGAGCCCATGTTTCACCTCCCAACGCGCATAGGTCCTGTTAGGAGTAAGTACAATGAGAGGCTTCTCAGTTTCTTGTCTCATAAAACATAAATGATATTTAAATGTATACTAAACAAACACAAACACTAAACATGTTTAACTAAGATTTATTCAGAGCCCATACTTCATCTCCCAATGAGGGAAGTCCTTATATGACTACGTATATTACAGTAATTTCTCAGCTTCTTTACCTAAGAGAACAAAATGTTTTTAGTAGTGCACTAAACGTGTTCACCCAGGATATATTCATAGTCCATGTTTTACTTCCCAGCTTTTGGTTCCATTTCAATAGATACCGTTATAACTAATTCTCCTTTGAGGAATCTGGTGATAAAGGTGGAAAGTTGGAAATGCATACGAAAATATCGTATATAAAAAATGTGTACATTCCTTGTTAATTCCCAAAGGAGAGGTGTTCGTATAACATCTACTCGGTCGGCGTTTTATACAGGTGCTACAACAAAGAAAAATGTTTGTATAAATAGAAAAAGTAATTTGAATTTGAATGTTCCACCATGATCAAACTGAAAGGGGCTGAAGGTGTAAATGTCTGGCGGGCGCGGCGAGGTGTGGGCTACAATTTGGCGCGGCAACCACACATTGTGACAGTGTCAATTGGGCGTGATGTCTGCGTCCGGCATTGTCTACAGGCAGCAACACTGTCAGCCTTGTAACACAAATGTCCAGAACTGTAACACAAATTGTGGGGTAACATCTGGCTCCGAGGCACTTCTACACAACACAACACGTTCTAATTCTCTGTATTAAAGTGTTTCATTATATGGTCAATAAGTCAGGCAGAAAAATGAATGATTTTTATCTTTAAGGTTACAATTAGCACTAAGTAAATGACCTGGGATCATATAATTTCTGTTAATAAAGTAGCACGTATCCGAAGCTTCTCACGTATTTCCCAATATTTGATTGAATAGTAGAATTTTGTAGTTTTCATGATAACAACAATTATGATGTAATACGATTGAGTACTATGATATTTTTTGACGTATAACAAGTACATATTTTTGAGTTTTCAAGGAAAAAACCAATAATAATTATGGAGAAGTCTGTTAAGATTATTTGTAGACGTTATTTAAAAATAAAAATATATCTATGAAATATTTTTATATTCAAGCAAATGTAACTCCTGAATTTCTTCTTGATCCATCCATTACGTATCAAAGAACAATTGAATTAGGACAATTGTCATCGTTATAACAATAAAAAGGTATAATACGACGTTTCGAAGATTGGAATGTATCCTCTTTAACAAGTAAAAGAATAGTGTGTTTAATCAAACATCTTCACAAACTTTCGAATTTATAATATCAATATGGATAAGTTAACAACTTATGAGCAAACAAATTGAATTTGGGATTCAATACTGTTGCTGGAGGAGTTCCTAGTACTGGAGACTCTTACTTTATTATGTGTAACTAGCAATGTTTATCATGCAAGCTTTTACAACAACTTTCATGGTGTAGGAGTGTATCGGTGGGAAGTAAGAAGTATTACAGTACTTAGTATATTAGTATTGTCTTGGAAATTAGAAGGTGTGGTTAACTTTTGATGTATCAATGAAGGATGATTTATAATTTTTTTAAATAAGGGAAGCACCAATAATCAGAGATTTATACTATGTGCTTTCACTTCAAAGAATTTTACTCTCCCTTGTTTAGCTGTAGAATTATGGGGAACTTCTTATTTAAAAAATAAAAGTAATATGCATCCAAACTCTTTAGATTTTATTGAAAGGTGTACACTTTTCGAATATTTAAATCATAAAGTATAAACAATCTTTGTAATCTTTAAATGAGTAACCAATAAAAATATCAAAAACTAAATTTCGGAAATGTAGTAATTACATCTTTAAGTAATGATACATCTTTCATCATCCTAGGACTAAAGATAAAGCCGTAACAGTGTTTGAGGTTAACATTGTTCTTTTGTAGTTAAAATGAAGGTGGCAGCCAGCGCAGACTTGGAAGGTGCCTCTGAAAGTATTATAAATGGAATAGACACCATACATTCATAGTTTGGGATAAAATTTCTATAGATTTTTACGTTATACGGTAAAGGTAAAGACTAACTTTGCTGCATGCCAGAATCGCCAACTAAACGTTCAATAGTACTGCGAGCAGGCAAGTTCCTTTTTAAGGTCACGTTTTGATTCATGGACAATAACTGTCCGTCGGGACCCACGATTGGTTAAATCCTTACATTGTGTTGTTGGATTGTTTATCGCTCTATTCAATATCTCCTCTATTGTGTTTCTAAGTTTTATGTTACCTCAGACTCGCTACTGTGTGTTCTAGTTATTTTCGCAAGAAGAGCTTTTCACACCCACACAATGTAACTTCACCAGCTTGTTGATTTTGTACTTAGGCAATAATTAAATGAGTGTAGTAGTTAACAAAGAGCAAGTGGTCATAGCAATAGTCTTTGAACCAATTTTCATTGTTTAAGCAAACAACGTAGCTTTTCGTGAAATCGATTGAATGAAATTCGAAATAATTCGATCGTCACCCCCAAATTGATTTTTGTGGGTGTCGAAATGAGAGGCTAACAAAAGAGATAACTTAATATATTAAAGAATATTTTCCCAGATAAAATATTTGGGATAGTAATTTGGGATAAGTGTATAAAAGCTTTATACACTTAAAACTAGTCACAAGACATGAAAATTTACAGTTGCATCAGATTCAGACACACCTATAAAAACTTGGAGAGGTGTATTTAAGTTTTTCTCTCTCACTTTATGAGTCTGACATAACTATTATTTACGTGTCTGGCGGTTCGTTTTAATTGTATCAAGCTAATATATACATTTTATTAGTAAATATTTACTTTGCATATTTACTTAGATTTGTGCAGATATTGTTATTTCCATAGTTTTAGAAATAGTAATGTATTTTATTTGATTTGTGTAAGAGGGCCGTGTATGTGTACAATTATGAATGCGTACATTGTTTTCAAAATGTAAACCAATGCTAAACCTTGTCGTGGATGTGCCGTAATCTATAATTGTACGCTATTGTGGTATTTTGGTCTTAAGCTACTCCTTTTGCCATTATTGGTGTGCTCAGAAGAAATAAGACGATAAATTTGTAGTATTTAGTTAAATAAGTTCCACTTTAAACTCAATTTATTGCAATATTGAGACTCGAAAATTATGTCGATTATCAAAAACATGTTTACAATACAATCGCCGACTTGTAGTATATATACTGTCTTGAATACTCCCAGAATGATATAACTATAAAGCATTTGTGTAGTCAATCCTTTGGTAGACTCGTTCTTGTAATTCCACTCCCCACGCTCACATATATCACAAAACTCTGAGCATTTCTGGAAGAATTGCACTGCCTATGTGGCCACAACCTAGGATACTTTAATTAATATGCATATCTGTGAAATGATCGTATCAAACATTCAAGATAAAAGACAAGTTGGAGTGGTATTAAAACTACTCTTGTCTGGAAGTAAATGGGATACAATTTGTGGAATGTTATGGACATGTTTGGGCATGACTTCCTGAATATGAGCACTTAGCTGGTATAACCTTCTATTTACTCGAGAGGATACGGTCTGGATTTGAACCACATCCAAATTGACCTACCCACTGCAAGCCATACTCCTCGCATTTAATTACATGAGTTTCAAGAGAGAATTATAAAATATAATGTAAATAATGTAGTACGAGTAAAAGATATTAATACTTCACGAGTGCATTATTGTAACAGTGGCTCAGTCTGTTATAAAATTGCATGTTAATACATGGTAGTAATAAGTAGAGCTTATCTCGTTACGTCAATGTTTCAAATGTTAATATTTTAGCTCGGTACACATCACGTAAGGGATGTGCGCCAGTGATAAGGAAGAGCAGAGTGATGGGGCTGGAAGACAGGTTTTGGATCGTCGCCAAATTGGATCCCGCCAAATCTATTAGCCCATACTCTGTAGACGCTTTTATTGATAGTCCTTGAACGTATTGGGTAGTTTAACACATCATCTGTAATGGTTTAAATTAAACCATAGACTTTTCAATTTAGTTGTAATGTATTATACACGGTGTTCGGAAATGTGGTTGGGGTTTTAATTATATCAATTAATATTCACGATTGGGATCAATGAAATTAAATTAGAATCACATTTAGGTTATGATCAACATCTCCATCCACTAAATCCTTAAGAGGGTGGAGTCCAACCAGTAAATCCTGTACTAGAGTCCATTGATTTTAACTCTATATGAAGATTATTAAAGTTTACCTTTCACGAATTTATTTAGGTTGCAGAATGATGGAACATACTAATTAAAAAAAATATAACCATTACACATTCAAACTTAAGTTTAAACAAAAATTTATTCATTATTCAGAAAACAATCTGAAAATAATTTGTACACACATTAAATAAGTAAAAAGTACGCAAATTTCAAGAAAAGGCAAGAAAGAGTTTTTACTTAGATTAATTATATATTTAATATAAAACATTCCCTATAATTCTTTGACTCAAATTGAGGGCGTAAAAGTTATCGAACAACTCCAACCCACTAATTCCTTAGAACCGGCTGTACTAATGACCATCTTAATTATAACTCCAGAAGAACAATGTCAAACTTCAAACGCTTTTACGCTCTTATTTTTAATCGTATATAATTAAGGGACAGTTAAGAATTAAAAAGAAATCTGAACTGGTATTCATACAAAAAATTCTCTAAAATTGTTGTACTTACTTTGAACATTTAAACAGTATTTTTACATGGCAAATAAAAAGCGTTTTGATGTGTAGTCATTATACGTTTAAAATGTGATATTACCCATAATTCTATGGCAAAAATTAACGGCGTAAAGGTGTTTGAAGTTTAACACTGCTCTCAAGGGATGAAACTCAGGGTGATTTTTCTGCAGCATATTGCAACCTTAGAGTAAGGATATACGTCTTACATTACAGCTGCCTTCTAAATCCATCTTTGTAAGGCAGTGAGCATCTAACGCGACGTTTACAGGTCGCCCCAGGCAGATCGCTGTGCTGACATGAATGATCGCCTCTCCGAAGCTGTCTTGTAGGCTACGTCTGTGACATCAGCAAGCTGCTCGCTCAGCACGACCATGGTATCGTGACAACCATCACGAGGCTATGAATCAGTTCGTCCCGTTCTAGCTGTCTCGTAGCTCTCTCGTCACCTGATACTTTCCCTGTGAGTTCTGCTACATTTCTAAAATAACTTTCACTTGTCATGTAGTTAACTGAATCAGCTGGTAACTATCAATTTATGAATCAAGCATTACTTTACAATAGAGCACAGTCCGATAGTGAAATATGAGTTTAAATAGGTTCAGTGTTCGAAGAAAATGCAGAAGTTTTCTTCAGCACAAAATATAAATCTAAGCTCCGTACTTAGAAACCACACCGGTAATTAACAACGAGATGGAAGTCTAGGTCGCACGCAATAGCAAGAGTTATACCTCCACTTTTCATCTGTAATTTTGTTTTAATTGCCTTTCGAGAAGAAGTGAGTTCCGCTTACGCCTCTAAACTGTTGGTAAGCACGAGAACTATCCATACTTAGACACTTTTTATTGTCTTGATTTAAAATCCGTTACTTTAAAACAAGGTAATCCTACGCCACGCGACAGGTCGCGTGACAGGCCTCGCTAGGATTGCATGCAAAATTTCAAAAAAAGATATTGTGGCTGCTTACTAAGTACCTCAGCCAAATGTCATGACTAGAAATGCCCCATCACAGAACTTATTCTTGTCTGTATAAAAATAAAGTATAAAAAAATGTAAAGCCTACGATGACTTTCATCGAGATATCTTGCCAAATAATGGATCGAATTTTTTTTTCATTGAGTTAAGTTTCATAGCAGCGTTTCAAAGCAATGCATAATCTTCAAACTCAGCCTTGCTAATATAGAAATAAAGCTTTATGCAACATTTCCAGTCTATCAGTAAGATCAAGATATCGTGCGGATAGAAAGACAGAAACGACTAGTGATAGTCTTCGCTAATGCTCAGCCAAAAATATACAGATAGAGTTTACAATCACTTAGTGTCCTTAAAGTCAACCAAAAGAATATAAATGTTCTCTTTCTTCATAATGTTGTATACACTTCGACCGAATTAAAGTACTTCAATTAGTTTTTACGTTTCATTGTAGTGTATAATTTTGATTTGCACTATATTAATTGTTACCCACCTAGTTTTATCAAAGGTTTCGTGTTAAAAGCAAAGTAATGAACTTGACTACTTTTTGTGTACAATAAATGCATAATAATGGTTGAGCTTGATTTCCAAAGCCTTTATTGATTCGTAAATAGGATAGTATCGTTTGAGATATTTTATAAATTTTTAATATTTGTCTTATAAAAAGTCATTTTTTACAATGTTTAATCGTAATTTCATAATATGAACTCCTTTGTTAAAAGTATAAAGAACGCAAAAAAAACTATCAACATCCTTAGTTTGGTATAAAAAATCAACGTTTTTGGTTTTTAAAAGTCAGATTTAATAATGTTTAATGAACTTTTAGACAAACTAGACATTCGGATACTATATATGAAACCTGATAAATAATGGATTGAAAAGGTTATGAGTTTTTCAAACATTTATAACAACGTTCAATTTTATTATTTTCAGTTTTGGTATGATTTATTATGGTATATCACCTTGATATAGTAGTTACATTTCATTATCTTTATCGTAAATAGCGAACAATTATTAAGGACGTATTTTATTACCATTGTGATATGAAAACTTATAAATAAATCATTGAAAATGTTAGTTTTTAATTGAATTGTTATGATTGTAGAATTAAAACCTAAAAAGATCTGGTAATTTTCAAAAGTATATTTAGAGTGACTCTGAGACTTTCTTAAAATCTAACAAATTAGCCATAAACAGTAAACTATTATTTACTCTAAAGAAAACATAGATAAGATATTGGAAACATGAAAATTAAGTCAGACTATTGATATCGGACTACGCATGTGTTTAGTCTAAAATATAACTGTATCACTTTTAGCTGAGATAACAATTTTAAACAGCCTTTTTTGAATGTGTTGTAAAGAGAGACTATATTGCAGACAGGTAAACTTATAAATTATAAACGTAGTTTTCTGTGAAATACCTTATTGAATCTTACCATACTCACATAATGCTTGAGCTCCCAACCTAAGACAAGGCAGACCATGTAGTGCAGGAGACAAGGTTGGGAGTCTGCCAAATTAGACCCTGAGCCTGACGTTAACTCTGCTATATGTCTAAGGGCTCGCCGTTTACGCCCGTTAATTGTCGCTTACATTGTTGTGTTGGGCTGAGCCAGTTGCTGTTCCTACTGTGTTATACTTCTGACTCCTTTTGTTGTGCAATATAGTATACATTTTTCTGCAAATTACCATGCTGAATCTTACTGTACCTGTATAATGCTTGAGCTCCCAACCTAAGACAAGGCAGACCATGTAGTGCAGGAGACAAGGTTGGGAGTCTGCCAAATTAGACCCTGAGCCTGACGTTAACTCTGCTATACGTCTAAGGGCTCGCCGTTTACGCCCGTTAATTGTCGCTTACATTGTTGTGTTGGGCTGAGCCAGTTGCTGTTCCTACTATGTTGTACTTCTGACTCCTTTTGTTGTGCAATATAGTATACCGTTTTCTGCAAATTACCATGTTGAATCTTACTGTACCTGTATAATGCTTGAGCTCCCAACCTAAGACAAGGCAGACCATGTAGTGCAGGAGACAAGGTTGGGAGTCTGCCAAATTAGACCCTGAGCCTGACGTTAACTCTGCTATATGTCTAAGGGCTCGCCGTTTACGCCCGTTAATTGTCGCTTACATTGTTGTGTTGGGCTGAGCCAGTTGCTGTTCCTACTGTGTTATACTTCTGACTCCTTTTGTTGTGCAATATAGTATACATTTTTCTGCAAATTACCATGCTGAATCTTACTGTACCTGTATAATGCTTGAGCTCCCAACCTAAGACAAGGCAGACCATGTAGTGCAGGAGACAAGGTTGGGAGTCTGCCAAATTAGACCCTGAGCCTGACGTTAACTCTGCTATACGTCTAAGGGCTCGCCGTTTACGCCCGTTAATTGTCGCTTACATTGTTGTGTTGGGCTGAGCCAGTTGCTGTTCCTACTATGTTGTACTTCTGACTCCTTTTGTTGTGCAATATAGTATACCGTTTTCTGCAAATTACCATGTTGAATCTTACTGTACCTGTATAATGCTTGAGCTCCCAACCTAAGACAAGGCAGACCATGTAGTGCAGGAGACAAGGTTGGGAGTCTGCCAAATTAGACCCTGAGCCTGACGTTAACTCTGCTATATGTCTAAGGGCTCGCCGTTTACGCCCGGTTAATTGTCGCTTACATTGTTGTGTTGGGCTGAGCCAGTTACTGTTCCTACTATGTTGTACTTCTGACTCCTTTTGTTGTGCAATATAGTATACCGTTTTCTGCAAATTACCACGTTGAATCTTACTGTACCTGTATAATGCTTGAGCTCCCAACCTAAGACAAGGCAGACCATGTAGTGCAGGAGACAAGGTTGGGAGTCTGCCAAATTAGACCCTGAGCCTGACGTTAACTCTGCTATATGTCTAAGGGCTCGCCGTTTACGCCCGTTAATTGTCGCTTACATTGTTGTGTTGGGCTGAGCCAGTTGCTGTTCCTACTATGTTGTACTTCTGACTCCTTTTGTTGTGCAATATAGTATACCGTTTTTCTGCAAATTACCACGTTGAATCTTACTGTACCTGTATAATGCTTGAGCTCCCAACCTAAGACAAGGCAGACCATGTAGTGCAGGAGACAAGGTTGGGAGTCTGCCAAATTAGACCCTGAGCCTGACGTTAACTCTGCTATATGTCTAAGGGCTCGCTGTATACGCCCGGTAATATTGTCCCCTAGATATTGTGTTGGGCTATGTCAGTTACTATTCCTACGGTGTTATACTTCTGACTCTTCTTTTTTGTACAATATCATCGTTATATGCATTATTTACAGTAAAATGTAAAGGAATAAAATACCGTGCTATATGTTAGTAGTAGGCTCACTGGTATAGTTCCAAACTGTGTATTTATATAATGGATACTATTGTGGTAGCGGTACGCCACACCATGTTCCACGTAACAAGCTTCGCTGAAGTTGCATTTAATATTTCAAGTCTAGAGGTTAATTTTTTGAGATGTCTGCGGACAGTTGTACTGGAATTTCTTGTTTACATCCTCCTGACAGACAAAATTTAAATTACACCAGCCTTCTAAGTGATATATATTTCAATGACACAGCCTAATCCTACCAAGTGACATAGTGAACAGAGATTGGAAAGCAAGACACACACCGTATTGTATCAGGTTTACAAATGACATCCATACTTAACAAGAAGAATACCGAGGGTTTGAACAAAGACAGCGAGCTCAGTAGCCCGTGAAGCATGATTGGTTTTTTACTTCCATAATATAGCAGATTAAAATTTACAAGCACGATATAATCAATATGATAAAAAAGAGAAAATGTATAATTACAATTTTGATATACAAATACAGACAACACTGGAAAAAATCAAGTAACAGAACTTAATTTGTTCACTAAATTGTGCTCAGTTCGCATACAAACATTCATATTCACAAAATCCACAGAAATACTACTACAGCTATGCTTATACGTTCTTTTAGGGAAACTAATCTTAAAATTTATATACGTGTTTGTTTGGATACGCATACTACTGTAGGACAAGTACACAAACATTTAAATTTAAAATGTTGATTAATATAATTTTTACCTTAAATAAGCTTATTTTCAGCTACAGGAGAGTCATAGAGCCCCACCATGATAGTCTACACCATAAGCGCTTTACCATAATAGCCTGTACTCGAAAAAGGTACGAACTACGGACTAAAGAGGTTACATTTTTAATGAACCTGTTGGAGTATATAGGTCAACGAAATATCAATAAAAGTTATTTTTTTCACTATCCGATTTCTTGGTACCCAGGGAATTCCCTTTAAACTTAAGGTCAAACTATTCTAAAATGAATCAAGAGATTGGAATAACTTTCGGTGAGCGTTTGATATGCCATTTATAAAGAGTATACCTATGATGTCTCTAACAATCAGCAGGGAATGTAAATATCTTCCAAATGTTGTAAACTGTACTGCCTCAACAGCTAATAATTCATTTCATAAACAGATATTGCATTTTATGTGTTTCTTTATTAATTGCCACAAGTTTTGGTGAAAATGTTTGCGTGTTTATTACCTAAAGGTAACGTATTACAAATCTAAACAAAGCATATTTTCGACACCAAATTTTACAGTTTTAGTCTCATATCTCAGATATGAGCGGTCTGGCAGGCCTGGGACATATTCTATTCAATCTATCAGTTCATTTTACAAACAATCCGATATATCGAACACCTTACACCTTAAAAACATCAGTTTTGGTATATTTCCGTCCTTTCCCAAAAAGTCGGACGAAATATTTCGCTAGCCATAGTTCGCTAACAAAGAGTTTCGGGACATATGATTATATTAAATTTTTTCATTATTTTTATGAAAGGAAACCACCTAAGAAGTTTGTTGGGATACTCGTTGTACACCCAAGAACATAATGTTCACATTCTGAAGCATTTGTCATCTTCAAAATTTAAATTATATCGTTCCGGCTTAAAAACGTTTTCAAAACGCGCGCGCGCGCGTACACACACACACACACACACACACACACACACACACATTCTATTAAATACTGCAATCTATTAAAATGAATCGTAAATAATATCGAATACTGCCAAGAATTTCTCATTAAATTTGATATACAATTTTACAATTCCCAGTATATAAAAAAATCAACAATAACTTTAAGTGAATGTTTTCTTACCTGGCCTACAATTAAATACGCTATCGTAGACTATGTTATCAACGAGAACGATAACATCCGAACATGAAATGTCAGATAGTCATGGTATATCTTGTCGTTATAGCAACGCTGCTTTTGTAGTGGTCGTATGAAAAACTAATAATTACAATTATTATATGGCAATTTACAACTAAAATTTTTTTGTATCAAGAAAATATAAATGTTATGTATTTAAATAAGAAAGAAGAAATGATTTCTCGGCAGTGCGAGGAATTTTGACAACAAATGACCCGCCTCTGGAGAAGAGCCAGCCAGCCTCATCAAAATGTCTGTCCGTCGGAGTTAATGTGGCCCTCTGATAAAAACTGTACTTCCGAGAAAGTATTGTTAGAAATCATTGGAGAGGAACTTTGCATTTCATCTCAGATCTTTTACTTTTAATTATTATAGTAAAAAGTCTCTCAAAAACTGTATAAGAATGGTTTAAGATGTTGATGACTACCTATTTTTTATTATTTCACGCATACCTGTCCAAAAGTTTGTGGAGAATATGATACAACTATATTCAGTTTCACAATTTATATTTTAAGTCTAAACATGTTTCCAAAATAAAAACGGACGAAAACACTGTTGTAGAATGAATAAACTGATACAACGGAGTATCGAATGATTGAACGCAACGAAAGAGTCACACATAAGACAGAGAGGACTTTGACCTTTTAACCCCAAATTCAATACGGTTTTTAGGGAAGGGACCAAGAGGAGTCTATGAACCAAGTTCCAAGCCTCTAGAACCTCCATATCTACAGTTATCTGACAGACAGACGGTCACACGCGGAAGGACAACGACACGATTTTTATAAACCCAATCATGTTCTTAATAAATTTCGCTGAAAAATAATAGTCCTTAGAACAATAGTATCGTGGTTCCTTCTCGGAATCATTCACCAGCAAAGTAAACAATTCTTGCGATGGTGTGAAGATGTGAGATAAGATCAATAACAAGACAAAGAGCGATGACTGTTGGACAAAGACGCAATTAACCTTTGACTGGCGCAACAGAGGTCTGTGATTGTTATCGTTTACAGGTCCGTGACAGCGGTAATTGTCAGCTGCAGATAGTCAGCAGATACACGGTATTGTGGTTGTGGTTGTCAGATGGAATTGGCAGGGAATGGTTCTTGGTCTGATGCCACCAGGGATTTACCGGTGGCAACGTGCTACCAACAAAACTGACGCAATGACTGTATTGTTTCCTCCTGTTTAGTGACGATAATAGTGTAAACACTAAATTGTACACCTTAAAGTGTTTTTACACAAAAATAAAGTGACTTATTAACTATAATAGACCACAACTTCATGCATAGCCTTGAAAAATCGAAATTTATTCTATCAGCATTTATTTATGTAACAAATTATTAATATTCAAATCTTTCTGTTATTTGACAAAAGAATCCTATTCACCATATTGGCTCATCCACAGTTTTTCAACTTTCCACACTTAATAGAAGACATTAATTCTATACATAAATAACCCAAATTATGAAGATCGCATATTCAGTGTTAAGTTTTAATATTTGAAAATGAAAATAGTGATGTATTTAATTTTTTTATAATACAAGGTACATGTATTAATGTCTTATAAATTAAACTGCCACTTCATTAAGTTATGTGACACATATAAAAAAAACCAAATTTAAATCCAGAAAACAAAATAGTTAACTAACTGAAAAAGTCCAGTAACATAATAAATAAAGTATTTTCTCACTCATTCAAATTAAAAATTCGATCATATCGTTCAAACCAATAATATTTTTAAATTACTGCCATGACCATAAACACGAATTACTCATTCATATAGTTGAAATTTTACATTTTTTTAGATGTATTAATATATATTTTGTATGCACTCTGACATTAGTATAAGAAGAAACATTCACTAGAAGAAATTGTATCTCTGCGTACTCAAGTTCACATTTGCTAAAAATCGATTCTAAAATTACTCAGTGCAAACATTTAGGAACAATTGTATTACAATCAATAAATTGTTATTGCTCATTAAAGAATTAACTGGAATTTTAATTGATGTGAAAGTCAATAAATTGTGTTTTATAAAGATATAAAAAGGGTCTGTGTCTATTGATATGATTAATTTGATACAAACAGAAGATAGTTCTATGAAAATAAGACATGGAAAAGACAAGATAGATTCCTTCCCATTAAAATAGAGAATAGCTTCAGGCAATTCTACAAGCAACAATGAATAGATCTATTTTGAAAATTATAAAGTTCTCAAAATATGGCTGAATTGCGCCTTAATACTAATCATACGACACTCCAATACCTTCCTGTTTTTAACTAACGTAAATATTGTTATTTACTTTTTCTGAATTCGGCTACTAAACAAAGCGATTGGTTATGGTGTCATCACGATGTAATCTTGAATTAGTCTTCGTTCATAGATCGAACAAGTAGTCGGCAAAGTTGATTTGACTACAGCAAGGTCTATGATGAGAAAGGTGTTTTGTACCATAAATCAATCATGACCAAGAATAACGATATCCGGAACAAATATAGTTCTGGTACAATGTACAGACAGCTTGTGTGTGGTAACTGTCAGCTGATGAATGCAAGATGTAGGAGAAACATAATTTATTGTTCAGATGATTGGCCAGAAACACCGAGGTGGCGAGCCAAGCAACGTTTTCACGCTCGTCACTCGCTCTGGCAGTTGTGACGGGGCTGTCAGCTGACTCACGAGTTACAGCCTCCCAGGTACTATCACAGTTTCTCCACAGATTGAGGGCTTTTACAATATACGATAGCTATTTTTTATTGTTCTTTTCCATTTTGATATGCAACTATAAAAAAATATATACGAATGTTATTAAGCACATGAAAACATTTAATTTACAATATCAAATAATAATATTAATTCCTTAAAATTTACTTAAAAAACCTAGAAAAATTATAATTTTGAACAATTAAATGATTATTTAGTACAGTGCACCACAATTACTACAGTCAATTAAACTACAAGTATTTACTATAGGTATAGTAAAATCCTTTGTAAGGATACTTTTTTATTGAACAGAGCTAATCTTACAACGGATTTTACTTTGAAGCGGCTTACTGTTTAAAACACTATAAACACAAAACTTTAATGAAGTAATTCATTAAATAATAAAAAGGCTAGAAAACATATATAACTTCATTGCAGAAAATCTAACAGGAACACTTGCATACCACTCAATTTCTGTCACGCACCTATGCGTACTCCAGTACACGCATGTGAATAGCGTTCTTTACAAAGTAAAGGTTGTTTAAACGTAATATTAACAGAGCAGAACCCACAGCAATAACGTTACCTTTGTCTGTCAGTCAAAATATATTTCATATAATCATAAACAAATGTTCCTGTCGTGTCCAATACCAACAAACAAACAAAATACTCGACTTCCTACTTACTCGCTAATATTTATTACAACTGCATTCTGTGTTACTAAATTACTACCTTGTTTGTTTCCTAAAAACACACTAAAAATATTTTTGCCTTGTTTACAGCTAAAAATTATATTTCTGGAAAACAGAATTTAGTGCGTTCTCTCTGTTATTTGTCAACAGTGCTTGTAAGGTTAGTCAATCACTGTCCTGTTTTCCTACAATATACTAAGAAATATATCCATCCCAATCCTGTTGACTAATAACATAATAAGCAGTATATCTGATTTGTTTACAGCCGAAAATTATATTCCCGAAATACTGAACTTTTTACGTGCTCTCTTTTTTTTCCAAACAGTGCTTACTATGTTAGTCTATCACTGTTTCTTTTTTAAGTACAAAATACTGAGTAGCATACCTGTCATGATTACAGCTACCCTAAATACTGAACTTCCTACGTGCTCTCTAATTTTTCCTACTATGTTAGTCTATCACTGTTTCTTTTTTAACAATACTGAGTAGCATTATGATCAGCCAACAATTATGTACCCTGAACTGTCTATCACTTTTAAGTACAAAATACTGAGTAGCATATGTCATGATTACAATTATGTACCCTAAATACTGAACTTCCTACGTATTTTTTTCCAAACAGTGCTTACTATGTTAGTAGTACAAAATACTGAGTAGCATACCTGTCATGATTACAGCCAACAATTATGTACCCTAAATAATACTGAACTTCCTACGTAATTTTTCCAAACAGTGCTTACTATGTTAGTCTATCACTGTTTCTTTTTTAAGTACAAAATACTGAGTAGCATACCTGTCATGATTACAGCCAACAATTATGTACCCTAAATACTGAACTTCCTACGAAAACAGTGCTTACTATGTTAGTCTATCACTGTTTCATTTTTAAGTACAAAATACTGAGTAGCATACCTGTCATGATTACAACAATTATGTACCCTACTGAACTTCCTACGTGCTCTCTAATTTTTCCAAACAGTGCTTACTATGTTAGTCTATCACTGTTTCTTTTTTAAGTACAAAATACTGAGTAGCATACCTGTCATGATTACAGCCAACAATTATGTACCCTAAATACTGAACTTCCTACGTGCTCTCTAATTTTTCCAAACAGTGCTTACTATGTTAGTCTATCACTGTTTCATTTTTAAGTACAAAATACTGAGTAGCATACCTGTCATGATTACAGCCAACAATTATGTACCCTAAATACTGAACTTCCTACGTGCTCTCTAATTTTTCCAAACAGTGCTTACTATGTTAGTCTATCACTGTTTTCTTTTTTAAGTACAAAATACTGAGTAGCATACCTGTCATGATTACAGCCAACAATTATGTACCCTAAATACTGAACTTCCTACGTGCTCTCTAATTTTTCCAAACAGTGCTTACTATGTTAGTCTATCACTGTTTCTTTTTTAAGTACAAAATACTGAGTAGCATACCTGTCATGATTACAGCCAACAATTATGTACCCTAAATACTGAACTTCCTACGTGCTCTCTAATTTTTCCAAACAGTGCTTACTATGTTAGTCTATCACTGTTTCTTTTTTAAGTACAAAATACTGAGTAGCATACCTGTCATGATTACAGCCGACAATTATGTACCCTAAATACTTCGTACACTATTAGATTTACATATAAATTCTTAGTTAACGGTATTAAGCCAGCCATTGAAGGTAGCGGAAATCACTTAGGTAGGTGGAAATCCAAGACTGAAGAAACGTAAAGTAAACGGATTTAGTCATGAGCCAAGATTTACAAGTGGTGGGTTAAGTAGTACAGTACAGTTATTCAAAATTATACTTCAACAAGTCAAAAATTCTTACAAGTACATCATTCACGTATGATAATTATCACAGAATAATATAGATACAATTTGAATAATCCTACACAGACGTAAATAATGTCTTTATCTAATTCACATACTCGTATATACGTGCATTTATACATTTCGACTATATCAGTGCGCAGTACCCAACTACCTAAGACTAAGAGAAATCTTTATACCAAGTTTCGTCTCTCTCTTCCTATAAAGATTTAGTTTGTCTTAAACCTAAAGCCATACTAGACTACACACATTACATATGTCTCAGTATAACTGAAGATGACTCATTATAATCAATTTCAAATGTATCATCAACATATTTACAATCACCCTATTGAAATTCATTTTTAATTGTGATGCCAGTGATGCAATAAAACTTTACAAAATGATACTTAAGTGACCAACATATATTATGCTGTAAACTTAAGTAATTATTTTTTTGTAAAACTTTCAAACGTTGTTAAGATTTGTTTTGTCAATTTTCTAATACTGTTTTGCTAAAAATAGAAAGATTAGATAAATTTGTGAGGGATCCACTTTGGCAAGTGGCCAAATGTCTCAACACATTAACTGGTTGTCTGTCGCTGTGTACACGAGCTATTAGTCTGTTTACACAAGTACGGCTGTGTTTAGGTTGAGGTGTACAGGTCATTGGATCTCTAATGGTTTAAACCAAACAGTATTTACTATTTTTGGCAAAGTTAAAGAAATCAACCATTCTCGTGATTTTTAAGATTTTCTTTGTGTTTTCACCAATTATGACCCCCAGATCACAAAACCATACAATGCACTTTACATATGTATTGTAAATATGCATACCTTAATTTTTATATCGTACTTATAACCACATGCACAGGAAATGATCATCGTATTTAGGTTCACTTAATGGTAAAGTACAGTATCTCAGTTACCTATCATGCATCTGCTTATGAAAAAAACTTTACGTTGGTTGATAAGTTTTACTCCTACCCTAGTTCTTTTTAATAGTCATACAAATTGAAAAACAATGGTGTTTTTTGGTAATAGTAATGTAGCCTGATTTTTGTGCATCATCACAAATAATCGGCAATAACAAAAAGAAAGAAAAACTATATACGGTGCTACTTTGTGTTTTTATAGTACTATTGCACAGAAAAAGATACTTAGATGACTAATAAAGTAATAGAACTCCTTGTTTCTTTAATTATTAGCCTTGAAGCACGTATTTTTTAACTGTATGATAATATATCACCGACCACCTGCAGCCCTATTCGCGCACTTTTGCTGCATAAAGTAAACAAACAGACGACCGCTAAAATTTGGTTACGTCACACACTGTGGGTATATGAATACCTACATTCTCTGTAAGAATAAATGTGACTTTATATCTACATTTATTTTGCATCGTGTGCAAGAGTGGTTTGTTATTTCAATAATTTCCAGTTTATAAATACAAATTTGAAAAAATAAAAATATTGAACTATATTTTTCAGGTTAAATACATATATTCAATAAGTATATTTGCAATTTAAAAAGTAAAAATAAAAGATAAAGGGTATGACTTGTATATTTATAAGCTATTTAAATAAAACTCTGTAAATCGATTTCAAATGGCGTGGTAATCTTACTTTTTACATAATGTTTTACTTTTAATAAAATTCCACTATATTTACGTACAACTTAAATCGAAAATTATTGTTTAATGCATTTTTAATTATTATTATAACATTGTATTGATTACATTTTCTGCTTGTCAAGAAAGATAATTAACACATATTTTGCTGTGTTACTAACACGCAATTAATACAACTCATTGCTTACTCGTAAAATATGGAATATCAAACAATTTCGATTGTTACAAAACTGAAACGGAAACACTGATTTACGGTTACATTGATACCGTGGCGTGTATTAATTTAGAGCACAAGAGAAGCGTGTGGGCCGAGGGTCCTGGGTTTACGACATCAGATATTGTGTGGCGAGCCGTGGCTACAGTTTACAGGGGAGTGAAAGAACACGCAGTAGGCCTACACTACACATATATCTTTAGAAAATATGTTGAGGTGTAGATGCTTTATTTTATACATCTTCTTTCTCATTAAAACTATTTTTATTCATATATTTCAGAAACCCTATTTATCGTTTATTGTTATAAATATACGATAAATATATATATATACGATATACGATAAATATATATTATATATATTGTCATTCTCATTGAATGAATTCTGAAATACCTATCTAAAAGCAATGCCTTACAAAGTATACATGAGTTTAGAGGACACTTTTCAAAATATGTGATATCTGTTAATTTAATTAATTAAAAAATTAAAACACTTTTGTACGAATACTGCACTGCAGTTATAAGAGTTCCTTATCCTCAGTTCAATATTGTACTTTTGACGATGTATAATTTTAAAGAATAACGGGTTTTTGGACTTTTTCATCTTTATTTTTTTTATAGAGCACTACGTTTTGGATTATGGAAATATACCCTTTTCTGCAGGTAAGAAAAGAACCTTAAAGCATATTAATATGTGGCTATGAACTCAATATTAATATGTTATATTCAACAAAAATTAAGTTGTACGTCCAAAATAAGAAGCGTATACTTGAGGGTGGTGAGGGCAAATAGCTTACAACCATGTCTTTGCAACAAGTGCGTTGAAAACATTACGCTAGAAAGGTTGAAAGACGGAATTTCTTTCTTTTTCTTTTCAATGTAAAGTACTCCATAAAAGTATTAGCTTATAAAATAACTATGTAATAGACTATTACGTAGTAAGTTTTACACTTCTAGCACAAGTTAAATATGAAAATATAAACATTTATTACCTGCATTTTATTTGACTGAATAATATCCACCACACGAGAATAATATAAGTGCCTTTACTAGAATACGGCACTTGAGCAGACCGTTACACACCGATACGTGATCTGATTGACATTCAGGATCAGTTTCGAATAGTAGTTTCATTGAGTATCCTTTCATGTTCCTACCTTTTACTGAGTAGCTGTGTGCCCCATTGGTTTCGTATCGTTGTGTTAGTAATAGTAAGAAAGTCGTTCCTAGTATTCAAATACGTTTTTTCAAACCAATTATTATTTATAATACAGTTTAAGAAAACTAATATTATCAAGTAATGATGATTTTCAAATACACTTCACTTGTGTCAGGTTGTGATAATAATTTGTGTAAACAATTCAAAACTAAAGACACATTCACTTATTAAACGTTTTAATGAAAACAGATTTTTAAATTACTTACAGTTCATTGTAAGATCAAAATTCAGCCATTACATAACCAAGTTGAAAGATAATTTTTAGAATAGAGATCACTAAGGTCTTAAGCTCTCGCTGGTGAGAGTACTCAGTTTCAGTGTATTCGGAGAGATAGAAAGGGAGATAGCAGTTGCAGTGTGTCTGCCCTTCGATCCCATCTAGACGGCGAGAGCTCTCCGTTGCACTGAGCCAAAACCACAATTCTGTCAAATATATATCT
This sequence comes from Homalodisca vitripennis, assembly GCF_021130785.1. NCBI lineage: Eukaryota > Metazoa > Arthropoda > Insecta > Hemiptera > Cicadellidae > Homalodisca > Homalodisca vitripennis. Next base: position 131,725,950 of record NC_060209.1, on the reverse strand, counting down.
AAATTTCAAATGTCAACTCTGTCTGCGTCACAGTCCCATATAAATAGGTGGTGAGAGCTCGCAGTTGCACTGAGTCAAAACCGCCCTCCTCTCAGACTGACATCAAACTTTCAGAGACTCCACTGTATCTGCCCTATAGTCCCATCTAGATAGGTGGTGAGAGCTCACAGTTGCACTGAGTCAAAACCGCCCTCCTCTCAGGAGGAATTATAATGCTCACGTCATTCAATACTTCTATAGACAAGGTAGGAGTACGCCATAACACGTGTTGCGATAAAGTTTTATACAAAAATATTCATCTTATTCTTGAGATAAACTGCTTGAGATTAAATACTTTTTTATGTAGCTTTGAAAAAATATTTAACAATAATGGAGTATACAACTTAAATTGCAGTGATTTCCAAAACCACTACATTGGACAAACCGGCCGATCATTCAAAATTAGATTTAATGAATATATAAAAGCATTGCAGACATCATCAAATTCAAAACATGCAGACCGTTTAAATAACACCGGCCATACATACACAAACAACGAGAACAATCTTGAAATTTTACACAAATGCAAACAAAGTCACCTATTGTCAACTTTAGAACATTTTAAATTTCACAAAAGTGACAAAGTTAATCCTAATGTACTATTAAATGACAAAGATTTTCTAACAGAAAATTTATTTTCGATAGACTTTCAAACGATATAAATTGATCACATATAGAAAAAAAATACAAACATTTAGCCACCAAGTTAGTTAAAAACATTTAACGATTTGGTTTCCATTATTTATTTACTTTATATTTATTTATGTACAAGTACTCGATGATGAATTCGTTGAATTCAAAATGTACATTGTACAAATAAAACATTATAAAAAGTGATAAAAGGTTTATTATTGAATATTTAGTTAAATAATGTTTTCTCTATTATTTTGAACTCCATGGAAAGTGGCAGCATGAATAAATATTCTAAACCAAACAACTGTGAACTATGAGTATTAATTTCATAATTTTGAATTTTGAAGTTGTACATGTCTTATTACGTATACTGTATTTGAGCATACAGAATATATTTAAATTATGAAGTAGTAAGAATTTTCAAACCGCTTTAACACAACGAAATATTATAATTTCTGGTTTTCCTAAAAGCTTTTTTAAGAAAAAATATACCACTTTAATTATTGAACGACTTTTATATCTCCTTTATTCATTTGGACATCCCTAATTAACGTTCTTAAATTATGTCATTTTATATTCCCAAAAGAATTTAGAATATCTATAAACCATTACAAAATTAAAATAAATTAAAAGGGGGCTAAAAAAAATCCTAAAAGGGCACACGGTATTTAGTATAATAATGAAGGCACTGGAGTCCTTAGGTATTTACTGCACAAATCCTGCAAACATGGCATAGATCATAGCAATGCTAATATGTCGGTCACGTGGGAGGTTATAGTCTAGAGAACGTGGGTAGGAGGATCAGAAAGGAGAATTGGTTGAGCAGATCCGGTAAATAAATGTAGGTAATCCTTGACTGTGAGTCTAGTTTGTCCGTTACTTACGGATTATGCCGGCCAATATTATCTGGTATTCCAGGCACACTATTAGATTTACATATAAATTCTTAGTTAACGGTATTAAGCCAGCCATTGAAGGTAGCGGAAATCACTTAGGTAGGTGGAAATCCAAGACTGAAGAAACGTAAAGTAAACGGATTTAGTCATGAGCCAAGATTTACAAGTGGTGGGTTAAATAGTACAGTACAGTTATTCAAAATTATACTTCAACAAGTCAAAAATGTAACAATGACTAAGTCATTCACGTATGATAAGTATCACAGAATAATATAGATACAATTACAATAATCCTACACAGACGTAAATAATGTCTTTATCTAATTCACATACTTGTATATACATGCATTTCTACATTTCGACTATATCAGTGCGCAGTACCCAACTACCTAAGACCAAGAGAAATCTTTATACCAAGTTTCGTCTCTCTCTTCGTATAAAAATTTAGTTTGTATTACAGACCGAATTATAGATAACGACATGATTGGATGGAGGACAGGTTGGTTCTTTTGTAATCGGTGACTTTTACAACTTTGTTAACAGTTCATGAATACGTCCAATTCGATATTGAATAACACCTACATTGACGAATATTTTTATTAACTCTTTGTCCTACCTACTTAGTAGAATACCAGCATTAACTGCTAGATGTTTTAAGGAGTCATTCTAAAAGGACAAATTAGAAAATAATATTCTTTGAGTGTACTAGTTAACTTGCATACAAAACAATATGTAATTATATATAATTATAACGACAACAATGGTAGTTTCTTAAATATTTATGTGGTTCTTCTGATTGGGTTGAAATTGTAAATAAAGAGAAAGGTGAACTAAATCTAGGTTCAACATATACGTTGAATCAACATTCTAACTATAGCTACGTACATGTAAATAAGTAATCTTATCACATTCATTTTTTTATGTTCCACAGATTTTTAGATGACGATTAAGTATACCACGTAAAATATATCAGTTTTAAACATCCGTGGATTTTACCCTTGGCATATGTGAAAAATAAATAGGCCCAACTTCTCTTCCCACGCAGACAGTGGGCTGAAGTTTATGTCCCATAAACGTCTCCGAGCCGAAGAGTTTTATGAGTTTGTATTCGGAGTGTTTGATTCTGTAACCAAAACGACCACATCCACAAACTGTACTCGTAGACGAGGTCGGGTTGGAGGCTGACAATAGAGTGGGAATGTTTGCACTGGGTTTAATTACTCAGACGATGGCTGTCTAGCTTTCGTATAGTGTAGGCTTTAATTAATTGCTTAAACTAAACTCTCAAAAATAGTCTGTGATTTTGGATGGCTTAAAATGTAAGTAGTTGATTTTTAAACTGCGAAAAAAGAGCCCGAGTCTTAAACTATTTTATTCGTTATGATAACCAATCCGGCAAGTCCTAAGGATTAAATTCATGTCGTAGTCCGTCCTTCCACCATTCTCTCCGTCTGTGCAATAACTCTTGATAGCAAGGTCCTAGATCTTGAAACTAGTTATGAAGGTTTCTCATATCCCAAGAAAGGACTCTACGGTTTTTGGTGTCAAGGATAGTTTGTCTATCCGCCTAGAAGATAATTCTTGATAGTAATACCCTAGATCTTGAAACTAGATATGAAGGTTTCTCATATTCCAAGAAATAACTCTACGGTTTTTGGTGTCAATGATAGTCTGTCTATCCGCCTAGAAGATAATTCTTGATAGTAATACCCTAGATCTTGAAACTAGACATGAAGGTTTCTCATATTCCAAGAAAGAACTCTACGGTTTTTGGTGTCAATGATAGTCTGTCTATCCGCCTAGAAGATAATTCTTGATAGTAATACCCTAGATCTTGAAACTAGATATGAAGGTTTCTCATATTCCAAGAAAGAACTCTACGGTTTTTGGTGTCAATGATAGTCTGTCTATCCGCCTAGAAGATAATTCTTGATAGTAATACCCTAGATCTTGAAACTAGATATGAAGGTTTCTCATATTCCAAGAAAGAACTCTACGGTTTTTGGTGTCAATGATAGTCTGTCTATCCGCCTAGAAGATAATTCTTGATAGTAATACCCTAGATCTTGAAACTAGATATGAAGGTTTCTCATATTCCAAGAAAGAACTCTACGGTTTTTGGTGTCAATGATAGTCTGTCTATCCGCCTAGAAGATAATTCTTGATAGTAAGATTCTCGATCTTGAAACTTGTTATGAAGGTTTCTCATGTTCCAAGAAAAAATAGTACTGGTTTTAAAGTGAAAGGATTGTCTTTCCGTCTATGCGATAACTCTTGATAGTAAGACCCTGGATCTTGAAACTTGTTATATAGAGTTCTCATGTTCCAAGAAATAATACTACTGGTTTTAGAGTCAAAGGACTGTCTGTCCCTCTATGCAATAACTATTGATAAAGCAGGTCCTAGATCTTGAAACTTGTTATGATGATTTCTTATGTTCGAAGAAAGAACGCTACTGATTTTCGAGACAATGGACATGTTGTCTGTCCGTCTGTAAGATCCTAGATCTTGAAACTAGTTATGAAGGTTTCTTGTATTCCAAGAGAGAACGCTACTAATTTGGAATCGAAGAACAGTCTGCCTGTCCGTCTGTAAGATAATTGTTGATGGAAAGTCTCCAGAACCTTCAAACTTGGTACATACCTTCTTCTTGGTCCAAGAAATAACCTTCTTGATTTTGGAGTCAAAATATCAAATAACAGTCTGTCCGTGTATGGATTAACTCTTTCGTTACGTTCTGTCGGGTTCTTTAATACTCTGTTGTATTAGTTTATTATTCATTAATTGTGCATGAAATTAATTTTTCTTTTAACCATTTCATGCCACTGTTTGATCATCTTATGAACTATAATTATATATAAACATACACACACACATAAACATTGTACACACATTGTACACACACATGTAAACATTGAAACACATAAATGACGTACTTGTGTAACTAAATAAACCAGTTGTATTGTAGTTTTTAATAACCAATGATTAGAAAACAATTCCGCTAGCCAGAAAGTGGCAAACAATAAATTTCTATAATACCTTTAAGCCACACACAATTATTCTGTGTAAACATAGTGCTAAAGTAACTCATTTATCACCGTTGCTTATTTTAGAGCTGTGGGGATTAACTGATGAAGAAAGTTATTTCAGTTGCAAGTCGCATCCTTCAGACAGACTTGGAAACAGAATTATGAAACTTTACAAAGTCAATTAGTTAATTCATTGACAAAGAGATACGCGCCACAACTTTACTGATTATACCGAATCCTCCCTAAACATCTCCTGTTATCTCAAACTTGTATCATCCTCAATTACATAAATTAACGTTCCCAATCGGCGAACCGCTAAATAAATTACAGTAAAGGATACAATGAACAGAAATATTTACACTGTAAATATTATATGTATAATCTTAAAGGTTAAAAGTGGTGATGAAGGGAACACTAATTGTATAAATAGAAACTGAGGTTATAAAATCCTGTAAATGATTAATAAATTTAAGTCAATCTGTACGAAAATCATTATGATTAGCACAGTACGAGTACTGTTCATCAAATTACATCACATATTTTTTTAAATTAGATATTTATTTCCAAGTTTAATGGTAAGATTATATTTCAAGTCGCTTTTACTTATTGTATTAATCAGTTCATCAGATAAAAAATTCTTCCACATGTATTCTTACATTTTTCCGCTGTAATCAGCGTCTTTGCCGTAGGTCTTTTATTTGAACTGAATAAATCTGCTGCCAACACGCAATATCCCGGGTTGTATAAAGCGCTTCCGGTCGTAAATTTCGGGTTAATTTCCGGCCACCACTTTTACTCACAGCCCTCATGCGAGGATTAAACTTTAAAAACTTTCTTTTAAGGATGTTGTCTAAATTTAACTATTTAATTAATATATTTTTGTCTTTTACTCACTAAAAAGCGAGAATTGTTTAGGGCAATGAAGGAAAATATGTTTTAAATAAAGTGTGTCACCACAATTGAAAATATTTACCACCATTATTACTTCTAATACTAACCATGAGTAGAGTATACACCACCCCGTGATAATTCTATAGCTCAGCTACTGTTAAATATCAATTTATGTGTGCTTCATCTTTAAAAATCTTGACGTGTAAGTACAATTTTAAAATATTGCGTAATTTTGTCATTACATCTGATTTTGAGTAGGTTTTTGAAAATGGGATATATTCATATAAAGTAACAAGTTAACTTTTGGTTCTGACGTCACCCTGCACCTCACCGATCCTCCCACTGGTCAATGATATCAGATAAATAAAACTCTTAAAAGTGAAGTGTCCAGAACAATCGCAATAATTATTAGTCGACAACCGAATCTTTAGCTGATAGTGGCTACTTTCAGTGTCTTTATCTAGTTGCCTGATGGTGATATAACTATTGATTTAATTATGAATCTGAAAGTTGGTTGTAAATGAAATGTGTCAAGCTAAACAAATTTGATCTGAGAAATAAATGTATTTATAAATACATTTTTAACCCCTTTCAATATCTTTCCATTTCGACCTCAACCAGAACTATCGCGGATGAAGACCGATTAATATGTCAGGGGAAAATTCTCTATCGATTTCAAGATAAACCAGTGCTTATACAATACAGACAGCTCTCGTCTCCTGTGAGAAAATGCTGAACTGAGAATGATAAGCTAAGTGCGTGAAGTGTCACATAATCACATCTCACAAGTAATTTCCAAGCCCCGTAAAAATGTTTGAAGATATATAAAGTTTAAGCGTTGATTACTATATTATTCTTAAATATATAAGATGAAATATTAAAAAATTAGGTCTAATAAACAGATCTCTCTTGATAAAGGTATACTCTCTGACTTGTATACTTATATTTTCCCATATAGGTCGTGAACATGAAGATCTCTATGACAAAAACAAGTTTACTACATTGCGATGTACTAAAAAAGTTGAAGTTCCTTACGTATATCCAGTCTAACCAACTCAAAAAACTATCAGATAAACCTCGAAAGGTACCTTCTCTACAAAGCCTTCAGTCTCGATGGCTTAACTGTCTGAAATTTTAAAATAACACATAGCAAAAATTAATACTTGCATTTCTGTAAAGACCGTAAGGGATGCAATATTATAAAGCAGAACAATACTATAATGATACCTACTCAACAAGAAATCCTCAGTTCTAAACTATATTATTCTGGATATTGAAAATTAAGGGCGAATATATAGGAGACATGCAATTACTCACAACAATTAAAAAGATGATAACATTTTTATGACCAAGCACAGTGTTGTATGACGTAAATGTGCGTCTAAAAATACCGTAGGACACCAAATTACAACAATACGAGAATGTTACATGCGGCGAGTAGTCCTTTGAATAATAATGCCATAACCATCCATTCCAGAGTCGGTTCCTCCAACCCGACCACATCTACATTAAATACGCGTTAGGCCGACTGTGTGTGGGCCAAAATATTGAGCAGCGAGAACATAACTCCTCTTCCCTTCTTATTAGCGTTGTTTGTTCCTTTTACAATTCAAAACACAATCGCATTAGGCTGCCAGTATTGAAATTTTATTTATATCCATCTGGGGGACGTTGGTGAATTGTTATTTTTGAAGAGTTGTAAAGCTTTACAGGCGTTAATACATTAGCTTTCCTATATGCTTGGTTACATGTAAAGTCATTAATTATATTGCTTAGCCTATTTTTAGATTGGTTTTCAGCATGACCAATACTTAGTAGACATTTAATTAATTGGTAATGTCCTATAAATGATTGTTGTTAATTAATAGAGCATTATTAAGGACGCGTCTTCTTTAAAACGTGTCGTTCTCTGTCCGTATGTCCGTGTCTTCGTGTTTCTATCAAGGATCTGTTAGGTAACTTTGATAGAAAAGTCTCAGGGACTTGAAATTTGGTACGTATGTTCCTTTTGGTCAAAGCATGAAACCAAACAAAAGGATTTTCGGGTCAAATGGTTAAGATTAAAGGTAACATTTTTATACACGTTATGGGTAACAATGGTGGCATGGGAAAAACGCAGGATCAAACATTTCTAAGTACAATTGTATGACATTTTTTCAGAAAGTGTTCAATACATGTGATAAAGTTACTTTGTTGGATCGGTTGGTGAGGTTTTCATTACATCCTGTCAAGGCTCTTCGATACTGAGACGTAACTGTGTTGTACCTTTTTAAGTTGTCTTTTTAATCAAGATTAATGTAAAATATATTATTAATGAGCTGGGAACGCTGCAAGGGACATACTTGTATTAGATTATTGATTTTTATAATGTTTCATTCTTAATATTGTCATCATAGCTTAAATTACCAAACGGTTTGTACACACTTTTTATGTCTCAAAAAATAATTTGGAAGATGGAACCTTCAAGGACGCCTTCACTTGCATTGATACTAACTCAATACTGAACTGTAAAGCATCTGGTTGCTCGCAATGGTAATTGTTACCTACTATAGGCCACATAATATTACATAAAATGAATAAGCCGTTTATGTTTATTGCAGAGTGGAGTGATGAGGAATTACTTTCCTTTTTGTTTTGATAAAAGTTGAAATATTCAACATTTAGGCAATGTAAGCTATAACGGCAAAAATATACATTCATCCATTTCAAAACAAATTTACACTTGAGCTGTCAAAATTACCACATATGTGTTTAATATATGAAGAGTTTGATCCATACAAATAGACTTTTGACAGGAATAATTTGAGTTTATAACGCAACCTGTCTTCTTCAGTATAAAGGTTCTATAACACCACCACAAGCAGCTGGTCATTAGCAGCAGACTTATATAATTACTGTTGCTATTACTTAAGGAAGCAAAGTTTTTTGAACAATTTGTTAACTACAAAATGGCTTTGCTCCCTCACTTTGTAAGTTCTGCCCATTGGCATTTAGAAATCCAGTGTTTATCTTGTAAAAATAACAAAATTAGAGTTTTGCCTCTTCTCTCCTGTTTTCTCAAGCACAACCAACACCCAAACCATTATTTTGAATGTTTTCTAAGTAAGAATTTCCGGTGGCATCCCAAATAGAACACATGAGTTTCCTGGGTCTATTACAAAGAGAAAGGATAGTGTGAGTAGATGGAGATTTTATTCTATGACAATCACTACAATTACTCAATCAGTTACACAGTATGTAATAGAGTGCATATATCCGGTATTTTCTAAAAAACTATCATCACTGACATGACATATGTCTCAGAATCCAGTTTGAGGTACTCGGAGATATCTCTATAGGACTCGTCATACTTTCGAGACTGATACATTGCAGAGTTGTGTGGAAAGTGGAATTAATGTAATTATCGATAAGGATATGGGAGAGCTACGCCTTCAGGTAAAGAGAAGCTGGATCATATGAATCTCGAAACGTGGTATTACTGATTTATTTTATCAAATTGTTATTGGAAAAAATAATATTTCCTTCAAAATTTCATCATCAACAAAAACTTTATACAAAGGAGTTCTTCATGTTAAAGACCCCCTGAAAAAATGTAGTTGACACCACGACCGACGAGAGAAATTGCACATTAAATATGTCTATTATAAAATTAGGTTTGCAAAATTCAAACATATGCATATGATTGTGGTAACCTAAAATGTTAAAATTTGAAATTAATTTAGATCATATCGGTTCATTTTAGTGATTTCCTATCATCCAGAAAGGTGTAGGTTGTTACATACAATATTTTTAAATGTTTCATAATAAAACATTTCGTTAAATTTTAAAATATTGCACCATTAATTACGTTTTATTACATCATGTTATTAAATTCATAAAACATTTTAAAACTTGTTTTGGTATCCTTTTCACAAACGTTTTTCAACTAGAACGTACACAATATGGGAATTTCAAATAGTTATAGGAGACTCAGGAACTCTTACAAAACAATAATTTACAAGGTCATTTACCAACATGAGTTTGGGAAATGAAACACATTTGCAAATTGTCTTCAGAATGTTATGCGTTGTTCAACAAATATATAAATAAATAAACTCTGTTATTGACAAAGTTATTTAAATCAATAAGAAATAAAAAATGTAAAACCACCAAATATACAAATTATCGATTTCATTCTTATTATTTGCATAACAAAGGGTATAATTAAGTGAATCCTTATTTGTTCAATTAAATAATAAATAAATAATTGCATATAGTTCTAAATGAATTTCAAAACCACCTTTTTTATGTTACCCCTTTTGTATCATAAGCTATTTACTGTATTTATGTAGTATAACTACATATAATTGTAACTTGTAATAGAATAAACATATATACGTATCAATATGTTACTAAATGAATACAATAATATGTCAGTAACAAATTTTAAATGTTGAAAATGTGTCTGTGATAATGGTCAGGCTTATAACAGCCTGTTACAAAGTGAATTCGGCAAGAATCAGCATAAAATCCACATTAAGGCTGAGTAATGTATACCACTTGAAATTATCGCCATGAACAAGTTGGCGTTGTTATTTAGCGTTTTGTCTCATTATTTGGTATGCTTCTATCCAGGCATTAATGAAATTTATAATTATAGCTTTCCTCGTGGAGTGGGTTTATATTTATAACTTTATGGAACAGAGACCTACAGCACAGCTCCAATAGTGTCTTACCAATACAGTGGGTTCAAAGAATAGTCAAAGATTTCTTAGACAAATGAATGTATAGTATGATTACCTCATTCGGTAAAAAGAAAGGAAACAGTACACAAATTCCGTTATCGAATTTCACACGGATTATATAAATAAGAATTTTTTAATGCAGTAGAAATATAATGGAATATTGAGTATGTACAAATATCAATAAACCCATATTCAATATTTAGTTTTATAATTTTAATAAATTCCATATAAATCCACCTATTTTAATAATCCTCGTATCAGAATTCAAAAAAGATATTTGAAATTCTCGCTGACTATGCGTTATAGAACTTAAATAACTTCTTCATAACTTTACACATAAAGACGAGTGCTTACAAAATGTGAAGTGAAGTCTTTTAAACACAAAAATGTTGTAATTTGACCTGATTATTACACAACCTTATTTAAGAAGAGAACTGTTACAAACCTTCGATAAGATTTTAGTGAGCTTCACTCTATATAAGTTTCTAGACAATTATCAATTAGCATCCATTCATTCAACATTGTTTCCTACATATTTTTGGTTACACCGGATTTTTACTGAGGTCAGGAGGACAATTTTAATTAGTTCTGACGTCCTTACGGTTGTACCTCGTTACTTTGGTTTTTAAGGTGATTTTATTTTACTTATTATTTATATTTTTCCATATTATTTAATTTAATATTATTCATTAAATTGACAATGTATGTATATTGTAAGGTTGCAAGATTGTTGCTTTCAGATGTTTTATAATAATCCATTACATGACAACCATCAAACAGTTGGTATAAGTTCAAATTTCCACTAATTAATTTCCAAAATATTGAGGCATTTCAAATTTGATGTTTTCAAATGACAGTATTCACGAAATATACATTCCATCTGATTATGACGAAAGAATCGTGCCACACTGTCGGTAGTTTTATGTAAATGCTTGGAATCTTAGATACCCTTTGGAATTCACCAATGATTTAATGCACGATAAAAATAATTATAGATAATAAATAATGGTAATTTAGAATTTAACAGAATTTGAAAATTTTTCATTAATCAATGCTTTGTTGAGACGAACTTTAACAGAACGCCCCCGCACGTGGATATTGCAGCGTCTAGAAGATATCCGTGGAAGACGTGGGGAGAGCGTGGGGGAGGGTGTCTGTAAATAAGTTTCTGGAGGCCAGGCCAACGAACCGATGACCGCTCAATAAGTGCACTGACAACAGTATTTACATACAGATTGAGTCGCCCCAGTCCCGCGCCAACAACTCCTCATTTAAACTGTAAAACCTCTGTAAAATTGGGTTTTGGATTTATCACCAGCGCTCAAATAAATTAAGGCAATATAATCAGAAATTTTTTACGATTAAAAGTGAACGATTACTTTTATTTTTGTTAGTTAGTGAAAAGTCTGATCCACAATCGAATTTGGTTCAAGGCATTCGTTATCTAGGATAGTACTGGCTGTCTACTGTTCACTGGCCCAGCCATAAGGGCACGAACTTTTATTATAAGACTGGTTACTGATACAAGGTGGGAGTTACGCCATGTTATACATGTATTATTGTAAAACTGCCATAAATGTAAAACTTTTTGCTAGCACTTCCATAAAGTGACATGCATCATCATAAAACTCGATGTTGTCTATATCAAAAATAAGTTTTAATGCAAGTTTTAATTCTATAGAGAAATATAATTTTTCCAGCCCTGTGAATGAAAGGCATCGCTAACGTTCAGCCAGTTATCTATATTTTTACAACAAATTTACGATACTTGTGTAAAAGCAGCTTCCGCTGTGAGTAGGATCCTTTTGTTTGCTTCTGTACTTCAGTAGCGTGCTTTATTCCTTAACTGATATTTACTTAGATTTGCAATCCTACTTTAAGTAAAAGTTCACACCAGTTTTGTACTTTTTATTGCTAAATCTAACACTAGTAGGGTAAACCCTTCACTCTTTTAAATAAAAAGTCTTTACTGTTCAGTCTAATGATTAGTGATGCTTTACAATCAGAAGGAAAGAATCGATTATAAAAAAATAGAATAAAAATAGCAAATAGAATAATATTTGTTTAATGGACAGACTAATAAAGGTTTCATTACCTCTAAAATGTAAAGTCTATATTATTATTTACGTCAATTTGTTGTTTAGATAAAATATGTATTTGTATTTACTTAATGTGATCAGACAATTCTTTGTGGTTCATGTATTTTCAGACGATTAGTTATTTTTATGTTATTGAATACCGAGTTTAAATTCCATTAAAATGTAAAAGTCCGCCATACCATGTGTCACGTAACAGGTTTTGCTGTGGTTGCATGCAACATTCCAAGTCTGTAGATCGTTTTATTGTTGATAGTATGTTCTACGGAAAGGTAGACAGAGATACAGACAGTAAATATTTTATCCGCCAGAACAAAAGGATGCCAGCCTATTGAGTGATAGGCTTACATTATTCTCAGACAAACCCCATAGAAGGATCATTCTCAGCTATCATCATAGAACTCATTCCTGTGTGTATAGAAATGAAGTCTAATGCAAAATTTAAAGACCACAGATACTTTCTCAGGATGTCTTTCCACATGATAAACTCACATGTTTTGTACATTAAGTTACATTGGTAGTGTTTAAAGAATACAAGTTTACACATTAAGTTACCAAATTATGATGTTGTACACGTTGCAGCTGTTAGACTACTACATGTATTCGTAACTATTAGAAAGTTATGATATACTAGGTTTTTAGTTGAGATCTGTACTATAGGCATCTGTTCTCTATGTAACAATATATTATTCTGGGAAAGTATGAGTAAAACCAAACTGTTATGGCGATCGTAAAATAGGCCGTGACTGTAAAATCCATTCTATAAAAGGGAGGAATTTCATCATTAAAGCTAACACATTGCTGATACTTGATATATGAGTCTGTAAATCTTTTACAATTACTATATTATCTATAACTGTTAGACACGGAGCGTTATTCCTAAGTGGTAAACTATTTTAAATTGCCAATAAACATGACAACGGCTGAGTTAGTAAAACTCGCAGGCAACTGGAAGAAATGTAGAAAGAAGTTCTGTAACTAATAACATGATAATTAGCAGTCACCCCAGCTGTTGGCGACTCGAGAGCTCGGTTAATCATGTGTTAGATGAAATCAGCTGTGAAAAATGAGGACAACCGCCGCCGACTGTGCCAACTCACATCAATGCCGGGCCTCGCCGATCGCCACGGGGAATTGGCGTCATTTGTAAGGCGTTTCTCACGATTTATTTTATTTGTTGAGTTTTTGCGGAGACCATTTTAATGCTGGCTGATCTCAAGGCGCTTGCAGACAGTAGTTTTACATTTTCCATTGACAGCCCAGGCTTTACTCTCCGAAAATGAATGTATTTCACAACCTTAAAGACATTTATCATTGAGAGTTTAAGATCCTCTTCAATATATTATTCCTTGAACTTCAAGGTGTCGATAATTTAATTTTCACTACATCAATTTTGTTTATTTTACGGCTTCAATGTATGTTTCATTATCGCTGACAAATCTTAGATGCCACAAAAAAAGCAAACACATTAAATTTTTGTGTGTAATTTTTGCTTAATCGGTAATAAAGTAATCAAACTTAATGTGGTCATAAACATGTACTCAGTTGTATCATGTGGTAGTAGTATTTGTAAAGAATTTCAATGTTTTTCTACATAGTAAAAATTCAATTTATATTGTTTTTCAAGCTTTTTTACTTCCTGGCTACTAAAACTGTTTCCACTTAATTTTCACATTCATAAAATATGTATTCAACAATAAATAAACAAAATATCTATTAATTTATTAAAATAGAGACAATTATTTCACAAACTTGTCGTATACTGTACACAATTTTACTCGCTTAAATAATAAATATCATCCATACTTCGGCACTAATTAAAGTAATTAGACTTAATTTATATTTTCTATTTAAAGTACGTGGTACGTTTTGATAAGCTATATCTGCAGATATTACGTAAGATAACAATTCCCTATTTTAAATTTAACGGTATCAAGAACCGACCGACAAGAACTAACTGTGTCAGCGACTGGTAGCTGGTTTACGATCCTGCGTGGCTGAATAGCTACAAGCTTAGAGCTCTCTGACCGGAACATATGTATGGAGATATACATTCCTGACCAGAAGATCTGAAGATTGTCTATATATATTGTTATATATACCCACAGTTATAGCTGCACTATAATCATAAACGTGTCATACTAGAAGCTGTGTTACCAACTGTACTAACGGACGTTTGTCTGTTCATGGCTCTCATTTGCAGACATAGAAATACAGTTTAATATATTAAACATAACGTGTCACACTAGAAGCTGTGTTACCAACTGTACTAACGGACGTTTGTCTGTTCATGGCTCTCATTTGCAGACATAGAAATACAGTTTAATATATTAAACATAACGTGTCATACTAGAAGCTGTGTTACCAACTGTACTAACGGACGTTTGTCTGTTCATGGCTCTCATTTGCAGACATAGAAATACAGTTTAATATATTAAACATAACGTGTCATACTAGAAGCTGTGTTACCAACTGTACTAACGGACGTTTGTCTGTTCATGGCTCTCATTTGCAGACATAGAAATACAGTTTAATATATTAAACATAATGTGTCATACTAGAAGCTGTGTTACCAACTGTACTAACGGACGTTTGTCTGTTCATGGCTCTCATTTGCAGACATAGAAATACAGTTTAATATATTAAACATAACGTGTCATACTAGAAGCTGTGTTACCAACTGTACTAACGGACGTTTGTCTGTTCATGGCTCTCATTTGCAGACATAGAAATACAGTTTAATATATTAAACATAACGTGTCATACTAGAAGCTGTGTTACCAACTGTACTAACGGACGTTTGTCTGTTCATGGCTCTCATTTGCAGACATAGAAATACAGTTTAATATATTAAACATAATGTGTCATACTAGAAGCTGTGTTACCAACTGTACTAACGGACGTTTGTCTGTTCATGGCTCTCATTTGCAGACATAGAAATACAGTTTAATATATTAAACATAACGTGTCATACTAGAAGCTGTGTTACCAACTGTACTAACGGACGTTTGTCTGTTCATGGCTCTCATGTGCAGACATAGAAATACAGTTTAATATATTTAAACATAATGTGTCACACTAGAAGCTGTGTTACCAACTGTACTAACGGACGTTTGTCTGTTCATGGCTCTCATTTGCAGACATAGAAATACAGTTTAATATATTAAACATAATGTGTCATACTAGAAGCTGTGTTACCAACTGTACTAACGGACGTTTGTCTGTTCATGGCTCTCATTTGCAGACATAGAAATACAGTTTAATATATTAAACATAACGTGTCATACTAGAAGCTGTGTTACCAACTGTACTAACGGACGTTTGTCTGTTCATGGCTCTCATTTGCAGACATAGAAATACAGTTTAATATATTAAACATAACGTGTCACACTAGAAGCTGTGTTACCAACTGTACTAACGGACGTTTGTCTGTTCATGGCTCTCATTTGCAGACATAGAAATACAGTTTAATATATTAAACATAACGTGTCATACTAGAAGCTGTGTTACCAACTGTACTAACGGACGTTTGTCTGTTCATGGCTCTCATTTGCAGACATAGAAATACAGTTTAATATATTAAACATAATGTGTCATTTGATGTACTGTTAATTATGTACAAATAACATTAAGGTGGTTGAATCAATGTTTGGTTGGGAAATATCTCAAATGTAAAACTTCCCCAAAGGTAGATAAACCATAAACTCTTTTACACCTCCACTAGAAATCATAGGCATTAAAGTACGAAGTTTATAAATTTTTTTAATTAGGTCTAAGTAAAAAATTATTTGAAAGGGTTCTGAAATATTTTTGACTTGATATAATTTTAAGAAAAAAACATGTTTTTTAATATACCATATGGAAGGATATTAAGTTTTAAATAAATAAAAACACGCCACCTTCTCCATTCATCTTCCATGTAGCCTACATATTGTAAAAAGTCCATATCCTTAATCTTTTTCCTTCTGGCTGAGTATTTTCAAAAAATAATCACCAAAATTTATGTTTCATATCATTCTTCCGCCGCTTTTCGTAAAATAATGAACACTTTTTTTCTATTTTCGGGTCTTCAGCATTGATATATAAAAGGCCTGTAACCAAGATTGAAAAAAATAGAAGTTACTCCAACTGAAAACCGGTTGAATCTTGTCATCTTGTCAGTTAGACCATATAAAAATTAAATTTTAATTCATGAAGATTAAAATTCAATTGAGTGAAATTGAATGATTCCAGTGAACTCCATAAAGTGTGTGACAGTAGTTCACTTATAAGAAAGAAAACCTAATTATAACTAAATAATTGTTATTATGAAATTATTAAATATAAATGTTTCTTCAGTTGTACAATATATGTAATCTGTAAATCTTTAATCTTTGAATCTGTAATTTGTAAATCTTTAATCTGTAAATATATACTTCACATAGTTAGAGTACACACAAATACACACCTATGACAATTCTTTTTATCATTGATGTTAACATGAAAGTACATATATAACATCGGTACTGATGTGAAAATCAATGGTGTGGTGTAAACTACTAGATGATATGTATGTTCAATCTGCCACTACATGCTGTCCCATGTAAACAACATACGTTGTGGTACTAAACAATCGGATTTTATTTCATCCATTATGCAGACCTATTAACTGTGTACACAAAACACTGAATTAATTGAACACGGCCGAATAGAGTACAGCCATCTCTAAAACTGTTTAGTGTTGTTAAAGGGAAGTTTGATATGGCTTATTTTTCCTATTTAAATTTTCTTAATACTAATAGTAAGTTTAATTTATATTAGTAGATATATTTTCACATAGTTAAAGTACTGTATACATATTAACATACAAATTTAGCTATGTCATAAAAATATTTCGCTGGCTTTGGTTATGAAATACACAAAAATAACAGAATTAAGATGTCGTTTCATGCATAGGTACTCATATGAAGGAAAATCTCTCATTCTACCCATAACTGCATACGTAAATTAATAAAAAATTCTTGCATCTTTCATAAAATAAAGTGATTATCAATTCAACCTTATTCAATGTGAATGATGAGTTTAGCTGCAGTTCATCTTCCTCTTAGTATAGCATCTGGAATCTGATGTCGAAACGATGTAAAGAGTTTACTTGAGCTTCAACGACGTCGACTGATGAAACGTTTTTTATAACTATAATAATATGAATACCTTTCATGGGAAAAAACTTACCAGGGAGTACTATCATATTATATGAGTTCTTTTCTTGTATGTGCATATTTCACTCAACATGTGAACAAGTACAGTATACGCCTCAGGCAATTGTATTGGATAAGAATTGTCCAACACATGATGTTAAAGTTTACTCTAGGTTCATCTAGTTATATTAAATAAGACTATTTGGGAACATATTCATTCTTAAAAGGATTCCTAGAGATAATACTGATCAGAGCCATGAGCTGTTTGTGCAGCTAACGTAACTGAATAGAGTATAGAGATTTCCCCCAATGACCATATTTACCATACATACTGATGGTTTTTGTATCATACAATTAAGGATTTCCGATAACGCTTCAAATAGACTTTCTGACAACAGTTGGCGCCATTAAGGAATGAAGCTTTATTGAAGGCTACAGCCTTTTCAGTCCTGTTCATTAGAAAAGATTGAGAACCAGAGATGAGGATTTCTACCAGTACGTCCTTGACTAAACTCAAAAACTCTTGTACTTATGTCTTCGTTCAAGAAGGCGTTGGCATCATGGATAAGACGATATCCCTCTATTTGAAGTCATTTAATTCCAAGTCTTAAAGTGAAATGAATCGGATGCAGTTATTACGGGTTTTCCTGGTGGTAAATGTTACGATCAAGAGTGCTCAGGAACATCTTAACGTTCATTAAAGCTTTAACTATAAATGAGGTTGAGACTATGAGTCATGACTGGTGCAGTAAAGAGGAAAATTTAGAATTATTTAGATTTATTGCAATGACTATCATTAATTTATGAATATTTTATGGCGTCATATTTTTATAAAGTGTGAATTTTCATGATGCTTTACTTGGAGACACGATGTATAGTAAATAATTAGCTTTATAGCATTGTAAATAATGAATTACTGATTGATATCATCACGAATTGTACTGTGAGTCAGTGGAAGATAAGTCTTGGTTACGAACAGTTTGGTTTACATACACCTTTTAAGGGACTATCGACTGATTCGGCCTATTTTCATTTAAGTTGGAGCTTCAGCGAAGGATGGCATTTGTGTTCTGACGCACGATTCTCCCACAAAACTAAGACGAAGAAATTGCTTGTGTTCTGTTCTTACAAACAAGTATTGAGAAAAGTGAAAATAGATTTATAGGTTCACTCTCTAATCTAATTAATCCTATTATTTACATAATTTTAGTTAGATGTGTTATAGAGAATAATAAGCTTTTCACATTCCATATTTAATATGTCATAGTATAATCACAGGTTTTATAGTCAGCCCCATCTCAGTTTAAAACATGAATCGACTTCCATATAACATGTTTAAGCACTTAATTGACTTAAGTGACAATTAAACTTACACATTTTAGTGGCAAACAAAACAAATCGTAATTTTAAAAAAAATTAATATTTTAACAATTTTTTGAATCATGACTAAAACATCATAGATAACGTAGAAAATTATTTATGTTCTAAATAATAAAAGTATTTTTATCATGAAATGTAATGTATGAAAAATACAGTATTATAAACATAATTTATTTCGTCTCAAATGAAACTGTGCTATAATTTAAACAATCTCTAACACACACACACACACACACACACACACACACACACACACACACACACACACACACACACACACACACACACACACACACACACACACACACACACACACACACATATATATATATATATATATATATATATATATATAGTTCTATTTTGTATTCTTCTTGTATCGAATGTAAGTATTAAAAATGTACCATAAACGAATAGTATCCTGATGTAATTATTACTTAATGTAATTATATTTCAATGAACTGTTCTCAGCATTCGTCATCGATTGGGCTTATAACACTTACGTAATTCACGATATAGAAAACTTTCGATTTGGGCTGGTGTAGCACAGCACGAACTGCCTCGATAAGAAAGGACTAGTATGGGGCAACTACCAAGTTTATAGTTCTATAACGATAGGTCGGGAGGTCACACGTGCTGCATTGTGTACAAGGAACTTGAACATAAATTTTAGATTCTAAACATTCAAATGCTTGCTTTATTAATAATGCAATAGTTTAGCTAATTTATTTAGGATAAAATTCTTATAGTTTTATAACTTATAAGTAGTTTTATTCGATGATTTCGATTTTAAAAGATAATAGGCCTTTAAATTCTTGTGTTATCAATACTTCAACAGTTTTAGCTTACTTAGGATAAAAAAGGTTTTTGTTTTATTACTTGTAGATAATTTCATTTCATAGTTTAGAATTTACAATAGAAGAGGCCTTGCGATATGGCTATTGTTGGAAAAAATATTGTCTAGTAAAGCTAGTTCTGAGTGGCGATTTGCAGACAGACACTAGATATTTTGTTTTTTTTTTATTTTTGAATCTTCTAATAAGATGTAAAATTTAGTTTTTAATTTTAATTTGTTACTTTGCAAGACATTTATAATCACTGTTTCTTTTTCGTTTACCAGTAAATATTTCCTAATCACCCAGTTTCAAATAAGAACATATATTATAATTGGATACAACATCTTATTGTATATTGCGATATAGCCAAAGGTTTCCCCCAAAGAATTAAAATAACACTTAATTTTACTAAGAACCAATATAAATGAATTTATTGTGAACGTTGAATTTAGCTCCAGTTCACCTTCCTCTTGTTCAGCGTCTGGAATCTGACGCTGTCACAGACTTGGCTCTTCGAACCTGGAGTCATGTTCGTCTGAAGACTACAAAATATATTGTTATCTAGGTGAAGAGCTAATCTAGGTGTCTGATCTCGTAAAGAGTTCATTTTGAGCATCTTCGTCGCCGACTTTTTTTTATCAGAAGAGATGAACATGACTCCAGACACGAGGAGTTAAATCAGTGGCAATGTCAGATTTCAGAAGCTGCACCAAGAGGAAGATGAACTGGAGCTACACTCATAATTCACATGCAATCAACCCTTCCCACCATGGCTACATTATGAATGCGTTACTGTGTTAAAGGGTAATATTTGACCTTGGCCTCAGAACCTTTAAACATACCTTAAAGAACACTCATTAACAGTTCTTCTTTCATACACTTTTTAATTTTTGTGTTTGAATATCAGTCTATTCCAATGTTTTCAGTAAATACATAATAAAGTGTCTTCAAACATGGTAGTTAATAGGTTTACAGCAAGGCCGAGTGCTAGCATTGGATCAAATTAACGCAATAGGCCCAAAAGGCTTCTGTAACTTCGATTATATAAGAAATATATATTCTGTTATCAGCATAAAAAATAATCAGTTACTAGTATTAAGAGTTTTCAAAATCATTATTTGACTTTAACAAATGCTGTATTCAATTTATAGATTTCTAGGTAAGTTTGTACGCCTGCTAATCAGTGATGTCACATTTCATGTATTTATACTGTATGTGATTATCTGTTTGAAAAGCTAAAAGAGATAAACCGTGCTTAATAATTTGATGGACAGTAAACCCCTTTCGTGTGATTTCAATGTAGGAAATCTGTTACGCGTGTCACTCGCTTCACGTCCGTATCTCTACTAACGAATGCTGAGCTCACCGAGTTGCCTAACTGTTGCGGGCTGAAGACGTAAACGGAATGTTCAATCGCTTACAGAAACCGCACCATTCGTCCTTGTCTGCCCGCTTATCGCGGCGCGAGACAATGGCGGTGGGCGAACTTTCACCTGCACACGCGCACCTCGCACAGGGCATCCTATCTTCATAAACAGTTCAGGCAACACACGTTTTATAGAATTAGTCAAAATGTTTATTTTCGTCATCATAGCAATTATTTTTCTGGATCTATCGAGTTGCGCAATACTATTACTCAATAAAACAATAGAATGTGATTTTCAACTTTTTTACAGTACCGTGACTCACATCTTTTCAATATTAATGTTACAGGATAGACCTATTAAATTCAATATAAAGATTGTGAAATCTTGTGAATAAGGAAATCTTGTGTCTGTTTATTTAAAAATAGTTTTTAGTAAGGTTACTTCACTAAAAACTCCAAAAATATTCTAATGACGATCATTATTGTAAATGAGTAGGGATTAAAGCAATTTTGTAACAATATTTACAAAAAATGTATATGAGTTATGAATTCAGGAAGTGAAATTGTTTTATTTAAATGTAATGAAAAGTGTTACTAATGAAATATTATGTAGGAAAACTTGATATAATTAACAAAATATGTCAAATCATTAAGTTTTCTTTCTTATACCTCTTGAAAACATCTTACATGTATTTCTGTAGCATATTTTAATGGGCCTGATTGAAAGATACCCCAAAATACTACTTTAAATTTCCGTAATTCCTCTTGAAATCTTAAAACTAAATTCGTAAACGGTGAATAAGTGCTGTGCTATATATTTGTTATAACATTAGTAACAACTAATTTTTATTACAAGGCTTGCTCCTCTTTGTTATAGACTTTAAATACAAAACTTATGAAGGATTTTTCATATCTCACAATGGCATGAGATGTGAGGTGAGATCAAAGATGTTGATGTAAGATCAAAGATATGGGGTCAGATCAATGATGTGAGGTCAGATCAAAGATGTGAGGTCAGATACGTACAATGCCACTTTGAGGTCTATAGCTACCATTATATTATGGGATGTAGTTACCGTTAGTGCGAAATGTGTCCCAATACTACCTTGACATTAGTCAGATGATATTAAAGATGTAGACATCGTACGTACAATGCCACTTTGAGGTCAATAGTTACCATTATATTAAGGGATGTAGTTACCGTTAGTGCGAAATGTGTCCCAATACTACCTTGACATTAGTCAGATGATATTAAAGATGTAGACATCGTACGTACAATGCCACTTTGAGGTCAGTAGTTACCATTATATTAAGGGATGTAGTTAGTTTACCGTTAGTGCGACAATGTGTCCCAATACTACCTTGAGACATTAGTCAGATGATATTAAAGATGTAGACATCGTACGTACAATGCCACTTTGAGGTCAATAGTTACCAGTTATATTAAGGGATGTAGTTACCGTTAGTGCGAAATGTGTCCCAATACTACCTTGACATTAGTCAGATGATATTAAAGATGTAGACATCGTACGTACAATGCCACTTTGAGGTCAATAGTTACCATTATATTAAGGGATGTAGTTACCGTTAGTGCAAAATGTGTCCCAATACTACCTTGACATTAGTCAGATGATATTAAAGATGTAGACATCGTACGTACAATGCCACTTTGAGGTCAATAGTTACAGTTATATTATGGGATGTAGTTACCGTTAGTGCGAAATGTGTCCCAATACTACCTTGACATTAGTCAGATGATATTAAAGATGTAGACATCGTACGTACAATGCCACTTTGAGGTCAATAGTTACCATTATATTAAGGGATGTAGTTACCGTTAGTGCGAAATGTGTCCCAATACTACCTTGACATTAGTCAGAGATGATATTAAAGATGTAGACATCGTACGTACAATGCCACTTTGAGGTCAATAGTTACAGTTATATTAAGGGATGTAGTTACCGTTAGTGCGAAATGTGTCCCAATACTACCTTGACATTAGTCAGATGATATTAAAGATGTAGACATCGTACGTACAATGCCACTTTGAGGTCAATAGTTACCATTATATTAAGGGATGTAGTTACCGTTTAGTACGAAATGTGTCCCAATACCACCTTGACATTAGTCAGATGATATTAAAGATGTAGACATCGTACGTACAATGCCACTTTGAGGTCAATAGTTACAGTTATATTAAGGGATGTAGTTACCGTTAGTGCGAAATGTGTCCCAATACTACCTTGACATTAGTCAGATGATATTAAAGATGTAGACATCGTACGTACAATGCCACTTTGAGGTCAATAGTTACCATTATATTAAGGGATGTAGTTACCGTTAGTGCGAAATGTGTCCCAATACTACCTTGACATTAGTCAGATGATATTAAAGATGTAGACATCGTACGTACAATGCCACTTTGAGGTCAATAGTTACAGTTATATTAAGGGATGTAGTTACCGTTAGTGCGAAATGTGTCCCAATACTACCTTGACATTAGTCAGATGATATTAAAGATGTAGACATCGTACGTACAATGCCACTTTGAGGTCAATAGTTACCGTTATATTACGGTTTGTATTTACCGTCAGTACGAAATGTATCCCAATTCTACCTTGACATTAGTAAGGTAATATTAAAGATGTAGACATCGTACGTACAATGCCACTTTGAGGTCTATAGTTACCGTTATATTATGGGATGTAGTTACCGTCAGTGCGAAATGTATCCCAATTCTACCTTGACATTAGTAAGGTAATATTAAAGATGTAGACATCGTACGTACAATGCCACTTTGAGGTCTATAGTTACCGTTATATTATGGGATGTAGTTACCGTCAGTGCGAAATGTATCCCAATTCTACCTTGACATTAGTAAGGTAATATTAAAGATGTAGACATCGTACGTACAATGCCACTTTGAGGTCTATAGTTACCGTTATATTACGGTTTGTATTTACCGTCAATACGAAATGTATCCTAATTTTATTATACCTTGAAATTAGTAAGGTAAGTTTAAAAATGTAGGTGACGTACGTACAATTCCACTTTAAGATCTGTAGCTACCGTTATATCGCGGTATGTAGTTACCGTCAATTCGAAATTTAATTCAGATTTTACCTGAACATTACTAAGGTCAGATCAAAGCTGTAGCTATTGTACGTACAGTCCACTTTGAGATGGTTTCCATACCCTCGTTTCACGATATGTATTTACCGTTAAAGGCGTATTCAAGATTTCACTATGGCGTTGGTCTGGTCAGATCGCAGGTGATGTATATACAATATCATGTTGTGGAAGTTTTTAGTAGAAACTACCACGAACCGATTTCTTTCTGTGAATTGTTTTAGAGGCTTTGATTTTATATAAATAATTTAATTAATAAATATTTATTCGTAGCAATTATGTGATTCCTTAAACGGATATTATTATAAAGTACCTATCAAGTGCATATTTGGTCGAGTTAAATTAAATGTAGTCTTTCTATAATTTTCGGTGACACGTATTTATTTTTCATTATTGGTTACTCAGTTTAACAATACAACTAATATGGCAGGAAGAGATTTAAATAAAACATTACTTGATGTAAATAGAAAAATGTTATTTACATTAAATTTCTTAAATAATTAATGTTTGTTATTACTTTAGTCCTGTCAATACGAAGCAAATTCATTTTGGAATATTTTGTTTTGCTGAGGATAGTTTAAACTCAAGTCTCATAACTAGATTATCCATTACTGATAGCAACAAAAACATCCATTAGCAATTCTGGCATCGAGTCTAAATTGTATTGAGGGTTGTGAAGTGGAATTCCCACTTTAGCAATAAATTGCAACTTTTCCAATTTCCTATCTGGTAACAAGCCATACGTGAAAGTGCAATTATCAAGTATACTGCTAGGAATGTTTGCAGTATAAGCAAAATATAACTATCTTTATCTGATATTAAGACACCACATTTGGTTATTATAAGTAATTATTATAGTAATTAATACTGAACATAGTTGGGCTAAACTTCTTGATTGTAAATGTTGTGTATATTTTACAATAGCGGGATTTTTTTATCATTCGAGCGGCTAGAAACACTTTACAAACACTCCTGTCAGCACGTCTGCCCGTTCGCTATCTAGAAAAAGAACTGGCCTATAAACTTAGAATCTTCCATGAAGCTGCTTTTCCGTAAAGACAACTGGGAGTTCAGTAATGGTGGGCATTACTCCGTGGGATTGTATTGAGCGTTATTGAACATTATTATATTGGATGACAATGATGGCAACGAGAAAATTGAATAATAAATAAATTTCAAAATAAAATAAGCACAAGATTTTTAACATGTGACACAGTAACACGAGTAGATTGACTTGAAATTTTGCATCCTCCCTCAGAGAAGCCTATTACGCAATACTGTGTGAGGCGAACAGTTTACAGGCCTTTTAAGAAAAACTCTGTTAATAAAAATTCTAAAAAGTACTTTATTTTATAACGAAAACAATTTCAACATATATTGTTTTTAATTAAATGTCACATAACTATAAAAATCTTTAAATTTATGAAGTTGGAAATTGCTCTAAGAGTACATCTGTAAACATAAATATATGTTAAGGAGCTCTGGTGGCATCTGTTCTCCGTATCACATCCACAGACTTCCGTCGTAATCTTAAATCTTTGGCACAGACTTTAATAGGCAGTTTACATTTTGCCGGCCCACATGCTGAAGGCAAATTACATCTCCAGATACATCGAACCCTTAAAAGAAATGAAATATTCTAGTCACTCAACCGAATATGGTGAAAAATCGTACTAACCTAGATCGTGTGCCAAGTCCTCGGTCTAAATTATTATTATTCACCTTCCATGCATGACTTGCGTCTGCACAGACTAAACTAATTGAGTCAGACATGCTGAAGGCTCTGAATAGTGGGAAATGTTTGAATATAAATCACGCTAAATAAATAGCGCAGCATAGTTTAGCAATATACGATATAATTTAATAAAGCAATTCCACACGATATATTTCAGTTATAGAGTATACTGTATTACACGATGATTGTAATTAAAGCAGGTACCTCCTCATTAATGCGTATCCTAACATTTATACTAGTACAAATATTGATCTAAACTCACAAAAAAATTATTTATGAAATAAAGACTTCATAAACAGTATTACGATGCCAATAATATGAGTATGAACGATTGACTCTAACTTGGTAACAGATACAGCATGTTTATAAAACATGAAATGACTAATTATTTATATTTATAATTATCAAATTATATCACAGATTATAAGTTTCAAAGAAACTAGAACTAAAGCTGCACTCATACCTACTTTTTTCGTCGTTAAGATGTTTAAACTATTTTGTGCCTGACAGTTCTGAAGCAAGGACAGTAAAATGTGATGTATAAAACAGAAATCGAACATCGGAAATTAACCAATAGTCACATTATAGCTTAAATAAAAATATTAATAAGAAATCATTAAAGACAAGGAAATATCAAGGGAACAAAATTATGATATCAAAACCAATATTCGGCTGGATAAGATTAATACATTGATTTGCGATTTTTTTACATACCTACTGGATTGCTTTATTGAGTTACTGAAGTCATTTTATAAACATTTCTTCTTTTATATTTGATATAAGATACTATTGGAATTTCTTTGATACGCATATAGAGTGTTATTTACGCTTCTAGAATCTTCAACATTTGTTTGTGTCATGAACTAACATCCAAATTGATCCGGCTCATTGAAAACAGGTAAATAATTCACTATTTTGGACATATAAAATATGTGACATCCTTTTTTTAAATCAGCTGTACAGAACGTCTAGCAACCATATGATAAAACTTAACCACGTTGATCAGCAGGTAAAAACTAACAAATCATACACTTACATTATAAAATGTGTATCTCGCTGAATTTAGAAGTTGTCTGCCTGTTTATGTGTTTTTGAAAAAATAAACGTTAGTACGTTATGAACGGTTTAAAATAAATTAATGACACTTCGCAGAAACCTTTATCATTCTGAACTGGACACTATCATTAAAAATATCAACTTTCTTCAGGTATTCGTTTCAAAATTGCAACGATTAAAATTTTCAAATTTAATCTAAAAGTTACAAAAAATATGTAGGAAATGTTACGGCAAATGTAATGGTTCATCAGGTTTTATAACAGAGTCAAATAAAACTGAGAAAAACTTTTTTAACGGTTACCTTCTCTGATTGGTAATAAAAAAAAATTGCAGGGTTAGAATAGTAAAAACTAAAAAGGTATACAGTTAAATTTAAAAATAAATATTAAACAATGTCTAAAGAAATTATTAACTTCTTATTATATGAAAACCCAACTTTTAGACATAGTGTACAAACATACAAAACTTACACTAGGAAACAAAGTAATGACGTTGTGACTCAAAGATTTGCAAAGCAAATTATTATACATATACAATTGTTATATTTCTAACTCTTTCTTTCTTAACCACATTGATAGTTATTTTTCTCACAAAATATTTCATTTATTGATTTCAGCTTGTAAATTTCATGCTAAGTTGTTTTTAAAGTCGTACACTTTTTAAATATTACATTAAATTATTTAATTGAATTTCATTTTATTTAGTTGATGTATTGACAAATAATTTACCACTATTATACATCATAATAAAATTAAGCTTTTCATGTTGTACGCTGTTTATCAAAGACTCACGTTTTATAGAGTTTTAAATTATATATATATATATATATATATATATATATATATATATATATACATTCATTAAATTTGTATAAATGGCAATAGCCGAATTTAATTTATTTCAATAAACATTGAATCGCAAATATCTATATATATATATATATATATATATATATATATATATATATATGTATATGTTTATTTAAATTTTTTTTATAAACATGTAGATTAAATTAAATTACATTTTGAAAATTTTTAAGCACAGCCATTTTGAATCGGACACCTGTAAAAATTTAATATTTTATACGAAAGTGTTAATCAATTATGATAAAGGTTTCTGCGATGTTTTATGATATTATTAAAACCGTTTATAAGATAATAATGTTTTCAAAAAACACTCATACAGACAGACAACTTCTAAGCCAAGCTGGGTGGGACCATGTTATTATGTATTATTTTTAATTTTTACCCGCTGAAAAACGTGGTAAAGTTTGATCAAATGGTTGTGAGCCATTCTATATGTGTATCCATTGTTAATATAAGTATCTCAACATTATGTTAACTAGTCAAGTACGAATAATTGTAATTTTTCCTCCCACACACAAAATATAACTTACCTCATGTTATTTAATAGATAAAACTAAATTAATAATAGTTTATAGTTGAAATATCCTAGAGAATGATAAGAATTTTCTATTTGTTTGTTCATAGGTAAATACAGAAATACATAAAGGGTACGTGCTGGATTCATGGATTCACAAGCCAAATGATGGTAGTATAAACTACTTATTGGAATTTAATTTAATTTCATGAAAGGTTTTATTCACAATAGGCATAAATAGTTAATATGCACTAAATAATAAGCATTACAAATAATAATCCATTTATCATAATAAGGGATATGGAATAGTCTTATACTCGTACTTTCTTACTTATTTGGCATAAACAATGACATTTTCACTGGTAATTTATAGACATTTGAGTTAAAAATATCTTGTATTTTATATATCTAGAATCCTTTGAAAACATTAAGTCCATGTAAAAATTTAAAATTTTATATAGTTTGAACGTATTAAATGTAAACTAGCAAAGTTTGTGGAATGATTTTATAAATAACCTATTTATAAAATACCTATTTATCTCACAATGTACAATACTTAATTAATTGTACGTGTTAAATCTAAGAGTTGGTTTTTTTAGTAAGAAACCTCTCTTACTTTTTACGAGGGCACACTCCATTTCCCATGTTAATTTGTACAGATTTCTGCAACAAAGTGGCAAAACGTGTGGGTGCTGTAAATATCTCGTGTGTCAACATTAATCCTCAAGGGCCCGCATGTGTCCAGCTCGGCCCAGTTATGACAGGTTGACCGCGAGCTTGGAGAGTGGCTACAGTCAGGCCCGCCTACTCACCACTTCAGAATCTTCACCAAATTGTGATATTTGAGCATGTGTCCAGCTATACCCAGTGATGACAGGATGGCCGCGAGTTTGATGAGCATTTATAATGAGGTCCGCCCACTGACCACTTCAGAATGTTCAACAAATTGTCACATTTCAGCATGCGTCCAGCTTGGTCCAGTGATGACAGGACGACCGAGATTTTGAAGAGCAGTTACAATAAGCCGCCCACTGACCACTTCAAAATGTTCACCAAATTGTCACATTTGAGCATTTGTCAAGCTTGGACAAGTTATAACAGGTCGACAGCAATTTTAAAGAGGGGCTACAGTCAGGCCCGCCTAATCACAACTTCAGAATCTTCCCCAAATTGTGATATTTGAGCATGTGTCCAGCTTGGTCCAGTGGTGACAAGACGACTGAGAGTTTGAAGAGTAGTTACAGTCAGGCCCGCCAGCTGACCACTTCATATCTTCACGAAATTGTCACATTTGAGCATGTGTCCAGCTCGGCCAAGTTATGGCAGGACGATGGTTAGTTCTGAGCAGCTACAATCAGACCCGCCAACTGACCACTTCAGAAACTTTACCAAATTGTCACATTTGAGCATTTGTCGCTTAGACCAGTTATGACAGGTCAACCACGATTTTGAAGAGTGCTACATTCAGGCCCGCCTATTGACGGGCCTTAGAAACTTAGGCTCTTCACCTAATTTTCATATGTTTCCTGGCAAATAAGTGTTGGAAATAAAAAGAGTATACAGCTTTAAAACTGGACACAATAGCTATCCACGAATAATTTTCGGAAAACAAACTAAATTGGTAAAGAAGAATGGATTCGATTTTTTCAAGTAGAACCAATTGTACAATACTAATCTCATCTAACCAGACATACATGCTTATTTAAAGGCATTCACTAAAACATATGGCGCTTACGTGGAATGCGTCCACATCTATACGAGTTCCAAGCGAACTTTTTTATTTTATAATTGGACCGAGGTAGGAATTTCTATTCCGTACAGCATTCACATCATATTCCATCTGGGGTGGTGAGGTATTCATCACTGCCATTAACACGTAATCACTGCCTATCTCAGACACGGAAAAGCTATAAAAGTATTGTTTATGTGCCATCGTCTACCAAAGTGATCAACGTGATGGAATTTCAACGTGCAACATTACTATACGGGTAAAGTTTATTATCTTTGTCTCCCTTATCTACATCAGGTGGTTTCATGTTTTGAATAGACACAATTAAAGGTTCAGAGTTTTAATTAATTCTTAACGATTTTATTGTGTAGGTACTCACCAATGCAATAATCTTGAAGAGTTCCTAGTACGTTTTCAAATTAACGTTTTTTTCCCATTTATGATTAAATAATATGAATAAAAATGAAGTAATTAAGTTAAATTGATTTTTAAATATGCAACAGATGAACATAACAAATAATTTTAATTGAACGTAAAAGCACGCTTATCATTGTTGTAATACATTTCTAATATGTTTCGCAATTAAAAAAATGAAAAATTCAGAATAACTTCGGGAAAACATATTCCTGTACGTTCCTATATTTGTTAAAATAACTAATAACTTTAAAACTAAGCACAGAATTTATTACAAATTATATGACTTTGTAATTTTTTTCATTTTTATATGAAACAAAATTAGATAAAAACAATATACTTTCACAGAAAATCAAACTATACTTTATACTTTTCTTCTATATCCAAATTTATGACTGCCATTTAAAGTCTCGATCGTTAAGCTTACTCCCTACTAATTAAGACACGCATCAGAGAAAAATTCTAACACAGTTACATAAACCGAGTTTAAGATATAAAATAAAGTAACGTAATACTTAATGTACGTAAAGTAACATTTTTATTTTCTGAACAGTTATGTCCATGCAGAGTTTACACACATATACTTGTTCCGTAAAAGAGCTATAATATATTAGAACTTTAATTTTCAGGATATTATTTTTTGCATTGAGTAAAAAAGTAACGTATAATAATGCATTGTAAAAAAACTTGTTCCTGATCACTCCTAAATTATTCTCTTCTATGTTGAATTATCTATGTGGATAAATAGTCACAGAACGCAGAATATTTTTATGAAAACGATGTACTCAGTAAGTTAACCAAATTAATCCTAGAAATGAAACTATACCGGTTCGTTTTTTTTAGTTATCTTCAATAATAACTTACTTAAAAATACTTATATAAGTCTTTGGCTTTTGACGAAAATATGACTACCAAAGAATAAAACCCCTTTTAAGATTGTCAAGGGGAACGAATTCCATTACTAAACAACTCAAGGATTTTCCATATGAATTTTATAATCTTTAATATAACCGTATCTTAAAATTAGTTAGATTTTATTTTTCCGATAAAAATAACAGTTTCGTGTGAAGTTATAACGAATACTCAGTTTAAGATTGAAAAGTAAAACCTTGAAAATCCACAATCCTTAAAAAAATACATTAAATCTATATTATTTTGAAATATTAGGTATCCGTTGCATACCTTTTCATTATTGTAGCCTACAATTAATTTAACACCTAATTAACATTCTTCTTTAGTTGTTCATAATTGTATTAGAGTTAAATTAAGTAGTAAAAACAACATCAATTGCTCACTATAATAGAGTCAGGATTGGCAACATGACAGAGCGACGACGGTGGTGCGGACAGTTGTGCCACCATGACAGCTGAGAGCAGTTGTTACAATCCTTCACGTCATTTCATTTCACGGTTAGTTTTTCTTCTTTATGCTCTGATTACTTTCGTAATTAATTTAAATAATTATTGTATGTTCCTTAAATCCAATTATAGGATTAACTAGATGCTGCCCGTTGCTTTACTTCTATTAATTCGCTGTATTAAACACGGATTGTAAATTCAGATTCGAATAACAATGGTCTTCCTCCAAAACCAATGTTTCTCCATGGAGATCTGTAGAAAAAGCGTAATGAACATGTGTGTGTGTGTGTGTGTGTGTGTGTGTGTGTGTGTGTGTGTGTGTGTGTGTGTGTGTGTGCGCGCGTGCGTGTGTGTGTGCAAATTTGATCAAAATAAAAACGAAAAAGTAAGGAAACCCTCCTACGAAAGTTTAAAGAATACTAATATTTCCAAGTGTCGGACCCAGCAGTCGCAGTAGATAGGGTAAACCTTCCTCGGAAAGAGTGGACGCTACTGAATCGTTTCGATCAGAGGTAGGCAGATGCAACTTGGGAAGTATAAATAGGGAGTGCCAGAAGACACGACATATGGATGAGTAGCTCGACTTAAACTATGGAGCGAATAATTAAAGACTGGCCTTCACAGTTTTATTCGGACAGATTGGCTGGATTGCAAAAATTGAGTGAAACAGGGCTTAAATTGGTTAATCTTTTATTTTCTGAAGTTACTAGTTTTAATCTAATTATATACTGGTTTCTGGAAAAAAACTGTATTTGGAATAGGAAACCCATTTGTGCTAAGTACATAAGTGTATATACCTATATATATATATATATATATATATATATATATATATATATATATATAAACAAATACTCAGTAACTATTAAGAACTGTATGTAATAAAGTATATGGTTTCTAACTTATGCGTGTCCCAACGCTCTGGTATAATTTCTTTTTATTTACCTAAACCATAGTTATGTATTATGTTAGTTATCAACCCGAGGGAGAGATTAGGTTGCAGAACTCGAAACGTTATGTCACTGACTTTTTTTTATCACTGAACGATGGCAAATTTATCTCATATTACGTTTAAATACATTGTTACAGTAGAAGTCAAAACAGGTCTCTAACTGTAATAAATAAATAATGCACCTCTTATAAGGGATTACAATACTGTATTGTATGATAGTACCAGTTAAAAGCGTAACGTTTTAGTGACAGTACGGTGAAGGGTGAAGAGTGCCTACCCTAACCTACGCAGTTGCTCGCGGGTTGAGCGAGGCTAATCCCGTCTCTGAGGACCGCTGTTTACTGGGCTTTGACTGCTTTATGACATCCTACGGCTCTAACTGTTCCCATTTATAACCTCTCCCCGGCCCGCTCTTGGATCCTTTAACACTGCTATTGGATCTGTTTTATTGCCGTGACTATGGAACACTGCGTCTAGACGGTAGAAGTTGATTATTGTTAGTCAAACTATAGCCTACAGGGCAGAACCAACAACCGGATACAATTGAAGTGTTGTACCGTCATTTTATACACATTACTGTGAAAAGATTCGCAAATTTTGTATGAAGTTTAAAGTTATTTTTGTCAATGAATTTGAAATAAAAATAGAACTGGTACTTGGAATTTTAATTTTTTTCCGAACTTTTAATTCATTTAAGAAATGCTTTGGGAAAATTAATGTGTGTTTTTTTTTTAATTGGTCTGTAATCTGAAACTATTGGGTGGATTTTGTACTTTCATCTGTAGGTAATATTAGGTCTGACCATTCCACATGTTTCGAAATGGGGCTTAAAGTGTTTTTAGACAAACACCAGGCCTTTAACAAATATTTTTTAAATTAAAAATTGCCATAAATTTTGATGAAATGTTTACGTTTAAATGATTTTTGCTGACTTTCCAGTGCTCATCCCAAAAATAGCTGGAATTGTTGTAATGTTTAGTGGCATATCTAAAATACATACGGCTTTAGATTCTATAGGACTGTTCTTTTATTGCTGAATTTGTAATATTGCAACCCACACCAAAATATTCCAATGGTATTGACTACTTGGTATGTTCACTTATCGCTTTTCCGTTGTGATGTGGTCATGTTCACAAACTACCTGCTTGAATTACAAATTCTCTGCAAAAAGATGAACGAAATTAAATGTTCGTATATTTCTTTATGCTAATAGTTGGTGATGTTTTTTTATAGTACTAGATGTTGAGACGGAACAGTAATTTTAAATGTTTTAACAGTGTTAGACGTGGGGCGTAAAAGGAAGGATTCAGAATTACGTGCCACCATCGGACTACTATGATGCGGATTGCTCTAGTAACTTTGACGCACAGCATAACTAAATATAAACATCAACTTTATCGCACCATATTGATGTCATCTTTAACCAACAAAGTGTTTTTATGCTGTTTTGTGACATCACCACGTACCGTATCAAGCTAAACAGTTGTCGAGGACTACTTTGATGAAATTCTTCACCATTTGAAGTCCAGTTAAGCATTAATGTTATGTGCAACATTACAAACTTTCCGCTGCAATGAGATAGAATGGATTCTGGAAAATTTCCCAGAACCTGGTATTTTTCTCAGATATGCTTAGAGTACATTTTGTCATACGATTGCACGATATAAGACCACGAGGTAGCTTTTTCTTGGCGAATCTTTCGTGATGTGGGTTAAGAAATGTGGGCAATATTTCTTTAATTCAATGATAATCGAAAGCAAACTCCCAAGTCCGTGTTAGTGAGAGAATTTATGGAATCGAAGTAGTTATTACACGTTTTTTTCATGCATTTCTCTCTTATATTCTAGTTTCACTGCCAGATCTGGAAGGCTTCAAAAGCTTGTGGTTCAGTGTAGATGGTCACAGGATGGATATGAAGTGAATAATGAGAAATTGATTTTCGCCCAATGATTAGTCAAATGATAAACTGTCAGATTCGACTACGGGATGAGACCACCACATTACATGCAGACTGTTCGATAAATTAAGAATATTTCTTAAAGGTCGTATCTAATCTCAGAGACATTTTTGAACGTTTCACAATCGTCATAGGCGCTTTATTATTTACACTAAGAAATCTATGAAATCCAATGTCCAATGTTAGAGGAAAATCCTAAATTAGCATTTTCAGTGGAGAAGATCCCAAGATTTCCTGCTTCCAACGAGAAGAGAACCAATATTGAGACAGAGCTTGGATTATAATTAAAGTATCTCAAATTTTCCATCAATGTCGATTTTTCGTTGAGTATATAAGTGTTTTAGGAGACGATAAATACTCACCATTAGAGGGCTGGTGAGTACTGGGTTGATGAGAAACACTTAATGAATCGTTACGTATTGAGATAAAAATAATTAAAAATAACATAGGCTATACTGGTAATCGAGACAACAAGCTCTATATATGCCTGTAACCAGGGACAAAACTCCTAATACTTCAGAAATCATATTTAAATCAAGTTCCTTAGACGTTAAATTGTGTATGTCATAAAAGAAGGTTATGTACAACTAATATTGATTGCAAAAACAAAAGATA
The DNA here is from genome assembly GCF_021130785.1 of Homalodisca vitripennis. Taxonomy (NCBI): domain Eukaryota; kingdom Metazoa; phylum Arthropoda; class Insecta; order Hemiptera; family Cicadellidae; genus Homalodisca; species Homalodisca vitripennis. Next base: position 131,690,558 of record NC_060209.1, on the reverse strand, counting down.
TGCCTGTTACATTATTTTTTAACAATTATAGGCTTAAAATTACTGAATGTTCTGAGATTAACGGTATTTGTTGTAAACAATCTCAATGAAGATGCCATGGCAAATTTAAACATTATCAATGCATATGTCAAGTTTAAAATTATTAATTTTGGACATTATTTAACGTATGATGTCCAAAATTAATGGATGAGGGGATTTTAAGTTTTACTGAGAGGTGTTTAATATACCGACAAGTACAAGAGAGATGTGAGAATAAGCAGCCGGCTCGGAAACGTAGTCTTTGGCAACCACTCAAAATCAAATTGTAGTCGGTTGAATTGGAGAGACAGGTGTATGTTGGCACTGTTAACCCACGATTATTTTTGTCTGGTAATCAAATTAAAACATTACTCTACTTTTTGTACTCCTGTCATTATAACGGTATGATCTTAATACCAAACACTGCAAGTACGAGTGTTATTTAACTGATTAATGATATTGACGTTCATACTGTTATTATTTTTATACTCTCTCTTTATTGTATGGTAAGACTTTTTTAAATGGCAGTATGGAAGAAACTAGAAGGACGTTTGCATGCATCTATAAATGAAGGAATTGTATAAAATGTGTGATAGCGGTAACATACATTAATGCGGTTGTGGTATTTTGGAATATTTTATTTTCAAATTTCATCCACATCGCAGAGTAACATTTTAATTTATATAATTCAAGAAGTAAAACTCAAATAATACCTTTAGTACATAGTTCTATAGGAAGATTAAGAGTAAAATTACGTAGGTACTTACAAAAAATTGTAGATATGTAACCATAATCCAACTCACCTGAAAGAAAATAATTATATTAAATTTATTGGCGATTTGATAATATTTCATTGAAATGTATAAATACAATCATTATAATTATACTACTAATCAATGATGAAATTAACATCGTTCTAATTATCTAAGAACTTAAGCATACATATGAAATAAACTGCATAATAGCAAATCAGTTAAAATTATTATGTAAACAATTTTAGTTTTGTAACTATAACACATTTTCAAGCATACCTCTGCTGCATTAAAATCAATTTAATGATCTCTAAATTAACGTATTGTATGAACTGATACGTGTGTCAAAATAACACTAAGAATATTCGATTCATTATAAACCAATTTTTAAATTTAGTTATATTGGATTTGTTAGGTGACGAATGTTTATGGTTACAACAAATGCCGACAGTGGTTGAGCTGATAAAGGCGCTTCCACAGACTCTGATAACACGGTAGCTTCACTAGGTCAACACTGATAACACATCAATCGATGTTACGCTTCCTTCTGTCCTAACCCTCTTTTGTGATAAGATTACATTATTAGTTCGGTTTTTACATCCGTTTTAGACACGCTTCTTACGTGTAATATGTGTATATGTTACGTCGTAACTTAAATTCAAAATTGTTGTGATTCAGTATTAGTGTGGGCGTACATTAAGTAATTATTCTTTAAATACAGAACATTGTATTAATTAAAATGACACGTCCTCTAAAAAAAAATCTTTATTTTATATTATTGAAAATTAATTTTATTATAAACTAATGGTAATATTTATTAAGACTGTTCCTTATTTTACCGTGTTTAAATCTAAATTTCTTGTAAATCACGCACAAATTTTAATTCAATCGTTACTATATATTTTATAGTTTCCAAGATCCCTTTAGTGTGCATAAAATTTGGAGCACGCTGTATATGGATTATTTGGTATATATGGATTATGGAGTATATATGGATTATGTGGTATATATGGATTATGTATTATATATGGATTATATATTATGATCCGTAGTTCGAACTATAGTGTAATGTATAATACAATGAAGTTGAAACAATTCTTTTACATAAAGCAATAAGTTTGGGTTTGAGAAATATTTTTTTAATTTTAAATACATAAGATGACTTCCCCGAATACACTAAAAGTGGAAAAGTTTTTATCACTGAAACTATAGGCATCTAAAGTAAGATATTTAAGCAATTTCGTAATCAGTCCCAAACAAAACCATCTTCAAAAATAAAGTTAAAAACGGGATAAAAAAGTATATGTACGGAACTTTTATCTTTAGGGGTAAAATATTTTTATTCAAAGAAAAAAAATAATTTCGATAAGAACAAATATTAAAAAACGGGTAATTTTCTTAAATTATATTTAATTACAAAATAAAATTTCGGTGAGTCATAACTGTATAAAAGTACACATACTGTAAAAATTTTACAATTTTATCTTCAGCAGCTTTGACCTAATTAGGAACTTTGAGTTGCCGGAATTTCATATTGTAAATGACTGCAATTTCATGTGGAATGGAAAACCATTTTCCCTCACTTTTTTAAATTTGGAGAAGATACCTTTAAGAACCATGAAAAATATGTTCGAAACCCTAAATCTATTGCACCACCAGAATAGAAAAATTCCAATTTAACAATTTATTATAATGTGAGTGAAATCGGTTTGTTTAAAACTATATTTACACCGTTACAGAGTAAAGGTTCTCTGTTATTACTGGTATAATATATAATTAACAGATTGTTAACAATTAGCTTATTATAATTGTGACGTAACACATGCATTTAAAGACCGCTCTATGCTTGGGTACAAACGTGTGTAGGAAAGCGACGAAATTTGGAACTTAAAAGTGGATTACGGGCTAAGGGTGGAATTTTATCGGTATCAATCCCACGTAAGAAAATGCCTCGATTGCGATTATTTATGAATCTAATGATAATTTTACCTACACCATCGCCTATAATATATGCATCTCTTTCATACATATAGATCTCACAATCATTCTTCATCAATATACTCGCCTTAGTACCTGGTATATCGGCTTCTCAGGTTGGTCGGTAATGTTCCTGCAGACCGTTAGAGTGGCAGTAACTGTCCGACTGGAAGCGATGAATCGGTTTTTGCTCACAGACGAGGAGTGAGTTGTTTTACTGCTAACACAGAACTACTAAGTACTTTTTATGACAAAGCTTTCATGCAAAGTGTAAACTCCGAACTTCTGTTTACAAACTCGGCCGGGGTATTCGGGTACTGGGTAAAAGCTATTCTGGAGTACAGCCAGCATCGGTTCTGTGCAACGTGTCCAGTGACTCACCGCAGTACTAAAAAGGTGTATAATTCGTGCAGAGTAAACCGTAGCTTTTCACGTACAAAAGCTACATTAGGGTTTGGCACTTTCAGAGAAAGAAAATGCATACATTTAGACGCGCAATGGGGCACCATTAAATGGAGTAAGGTAATCGCGGAGAAATCATCTTATTGACTTTAACACCACTTTCAGCTCTCGGTCGGGTTAGGAGATGGCGGTGCTGAGAGCTTTCTTCAATTTAGGAATGACGGTTGAGGGAAGAACCCGGTAGTTCACGTTGCGTGCCGCCTGCAATTTTCTCTTGCTCGGGGCCCAATCTGGTATAATTATCCCGCAGATCATAGCAGGAGCTCATAACGTAAGTGAAGTTTTCCACCGCTTACCGAAATACTGAATTTCATTGGCCCACCTTTGGTACTTCTCAAGGTGGTGCAATCGATGTTTAGTTGGAAAAAGTATTTTGCATTCTAAATCCAATTTTGGCCTTTTAAAATAACTTCCCTGAAGTGGGAAAAAGTAAACTCTTTGATCACTCCACAAGTGTTTACAAGCGTTTAAGATAAAAACTGTAGGCAATTTTGTAATCAGGCACAGTTAAAAACCGCAGAAGCTGGAAACGGGAAACTTTTATGGTATATTCACGAATTATAGCTAATAGTGAAACATTTTTATCAATTAACTCAAGGACGTTATATTTTTAATTTAAATTAAATTGTGTGATGTTATCAACTTGTCGTTAGGAATATTTTTTAAAACATACCACTCTCTGAAGTTATATGTTATGTACATACTGTAAAGGTCATGTAATTTCTGAAGCAATATTTATTTAGGCACCATTACAACATATCTGAATATCCTACTTTAAAAGCCTGTAATACCTTGTTGAATATTTTTCTTCTTTCCTTGTCTCAGGAAAACGTGATCTTGAATGGCTATTAATTCAAAACAAAATATATTTTCTAAACCAACAATATGTTGCAATACTTTAAGATTTAGAACATATACTGGTACAACTATTACTATAATTCATAGTAGAAACTATTAAGAATTATACTATTGTAAATTGAGATGGAAAAATATACAGCTTTGATTGTTTCCAACCCCTTTTTCCTAGAAAAGATGATAAAAATCAATTTAAACAAAGACTTAGTTATGGCTGAATACACCTTTCTCCAATCTAGGGAATATTTGGGGTAAATACGAACTTATTCTGAAATTTATTTCTGAATCTTAATTTTACATTTCATAAAATCTGTTTCCACAAACAATTTTAGTTTCATAGGCGTGTATTATGTTGCCTCTTACATTCATGTAGGTGGAAAACGATTAAAGTTTTGATGAAAGTATTAATCTTTAGTTCCAAGGAATTACCTAATGAAATGCACAAGCATATTGCTGGGACAAAACTCATACTACAATTTAAACTAATATGTTAATATAGAGTTACAGAACTAGAAAATGGCGTTTCTATAAGTGAAATCTGCGCTCTTTATCAGGCATCTGAGCGTAAAATATAAAGCATGGGTATTAAAAATAAGTGGTAGTGTACACGTTAAAGTCAAAGTTAGCGACAGAATATTTGCAGTGAAAAAAACAAATATATACGTAAGACAACACCAAGGACAGAGGAACACATGAAGTACTATAATGCTATCCAATCTAAACCACATAATTGATATATACTACTGCAGATAATATGTGGAACAAAGAGTATGTTTTTGAATATATAATTAAGGCAAGTGAATGTAGCCTAATTATTTTTTATTTTTATTTAAAGACAGATGACAATCGAAAAAAATTCTTTGTATAAAAAAGATTTATACGTCATTTTAACTAACTCATCTGTAGTATTAATAAAAGATACATTTGAACTATTAGAGAGTACAGACCTCATTCTTAACTATGTACAGTCATGTTTTGAAAATCAAAAATATTAAATGGGACGAAAATATATTATATAGAATAACTATTTATTTACTTTATTCAATTTAAATTCAGTTTCTTTGGTTCAGAAATCGGTAGAAGGCTAATGTGACATGAATTGATTTAAAAAAACGTACAGAATAAAATTTCCATCTAAAATGTTGAAAACGTATTGGTTATATCCCAGTTTTTCTAAGTTTATGTATTTCCGATGGTGCTATGAGATTTGCAAGACATTTACCGGTAATGTAAGTCTATGGCCATTGCTGTATTGATGGAAGTGAGATAGATAACGCACATGAAAGCGGTATACGTCTTTTACTTTGAGATTGGTGAGAAATAAAGGGGCTGATATCAATATCAAAACGTATATCTACATATTAACTATCATGAATATTCCAAAAGATAGCTTAACACATCTACTAGGTAGTGGAGGTTTTGTAGGAAGATTATCTAATCACACAAATAGCCACCCAGGTGGTATTTAACATGTGATTAAATATGACACAGTTTTTTCCATATTTCATATTGTTTAGCTCAACATAACTTGTAAAACCCGCATCAAAAGAACATAATCCTCTTTCCCCTCCTCAACTGACCATCAACGTGATTAGTTTGTTTTTCAATATTCATTACTCCATATTCAGGTAAAGTGCTTTACCCATAGTTTCTCATTCACAGGATCTGCTTTTATGTTCTAATTCACACTCTGTGTTTAACGCAGACTTTATTTAATATAATTTTACAAAATTATTGATAACTGGATTCTACATTAATATAGGTATATTGGGAAGGGGTTTTAATGCGGAAATTTGTCTTATTTTATTTCTACTGGTGATTTTCCCAAACACATAATGAATCATTTTATTATACCAAAATATTATCTATAAATTATAGTCTACCTTAGTATTTAAAACACCATGGAATTTACAACTGTTGTGTATTTTTTAACAATTTTATCATTTTAACTATGAATGTGTTGAATGTGTTGAATGTGTTGACACTACTGTTAAATAAATATTTGCCGAAAATATTAATGTTCCATACAGACATTGAATAAGTTATTGGAAACTTTATCACTTATTCAATGAACTGTGAGTGTAGCAGCTGAAGTGAGTACACAAAAGCTGGAAAGTGACAATTTTTATGTTAAACTCCAGCATGTGAAAACGAAGTAGATATTTCTTTGTAAATAAAATAAATTTTAGATGGTTTGTTACAGTTGTTTTATATTATCTTAATTCCATAATTTTCGTCACTTATATATCCCTTATGGATGATAACTAAATCTAAATAGTAAATATGTTACAGCCAGAGTACTTAATATTAAGGTACTGTAAATAATAACCTGTCAATATTTATTAATAGCTGGTGATTTTGGCCAAAGTGATCATTAATGCTCAAGACCTGGTTTATATTAAAATCGATAGCAAAATTTACCCTAAAAAGACATTTTTTTAAGATAGACATACTTAAATCCAACCATCTAACATCAAAATAAAAGTTAAATAAACGTCAGCTAACCACAAACAGACCAACAATTTCGCTGAAAGAGCAGACTTTGATTCTCTTTAATTATTTGTCTGACGGTCCATTATTTATGTGTCTGATGTTCAGTTTTGAATGTGTCAAGCTAAGAAAATATGATTTGGGGGTAAAAATTACCGTTCTATATTTTTACCCTTTTCTAACCACCTCCCTCCAACCATTTTAATCTCGACCAAAATTAGCGAGTTGACGCTCAGCTTATTTCTTAGGAAAAATTCATAATCGATGTTAAGAAAACCACGATGTGTGCTTATATAGTGCAAATTGCTCTCAGTTTCCAGACTATGTTAGACATGTAATATGTTCAAAACCCTTTATTAAAGTTTGTTTTTAACGATTGAAATTTAGTGAAGGTAGTAGGATTTTCTCGAGTATTCACATTGCGCTAAACGTTTCTAACGATGCCATTTAAAAAACTGTTGTAAATTTAAAAAAAATTATAATATATTTTTTGAAATCACAAAAATTACTATAAGCAAATAAAGTGTTTTTACATGGACTTTATTTATTTCAAGTTAATAAGAAATGATGTTTTTGTAAACATATTTACTTACAATAAAGATATAATATACACGAAAATAGTAGAAAAACATCTAACTTTATTTCGGAAATTTTAAAGGACCTGCTTTAGATTAAGGCATACTCGATTACCTTATCCCTAGAAAGGCATACAAAGGTGATTAGTTGTGCTGAATAGTGTATTGTCATTTGCCATATAATGCATTATTCAATTTTTATTACATCGGCAGAGTATAACACCTCGCTTAACTATAGTACTTGGTTAACCTTTACGGATTGCATTTTGAAAATATAAGTGAAATACAAGATGTTATACATAAGTGAAATATGCATAACATCTTTATGATTACCTAAAATATTGCATGTTTTTATGTAAAGATTATTAAATATGCTAACCACTGTCATTTGTAAATTTCATATGAAACTGTTCATAAGGTACTCGAGGAAATAAGTACGATACATAACGTAACGATGTATTTAAGTGTAGACGTGACAGTACTTATTGAAGTTTAACATTTTATTTTGATAAAACGGATATCAGTTTACCTTTTGATAATAACAAAACTCTAAAACTAAACATACCTATTTTACAAAACTGCACATTTGAAATTTCAAGACGAAGAAAATATTGGAATCCAAAAATTCATTGTAATATTAGCAAATGTAGTGTTGTCAACATGGTGATTGTGTAGACAGATTGCTTTCAATAAAGTATTTCAGACTAGACATCACTTTAATGGCATTATCTTGAGAACCACAAATGTTATGTAAAAGTATTGGCTCCAGATTAATTTAGTGAAGTTAAAAAGCTTCCTAAAGAGGCTACTTCAGATTACCATTTCACTTAATATCTCCAGCCTATCATGTTTCAAGAAAATAGAAAGAAAGAACTTGATTTCTCACAATATTAATATACCGTCAAATAAATACTAAATGTGTACGACAACGTTAACTATATAGTAGTGCACAGTTTTTACCAATGAAAGAATTTTATCACTCTTTTTATATTACAAGGCTTGAGCATTCTGCACATAACTACTAAATTATATTCTTCTAATTCTCTCTAAATATACGAGTTATTCTTTTATTTTAATTATGAATCTTTAAAATAAAAAAAATTTGAACCTCAATGTTCTAGAATAGTAAGTAACATGTGAAATAAGAACTCCATTGATAATTATTGTAGTCGCTATTCTTATAACAACCATTCATGGAAAGATGAAACCCAAGCATTCAAAAAGTTTTAGTTTTTTTCACTTACAAATACACATGTCATATATAAATAAAAGCCTTTTGTGAAATAATTGGACTCTATTTCGATTATAACCATGTTCAGATACAAATATAGGTAATAAAATATAATTTAAAACAATATATATAAAAATATATATATATATATATATATATATATATATATATATACCAAAGTATGAGTAAATAACACCAATTACACATACTCGTATTTATACGAAGTTTTGGTGGATCATAATAATTCGAAAAATAAAAATGCATAAAATCAGTCCTGAAAGATCAGTTAAACATTGCTACGCCCCACCTGTCAAACAAAGTAATGGACCCTTACTGAGCAAACTCTTCAAAGGAAATGACGTGAAACTGCGAGCAACAATCAGCACTTCCAATTTACACCGCTTTGTACTTCAATTTTCAAAGACTGGCACCGCTTCAAAATAGAATGTGTGCTTTGCAAAGTTCAATTAGTATGTTAAAATCTTCATAATATTACAAGTATTTAAAATTTAAAAAATAAAATTAATAACGTTTAAACTTGACGATATAAAGTGTTTGATTAAAACTTTTAAACAACTTAGACATTTTGTAGGGGTTGATATCTTTAATACTTAAAAAGATGATTACAAATCCTTTTTTCTCTGCTAATCAAATACGCTGTAGTTTTCTACGCGTAAATGTTTCTATAGTACCGGTAGCACTTGTGTTCCATTCCATTCTCTATACAGTTTCATTTAGGTTGCCATTTATGTATACATTCCAGAGCAGTTGTAAGAAGGATAGATTGCACCTCTGTCATCTCAAAATATAAAGTGAATGGAGATGCATTAAACTTTTCAAAACTTTGAACGGCTTGCTACTATACAGCAAAATATAAAAAATGTATACATGAAACCTGTTTAAATTGCTCGAAGTTTCTAATCACATTTTTTATTGATGCTGTGGATTATCCAAGTTTAAACATTTTACACAAACACGAACGTCGCCCATTTGAATCCTTTTATTGGTTGATGCCGATGATCAAATACCCATATTTGTACATGAAAATTATCGTCTTTAAAACTGTGTAAGGTACGTGAAACAGTTGGAAATTGGTTAGAATATTTCCATACTATATTTCAACTTTCAGGCCAATTAATTATACATCGAAAATAATTTTAAAATTGCTGCGATTTATAATACCTTTTAGAAAAAAATAAAAAAGCCGTAAAAATACTTCCAGTTTTGAAATTTTCAACATTTTGTTCAATAAGTTTATCAATTAAACCAAAATAGCAGGGATTATGTTTTGCTAAAGTTGTAAGAATTAAGGTAACGATTTTGGAATGATTATTTGGAGGAAGTTAAGTCATGATCGGAAGGTGGTGGTGGTGATTCTCAACTTTCCTATTCCTCTCAAGCCAATGGTCTAGAGTTGGGTCACTTTTTACAGCTAGCTCTTAGTTGAACTCTTCTCATTTCTTAGCAAATGGTTGAATATAGGTATAGTGCATTTCATGTTTAGATTTCATAGACTCATTTGCTGTAAGGTAACATTTACAAACAGATCTATCTTTGGAAGTCCGATCTGTTGAATAAACCTCAAAATTACTGTTTTATTCTTTTCCTTCCAAAATTTAAATTTCATTTTTTAACACTTAAAGAGACAAAACGCATATATAGTATAAATTAACTTCCATACAGTGACAAACATATGCTGGTGATTCAGCTCGACCTCTTTGGAATTGGTGGGTGTTCACTCAGAAGTAGACAAGAATAAAATATCTTGTTGACAGGGCCACCTGTTTTGCCTACAGACATTCCTTGGCTACTATAACTGACTCTAGTTTATTTTCTCTTCTGTAACTTAAACATCAAGAGAAACTAACCATGGCACTCAACGAACAAACACGTAAAATCTGTACAGGAATTTTTTTTTTTTAATTATACATGCCAGTTATTCTTGCTTAATAACATCTGTGATTGCCACATTAACTCATACTTCCTGAACAAACCGTTCGTAGAGTTATTTACAAGTTCGAAGTAAAATAAAAAAATTGTTTATACCTAGGAGCAGGAGTGGTTGTTTTCGGTACGCAATCGTGTTTTATGAATGAGACGAGCCGAAGTGTAATAATTATAAAATAATTTTTATTTAATGTTTCCATTTCAAACCTAAATACGAAATGAAAATATTTTCTTTCATAAGCTATTATAAGGGTAGTATGAAATGGCAGTGGTCTACTCGGCAGTCTTGGCCAGCGAACAAAGTGTGTCATTAAAGCTAAGTGTCGAGGTGGCATACGACAATATTTGCAAACAGCTCATCCACCCCCACCCCCACCCCGGTTAAACCACTCCTAGCCTAGCCACGTGTGAAAAGTTTGCTAAAATGTCAGGTGACATTTTCCTAAATAAATAATCTGTTTACATCTGATTTACCTTAGGCACCGAAAAGTAGTGCTGAGGATATTAATAACAAATTAATAAACATTGTTAGTAATAGGACATTTCAAACAAGAAGACAAAAAAATATTCCAGGTTAACTACATGAAACCCCATTGTTATACTGTACACCAATAACTGAATATTATAAACTTATGAGTTCTCAATCATACACTAAGGAGGAACCAGTTTTACAGGCTAATGGTAAAACTGATTATTTTACTTAAAACAAAAATACATAGATCATATCCTATCTAAAAATAATGCCAATTAACTAGCACCATACATTGGTACTCTTCCCTAGGTTCACAGTAAATAGTAACCTGAGCGTGTACTGTTTTCTTAAACACTCCATAATCGTGAACGTTCAATCAGACAAATTGATAATTATTTGTCAATAAAATAGTGGTCCCCATTGTTTAAATTCTAATAAACTGGGTTTGCATTAAACGTGTATACGAAGTTTATAAGATCAGAGCATTACGAATACATTATTGTCTATCAAATAAACAAATATGCCATCTTTCGATGACTTAAATAATCCTGAAATAGCGTTTGAATTAATGTGAATAAACGGCAGGAAAAATATAATAGCAAAAGCTTTACAGTAAACTCTTGGTCCAGAGATTTTCTCCACATTACAACACTCCAGAATCAATAAAAATCATATGATAAAAGACTACAAAAAATAAATAATTAATCCATATATCAAAAAGCTGTGCTAGCTGTTGAGTTAAATTTAACTTTCGCTATCAGAAAGTGATTCGAAGGTTTTCAAAGTTTTGATAGATATTAAATGCCTGAAACCAGTGGATCAATCTTGCAAGTGATAAAGCTCCATTGTGTCAGAGAACAAAGGGCTTTCAGGGTCCATGTCCGCCAGGTAATGTTGGTCTTTGCCTGCAAGGAAATTTATTACATTACACAGTTTATCAGTTTATTTTCCAATTCACTATTAAAATATTTAGGTGATGCTTAAATAGTTTTAAGATTTTAGAGCTACGCCTTAAGGCGTCTGCCAATGTCTTAATATATTGTATACTGAAAATTTGATTATATAGTAATGTATTTTTACATAAGACATTTCAGGAAACTAAAACATGATAAGGCAAACAATATGCTAAAAATGTTTAGTCCTGATATAACATTTATAAGAAGTAAATAAAAGCGTGGGAACTCTTATTGTTAATTTTAACTTTAAAGATCTCAATATAAAAGTTATAGTAAAACATTCAGTAAATTGTTATTTTCAAAAAATATAATTAATATGTAATTTTTATTGATATATTTTTCACAACTGGAAATAAAATGAGTTTAGTGTGATTAGTAGTATAAACTCAAATAGAATATACGTATATTAAAACTATAACCTAATTACAACATTTCGTCGATAGATACAAACATTTCTATTTTTTTTTTTTTAATTTAATAATTTTTTGCATATGTGCACCTTATTTTAGTGATAATTAGAACAAAAGTAATAATATTATGTAGGACATTTTCCACGCAGATTCACGATAGCATATAATATATGTATATACGTTCTCAATCACTGAGGCAGCTATAAACAGAGCCGGTAGATCGACGCGCGACTGGGCATGAAGTGAAGTGGCATGCCCCTGGGATCCGGTCTCGGACCACTTTTATTCTTTATCTAACCAGTCACGGCTTTTTGCAGTGTCGGTCTTATCACTTGGGTCCGGTTCTTGTTTTTATGGCTAATAAACTGTGTAATTTAGGTCTCCTGAGCTTTAATTTAATTCGTTAAACACTGTTAAAAAGGTGCCCTCCTTCTTGCCGATTTTCGGCGGGTGATGCAAGAACTCAGTGAAGAAACTTCAAGGTTTCAGGGGATCAACATTGCCTCAATAATATGGAATCAATTATCGCTTAATATTGGAGGAACAAAACCATAAACTTTACCGAAAGATAGTACAATTTGTAATTAACATTGGGAAACTTGAGATAGAGAGAAATTACACACCTATTTATTAAGGAACTATATTTAAGCAAAATGAGCTGAACGTCAAAAGAGGCTAATATTAAAGCTATGTTAGCTGTGAAAGAAAGCAGATTAGATGAATGGAACGGAAAGCTGTGTTTGTTTAACCAAATATTGATTCTCATATTCAAGATCGCATACGAACCACAACACTTTCTTGTTTACTTAATTTGATCGTCTTTCATTGATTCTTCGTTCGTCTGATTTTCATTACTTTAAAAATCATGTCAAAGCGGAATTAAAAGAATATTACATGAATAACGAACTGACTACTTACGCTAGTAGATTTATAGTGATATTTTACACAATGTCAATTATTAATACAATAAAAAAATAATAATTTTTGATTGGTTATTACATTGTAATTCATTGGGTAAAAGTAAAATAGGTAGATCTTAATGTTTTTAATGTCGGTCCATATTAATTACCAAAATATTAAATAAATAACATTTTTTAATTTTTTAATGGCCTAATTAAAAACAGATGTAGTAGATATCAGTCAAATATTCAAATTTACAATTACTCCCTTAGTTTGGTAAAATAAATCCTAAAGTAATTACCGTACTAAACGCATTAAAACTGTATTTGTAAGTGTTTTTTCATAATACGAAAACCAATAAAAACTTTGATAAAATTGGTTAAATGTACAGTATCAATAAAACTCAGATAAGAGATTACGCAAAAGAGTAGTACACTCTCTACCGTAAAAACGTAAAACCTGTCTTGTATTCAGGTTAAATAACCTATTAAGCTCTTTATAGCGACGGGTCCACCGAATATAGCCCATCAGATACTAATAAAACATCTGTTAATGGCACTTCACGAAATGTGTTTACACCGCCAAGGATTAGATAGTGGGTAAAGGATTGAAACAGCTGGAATACGACGAACGTTTGAATCAACATATTTTCCTTTTTTATTTGACTAATACCCGCTTTCTGGTTGATCAGTATCCAACACCATGCATCACACACAGTTTTATGACCAGCTTACTTCACTTAGTTCACTGATTGTTGCATGATCAAGTTCCTTTTACAGGTCAGGTTTATTCTCACCTGCATTGATCCTTTAAAACAATCTTAAAAAGCCGAAACTATTCAATATCAGTATTAGTAATGTAGCCTCAAAAAGTGTCTAGTATAAATAAGAAGAATATATATTTTAACAATTTTGCAGTTTTTATTTCTACAAATTTCAAAATGCAGAATATAACAATAGTGGAGCATACAAAAATTATTATATTAAAATGCAAAAATTGTCAAAACCAATCCTCTTATATTCGAAAACCCGGTCGGTCCTTCAACATTAGATTTAAAGAACATATAAAAGCATTGCAGATATCATCAAATTCAAAACATGCTGATCATTTAAATAACACCGGCCATATATACACAAACATAGAAAACAATCTTGACATTTTACACACAGGCAAAAATGCCACCAAACTTAAGAACACTTTGAAATTTACAAAAGTGCCAAAATTAATCTTAACGTATCATTAAATGACAAAGATTGTTTAACAAAAAATTTATTTTTCACACAAAATTTAGCTACGAAGTTAGAAAAAAACAAACGTCAAATTGGTTCAATTATTTGTTTACTTCATCTATTTACCTTAACCTACAGTACCTGAAGATGTATTCTTCGAATTCAAAATGTACATAATAGAAATAAAAACTAAAAAGCGTTAAAAGGTGTATTCTTGTTATTTATTCACTATCCCTATGCACTGAAACAAAAAATGCTACGCAAAAGATGCTACGTAAAAAAATGCTATCGTTCTTATCTTTTAAGTAATGGACGATTGCCGCGGTCATCACTGTAAGCCATCAAACCTCTTCAAGTACGTTAGCCGAAGGACAATGGCTGCTCGACCGAGAGCACACGGCCTGACTCCTCACCAGACGGAGGATTGAAAACCGTTGTCCAGGTCCGCGTGGACCATCATGCATTTATGGAGACAAAGAATGTTGTGAAGTGTCTTGGCGTGATACCAAGCTCACGTGTCAGAGCCAGATCACTGGGAGGCAAACGTGGCGGCAGTTATTACCGCCTCTTTGAGCCGACTGATGAGGAATCTGTGGTGATTAAGCGACGGCTGATCATGTCGGTCACGCACTCAGTGCTCCTGTACGGGTGCGAGATATGGGCGTACCGTCTACGTCAAGGGTGCTGTAGGCAAAAGACGGCGGCAGTACGGAGAAATTGGGTACTCCGGATCGCGAGTGCTTACCGAACTGTCTCCGAATCTGCCGTCCGTGCTTTCGATAGAAAAAGGGTATAAGAAGGGAACGTGAACACATCTTGAGGGATTGGCAGAAACGATGGCAACTAGAGAGCACAAGATGTTGGACGGCCAGGCTGATTAGAGACCTGAGAGAATGGGTGGAAAGACAACATAGGGAGATAAATGTCTACCAGACCAAGTTTCTCACGGCTATGGCAACTTTCGAGCGTACTTGTTTAACATGGGTAAGTTTGAAAGTTGGGAATTTCCCCATGGGGATGCGGAGTACGATGACGCCTACCAGACGATCGTCTTCTGGACAAACGAAATAAGGAGAATTGAAATTGGCAAAGGAGAACTCTCACCGAGCACCATTTTGTTGGAAAATGGTCTCTGAGAGACAGAATTGGAACACTGTCTCTGATTATGTAGAGTGAGTGCTGAAAACCAAGAAATAAGACGAACACCGATGCCAGTGTTACCGGGGCCGTATTACTGTATTGCCGATGGCCTGATACTGCAGGAGGCTTAAGTAGGCACCTTTTTGAAGTAATGCGAAAAGCAGACCCGAGAGGGAGTGATGCCTGGGTGGGGTGTTAGTGGGTGCGAGTCCTTCACACTAGCTAATTTCACTAACGGTGCAGTAGCATTCCCCTATCGATAAAAAAGTAATAGAGCATGAGGAAGCTGCCATTTTTATGGCCCAATAATTGTACTTTTTAAAATAAACCAGAATAAAAGAACAGTTATTATCGTATATAGTAAGTTACTTTCCTCATAGTATGATAAATTACTAATATCCAACCTTTTTATTTACAAATTTTGATTTTGATATACTGTCGTATATTTACAACCTACATAAGACTTATGATGTTAAATCCTCTTGTGTCACAATCCGGTTAAACGTGAGCGCCGTAATTACATTTGCCTCAATAATCGTTCGCCGAGGCTTGACACAATTTATCGGATTAAAACCAAGCACCTTTAATGTTTTCGCTTCCCCATCTTTTTCCAGAAATCTCTAACTATCACGCTCCACCTAAGTCAGTGGAACCGCACCCTCAATACTACACCTACTGTATGAAAAAGTAATTTCTATTTACAGAAATTCACACCCTACCTTATATAATAGCCTTCACATGACAAAGTGTTTTTGACTTCAAACATAATATACTTTTATACTTAATGGATCATCAAAAATTTCCGAAAACATGGTAATCATGGTTTAATTCATTCTTCAGCAATAAGAAGGTGGCTAATACTTGTGAGATACATTTTCTCATGATAAAAAGAAGCTGTCGGAGTTACAATTCTGTTTCCTTCAATATAATGTCTTCTGTAGAGACAGCTTAGAGTACCACGACGTTGCAAATTTATTGGTTTCTCCCCTTGAAGGCGTTATACTAAAACCTTACGGAAATGTCTGACGGCTACTTACTTTATATTAATGGTCCAACAGTTGGTTGGTTGAACATACTTTCCAACAAAGGAAAGTCATATTGTAATACCCAAATTACTATCTTAACACTTCAAATTCTAATTTGTTTTCTATCAATCATACAAAGGTTTAAAAAATTAAACAAACTGTTGATATACAACTAATACGGACCCAACAGGGCCTTCTTAAAATTGTGTCGTTTCCCGCTCGTCTGTGTGGTAAATTTTCATTCAACGGGCCTAGAGAATTGAAACTTGGTACGTATAGGTTTATTTTTATCGAAGAGGGCGATTGATTTGGAATTAAAATGTACAAGAGCAGTCCGTCTGTCTTTGCGGTAACTCTTTCGTTGCGTTCTATCAGGTTCTTCGATACTCCGGTATTGGGTCATTTCTTTCTGTTTTTATAACGCTTGTAGAGTTGCAATCACACATCATAAATTTTTTATTTACTTTTAACTCTATGTAAATGGTCGGAAATAAGGAAAACCGATCTACTACATATGAGATCATAATCAATTTACACCAGAGAAGAAAAATTAATTGGCTCTATCAGATTTTTTCACGGGTCTTTAAAACTACAAGGGAAATACGTACGATTCCTTAGTAGATTTTCAAGAGACCGCATTAGGAACTACAAATACATTAACGCCATTGATTAAGGATTGTTCCAATGTGAATCTACAGTCGGGGAAAGACAAAGAGAACCTTTGGGAGCTACTTGGCAAGCTGTCTGCTCGGCAAGCTTTCTGTCACCTGCGTTGTCTCTGATCACTCAATCAGAACACCGTAACTAAATTGTACTTTGTTACCAGAACTCACATGTTGGAAGTGAGATTGAAGTGTGTAAATAATCTACTAGCTCGCAGTCAGGCCACCAGGGCGGAACAGACCCGTAATACATATCTATTGGAAATAAAAATGTCTCGAAGCTAAGGTAGTTATACACTTCAAGAGCATATGGACTTAAATAAGCCCAGGAACCAATTCAAGTACGGACTGGTTCTTTTCGAGTCAACATCTCCCGAAGAATTCAAATTCGCTGAGCAACAATGGAATGCATTACAACAATTGAAACTGGTCGGATAAAAAATAAAAGTGGATCGAGAACTGGACCCCAAGGCACGTCACCTGACACTCCAGTTTTTGCCTTTGTTTTTCCAAGTTTGCCATCAGAATGCAGTTGTTGCTCTCTACGGACACTGAGAGCTCAACATCACATTCAATTAATCCTGTGGTGACCTGCAGTCTCTCGTCATATTGGAATGCCGTCAACAAAACTTTGATTATTAAACTATTTATTAGCTGAGCGTTAGCGAAGCCTATTTCTCGTGAGGCTGAGAAATTTCATATCTGTCTGAGCGCACGATATATTATCTAAAACGAACTGACCCATACACTTGAAACTTTGCATGAAACTTGATGTTTATGGGTCAAAAAAGAATTAGTTCGATGATGGTACAAGTAAACCATGAGCGTCATTGACTCTAATAATTAAGTATGCTGATACAAGTTTTGTCCCGAGGGGGTGTACAAATTTCTTTTCTGTATGATATCTGTCTGTCCATCTGTCCGTAGCATATCTAAAGAATTAAATGAGCTGGAACTACTGACGTGAAATCTTGCACGTTATACGAAGCTTGTTGTGCGAATCGTGGTGTGGCGTGCTTCTATCTTGTTGTAAGAAGATTAAGATGTGATTACTTAAGTATCTTGCCGAAAAATGAATAATATACGGCGTATTATAACAGATTTCGAAGTGGTTGTAATACTCCTCCAAATATTAGGAGGTTTCTAGTCTAAACTATTTGGTGGAGTGGGATTAAATTAATTTAAAACATAAAACTCAAATATTGTATATTTCGTATAAGAATTGCCAATGGTCAGATATTTTAGGGCAGGGTGTGGCAGAAGCTCGCAACCGGAGCGCGGCCTACCACCGCTAGCGGCGCGGCGTGCTACACGCTGTGGTCGGCTCTGCGCCACGAGCCTCTCTTTCTGCGGTCACTAATCTGTGTTATCAACTGCCGGAATTTCTAACGACAGCGTCTGTCGACATCAGCTTCTTGCAAAATAGGTTCAGTGGCTTGAATGCGCACTTAATTTCTTCTCCCACAAACCTAAATTCACAGTCTGTTTGGCATGCCACATTCAATAGGAACTGCTGTGACCAGACCATTAACACCGCACTCTCAACTCTGGTGAGTTTTCTCGAGATAACAGAAAACTATTTTATCAGTGTTTCAGTCAACTAAAAGTTATAATTTGTAAATTCTCTATATTTATAGAATAGAAATGTAGGACTTCTGAGCATATTCTTTACTTAAATGGATGCAATTATAAGTAAATGGTTTAAATAAAGATCTGAACGAATATTTTTGAGGTGAATTCTTTAGCTGGATATGAATGTATGTTTTGCACGGGGGGAAATTTTCGTTTCACATCACGGAACGTCACGCATGATTATGTTTTCTACATGTTTTCAAAGTTGAATGATAGCTTTACTGAAACGTAAGCAAACCGCTGTATAAACATCTAATCTGAACGAACCAAAGTTGGCGTTAATGAAAACCTGTTAGGAGAGATTAAAAGGGAAATAACGAAACGCTTCTGTAATAAAATAGTTATTTACAATTATTTGTTTTATAACTGTTCGATCAGCTTAGTCATATTATTATTGACATAAGTGTTGTCCGAAATATCGCATCATATGGATCTATCCCGGCTTCTGCAGACTTTCCTTGGTTATAGAATTTTTTAGGTTAGGTTACGTTCCAATTTAAAAGATGTAAAACTTTAATTTAATTATGTAATTAATTTATACTCTGATATTAGTAGCTATGTTGTATTTAACACACTAAACACTTTCAACACCAAACAATCGTTGCAAAAAGACTAACGTATATGTCAAAATACTGGTTTGAAGAAATCTACGAACTATTAATTTATTTACTACAGATCCCAACGTAAAATTATATACTTTCTGCGTCATTTAATAACAGTATTTAAAGCTCATCAGGTTTTAAATTGAAGTTCAGCTTGGCTAATTTTAATTCATTTTCCAGTTCACCACTAGTTTCCTCCTGACGAGATTTATAAAAGGATTAAAAATAAATAGATTAGATCTTTTCTACCTAACAAAGCCGTAGTAAAATTTAATCCTGGAAGTAAATTAGTATTTCTATTGATTATAATTATACCCTTTACTTAATTACATTGGTGCTTACCTTACATTCACTTAAAAACAAATTATTAAAAACCATTTGTAATACAAATTTTAATTTAGAAACGTTATAACCATTATTTAATTTTTAAGAGATAAATTAAATTTAACAATACCAAACGATAAAAACGTAAGTATAATGAGACATTGAACAACAATAGATGCTGAATTTACAAGATATTTAGCAAGATTTTATTCCAAAATGTTTGTTTCCTACTTGAGTTTACATAAACCCATAATTTCATTTTTCGCATATAATGACAATGAAAATGAAGTAATTATTTCGGAAATATGAGTGTAGTAAAAATAATACTGATCAAATTGTAGAAACTAATATAAACGATAATAATGAAAATGTATAAATAATTATTCCTCCAAGACTTAAAAGTCCGTGATTATTGTAATATATGAAATGTAAAAAATATTAAAAAAATAGGTATAAAATTAATAGAACACGTAAAACTTTTTTATGTTAAAGTATGTAGTGCCTCATATTATTTTATAATATAAACAACCATTTAACAATTAGCAAACGTACATTTTCAAGATATATATTCAAAGCCCGTTATAAAAATAGCCACTTCCTGGTCAGTACCGCGACAGCCTTACTTTTTTAATGCCTCCGATGTAAATTTTCATTATATAATGATTTCGTGTTTGAAACAAAGTGGGATCTTTCTTTTTACGACCAAATCTCTTAAACAATATTCTATACAAACACACTGATATGAAAGTAGTCTTAGTTACCTGAATTGATGAAATTATTTATAAAATGAACAGTTTTACTTGTTTTTCACAACATAATCGGTCGTATAACAGAAATGCCTCCGACCATCAGCAGCGTAGGCTTCGGCAGTACCTTCGGTACTAGAAGAGATTGAACCTTTTAATAAAATATCAAAATTTACCATTGTGTTTGAACATAAAATTGTTTAAGAAATATTGTTGTATAATAGAAACCCCCACAAAGTTTATACACACCTGTGAGAGTGTTTCATAACACTTAAAAATTAACTGCTGTATCAGTATTTAAATCATAATTATTAGCAGGATTCAGTAAAACTGCAGTTTAACTAGTTCCTAATGTAATAACAAATAGCTTTCATTTAATTTAGAGCAATGATTGTCAATGATTTTTTTATCGTGTAGAAATGTTACATTAGGCCCGAAGGCATGTTTATGTTTATTGTGCCTATTAATAGAAACCAATAATATGTTTCTAATTATCCGTCCTTGGCTAAAGCTACTGTTAGTGGCATAGTAAAAGAAAATTGTTAAATTCTTATCAACGTTACCTCTGATTGGCGTCATTATTTGGTGAACTTATGAAATTGGGGAAATCTACTTTCTGTTTGGTTTTCGTCCGTTTGTGAATTAGTAACATCAGTTCGTTTACGATAATACAAACCAATAACTGTGAGTCTTGGAGTGCAAAAAGAAATCAGTACAGGAGCAAAGTTCGGTATGGAAGAGGGGACAGAGAAAGGTGGGATACTAGATGAGTCCATTTATCCCTGACAATGGCACACCTGATTGCCGCTGCCCTCACCATTGTTGGGCCGCATCGTCCATCATCACTCGCTGCCGAACTGGAGAACGTAATGTCCGCTAACTCAGTAGAATCGTCCATTGTTGTATTATACGGTGATGGATTCGCGATGGTTTTTGCTGTACAGTTTTGCCATTACCATTCCGCCAATGGCTTAATTCATAAGGTATCGCTATATTTAATGTGTATATTTGTTTTTGTCGCTAGTTAATACCTATTACATGTATGTTATAAAAACGTTTAAATTTTGTAAATGAATTTCAAGGGATGGTCCGACACTTGAATTTAGGCGTGATATTTTATACATATTACATCATATTTAGCACTGCACCATTCATCGCCTAGAATAATAACAATTATTATTATTGTAAGACAATCGTACATTAACGAATATGTGTATTTCTGTATATAACGCGGATATAATGTAATCCATCTTTTAATAAATTAAAATAAAATCAAAAGTTTTGATATTTATTAATCAAATTACAAAAGACCTTATTTATTACACTCGGAATCCACCCTTCAATAAGTGCCTTGTTGACGTTTTCAAGCGTAGAGCTGTATGCAGTATATGAGCAGTTACAGTTTAAACTGGCAAACATATTAGACACCTGAAGTGACGTATGACACAGAAGACACTCTGACCAGTCAACAATGGTCTGCCATCTGGTGTCAAGTGTGTGTACTATCTCGGCGGACAAGTTCACTGATCCCGTCATGCCAGTGTAAACAGTTTTATCACTCGTGGCTTGTCAATAAAAGCAGGTCAGATTTCAGGATTCATATCGGCATCTGTTCTTTTAACTCTAAACAATATTCTTTCTTGTAAACGTTGAGTTTTAAATCATTATTATACTAAAATTATTCATATTTGTGTGTATAATTTTACATACTAACATGATTGGAATACGTTGAATTCGTAGTTAAAAATTACTACTACAGTAGTTATTGATGTAAGTTTGACCTCTTAATACTTTTGTAGAACGGACATTACTAAATTTAAATATAAGTTGAAGCCAGTGGAAAGTTATCCATTTAATTCTTTCAGAGAGACCAACAACGAAACAATTCTTGGAAACATAAAAACATTAATAACTCCTACTTAAAGTTTCGAAGGATGGATATAAAATAAACCTGAATGAATAAGATTCGTGAAGGATGTTTATCTATTAGTTCTATGTGGTTATAGCCCCTCATAGATTTTTCATCTTTATGACTACTTTTGAGGGACCTTTGATATAATTTTTGTTTATTAATTTATTTAAGATCAGCTTTTCATGGACACAGTACAATTACATTTTCAAATAATTTCCCTTACATACATATTATCCATTCCCCAAAACCTCATAAAGAGGTAGAGAAATACTTTTAGAATGCGATTTGTCTTTGACCCTCCAAGACACCCTTTATGATCTCATGA
This sequence comes from Homalodisca vitripennis, assembly GCF_021130785.1. Lineage (NCBI taxonomy): Eukaryota > Metazoa > Arthropoda > Insecta > Hemiptera > Cicadellidae > Homalodisca > Homalodisca vitripennis. The sequence continues at coordinate 131,667,916 of NC_060209.1, read as the reverse complement.
TAAATCTTGCGATCCCTGCCCCAAGTGTATTCAACGGTCCAAGTCTTGCAACTTCATCTGTCTCGTGTCCTGACATTTCTAAGGATTCATTCATAACTATTTTATATTTTACATTTTATTTTTCGCCGACGATTCCTTGATAAATTCTTTCCACAAAAGCACGTCGATGATAAAATATAAAACCTCCAGTAACATGTTAATACAAGCGACCATTTCAAAGACTTCTTTAAAAATTGATATAAAATCATATTTAGGATTTCTTTAAATAGTCACTATTAACTATTATCAATAATATATTCCACAAACTAATATTTTGTTCCGGAAATTTGCACATTTACTTTAACAGTACAAAACCATTTCCCGGTGTACAGATTTCAAGAGTCTTGAAAAATAAAATATTTCTTATTCCAGATTACAGCTGTGTATATCCAAATTGCAAGGGACAAGAACCAAGATATACAAGACTGACACGACAGTGTGAGTGACAAGGACAGATGTGGCGGGGGTGACGTCATGCAGATTATACAGAAGCAGGTCACTGGCTATATAACAGTCAGTAAATATCCCAGGTTGTGACTGCATGTAACAAGGCACCGGTGCCACTACCAATTGACTACCTATCCGGCTCAACTACACCGTACTCGCACTAACCACAACGTTGTCACCTCGATACGGTACGCATGGTAGGCCTACACTCTGACTGCTTTACACTCAGTCAATGTCCAGGTCGTGTTTATGCGTTACTAGGCACCGGTGCCACTACCAATTGACTACCTATCCGGCTCAACTACACCGTACTCGCACTAACCACAACGTTGTCACCTCGATACGGTACGCATGGTAGGCCTACACTCTGACTGCTTTACACTCAGTCAATGTCCAGGTCGTGTTTATGCGTTACTAGGCACCGGTGCCACTACCAATTGACTACCTATCCGGCTCAACTACACCGTACTCGCACTAACCACAACGTTGTCACCTCGATACGGTACGCATGGTAGGCCTACACTCTGACTGCTTTACACTCAGTCAACGTCCAGGTCGTGTTTATGTGTTACTAGGCACCGGTGCCACTACCAATTGACTACCTATCCGGCTCGACTACACCGTACTCGCACTAACCACAACGTTGTCACCTCGATACGGTACGCATGGTAGGCCCACACTCTTGACTGCTTTACACTCAGTCAATGTCCAAGTCGTGTTTATGCGTTACTAGGCACCGGTGCCACTACCAATTGACTACCTATCCGGCTCAACTACACCGTACTCGCACTAACCACAACGTTGTCACCTCGATACGGTACGCATGGTAGGCCTACACTCTGACTGCTTTACACTCAGTCAATGTCCAGGTCGTGTTTATGTGTTACTAGGCACCGGTGCCACTACCAATTGACTACCTATCCGGCTCAGCCTCTACGTGATCGCACTAACCACAATATTGTGTTTCCTCACCTCTGACGGTACGCACGGTAGGCCCACAAACTGACTACTTTACACTCAGTAAATCTCTCAGGTTGTGTATGTGTGTAACCAGGCACCGGTGCCACTCCCAATTGACTACCTACCCGGCTCAGCCTCTACGTGATCGCACTAACCACAATATTGTGTTTCCTCACCTCTGAGTACGCACGGTAGGCCCACAAACTGACTGCTTTACACTCAGTAAATCTCCCAGGTTGTGTATGTGTGTAACCAGGCACCGGTGCCACTCCCAATTGACTACCTACCCGGCTCAGCCTCTACGTGATCGCACTAACCACAATATTGTGTTTCCTCACCTCTGAGTACGCACGGTAGGCCCACAAACTGACTACTTTACACTCAGTAAATCTCTCAGGTTGTGTATGTGTGTAACCAGGCACCGGTGCCACTCCCAATTGACTACCTACCCGGCTCAGCCTCTACGTGATCGCACTAACCACAATATTGTGTTTCCTCACCTCTGAGTACGCACGGTAGGCCCACAAACTGACTACTTTACACTCAGTAAATCTCCCAGGTTGTGTATGTGTGTAACCAGGCACCGGTGCCACTCCCAATTGACTACCTACCCGGCTCAGCCTCTACGTGATCGCACTAACCACAATATTGTGTTTCCTCACCTCTGAGTACGCACGGTATGTCTACACTCTGACTAATTTACACTCAGTTAATCTCCCAGGTTGTGTATGTGTGTAACCAGGCACCGGTGCCACTCCCAATTGACTACCTACCCGGCTCAGCCTCTACGTGATCGCACTAACCACAATATTGTGTTTCCTCACCTCTGAGTACGCACGGTAGGCCTACAAACTGACTGCTTTACACTCAGTAAATCTCCCAGGTTGTGTATGTGTGTAACCAGGCACCGGTGCCACTCCCAATTGACTACCTACCCGGCTCAGCCTCTACGTGATCGCACTAACCACAATATTGTGTTTCCTCACCTCTGAGTACGCACGGTAGGCCTACAAACTGACTACTTTACACTCAGTAAATCTCCCAGGTTGTGTATGTGTGTAACCAGGCACCGGTGCCACTCCCAATTGACTACCTACCCGGCTCAGCCTCTACGTGATCGCACTAACCACAATATTGTGTTTCCTCACCTCTGAGTACGCACGGTAGGCCTACAAACTGACTGCTTTACACTCAGTAAATCTCCCAGGTTGTGTATGTGTGTAACCAGGCACCGGTGCCACTCCCAATTGACTACCTACCCGGCTCAGCCTCTACGTGATCGCACTAACCACAATATTGTGTTTCCTCACCTCTGAGTACGCACGGTAGGCCTACAAACTGACTGCTTTACACTCAGTAAATCTCTCAGGTTGTGTATGTGTGTAACCAGGCACCGGTGCCACTCCCAATTGACTACCTACCCGGCTCAGCCTCTACGTGATCGCACTAACCACAATATTGTGTTTCCTCACCTCTGAGTACGCACGGTAGGCCTACAAACTGACTACTTTACACTCAGTAAATCTCTCAGGTTGTGTATGTGTGTAACCAGGCACCGGTGCCACTCCCAATTGACTACCTACCCGGCTCAGCCTCTACGTGATCGCACTAACCACAATATTGTGTTTCCTCACCTCTGATTACGCACGGTAGGCCTACAAACTGACTGCTTTACACTCAGTAAATCTCCCAGGTTGTGTATGTGTGTAACCAGGCACCGGTGCCACTCCCAATTGACTACCTACCCGGCTCAGCCTCTACGTGATCGCACTAACCACAATATTGTGTTTCCTCACCTCTGAGTACGCACGGTAGGCCTACACTTGAGCTGAGGTGAAAGGAAGGCCGAATATTACGAGGTGACACAAAAACCACTGTGTTTCGCGTTTACAGTTGCCTATATCCACCATAAGCAATCTTTTTGATAATTACTTTTGCAAAGAAAAAACTGATTATACAGAAAAGCACTTTCTGGTTTTTTAGGAATAATGCGGATTATAGGATAACGATAAATACTTACCTAAGCTCCTTAACTCATCCAGTGAATAGAAAGCAGCCTGCAGTAATTAAATTATTGACATCAATATTCTGTTATATTATGCCTATTTTTAATGTGGGAGAATTTATTTTAATTTAAATATCTTGTATTCAGTTTTGTATAAATAAATTTTGATTTTAGTCAATAAAGGTATGTTTTCCGAAAACAAACAAAACAGATAAAAGTATTTTCTTTCATTCCATGACGAGTGTTGAGTATTTGAAGCAGACTTTATGGCGTATTGTAATCAGACCAGTAGAAAATATTTTAATCAAGATAAATATCAAAATACGTCAGAGGGATACGACTTGGTGTTTATTTATACGAGTTTATTAAATATAACCTAACTTCTTAAATATATTTAATTAAAAAGTACATTATTTTTTATTAAATTAAAGTTTAGAAAAAACTTGCCATTCTCTGAAAGTATAACTTACGAGATACATAATGTAAAAAGTTTGAATTGTTCTTTCCAGCAATCTGTATAAAAATATTTTAAAACTGGTAAAATGTCTTGCTTTAAATTAATATACTTCCTCAAGTGATACAAATTATTTTCAACTATTTTTGTCCTAACGCCCTAACCAAAATTATTGTATCTTCTTAATATGAATGCCAAATAAATTTAAAATATTACTAGTTAAACAGTATGTTTGTGTATCCTGACTGACTGATTAATCAACGCCTAGCAAAAACCATGAACGATGGAGACATAAAGTTTGGTACATAGGTTTATATTTTGACCTAGACTCGCACTAAGGAAGGATTTCCTCTCCGAAATTAGGACTCCCCATCCCACTGGCTCTGAAACATGTTATTGAAAGAGCCTGATGAATTTAATCAACGGTTCTGTGTAAAAATATCGGTATATCATAGTACAAACTCTGTAGCCTGGTTACAATCATGGCCAACTCCATTTTCAGATATTTTTTTATATTAGGAAAAATCCAAATCTAATAAGTTTTGATGACGAACACGGCTAAACCATGCTATTATTGCATGTAAAAAGTATCCTTAGTTACAAAATCGGTTAGCCTCAAATATGTCGGTGACATAAACGGCCATCTCCACCAAGCACCAATCAGAAGACTGCATTGTGTCACGTGACCTCACTAGTATTTCATTATTATATTCGCCAGAGAAGTAGTGAGTTTTATTTTAGTTTTATTGTTAAATGTTTTAGAGTTTTAATAACAAACTGAAACGATTTATCACTATAATATACCATCATAATTATTGGAAGGAACTAATGTTAGAGAATCTTCTTTGTTTGAAGGAAGAATAAAGGGCTGCAGTATAATAAGAGGCCACCACCACAATAGAATCATGGTATATCCTTAAAAATAGTAAAAAGTAACTAAATTTTAAACTGTTTTGTTTGTTTCTGTTTATAGATACACAAGATAGATAGTTCTTTTTTTTATAACGTAATTCGTGTCAACATTTTTGTTTCTTTAGTTCAGATAATCATAAATATGATTCTATTGTGGTGGTGGCCTCTTATTATACTGTACGCGAATAAAGCACCAAATCCTTCAAACTGGAAAAGATATTACAAGTATATATTCATGTGTTTATTGGAGTTTTGAACATTGAAAACCACAGAGTTGAAGGAATTTTCACATGATTTAAGAAAGACAGGTGTGTAGACCTTATTGAAACTCGAAATGGTTATAGGAACGCTAAAATTTATCAGAAAAAAATTGATTCAGTAGTAGACTTTGTAAAGCAGTTTAAAGGCACAGAATCACATTACAGCAGAGCAAGGGTATTAACATTTGTCTTGATTCCAGCTTGTCTATGTCCAAAATGTGGAATATGTACCAAAATCAGTTCCTGAAGACAAAAGTTGGAGTCGTGACTAGATTCAACAAAAACTTTAAATGTCCATCAACGGGCTCAACGTGTCTGTAATTCAAAGAAAATAAAGTTGAAATAATGAAAAGACCTTGCCAAAACTTACAATGGATTTAAATGTGCACAGTACTCTTGCTAAAGCGGTTTTTACTATTTGAAGTAAGATGAACCTAATGTCGTTATAATGTCCTATGATATGAAAAAATATGCCTCTGCCAAAGCTCCTAGTTGAAAGTACTATTCAAAGCAATTATACTGTTATAGTTTGACTATTTTTTCTGGGTTTTCTAGCGAAGCTGAAGTTTTACGTAAAGAAAATGTATCAATTTATTCTTGAGCCGAGCACGAAATGAAAAAATTATCGAATGAAATAGCAAAATATAAGAAACTTCAGAATATAACATTACTTCAAGTTCATATTTAAATCTGATTACTTTAAAGCCAAATACACAGTGAGCCTTGTAAGCTGAGGGGTGTCCAGACTAAAATAAAAACACTATTACATTGGCATAGCTGTAAAGGACAAAAACTTTAGTCACAACAGTGGAGTTTGTGTTCCCTGTTACCGGGCATTCACATATTCCAAGTGATATAGTATTTGGTGGAATAGGAAAAAAGTGTACACAAATAGGCACAAGTAGTTGTGCAGCTTGAAGTGTATCATTCACAGTTTAGTAAGCATGTGATAGTAAAACTTCTAGGAAAAGACCGAACCAACCAAGACTGGAAGTCAGAAGCTTAAACTTCTGTTAAAGATCCAAAATAATCTTTATTTTAACATTTCGCAAGTCAAAAACTTACTTCTGACCAAGAATAAAATGTCAGTTACTGTCAGTGGTGAACAAAACTACAGCTTCGAAATAAATCAAGGCTTGAGTGTCATGACACAAGGAAGAATAGTACGGGATATAAACCCTACTAAACTTGGAGTCCAAGTGAATCCATTGAAGTTTAAAGATGTGCGAGATTATTACAAGAACACTACAGTGAAATAGAAAACGTGAAGTGGTATAGCGAAACTATAAACAGTAATGAAATAATGAATGAATATCTATCTAATCCTGAATGTGAGTGCTTGAATAATACAGACTATGAAGAGATGGAAGTAAGTCAGTCAAGTTGTACTGGACTCTGAGCCGAAATTGTAAGACTCGGCCATTGACAGTTAATTAATTAATTGTTAACTAGTAAAAATAGTTTGATGTTTTGTTTATGCCTTTTCATCAACAAAATTCTTCTGGGCAATTAAACTCTTTTATTGTAATTTTTTTAAATTTATGATGTTTTTTTTTTAAACTCATATTTTCACTTGTTGGTTTTTAACCTGGAAAACGTTAATTTAGGACTAGCCCTGATACATAACTGATATTTATTACTGTGTTAAGATATCAGCAAAACCACCAGCAACAGTTTTGGTGACAGAAACGACAATCTCCACATGTTGGTTACAAACATGGCCACCTCTATATTTAAATGTTAAATATCTTTTGTACGAGTGGTATAGTAAATAACATACAAATTACTATTCTATAATGCTCTGTGATTACTTGTTAATCAAAAACTAAAATTCAACAGTTCCATTTGTGTGGAAGTAGTTTAAACAGTTTTTCACCTATCTTAAAAATATTGATAAATGTAGTTGGCCATTTTTGTAACAAGGCTACACATATACGTTTCATTACTTAAACTACAATTTGAAAATTGTTTACATTTACAGTCTTGAAATTATGGAATAAGCTTAATAGTAAAAGCATTTCTTATGTCATCCTATTCTGCAACCAATGTTGAGCAGAGAGTAAGAAAATATTCAGAAAAGTAAGTTAGGAGTTTGAGTATCATACACTTTTAACTGAACATTTTTTCAATTATAAATTATTCAGTATTTGATCAGTACTGTATAATTTACTGGCTTTAAATGGTTCAATTGTTACCTAATGTTACTTAGTTGTTATTTAATAGATTTTGTAATAATATGTTATGTTCAAGCTATTCAATCAAATGTCAGGGGGGAAAAAAAAGGAAGAAAAAAGGGATTATTTCAAGCTATTCAATCAAATGTCACAAAATGATGGAGAGAACTTTGAGTTCTTTCACGGGTACTTATGAAATTGTTTCATTCTCTGACTTCAGCATCCCAAAACACTGTTCTTTAAACTTAAATATAAAATGGATTAGGGGGTTGGAATATCTTTCAGTGACTGCGTTATTTCAACAGCATTTAGAATGATATTTAAAAATAATATGCCCATGTTTAGCATTTTACTCTTTAAAAACAGAAATTTCACATCATTATTTTTACGCTGCAGAATTTTAAAACCATGACACTGTGAAGAGCAACAGATGCTAACTACTATCTTATTATTTTTCCTGTGTAAATGGATAAGCATTTAAGGAAGTTTCCATATATCCAACGTATTTATATTTTTGTCCGAAGCATACTTGCACTAAACACTAATAATAAAGATGCAAGTAGTGTGCTAACAAATATGCCTACATTTACATTATTCACCAACAACATTGGTGAAGCCTTTTAAAACTGAGGAAAGATCAAAAGTTTTCCGTTGATTTGGTTCTTTGTTTCCAAAGTACTACTTAATCATTTAACACCCTGTTTCTAAGAATGTAAGTTATGTAGGAATCTGAAATCACGTGCGATTGCTAACATTTTAGTGTTGTTTTTCATTTTATGGCATTATTTATTATACACCTGTAGTCCCGTACGACTATGAGATGGCTATCTGACACGTCACGCGTAGTCATGCACTACAATGTAATAAATTTAAGTTTACGACTGTCCCATTAATAAGGTAGGGGTACGCCACACCACGTGTCGCGTATCAAGCTTTGCTGAGGTTGATTGACAATTTCAAGTATAACATTAATTTTATTACGCTACATCACGTGATACAATTCACATGATTGCATTCAGTTAGTTTACATATGTATTTATTCAGCGATTTTCTCGTTTGCATCTTGTGTACTCATAAGAATCATGTAAAACTAGCAGTTACCCGTGGCTTCGATTTTTCCTCTTTTCCGATCAAGAATATATGTGTATATATAAATTCACAGCTCTGAGAAGTCAACTTTTGTCAAAAGACAAAATATTTAGGTTTCATTAAAATACTTAAAAGTAATATATCAGTTTTAAAAGTGACTTAAGCCACTCATTTAACAACTAGAGCAATTAGAAAAGATTATATGCTCATACGAGATTTAAGTTAAAAATTCAAAACAAGGTTTAATAAATATAAATTTTAACTGAAAAACAACATTCTTATGACAATATTACATACAAAATATATGACAGTATATTGTTAACACTGAATAGAGTCAAAGAAAAAAAAATGCTTAACAGCATTTAAATGTTAAGTAAAAGTTAGGCTAGATTGTGTCATATATCTACAATGCTAGCAGTTAACCGAGCTTTGCACGCAATTTAGTAGGCGTTGCATCGTATGACCACTGGTGGTTTGAATTATTTATATTTCTGACACCAATGACGAGTTTGCCTTCTTTTCACAATCAAGAAAATACGTAAAAACGTGCATACTTATGGCCATTGTAATTTACTTTGTTCTTAGTATGTTTTGTTCTATACTTGAGTTTGTTTCGTTTCAAGATCGAGAAAATATATATGCATACACAGGTGCGTTTGACAAGCTCACTTGTTACAAGAGGACTAAGATGGATTTTATATCAGTCCTTAAATTTGTCGTAAAGGTTAGATAGTAACATTGTATTTTAGATCTAATACTTAATATTTTATAAAGATGTACAGTTAAAAGTACATTAAGAGTGACACTGCGCGTTTACTTCTTTAAAAACTAAAACACATTTTAATGTTTTAGAACATTTAGAGCTGGAATTGGGTACATAAGTTCAGAAGAACAACCCAGGGAACTTTCATCTAGCACAATATTTGCCGACTGCTTCAAAGGGAGTTTTCGGATGTTTTAGGACATTTTCTAAGGTAGATGAGTACTTACTTAATCGCTGAAATATAAAACTGCGTGAAAAGAGTTATTCCTATGAGAACTTACTCAATATAAAAATAAACAAATTGAAAATATTAAACAATGTTTATACAGAACAATTGATTTCATTAGACATGATTTTTAAATTAATATTTCACAAATTGTTAGGCCAATACGGGATTTTTGCAACTTTAAAGACCAGCGTAACCCGGAGAAGATATGAGAAATGAGAATAAATCTGTATTTACCCAAGGGACCATACGAATTACCATGTAAAATGCCAGTACAATCGATTGAATAGTTTACGTATGAAAGCAAAACAAAGGCACTTTCGCATTTGTAATATTATTATGATGTTCTTAACGGTCAGACAATCCCTTTCAATTACATTTACCAAAATTTCACTCGATGTTTCTTTTATAGAAATTGTGCTTCGTGCACAATGTCAATTATATAGATTAGTTTTTTATCGAAATATCGTGCAGGCAGTCAGACATAACTTAAAAATGTCCAGCCCTTTGAGTGATAGGATTCGCTAACGCTCAGCCAATTATATATTATTCAACTGCAATACTTTATTATAGTCTCGTTTGTTTTGTGCATGATATGACATGAAATGAAAAATCTTTATTTATACAGGCAAAGTTAGGTCCGCATGGCCCTTTCTTACACTTAACCTGTGACAACGTAAAATTTAAAACATTAATTAAGTATTATCTTAAAAATAAAAAAACATAAAGAAATAATTACATTTAAACCATGTGGTGAAATTAATATAATATTTTAACATGATGAAATTAAAATTTAATAAATTAATAAGTTAACCACTTCTGTAATTCTTAAAACATATTAAATAAAATTATACTGTTAATATATACATAAAACTAAAGTAGTAATTGGTAATGAGTCCTTAAACTTTTATAACACACATTCGCCCATTTGTCAATGTCACGCCCACAGCATCTCAGACCGGACCTTCTCGGCTAACCGCTTGAGATAAGATATCTTTCAGTTTCGCCACAAACCAGAAACAGCTATCGAAGTAATTGTTTGGGGAAGGACATTCCACCAACCTATAAGCCATTACATGAAAGGACTTATCAATCACTGTAGTCCTGTGCTGAGGCATTCTCAAAATGTATGAGCCAGAGGGTGTGCTTCTTACACCTACATGAGACACAGATTTAAAATATTCAGAAAAATATCTTGGAAAACCAAATTTTAACATTGAATGAACGAGTTTTAGAATTTTGATGGATCTTTGATCTTTTAATTTTAGAATATTTGACTGAATATAGTACGGTGTGATGTGCTGCTCCCTTCTCACATCGTAAACGTAACGTATACAATAGTTTTGAGTTCTTTGCAGCTACTAAGTACTACGGTCATATCATTGTTCACAGAGTACAGTAATTGAAATGTGGAAGTACAAGTGATTTAGGCAAGAGCAGCTTGATATGTTCTGGTAAAAATCGTTGTAAACGTTTGAGTGAGTAAATAGATGCGAAAACCCGTTTACAAATCTCCGCAACAGCGTCAGTCCAAGTCAAAGTCGAGTTTATAGTCAAACCAAGATCCTTCACCTTGTCGTAGTACGGCATAGTGTTACTATTAATTACAGTTAACGTTTCAATAGTATTGAAGTTTATTGAATTTCGTAAACGAGAGTGACAAATAATGATCGGTTTCGTTTTTGTACGGTTTAGTCTCAGGCCGTGATTTTTGGACCACATAACAATGTTTTTAATGTCACTATTTATTTTGATGATACACTCGTTAATGGAGTCAATTTTAAGAGATATCTTATCTGTCAGGGAGACGGCAGTGTGTAAAAGTTGATGACATGCCTTCGGACTGGAAATTGTTACTTGTGGGGTGCCACAGGGATCGATTCTTGGTCCTTTATTATTCCTACTGTACGTTCGATTTTGAAAAATCGAATATTCTTTATGAGGCGTATTGGGATGCCATCGTACCCAACAGCATTACTGCGAATACGGCGTATAGCTTACAACACGTCACCTTGTATCACAGGTTTAAAAGTAAACTCAGATAACCACATCTACGATGAGGTAGGTTTTGAAGATGTTTTAAGTAGTCCTCCACTTTGTCCTGACTGAAACTTTGACTACAAGATGTAAAAAATTGATTCCACTCATTCAGAGGTATAAGAACTGGCTGTGAAATACGTTGTTTCCCTATTTCAAGGCTTTTAACCTTACGCCATAAGTCGCTTGACGACTGTTTCCTATTCTCAAAAAGACCTCGAGTATATCTCAGCCTGGAATTATGCAGAAGTTGTTTAACCCTGTTTCAAATTAAACGGTATTGATCCATAAGTATCTGGTCATTAGAGCTCCTCGCTCTACGATATAAGCTGTCTCGATGGGCCATCAGGCTAAGAATATCTTTTCTCATCCATGGCACTAGGTACCTCCTATTTATTCGTTTTGTCAAATAAGGATCATGTTTATCATAAACAGATAAAATTTGTTTATTAAAACCATCCACCATTTCATCAACAGAGTCAAGTTTCTCTAGGTTATGCAATGGGATCAATAAGATATCGGACTTAAATGCATCCTCATTCATGTTTTTAAAGTCTATATACTTGATAAACCTAGCTTTAATTTTAGGTATATTTACTGAATAAACACAATAGAAGAGGTCATGCTTTGATATGGCAGGGACTGGAAGCTGCCCATGAAGGACGATACCTTGTGGTTCCGGAACCACCATGAGGTCAAGAAGTGTGTCAGACTCGGCAGTGTGATGAGTTGGCTCCAGTGGCAGTATTGTCAGATTACACGAGTCAAACATGGAAGTCAGCTGTCTGTAGTTATAGTCTTGATTATTTTTCATCAAATCAGTATTGAAATCGCCCATGATACGACTATACATGATATAACTATGTATATGCTGAACCAGACAAACTAATTTCAATAAACATAAATTCTGGCGGAGCCGAATACTCAGAAGGCGTAAAAAGAAGCGGTTTAAAATTCAAGCCCTCCCTAATATACACTGCAACACCTCCGCCATTTTGTCCTGTTCTATCGTTCCGTTGTAAAACATACCCAGGAAGAAAAACTTCGCTTGACTGAACACTCGGATTCAGCCAGGATTCAGAAATTGCACTTAAATCAAACTGTTGAAGGCCAAAAAGTTCTCTAAGCTCATAAATATACCCCCTCAGCGATTGCGCATTGATATGAGCGGCTTTAAAATGTCTAGGATAGGGAGATAAGAAAAGAGAGAGGACATCAGCTTTGATGGAGGCGACGAGGAGGCAGTGCAAGCGGGGAGGTGCCCGGTGCGGCGAGGACTGTGTGGACTGGACTCGCTATCCTGAGTCCACAATCAACGGCGCCGTGACATGCCCGCTCAGGACCGCGGCCGCGAAACTGACTGATTCATGCACACGCACACACACATACAATACTCTAATTCTACGCAATAGGCCTAATACATTATCTAACCACATGCCATGACAATTTCGGCTCCTTATACAAATGTTAAAAGTATCAATAATACGTGACATAGATGCTATGTACCACTTCTATATTTCTGTTGTCTGAGGACATATGAACGGAAAAATGGTTATCTGTTCAATTTATAATTTTGAGTTATGTTATTAGTATTTATAAATCTATTTCACTATTCGACTTCAGTACGTTAAAAACTTTTCTTTAAACTTGCAGTGAAATTATTCTGAAATGGGCCAGAAGGTTGGAATAACTTCCAGTGACTAACTCTTATATCTGAAGTATTTATAATGCTATTTAAAAAGTGAATGCATTCGACTTTTCTGCTGTTAAAAGCAAATTGCATGCGACACCGTGGGTAGCTGCTAGTCAATCAATAAAATGTCCTGACACAATTCTGAAAATGTTAATTGTATGCTATACAGTTTCGTGTGTATTATATGATCAAAATAATATTATCATAAAACATATAGTAATAATGGACTAATGGAATATATATCTTTACTAGTTCCTTTTTTCTTTGACTTTATTCAGTGTTAAAAAGATACTGTCATATATTTTGTCTGTAATATTGTAATAAGAGTGTTGTATTTCAGATAAAATGTATATTTATTAAACGTTGTTTTGCATTTTTAACTTGAATATCGTATGAGCATATAATATTTTCTAATTGCTCTAGTTGATAAATGAGTGGCTCAAGTCTCTTTTAAAACTAAATAATATATTACTTTTAAGTATTTTATTTCAACTTTATTTAATATAATTTCGCGTGAAATTTCGTTCTTTATCCATAATGCGTTATTACGGGAAAAGATATCTTGAACTATAATACATCTTAACTATTCTAATCAATATATTGTAATATATACGTATATGAGACCTTATAAAGTATAGTATGTTATAAACGCAATTATAAAAAGCTACGCTGTGTTTATAAAAAACCTAATTTCAATATACTCGAGTCGAGTGTGGTCAAAGTGTATATCTACCGTCACGATGTTGCGACGTAGCTTACTTCCCATCCAACATTTTGACAGATGAAGTAAGCCTTCAGCAGTTTCAGAGTAGGTAAATCTAGTCCGGGCATCCTTCCATATTAGGATTGCAAAGGACGCTTATCCATGGCTATTTGAATGGCCGCTCCACAATCGTGGGATTGACATTTGGCCCGTCCTCATTTCAATGTCTGATAGTTGCATTGACTAACACCACAACGGAAGCCATTTATCAAAATGCCACTACCTCCAACGGAGGTATAAGATCAGGTTTTTTGGATCAGTATTCTAGAAATTGTACTACTGTGTCAATTATTTCTATATTGTTACCCTGCTTGAGTAAAAAGAATGGTTTCCAGCACGTTTTTGAAGCTCCCATCTAAAAGTTTACAGGTCTTAACATTTAAGACCACCATCACTTACCTTATCCTGGATGAGTAAATTGGAAGCGGACAAAACCTTATGAAACTCCCAAAAAGCTATGACTGTATATATTGCTTACCAATAAATGAATATGAAAGCTTAAATTAGAATAATGAGAGCTGAAATATGACATGTCACAGACTCAAAATATCTCAAAGTAAACTTTTTGAAACCCTTCTCTTGCAGGAATTTGGCAGGTTGTAAATGCTGCATGAATCGTGGTATTTTTATGTACCATTGTCCTTAAATAGGACTATTGTAAACTAAATTTCCGCGACGATCTGCTGAATATGTTGCCTCGAAGAAAATCTTAATTAATTATTAGCTTGCAATGGTGTGTATGATAAATAATTGGTCCATTGTTCGTTATTTCACAAGAAATCTCAGTACATCGCTCTTAAGTATGTGGCAACAGCCATATATTCTTTGATATATATGACGTTGTCCTCAGATGACACTAATATTCCTTTCCCGTAGGTTGGCAACAATCTGTTTGTTGTTTGATACACTGTGCCGGTAGCAGCAATGGGATGTTAGTTTTTAACAATTCCCTATACGAGTTGAATCCAGTAGAACTAAATCCTTTTACATTTTTAAATATCGTAACTTATTATTAGTTATTATAAGGTAGAATTACGCACTATCGAGTGTCGTAACAGACTTCGTTGAGGTTGGAAGCAAATTTCAAACCGATAGGTAATTTGATTCCCGCGATAGATAAACAGAATGATAATCATACAAAAAATAAGCTGACGAGAAAATGACGCATAGAACTTATCCTTGTTGAAATAAAGTTTCATGAAAATTTAAAGTATGCATATGAAATCTTTCTCATATGTACATAATTATGATATATTCAGATTTTTTGCTCATTAAATGGGGTTTTATATCTGTGATTAAATAATGAACATCCACATACCAAGTCACTATATAATGATGTACGTGTTAGGATAGTTAGGCTACATGTATTAATTTGTCACGTGTTTGAATCTCTTATGGGTGTATTGAGTTTGTCTACAAATTTATTTATTCTGCTATTTTCTCGTCGACGTCATGGTTTTATATAAGACTAATATAAAAATATTCGCTAAGGATAAAACAAATTCCATGGAGGAATATGCACCATCACCGAAATCAGTGTTCCTCATCTATAAACGAAGATTCACTCACAATTTTTGCCTAATTGGCACGCGTAGTAATGTTTTCTTTCTTGAACTTTGATAGCTCTCAGCCATTCGCTAGCTTACTGGTTACCACCTCGCACTCCTTCCTTGTCTGTTAGTGAAATTAACACTTTTTTCTATTATAAATTAGCCCTTTCATGTGAGACATTTATTTTTAATTTATTATAAAGTAAATATTAAAGTAATCATGTTTTATTTGGCAGATTAATACAGATATAAGTTGTGGTAGTGTCCTTCTGACGAGACCACGTTATCTTAATTATCAGTTGCCTCGATAAATAGCTAATCACGTCGAGATTTTGTTTTAGTTCGAGCTCTTGAGTCCTAGAGTAATTCTTCTTTCAGGACTACCTTAATTCAATCTTCCTTTTTGTGACTACAGATGCAATATCAAGCCAAGATGATGACGCCACGCTTGTAAGTGAAAATCAACGAACTAATTAAGTTTGTAGGCAAAATTCCAAAGACCATTGGAACTACTAGATCCATTTAACATATACAAATTTAGTTTGTTATTATTCTAATTTAACAGCAACGTGGCAAGTAATATTTTTTAACATCTAAAAGTGGTACTTGTAGGTTTTATTTACTATAGATAACTTATAAGTAAACATTGCAATATCGAGTATTTAATATTATGGCCCCAGAGATCTAAAACCCTATATATTTTGTCCATTCGGTAAATAATAATTCTAAAAGGTTTATAAGTAAATTTATCACGAGTCTCTAGTCGTTGCCCTCCTTAATCAACCCGCACGCAAACCGTAACTAATACCTCATCAATTAGGGGGTAGTATAGTAGCCACCCACTTATAACCATAAATGCTTAATCAGAAAACTTACGTCAACGCGATGTGTAAGGTTATACGTTTTTATTGATTTTATGAATGAGACAAATCCGGTGTTTCTAACTGTATTAACAACTATTAACTAACAAATTAACAGTATTGATAGGTGAAAGGTGTATCGAAGAATCTTTGATTAAAATTCTGAGCATTATATTAATAAAACTGCTATGGTAAATGTTCAGGAAACCATGATTTTCCTTGGATGAAATGAGCTGTGACATCAATGTTTTTTTCATACAGTAGATTTATAACGAAGAAAAAATATTTGGTGGGACTGCAAGGTTATATAAACAACTATTAAAAATAGTTCCCATTCACAGTGCCCATGAGAGGAAAATTGCCAGATATATAAAGACGGTTATCTGACTATCATTGCTGGTGAAGATGTAATTTGCTCAGCAACGTGAAAATTGGAAATAAGCTAACTAGTGTTTATTTAACAGACATCTTAAGAGTATTTAAATATATTGACATATACGAGTTTACTATCATTTGTAACAAAATATACATTTTGAACCGTATCACTAAATTGTCTGTTATTACTTTTTTATGTTAACCTCTAATATAATAAAAAGATCTACAAAATAAATCCTTTGTGAGATAATCAATAAAAACCACTCAAACATTAGTTCTCCTGTTGTTTTAAATTGATATAGCTTATATTCATAGCATGCTCAATGTAAACACTCCGAGATTACATAAGACTAGGGACTGTGCTGATAACGAACCACCAGGAGTTTGCCGTTGCAATATATTTTATCTCTCACAACTTCCTAGACAACAAAGGATATTACGGTGAGAGGTAAAGTTTTGTTCACATCTGGGGCACCGAACTGTTGGCCTTCAGTGCTCGAAAAACGCATTAGTATGAGTTATACAGGGTCTATAGCACAGTGCTCCTACAATTTCCTAACTTTTCGTCTTCCTGCGTCTCATCCAGTAGTCTAGACGGGGCAGTTAAGTCTGTAGTGGGCTTAAAATTGTTACTCGTTACTTTAAATTCTCTACGAGTATTTATTCAAAGAACAATAATTTTTAAATGTCATACTATGGCGCTCTGTAGACTACATACATCGTACAGTGAGTATGTAAGATAATTTTGCTGATCAATTGATTAATGCTCTGAACATCATCGCAACATCCTAATATAATATTATAAATGTGGAAGTGCCTTCATTTGATTGCTTTAATTTCTCATGCATTAATGATTCGACCGATTGTACTGAAATTTTACATGGGCATTCTTAGGGTCCCTGGCCTATTCTAATTTCAATAATCCCCCTGAGCTACGCCCCACTGGTCACTAAAGCAGTTAAAAATCCCATCTTGATCTCTTAAGTTCCAAAATATTAATTGAACGAGCCTGTTAAAAATTGTTTTATGACATCACGACCTTAGTTCAATTAATTTAACTACTATTTTCAATTCGTTTACATTTATATAGTGAAAGCATTGAATAAGCGTGATAGTAACATCACTTATCATTTCAACATCGTTGCAACAAGTAAAAACTAGTTAATTTATTCTGGATTTTACTTAATGAATAACATTTTTAGTATGTACATGTAAGGTATTGCATTTGGTTTCCTTAGACATGGAACGACATATATAGAGTAGCTGAATGAACAAAATCGGAGGGACTAGACATTAGCATGATTCAACAATCCATTCGCTCCGTGACTACTACTTAAGGAAACAAGCGAGCGCAGTGAGTCCGTGATTATAACAAGTGGAATCACACGAGACAGTTAATGCAATTTTTATGACAAAACATCGCATTCTCTTTTAACTGATGAGGTATAATTCCTAGAGTGCATCATGAAAATAGTATGATATGACAATCATGGATTGGGAAGCAAGAACATGTACTTTACTGCATCTTGTATCATCTTTACATGTGGATGACAGTTGTCATAAAATACAAATGTACTGAAATGTGTTAGTATTATTAGGCCTTATCTTGATTTAGGTTTCTAATTTTCAATAACAATATCTATATCCATAAAATTTAGATAACTATACTGTTTAGAACCTAACCTCATTACAAAGTATAAGTAGGTATAGAAAATACCATCTCCAATTTTGAGTTGGAAATATAATTAATTTGAAGTAGAAATGCAAATTCTTAAATAACAATTACTTAAATTTTCCTTACCTATCGTATTAATCATGAACACTGAAAAATGGTTACCTGATATATGACATAAAACTAATTCCATTTTAGGACCCTATCGTATTAAAACACAAGGGTCTTCACTAAGAAACATATTAACTTCGACTTTGGAGTTCCCCTAGATTGGTCTAAAATAGTTCAAGTATGACTGAATTCGTTGAAGCTATTTAATCATACCAAGGAATGTTGCATAGAAATTACGCGCGAAGCCACGGGTTGTGTGCTGGTATAATATACGAGTACATTATAGTAGTTCCAAATTGCAAAGTATGTTTATAGCTCTTAATATTGTTCATAAATGAAACGAAATGTTGGTTTCGATAGTATTCTCTGACTGCACGTTAATAGTGATTAAAATAATAGTTAATAAAATGTAACTTTTTATTTATTTTATTACTTTCTTGTATTCAATACGTGTTCTCTCTTACAACACTCGAGTACTATGAAGTACTACGAGTTTATCTTAGAAACATTAACTTTTTGAAACTATCATATTTGTATACATTTTCGATGAATTTATTTAGATAAGCTATACAAACCCAAACTACTAATAATTAATCTTTAATTCCAAACTTTTTTTGTTGAAGGGTGAAACTAATGTTTAAAGTTCACTTTATGTTAATTGTAAAATATATGCAATCTTTAGTAGAATCATTTTTATTAATAAAAATACAAAATCTGCAATTTTCATCATCCTTCATTTATTTGCTTGATTTTAGTATTATCTGGTTCCACTAAAGATGTCATATATTTTACAATTATCACAAAGTGAACTTTAAGAGAATCGATCCCAAATTAATATTTAGAAATATACAACCTAATTTTAATTTCACATCACAAAAGAATACTACTATTCTGCCTAAATCGTCTTTCAAAGTTTTAAAAATTATATTTTATCGATATCATACATGATTGTAAACGCTTGGACTTATCAGATTTAGATTAATGAAACAATTATTTATGGTAGGTATATCTTAGAGACGTTTTATACTGTTATAATCAGGGATCAGTTCTATTAATATTATGTCTATAGAGTGCATGCGAAAAGTAATTATTCTTTTGATATTTCTAGAAACGGAATTGGGAATCCATATAAGGACTGTCATAAAAACGTCTTCGTAAAGAACATTTATCTAAATACAAGACAGGAGTAGAATAACAGTATTACATTAACCCGGCAGCAGCGTCCTGCCTTGCCTGCCATCCTTGTAATGGCGACTTCTCATCCCCAGGGACCCTCCGCGTGGTTTCATTAACAAAGATTATATTCCAGTAATTCGGCTCAACTGGTCCCTTCTGCTCATTTCTAGTGTTAATACGTCCTGAGTCTTGCTTCCAGTCACAACCAAAAGTCACAATGGAGAATTTCCACTTCCTTGCAAATTGAACTCATTCAATATTAAAAAAAACCCATGCAATCACTTTGAAAGCTGCTATCAACATATTATTTCTGTAATAGTTAGTGTTTTATTCATTAAACTAATGATAAAATTTGTTTATCAATAAACGTCGTGGGCATCTATTTTGTATTTAATTCTCTAGAGCTTTACAAAATTTCAATATTATATGTTTAAAAAAAATGGTTTGCTAAGAATACGTACAATCTAGGGTGAACTGTACTTGAGAAATAATTTGCAGATTAACTCTTTAAATTACAAGAAGAAGACAAACTTAGTATTTCCTCCTTGATTGCAATAAACTCTTTAAAGTATCAGAAGCTGCTCCTAGAGGTGTTGTACATAAGTCTAAAACTGCGCAAAGATTCAAACGTGTGTTCAGCTCTAAGTCTGATATTTTTCGTAAATAACACAATGGACAGGGCGGAAAAACGCTCAGAGTTTTATTTTCTGGTATTTTTGTTCGACTTCTCATAACATACAAATCAACAATATTAAAAAGCCGTTTTAACATATGTTCGTTTTGAAAGTGGTATTTTTAACGTATTGCCTACACTCAATCTACAGTGTAAGTCAAGTATGTATAGAAAAGCTTAACCAAAACATGATAGGTTTTGAAGAAAAAGTTTTAAATATCTATGAAGTACAAATCTTATCTTCGTACGTTTCTCTTCTATCCTCTATAAGATAGAAAGGGGTCCATAACCATCGCTGTAGGTTACAGCGATTACAGCTTCACTGCCTGAGTTTTGTACTTCATCTATATAAATCTTAAAAGCAAAACTTTTAAGAACAACTTGTTAGAGAACAATGACATGGTTCGACGAATTTCGTAGCAGTAGTTTGAATAAAAAGCCTGTCCTAATATTTATCTTCCAGAATCTAATAGTGACCTCGCCATAGTCTAGTCAGTAGTTTTTCCATATATTCTTGGTGCCTCTCCAAATAATCTGCCTACGTACTAACTGGCCTGTTGTCTGCCGTTATTTCCAGTGTTACTGACATCAGTATTTACGTAAGCAGCACCTTTTTCGGAGCTATATCTTACTTACGAAATAGCGAAACGTACAAAGGTGAACTAGTGAACTTTATATGGGCTGAAGTTCACCTTCTTTCCTGACTATTTGTCAACTAACTCACGTAAAACAACTACTAACTTCTATTAGATTATATTGACACAACGCGCATCGATACGAAATGTGTACAGAATAAAAATGCTATGGAATTGTTATTAAATATTTACATCTGCTTAGAGAAGTTCGCATATATCTGAAAACTCTTTAGTAATTAATAATTTTAATAAACTGAAAAACTTACTGTAATGTAGTTATATAATATACGTTTACGAAGTTCGCACATATCTGAAAACTCTTTAGTAATTAAATAATTTTAATAAACTGGAAAAATTTACTGTAATGTACTTATATAATATACAGATGAAATTGTACCTAGATCAAATCATTTACAATATATTAAAATTCGGACATAAACAAATTACACTGCATTCCGTCTAAAAACAGACGCATAGCAACATTAACAGGTGAAAATAGTGAAATAGTATTTCTGAGCAACATTGTTACCATCTTATAAACAGACGGCCCTAAGTTGCTAATGAATTTCGAAATAAGACGGATTTAATATTTCAGAAAATCGGGTACAATCAATTGTTCTTCGATGAACAAACGATCAATTATGGTGGAGTACAACACTCTAGTCTAGAAACATTGGAAACACAATTTAATAAACTTGTCTTGCAAAAAATGTGGCTGGTCGTTAGCGAAGCCTACACCATTTCTTCCTGTCTATAAATCTGTCCACGCGATATCTCAAACTGACCTACAGACTTGAAATTTCATTAAATTCATTTCTATAAAACAAAATCGATTTCAACGATAGTGCATGTCACTCAGCGGCTGAAAATATAACGAATATTTTACATTTGTTTTGTAGGTAAACATGATGGCAGCGAGAAAATAGCAGATTATATACGTTTTAAACAAACTGAGTACAATCATATAACATAGTAGGCCTAATAAATGTTGCCTAACTATCAGAATTGAATGAGCTATCAAATTAAAATGTTCATGCAACGTCAACTAAGCTTATTACGCCACACGTGGTGTACATACACAGCGAAAATAAGGATGACAAATAAATAGAGTGGGTTAGAAAACTTTTAAAAAGTATTATTGGTATTAGCGTGAGAACCCAGACGACGCGACGGGGACATCGAAATCTATTGCATATATATTCGCTGTTGCCTGTTGTATGATTGACACACAGGAGCTTCCGTGTGGTCAATTACACATTAACCTCATCATAATAGATAACTGCCCACACGCGACTCTGCCATTAGCCCTGGGATTACCATCATGAAAGTAGCCTACATTTAGACTGAGACGTTGAATATTCCATTTTATGAGATTCCACAGTGTTAATAATGTTGTCAGGTACTCAATAAATTGAACCAGTCATTAAGTCCGTAAATGACCAGTTTTTTATGTGATCTAACTATTTTTTTAAATGGGTAAGGTGGTATTTTCTTCAAGAATACTTATGAGGCTTGTATGTTGGTCGTATTAATTATATCCGGTCAATCCCAACCAATTCTTAATGTCTCAGTAGGTAGGAGAGAACTTATGGAGAGACAATCCGCATTGTACAAACACACAACCTGGTTTCCCTTCAAATCGATAGAGAAATTCCCCTAAGAAATATAGATTGTCAGCCTCGCTATTTCTCATGGTAGTCGAAATAGGAGGATGTCAAGTGAGTTTAAAATATTAAATAATAACTCTCTCTCAGATCATATTTTTACACACTTAAACTGACAGTCTCAGACACACAAATAAATGTTAAATCAGTCAACCAACCATATACAGACCCTGATAGATGCGATTTTTCAGTCAGTGAGTTTATTTTTGTGACAACGATAACACTATTATGAGTATTTATGTGTCAAACGGTTGATTTTAAGAGTGCCAAACTGTCAAGAAAATAGGATATAAGAAATAGATAGAATTAGGGAGGCTGACGATCGATTTCTTCTCTTTAAAAAATTGTATCCATCGATTTAAAAAAAAACAAGTTGTGTTCTTATGCAATACAAATTTGCTATCGGTATCAATACTATCATGCAGATTGCTAAAAGCCCGTGAAAGGGAAATTAATTTATAGGGAGTGCCAAACTGTCAAGAAAATAGGATATAAGAAATAGATAAAATTAGGGAGGCTGACGATCGATTTCTTCTCTTTAAAAAATTGTATCCATCGATTTAAAAAAAAAACAAGTTGTGTTCTTATGCAATACAAATTTGCTATCGGTATCAATACTATCATGCAGATTGCTAAAAGCCCGTGAAAGGGAAATTAATTTATTCAAAAATATAGATATTACTCTATTGCACTAATATTTTAGATTGCACAGCTGACTAGCTGTGCAATCTAGTAATTTGAGTTATACATATTGATTGTATACCAGTTTAAGATTCAAATATACAGAAAAAATATAAAATTTCTGGAGAAACGAAAATATTTTTTGCCAAGTGTAAACAAAATGGGATTTGATGTATACTTATTCTTCAACTCGATTGCGGAAAAGCCCATAAACTCCAAACTCCCTGCGAGTGATATATGCAGACGCCAGTTATAAAAGCCTCCCATTTTACAGTGAAGCGTTTTGTAATCTATAAAAACTGTTTCCAACGGTTGCCTTTTATGGTGGTAGTTTATAAAATAACACTACGCAAACATGTAATAGGAGTATTGACGAGTCTGTATTATCGGTTTTAGCCCTTTACAAACATTCTCGGCAAATGTTAAACAATTTATTGATGAAACAGTTAAAGTGTACCGTGATATTCAGTTATTACTATGTAAGTGCCTAATCCTGTGTAAAACAAACTAGGCAATTAGTAGCTATGGTACAGTATTTAAGTAGGATTATCTTGTAGAAATTCAACACTAAAACTTTTTTTACACCGTAGCAAAAATGAAGCTGGGTGTGAAATATTACAAGTAATATGCACAAAGTTTCACTCATGGATGATCATAAGGTCAAAATTATTGAGAAAATACTGTCAACTGAGAAAAATATTAAAGTCAGTATAGGAGAGGGTTGAAAACAAGATATAATTAGACGATACAAAGATTCAGTAACCTAGAGTAATAAGTAACAGGTGACTTTAATGTGTGTAGTAATAAGTCAAAAATGCCAAATTCTATAACAAATATAGATATTAAAAAAATATCTATATCAGTGAACAAATGCTGATAAATTACAGAACTCAGAAATCAGCAAAGTTTTCAGCTTTTGAGATACAGATTTTTAGAATTATAGAAAACCGCAGATCAATATGACTATATTGTGATAATAGAAAGAAATTAGTATGCTACCAAATAGTAAATTTTTTAACAACTGTAGTGTAATACTTGAGATAATACATTTACAAGAAATAATAAAATTATATCAGCGAGTTTTATATATTGCACCTCTTAATGAATATTCGGCTTGTAACATAAATTATACAAGTATATTATTAATTTTGATAGTTATTTCTTCCATTGGGTGATTTTTTATTTGGTCCAATTACTCGTTTCACAAAACCGATTGATTAAACAACCAACAAGACGAAATATACTACTATAATGTGTATGAACAAAAACGAACACGGTAAAAAGTGTTTAAAGTGTTCATGTTGTGGAGGTGTTACAAATAAAAAATATGTTTCAAGGAGTATCACTGAAGAAGCCAAAGGTATATTATATACAAAAAAGAGACAATGACAGAAATTTTAAAATCTGCTTTGAAAAGTATCGCTGGAGGTACAACCAAGTGTACCTTTCTCGAACAGTGTTGATACAAAACGTGTACAAAGTAAAGATGATGTAGAGTTGTTACTAAATTTTAAAATCTGTTTACAATAGTATAGTTGGAACTACAACAAAGTGTACCTTTCTCACACAGTGTCTATAAGAAACGTGTACAGAATAGTATCGTTGGAGGTACAACCAAGTGTACATTTCTCAAACAGTGTCTATAAGAAACGTGTACAGAGTAAATATGATGTAGAGTTGTTACTAAATTTTAAAATCTGCTTAGAAAAGTATCGCTGGAGGTACGACCAAGTGTACCTTTCTCACACAGTGTCTATAAGAAACGTGTACAGAGTATAGATGATGTAGAGTTGTTACTAAATTTTAAAATCTGCTTAGAAAAGTATCGCTGGAGGTACAACCAAGTGTACCTTTCTCACACAGTGTCTATAAGAAACGTGTACAGAGTAAATATGATGTAGAGTTGTTACTAAATTTTAATCTTATCTGCTTAGAAAAGTATCGCTGGAGGTACAACCAAGTGTACCTTTCTCATACAGTGTTAATACGAAACGTGTGCATAGTAAAGATGATGTAGAGTTGTTACTAAATTTTTAAATCTGCTTAGAAAAGTATCGCTGGAGGTACGACCAAGTGTACCTTTCTCACACAGTGTCTATAAGAAACGTGTACAGAGTAAAGATGATGTAGAGTTGTTACTAAATTTTAAAATCTGCTTAGAAAAGTATCGCTGGAGGTACGACCAAGTGTACCTTTCTCACACAGTGTCTATAAGAAACGTGTACAGAGTAAAGATGATGTAGAGTTGTTACTAAATTTTTAAATCTGCTTAGAAAAGTATCGCTGGAGGTACGACCAAGTGTACCTTTCTCACACAGTGTCTATAAGAAACGTGTACAGAGTAAAGATGATGTAGAGTTGTTACTAAATTTTTAAAATCTGCTTAGAAAAGTATCGCTGGAGGTACGAACCAAGTGTACCTTTCTCACACAGTGTCTATAAGAAACGTGTACAGAGTAAAGATGATGTAGAGTTGTTACTAAATTTTTAAATCTGCTTAGAAAAGTATCGCTGGAGGTACAACCAAGTGTACCTTTCTCACACAGTGTCTATAAGAAACGTGTACAGAGTAAAGATGATGTAGAGTTGTTACTAAATTTTAAAATCTGCTTAGAAAAGTATCGCTGGAGGTACGACCAAGGTGTACCTTTCTCACACAGTGTCTATAAGAAACGTGTACAGAGTAAAGATGATGTAGAGTTGTTACTAAATTTTAAAATCTGCTTAGAAAAGTATCGCTGGAGGTACAACCAAGTGTACCTTTCTCACACAGTGTCTATAAGAAACGTGTACAGAGTAAATATGATGTAGAGTTGTTACTAAATTTTAATCTTATCTGCTTAGAAAAGTATCGCTGGAGGTACAACCAAGTGTACCTTTCTCACACAGTGTTAATACGAAACGTGTGCATAGTAAAGATGATGTAGAGTTGTTACTAAATTTTTAAATCTGCTTAGAAAAGTATCGCTGGAGGTACGACCAAGTGTACCTTTCTCACACAGTGTCTATAAGAAACGTGTACAGAGTAAAGATGATGTAGAGTTGTTACTAAATTTTAAAATCTGCTTAGAAAAGTATCGCTGGAGGTACAACCAAGTGTACCTTTCTCACACAGTGTCTATAAGAAACGTGTACAGAGTAAAGATGATGTAGAGTTGTTACTAAATTTTTAAATCTGCTTAGAAAAGTATCGCTGGAGGTACGACCAAGTGTACCTTTCTCACACAGTGTCTATAAGAAACGTGTACAGAGTAAAGATGATGTAGAGTTGTTACTAAATTTTTAAAATCTGCTTAGAAAAGTATCGCTGGAGGTACGACCAAGTGTACCTTTCTCACACAGTGTCTATAAGAAACGTGTACAGAGTAAAGATGATGTAGAGTTGTTACTAAATTTTAAAATCTGCTTAGAAAAGTATCGCTGGAGGTACAACCAAGTGTACCTTTCTCACACAGTGTCTATAAGAAACGTGTACAGAGTAAAGATGATGTAGAGTTGTTACTAAATTTTAAAATCTGCTTAGAAAAGTATCGCTGGAGGTACGACCAGGTGTACAGTTCTCACGGCGTCTGTCGGTACAAAACAATCTGCTAGCTGTTTTCTCAAGTGATGGCTGTGCAACGAACGCTTGTCCGTGGTTTGAAGTGTTTGCTGCGGGATCGACAAATACAAACACAGCTTGATAGTAGACAACTTAACTTTGTTCTGTTCTTGGAATATCGCTTTGTATAAATAGTTTCAGGAAACCCAATCTTGAGTTTTAATCTTTCAGATATAAAAGTGAGTCCTTTTTTATTTTATTTTTTAATATTCAGTCAAATATATAAATAATAACGTAAAGTGGGTGAGAAAATACAATTTGTTCCTTACATATTTTCTTGAAATCACTGCAATAGAGGGTTTCCTCGAAAGTTTTGGAGAGAAAGTTAGTTTTGCATGCTACCACAGCCTATATTTTCGAGATTCTGCCGAAGCCGCCATATTGTACCGTGGATACAACATATTGGGCCCCGCATTGTTGTTGAGGACGTAAACATCGACTGTTATTTCCTTCGCCAACAAAAATACAGTAACGGAAAGGCCCATAACGCTGGTCCTGTGCCCAATGAGGCGTCGCAACGTCAGCTAGGGAAATATCAATAGCCATACAAAGTTGTTCAAGTAGTTTATCAAGATTGGACTGCAAGGTGTTTTTTATAATTCAAAACAAGAAAGATCTTACTTATTATTTTTATTTAAAATAATCACTGAGTGAATTTGTTTCATTCAAAATAATTGTTGAATATAATATATTGATAATATTTTGAAGTCACATTGTAAACTTCGTTCGGGATGATCTTTTTTGGGTTATAAAAACAAAACCAAAATTATAAATTCATTCATACTTTCTATTGATTCGTATAATTGATCTTATGTTTAATGATTGTAAAAAGCAATAATATAGATATTAAGGCGAATTGCCTTACATGTTGGCATGGCTACATAAACATATGTTACATTTTACTTCAGTCATAAAAGGTTTTTATAGGAAGTCATTTCTGGTCAACTTTAACTCAAATATTAAACTTTTATATTAGTATATATTTTGTGCATTATTAAATAGTTGCATAAAAGTATATAATAATACATATCTTTCAAAATTGTTTCTTATTTATTAGTTTTTTACTTAAATAACATAGTTTTCTTAAATGATAATTATTAAAATGTGCACAAAAAAGATATAACTTGGTAGATATAAGAAGGGCTTGAGAGTGATACCTCATACTGACATTGTTATTATGATACATTTCAATCTTTCAGATAAAACTTAATGACTGCAACCCTAATTGATTTACAAATGATGCTGATTTGCTAATAATTTATATTCAAGGTCTACTGCTATACTTTGTATGGTCTAAATGTTATATAAATTGCAAGAATCATTGTTTTCAGAAGTCCGTCAGTTTGAAATGTCATTTTATGAGTTAAATATTTTTTAATCATACAGTTGTCACTCGAGCACTAACAGACAGTCATCAAACTAAAATAAAACGGATGTAAGTAGTGTTTCTTCGCAAATTTTGGTTAAAATTACCTTAGCTCTCTCTCTACTATGTAAACTAACGCTATCTGATTTTCAGTGTTAGGTTTTATATAACTTATTATTATTATGTAATATTGTATAAAACCATATTTACATGGTGGTGTGCTACCAGATTTTACTATTCAGTTTATAAATACATTTCGGAGCAATCCCGTTTAAGTTGGTATCACATTAGAATAATCAAATAATTTTTGAATATTCATATCATATCATATTGCATAGAACGTGGAAGTACGCTTTGATGTTTCTTTGAAGAATTGGATTGTTTCCAAAAATAAAAGATTTTAGACACAACTGTAAACATTCTATAACTGACATCTCATTTTTAAAGTACTTCAAAAATAGATAAATTTTGACAATTATAAGAGATTGCTATCGATTCCCTAACCAAAATTGCAAATAAGAAAAAGTATAAGCCAAGCCTATTCTGTGGTAAATCCAGATTATTTGATTTATAGGAGAAAGTTGAGTTCAGTTAAATCATGAAAAAATATTTATCTTACAAAGGACAATGATGAAGGTTTTATTTGCGGTAAGTGATCTTTGTTTGCGAGATTTCCCAATGTTGACTGAAATCCCATTATTGATATAAGTCTCTATATAGATTCAGTCGTATCTGAATGGTCCATTCTTTCAAATATGATGCAACAAAAATATGTCACAAATGAAACGTAGAAAGGATACAAGTTTTAGCAATCCAAGTTTTTTTTATCTAAGACCAAGAAAAGAGTATCAGTAATATATTAGTCAACACTTGCAACACCACAATATAAAACATAGCACACAAAATTACTATTATCACATACAACTTGTTATCCAGTTTAAAATGTGAGAGATTTGTTTGGCATTGATTTTTATTTATTCCTTATTGATATTTATTAACTTTAAACTACAAATAAGAGACTTATAATTTTCGTCATTTATCTCATTAAAAGTCTTCAAAATGAAATGCCAGTTGAAAAGTATTTATATTTTAAAATTTTAAATTGTTAGACATGTGAAATAGCATGTAAAATTAAAATAAAGATGTTTTATGGTACCAGCCGAAGCTAGAACTAAGAAACCTGGGGACCAACAGCTTAGAGGTGATTTCCAAACCACCACCAACGGCCGGGTAAGCGGACTGCTTGCAAGGCCAAGATCGCTCATCGGTCACCCGTCCAAGCAGCAGCCACGCTCGACTTTGCTTGATTCAGTTATTCTATGATATAACCATTGTACCCGCTACACTGCCCGTATGGTGATACCAATACTCTTAAAGAATGTTTATTAACGTTATAAGCAATGAAGTGGCAATGGTCTTAATTTAATTTACATATTGTATTTTCCACACATTTCAATGATTATTATTGTCCATTAATCACAAAACATTTATATTCTAAATATGTGTACGGAAGATTAAAAATTATGTTATTGCTTACATATAAACACGGCTTTTTATGTACGATGATAATAATATTTAGACCAGTAACTATCAATACTTGATTTTGGGATGAAATATTCACAAGTATCCATAGAGTTGTTGCATGTGACTGTCCAATCGGTAATGAATAAAGTTCGATTTCTGTCTATATGTACGCAATATAAGTGTTGTACGATTTGACCTAGAATGCTGAAATTTGGTGAGAAAATCTACCTCTAATCTCTCCACATAGCTGTTCACGGTATTCAGGAAGAAAACGCATTTTTAAAATGATTTCGTAATTATCAATATAAAGAATAAAAGGTACGTAAATTATATGTATACATAAAACATTATGTTGACATATATGTAACATATATGTTACACATATGTATACCGCGGATTATTGGGTAGTTTATAATAAACAGAGTACAAATTAACATTTATAATGCAGAAACTTGACAAAGGACAGTACGTTATATACTTGTTTTTAGAATAAAAACAGACATTTAATTTATCGATATTATAAGATGAGTTTATCGCATAGTGCAAAACAGTTGTTTCAATTACCGTTTGGATTTGAAACTGTATTATTAATGAATATTTCCCTGGTATTTAATCACGCACGCTGTGCACACTAGCATTTTGTGCTGGACGAGCACAGACGATAATGCACATTTATGAATGATGGTGAGAGTAATAACGTATACAATTTCCACTCATAATTAAAATACATAGCATCATATTACTTAGTATTTACTTGTATTTATATATGTATATATATATATATATATATATATATATATATATATATATATATATATATTATGGTGACAAAAAGGTTATGACGTGAATGGTCGTAACTTTGCGGAAACGGGGGATGAGTGACACAGCAAACAACGGGCCATTGCTTTATAGTGATTTGCTCAGCACACAACACACTGTCACTACAGTAATGTAATTTATAAATATGTACTACTAATCCACATAACTATTGTCAATTTATACTTACTACTCCATTTATTTACAAATAAACGTTATTTCATTCATTCCATTTTAACCATAAAAATTCTTAATTACATACGCAATGAAGTCTAAATGTAACAATGACATTTAAAATTGTAATTAATATAGCAGCATATTTTTATTTTGTTTTATTTTGTTGTTTTGCTTTTGTCATGTAAGTATAGAGTATGTGGCATAATTAAAATAATTACTAAGTTTAGCTACTAAAATGGTTATAGGGCGGATGTAAAAACTGTAAATACAAATTTACAATTTCTAATAAACATTTTTTATTTTTACTCTTTAATATACTTCAGTCTTAAGTGATGAATATAAACACTATTAAGACTGTGGTGATTCTTTAAAGTTCTGTCAATGTCTCTTGTAGCGAGATTTATGTCTGAATAGTAAAACTCGTAGACAATACATTTCTATAAAAACATTTTTTCGAAAAGCTGTTGCAGCTTTAAAGATTTTAAAGGTTATTTCAGTTTCTATGTTGGACTATTTATAAAGACTGTTTATTTCACGAAAACCCTAACGTGAAAACCACTCGTATATATATAATTTAACCAGGCGTCAATAGCTGTTCACTTACTCCCTGATCTATTTTATTGTTTAATGTTTTTAGAGCTATTAATCACTAACAATACATTCATCGATACTGCACTGTATCACCATGGCATGCAACAATTTTATTTGTATGTCTGAAAAGTATTACCGTTGTGTATTGCTATAATAATATCGTAAATGTGCACACATTAACAATATTACCAATGGGTATCAGACATAAATTGTAGGTAGTATGTAAAATTACCAAAAATTCGTATAAGTCTTGTACCAGACGTGTTGTAGACTTTCTAAATATTTAGTTTCATGAAAAAATGTTAATATAGTATGATATAAATATATATTGTTATGTTACTAAACATTAAATTGAACTTAATCAACTATGTCTTACAGTTTAACGACGGAGGGCGGCAGCGACGGTACTTGCTCGAACCCTGCGCTCTTGCAGACGATCTCCCTGAGTTCATCATCGCAGATGCACTTGGGATGGAACTGGCAGTCCTGGGCGGCCGCGAGGGAGAGGGTCGCGGTGAGTAGTAGCCAGTAGACCGGCGAGGACATGCTGGAGTCGCTGGACAAGGAAACGTTCTCTGGAATATGGTACTACTATCCGACGCGAAATTCAATCATACACAAAACGTCCCGAGAACTCAGCCCTAGTCGGGAAGTCATCTTGGCTATGAGAACATAGCACCAGTAACACGAAGTTGTGAAATGGGTTTGATGACATTTGTCGCATTGAGATATGTAGATACAATATATGTGAAGATATTATCGTTGTGAGTTTATTTCTAGATCACTTACTCAGTCTAATCTCAGATGGACAAGTGCAATAGATCAGACTTCAAGTCAAATTTACGATTATTTAAACGAACAAATAGTTTAGTTATTGAAGAATCTTAAGTTTGAATAAAACCCCGAAACGTGTTATACATATTTATTAACTTCATATCATTAAAGCATTAAATAATATGAATGGTGTTTAGCGAAGAATTATAATAAAATCACTATAGACCTACTTTAAAATATGACTGTTAAGAACATGGCTCCTAATATAAATAGTAAAAAGTCTACACCAGACATGAAAGATTTTCACTTTGTAAAAATGAAAGTTCCAATACTACCGATTGGGTCACTGTTTATAAGACATATGGCGCGGACACTTCACCAAACACAAACACGAGTTGTCTCCCAAGTGCCACTCATTCTACCGGAATGTTCTGCTGATAATTTCGTCAAACTGTGATAGAGACCGCGGTTCAGTTTTTGTGCAGTGCGGCGTTCGTCGCCCGAGGACTAAGTTCTCCCACTCTGCTCCTCCGACCACTTTCACTTTCTACCATTCAACATATGCAGCCTGGCCTGCCGCTCTTTCCTTTCCAGATTACTTCACAACTTAGCTCAACTTTCGGCTACAACACGTGTCGAAAATTCTCAATAACATGCTCATATTGACTGTATGATGCTCCGTGTATCGAATCGAAGTAGGAGTTAACAAAAATTTGTCTGGGGTTTTAAAATGTTTGATAATAAAGCTACATGCAAATGTATTAAAATTATTGTACCGACTAAACCTGAAAGTAGTCTTTATTTTTATTTCTAAAAAACCACGAGTACACTTTTTTGAAAGTGGCGAATAAATGTTGCTGACTATTGTTTACAACGTCACAACGAGTAGTTATTTAACACTGACACCATCAACTGACACAGTCGGGGACAGACGGGGGAGGAGAAGAAGAAGTCGAAGACGAGACGACGCAAACAGACGACGCACGCACGAGTAAGACGGCGCACGAGCGCACGCTCCACGGCCTCCAAACACTCACTGACTGACTGGATTCCAAAAAGAGCGGGCTGTGACGTCACGGATCGAAGTGTCCCCACCGCGGCGCCCCCCGCCCCTCTCCCCACCCGTACAATTCTGATTAGATACAGGCTAATCGGCCCCTTTAACTCGTTTGGGTTCGATCATTTTAACGGCATCCTTTTAACTCTGCCTGTTTTTTATTACTTGGTTGATGCCACTTTTTATTTTAATTTTTATACTACATTCTTATTTTAAACTATGAAACGTAACTGATTTGCTTTATTTATTTTTGTTTATGGTTTTAATTACTATTAGTACAAAAGATCCGTTTAATTCCACTATGTATATTGCTATCAACGATTACATGTCTCAACACGTCCAGTCTCAAGAAACGTGATTCCCAAGTTTCCGTTCAGTCTGTCTTGTGTAAATTCAGATTCATCCTAACAAGAAACTAAAAAATTTTAAACAAAGTTGTACTAAGAATTTCTTTCTAGATGTTTGACTATACCTGTATGTAAATTGGCTGAGCGTTCAGCGAAGCCGCTCCAGCTAATTGGTAATGAACGAAGTTCGATTTCTGTGTGTATATACACTCAATAAGTGCTTTAATTGTTGCCTAGAATATTAAAATTTTGTTTGAAACTCTACCTCTACTAACTTCACATGGAGGAGCATTTTACGAATAGATGGTATTTTAACATTACAATATCTCCTGATATGTCATGTTGTATCTTGTATTAAAAAAAGCAAATAATGAAAAAACTTTTACGTAATACTTTTATACTAGAAATGAACATAATCTGCTCGCTAATTATTTCAGTCTCTCTCTCTCTCTATTGTATAGAACCAACAAAAACTGAAATGTGAAACACTGGCTATATAAATTGGTTTACAATTTAACATAGCTTCATAAATACCATTTCGAAAATAATCACTAATTATTATTAAAATATTTAAGTACATTTACAATGCGTTTCGTAATCAATGAACAAAATTAACTAGTTTAAATTATTATATTATATCATATTTATTGCAATTAGCTGAATAAAAACCAATTAAAACTTTTAGTACGTTTTGTAATAGTTTTTTTACATTGAGATGCGAATTTACATCTAGTCTACTAAATGACTGTTTTAACTTATATCTCATACATTTTATACTCAATAGATACGTGCATGGTCATTCCACAAGGAATATAATTTGCACTATAAAAAAACGTGTGTTATAAACTATATTATTACAAGAATTCGAAAGTTTCAAAAGTAATAAATTTTCATTAAAATGCTAATTTTTGTATTTGAGTAAATATTAATTATTAGATTCTTCTTCTGTATACAAATTAATTCGACACAATCGTTATTGCAATGAAATACAAACGTATAACAAGAATGGTCCCTGGATCGCTAATTATTTACCAAAATCCCAACAAAACAAACTAGTCATATCGGCAAGTTACGAGCAGTCATAAAACGATTGTCTGTAACCAACAAGCGTCATAAAATGTTATGACACATCCGAGCCAGACTCGATCAAATAATCGATTATAGGCCAGACTCGATCATGGAATCGATTATAGGCAATAAAACCGACGCTATACTGCAGCGGTTGTAACATTTCGCCTGTTCCCCAAAAATACTTAACATAAATACCAACGTTTTATACTTAGTATTAAAAAGCCCTTTCTTATACTGTTCGTTTATTCACAGACTTTCGACCAAGTAACTTGATTTATCATTGAGATCCTCATCCGACCCGTGTTTTAAAGCACTAATATTCAAACTGACTTTAAATTTATATGATATAACAACTGCTGTAGCCTTTTTTAAGTTACCTTTAAACAATACTCTTTAATATAAATCATAATTCAAAATTGTTGTTTAAAATACGAGCAGGTACGCTTTACAACAAGCAATATCTACACATTGCAGATTCTACAATTTTAAAAGATATTTTGGCCCGTTTAAACTGGATTATTATTAAACTTCAGATAGTTTATAAAATACAGTTTTCTATTTACGCAACAATTTTTTTAAATTTTCGACCAAAATCGAGGATTTTATCCTGTGGTGATTTTACATCGAAACAAACAATACTTTTGCACGGATAAATTTACTATATTATTACTCATTTCTGTTTGACAATATTGAAAAGTGTAACATTATATTATTTTGTTTTAACATTGATTCTTGATAATTTAGTATTTTATTGAAGTGTTATGAATCAGAGAGTGTTTTGAGTTGTTAGAATTTTTTAGTATTGTTTTCGTTGTAGATTGCCGTGGATATAGCATAATTATGTTGATCATGTATACCATACAATGACTTAATTCAAACAAGTTTTTCTGCTATTGCTTTATCTGTAGTCTGGTTGTGAATTCAGTTGGTAATGGCTAAAAGCACCGACGCCAAAAGCGCGTTCAACGTTTTTCTTTTTGGTACTTAGAAAACAATTATATTAGGATGTTGTGTGTAGTAGCGATGGGAACCCAACTGTAAACTATCTGTAATTTGTTGGGACCCTAGATTGTGAATATTTATTGCAAAGAAATTTCTTTATTCTTCTCTTTCTTTCCTGGGTGCATAAACAAAACACACAAATTCTAAAATGTAATATTTTAAAATATTAGAATCAGTCCACTTTAATCCTATAAACTTAACCCCTCATAGAAACAAACGTATTTAATCCCATTTTCTTTGTTCTTGTATACGATTATATACAACACGAGGAAGAATTTAAATGAAGTAGTTCGCTCCTTAATTTTGTTATAAACCGATTTACTCGACTTGATAGTTTAAAAATGGCATATTTCTCTTATTAATAAAGATAGCTTAATTTAGATTTTTTTGTTTTGTAGTAGGTTTAGTTAATAAATTACGCAATGATATAACTTATAGCTAGAAATCGAACAATCACATATCGCTAATTATTGACGTGAGCGCCTTCATGATCTCAACGATGTTTCTATTTTATAAATATATAAAACACAACAATTCTTGATACAATTATTTATTTAACATTAAATACACACACACACACACACACACACACACACACACACACACACACACACACACACACACAAAGACGGGATGATCTTGAAATTGTGTGAATGTACTCACTTGTTTGTCACTACAGTAAACTGTAACTACGTGAACACTTCATCGCAAAGGGTGACCAAGAAGAAGGATTAGTAAACCTCAGTACGTAAAAGTTGAGAGAATCGTACAACAGTGAAGTTGTAATTTCCTTTTTGTATCCAGTTTTGTATTGAAATAGGACATTTTTGCTCACTTACACAAAACATGATATAAGTGTCAGGCTAAACTCTGGTACTCTTAACCATAAAGATTAAAATAATATGTAGCGTATGTACGTCTACTTACCTTTGAAAAATATCATGTGACTCCATCGTATTACATCATAAGTGCTTTTACTAGGTGGTATAAAGACGTTTATATTGATATTTACGAGTGAAACGGCGGGTAACAGCTAGCCTTATAAATAAAAATTAATCACTAAATGTGTTGCTAAGCGCTTATCTGGATAACGGCTGGACTAATTCGGCTAATTGAAGTCCGCGGAAGGTATTGATGAAGATAAAAATAGGAAAAGTTTCCCGAAATGTTTAATAAATCAGGAAATAATTATAATATTTACGAAATGTAATCCAAAGTTAACTGGCACTAAACAGCTGATAACACTTTCATCTGAAGTTACATAGAAGTAGAAACAATTGTTTACATTTAAATTTTATTTATATTTTTTATTTACTTTTTTATCTCGTATTAAGCGTCATCTCTGCCGACTACGAAGTGCACTGGTTTTTATTTCCAAAGTACAAAGTACATGATTGGACCTCCCCGGGATTTGAACCCGTGATCTCTCGGATAGAGAGCCGAGATTATTAGTCTACGGAGGAGGACTTGTATAAAATATTGTATACTTGTAAAAATCGTATAAAATAACTATATTAATAATATATATATTAATAACTATATAGTGCTTAAACAGAAGTGCAATACATATAGCACGACGAAGTTACCATCTAATTGTTACGTTACTGTCTAATTTTTGCTTTAGTGACTAATTAAATAACTAAAGCGTTGGAAATAGTATTATTAAATGCTGTTGTAAAACCCACCTTGTAAAATAACATAACCTAATATTGTGCAACTGTAAATAAATTAGACCTGGATTGAATTTAAACGACTAGAGCTGACACTTGACAACAGTAAGTTTTCAATCGGACGTAAGTATATATACCTTTCTCATTGGAACAATAAAGTAATCTTTAACTGTTGTACCTGAAATATCATAGACCGGAAGTAGATTACAAGGGCTGGTAGTAGATGCTTTTTAACAAACTTTAAAACTAACAAACGTGCAAACATTTGCTTGATCAGGGCAACAAGGCAATCTCAAATGTAGAACTATACATAAATTAGACTGGACTTGAACTTAAACGGCCGGAACTGACACTTTTTCACATCACTAACTTTATAATCGTACGATATATTTTCTTCGTTGAGAAAAAAATGCAAACTGAAAATGGCACTTGAAATATATAAGACCGGAAATAGATTACAAGTGCTGATAGAAGGCGAGTTTTGACCCAAGTAGGTCTTGAAAACAAAGAGTTTTCTTGGTCATGTAAATAAGACGCTTTTTGATAAAACTTGACATTTTCTGACGAAATTACGTTTACGAAACATATGTACATATTATTTCATGCAACTGAAACTAAAATAAAACCAGTCAACATTGTTTTTAACTTTGTAATCTCTCGACCATGGATACTGAAATAATATATACCTGGTATGTCTACTTTTGAGTGAAAACTACTATAAGGCTCCATCACATTACTTCATAAATGCTGTCACTAAAAAAGCTTAGCCCTTCGATTTTGAAAATTGCGTGTGAAACCGCTAGTAACTGTTAGTACTCTCATGAGCATTGAAACTTTGAAAGAACATGGGGTAAGTGAAATCCATAAAAGAATATATAGAGCTTTCGCTCGATACTACGATTTTAGATAGCTATGATCGCCATATAAAAAGAAATTATTTTGATACTTCGGAATATATTTGTAATATAAATAAATAGCACAATAGGTCAAGTGGAGAGCAGATACGTTTGCCCACATGTTTTGGAAACCACAAGCTAAGAGGCCACGTCACTAACCTGTCCAAGCCCGGATTGGCTCTCTAATGTATTCAAGAAGCTGAAATATAATTGGTCACGTATTATTGTAATTTCACCTCAGTTGGGCAGTCGTTACCATTTTTGGCAACTCTCCCCCCCCTCTTCTCACTGGATTGCATGTGACGTCACTTGGGCTCGTAACGCGCAATTTATGCGGATCGTGACTTCAATCAAGTTTATTATGGTGGCTGCATTCCTACTCTCGAACTGGTCTAGTCCGCGTATATTAGGGTCATTGTTGGGGCCCGCGTGAATTACGGCACCTTTGTTCAGGCGAGAATATTCCCCGCGTTCTTTGGTTACGTTATTGTTAAAATATATGTTTATTGCTGGAGTATGTTCGGAATGAGCGTTGGGAGATTTCCTTCTCGGGAATATATAACGAGTCTCGTTTCTTTCGTTGCGAAAGAAGGAGCTCTCGTTGATCAGTATTTATCTCTTGCGATTACAGTTCTTGTCAAAAGCAGAAGGTTATTGAGAGCACATTTCATTACATGTAATGTTTTCACTCTCCATCCTTGAGAAAATTTACTTTATGAAAGTATTTCATATAAATTAACTAATACGTAATTAAATAAAGAGTAAAAAAAACTAAAATACTACATTTATGTTTAGTTAAATTTAATTATAATAATGTAACTAAGCACAGATTGAAGCATAGATTAATTGTTACAAATTACATTAAATTAATAAGGATTAATTTGCATTACATTTGTATTAATTGTTAGCTTATGATTGATATATCCACTTTCAGAACTATTTCAGAGCCGTCGGTTTATGCTTAGTTTGTAACCAACGTTTCAGTAGCTTCTCGGCACACTTTTTATTGTGGAGTGCACTTATTTTGTATAATTATCGGCATTTAATTCAAGCAAATCTTTTGACTCACTAATTATTTTATTCGCTCTTGCTACTATCACCCCTTAGCCTAGAACATATTCTATTGATATTTATTACGGTTCGCAAGACCGTATATTAAACGATGAAACGGTCTTATTAAACGATTCAACGTCCTATCGTAATCTGTAATGTCAATTTCATAATAAGCTAAACAGCAAATATCGTTTATTACTGTGTTACGTTGATTAAGATTACTAATGAAAACAGGTTGTATCTGTTTGATGCTGCCTAGAATTTAGGTGACGAAGCACATTTTTTTCCAGTACTAATTAAGTGTAGACCCAGACTATTAAAGATATATTTATGTCACAGAATCTATCATTGATACTTAAAACTGAATTAAATAAACTAAGTTACAAAAGTTTTAATCATGTATATTTTTTTTTAATTACTTTTCAAACAACGTTGTTAAAACTTATTTTGTAGTTTTCTGGTGGAGGCAATTTTGAATACATCGGGGTCAGCTAGGTATTAATTTAATGACAACTATTAATATTATTCGTTTCAAGAATATTATCAACTTACCAGAGTAAAATAACTATACGGCCAATAGAGACAATTTATCTCGCCAGTTGATGTACGAAAATCTGATAAAGTTTGTTGAACGAATTAATCTAGAGGATTGGTATTTGGTGAGAGATTCTACCTCTACCATATCTGCATCGATATTGAAAATTTTAAATACTCGTCCATTAAGAGTCTCGATTGTTTACTGTCAAAAAGAGAAACTGATTATATTGGCCTTAGTGTAAACATGTAGGAAATGAAACAAACAGAATAAACAAATTATTAAAAGAGCATATTGTTAAGGTTAAGTATGCGAAAATGTTCTTTAAATTATTAACTCATATGATGAAGCTACTTTGATGGATTGGTTGGTCTTATTAAACGATTCAACGTCCTATCGTAACCTGTAATGTCAATTTCATAATAAGCTAAACAGTAAATAGCGTTTATTACTGTGTTACGTTGATTAAGATTACTAATGAAAAATGGAATATACAGCTTATTGATCTCATGCATTCAAAAGTTACTATTAACTTACTTTTTGTATGTTAATTACAAACATGAAATTGATATAAACTATAATCGATGTTTTAAATATAAAAACTCTTAAATATAAAAGTTTACAAGTGTTTGCTTATTCCCAGCATAGTGGCCTTAGAACAGAGGGAATACCTCCTGCCACCTGAAAGTCACTAGATGTCTGTCACTGGATAACGCAGTTTTTGTTTATTTTGTTTACGAGTGTTTGCTTATTCCCAGCATAGTGGCCTTAGAACAGAGGGAATACCTACTGACACCTGAAAGTCACTAGATGTTTCTCACTGGATAACGCAGTTTTTTTTTATTTTGTTTACGAGTGTTTGCTTATTCCTAGCATAGTGGCCTTAGAACAGAGGGAATACCTCCTGACACCTGAAAATCACTAGATTTCTGTCACTGGATAACGCAGTTTTTGTTTATTTTGTTTACGAGTGTTTGCTTATTCCCAGCATAGTGGCCTTAGAACAGAGGGAATACCTCTTGACACCTGAAAGTCACTAGATGTCTGTCACTGGATAACGCAGTTTTTGTTTATTTTGTTTACGAGTGTTTGCTTATTCCCAGCATAGTGGCCTTAGAACAGAGGGAATACCTACTGACACCTGAAAGTCACTAGATGTTTCTCACTGGATAACGCAGTTTTTGTTTATTTTGTTTACGAGTGTTTGCTTATTCCCAGCATAGTGGCCTTAGAACAGAGGGAATACCTACTGACACCTGAAAGTCACTAGATGTTTCTCACTGGATAACGCAGTTTTTGTTTATTTTGTTTACGAGTGTTTGCTTATTCCCAGCATAGTGGCCTTAGAACAGAGGGAATACCTACTGACACCTGAAAGTCACTAGATTTCTGTCACTGGATAACGCAGTTTTTGTTTATTTTGTTTACGAGTGTTTGCTTATTCCCAGCATAGTGGCCTTAGATAGAGGGAATACCTACTGACACCTGAAAGTCACTAGATGTCTGTCACTGGATAACGCAGTTTTTGTTTATTTCCGTGTTTTTGCAGAGTAAGAGAACTGTGTGTCTACTTTTGTATAGAAGACGTACAAGGAAATTTTACTGTAAGTGTAATGATTTTTTTACTATAAAACATATTTACATTTAGTTACTACCAGTTTTTATTGTATTAGTAATTAATATACCCTGATCAATGATGACTAAAGTAGATTTCCTCTTATGTGTATGTCCGCTTTTATGCCCTAATTTTTTCCCCTTCTCCTTTATATAAAATGGTAAACGGATGTTATACTATCACGCTTAAGACATTTTGGACTATAAGTTTTACATGTTATAGAATCCTACAGAAAATCTAATTATAATTATAATATTTCTATTTTTGTTTTGATTGTTTGTTTTCCTATTATCCTACAAGTATAAGTATTAAATTATTAAACTACAATTTTAGTATTAACGGTTCATAGTGTTCACTATGGTAACTATTATTCCTGCTCTTCCTGTACTGTACTCCAACGTGAGTTATGCCTTTTGTTAGAAACTAAAATCAGTTTTTAAAAATTAGTCAAATTAATTGAAAAAGGCCTTGTGACAATACTAGTTTAAACTTCTGGATAAATTTGAGTAAATAATTCAACTAAAGGTCTCAACAGCAAATTTATGTCATTAGTTTAAAGTCGCTTAGAATCAATGTGCAGTATTTTTAAAACGGACTGATAAAGAGTTAGAAGTTTAGTGGACATTCAGGGTAGACAAGTTCCTCGAGGTCTGGAAACTACAAAGCACCACTGATTACAAAATATGTTACATTTGTGTAAACCAGGATCAACCGTAATAAGTATACTATAATGATGTGTACTATTAATTCTTTTACTATTAATAGTTCGAGATAACTGTTCAAAATCCATATGTCCCTCTCTCCTACTCATATTCTTATAAAACCAACATTTGAACTTTGGAGTTTATTTTAGATCCACAAAAGGCACATATAGAGTGTGTGCACACCTATTATCGCTTGACAAAAATAGAGCTAATATTTTAATAATATAGATACTTTTTCTTAGTAGACAAATAACAAATGTATAAAATTTAAAAAGTACATTTTTAAAGGTACGTAAAATATTGAGAAGGGGTTAACTCTCTACAATATCACGTATAATAAAATACTTTTTAATAGTATATACATCATAATAGGCTATCAATAGAGAAAGACTACCCTTATTGTTAAGTTGTCTGTCCTTTATTTATGTAAGGGCTGTACAATCAATATCAGCACTGTCCTTAATTGCCTTCACCCTTTGGAAAGGCGTCTCGTCATCTTTAGAAAATCCAATATTGCTTGATATTTAACAGATCACAGTCTGCAATTAAAACTATTCGTTGAACTCTACCTTTTTAATCAATGTTTAGTGGGCAACACTATATATGAAACTCAGCTCTTCTGAAATATTCAGTTTCGTTTGTCACTCAAACCGTTATTAAAGATTTTAAATATGAAAGATTTACACGTGAGGCGAATTGAAACTTAACTCAACATTTACATGGAATTAACCCCTCCCACCATAGCTACTTTATGTGTAGAACACTTGTTTGCTCCACCGTGCTTACAGATCGTGTCCATCACACCGTAGTGCACTCAGTTGTACTCCTGTTAAGACAATGAGAATACCTCTTCAACTATATGAGTATTACACTATATCTTATGGTGTACGTGTCTCTGATGTTAAAACTTTGTAACTAGTTCATTTTGAGCTTTTTCATCGCCAACGTTTTTTCGATCTCTTCAGACGAACATGCCACTATGTTTCAGGAGTAAAGTTTGTAATGGTGTCAGATTCCAGGCGCTGCATTAAGAGGAAGGTGAATTGGAGCTTAACATTTAATGTTACAGAGAATACACTTGATATCTAATTAAGTTTTTTAAATTATTAATTCCAGTGTTGAATAAAATAAATTAGCTATGGAGTAAAACTTACAGAAGTGAAATGATAAAAAGTTAACATCGCTGACAAGTTTCTTTCGCCAGACTCGTGGAGCAGTCTGAAATTCAAGAGCTTTACATGCAACCCTGTTTCACTAACCTTAATCTCACCAAAAAGCACTGTTATATACCAATTTACCATAATATAAATATGGTACATATTTCTCAATATATCAGTACCATGTTTTAAAAACAGTGAGTATTTATATTTTATTGTAAAACGTTTTATTCATGTTTGACCATAGCTTTATCTTTATATCTCATAGACTACTATATTCTTTAAAATATGGATTGTAGTATTTCTTTGTAATTAGAGTTAGAGTAGCGAAAAATAATTTTAATTCTTTCAAATGTGTTCACTGATGCTTTATTAAATGAGATTTAATTAAATGCATAGTTTATTATTTGTTCGAAACATATTTTGTTAAATTTAAGAATTATACGGAAAACGTTTAGTGAAGACTGGACTAATTTACCATCCTCCGAGTGTCTTTTTAATGTTAATTTTACTAAAAATTGAACTGCTGTAAAATATTTTTGTAGAGATTTGCGGTTTGCGTATGGTTACATATAAATGGTCTAATCTACTGTAAATGGTGAAAATGTACACAACATGTTTTTTAACTTGATTCGAGAAGGTTCGTTTTGCAA
Source organism: Homalodisca vitripennis (assembly GCF_021130785.1). Classification (NCBI taxonomy): domain Eukaryota; kingdom Metazoa; phylum Arthropoda; class Insecta; order Hemiptera; family Cicadellidae; genus Homalodisca; species Homalodisca vitripennis. Next base: position 131,624,088 of record NC_060209.1, on the reverse strand, counting down.
TAAAATACGTTTGAATAATACAAATTAAGACGCATTTTCACGATACAGACAAATTTACACAAACATATCTAACTGCAGTATAATCAGATAACTATTTATGCAATATTTACTGCTAACTACCCATATATGCGGACCAAATTATTCATGTTATGTTTTTTAACTCTGTAGTATTCACATTGTATTATATCTGTAATGAGTGTTCATTGATCTTTTTATTTATCACGTTTTCTTTTATGCTTTGTTTGGAGTAAAAGGTCACCCAAGCTTACCAAATCACAACCGGTTATTTCTTTCATTTTTAAAGAAACAAAACATTATTATTGTAATGAGGTACCGGCATAATACTATCAACATCCAAAGCCTGCTCTGTCTGTACTGGGGGGAATATTTAGAAAGATTTCTAATTAATATTGTTTAAGTATTTCCTTCCCCTTCTTTACTGTTTTAATCTCATATCTCTCTCAGGAAGGAACGTATTTTAATTGAGATTGTAAACATTATGAACTAATGCACGATTATTAATTCATAATCTTTGGTGTCATATACAGAATTCAGAGTTAGTAGTAATATGAACTAGTCAAAATATGCGCATTTCAAATTCGACTCCAGGCGGTGACTAGCCATACATAAGTCATAAGCCCGAGCCGTCCAGTTGGGGAACCCTCAGGGCTACCATCTGTTGCTACCCATTTTGGAGGACGTCAAGTTGAACCTTGAAAGTGCTATAGTTCCTTACACCATCTGTCAAAAGTTTCCTTGAAATATGTTGCGCTATTCAGTCGATTAATTTCAACAGTATTAATTATTAATAATAATCAATACTGTTGAAATAATAATAATGTTGAATAATAATAAGCGACTTAATACAATTCAGCTGCTTAAATTACATGAATGATGTACTACTCCTAGCTTTTAGTGATTAAACTATGTTAAACAAGCCAAAGCATTATTACACACTAAATATTCTTTCCATTATAATGAGAGATCAACCGTTACTTAATATAAACTCACTGCCGTGGTATCAGCATAGTCATTAAATATATCTTATCTATTTATTCGTAAATTACACATTAAAATTCTACTTCATATTCTATATTTACGCTAAACCACATTGAGATGTCCGTTATTAGTGAAACATTAGTGATTGGTGACTCGAAACAAAATCAGATCATCAGATGTATCAGATGCCAAGCTTTTCTAAGGCATTCTTGACGTCAACGATACTTAAGCTCGTAGCTTTTAACAGGACCGTCATGGGCAACGAACTTCTTACCGCAAGATTTTTAAAATATTCCAGGTTTGAGTAAATAGTGCTATGAGGATTTTCAATTTTCCAACTCGTCTTCTCTCACTGCAAGCATAGAAGCTCAGGACCTACGACAGGAAAGATGCCAAAATATCCTTTTGAACTGTGACAAATCCTCAAACTAATTGTTAAGAAAGAGTAGGCCACCCCCTGTCTTCCAAAGACTCTGGAGAATATATTTGTTGGGAGAGACATCTTTTGGAGCGTCTTAAGTAAATCAGCATGCAAACATTGTAGGGAAATGTGCGAGTGTGAGCATCAATAAATGTGCAGAACAGGGAAAGCGCTTGCAGCACAAAAATTTGCGATAGTTCTTTTTTGGACATTGAAGGGGCTTTTAACCACTCTGACATTAAGGCAGTTGTTGATGCGGCCTTGGGGAACTGTGTTGATAGTAAGATTTAAGGGTCTGGAGAAGACCCTTGCTAATGGATAGGATGGTGACCACCACTCTTCTGGGAGCTAGGATCAGTGCAAGGATAATTAGGGATAGTTTCCAGGATGATGTCCTTTCTCTTCTCTTGCGGAACCCGATTGTATACGACCTGCTAAATCTACTGAACCGCAATGGTGTCTTCGCACATCGTTACACAAATGACATTGTTTTTCTTGTGACTGATACTTACACCAGTCACAGTGATAAGCAATGTAACATTTATCATGGTATGAAACTAGTGTGATGGGTTTAGTCTTAACGTTAATCCGACCAAGGCCACCGCTTTCGCTTTTACGAGGGTGCGACAGTTGGGAGATCGCGGGTCCTTTCTTATTGTGTTAAGTGTTCCATTACTTAATTCCGTGGCACTCACTGTGGCACGTGTTACAAAAGCTAGACGATTGTTATTTTCTGTGGTTAGGGGCGGAATGGCGAAACCGGGAAGTCATAACTGTAATCTGATCCCTCTGATTTTGCAGGAACAGATTAGAGAGGTCGAACATATAATTCAGCAAAGCTTTAAATAACACTATTTGACTCGTTCCACAGGTGGAGGGTTATGAATAAAAGTTAAATAGTAATTGATGATCAAGTAAACAAATATAATTTTCCAGGTTAAATTTTCCTATATTTTATTATATATAAATTAAATTACTAATGAAACAGTAAGGAACTGCTGTTACCTCCTACGTTTCATCAAGATGTTCTTTTAAAGTGTGTGATATATGCAATAATGTAACGTCAATGTGAAAATTTCGTTAGTATTTCTGGTTATTGCGAAGGACGCAGGATGAAGAAAACTCCAAGGCCGGGAGGTGAATGTGTCATTTGTGTCCTACACTTTTCAGTCAACGCCATGTGAGTGTTAAGAATGTGACTTTCCTGCCAGATCCGGACTAGCTGCAACCAGTGCGCGGTCAATACAATGAGTACTGTGATTTTAAAATTCCAACTCACAGCGGAACATTTAACAGAATTTGTTATGGAATATAAGAAAAAAATTAAAATTTATATAAACCATAAAAAAGTCAGAGAAATTATCTATTCTGTATATTGATACCAAGTTCATAACACAGCTAAATTAGATAAAATGAGTTAATGGTAACTTAGGACAACATCTAAGTTTTAAATTATAAGCTATGTAGGCCGATAAATAAATAAGTACATAATGTGCACAAATCTGTTAATGAGATAATAATTCGTTATTATTGCAGAAGGACAGTTTCATAGCAGAATTCAAATTACTGATTGATATATAAGTTTGTTCTTGGACAATTTTTGAAGAAGAATAAAAGACAAATATCATAAACTGTATGTAAAATAAATAATATTTTTATATTTGCAAAGATGGTAAAATTTTTGTTTTACTCATTAATACTAAGAAGTGTATGATCCCATAATCGTGCCAAGTGGGAATTGAGCTCTAAGCCCTATTTCAGGGACTGCAGAATAAAATAACAAACGTATTTTTCTGCATACTTGGGATATCCTATCTTTAACCGGTTCAAGCGGTAATTGTTTGAGATAAAAAGGTGTAGCATGATTAAGCCTGGTTTCCGCCAACATGTAGGGGATAAAGAAACTGTTAATCACTTATATTGTGGTTTACACGTATCCTCTGGAGTGACGTACACCATTATTGAACTCAGTGTTGCCCATATAGAAATAAGGTTTCAAGCAAAATTTCAAGTCTGCAGGTCATTTTGATATATCGTGTGGACAGGCAGAAAGATATATGGACATGTAAATTTTCCAGACTCGAGTTTCATGCTTCAATAAAGCTCAGCCAATCAAAAGATCAACTTTTAAATTTATTTGGTAAAAATCAATATTCCCTTCATTTGTAAATTGAAATAATATTAAAGCTTCATACTTATCATTATGGGAGGAGTAGGTTTTCCATCCCTTTTCAAAAGTTAATTTTTTTAGAAAGGTAAAATAGGAAACCAGCAAATGAATCCATAAAACTACCCTTCTACCTTTGTTAAAGAAAACAAATCTCGTTTATCATGATTATAAGCATTAATATATTAAATGTGTGTGTATATATATATATATATATATATATATATATATATATATATATATATATATATATATATATATACACATTAACATATACAGGGTGATTCATGAAGTTCTCCCCCCACTTCTACAGCACATTGTACTAGTAAAAATAATGAAAAAATGTTATATAAACATAGGTCCGAAAACGCTTCGTTAGCGAGTTACAGCTAGCGAAAGATTTCGGCTGAATTCCTGGGTGAAGAGTAAAATAAAGCCATACTGAACTTTTGGAAAGGTTAATTAAGTAAGAAATATCGTGGATTCTTATGTATTTTTACCTGATAAAGCTAATAAAATAGGTTACAGAACTGTACCTGTAGTAGTTTTTGAGGGACTCAGGGTTAAATGCAAAACATTGGAGCACGAAACAATGTTTTTTTAAGTTTGATGTACAATAACTTTGTTAAATTGGTAATAAATACATAAAATCAACAAACATTAATTGTAGAGAATTTAATTCTGAGAAAATTGATATAATCAAAGTCTAAAATAAAACAGAAATAAGTACCAAAAAATCGATTTTATTCAGTATAATACATTTACTAGCTGTAAAGAAATACCGTACGGTATTTAGTTAAAATAAAACAAAAACAAAATGTTTGTGCCTTAATGATGAGATAAATTGAGAAAACAAGATTAACTGTTAAATAAATTTGTTTGTAAATAAAAATATCATGTTTTATTACGTTGTATTTTTTTTTTTAATAAAAATTTACATCAAATGTTTGAAAATAAATGAAGCAAACATTTTCCCATTATTGTTTACTAATCATCGAAATGCAGTTTTTTGTTTTATTAATTTCTAAGTTTGTAACGCACGAATAACAGCTGATCAACAATGGTATTCTGTACTGTTACGTTAGAACTGTGTATTAGTGGTGTTTTGCGAGCTACAGCAGGAGATCGGGTTCTGTGAATCGTGTTATTAAATGCAATTTTTCTGTGAGTTATAATTCGATTGTTTATTCAGCGAAAAAATGCCTCATCCACGATATTTCTTACTTAATTAACCTTTCCAAAAGTTCAGTATGGCTTTATTTTACTCTTTACCCAGGAATTCAGCCGAAATCTTTCGCTAGCTGTAACTCGCTAACGAAGCGTTTTCGGACCTATGTTTATATAACATTTTTTCATTATTTTTACTAGTAAAATGTGCTGTAGAAGTGGGGGAGAACTTCATGAATCACCCTGTATATGTGTGTGTATATGTATATATAATTTCAATAAATATTGAATCGCAAAGTACTTGCTCCGCCGGGACTCGAATCCGGATCTCTCACTTGCCGGGTGAATGTGCTACCATTATACCACAGAGCCCACACTTTTTACGATTCAATTATTATTTTGTATTTGGCCGTTTCTTTCACATATGTGTTTAAATAACCAAACTAACATATGATCGGAAGACCAAATACCTGTCAAATTACTTCTGTTTACATTCATTAAATTTGTATAAGTGGCAATAGCCTAATTTAATTTCAATAAATATTGAATTGCAAAAAGTATTTAAATATATAGTTTATTTTAGTTTTATCCCTCCTCCTCGATTTATATTCAAAATTTAATAAGACGTCCATTTTTATGTACACAAGAGTACAAGCTGTTTACTAATTACAATTAATTATTAAGTAATTGGGGGCATAATGTGTTTGAATGGCTACATATATATTATATCTGTGTGTGTGTGTGTGTGTGTGTGTGTGTGTGTGTGTGTGTGTGTGTGTGTGTGTGTGTTTTAATATGAGTTTACTTTATACTTTTATTATATTTTACATGTTGTACAAATTATAAAAATTTAATATTACAATAATAGTTTATATAAATAATATATAATGGCTATGTGGCTATGACATATAAGATTCTTAGATATAGTTTAAATCGTACTTTTACTTAATACGCCATACTGGTGAGCAAGTTTATTTGGAAGAAGACGATATTCATTAAAATTCAGATCAACGTAAGAATTCAGACGTATTCTATTCACAAAGAAACAATTGTGAACAATATGTACAATGTGAATCGATAAACGAAAAATGTAAATATATTACTTTGACAGGTTTGTTTTGTTTATTCTCCTTTGTATTAAAAATGAACAAAGGATTGATATCAATGCTAAGTCAATCCTTTCTCTGTCGTATCCTTGTTCCATTTACACTGTTAACTTCAGTTAGCAAGTGTATTAATTTCCATTAGTAATTGGCTGTCTGTAATAGTACCTTACAAATCTCTTATATTTACAATATTTTGATCTTAATGTTGAATTTCTTTCGCAGAACAATGTTGAAAATATTTTAAATTGTATACAATTTCAATTTTTTTAAACAAAAACATTATTGCTTATGCAATGTGTATAAAAAAATTATGATGATAAAGAGAATGCGTCCGGTGTGTAGGACAAAACTGCTATTAAAATATATTTTGTTCTTATTTACTTATATTTACAGCGGGGAACAAATTAATAGACCGTCAATACTCACAGTACACCTCTGGCAAGTGGGAAAGTTACGCATCTTCATCGACTCCTGCAGTCTGTTCAATCAGATACCAACATTCGATCATTCAAATAATGCCGCTTTACCAATCTTCTGCTTTCTTAGATTTTAGGTCTTCCCTCTGCATTATATATAGAGAACCAATCCCAGACTTCAACCAAAGACTCCTCTCTGGATAATAGTCTGGTCAGAGCCAAGGAATGGCTATATTTTTGTGTGTTATTCTTCGTACAACCATCTCCAGGAGAATAAAGCATGTCTGGAGTCGTATCGTTCTGAATCTCCGTATAATCACTACAAATCTAAGTGGATAAGTTCAGAAATTGGCCAAATCCAAGCAGATAAGTTCAAAACTTACAATGGCTAGTGAGGAACTCAATAAGGCAATATTCACTTCCAAATCTCATCGTTAGACATACTAATACTTCAACTAGCCTGGCGGTTTAAGAATTCGTGTCACTTCCTACCATAGTTTTTGCCAATTCTCTGCATAGTAAAAACTCGAAATTTAAGCACTTGGTGTTTTCCGTCCAATCAGTGACCTAGTTTCACTGACCGGGTTATTCAGTAAAACTTAATATTCCTCTCAAGTAAGCAAGCACGTTCCAAAAATAATCTATACTTATGAAACAAATAAAGTTGTCAAATTTTATATTCGAAATTTTACGTCGATCTTACACTTCCTTAATCCCTTAATTTTTAAATAGTTGTAATCGCAAAAGGAAATACTAAATGCTGTATTTTTATAGCACTTAAAAGCATAATATTTATTCGTATATGACGCCAATAAAATTGTGCATCAATAGAATCTCCTGCCCCTTTAAAATAAAGTAATCACTCTTTATGGAATATTCTAGCATACAGTAGGTTGCCCTACAATACAGTAATATGCAGGCCTATAAATCAATTAAATTTACAAATGCGTATATTTTAGGGGGAAGCTTAAACATAGGTAAAAGAATAAACTTTGAAAATGATAAAATAATTATTTATTTTAGAAATAAAGTGTATATATATATATATATATATATATATATATATATATATATTATCCTCATAACATTTTGAATAGTAATCTAAAAAATAAGACAAATCCAATTTTAGAAAAAATTACAATATTAAATACAGATTACTAATAAGAAAATTACAACTGTGTCATTTAAATTTAACATATGTTTAAAAGGTCCACATGTGTATATCTAATTGTTTATTATTTATTTGTTTATTTAGAGGTTAATGTACACTGATGATGGTTAAAAACCGAAACACGTGTATGTGATAAAAAGTTTTTTAAAAAGGGTTTTAGTTACTTTCATTACATTAATGTATATAATAAAAAAACATAATCCAATAATAAAATAATCACACTGTTGATAATTATAACATTGGGTTATAATATTTATTCTTTACTAAAAGTTTCGAAACATTTAGTCTAGAAATGAACCTTATCTTAGCAGAGTATTATAAATATGGTTTATGGTATATTATATGGTTATTATATTTTAACCATCTGCATGTGCCAGAAAATTCGTTTGATCTACTTTGAGCCCAAGTAGTTCTATTATTGCGAATAAGAAACTCGATCATATTGATAGGAAGTACACTGTCTTAGAGTTAAAGCCTTCACAAATCTATTCTTTTGAGGGCAAGCAAATCGATGAGCATGGCACTTCTACGATCGATTTCAATGCTGTAAAAGAAGGCACACAAAGCTTCAGGTCAGCTCCAACATTTATATTTAGTTCGAAGGCAAATTTTACAGCATACAATACAAAACATTGTTTGAAATATTCCATCATCGTATAAGTACACAAGAGTTATCAATACAAATAGATTGAATCAATGCAATTGAATGGATTTAGTATCGGCTTAATGCACATCGTTGATCATTTATACATTTAGTATATTTTTTCTTTATGTTGTATTTGATATGCGTATAATTATTGAGTTACTGACTGAGATTTAGGGAAGCACATCACAAAAGTTCTTGGAAAAATTAATTTTCCAATGTTTGTCTATCCCCGCAATATCTCTCGAGCCAACTGAACTACAATCATAAAGCTTATTTCTATATAAACAACGTTGAATTCGATAATTAAACATTTCACTCCATGGGATTTGGCTGAGCGTTAGCGAAAATTTTTACATTAGCCTTACTATGGCAACGATAAACTTGCCGATTTAATTAATAGTAAAACAAGCATATAGCGACAAGTGTAGATATAGACTTAAATTATATATAAGAGATACAAAGTTAGCGAATCCTATCATTCGACACATAGTATGGCTTACTCCTTAATTACTTACAGTTTTTTACCTCTTTAAAAGTTTTCCTCTCAAGATCTCAAGACTAAAGATAAAAGTATAGGCCTTTATAAACAAGCTAAGTAAAATTATATTACATCCAAACATCTGACATAGTGACAGAATTAGGCTAACAAAATGAACTATAGATTTGAGATTTTTGCGTGCAATCCAAGCGAAATCTATTGCGTGACACGTGGTGTGCGCACTCAACCTGCCAAAGAGTATTAAAAGAAATTTATTTTTAGTAATTCCATCTTTGTAATAATCAAGTTGACAAAGACTTCTCACAGGATTACAATTTTTAATTATTAATTAGTTAAACAAAACTTTGAAAAATCTATTTCAATTATTTTTTTCTGGGATATATTTTACATGTATGCATATGAAGACTTCTTTTACATTTTAAAGAAATTGTAACGTAATTTTAATATACTTTAAAACACAAATGAGTGGTTTATCTCAGGTTACTGTAGGGGTTTGAGGTTACAGATCTTTCAGCGGTACCAGGTCCTTTCTGTTTGACACTCCTGGCTTCCTCACTGTAATCAATCAAAAATAGTCAATGGTGCTACACCTCAGGTTACTACAGGGGTTTGAGGAAGAGAGAGATCCTCCAGCTGTAACAGGTCCCTTCTGTCAGGTACTCTTGACCTCCTTGCTGTAATATATCACGTATGGTTAATGGTGCAACACCTCAGGGTACTACAGGGGTTTGAGGAAGAGAGAGATCCTCCAGCTGTAACAGGTCCCTTCTGTCAGGTACTCTTGACCTCCTTGCTGTAATATATCACGTATGGTTAATGGTGCAACACCTCAGGGTACTACAGGGGTTTGAGGAAGAGAGAGATCCTCCAGCTGTAACAGGTCCCTTCTGTCAGGTACTCTTGACCTCCTTGCTGTAATATATCACGTATGGTTAATGGTGCTACACCTCAGGTTACGATAGGGATTTGAGGAAGTGAGAGATCCTCCAGCTGTAACAGGTCCCTTCTGTCAGGTACTCTTGACCTCCTTGCTGTAATATATCACGTATGGTTAATGGTGCTACACCTCAGGTTACGATAGGGATTTGAGGAAGAGAGAGATCCTCCAGCTGTAACAGGTCCCTTCTGTCAGGTACTCTTGACCTCCTTGCTGTAATATATCACGTATGGTTAATGGTGCTACACCTCAGGTTACGATAGGGATTTGAGGAAGAGAGAGATCCTCCAGCTGTAACAGGTCCCTTCTGTCAGGTACTCTTGACCTCCTTGCTGTAATATATCACGTATGGTTAATGGTGCTACACCTCAGGTTACGATAGGGATTTGAGGAAGTGAGAGATCCTCCAGCTGTAACAGGTCCCTTCTGTCAGGTACTCTTGACCTCCTTGCTGTAATATATCACGTATGGTTAATGATGCTATACCTCAGGTTACTATAGGGGTTTGAGGAAGAGAGAGATCCTCCAGCTGTAACAGGTCCCTTCTGTCAGGTACTCTTGACCTCCTTGCTGTAATATATCACGTATGGTTAATGGTGCTACACCTCAGGGTACTACAGGGGTTTGAGGAAGAGAGAGATCCTCCAGCTGTAACAGGTCCCTTCTGTCAGGTACTCTTGACCTCCTTGCTGTAATATATCACGTATGGTTAATGGTGCAACACCTCAGGGTACTACAGGGGTTTGAGGAAGAGAGAGATCCTCCAGCTGTAACAGGTCCCTTCTGTCAGGTACTCTTGACCTCCTTGCTGTAATATATCACGTATGGTTAATGGTGCAACACCTCAGGGTACTACAGGGGTTTGAGGAAGAGAGAGATCCTCCAGCTGTAACAGGTCCCTTCTGTCAGGTACTCTTGACCTCCTTGCTGTAATATATCACGTATGGTTAATGGTGCTACACCTCAGGTTACGATAGGGATTTGAGGAAGAGAGAGATCCTCCAGCTGTAACAGGTCCCTTCTGTCAGGTACTCTTGACCTCCTTGCTGTAATATATCACGTATGGTTAATGGTGCTATACCTCAGGTTACTATAGGGGTTTGAGGAAGAGAGAGATCCTCCAGCTGTAACAGGTCCCTTCTGACAGGTACTCTTGACCTCCTTGCTGTAATATATCACGTATGGTTAATGGTGCAACACCTCAGGGTACTACAGGGGTTTGAGGAAGAGAGAGATCCTCCAGCTGTAACAGGTCCCTTCTGTCAGGTACTCTTGACCTCCTTGCTGTAATATATCACGTATGGGTAATGGTGCTACACCTCAGGTTACGATAGGGATTTGAGGAAGTGAGAGATCCTCCAGCTGTAACAGGTCCCTTCTGTCAGGTACTCTTGACCTCCTTGCTGTAATATATCACGTATGGTTAATGGTGCTATACCTCAGGTTACTATAGGGGTTTGAGGAAGAGAGAGATCCTCCAGCTGTAACAGGTCCCTTCTGACAGGTACTCTTGACCTCATTGCTGTAATATATCACGTATGGTTAATGGTGCTACACCTCAGGTTACTACAGGGGTTTGAGGAAGAGAGAGATCCTCCAGGTGTAACAGGTCCTTACTGTCAGGTACTCTTGACCTCCTTGCTGTAATATATCACGTATGGTTAATGGTGCTACACCTCAGGTTACTACAGGGGTTTGAGAAAGAGACAGATCCTCCAGCTGTAACAGCACGTCACTGCATGATACTCCTAATCTACTCCTCTAATCAATTACCTGTCAGTGAAGGTATATTTCAGTTTACTATATTGGTTTGAGGACAAGACATACACTCCAGCACTTATTGACCGATACCCTTGACCTCCTCCCTGTAATCAATCACATATGATCAGTGGAGGTGCACGTCGGGTTACTATAGGGGTTTTACTACAAGACAGATCCTCCAGTGTAACAATCACCTTACAGTGTGATACACCTGATCTCTCAGCACCTTCTTGTCTGATAGTGGAAACTCTTAACATCAAAATTAAGAAAATGTTACAATCGATAAAAGTTACAACTTTGAATTTTACATGTGCACTTTTTTATTATTTATAGTTGTACGCTTTCATTTTTTCAGTTATTTTTAACATAATATTTATATCTTATATTTCATACAAACGTAAATGGTAATACTTTGGAAAATAATATTTACGATAAGACTTAGATAATAATACTGTCAGAACAGCTTGCATTTGTTTTCTTCAAAGTGCTTTGTTTGTTGAACATCTGATGGGTATGAGACAGTTTTCTCGCATAAAATGTATTTTCTTATGGCTTTTATTTAGAGACCATCCTGTCCCTCTGAGGAAGATCGTACACAAATCTGGGGATTTATATTATCGTGATAAAAAGTGCAATATTATAAGGGGGTCACAAATCTTTAATACAGTTTTTTAATAATATGCAATAAATAAAACGGTGGTTCTTTGATGACAACTGGTTAAACGTTTGCAATAGAACATTTAAGAAGTTTCCTTAGTCTATCCCTACACGGTATAACTTTTACCTACCTTTCTGAAATCTTTTGTATGAATACATCCTCACAGAAACAAATATAAACAATTATTATTTCACAACGATTGATTTTACTAACGGATTCTTTCCAGCGGTCAATATTTTTACATACAGATAAATTTTGCAATAGATAAGCTATGTAAATTTCAATGCGCAACACGAATGTAATTGTTTAAACTAATTAACTAATCATCGTGCACTTTCATATTCTCTCCACAGTAGTATTTTCAACATATCTCAAATTTACATTTTGTACAATAATATGAGTTTTGTGCACATCTAAAAAACAAGCCCCTTTACCTCAAGAAAGTTTGTGTTTTGTTAATCAGGAAAACTAGAGTTATTGATCAAAGTTCTACCAAATAGAAAACACATGTACTAATCAAACAGGATACCGCCAGAATGCACTGCATTGATGCGCAGACACACAAATATTATTAGTTTCATATTAGTTTCTATAAAAAAGCATAGAAATGATTTAGATAAGATTTATCTAACTAAGCTATTATTATTAAATTTTGTTAATCTTCGTACTATACTCAATATGTACAATAACATGTATTATTCAGTTTCTGTTTGAATTCACCATTACTCTTATAACTCATTTCGAGCAAAATTTTGAATAACCAATGTGTGTCAACATATCAAATATCATCTAGCAGCCTCTGCCCTTTCCCTTTAACTGAAAATAAATGTGATCAGTATTGCATTTTAATAGGGATAATAATGTTAATAGATAAATTTATGGAAATGTGTAGTTCCATGTTTCCACTGCAGAGATTTTTATGTTATAATTTGTCAATAAAGGCATAATACCAAATCTATATTAATCATATTAAAGGTAGGTTAGCTTAGTTTGGCAACAGTAATTTTAATGTTTGTAATTTGAAAGACAGTCTTAAATAAAATTAATTATTTCTTTTTTATCGTTGCACAGACAAACAAGATTAGGCTAATATTTGAAAATTTTGTTTCCCCATTTTTACGTTCAAACAATAGGTAGATAAAACAAACTCGTATAACTTAGCAGAATTGTGTTCACTACTGAATTTATTTAAGTGATTATGCTAAAATGTGACTACGCTGAAATGATCACAGTAAATTAAATCTTTAGTTATTATTTTGATAATTTTAGGCACTGAAGATGTTAACGTACCTTTTACCAAGAATGATGTGTGATTTTCCAAAGCGTATTTCATACATTCGTAGATGTATTTGTATTGAACCTAAAAAATAAATAAAATTAGTACGCAACTCTTTCAATCAAACTTATAACTTGGCTAGTAACGTAAATTATTACAATTTGCTAGGAGACAAATACCCGTACCTAAATAAACCATATTAACAATCGAAACGTATTAAACTTTTACCTCAGTTGTATATTTAATTATGTTTTTATGCCATAAAAATCATCATTAAATATAAAACATAGTAATACATGTACCAATATAGATTTACTTTAGTTCCTGATTATCGCTGTCTGTTCCAATGTCAATTCTTGGATTTAAAAAATAAATGTATACTATAATCAAAACTGTTTGTTTGCCTCGAAATTATCAAGGTGAATTCTTTCCAAGTCTCTCTTGCCGCCTGGATCTATGAAATAGAGATCCTTTATATTCTGGAAAATCTCTGGTCACCGTGACCAAGTGACCTATTAGAAACTGCCATCTGATTCCATCAGCCGCAGGGATGTCTCTCGTACAACATAACCTCTAGAAGCTCGTAGTTTCCTACAGTAAATCACTTCTTGGAGTCCTAAGTTTTAGTTTTGGGTAGGGTACGATAAGCGGACCCGGTTTTTTATATCGAAATTAGCAAACTATATTACTTAATTAATCATAACCATCGATATAATCAATCGACACTGATTAATTATTTTGAACCATTAACTTAAATAATCTACATCAACAGCTGTAGATAATACTTTCAAATAATACTCGTAATATAGTTCAATTATTTATAAGTAACATTTTATTATTAAAAATGACAGTCAATTTTAGAAAACTAAACAACATTGCTTTGAAAGATGATAAGACATGTTTTTTTGTGACTTCAACATGTTGGACTCGTAACGAAAAACCCATTATGTGAAATTTGTGGGAAAGAAACAACTGTAACTGTGAGAGGAGCAAATATGGTCGTCTTCAGTTTTCCTAATGTTGGTTATAATAATTTGTTTGATTACTGTAAATATTAAATTCATAATTTAATTTAAAACATATGATTTTTATTGAGGACTATAGATACTTTTATATCGATTGATAGTGTAGGATTTGGGGTGCGAATATTAGGTATCGATGATTCATTCTTCTATATAAAAAACCGGGTCCGCTTATCTTATCCTACCCTTAGTTTTTTCTCCTGAATCCGAATTAGTGTCTATTATTTAATAAAATCAGGTAAGTTTTCATTGGGGTTTTGTTATTTAACTATTTGTTATTTTGTTGTTAACAGTCGTTCTGATATTTATTTTTATATCGTTATAATTCATCGTGTTATTGGTTCTAATATCAATTTTAATATCAGTCTATAGTTTATCTTGTTATTATATTGTAATTAATGGTGTTGCCGTTGAAATTAAATAAATTAATAAAAATTATAAGATCTAGTCTCTTAAAATATTTGTTCTCTCAAAGATGTATTATCTTGAACAATGTAGCCACTCTAAGTTATGTAGGGCCACTAAGCCTTCAGAATCACCTTGCCCTCTGGAAGTCTTCAGTCCTTGGAATTCCCGGGCCTATGGAGATATCTTCTAAGCCTTTTATGTCCGGCCACTGGAAACCGTTGTTTTATGGAGCATTTCTTTGAGGTCTTATGGTTTCCGGAAGATCCCGGTTTCAAACACTACCGAAGTTCTAAGAAAAACTGACCTAAGGAAGTACTGAGCTTCTAGCAATATCAGCCCCTAAGACCACAATATAGTTTTAGTCTGAATCCACCAGGTTACACTTGAGTTCTATCATTTTCTGGCTCCAGTCGGTACCTGAGGTTTCATTGCCTTTTTCACTATCCTACTGGCTTGTAATGTTATACTGTACATTAAGTTTGATTATTTCTTACTACAATCTCCCCAACCTAAACTAAGTCACTACAACCTGTTTGCCCAATAAATGAGTGCCTATTATGAACATTCGACACAAAGGAATCTACCAATTTTACCAAAGAAATATACTAATTTTGATAAGTCTTGCAGGGCAGTTGTTATATGGGAAATAATTGTTCCTGAATTTCCATCAATGTGCACCAAAAGCAATCAACTGAGTATTTTATCAACTCAGTGTGATGTAATCTAATATATATACAACCGCATGTGTAACTGACTGACTGACTCACTCACTCACTCACGTATACTAATTCTAACCTACTTCCAGATGAGTTAGAGACTTGAAATTTGGTACACAGATAGCTTTCCACGTGTAACCACCAGGAAAAATCCCGAAAAGTGAGAATTTTTCATTTTCAAACCCCTCAAAAAAATTCCCAAAAAATCGCGCATTCTTCACCCCTGCAGGCATTTTTTTGTAAGCCCGATAGCGGGCGAACCGTTGGAGCTAGCTCGGATCTGACGGAAAATTCATGGTCAGGAATGAAGTGAACTACAAAAAAGGTCTAATGACTTTTTGCTCTATCTTCCATGGTTAAGCGACAAAACGCTCGAACATTTGAAATTCCAGAGATTTTTTCGATAAAAATATAATGTTTCAAGCCCGATAGCGGCCGAACCGTTGGTCGTAGCTCAAATCTGATTGACCCATCAAATTAGCAAATTGCGCGATCTACAGAAAAGGTCCAGTAATCTTTTGCCCTATCTCGATTGGTTTGGCCGAAAAAACGTGATTATGTACAATTTTGTTGTAACTTTTACGCGAAACTTTTGTTTTTGGGGTCGATAGCGGCGAAACCATTGGTCGGAGGTCAAAATAAGACTAACGTTTTATTTAGGAAATAAGATGACCTACAAAAAAGGTCCAGTGACTTTTTACTATATTTCCCTTAGTTTGACCGCAAAACGCGATTAAGTGAAAATATTGGACATTTTCGCCTAAAAATTTACATTCCGGGGCTTGATAGCGGCTAAACGGTTGGTCGTAACTCAAAACAAATTTTAAACGGGATTTTAGGAAATCACGTGATCTACAGAAAAGGTTCAGTGACTTCGGGAGTTGGCTGAGCGTTAGCTAAGCGTCAATAGTAGATAGGGACAGAGGAATATTTATTATGTTCACAGACACAATACCCTCTAAAAAAGGCCCAAGTGTGTCATTAACCCCCGGTAATATTAACCCCCCCCCGGGGATTTTCCTGGTATGACCTGATAACCTCCTGTACAATTCAACCCCCTGATGTGTTAACCCCCCTGGTAACATTAAACCCCCCCAGGGAATTTCCTGCCATGACCTCATGTCCGAATTTTACAGTCACCAAATCTCTTAACCCCCCCCCCCTGGGAAGATCCTGGTATGACCAGATAACCCCTGGAGACTTATCCCCCGGTAACGTTAACCCCCCCTGGGAATTTGTTCATATGACCAGACAATATCCTGACGAAATTAAACCCCCTCTTGTCTTAACCTCCTTAACATTAATCACCCACCCAGGGAATTTCTCGCCTTGACTAGATAGTCTCCTGGTGATATTAAACCCCCTGTTCGACTTAAAATACTGCCTTGAGGTCGGTTTTTATTATGTTTATACTAAACAATTCAAGATAGCTGACCCGTGCAGACTTTTCTCCCGAGCTCATTTCTGGCTAAACCATAGGTCGTAGATCAGATCTGAGGGCACAATCGAAAGACAAAATTAAATTTTCGACAAGAAATGTGCAGTCACTTTTTGTCGTATCTCTAACGGTTATCTAATATATATACAACCGCATGTGTAACTGACTGACTGACTGACTCACGTATACTAATTCTATCCTACTTCCAGATGAGTTAGAGACTTGAAATTTGGTACACAGATAGCTTTCCACGTGTAACCACCAGGAAAATCCCGAAAAGTGAGAATTTTTCATTTTCAACCCCTCAAAAAAAAATTCCCAAAAAATCCGCGCATTCTTCACCCCTGCAGGCATTTTTTTGTAAGCCGATAGCGGGCGAACCGTTGGAGCTAGCTCGGATCTGACGGAAAAATTCAATGGTCAGGAATGAAGTGAACTACAAAAAAGGTCTAATGACTTTTTGCTCTATCTTCCATGGTTAAGCGACAAAACGCTCGAACATTTGAAATTCCAGAGATTTTTTCGATAAAAATAATGTTTCAAGCCCGATAGCGGCCGAACCGTTGGTCGTAGCTCAAATCTGATTGACCCCATCAAAATTAGCAAATCGCGCGATCTACAGAAAAGGTCAAGTAATATTTTGCCCTATCTCTATTGGTTTGGCCGAAAAACGTGATTATGTGCAATTTGTTTGTAATATTTACGTGAAAAGTCTGTTTTTGAGGTCGATAGCGGCGAAACCATTGGTCGGAGGGCAAAATAAACCAAAGGTTAGATATAGGAAATGAAGTGATCTACATAAAAGGTCTAGTGACTTTTTGCTCTATCTCCATTAATTTGGCCGCAAAATTGCGATTAAGTGAAAAGATTTGGAAATTTTCGCCTACAAATTTGCATTCTCCGGGCTTGATAGCGGCTAAACGGTTGGTCGTAGCTCAAAACAAAATTCCATCGGGATTTAGCAAATAATGTGATCTACAAAAAAGGCTCAGTAACATTTTGCCCTATCCTCAACGGTTTGGCCTCATAACGCGTTTTAAAGTATTGATTTTTATGTTTTACGTGATAATTTTTTAGACTGCCCAGTGCAGTCTTTTGTCCTATACTCTGTACTGCCTAAATCATAGGTCGTAGCTTAAATCTGATGGCATAATCGAAAGAAAAAATTCAAATTTTCGACAAGAAAGGTCCAGGCACTTTTTCTCGTATCTCTAACGGTTATCCTATATTATATACAGCCGCATGTGTAAACCTGACTGACTGACTGACTGACATATAGGTGATACAAATTCTAACATAGTTCTAGAAGTGCTGGAAACGTGAAATTTTGCACGCACGTCGCACGTATCTTCAAACCTCCGGGAAAAGTCTGAAAACCGGATTTTTTTACTTTTTGAACCCCTCAAAAAATTCCCGAACGGACCCCCTGTTTTGCCCCCTCAGGCTTTCCTTTGAAGCCCTATAGCGGGCGAACCGTTGGAGCTAGCTTCGTATCAGGAATGAAGTGAACTACAAAAAAAGGTCTAGTGAGTTTTTGCTCTAACTCCATCGGTTCGGCCGCAAAACGCGATTAGATTAAAAATATTTGGAAATTTTCGCCTAAAAATTTACCTTTCGGGGCTCGATAGCGTCTAAACGGTTGGTCGTAGCTCAAAACAAATTTTCAATGGGATTTAGTAAATGGCGTGATCTACAAAAAAGGTTCTATAACTTTTTGCCCCTACCCTCAATGGGTTTGGCCGCATAACGCGTTTTAAAGTATTAATTTTCTAAGTTTTACGTGAGATTTTGTTTTCTGGGTTTTATTGCGGCCAAACTCCTAACTGTAGCACAGATTAAAAATTTGATTTTATTACTAATTAAGCGATCTACAAAAAAGGTCCAGTGACATTTTGCTCTATCTCCATTGGTTCGGCTAATAAATGTAAATATTTCGTAATTTCTTTTTAATAACTTTGTTTCTAGAGTCGATAGCGGCAAAACGGTTAGTTCTAGCTTAAATGTAAAAAACTTTAATGACTAACAATTGATGGGATCTACAAAAAAAGTAATGTACCTATTTCTTGTATGTCCTTTAATCAGCCAGAAACACGTTATAAATAGCTAAATATTTGTCGTAGATTGGCAATTTTTGGAGTTTTTAAATTATATTTTCTAATATTTGTGTAATTCATTCCAGATTCAGTTTGCACTTGCTTTGCTACGTTTAACGAGTGAATACAACTCCACATTATAAACTGGCTGAGCGTTAGCTAAGCGTCAATAGTAGATAGGGACAGAGAAATTTTTATTATGTTCACAGACACAACACCCTCTAAAATAGGCCTAATTGTGTCATTAACCCCCGGTAATATTAACCCCCCCTCGGGATTTCCTGGTATGACCTGATAACCTCCTGAGTAAATTAAACCCCCTGATGTGTTAAACCCCCCTGGTAACATTAAACCCCCCCAGGGAATTTTATGGCATGGACCTCATGTCCGAATTTTAACAATCACCAAATCTCTTTAACCCACCCTTGGAAAGTTCCTGGTATGACCAGATAGCCCCCCTGATGTCTTAACCTCTGGTAACATTAAAAATCTCCCCCCAGGGAATTACCTGGCATGACCTCATGTCCAAATTTTAACAATCACCAAATCCCTCTTATCCCCGAATATGCAAGCGTAAATTTTAATCGCTTATCCCCGAATTTGGCTAATACCCAAATGGGGGCCTGGGGGCGTAGCCCCCAGCGAGCCGAAGGCGAGTATATTACTACTACTATACTTTAAATAAATGGTTAAACTTAATTTATATTCTGATGATTATAGCTAGAAATAATAAATAACTCAGTATGATACAAATGTGAACTTTAATGATGATAAATTAATTTACATACAGGTTTGAATTTTGAAACAAGATGGAGGATACAATAATGGTAAATTTTTAAATACAGTTCTTAAATTTTAGGGCAGGGTGGTCGTGCTGGCTTAATGAAATAGAAATATTAGCTATTGTTTTTAATAAAAGATATTGTAATTTGAAAAATAATTGTGTTAAATTTTTAATTATATTAATTTTGAATTGTTAGCCAAATCGAATGTTCCTGGGTTTTATTTTCTTCCAATGGATCACTGTTAAACTTAAAAGGAAATTTCTCACCCAATGTCTGTCTTCTGCTTCTCTGTACTTCAGTGATAAGAGGAATTTAATAAATTAATCTTTCTTTTGAATCAAATACTGCTGAATAAAATGTAACCAGTTTATTTATTTAATATAATAATCTTGCTTCACTTCTTCTATATCCCTCTCTCCTCTAAACTTTTAAACCTCTGCTCTCTTCACTCTTCAACAATCATCCCTGCACACTGTATCACTGACTTTAGTTTACTTTATAACTTTTGAGTTTTATATGTAATAAGGTGAATTTTGATTAATTTTGATATATTTAATTTTGTATTTATTATGGTTTGTATTAAAATTTGAAACAATTTATAAATAATTATTCCTTAATTATTTAATTATTATTACTAGTAAATTTCTAAATTAAATTAAGTATTCATATGAATGTGAGATGGGTGTATGAAATGAGTCATTACAATGAATAGTTACAGTTTAAAATTAAATCATTACGTGATTGAGTTTGTTTGTTTTGTTTACATGTCTTAGGTTTAACTTAAATGTCATTTCAAACTCTCATATTCATATAAATATTATCCATTTCATATGTTTACTAACCTCTGTTTGCACCATACAACACCTCTGCTTCCTTATCTTTTGAACTATGTCAAATATGTTGAGTGTGCAGTTCCACTTTTTTATCAACCTCATTAGGGCGTCAAGGGCTATAAATGTACCTGTTCTGCCAACACCTGCGCTAGAATCATTTATACAAAAGGATAATTACATATAATGTTTGAGTAGCTGCTTCCCGTTTTAAATTTCTTACATGTTTAAATTTGTGAGGATTACTTACCAACAGTGTACAACCATATAGTGCTTTTTGCCTTTTTTTCGTTTGCTCATGCGTTGCACAGCGTTGACAAACTTCACCATTACGTCTGGTGATTCTGGCACTCCAAATTCGGGCCATCCAATGAAGAGAAACTGTTTCACCTTCAGTAAAACACCCGCCTACAACATGTTTAAAAATATATTAAAATTCATCGGGTCAAAGATGTTTTAATGTTTTCTCATTAACACGATACCTGCGGCAGACATGAGTGTTGGTGTTTGAATTAGTTCGTCTTGTTAATGAATCGGTATATACGAGAAGTTTACCAGTACATGGTCGTGCCTCCAGAAGAAGCTAGCTACAATAAATAAAGTCACAGTACCTTACAATTATCACATTTTTTTCATAGAATATTTGATCATTCGAGTTTCAGGTTTCGGTATCTTTTCTTCAGATTTCTTCACCCTGTTGGAATAAAAAACCTATTAAAGACACGTTTGGTAATATATACAAAATTTTCCACCTTCCAAAAAATAAACTAGGGGCGATGAAAGCTGATCTAGCATTTTTCACTGTGGCGAGGAAAGCCTTTTACTACTATTCGTAATTATTGGCTAAATTAAATTAAGTACAAACCAAATAGTCCAGCAATAAGCACTTTTCTGGCATGAATATTCCAAGCAACAAATTTTGCTCAATAACGGGGAATAAAAAGTGTGTACAGAAAGTTCAAAGAGTAACGGGGAATCAATAGACCCTATAAGTGGTAATGCCACTAACCATCTTTAAATTGAAGTCCACGACAAGTAACGCCACATCTCAGAAGAGTATATTTGAAGATGCTGTTTCTTTACAACCTCTTAGTATATTTTAGTCATGTAGGCCTACACTGAAATCAATCCCAGCATTAAAACTCTGTCTCAATGTTAGCAGTGCTAGAGTGACTCTCGTTATCAAGCTTTTGAGCAACATTTAATGAATAAACCAGAAGTTATGCAACTTCTTTGGTTTTTACCGATAAGATAACAAACACTTGAAACAACATATCATCAAAACACCATTGGTGTATGTCGATTACGCTCGTCACCCGTAGAGTATGAGATGCTGATGATTTATGAACCTTGGTAAAACGTCGCGTCGGTTAGTTCAGCATTATTGGGAAATGTATACCAAAAATAATTCTACTAACTTAAATATTAGTAAATTAGCCACCATATCGAAGAACTAAGTAAAATACAAATGTTTACAATGGATGCCGCACTGCAGAGACATAACGCCACTATGTCCAAGTGCAGGCGAGGCTGGACATAGTAGTTCACATTACAATAAAATACTTTAAATTCCATACGTCTCCCTGGAGGAAATAGGTTATAAATTACCTCGGCAATAATGTCAAATCCAAGTCAAGACCAAAAAAGTTGGATCGAGTCATTTATTTTACTTTCATTGGATTCCAAACTCACAACACTAGGCACCTTTTAGAACCAGTAGCACCGGATTGTATCAAACTGATCATGATTGAATTTACAAACGAATGACAAACAAAAGGAAGCTTCTGGACTTCCAGTTCCACTGGATTTCATAAAAATGTCTTGATGTACTTCCGTAGGACAAAAGGAACTTTTGGATCTATAATACCAAACAGTTACTAGTGGCAGCACCTAAAGTTGCACCAAGAAGCAGGATACCGTATGTGGTACGGTGGCTAAGCGTCGAGACATGCAGGGACTGTTTGGGTCAGATAATCTGTTCACTCTCAAGCGCGACATTCCTGTCAGTTAAAATGATGAAATTTATTTTTAATTTGGAAAGATTTTTTAACATGTTCACATTATATTCACCATTGTTTAAATAACGTTCCCGAAGAAAATTTATGACATCCCATTAGGCAATTAAATTATTAGCCTAAATTTAGAACGTTTTATAATCAATTAGGCCCAAAAAAAACATGTGAAGGTTTTATATATGTAAAAGCGATGCTTCTACAGTAACTATATGGGTTATAACTTCAGAGAGTAGCATCTTGGCTATTTTATTTATTTCTGACTTTAAAATATTACATTTTGTATTTAATATAATTTAAGAAAGTTAAACGCTTTTAATATTATTTCATAATAACCTTAATTTTTTAAATAACAAAAGTTTCAATACCACCCCTCTCCCCAGGTCATACTTTCTATACGTAATGTAAAATATTCTAAAGGTCTTCCCTTCTACCGATTTTCTTTAGGCCTAATTTTAAGACGTCCCGTAATATTCTGGAACAAATTTAAAGCAAACCTCGTTGAATAATTAAATAAAATATATTTTTCTTCCCTTCAGAAATGGTATCTTAAAGGGGCTGTTAGCGGAAACCAGTTGTAACTCCGTCCTCTTCACTTCTGTTCAGCAATACACAAAATATTACTTCAAGGATTTTCTCTCAATCGTCAATCCTTCCTGGAGACTCTTATAATTTAACTACAACACCGATTCCACAAATTGAGCTGTATAACATGAGCTGTAACATAACAAGTTGTATCCATCTATTATCAAATTAAAACGTTTCTACTTTGTAATATACTAATATTCATGTCATATTTACCTTATCAGCAAGAATGGTTATAACGATATAATTTAACTACAACACCGATTCCACAAATTGAGCTGTACAACATGAGCTGTAACATAACAAGTTGTATCCATCTATTATCAAATTAAAACGTTTCTACTTTGTAATATATACTACTATTCATGTCATATTTACCTTATCAGCAAGAATGGTTATAACGATATAATTTAACTACAACACCGATTCCACAAATTGAGCTGTACAACATGAGCTGTAACATAACAAGTTGTATCCATCTATTATCAAATTAAAACGTTTCTACTTTGTAATATACTACTATTCATGTCATATTTACCTTATCAGCAAGAATAGTTATAACGATATAATTTAACTACAACACCGATTCCACAAATTGAGCTGTATAACATGAGCTGTAACATAACAAGTTGTATCCATCTATTATCAAATTAAAACGTTTCTACTTTGTAATATACTACTATTCATGTCATATTTACCTTATCAGCAAGAATAGTTATAACGATATAATTTAACTACAACACCGATTCCACAAATTGAGCTGTACAACATGAGCTGTAACATAACAAGTT
The DNA here is from genome assembly GCF_021130785.1 of Homalodisca vitripennis. Taxonomy (NCBI): domain Eukaryota; kingdom Metazoa; phylum Arthropoda; class Insecta; order Hemiptera; family Cicadellidae; genus Homalodisca; species Homalodisca vitripennis. The sequence continues at coordinate 131,600,184 of NC_060209.1, read as the reverse complement.
GTATCCATCTATTATCAAATTAAAACGTTTCTACTTTGTAATATACTACTATTCATGTCATATTTACCTTATCAGCAAGAATGGTTCTAACTATATAATTCGAGAACTCTTCTTCCTTATAACACGTAATGACAATATTGTCGTACATGACAACTTCTTTCAGCCTTGGATAGTAAATAAAGCCTTCCTACGAACAAAGAGAATTTATTTTAAATGGAAATTATATTAGACAAACTGTATAGCTAATGATTTAATTTCATCTATAAACTTTTGACATTATTATGTAAGGCTCTACTTTCCATTTAACCTTACTGTACTCTTTTCAGTCATCCAAAATTAAATTTTGTTTATTATAGTTTTGGAAGGATAGTCACCCGCTATGGGTTGGTAAACACCAATTAAACAATATAATTTCTATATACTATATTAGTACTTAAATTCTCCATTTTGAATGGACAACTAAATATTTTAAATTGAATTTGACTGTTTACTACTTCTGGGTATTCGTGGGTCACATTATTTCGTGGGTATGATGAATGGTTGAAGGATAACTTTTATATACTGATGAGACATTTGCATCTAATCGGCGAATTTCAGCCTGACAAGTGACGGTATTAACCTCGGTTACAAACACAATATTGGATTGGTAAATATAAATTACAATTTTAAATTATCCAATTTAGGGAAAAAAATTATATCCATTCAATCAATTACTTTGAATTGATTGGTACGATTCAGTGAAGCTTTTCGTTCAGCTATTTCTCTATACTACTTAAATACTCTACATTATTTCCACATAAAATTACTACTGAATGCATAGTTTATAATTAATTGTTAAATGTATTTTACAAATCTTTATCATTAATAGAGACATTTTATTTTTAAATTCAGCGGATGGTTTTGGTTATAATATTGAAAAAGGTTTGATATCAGTAATAAAACTTACCCTTTCTAGTTCAAATTGCATACAAAGCATTACAATCAGGTTGACACGAAACTGGAAAATCATTTTCCAGAAGTCTCCGCAGGTGGTCGCTGTAGGTGCCTGACAAGCTATGTAATTTACTGGCTTAGCTTCTTGTAACTGTAGGCAAAAAATAATTGAGTATTACAGTAATTTGGGTAAGATCGTTAATTACATTTGAATCCTCCTTTATTATTTCGGAAATGTGTCTGAACTTAACTAAAGTGCTTAACTAAATCCAATAACTAAATCAAGTCCATTTAGGCAAGTAAAGTCTTTTAAGATGTTTTATACAAAAAAATCAATATATTTTATTTAAATATTTTCAGTCATTTTCTATAAACTAACACAACGCAAGTGATTTCTTTTGACTCACAAATATAAGGCCCTTTAACAAATTTAACATAACTTATGATAATACTATACGAACCTTGATATGAGAAGCATTGATATAATCGTCTTTATGATCTCCTTTCAGTATTACCCGAGTTACATCATCTAAAAAATAAAAATTGTTATATTTAATTAATAAAAGCCTTAGAATGAATTAAGTAATTAGATATGTTGTTCAGTGAATTCTAGGAAGTGCTTGGTAGTTTATACTTGACCATACACACATTTTAAGTTCCAAGCCTGGCTGATCGGATGCTGACCCCTTACCTTAATAGACATAAGATTGGGATAAATTCACTGCTGAAGTAAAAAAACGAGAAATAGCGTCAGCATACTGAGTGAAAGACTTCAACGACGACAACCAAATGTAATCGTTGAACATGTACTTTTATAAAACTAACTCTTGTCTATGTAGAAAATAAGTTTTATAGTTTAAGTTATTAAATTATATTTCAAATCTGCAGATTCAATTTTATCAAGATCTTGCTACGTAATGAATTCAAATTTTTGTTCATAACATTGAGCTTATATCCCTGTTTAAATAATACAATTCTACACACCCAGTTACTTAGTAAGTTGTAGCCTATGTGTTGGGATAGTTAAGTTGCATGTGTTAAAATGTCTTTTATGAGCGTTCTTTGTTTTGTTTACAAATTCAATTCACTCCGAAGGTTAAGAACGCCATATTTATTTATTATGAGATGCAGTTAACGCTGTGTCCACGATGTAAATTTGCCACTGAATACTCGTATAGTGGAACAGAACGCTATGTCGACTCATTATTAATAGTGAAAACATGGAGTTAATAACAAACAACAGGTGTACTTTAGCAACAACAATAGTGTGTAGGAATAGTGTTGTATACTTCTAAAGGTTTAAGAGGTATAAAACATAATGTGGACATAATGTTACATGGCAGATAAAACATGAACTACTCTTTTGTATTCTACCAAGAACATAGTCAGGAAAAAGTTTGAGGATGAGGGATCCAGACAACTAATATTTTCCCGTAGTGGGCAGAGAGTAAGGCCTCGTTTTGTTCCTTAAAAATGTCTTGACCCGTTTCATTGTTGAGAACGATCTTTCAGTAGTACATTTCAGTAATACTGAATCAGTTATATAATAATTCAGTATTACTGAAAAATTAATTGAAAAAATTAAAAATTTAGAGTGAGGGGTCTGGAAGCCTTGGACTACGTACGCTGGCTACGTCCTTGGCTTTTGCTGTGAACCTGTGAAACAAGCAAGAAATAACCTGTTGATGTCATCGTATTATTGAAGTTACTACAGCAGAATAGTTCATGTTTTATCCGCTAGATTGCTTATAAGTATTCCACACTAAGTCCACAAAATGTCTATACCTCTTAAATGTATAGAAGTATACAACACACATTGTATTGAAATACGTAAAACAAAGAATCTTTGCTATGATTATAAATAACGTGACACTTTTAAATAGCAGTTTTATATAATATGAATTATGAAAAACAATACGTAGAAATTCCATAGTAAAATTTATAAATACTCAAACAAGCGTTACGACAATTTAATTGTACATTTTTGAAAAAGTGCTCTCCTGAAAACTTACGTTTAGTGACACGGAATTTAGTTATTTATTCCGCTATTTTTATTACCATCATGGTTACCCATAAGACCAATATACAAATTTTGGCTACCGATTAGCTAAATCCCATGGAATGACATGCACCACTATCGAACTCAGTGTTCTCATATAGAAATAAAACTTTACGCCTACAGGTCAGCTCGCTCTAATGAAATATCGTGAGGACAGACAGAAATTACATATCCAGCCTCTCGAGTGTTTTACTGTATACGATATGAGGTTTAGGCTACAAATCCATACCAAGAGATGGCTTTATAGCCCTAATTCCGGAACTATACATACATACGATAAATTAAGAAAAGTCTATTCTATTATTCTATTTCAATTTCTTTCCGAACTCTAACTGTTTTTACTTTTTAGACTTCATTAACTTTCAGCAAATTATTTATTATAAAAATTCTTATTATTGATTTCATTATTAAAAGAGTTTAAACTATCATGTACACTTTTCTTAGAATCGGACTGTTCATTTCTACCTTTATTTTAGTACTTACATGGGTAAATATTGCAGTATCGGTTTTTTCCCTTATTCTGTTCCAACTTTCCAATTACTTGAGGATACTGGTTACTTTCACTTTCAAAAATATTAAACTCTGTTTTTAACAGACCAGGTGATGACAATACATTTTCAGTGTGTTGTAAAAACTGTTTGATGATTACACATGCCTCCCTGCAACAGATGTAGCCAGTGTATCATTAACAGATAAAAATAGGTTCACAGATTGCTGTTCTACACATGGCATGATGATTTCCACCTCTACGCTTGTACATTATCCGATCCATACTAAGTGATAATGTATTTGGTATTGCAACAAAAATTTAAAAAAATAAAATCAGGGTAGACTCAGTTCTGGAATTACTCACTGCCACTACCACAAGTGAAGTGACGGGGCTACAAAATACAAAATTAAAGTACAGACTAACATCCCATTTGTCATCGGCCTCTCTATTTTATGCCATCTGTCTTACATTACTTAATATGTACATACCACATTATAAATATAGCCCATATTAGCTAAATCCTATACAAACACACACACACACAAACAATTGAGAAGTAATTAAAGTTTGTAATTTAATTAAAGTTGTAGTTAATAATTTAACAGAACTTAATAGCAGCTGCATACAGATAATCACATCAAAAATTCAATTTCATTGTTTTATAGTCGAACTAAACAAATCTAAATTACCATTTTTTACATTTTTAGTGGCAGTTAGTTAAAATCTGTTTGCAGCTCTAAAAGTTTGTTGGAAAAATATTTAATACTTTATCGGCCCTAAAGACTTTTCTTCATATACTTCTGGTAATATACACAATATTATTGGTACCAAATTTATTACTACTAATAAAAATATTCACAACACCTTGAAAAGCAAAATATATCCAATTGGCAATATTTGGAATTGACAAAATACTCGAAATAAACTTTCTTTTTTCTGTTTTGTAATTTAAAAAAATTATATTTCTTGAAAAGTAATTTGAGCTATATAGTTAATATTATTTTATAAATACCATCACAACATTGTCTGGCGTATTTCGTTCTAGTTTTAAGCAGCTCACGATACGTTTTCGTTTCAAAAATATTTATAAAAAATAAATAAAATTTTATTATATTTTAGTTTATCAATAGTGTTAATTGCTGCCTCCTGGTGAGCCTCTCATCCAATATGACGCATACAATATGTTTAAAACTATTATCTTTCTAAATAATGTAAAACTTTAATAATCATCAATACTACTACTGTCATTATATTTTAAATCAAAATAGAAATGGTAACTTTCAAACTGAATTTTAAAATGTTATATTTACGTTAACTTTTCTTTTATTTCCCAAGCACAGTGTTGCCTAGTACTTTAATTCACCTTACAGTACTCTTCGTACTAAATTTAATTGCTTTGGTAGAATAAAAGAACGCAATGCCGTCAATAAAAGCACCGGGAAAGCTCGCTAAACTACTCAACTCTAATCAGCGTGTACACTTATTCACGCACTACTTTGATGGATATTCGCTTTAATAAAAGTTAGCTTTAATTTTATCTCTGTGTTGTTGTGCGAGTTTTTATCTAATTATTTTGTAGTGAGTTGATTATCAGGTCTCTCTAACAGTGAGCAAATTTTTGTATTTATATCTCGCCTAATTTAATTTGATTAATCATACTTTAACTATAACAAGAACTATTAATGACGTATAGCTATTAATATGTTTTAAATAATCACCTGCATATCCTCCAGAGAATAAAACTGATCGCACCTGTAATAGCTATAGCCAAGATAATAGGTGCCAAAACAATAGCAAGGGCAGCAAAAGGGTATTCTGAAACACAAATAACATCGGTCTCATGTAAAATTACAACAATGTTATTTTGATAGTCTTATTTTATGAATAAAAGTTAATCACTTTGATGCTTTGGGCAGAAGGATAACATGATTGTAACAGACGAACCGAATTCATTCTTTTATCCCGTTTAGTGACTAGCAGGAAAGAAAGATCAGCTTTTTGTGTTAACTTGGTAACTGATAAAATGGTAACTCTATAGTAAACTATTACACTATAACTATTTGTATATAATTATTCCCTCTTTTTCTGATATTTCATATGAATGAAACTGAATAAAGTATTCTAATCACTATAACACTGGCCATCATGAAAACAACTAGGTTTTGAATAATCATAATTTATATTATATTATTACAATTTATATTACTATTATTACAGTATATAATCATAGTATCATGAATGGGATTCTTATAGATAACTTTAGAGAAGAAACATTAGAGTTGATTTTTTTTCTAAAAATTGCATTAAATTTAAATAAATTTCTTTCAAATCTCTGGCATAATGTTTTGCTACCATATTCCAAACAAGGTGGAATTGCTCACATCACGTGTTCAACAATAGGTTTCGCTGGGATTATATGGAAAATTTTGTCTATAGTTCATTTCGTTAGGCTATATGTTAGACTATGTCAGATATTTAGATGTCATATGATGATTATGCTAAGCTTATTAACAAAGGCCTATATTTTTCTCTTTAGTTTTAAGATATGAGAAAAATTGTTTTCTCTTTAGTTTTAAAGGATGAGAAAAAGCTGTTAAAGAGGTGAAGAAATGAAAAGTAAATCATGATTGAATTTACAAACGAATGACAAGAGGAAGCTTCTGGACTTCCAGTTCCACTGGATTTCATAAAAATGTCTTGATGTATTTCCGACTCAGGTCAAAAGGAACTATTGGATCTCTAATATCAAACAGTTACTAGTGGCAGCACCTAAAGTTGCACCAAACAGCAGGACACCGTATGTAGTACGGTGGCTAAGTGTCAAGACATGCAGGGACTGTTTGGGTCAGATAATCTATTCATCTCTCAAGCGCGACATTCCTGTCAGTTAAAATGATGAAATTTATTTTTAATTTGGAAAGATTTTTTAACATGTTCACATTATATTCACCATTGTTTAAATAACGTTCCCGAAGAAAATTTATGACATCCCATTAAGCAATTAAATTATTAGCCTAAATTTAGAACGTTTTATAATCAATTAGGCCCAAACAAAAACATGTGAAGGTTTTATATTTGTAAAAGCGATGCTTCTACAGTAACTATATGGGTTATAGATTCAAAGAGTAGCATCTTGGTTATTTTATTTATTTCTGACTTTAAAAAATTACATTTTGTATTTAATATCATTTAAGAAAGTTAATCGCTTTTAATATTATTTCATAATAACATTAACTTTTTAAATAACAAAAGTTTCAATACCCCCCCTCCACCAGGTCATACTTCCTATACGTAATGTAAAATATTCTAAAGGTCTTCCCTTTCGTTTTAAAGTATGAGAAAAAGCTGTTAAAGAGGTGAAGAAATGAAAAGTGAAGAAAGGAGTACGCCTCAGCAAGTGCCATTTGATAGGCTTAACTGAGTTTGTTTGTATCAAACGCATTTTAAGTTTAATCTACATGTATTGCTATATACTGCTTAAACATTAATTTATTATGCGAATTTCCCATTGCTATTATGAGACCAATGTAAAAATGTTCGCTAACGCTCAGCCATAACTCATGGAATGCTATGCTCCAACATGGAAATTAATGTTCCTTATACCGTATATTATAAATGAGCAATCTGCTTGTAGTTCAGTTCGCTTTTGAGATATTACGATAATATAAAGGCCGAAATGGAATTATTCCAACACTTTTAGTGGTATGCTTTGCTAAAGCTCAGACATATATCAAATACCTGTATTACTTATCAAATATCACATGAAGAGCAAATATACTAAAACCCATAAATGACTATCATTTGCATTAAGCCGGTATTACATCCATCTAATTACATTTATGCGATCTATTTGTATTGATAACTCTTGTATACTTATAGAAGAATGTGGAAGAATTAAAATCTTGTTTTGGATTATATGCTGTCAAATTTGCCTTCGAACTAAATATTAGAGCTCACCTGAAGCTCGTGTGACTACGTTGACAGCATTATAATCGATCGTAGAAGAGCCATTCTCATCCACAAGCTTGAGCTCAAAAGAATAGTTTTGGCAGGGCTTTAAATCTAAGACGGTGTACTTCCTATAAGTATAATCGAGTTTCTGCTTCGCAATAATGGAACCATTTGTGCTCATAGTTGACAAAACGAATTTTGCTGCACATTCAGATGACATGTTCAACACTTGCCACTCAAACTCCACTGTGTTTGTTGTAACTTTAACTGGATAGAACAGTTCTGACTGTTGAGGTTCTGAAACAACGAAAGTGGAACATGAGTACAATTCAAAATACAACAAAATATCCTTCATCTAAAATAGCAATATTTTTTTGTTAGTTACACGTTTTTGCGTACATTGTATAATGTATACATTGTAAATGTAATAGGATTTTGTTACGATAGCAAATTGTTCTCTAGTAATTATTGGCCAGAATAAACGAACGCAGGAACTAAAGTGGAGCAACAAGTACTAAAAATTACTAATATTTATACTTGCCTATTTAAATATTCCTGGATCTAAACGTGTGAACTGCGAATACCAGCCTTGTTATTGATTTACCAACTTTAATTATAAAATTTCCAACAGAAAAAGAACAAATATCTTGTTTTAATTAGTATCCAATGAGAAATTTTCAGCATTTCGTACTTTAATATTTCTTTATTTCAGTTTTCTCATTAGTATTGTAAAATAATATTAATGTGGCAGTAGCTCAATAATATGTACAATTATTATTGTACAATAACACAATATTTTTTGTATTGTGTGATACACATTGAACTACTATCAAATCGTATTAATTTATAACTTAATCCAGTTGAAGAATACCATTGATCTATGAACAATTACTTTATACAATAGAGTGGCAAAGATCTGAGTTTAAACTTTAGTAATAAAACGATCTATTTTGTGGACTTTGAGTGAAATACAATCTGAATAACGCTAACACTACATTATTTTACCACAAAGAGTTGATAATCATAGCCCGAATTACCAGCAGATTTTGTCAGCTGTGTTACTGTGGAATTCCTGGAGGACAACTTGGTCTCGGAGAGCTTGACTACTACTGAGGCCGTGTACAGTGTGCAGACACTCAGGTTGGAGACATAGTACGACATATCGTGTACCGTCACCGCGTCCAGACAATCCGAGAAACTACACACTTGCACCACGTACTCGGTCACACAGTTGTTGCGATATATGTCTGGTAACTTCCAGTCCAGCTGCAGGCTGTTCCACCCAGCCTTCACGTTTAACAGTTCCACAACTCTGTCTGCAAAGTTTTTCAACTCTTAAGATATGCATACAATTGCAACTTTCTGCATGAGTCCAAATGAATGCTTTGTGAAAAAAACAATATATTAAAAAAGTAGTGCAAATCCTGTCGAGCATTCTTAATTCCAATACAGTTGAACATTATGGAAACTATTAATTAATATTAACATCGCCTAAACAATGTTACAACATCCATTCCATCTAGTTTACCTTGCATCAGTTTCTGACCTTTTTCTATTATTTATAAAATAAAACGCCTTGATATGAAAATTGGGGAAAATCGCAAACTACAACTAATATTGATTAAAATATTTTAGCGTTCACTCTTCATGAAGCAACCACTGAGCTGTAATATTATTGTAAAAAGGTTCTTAACGTCTCTTCGTGTAAATATTAAAAAAGACAAATTAGTGAATCCCGGTATAAATTTTGGTTACGATTTGGTTAAAATGTTACGAAAACATTAACATATATGTCTTGAAAAACATCAAACTGGAGAACATAGTTGAAATTCTTTCAGTCCCGAGAACTTCCAGCTTAATATCAGAGACCTCTTGGAGCCTTTGTGTCCACGTGATCTTAGCAAAATTACCACATCCCCAAATATCTGGACCTGAGGTTTTTATGTTCACCCTTTGATCTTCACAATTCCTTGTTCCGCTCTCAATTTCCAGGTTTTTAAGGCCTATCCATGAGATTTGGCTACGAATCTGTTGGTGTCAGAGAACAAAGATCGAAGGGCATTAAGATATTGCATACTCATATGGTAAGGCCAAAGTGATATAAGATGATTAGACTCGCTTCTGTGTCACTCATATCCTGTCGGACCTATCACAGCACAGATTCATTGCTCTGATGTATTCTATTTGGAGGCATTGGTTAGTCTCCCCTAACATACGTATTTCCTAACAAAACTATTCATATGTAAGATTCATTTAATTATCATTTCTCAACAACAAGATTCTGGTTGAAAAGTATAAAGTAAATAATTATGAAAGTTTAGATCATAATATCAATAAACTGTTTTCCTAGGTTTGTTTTAGAGTTTTTTTTTCTTAAAAACATGCCCTTTAGTAACTGCACACGATATGTTAATAACAAATTCAGCCACAGTTCTGAAAATAGATTATTATGATTAAACTATAGACAAATATTTTAAATTAGCCTACATAATTCATTCGTGAATGAGCCTTTACAAAAGGAGTTATAAATACGTATATATTATTTAATTTGAGCTGTAGTATTTGTCATAAGAAATGAGACTCCGGTGTAGAACCTGCGTAGTATAGTAGAAGGCGGTACCATAGTAGTTGGGCCTGACATGGACGTAGTAAACCTCACATTGTTTGAGGTTGATGAACTAAAAAACGGTATGGTTTGGTCAGCTCATAAGAAACTGTTATGTTTTTAGTCTTCAATGTAAACTATATAACCATCTACACAATTCATTCCGAACTTTGGACATTCCCAAGAGACAGTTAGAGATCTGTCACTTTGGTTTTGCCCTTGCATGTGTTGAACTGGTTCATTCTAAAATTGTCCTGTACAAATCTTGAAAATAATATATTTCGAAAGGTTTGTCGCAAATACGTTAATAGTTATGCTATAACAGCTCACATTGCATAGTATAACAATAATGTGTTAATTTTACTGCCGATGTTACAAAATAAATAGTTAATGAATGAATACCTCCAGGGAGTGTCCGTGCTGTTATAGCTGACGGTTGCAATCTCAATATTCCCCTAAACAGAACCGTCACGTAAATTTCATAAGTTGTACAAGGGTCTAACCCCGTGATATCTACGCTCAAGTGTTTAGTGATGGTGAACAAATTTGTGTTTGTCACATTCACTTCATAATCTACATTAAGGCAGTGGTCAATAGGTTTCCAAGAAATAGTTATTTGGTCTTCAGAAACACTTTCAATGGTCAGATCCTTCACGGTGGCTTTACCTGAAATCATAAGCGTCTCTTAATTTATTATTATTTTCATAAAAATAGGCTATGAAGAGATAAAATTACAACAAATTAATAAACAGATCTTGTTTTATCACTGGCATAATTTCAGAAAGAAGGCTCGCGGATCACGAAATGAAATTGTTCATAACAAAGTTCATTGACATCAACAAAAGACCATTTACAGATTTGTTTTGTTTTTTATCTTCTTTCATGTACGTTAAGATATCGTATCTTAGTCGCAATGGAACATTAAAACACGTATTACACAAATAAAAAATGCACATCATTCGGGAAATACTTGCATACCTGAATCCTGACTCGCAACTGAAGATCCTCGAAGTAGATTAGACAATCAGTTTGAGGAAACTGATTGTGAGAGGCTTGAGTTTAGAAGAAGTTGAATGAACCATGTTTCAAGTGGATCGTATACCCTCGAAACACGCTCACACAATTGAATTCTTAAAATATTTCGACCTCACTATATGTATCCATCTTCATTTAAGAGATGTAAACCAAAAGGATGTAAGGTGCTTATATTACTAGGTTATTCATTGAATACTCTATATATCTTGGTATCACTCATAACTTGTCACACACTTGAGAAATATCATTGTTATTTAAAACACCTGTAGTCATGCTGACTTTTTAAAAGTGCACAGTGTAATGGTACATGAGCCTTTTCCTAAGTGCGGAGTGTACAGATGGGCCAAGAGATCTGAGGCTCTATTAACCATCCACAAAACATTTACCTCGCCAATGCCCTGTCATTCTGTGATTAATTTAAAAGAACTGAACCATCGGAACACCATTTATTTGAATATGACCACGAAGCTATTGAAGAAATCAGTAAATATTCAAGTTCTTGCGTCTTAGATCACAGGAAAACCAAAGGATGTGCCCTAAGGGAAAGCCCAATGTTCTTGCAAAAGACGCTTTTCTCCCCCTCGCGATCGACAAGCCGCCATCAAGCCGCCCAGATACCTTGGTCCATCTGTATCGCCGGTGGAGTACTTGACAATGATATTCCTCTCTATCCTGAATTACAAAGTAATACAGTTGGAGCATTCAAAGTTTATGAATATATTGAATTCGTAAGCGTGTTTGACAAATATTTTAGTAAATAATTCTTTTACGGTTAGGTTGAAAATTTACACAATGGTCGACGACCATAGTTTAAAGAGGCGACTGTACTCACGGCTCTCTTGATTTTTTTTGTATGGTAACAAATTAATGGCTTATTTGAGTTGAAGTTGATAATACTATGAGATACATCATTAAACAAATACGTAAGCAATAAAAGTAGAATCAGGGTAATCCAATATGTTTTCTTACTCGTGTTACCAATGTAATCATATACCAATAATCATCCAATCACATAAAGACTTTCAATCTCTTTATATCGTTGGCAGACGGCGATGTATTTACTATTAACATATTTCAATGTAATATAACTATTTTTACGTGTCCTGTGGTTGCTTTCAAGTATGACAGACTAACAAATACTAATACTAATAGTTATTTTAGAAATAATTATTTTGGTCAATATGTTTAATCCATTACGACCCCCAGCAACAACTAGAATTATTTCTTGGGGGAAAGTAATTTTAAAAAGTCTGGATTGAGTGCTTATGCGTTGGAAACTAGCTCTCGGGTCTTACACTATACACACACCTCAATGTGATCTAACAGTAGAACTATAATTTCTTCCTAGATCAGTTTCACCTACTTAGTAACCTGTATAGCCCAATATCTAAACATTTGATTCTTTAAATCACTTACTTATCACTGACGTATACGAGGATGTGGATCCAATTTCATAAGGTTTGACAGGTGCTGGATTACTTTGTGAATCAGAATTTGGTATAGCTTCAACAGAGATGTAGTAGTGAGTGCACTGGTTGAGCCCAGTGAAAGTGTAGGTCCTCTGTGATCCATCTATTGTCTCGTTTCTCTGCTTCTTGAACTCTTTATGCTGGCTGAGCACAAGTTTGTATCCTCGAGTGCAGTGGGGCGCTGAGGTAGGCTCCTGCCACACCACTGTCAGCGAGTCAGGAGTCACCTTCGTCACTGTTATGTTACCAACTCCTGAAGCTTAGTTTACATAATATGGTTATTATATCAATAAAGTAATTACAATTTTTATATACATATAATATGTTTGTTTGTGTTTTGCTTTACTGAACTCACTATAATATAAAATCAATTAGGTCTAAATGTGTTTGTACAACTATAAAGTATGGTGCACCTGGACAATCCAGTTATTTAACTTTATCGGTTGAGTGTTAGCGAAGCTCAAGTGGGCGGAAAATTTCATTTTTCCCCGTCTGTCCGATGTTTTGAAATCCCTACTTGACGTTATTCAGGAGGAATATATATTTTGGTGCAGAAACAACAAAGAAATATTGACTTTGTAATCGTGATTCGTTCGAAACTCAGTTGTTTCAGCCACCAGAATACCATCGAGCTTTGGATAAGAAAATCCGGCGCCAAACCCAAATGGGGAAACGAGCGTTAGGAGCCTTATAGTCGCACTTACTACATTAATTTGAAGGCGAGGAGAATTATTGGAGTCAAAAAAACTTTACACGAATAAGTGAGTTGAATACAAAAATGTCTGGGAATGGTATGTTTACCCTGAATGACATGATTATAAATGTGGAGCACTATGAGAACTGTTTAAAACCAGAACAACCCACGGTTCCCACATTATCGTTGGTGCTCGAAACTGCACATTAACAGCGTGAAAGGTTTACCTAAACATACGGTGCGACTACTAAGAACCATACGTATAACACGCGATAAATACCCGAAACTCTGTCCATAAAACGGTAGTATTTTATTTTAGCAGAAGCGCCACTAGACAGATTATTCTGAGTTTCATTTGCTTTTGCAGAAGAGCTTTTCGCAAGTTCTAGATTATAGGACTTTGTAAATTTTATAAGGTCAACGTAATTTTATTTTTAAATTATTTATTATTGTTTGAACATTGGTATTGCTCTTAATGTTTGGTTAAGATACTACCTGTATTAATAAATTCAGGTTGTAATAATAATGATGTTGTGCTTAGGGCTAACTCTTGGAACAAACGAATACATTGGCACGTGTGGTACGTGAGTGGCTGCACCAAATATTCTTAGTTACTTCTGATACGCTTTCCTTGAACAAAGTGACATTGGATTTTATTAACAAGTACTAAAATAAGTTCTACTTGTAAAATAGTCGTAAAATACATATCTACTAAGATATTGTTTAGTAGATTGTTTTCTTAATTAAAATTTTAAGTGTTTAACATTTTCTTAGATTTTTGAGAAAGTATTTTAAATGAAGAGCACATATAGACAGACAGAAATTACATCAGAAATAAATAACTAGAAAGTGAGTGTACTCAAATAAAATAATTCTCTAAAACTATTCGACAAATATTCCATTCAAATATATTTAATTGTGTACTGTATTCTTCTCATAACATATTGAAAACCCTTTCCTTCCTATATTTATGTACCTAAAAATGCTTGGTTTTCGTTAGGCTATAAGTATGTTTTTATTTATATGTAACCACATAGAAAAAGGCAGGAAATATAAAAAGTCAAGTACTAGTATTATACTTATAAATTGCATCGATAACTTACGATTGATAAATCTTATATAAAACAAAACAGCTGCATCGTTTTACAAACGATACCTAATAAGGAATTTTGCTCGATGACCGTGCTGCTAACAATAGGGATTTGTACAATAATTAAGCATTTTGCATAATTTATGTCCATTCCTGTTCATAAACAATTTAAAAAAGAAGGATTGGGAGCTATACAAATAATCAACTAGGTTCATACCTGCACACATTGACGTGTCAATTCTTATAAACGTAATATGTTAAATAATTTAATTGATTAACTATATGATCATATAAATTATTAGTTACTAAATATAAATTAGTATTTCTCTTAAAACTAATGATGGTCAGTTAAGAAAGACGACCTTTATGTAAACACTAAACGCACGTATAGTGTCGGACAAAAATCGATGTAGATGATCTTTTACTTCATATCTGATTTAATAAAAATAAGGAATCGTTTTAATTTTCATAAAAGTCTCAATATTTACATTTTTCGTAATATTAAAAGTGTTTTAAATGTCGTTTCAAATATTTCGGTGGTAGCATACAATGTTTATAGTATTTTTTATATTTGTAACAACATCGAGGAAAGTAACGTTTGTCCATGAATTAATTATAACCTTGAACTTAAACCTTGTTATAGAAATATTTATACAAGGATATGCAAATGCCAGGCAATTAATACATAAAAAGATGTTATGGACGTTTTATTTTTTATTTTATATGAGAACACGCTCAAGAAGTGTTATTATCAATTACGTATAAATGAACTGTTACTGACGCAGGATGATCAAGAACTGCGAGTCTTTCAAGGGGAAGAGGTCTCTATCTAATCGTTTTACATGCGTTTAAATGGGAAAACAATACATATTTCATGTACCTGCTGAGCAAACCCTACCAGAAAATTTCAAGTCAGTACCTTACTCCAGCTGAAATACAGGTACATAAAGTCTCAAAATAAAAACTTTCGGAAAACCTCTCAAAAAGAAAAGAGTACTTCAAAACTTACTTTTAAGTCTCCAGGTCCATATTGCGACTGTTTCTCCTGCCTCTGGTCTTCTTTCTTCCTTTTAATTTGTCTTTTCTTCACTCTAGCTTCTTTGGTAATTTCTTCCGAGGTTTTTCAGCGTATTTACTCTTATTGCATCAATTTTACTCAATCAATTGTATGTATTTTTTTTCCTTCTTCTACACCCATGTCCTCAAATACTTTTAACTTGGCCATTGCACCATCATTAAATGTTATTACTACATCTGATGCTCCTCATTTCATAGAACTGTATCCTATAAACACTCTTTTAGGAATTTTCGACAAATAATTTGATTTAGACTCTCATTTGGATTTTGTGTCCTTTCATGAAGACATTTTTTTAAGAGTTCATCTTTTGAGAGGTCTCTGAATATTTATTTTGTGTGGAGCATTGCTGCTGCTGGCACTGAGTTTTTATGTGAGTAAACATCACCAGTTGCCTTTGTTTTTTTTTATATTTATACCAAGAATCAAGTCTCATTGGGCAAAGTTCATGTTGCAGCTTTTTATCACTTGATCACTTGTGGAAATAAGGCGCACTTATAGATATTTTCCAAACTTCTAAATCATTTACATTTCTCCTAATATATAAAACCAAAATAGGTTTGCAAAAGATCAATTTGGGCATCTGTTAACCTATCCTTTCCTGATAAGACCTTTCTATCTTCTAGTACAATGCCTTTAGACTTAGCTTTGAGGCGACGTAGTCTGGAACCCATCTTTTTTTAATGTAACCAATGCACTCCAACTTCTCAACTTCTATGTCATTACCATAGGGGTTTACTTTTTTACAGTGCCAAAAGCAGAAGAGTCTCCGTCACCCAACAATTTCACATATTGAACGTTTCTTTTGTCTTCTGACCTTTTAAAAATATTCAATATGCCTACAGATTCCATACCGCCACTGGGACCTTGGTGATTCTTTAAACATCCTGCATGGGCTTCATTGGGATTTTAGTGGATCTCTGGCAGTACTTACATAAGATATCTGAATCAAACACTTTACCCATTTCAAATAAAGTGGCAGTGACAATTCCGTTGAGGGATGTGTGACCGCGCTTCTGCCATGTCTCATCAAATGCAGCAGCGATTTTGTTACTTTCGGAGTGTTCTACAATTACTTCTTTTGTAGCTTTGGTCATCGATTCTTCAGCTACAGATTGAAGAAAATCAACCATGATTTTCATGTGAGTAACAACCTTTAATGGCGGTGGTGGAAGGTTCTTATTGGCAGAAAAAATGTGTGACCCGAATGTGCCTACCCATCGCACTACGCATCGCGTACACAAACCTGAGGTTTGTTTCATAAATAAGACCAGGAAGTTTGCACAATTTAGGAAGTCATTTGATATCTCTTCTCTTTACAAATACTACACTCTAAAACCAAACAAGTTGCTAACCCGTTTTTTTTTTCTCTCTTCATTTTCAGAAACTGAAAGAGTATCTTCACTGTTGCAAAGATCTGAAGACAATAACAATAATCATCTGATACAAAGATACTGTTGCATTTAGTAGATAATGAAATGAATGTTGTAAGAAACTCTAAATCAACAACTATATTCACATCTGAACAAACATTCACATTTAAACTCTCACTAGGCATATCTAAGTAACTATTTTTTTTTTTTCTTTGAAGAACTGGGTGATGTGTGTTGGGTAGGCTTGGGACTTTAATAGGTTGGTGTAATGTTAGTTTTGTTACCAACAAGAACTTTTTGTGAACTGATTACCTGTAAATTGTCTTTTCTTCTTATAACTTACTGAACTTGGAATTTTTTCTATAACTAAAATACTATTCACTATCAGTAAGTCACTATTTGTCATCAATAAACTAAGGACAAAGTATTTCAAATGAATCAGTTAGGTTATCTGAATAAACATAAACAGTATTAAACCAAGACAAAACAGAAATGTTGTTATACTCAGTTGAACACAGCTGTTTATAGCCAAGACAAAAAGCATAGAGTATAAATACTCCTATTTGATTGGCAATGTTACAGAAGACTTTAACTAAAAACTTTGTAGCGCTGGTTATTTTACCACTTCCAAACCAGTGTAAGACGTTATAAAAAATTAATTAAAAATCATCGGTAATATTTATGTATTGTGTTATACATCAATGTTTTCGTGAAGAAACAAGAAATTCATTAATGTAAAGGAAAAAAGTGTATTTTAAAGGTTTTGGCAACCTTCTCCCCTTAATGTTAATACAAGTATAATTTATTCTTAATTTAGTGTATTATCGTAAATAATAAACTTATAGGTACAATGTATATATGTAAAAGTACCACTTTTAAAATATACACTCTCAACAATGTTGTACATTTTTAAACATCTAAACTCACGTTCACATTGTGTTCCTGAAACTGCTTCGTGGGAAACGAGTATTATGAACACCCAATTCCAGTAATCCATTATGTATTTCGCCTGAAAATAGCAAACTGAAATGAGGAGATGAAACCGCTAAAACCAAATTCATTGTAATCTAAGACGTCTCACTGAGTTTAGTAAATAGGCACAGTCAAAAGAGATTGTTAGTATTGAGCTAGATCTCTTAAGTGCTAGTCATAGGTCTCACCATAGGATTACTTTATACACTGTGTTTCGGTGAGGTGTTGTGATTTTACACTTTCCGTAGTTGAAGCAGTAAGTCAAATGTAGGAACACATCTACATACAAGTAGCTTCATGGTAGCGCACCCAAAAACATTATCTATGTTCCAGATGAATGACCTTATTGTACTTTAACCTAAACCTGTTTTTTTCTGTAACCATGTCTTGCTTTATTTACTGAACCTTTATATTTAAGGCCAATAATATGAAGGTTCATTAAAATTAAATAAACTCTGGAATAAACTTAAGGAATTTGATTACGTCAATGAAAAATAATCTATTTGAGCCCTGTATATTATTTAAACTATACATAGAACTCATTTATATGGTAGTACTGTATAGTAGAAATGCCACATCAAGGTCCTGTCTCACCTACGTCGGAATTTTCCCAACAGATTTTCACTTGATAAAATGAGCTTTGGGTAATTTTTGAAAGCTAAATTTTCCACATAATAGTACAAATTGCATACAGTAGTAATTCATGTTATAATACAGAGTCCATAGACTATAGAAGTAAATCTCTCTGCACATTAGCAAATAATCTAAGAATCTCTTTAATAATCTCATCTGACCAGTGACCGCCCTTGCGAGCAGCAAATAACTTTGTCCTGACAACAAACTACACAAGGAAAAGTTATTTAAACTTTTTTTAAATAACGGGCAGCTACAACTACATGTTGTAAGGGTTCCAATTGTATTGACTCGGTTGCAGATTTTAACTACAAGTTTATAAAGATGTGAAATATTAGCTCGATTTAGTTAATTTGTTTGTAACTGAATATTTATGTAATTATTACTGAAGGTGAATCAATTTATAGATCTTAGAATTGAGAAAAAGCATGATTATAGCGACTAAACTTAAAACATTTTTCTCGGAGAAGAGTCCCATCGACATACATCCTGGTACACCTCTGACATATAACATATAATCAGTCCATAATCTACACTAATATTATAAAGAGGAAAACTCTGTTTGTATGTTTGTTTGTTTGTAATGAATAGGCTCAAAAACTACTGGACCGATTTTTAAAAATTCTTTCACCATTCGAAAGCTACATTATCAACGAGTAACATAGGCTATATTTTATTTTGGAAAAAATAGGGTTCCGTAAGATATTTGGGTTTTTCGGACACAAGGTGTAAAAAATCAATCAGAAAAGTTACTAATTTTGCGTACGCTGCCTAAACTATAATAGATAAAACCATAAAATGTTCTAATTAATTGTAGATCTTATAAATATCTACATAAAAGTCCGCGACACACTATATCTATCTATGTCGAGTAAGGCACAACAACCATTTTTTATTTAAAAATCTCGAATTTTTGTTGGACTACATTTAAACGCGTTTATTTTACTCATGCTATAAATCCCTATCAAAGTACAGTTTATGTAGATAATATTTGGTCTTTGAATGATTAAAATTGGACGTTTGGTTTTGAAGTTATGGCGAAATGAAAATAATACGATTTCTGCTGCATGGCCCGCTGCGAAGTGGGCGTCACCGAGGCGGGGGTGCGCGTGCGGGAGTGGAGTTTAGATCTATGAGTAAGGTACCCGCGCGGCTCATACGCGAGGTCGGCTTCCTACGCAGCGGTCGCGTGCGAAGTGTAATAATTTTCGTATGTTTTTTTTTTTATATTTCGTTCTTAAAACTGCACTTACGCAAAAATTCTTCTCAGAGCTAAACAACAGTTCTTTTCAGGGCTAACCAACAGTTCTTTTCAGGACTAACCAACAGTTCTTTTCAGGACTAACCAACAGTTTTTTTTTTTTTTTTTTTTTTTTTTTTTTTTTTTCAGGGCTAAACAACAGTTCTTTTCAGAGCTAGAATATTTCACGCTATTAACATTTTCTTAAGCATTTGAAAATGCCTAAGAGAGCAAGGTCTCAACTTTCTAAACATAGTTCTCAAGCACGGGCAGCAAAAATACGTCGTATGAGAGAATCTTCACCTGAACGTTCACAACGCCTTGCTGAACAAAATCAGAGAAACTCTAAGGTACGCGCACGGGAGTCGAGTGTCGAACGTTCCCAACGCCTTGCACAACAAAATCTGAGAACCTCAGAGTTACGTGCACGAGAGTCGAGGCTGGAGCGTTCCCAACGTTTTCATGAACAAAATGTAAGGACCTCTGACTTACGCGAACGAGAGTCAAGTGGCGAGCGTTCGCAACGCCTTGCCGCCGAACAAAGGGTGAGAACCTCCGAGTTACGCGCACGAGAGTCCGAGGGTCGAGCGTTCGCAACGCCTTGCCGAACAAAGCTTGAGAACCTCTGAGCTACGCGCTCAAGAGTTGAGGCTGGAGCGTTCCCAACGTCTTCATGAACAAAATATAAGGACCTCTCAGTTGCGCGAAAGAGAGTCGAGTGTCGAGCGTTTGCAACGACTTAAGCTCAGGCAGAGAGACAGCAGTTGTCCACAAATAGAGTTCGCAATCGCATTTTAGCTAACAGTAACAAACTGGCTGTCAGATATGATCCGCATGTTGATTATGTACAAACCGTCCAAATCGGAGTCATGAATAAGATCTGCTCTAACTGCTCTGCCAAGAAATGGGCGAACGAACCTAATGGCATGTGCTGTGCTTCAGGTAAAGTTTGTCTTCCTAATCTTCAGGAGCCGCCACGACCAATACAAGATCTTTTAACTAATAACCATCCATTATCTGGTCATTTTTTAACAAACATACGTAAACACAATAGTCTTTTTCAAATGACTTCGTTTGGCGCAAAAGAAATCAGGGAAGGAAATTTTATGCCCACTTTTAAAATTGAAGGACAGGTTTATCATCTCATTGTTAGCCTTTTACCACCATCAGGCCAAAACCCACAGTTCTTGCAAATATATTTTATTTCGGATGCAGACCAGTTGTCGTTGCGATCAAGCATCGCAACAACCTTAAAAATGGATTTAATTCACGAATTACAGACCGCTTTGAATAGTCATAACGTGTATATACGAAGTTTTAAACAAAACTTAGAACTTAACTCCTCAGATAATTTAAAGTTAATTATTCATTCAGATCGCACTCCAAAGACAGCACACAGAGGCAGATATAATGCTCCTACTGTAAACGATGTAGCTGTTCTCTTAGTCGATGAAGACAAAGGTCTCAGAGATATAGTCTTACACGGTAGAGACGGACAGCTCAAAAGAGTTTCTGAGCTACATCGGTCCTATGATCCACTACAGTATCCTATAATGTTTGTCACAGGAGAAGACGGCTATTATTTGACTATCCCTCAGGAGGGTCCTGCGTGTAATAAAACTGTTTCATGTATGCAATGTTATGCATTTTGAATAATGTTTAGAACTAACTCTTTTAATCCGTTACATTATTACAGAGACTTATTTAGTCAATATTGTGTTGACATGATGGCGAAAATGATATCGGAAAGATTACATTATATTTCTCGGAATCAACAAAGACCGAGGACTGATGACTACATTCGTCTCAGAGATACCTTAAATCATGACACAAATGTTGACCCATCAAATGTCGGTCAACATGTCATATTGCCATCGTCATTTACGGGTTCTCCGCGTTTCATGCACGAGAAAACGCAGGACGCGATGACGTACGTCGAAGTTATGGTAGAACTGACTTATTTGTCACTTTTACATGTAACCCCGAATGGCCTGAAATTAAAGCGGAGCTGCTACAGGACAACGGTCTTTCGACCGTCATGACATAATTTCACGTGTATTTAATTTAAAGATGAAGAAATTATTTGTTAAAGAACAGATATTCGGTAAAGTAAAATGTTATATGGCAAGTGTAGAGTGGCAAAAGCGCGGTTTACCTCATTGCCAATTGCTGTTCTGGCTAGAAACTAAAATACAATCAGATGAGATCGACAGTATCATAGTTGCGGAGCTACCCGATCAACAAATTGATCCGGTACTACACGACATTATAACTAAAAATATGGTACATGGACCCTGCGGAGAACATAATTTAGCTGCACCATGCATGAAGAACGGCGTCTGCACAAAAAAATACCCTCGCCGTTTCATGAACGATACCCAGATCGGAGAGGATGGGTATCCAGCTTATCGTAGGCGCAATACAGGAAATGGCGGTCGGAGCACTACGCTACAAATCAGGGGCAACATGGTGACGATAGATAATAGGTGGATTGTTCCATACTCCCTGCTACTATGTAAGACTTTTAACGCTCATATAAATGTGGAGTATTGCCACTCTATCCAAGCCATTAAATATATATGTAAGTATATAAATAAAGGTTCAGATCAGGCAACTTTTAGCCTTAGAAACCCACACGACGAGGTCGAAAACTATTTAAATGGCAGGTAAATAAGGACATCTGAAGCTGTCTGGCGCTTATTTGAATCTCCCATTCACGACCGGTATCCTACTGTAGTGAATTTGGCCGTTCATCTAGAGAACGGTCAAAGGGTGTACTTTACACCAAGGAGAGCTCATCAAGTTTTCCAAAACCCAAGCAATACCACATTACTGGCATTTTTTGCTCTCTGTAATGAAGATGAATTCGCGAAAACTCTTCTGTATCATGAAGTCCCGTAATACTATACATGGGCAAATAATAAATTCACTACAAGGAGGCGTTTTGTCCGGTAGTTGGACATCCGGGGACAAAAAAAGATGCCGCTTTAGGTAGAGTCTACGGGATCCATCCATCCCAATCAGAGTGTTTTATCTTAGGATTCTACTGCACCACGTACGCGGTCCGACCTCATTCGCATACCTTAAAACTGTAAACGGTATTGTCAAAGAGACGTATCAAGCAGCTTGCCGTGACCGAGGTTTACTTGAAAACGATGACCATTGGGGCAAACATTTAAGCGAAGCTTCGTTATCACATTGTCCAAAAAAAAACTAAGGGAGTTGTTCGTAATCATACCTTTATTTTGTCAACCATCGGAACCATTGAAGTTATGGGATACTTTCAAAGATTAGTTCTGTAAAGATATTAGACTTTTCGCTAATATATATATAATATAAGATATTCGCTAAGAAATGATGAATCCATAGTAATTCTTCCTGCTGATAAGGGTAAAGTTACAGTTATCCTGGACAAGGAAGAGTATGATAGTAAAATTATTGAATTAGTTAACTTTGATATATATACTTCAATAAATAAGGATCCTACAGTAAAAATTGGGAAAATTATAAAACAGACACTAAAAAACCATGAAAATGAACTACGTAAAACTCTTATTGTAAAATTAAGCCCTCAATATTCAAAGCCACCACATTTGTATGGACTACCAAAAATTCACAAAGATTTAATTCCTCTTAGACCAATAGTAAGTTCCATTGACTCTCCTGTATCAAAGTTATCAAAGTTTTTGTTACCTATTATTAGTCCATTATTTAGACAAGCTAATTCGTACATCAAGAATTCAGAAGATTTTATCAATAAAATAAAAAATATTAATATTTATTACAATGATATTATGGTCAGCTTCGACGTAAATAGTCTGTTTACAAATGTACCTGTCTCTGAAGTTTTGTGTTTGATTAGACAAAGACTTTCTAATGATAACAACCTCAGTATGAGAACAACATTATCTATTAACTGTGTAATGGAACTTCTTACTGTATGTGTTAGCCACAACTATTTTCAGTTAAAAGATAGATTTTACAATCAAGTATCCGGTTTACCTATGGGTGGTGTTCTCAGCCCAATAATTAGCAACATATTTATGGACCACTTTGAAGACACTGTTTTGAAAATTGGAGTATTAAACCCAAAATTTTGTTACGGTATGTTAATGATGTCTTTTGTGTATGGGAAAATAAAATTAACATCCAAGAAGAATTTTTAAAAACATCAATTCAATTAAACCATCGATAATATTTACTATTGAAAATGAGGTTATCAGTGAAATTCCATTTCTTGATATTTTGATTACAAAAACAAAAGAAAACACGATTAAAACAACATTATTTTACAAGAATACTTTCAGTGGACAGTACCTTAATTATAATTCAAATCATCCTCAACATGTAAAAATTGGATTAGTACAAAGTTTGTTCCAGAAGATTAATAATTTGGTAACTGATAAAAAAGATAAAATTTTAAAGGATTATTATACTACAAAACTTTTGATTAAAAACAACTACTCTCCGTTAATTATTGAACGAGCTAAGGGTCAAAACAAAAGTTGCAAGCAAATTACCAAAAAAGACAATCCTAATTATCTCACTACCGTAACTATTCCTTATGTAAAAGGAACGTCAGAAAAAATTCGTAGGATAAATTATAAATTTAACATCCGCACTGCTTTTAAGTCACAAAATAATATAAGAAGCTACTTAACAAAATTAAAACCGAAAAACAAAGAACAGGTAACCAAGAATGTGATATATAAAATTGACTGTGGTTGCAACAAGACGTATATAGGCCAAACATCAAGACCTGTGGAAATTAGGGTAAAAGAACATATTCATAATTATAAAAAAGAAAACATTGAAAAAATCTAAATTAGTTGACCATGCAATAAATGAAAATCATCATATAAATTTTGAGTCATCTAGTGTAGTGTTTAAAGAATCTTCCTGGACTAAAAGAAATAAAATTGAAAGTGCATATATGACAGTTTTAAAAGATAATTGTATTTCCCAACCTTCCGTAGATTTCAGTGATATTTTTATATTAGTGAAAAAAGAAATCCATTCCAAAATTATGAATTGCAAATCATATTTTTTTACATAATTCTTTTATAATTTATTAGTTTTTGGTCTTTACAGTTAGTTTTAAATTTTATTCTATTTTATCATATGTTTTTTTCTTATTTTACACATATGTTTTTTCTGCAAACAATATCAAACTGATGATGCCTTAACCAGCGAAAGCGCTTTTTAAATAAATTTAATGTGGAAGTATGAAAAATGTCTTTTCCATTAAAACTTACTCACTTCCACCAAGAATACAAAGCAGAAAAAGATATTAGACATCGTATCAGACAACAAAATCAGTATAAAACTTTGCCCTTCACTGAAATCATTTATAATGAAGGATTAATTGAAATAGAAAACAAACTTCTAGAATTAAACAATAATAATTTAAGTGATTTTGGATTACCTTCTCGCGTTCGTACCCAGAATAATACTATTGACACAATGGTACAACAGCATAATAGAAATGATCTAACAGCGTTTTTTAATGACTATGTGCCAAAATTAGTACCCGATCAAAGACATGCTTATGAGACTATTGTGGACAGCGTGAACAATAACATGGGGAGATTATTTTTTTTTATGCACCAGGAGGCACCGGAAAGACTTTTCTCGCAAATTTGATACTTGCTAAGATACGGCAATCAGGGAAGGTAGCGATTGCAGTTGCCTCGTCAGGAATTGCTGCAACTCTCTTGAACGAAGGAAAAACTGCTCATTCTACGTTTAAACTCCCGCTATCCGTATCTTTAGATGAACGCTCTACGTGCTCTATTCGGAAAAATGGGCCTCTTGGGAAGTTGCTGCAAGTTGGTAATATGGGATGAATGCACCATGAGTCATAAAGATTATGTGGAGGCCGTGGACCGTACTTTAAAAGACCTCCGAAGCTCTGCTAATGTCATGGGTAGTATCACTTTTGTATTTGCTGAAGATTTCCGACAAACGTTTCCAGTTGTCAATAGAGGTACGCGAGCAGATAATTTAATTATGCAGAAAGTACCGGGTGAAGTTAAGTGCTATAAATCCATAGAGACCGTCACTAACATCGAGGACGCAGTGCACTACCCCTAGTAATTTTTAAATTCTCTGAACCCCGTTGAGCTACCACCTCATGAACTGTCGTTAAAAGTTGGCACGCCGATAATGCTTCTCAGAAATTTAAGCCCCCCCCCAACATGTGTTTTGGCACGAGACTTCTTATAAAGGAGCTAAAAGATAATTTAATAGTAGCGAAGATTATCACCGGCCCTGCAGCTTGTGAATTAGCACATATACCAAGAATACCCATGATCCCTATACTGATTTGCCTATACCCTTCAAAAGGCTCCAATTTCCAGTAAAAATTTATTTCGCACTAACGATAAACAAATCCCAATTCAAAACTTCAAATTAGTTGCAATTGATTTACGAAAAGAATGTTTTACGCATGGGCAACTTTACGTTGGCCTATCACGGGTCGGAGCACCCGTCAATCAGTATATTTTGTTACCTGAAAATAATTTAACGTCAAACGTTGTTTATAGAGAAGCTCTACAATAATCGCTTTAGTTATCTATCCTAAAACAACGGGTTGAACTCCTTTACTTCCGGCAGAAGTGAAAACTTAGTATTAATTACATTGAAATATTTTCATCATTAACAACTTTAACATCCACAGAAAAGCAATCTGTGCAGGCTGCGGATAATTACTGCGTCGTCTATGTTAGTGTCGGTGTCTGTGAACTGACCTGGGAATCATTTTGCTGACCGTGTCTTTCCTGGGTAGGCTTATTGCAGCTGTAACCGACATCCACGCGGGCGGAGCTGCGGGCGACCGCTATTTATAATAATATCATTGTATACTTTAGCGATATCAGTAACTATACAGAATAAGTTTTGATGAATAAAAAAACATGAATTTTTCGTGTTTTGTTATGTTTATCTTCCGTCATCGTTTACAGCGCTCCATGCTTCTACTACTCATACACTACATCCTCACATACTTATTATAATAATATATTCATTTTATTTTACTGAAATAATTTTTAAAAATAATTTATTTGGCAAAACAACGTTTGCCAGATTCTCTATGTATAATAACATGCTTCATACATTAGAGAACCACTGATAATTTCAAGTCGTAAATAAACACATTTTTGCGCTTATATTGCAAACTCTACGAGATAGATCAAAATAATGTTCTAAGTTAAAATAAAATAAAAATATAGGGACATCGCGGTTGCGGCGGTACCGGCTGGCCGGAGGCGCGGCACGGCGCGTGTACAATGAAGTCAGCGGTGACATGCATCTTTCTGATATACGAAGTTTTAAACAAAATAAAATCGTAAGAAATCATAAAAGATGCTAACGAAGTAGCGAGCGGGTCGCTAGTACTGGATAAGTCAATGATGAGTCCCATGTAAGTTTGAGCTTTGTAAAGGTGAAGTCCATGAAAGATGAGTAAACTCCAAATAATAACTATAAATAACCCCAAGTTAACAAAGGAAAGAGTATTTATATACATAAATATAATTGACACAACATTACATATCTATAAAACATTCTAATATTTGCTTTATTCATAAACTATAAATTAAGTAAATATTTTGATTTTTAATCATCAAATATATATATACACATGTATCCTGATTCCATCCCAATATGCGAGCCGAAAAGTGATCGTCAAATCAGAAAAGCTCTTGATTAGGTCTTTTCCTTTTAAACCATCATATCATTTCCAGTTCTGATGTGTAACTTATTCATTAATACGAGTACAAACATACAAACATATACACACGCGTACAAAACTTTGTAGACCGTTTAACTCCACTCACAACTATCTTTTAATTGCACCACATTATAGCATTCTGGCCAACATTTAATTAAAAGAACCCCTAAGTCCTGGCGCGAGGTGTTCTCAGGTGTTCTTGGTACATCTAGAGGTAACAAACTGAGCGGGTTAGCTGCAATACTGCGCTTTTTAGTAGTTCCAAGTTAACCATTGTGTGAGCTGTTAAAGTGGTTTTCATCAGTTTACATCTGCAGCAGTGAAAACAGAATTCGAAATGCCGTGGAGTTTCGTTAGTCCCCGCTTCAGTATATGTGTTTCATTGACATTGGAACTTATCTATGAATTGAATTATCATTGTAAAGTAGGTGTCGTGTTTTATTTTCTATTTTCTTTAGAGTTTACAGTTTTGATAATGCATTCTGAAGAGAATAAATTAAGCCAGAATTAGTCAATATCTCTAAAGATATGGAACGGAGTTGATAAGAGTTGGAACCGATAATAATGAAAAGGACCATATCTGTGCTTCTGACCACTCTAATTAAACCACAGATGACAATGATGAAGGATATTGGTTTAGCAATGGTAAACCATAAGCAGTAAGGCAACCCGCCATTGCTCATATTCTGAAATATATCAGGTAGTATACAAATAGCATTACACAAGTTCCATTAGTGGAAGTAAACTCCAACAGAGAAAATTTTAAAAGAAGGACATTTCAATTCTTAGTGTGCCCAAGGAACAGGGACGTAAAAACAAGTCCTCCCTGTGCAAAACGTGATAAACCAATGACGATTAAACGTATTAAAACTGTTTTTTAATATTGTTTGAAACCCGGAACTAAATCAGAAAAAGGACTAATTGTATACATTTTTTGCATAACCATTCCGTTATTTCCCCCGGTAATTCTATGTACTATTTATATTGATTATGACCAGTGAACTTGGTAAATAACAATTATGAAAACGATACGTAAATATGCTTCTTTGTAAACTAAGAAGGCATACTTTAAGTTTCTAAAAATTAGGTAATTTTAAGTTAGCAAAATAAGAAATGTACCATTGTACCAAAAGAAAACATTTAAAAATACATTTTCAATGTTACTTCAAATCTTTAAATACCGTTAAACATCTTGTATGGTATCTTTATTTTCTAAAACAATTTATAGCAAGTTTTTAATTTGTACACAAACTTTTAAGGATCGAGCAGAATGCATGTAAAATATATTAAAATATCTGATAAAATACTAAAAACAGTGATGCAATAGATTAAAATTAAATCAAACTTTTAAACATTGATTTAAAAGCGAATATAGCAAAGTAATTTTATAACATTTTCTATTTGCCAATATTTTGCCAATTTTCTATAGTGTTGAGGACACTATAGTTAATATTGTAATTGATGAGAAGTTAAATTTAAAAAAACACATCGGTAATGTTATAATTGTTCTTATGGCAACATGCATTGAGAAACGTAAGTAAATATTGAATTGCAACTGTACAAAATATGTCCTATTTTGGCCTTATATATTCTCACTTATTATTCGGTATTGCTATTTGGGTATATCGTAATGTAAATGAGTTTCTAAGACTATTTGCTAAACAGCCCATATGATTCATTAAAAAACTAAAGTATTTAAGAGTTATGTAGATGTTCATTAAAGAATTAGAACTTATGACCTTGCCTTCTTTATATATTTTATAAACAATGTTACATGCAAAATTTAAATGTAAATCATTTGACAGAAGGGATTGCCATAATCACAACTCACGATTTAATTATATCCCAGATGTAAGCACCACAGATTGTTTTTTTTTCAGAATCCTTCCGTCTCATGCATGAGTCATATTTTATAACAAACCCCCAGAAAATATTACATTAGAAACCAATGACAAATCATTCAAAATAAACCTTAAAAATTTGTGTTGTCTAGGAGATTCTACGTAGTGAACGAATTATTTATGGAACATAACTGTATTGATTACCATTTTATAAATTTTAAACTGTTTAACTTAAATTATTTGAAATTCCCCTAGATTACACTTATTTAAGTAACATACATAGATACTACTTAGTTTATTTTAACCTAGTTTGTAATTATGTGTCAGGTTAGTTATTTACCTGAAGAAGAGATCACATTGCAAATCCCGAAACGTAGTGTTCTTATTTGTTTTGTATCATTGAATGATGGCAAATGTCCGGAAATCATCGTTAAGTTTCCTTCAGTAACATATTAGTAGTTACAAATATGTTGTATTCGATAGACTTTGATAACACAATTTAATGTTGTTAAATATCAATAAATATTTGTTATTGTTATTGTTACTGTCTGATAATCCATTTGTTCTTAGGATAACTTGAATTGAGACCGATTTTTCAGTGTAAAATTTGCGCATACTTCTACATGAATTTGATGTTCAGCATGAGAAATGATCTTGCTTGTTATTTTAGAGTAAGAAAAGTTATTTTCCATAGAGTGTACAAGTTGGACAGAAGAATAAAAGGTTTAGTGAATACGAATTAGTCGGCAAACCTTGAGAAAGCCGGTAGCTATTATATCAGTTCCAAATCTTTTTTTGGATTAAATATACCATTGTATTATGTGCAAAATGTTCAAACTCGCCAAGTGTCATTTTCTAAAAATTTTAACACTGTCACCAACGATATGTGAAATTTTGGACACAATAATGTTTCAACGCCTTCGCTGTGGCTCTATACTGACTGATCTCTTATACTTCCTATCTGATTCTGCGCCGTAATGCGTCTGTCACAGTCAACAAGCAGCCATTTTAAATGGTCAGTTTAAGAAATTAGGGCTGTTTGAGTTAAGTAAAACCAACAAACTTACATACAGACACAAAGCTAGATGAGACTAATACTTGTATAATATTGTTTGTATAATATAACGACTCTAAGAACAAAACTAGAAAGTGATCCCTTTCATGTAAATAATAAATTCTGTGGGGTTTTAAGTTTAAACCATCAAAAAAAAAATTTTTGTTTCACATATACTGGCCATTTTGAAAACTTTACAATTATCTTATAAATACGATAGTTTTAATATAATTTACAAATCTATCTCAATACAAGATATTAAGGAATAATATAAATTACGTAGGACTTACTAAACTTTTACTAAACTAAAAATATGTGTTGCACAAACTTACTTTCAGTGAGTACATAGTGAACGATAACAAACTATAAACCAACACTGACAAACGAACCCACTATCATTTCATTATGACTGACATGACCAGGATAAGCTAAAAATATGTGAATGTGGTTAGATCTGACTTCCTGTATCAAGGACGCACCGATGAGGGGGGGACGAACGAGACCTGTCTCAACACAAGAGTATTTTATTTCAAAATAACTGATAGTCTAATCTTCTATTTTCGGCTAGAAATAACGATTATCAAATATATAAAATCAAACTTTTTAACTATTTTAACTTGCGAAATACACGGTACTGCACATATAATAATTCACTAATGTTGTTCACAACACTAAATATCTGAATTTCACAGTCACGCAGCAACTACGAAAGTGATGTTAGTTCTTCTTGTGGCTTCTCCCTGTACTCGGTACTTTCAGTAATCAGTACAAAATCTACTCGTACTGATTAGATTCATACTTACAGGGTACTCCTAAAATAGTATGGGTAGGATGTTCCACTTACTATTACAGCTCAACAATTTCCAGTTGTACCTGTATCTTTAAAGTATCTCTACAATAACCTGTATCGGGCACTTGCGATTTCTGATAACTTGTACTCTCGAAAGAGACGAGTACTCGGTTTATTTAGAGTAGTGATCACCGACGTGATCGGTTGTCGCAGTAGTGAGTGAGTTAGTTTCGTTGTGTGAGTTAGTTAGTGTGCTGTGTTAGTTTATTGTAATTAGTCTTTAATCTGTGTTTAAAATTAAACGTTTTAAATAATGGTTTACAAAATTACAAGCTCGAGATAATGCTCCATAACGTGACCAATGACGACCTTTGTGGACCACTCGGTAAACTATAAAAGTTAAGATGTTAATTTAATTTAGCTTTGGTCTTGCTTTTGGTTAAAACTTAACCATTTTATTTAATATTTTAAATGTTATTATTAAATTTTTTAGTTTAATACATTTCATATAAACTGTATTTTTTGCAGAAAATTTGAATTATTCCTGTATATTTTAACTATCCTGGTGAATTGTTGTAAAGTGGGTTTTCTATAAACTTTGAACGCTTTGATCTAATCTTTGCCTCCTTCTATTAGTTCTGAAGTACTATATAATAACTATGTTAGGATCGAGTATGTCAAACATTTCTTAGGAGGGCCTCCATACCTCCTACTGATCTGGGGGGTTTTCCTATAACTCCAACTCCACGGTGTTCCAAACACGTCCTATAGAAGAATCTTGGGTTCGTCACTGTCATATAAACATGTTCAATTCGGGGTCATTCATAGAACCAAAATGTAAATAATTGGTTGGTCAATTAGTGAGACTGTGTGGTCACGGGTAGGAAAGTGTTTTGGAATTTTGAAATATACATTTTTAGTTGTAGCCCTTTACAAGAGGATTAAAATAATAAGAACTACAACCAGATTAATCTTAAAAATTATATATTCGATCTTTATGATACCTATTTGATTATCAATGATGACTGATATATATTTGAACAATCAGTTATTAAAAACTTTTCAATTTTCAAAAGTAACTTCTTCTACTTGATTCCTTAAAAAAAGTTGCATTAATTGATACAAGTTAGAGGTTGAGTGGTAGAGAAGTCTTAATAGCCCTAAACTCTGCCTCTTTAATAAATGCATATTTTTCATTTCATTTAATTTAATTTCAAGTCCAGTTGATCTTCAGGCAATGGTAATATTTTCATTTTAAACTAAAATATGAAAATATTTGCACATTATTGTTATTGTTTTAAAATAGATAGTACTATAGCTATGGTATATAATGTTAACAAGTTTAGTACCGAGTAGCCGAGTGGCAAGCTTGGTAGCTCACGTGTAATATGAGGACCCTATTTACAATGTTAACAATTTTACTAAAAAAGCAGCACATTGTCCAATGTTGGCATACACACCACTCAATACTACTTTATATCTTGGTAGCTCACGTGTTATATGAGGACACTATTCACAATGTTAACAATTTTACTACTAAGCAGCACATTGTCCAATGTTGGCACACACACTACACAATACTACTTTATGTCTTGGTAGCTCACGTGTTATATGAGGACACTATTTACAATGTTAAAAAGTTTACTACCGAGTAGCCGAGTGGCAATCTTGGTAGCTCACGTGTTATATGAGGACACTATTTAAAATGTTAACAAGTATACTACCGAGTAGCCGAGTGGCAATCTTGGTAGCTCACGTGTAATATGAGGACACTATTTACAATGTTAACAAGTTTACTACCGAGTGGCCGAGTGGCAATCTTGGTAGCTCACGTGTAATATGACGACACTATTTACAATGTTAACAATTTCACTGCCAAGCAGCACATTGTCCAATGTAGCACACACACACCACTCAATACTACTTTATATCTTGGTAGCTCACGTGTTATATGACGACACTATTTACAATGTTAACAATTTTACTGCCAAGCAGCACATTGTCCAATGTTGGCACACACACCACTCAATACTACTTTATATCTTGGTAGCTCACGTATTATGATGACACTATTTACAATGTTAACAATTTTACTACCAAGCAGCACATTGTCCAATGTTGGCACACACACCACTCAATACTACTTTATATCTTGGTAGCTCACGTATTATATGAGGACACTATTTACAATGTTAACAATTTTACTACCAAGCAGCACATTGTCCAATGTTGGCACACACACCACACAATACTACTTTATATCTTGGTAGCTCACGTATTATATGAGGACACTATTTACAATGTTAACAATTTTACTACCAAGCAGCACATTGTCCAATGTTGGCACACACACCACTCAATACTACTTTATATCTTGGTAGCTCACGTATTATATGAGGACACTATTTACAATGTTAACAATTTTACTACCAAGCAGCACATTGTCCAATGTTGGCACACACACACCACTCAATACTACTTTATGTTTTTTGGTAGCTCACGTATTATATGATGACACTATTTACAACGTTAACAATTTTACTACCAAGCAGCACATTGTCCAATGTTGGCACACACACACACACACACACACACACACACACACACACACACACACACACACACACACACACACACACACACACACACACCAGTCAATACTACTTTATATCTTGGTAGCTCACGTATTATATTAGGACACTATTTACAATGTTAACAAGTTTACTACCAAGCAGCACATTGTCCAATGTTGGCATACACACCCCTCAATACTGCTTTATGTCTTGGTAGCTCACGTGTTATATGAGGACACTATTTACAATGTTAACAAGTTTACTACCGAGTAGCCGAGTGGCAATCTTGGTAGCTCACGTGTTATATGAGGACACTATTTAAAATGTTAACAATTTTACTACCAAGCAGCACATTGTCCAATGTTGGCACACACATACCACTCAATACTACTTTATATCTTGGTAGCTCACGTATTATATGAGGACACTATTTACAATGTTAACAAATTTACTACCAAGCAGCACATTGTCCAATGTTGGCACACACACACACACACCACACAATACTACTTTATATCTTGGTAGCTCACGTATTATATGGGGACACTATTTACAATGTTAACAATTTTACTACCAAGCAGCACATTGTCCAATGTTGGCACACATACCACTCAATACTACTTTATATCTTGGTAGCTCACGTATTATATGAGGACACTATTTACAATGTTAACAAATTTACTACCAAGCAGCACATTGTCCAATGTTGGCACACACACACACACACACACCACACAATACTACTTTATATCTTGGTAGCTCACGTATTATATGAGGACACTATTTACAATGTTAACAATTTTACTACCAAGCAGCACATTGTCCAATGTTGGCGTACACACCACTCAATACTACTTTATATCTTGGTAGCTCACGTGTTATATGAGAACACTATTTACAATGTTAACAATTTTACTACCAAGCAGCACATTGTCCAATGTTGACACACACACCACTCAATACTACTTTATATCTTGGTAGCTCACGTATTATATGAGGACACTATTTACAATGTTAACAAGTTTACTACCAAGCAGCACATTGTCCAATGTTGGCACACACACCCCTCAATACTACTTTATGTCTTGGTAGCTCACGTGTTATATGAGGACACTATTTACAATGTTAACAAGTTTACTACCGAGTAGCCGAGTGGCAATCTTGGTAGCTCACGTGTTATATGAGGACACTATTTAAAATGTTAACAAATTTACTACCAAGCAGCACATTGTCCAATGTTGGTACACACACCACTCAATACTACTTTATATCTTGGTAGCTCACGTATTATATGAGGACACTATTTACAATGTTAATAATTTTACTACCAAGCAGCACATTGTCCAATGTTGGCACACACACCACGCAATACTACTTTATATCCTGGTAGCTCACGCTTTATATTATGTGGACACTAGTATAAGATATTCGAAATTCAATAATTCAGCAATATGCCACAAAGAGTGCAGGATTTTACTGTGTTTAGTGTAAATGATTTCAATGTGAGTAGACCAATTAAGGGAAGAATTTATATTGATATCTAGAAAATAGAGGTATTTCCAAGATAAGCAACTTCTTTAATTACAGCAATAATTTCAGATTGAAGGATTTGCGTACGGAAATTTACAAAACCAGTTTGCTTATTTCGTGCGGCACCCGCAGCTCCTGTACTTTAAGTCCTCTATCCAAAACCTCTCTAGATATAGTCTCCACGACCGTAGATCAAATCCGTTCCACAGATCTCGCAACCAATCATATGTGTCTCATATAGTCATAAAACTCATCCATTTACAGTATGCGACTAAAAGTGGTTTCTTGGAACTCCACTGATTTTGGCCAAAGGAGAAACGAGCTTTACCATTTCGCCACTAATCTGGTTGTGGACGTGTTATCCAGGAAATCATCAACCTCAGCACCTAGGATGTTTTCCTCTTGAACTAATAAGCTAAACGCCCCATTTAAATAGACGCGGCACGGCTATCATAATTCACTGATGTTCCTTAATCTATTCTTGATCAGAGGTATAGTCATAGACATGCATTTATACCGCATAAATGATGTCATAAATCAGATCACGTCCTTGTGTTCATAACATTAGGAACAGCGGCTACCAAAGGACTCCGCTCCATTCCTTTGTAATGAAAATAAACTAGGACTAGTACCACTGTCCTAAGGGTGACTTTTTTAGTTATACGTATTAAGTGCAATAATGTATATAATAAAACATGTAATAAATTATACATTACCAAAATTTAATCGTGACTCTAGATTATCTGCTAGAATGGTCATAGAGACTCCAAATTATCTTAAGGAAATTGGACGTAGACAGTTTTGCTACTCAGGGATAAGATGGTTTAACCGTTTCGTACTTGAGTGTGGTGATAACATATTATATGAGAGGAAACCTAAATTTAAAATTAAAGCCTTGGAATATATAGTTAAGTTGGGTTTGATGTGATGACACCAGTATAGAGAGATATATTTATTGCTTGAATTGCTGCTGATACATTGATAGTTGATAGTGGATATGATGCATATTGTTTAATACTTATTTATTGGATTTTTGGATTTTGTTGGCATGTATTGCTGTTGGATATGTATTGGTCGTTAGATATTTATGTTTGTTGGATATTTATTTAATTATTTATTTTATTGACTATTACAAAATGTATATCATAAATGTATTTATTTATTGTCACGTTAATGTCTTTAGAGTTATTTACTGTTATGTTGGATTATATACATCACTTAATGATTTATTTATTGTTAGTAATTTATTTATATGTTATTCTGTTTCTTACTATGCTTTATAGAGGTATGGATATATTACCGTCCTATAATTCATATGAATGAATAGGTGAAAATGTATTTTTGTCTTGTACACAAGTCATATATTAAAGACTGAAAATAAAACCACAGCGAGCCTTTAAATCCATTTTCACTTGCAAATTCGATGTATCATAATGTCATTTCCAACCTACCGGAGATGCAATGAGGACTGCAAGAACCTTCGGTGGGCCCCTGCATTCAGTCTTCCCTTGCTTCCTTTCGAGTTCACCATCCTTACCTTTTTACGAAGACAATATATGGGCCACAAGCTTATATCACAGTCCAACGATTGATAGGCTTGTAATTATATTAAAAAAAACAACATGTTTTCACTAATAATTGATTAATAGTTTTAATACAATGAGTCTCATCTGTCTATTATACGTTATTTACCTGCTAGTCGATTCCGTGATTAAGATCTTCATTATATTTTGATGCTAATTACAACATACCACCTTTTTATTAAAATAAGATAACAAATATACATCCACCCCAATAAAAAGTAGTACTCTCTTTTTTCTATTAAAAATAAGTGTGAATTATTATAAGCCCTCTACATTTTATTTATAATTACACTGACTAAAAAGAACGATCATACGTTCATCCTCCACCGCCATCATTAACATCTTCCTAAAATTATAAATAATGGCGTCAATCTATCTAAACATTTTACTTCTTAAAATAAATGACGAAACTAGTTATATCCTTAAAAGCCAATACTGCAAAATCAACTTTTTACTATTGTGTCAATTGTAAAAATACGTGCTGCTTTAACCGGCTGCTTTTAACACCTGTTGAGTAGTGAAATTTTGAACTGCCAAGATCGCTGACAGAGCCGACAACACAAGACATGCATGATAAATTACTATTTACCTGACTCACTACAGAATGCGTAGCTACACGTGTCCTCGCTATTTCCTGCGGTCCTCGTCTTTATTTTTCATACTTTTTTCCAGATTCTTATACTCACCTTGTAATTACCTCATACTCCATGTGGAATATCTTTCCATACTATTTGTAATATCCTAAGACCTGGTGCCATATCGTTTGTCATATATATATATATATATATATATATATATTTGACGCTGCACCAAGAGGAATGTGAACTGGAGCTAAACTCAACACTCACATTATAATTAAATATTTACAAAACGCGATATTTTATTACTTTGGTTGTCTAATTTCGGGTTTTCATACACAAAGTACGGCACAATCAGAAGCAAATGATTGGTAAATAACTTTCGTAACAATGAACGAACACAGGTTACATGAACGTAAATTGACAAAAAATTAATATATTTTCTTTGGAGATTTTAATTTTATGTTACTCCTCAAACAAAGACTCTAATACCATGTTCAATATTCTTTTTGGTTACAGTTTAAGATATACTATTACAGGCATCAAGCTTACAGTGAAGGTATGGTATTGATAATACTTTGTATTACATCTTTCACATAACAACGAAATCAACTTTCCATCCTCTCATATCTGATTACGAATTTCTTTTATGAAACACCTTTTCAGTAGAGAGTATGTTAAAGTTAAACTTTTTTATTAAGAAAACAAAATAAGACTTTGGAAAACAAAAATATCGGAACAAAAATATTGGAATAGTGTTTTCAATAAAACAGATGTTGAAATAGATGTCAGAAAACAATATCAGTTTATAAAAACCAAAATTTCTAAATCATTACATTGGAAACGACAGACAAGAACTTCCAGATGCTTATATTTTACAGATTAATGGCCCACGAGAATTGAAGAACTATTATAAATTAAAAGGAATTATAAATTTTAACATAAAAACCAGGCACTCCAATATTATAAAATAAAAATTATCTTCTTCGTCATTTAACCGTGAGGAGGGTGAATTTAAACTCAACGGGATATCATACACGACCCAGAAATTTCTACAGGATTACTTTATCGGCAATAACTCTGGTGCATTAAAATATAAATCCTCTTCTACAACAAACAGGACGGTTTTAGCTCTATTCAATCAACTTTTAAAATGTATTATTACTAATTGATATATTGAATCCAATTTCCTTTCAGAAAATCCAATTCCTTAAATCTCTGGACGCATTTTTTTCTCAAAAAGAGTACTCCACTGATGTTTTTAGCTGTCTTCTTTACTCGTCAAAGAATATAGCTCGAATTTCTTATTCAACTCCTCTATAACTCAGTGTCTTCACAACAGGTTTGAAGATTATTCAAGCATTCTCCATTCTTAAAGCATAGAAAGTTTAATATTAATCGCTTCAGACTAATGTACGTAGGTATAACTGAATCTTTTTCAAAAATATGTGAATAAATTTCTGAATAACGTGCAATCTAATGTGCATTATTGTATTACAGTACACTAATTCAGTTTATTAATGTGATGTAATTCTTTCTTGAAACCAATAATATAATATGTTCATCTCAATCTGGGTCCCAGCATTATATCCACAGTTGTTACCGTTACTTTCTTTGTTCGATAATCAGAGACTACCGTTGAATAAAATGAGCAAAAATTTGCTCTCTTTTTTAAATTTAATAAAAGCTTTTGACATTTAAGCCCACAAGACTCTCGGGTGTCTTACGGAATATTAATCAAGGCTGAGATATTTTTTCAGAAGATTTGTTTTCTTCATAATATTAATAGTGTTTTTGTTCCACGAACAAGTTTATCTAATCTCATCAAAACCTCTCCACAATATCCGCTGTTCTTTATCTCTTAGAAATCCTGTGGCTTCCGTGAGGTCAAAATGACCACAGCGTGACTCTTTTTTGAGGTAAATAAGGCTTTTGAAAATTAAACTTCCGCTAGGCTTTCTAACTCTTTGCGTAGTGAAATTCTTCAAATTTTCCATTATCTCCGTTAGTATCAGAATTAATAAATAAAATTTTAGTTACAATGTTGGGACTCATACTGATGGTTGTTTCAAGACAAAATGTGAGCTTATTGCTAGAATACGTGAGTCAACTGACAGACAATCCAGTCTCATTTACCATATACAAAATATTTAAAAATTTTTAGATGAAGCAAAATTTAAAAAATCCTGTTGCAAATCCGCTATTCTTTTAAAAGTGGTGAGCACTCACTCGGTCACTTCTGTGACCGTAACCGCGCTTTTCATCTCGTTGACCACCTAATACTTCTGAATAAGTTATATCGGTACGGCATCAGAGACGCATTATTTAAATGTTTCTCTAAATACGTTTCAAAATTTACCAAAATCGTGCAATATTTCAATCTGACTTTCTCCGTGTAAAAACATGCATTGCTCATGGTACAAATACTGGGGCAAATATTGTTTCTTCTCTTCGTCAATGATTTATCAGCCATCTTACGGCGGTCAGTTTTCTCTAGTGATCCTTCCATCATTTTTTATCCCTGACACAAGCATACTTTTTCCACCTAGACCTTTCCTTTCATGGACCAAGCCGTAGATTGCTATTCTTCTCTAAAAAACACTCTTACTTTCTGTACATCTGTAAAGCCAGGTTATTGTTCACATATCCAAATTGAGAATAATAGTCTTCAAATTGTTCTCTACAGTTAAATTTCTTGGTCTTCATATTTAAAGTAATCTCAACTGGGATTTTCATACAGATAGTCTATGTAAAAATGTAAAAATTTAACTCTTCAATTTATCTACTGAGGTGCCTATTGGTTCTAGAACGACTCTCAAACTTGCGTATTTCGCTATTTTCAGTCCTTATGACGTATGAAATTTGCTTTGGGATTTCACTATCCAGTCGAAAAAGCACTACTGAACACATGGAGTTTTAACTTGGAATTTTATCTTTATAAATTTAAAAATATTTAATACTCTAAATTTGTATCACACCAGAAATAAAGATCTTTTAATTCCTGAAAACCTTTGCTTTGAGGCTTCTAGACAATCGCTTTTTTTATCATGGACATATCTTTCTTAACAATGTACTACCTAATATTAATAGTTCCAAAAGCCCATCGATTTGCAAGGGCAGATTAAGTCTCTATCTCTTTGGTTGGGCCTTTTACAAATGATGAAACGTTGTGATTTCAAGTTTTATTTCCGGTAATCAACAAAAAACATAAGATTGATCATTTAAAATACGATTTTTGGCATTTAGTGTACATTATTATATTAGAAATATAACTTGCACTCAAAAAAGT
The DNA here is from genome assembly GCF_021130785.1 of Homalodisca vitripennis. Lineage (NCBI taxonomy): Eukaryota > Metazoa > Arthropoda > Insecta > Hemiptera > Cicadellidae > Homalodisca > Homalodisca vitripennis. The sequence goes on along the minus strand of NC_060209.1, from coordinate 131,559,598 downwards.
AATTTTCAATGGTGTCAACAAATCACATTTGATTTTATATGAAACGAGGGTCCGTGGTGTGTAATAAATCTATGAATACCGTAGATTATGTGTTGTGTATACGTATTGTTTATTGAATTGTATGTGTTATTATTTGTTATTTTTACGAGTGTTTAACTTCAGTTGACTTCCACGATTTATAAACCTGACGATGGAACTTTCGTCCCGAAACATGTAGTGGCGATTATAAAAAACAAATTATATCACTGTTGACAAAGTAAAGTAGGCCTACCATATTTTTGTCAATAATTAGTTTCGTGGCTATTACAAACATACATTTATATTCTTGGACGGCTTTCTTACGATGGTATATTAGAGTCAAGGCTGAGATATGGTACATCTGAAGATTTCTTTTCTTCTGAATTTTTACATAACATTTTTATATGTCGAACTCTCAGATGTTGAGTAGAGTTGTCTACCTTAGTCAGACAATTTTGGTAGAAACTTACCGAGAAGTTTTAACAGTAACAGCGAGTGAAATGACGGATTTTTAAAATAGTACAATCGTTAAACTAAGTCTGCTTAGACGAGTACATGCCTTCTAGTACTGTCGGCACATATTATTAACAAACGTCACTAATACACAACTACCACCAACAACAGTTCGATGTGATGATCGGTAGGCGTTAATTGTCTCTACTCGCCGTCTCTCTCTCTCTCGAATCTCGGGAAGTGTGCGAAAGGAGCTAGTTTTTATTGTATTTCTCATCCCTACACATGAGTTGCACATTAGATTAAAATACTAACAAGCACTCAATTTACAATTTTAGACTATCTTGAAGATCTCAGAACTGAAGATTCTAAAGCGAGTTGCTTGTTATCGTGTTTTGAAATATCTATCACTTTCTTTTGGTTACATTTTCACTTGGAACTCTCATTCTTGATTTCTTAAATAACTGACAAGCTTGCTTAGAAGTTGCAGATAAGTGATAATAGCATAACCTACGGCCTGGTCCAAGTTAATAATATGAAATATCGTTTAACAGCCTTTAGGACAACTGAAAGTTTCAAAGTTTTAAACTAAGTGAATAAACGAACAGTTGATTTGAACTTACTTCCTGCAACCTTTGTCCATTTGTCCATGTACGAGTACCTCCTAAGCGGTTAGAGCAAAATGTGTTGACATCCACGCCTGTAACATCTTCCAGGCAAGAACCATATTATTAAGGAGACAGTAATTTGATGTTATCGACAACTAGCCCCATATCTCTGGTAACCAGCAGCTTTTAAGAAATTGGGTCTTGTTAGTTGAAATCCAAATTTGTCTAGGATAGTTAACCGATAGTATTTAATCTCGGAAAAAAGTTAAATAATGTTTTTTGGCTTGATAGTTGGGGGGGGGGGTTGGATTGTTTGTAAAGAAATAGCTGACGTTTTAGCAAACTTGGGCTTTGCGTTAAAAATGGTAGTTCCTCAACCCTTCAGTAGAATTCTTAGGAATTAATCCTATAGATGATTTAAGATATGTTCACACTTCAGAAGATGGATTATTCAGACTGATTGAAGGATGAGTAATCTTGTTCTATAGTAACATTTCCGCAGGGTTGAATCTAATATTCTCTCCTTAATTATATTGGAATTATCTCAAGTTGTGGGCTTAATTACTGAACATCTGAGAAAGTATCTCCATAGAGACGGCATTTTTTGGAATACCCCGTTCCGTATGTTACACAATGAGCAGGAGGAAACCGTTGAACATGACGTGCTTTTTGTATATTCTGCATAAAGAGGGAACATTGTATCATTCAATTGTACCATCTCTAATATCATGACAAGGATGGCGAATATCCCACGAAGACTTTATAAGTTGTTTTCATCGTTTTACGTATCTGCTGAAATCGTATAGCCTACTAGCAGAATTCATAGTATTACTATTTTGGGACTCGTAAATCTAGTGTCCCATAATTATAAAACGTTACCCTGAACAATTATAAATTTTGGCGGACAAATAGTTAAAAATTATGAGATAAATAAAAAATGACTGCTTATAAATCATGCCTTTAATGCGTTTAGCATTGTACATAATGAACAAACAACCGAAATTGCTGCTATTACACTGGGCTTTAACGGCTGTTAAAGGAGATGCGTTCTAATACAAAATATATAATGAACTGCACTCTCTCGCAGTAAAAATCATAACTATGCAATCAATAAGGAATTAGAAGTTTTAATTCAATTTTAATCGAAAAAAGTATTTTTTGAGAGCGAGGAGTATTTAGGACTTAAAAAGAATAAAATGTGGACAGATGGCAACTAGTCTCTTTTATAAAAAGTTCCATGGTGCTAATAAAAAACATTTCACTGAAGAAAGGCAATGTTAGCAATCCAGCCGGCAGATTATGCAGCAGAGGCCGTCGCATTTCTATAGACCTTTCAATCACCTCTGACAGCTACAACAGCGTTCTCAGGACGACCAGAATTGCCGCATAGTCCTGACACCCATTGACGGATGATATGAGAGGATTCTTTCTTCAACAATGTCTAAATTTAACTTTTAAAGCAAAAAAGGAGAAAATAAAATATTAGTAAATAAATCTTACTACATAGCTGACACAAGATTTTTCCCATGCATATTTGAACATTACAAAATTTTTCCAGAGAGATGTTGACCTTATGTACTACGAGCAATCAGATCTACTTTTTTTATTTATTAGCTCTGGCCGGTGGCGGGTGGGGGGAGGCAAATGCGTAAAACCCGGAACCGGATGTATATATATATATATATGTGTGTGTGTGTGTGTGTGTGTGTGTGTGTGTGTGTGTGTGTGTGTGTGTGTGTGTGTGTGTGTGTGTACGCGCGTGCGTGTGTGCGTGTGTACATACATATGTACAATGTATTTATATGTACATATTTCTCATTCTCTTATGATTGAGAATGATATTGAAAGCTCCTTTTTGGAATCTTTAGAAGGGATAAAGGGCCCACTGGACTTCGAAAGTAACAACGGAAGGAAAAGGAAGATGGATGTGTACGGGAAGAACGTCAGTCCCACTTGGTAGGTTTGAATGCATTTGTTTTGTACATGCTAGGATTAATAAGTTTCTTTTCCGCTTAGCTATGCAGGAGTTAATGTGCGAGGTAGTAAACATTTTTGGGGTTGTTGCAAAAGACATACAATTTTTTCTACAAATGCTCAAAGATGGGAATACTTAAAAAGACGTATAGGATGTTCCCGGCTTAGTATTTCCTAAACGAGACGGTTGGTCCGATTAGATAATGTTCGGCCTTTTGTGAAACATTTTCCACTCATTATTTATGCCCTGAATAACTGTGAGAAGCTTAATGTAACAGTAGACTGCAAGATAGATTTGAAAGGGCTAATGAAATACCTAAGATCGTTTGAGTGCATCATTATGTCAACAATATGGCTTAAAGTGCTTGTTGCAATTGGTAACAAAAGTACAGTTTAGGTGCCCGATCAGCAACACTTGACATAGAGCCAAAGAACATAATTGGCCTGATGGAGGTACTAAAAGTTCTGCGAGACAACTGGAGTAGGGCCTAATCTCTACACTTAGGCTAAGCTAGTGACAACAAACGTGGCTGAAAGTGTAGAATGTAAAATGGATTTTAAGGAGAAGAGGCTGAAAAACAGAAAACTGTTCCATGACGAAACCAGAGATGCTTCATCAACAGGATGTGTACAGGAACATTCAGTGAAACATGAAGAGAAAATTTTCAGAATCAATGTTTTCTATCAAGCTTCTTGACTCAGTGTAAGAGGATCTTAGTCAAAGATTTGAATTTTCCAGAAAAATTAGTAATCTCTTTCAATGTCTTTGGACGTATCGAGGAATAAGATGATGTAATTGAAAAGCAATGTTTGAGTTTGTGCAAGACGTTTAAAGAGAATATAGACATTGAAATGTTTTACGAAATAAAGCAGTTGAAGTTGATCCATAGATCAATTTAGGTGACAAATTCCTTAGAACTTCTGAATGCTGTAAGGAACACTAAACTGGATAGTTTGTTCCCGAACATTACAATAGCAATTAGGTTGTTCTGCTGTATCCCTGTATCTGTAAGTCAAGGAGAAAGAAGTTTTAGTTTGATGAATAGGATAAAAAGTGTTAATCGATCAACTAAGAAAGAAATGAGCAATTCAGCATTCTGGCATTGGAATCTGATTTGACAAGGAGTTTAATAAATGATGATAACATTAATGACTTTGAAAGTAAGAGGGCTAGACAATTTGTATTTTCATTGTGTGTGATGTTAAAATGAAGTTGAGTCTAATGTTTCACTATAGGAGGTTCAATTTATTTTTTTTCGTTTGATATAACCTATACTTTATTTTCTTATATAATAGAAAAATGTAATGTTAAAATCAGTAACATAAGCCTAATGTTTCATTATTGATTTTTATACGAGGTTCAATTAAGTTTGTGTTTGTGTGATAGACTGCTTATATATTAGAAATGTAATCACTAAGCCTCCAATTTTGTAGTGTGTGTGTGTGTGTGTGTGTGTGTGTGTGTGTGTGTGTGTGTGTGCAAAAAAATTAAAGATCATGACTTTCATATTTATTCTGGAGGAAATTAATCAGTTAAGTAACAACAAAGTTAATTAGGTAACAGTTTATTAAGTTCGGATTTAACATATTCCTTGCAATATAACATATAGCCAATGTTTGGTTTTATTGTGTTAAATTGTCAATGTAAATAAGTTGGTTGAATCTAGGGGCTCGAGAATCCTGTAACCAGGCCTGATGTTAGGCTGCAACCTATTAGCAGCAACTTGAGTGGAAAATACACCGTTCATTTTTAATTACAACTGATTCTCACCAGCATCGTTGCAAAATTAAAAATATCCAGTAAGATTGCATAACTACGCTGTCTGGGCATCTTCCTTATATTTATATTTTGGAGTATATTATCAATTTTCATTTTTAAAATCTGTAATTTAATGTTTCTTTATGAAAATGTTTAAATAATATGTAGTTTTTTTTATATCATGCCAAATAAAAATGTATAACTAAGGAAGATCCGATATTGTTACTTGCAAGTGTTAAGAGAGACAAAAATATGTATTATTATAATCTAAATAATGTTAAAAATTGTACAGCTCAACTTTTAAATCTCACATACACGTACACCTATTGAAACAAAGGTGTACAAGATTTTTGTTATGTCCATAACATATTTTGAATACGATTCGACTATTTTCATGGATGCAGTGTTTAGCCGAATTGGAACTCAGAGAAAATGTTATGTTTTTTTCAACCTCGTTGTTGTTATAAAGGTGATAGTTACTACTTTTTAAATAAAAAATATAGTGTACAGGTATAAAAATTAAAACTGAGGTTAGATATACTAAAAATGTAGGCTCTCATGTCAAATGTCATCAAATTAGTTAAATCTATTCTGTAAGATTTTATAGTATTGGATAAATATTATTTATTACCTAAAGCTTAAATTCGATCAATTATAGGTTTTGAACCAAGATACTGCGAGATATGTAGTATGTGTCACATTAGTATAGTATCTACATGCAGGTCACACAATAAGTGAACAGTACTAAAAAGTAGTACTACAAAAAAACAAATAATAGGTAAGTCAATAAATAAATAAAATATATATATATATATATATATATAATATATATATATATATATAATATATATATATTATAAATATATATATATATATAAATTTATTTTTATATATATATATAATATATATATTTATAAAAAATATATATATATATATATATATATATATAAATATATATAAATATATATAATAAACAACAAAATATTATATTACTAAAAGTGCCCCAGTTACAAACTGGACTGGACGCGGACAACTGTACAAAATCGTGTTTTGACAATGTTTTATTCACATAAATTGAGGAGGTTAGAATCAAAGTGCACATGTTCTAAAAAATTCGAAATTTAGATAGCAGTGTATTTTTTTGCCTCGTTGCCCTGCACATTGCTATGCTTTAGGTTTGTTCCTAAAAAATCATGTTCCTATGTAATTTAATGTTGAAAAAGTAAGGTTGGCAACACAACTCACGTCATGTTCCACTGGAACTTGTGAGTTTTGACAGACTATGAAATCAGCCAAGTCACGTGACTCCTCTCGACCAATAAAAACAGAGTTGTGAAGCAAAACAATAGGTTGCCTAACCTAAAATCTGTATATTGTGAGTGAAATTTAACTTTATTTATTTATTAAACTTAGGAGAAGATGGACGAGTTTTTAACACCTTCAGCTGAAGATGAAAGGCCTACAAAAAGGACTCCTAATAAAAGTAACTGGAAGAAACCCAAAGAAAAGATAGCCAGATAGGACTAGGTTAGCCTATCTCATACCATAACCTTGGACCTATGACTTTAGCAATATTTTAGTTTCAAGCCTTTAAAGTTCTATAAACCTTTAATTTCCATTATTTTATGGCCATTGGAACAATAGGTTGAATTTAACATTTTAGCTTATCGGCTATTTTCTAATTCTTGAAAATCTTCCATTATTGGTAGATTCTAATTCTTCCATATTGATAGCTATGTGCCACTCCTGGTTTGGTCGTTTTGCACCCAAAAATATCGAAGAGATCCAGTTGATTTTCCCAATTACAGGCCATAGTTTTCTCCCTCCGGATAGGGTCTTTGGGGTGGTTGCGAAAGAACTAAGAACACGAGAAGAGATAATCAATCCACAAGATATTATTAACATTCTCTCGGCTCATGCCACCGTGAAACTTGGAGTTGATTGCGAAGTTGAGGATTTTCGCTCTGTGGCCCTCAATTGTCTGAAAGACATAAAACAATGGAATTTCCAGATTTCAAAGTGTAAAAGAATCCATTTCACCAAGGCAGGAAACAATCAGATAATATACACCAGAGGGGAGAGTACATACGTGAGTGATCTGGGTAAAAAACAGATACTCACAAAAAAGGGTGTTCCAGTAAACAGGCTAAATCCTGATGCCATCGAGAAAAGCAACTCTGAACCGAAGAAAAGAAAAAAGACGTTGATAAACTTCTACGTAAGCACTTTGGAGAGACCTGGAAAAATAATGACAACCTCCATTTTTATAAAAGAATTATAGAAGGTGAACCGTCGGTCAACGGAAATCAATTAACCATGTGGGAACCGCGCGAAGAAATTCCAATATTATTAATTTAGACAAGTTTGAAAATTGTAATCCACTCTTGACATTGTAAATCAAGTTTGTTTATACTATATTATTCGTCATATTTTTTATTTCCTGGCCTCTTGAAATGGTTTCTAAGTTCAGTTTTGAGAGCATAAGCCGGATCTGAAACTTCATTGAAATTGAATTAGAGGATTGGTTTACATTTTCTGGCCAAGTGGTACATTTTTAGCTACTTACTGAAATTACTCTTAAAATATCTGCAATTCCATAACTCACATGTTCTAATCAGTGATTTTCAAAACTCACATGATGATCAAGTCAGTTCCAAAACTCACATGTTCCAAACTTATTTACAGTTTTTTAACATGACATTTTGATCTGTTTTACTGGTTTAATAAAATCTTGTTATAGTTTTCCATTAAACCCACTTTTCTTTGTTCACAGTTTGCTGCTAGAAATATATTAGATTAGATTTTTCTCAATTTACCAAAATTGAATATTTTGGATCATGTGCACTTTGATTCTAACCTCCTCAATTTATAGTGTTATTAGCCTATGTTGAGTAAAGTTTAAAAATCATTTCAAGTATCTCCCACTAATTCTCGCCAACCTGAAATTTTATTAGTTTTAAATTATATAATCAACCTGTACTCAAGGTTAATTCTTAATTCATCAACGCAAATCGTGTACTTAACCATTTTATATTAAAGCACAAATTATAAGAGTTCTATATTTATATTTTACTTACTCTTTTCAATAATAATAGAGACTATAATTTATTTTTCATTTTATCAAAAGTTAAGAGTAGGCCTAAGCCAGACTACATGTTTCGTAACAGTTTTCTCTGAATTTGCACACGAAATTCGAGAATATAGCTCGTTTCACTCTCGAGATGTCCTGTGGACATGTAGAATCGGGCAAAAAGAAATATTGACATTCCCCTGACAAACAGAAGAGAAATTTTGAAAGCCTAATGAGTATTAAGGCTTTGATAACGTTCGGCCAAGTCTCATAGATAAGCATACACCAACATATAATTCATTCCTTACAAAGTAGAAATGAAGTTTTGTAGAAATTCTACATTATACACATCAAATCTTTAAGGGTTAAAAATATATAACAACATTTTAATTTATGATTGCTAATTTGAACCCTATTTTTTTATTTTTAGTGGGTAAAAGACACATATAGAGGATAGTTTGTTCTGAGTTGAAAGTATCGGAGGATGGTGACAAGACGGCAGAAGGTCCGGCGCGGATAACAACGTAGGGTACATGCGTGTACGTTAGCTAGATGTCGGTCGCTGGTGACTTTCACCGCTGCAACCCCTACCTCGTGGTGGTGAAGAGCGACAGGGGTGAAGGGAGGACCGGGTGGAGCATTACACCACTTGGAGCGTAGTAAAGCGGCGTAATAGTAAACGAATATTTTTTGGGGGAGGAGTAAATTCTCATTCATTTCATTTCATTTCAAAAAGATTTTATTTCACAGTATTTACAAACTTTACAATATATTTATACAACACAAAAACAACAAATAATATAAAACCGTTGATCTTGAAATATTTACAAACTTAAAAATAATCAAATAATAATATAATCTTCAAAAAAACTAAAAGTAAACTTAACAATCAAAAGAACTTAAAAAAAACAAGCTCGATAATTGTGAAATAAAATAGAGCATCCAATAGGCAAAAGCCCGATGAAGGATGCACATCAGATTAAAATAACATAGTAAAACTAAACTCAAAGAAGGAATGAAACCGCTACATAATAATATATTAACAAGAAAACCATACAAAATCTATAAAAACAAGTCATGGACGTAAAAATAAAAAGACTAATATTGGAATTATAAAAGATGATAAAACGAACTAAAATGTACACATTATTCATTACTTCATTCAACAATTTTCAGAAGGCACTCGCAATTATCCAATGAAAATAAAAACATTTTTAAACTTTTTAAAAACCTATTTAATGGTGCTAAATGATCTAATTTAAAGGAAATAAGATTAAACAATCTTGGAGCATTAAATGTAAAAAAATGTTTGAAAACAGTTAGATTAGGCTTTGGAACCGGAACAAGCAAACTTCTGAAATTATATCTAATATTACGTGTGAGGGCCGGGTTTCAGCTTCTTATGAAAAATAGTTTTAATACCTTATATATGTAAAGATTTCGCAAAGGGAGTATTTTTAAATTTTAAAATAGTGGCCAGGAATGATTGCTCTTATTTGATTTGGTAATAATACGGATAAAGGATTTTTGAAATGTAATGAGAGGATAAAGCGTGGATATATACGTACCTCCCCAGCATACAAGCCCATAACTTAGTCTGGAGTGTATTAAAGCGTGGTAAACATTCAGCAGCAAGCTTGGAGGACATACATCACGCAACATATAAAAGCTTCTCAAACTTCTATAAAACTCTTTTTTTCAGTGAATTTACATGACCTTTCCAAGATAGATTTGAGTCAATGGTAAGTCCAAGGTATTTGTATCTGTCCACTTTTTCAATCTTTTTACAATTACAAACGTTACCCGCAGAGCACGTAAAATGATGGTAGTATACATCATATTCAAAATTACTTGTACCTCGTAAGTTAAATATCATGAATTTTGTTTTGTCACTTAAGAGCATTGCATTTTTATTAAACCAAAAATTTAAAACTTTCAAATCATCATTCATTTGTCTACTAATAGCTTCCAAATTGTAATCAGAATACGTCAGTGCTGTATCATCTGCAAAAGCTGTCAATTTACCATTTAATTCTCCATTACATAGGTCGTTTATGTACACAAGGAAAAGAATTGGACCTAGAACTGAACCTTGAGGCACACCACATTCAACTGTTTCAAAATCACTGAATACTTTCCCTATTCTCACACACTGCTTTCTATCTTTTAAATAACTTTCAAACCATTTGTGGGGTAGACTTCTCACACCCGCTAACCATAACTTATCTAATAATATCTTATGATCAACTGTATCGAAAGCCTTCGTTATATCAATATATAAAGCTGCACATTTTTTGCCATCATTGATACCATCATAGATATTCTCAAAAAAAAACCAACAAAGCATCTTCTGTATTTATTCTTTCTCTAAATCCAAACTGTTTTGTGCTTAGATAGCCACACATTTTAAAGAAATCAATCAATCTCTTTTTTTATTATTTTTTCAAAGACTTTAGCGAACACAGAAAGCAAAGAGATAGGTCTATAGCAATTACTTTTTTCTCTACTTCCACGTTTAAACAGTGGAATTACAACTGATACTTTTAGGCAAGATGGAAATTCACCTTCTAACATGCTTCGATTGAATAAATCTGTCAGAACTGGCACTATATGTTTTTGGAATCTCTTTAAAATGTAACTGCTAATGTTATCGTTTCCTGATGATTTATTGTTTTTTAAAGATTTTTATGGTTTTTAAAACTTCAAATTCAGTTGTCGCAGTAAAAAATAAAGAATTTGGTACAATTTTACTTGGAAATAGTTGATTAAAAATAACTTGATTTTGAGTATTAATAATCGTGTTTTTAATGATTTTCGGTGCATTTATGAAGAAAGAGTTAAATTCTGATGCAATCTCCTTTTCATCGGTAATTATGTGTGAGTTATCCTTTTCTATTTTATTAATTTCATTTTTATCTCGATTTTCTCTAATTAAATCATTAACTATTCTCCATTGTTCTCGTGAGTTCCCAGCACAATCCTCAAATTTCTTCAAATAATAATTTTCTTTATCACTTCTCATATTAACTTTCAGCCTATTTCTAAATGATATGTAGTATTCCTTCAATTTATAATCATAAGGTCTAGAAATCATTAGCCTATAAACCTTTTTCCTTCTATCAACTCCTCTACATAAATAATCAGTTATCCAAGGTGTTTGTTTACATAAGCTCCTTTTAATTGTGGTTTTCTCTTTGCATTTATTTACAGAATTTTGCAATATATTAATAAACAAATTAAATGCATCTGAGACTGAATTCTCATTACAGACATGTGCCCATTGTATACTGTCCAATTCCAATTCCAATTTACTATAATCGATCTTTAAAACAACTGTATCGTCGCACATTTTATTTACTTTTTTGGTTTCAATATTTATTCTTAAAACAACCATTGAATGATCTGTAATGCCAAGATGTAATATTAAAGCATCGTGTTTAACGTTATGCGTAATTTTATTAAATCTAACAAAACAGTGATCAATGCAGGTTTTACTTTCGCCTACTATTCATGTCGGCTCGTATATAAGGGAACTTAGCCCATAGCTGGCCATTAAGCCTAGATACGCGTCAGCTGTGACATCATCCGCCAAAATATTACAGTTTATGTCACCTGTAACAATTAAGTTTTTTCCAACACAGCATGCTATCAGGTGCTCGATATCAATGAGGAATTGTGCTATCGGGATGCTATGCAACCTGTACACCGATAGGAGGACAAAGTCCACGCTATCTGTGTGGCAAGTGAGTTGGAGACAGTCAGCCGACCGCAAGTCTGTCAGCATGTCTACACTGCACTGATAACAGGACCGAGCGTACACCACGACTCCACCCGATCGATAATCTTCGTTACAATGACTGAAAGTTTTGTAACCATCAATTTTATACAAATTAATTTCGTTACTAGTAATCCAAACTTCAGTAAGCACAATGAAATCAGGAAAAAAGTTAAGATTATGCAATTCACCCACTAAAAATTCAAAATTTTACCGCATACTTCGTATATTTTGATTAAAAAAATACTAAGCCATTCTATTATCACAAAGGCGAATTCGCGAATTTTTACGACGAGGAGATCAACATTTAAGTCTTCTGGGCTTGTCGTGACCAGTTTCGACATGTTGCCGAGAGGTAGCAGGAAGTGTTGCATGTTACTTAGAAGCACACATAGTATATGTAAGTTGTCAGCATTTAAAGTTCAAAAGGAGAGTCAGAATGCTCTCGTGTTTTGCTGTAATTTCCATTTTCATTTTGAGATGGATGTAATGATCAACCGTGGAACGAAGAAATATTATTGCGCCCAATAATATCTAAACAGTAAAATATAGAAATACCAATGCCATTAATAACTATTTGAAAAGATCTAGTATTTTAATATAAAACCATACCTTCTAGACCAACTACAAGGTTAAAATAGATTTCCATTGCGTCTACAAACTTTCTGGCGACACTAACTGGAATTGTTTGACACAACTTAAACACTTTAAGATCACGCCAACGCATATTAATGATACGACATTCAAATAAACTTATATGGATCAGATTACGGTCACACTTTCGAACTGATGTAATGCAACCATAATCTTTTTGATTATACCTATCTTTTTCACCATCGAGACAAACGTCCTTACTCTCGTTTCACAAGCTTGCTTCGTATCTTCCAACTTTCTGCAAGAGAGTTTGAAATTATGTTTTGAGCTTTGAACAATATTTGTATTAATGTTTGTAACCCGTCTTTGTACATGTATTCAATGTAGGTGTATCGGTGTGAAATATAGATTGTATTCTTGAATAGTAGACAATATTTTTCACTGTTGCAGAGATACATATTCTATATTTTATTATATACTGTACAGTAATGAGAACATAAAATATTGAAAATGCGACAAGCTTTGTACTGGGCATTTTTTGTTATTTTAAATAGGTATTTCTAAATTTGATTGTTAATTAGTTTTCAGTAATTTAATTTTTATAATTGAAACATAAAATAATTACCTAGCGTATCTTTGTGCGATCAGCGTGCTATTCTATGTTGTATTTTTCTGTTTTCCATAATTTGTGATGATTCTTGTCCATTCCTGTTGTCTTTTCTTATATGGATACCAGACTCAGTTATGCATCGAACAGTTTAGAATTTGTCATATACCAAACAATTATCTTGTTTGTTGGTCGTTGCTCATTTCAGTTTAGGTTATGTTAGTCCACTCGTATAACTTCATATACGGTGTCTGAAAGAGAGACTATGGTTTACTTTCAATTAGTTTACTGAATATTGTAAATTATCTTAGGTGCTACATTTATTTTTCACTTATTTATTTGAAAATGGCTTAAAGTTTGAACATTTGTATCAGTATTTCTAAGCTTCACAATGAAGACGGCTTTAATGGTAGCAGAAAAACCGTCATTAGCAAGCTCTTTGGCTAATATCTTGAGTAATGGGAAAAACACATCTAGAAAAGGTATACATTACAAACTTTATTCAAGTATATGTTAACTTATTAACTCCTCCTTTAATTTTAATGTAATTTTTATTTAGGTGTTGCATATTGCTTGAATAAGAGGCTACATTTTGGAATATTTTGTTTTATAGGTTTTGTTTAATGAGAACTTTTATAATGTTATTTGGCCTCCCATATAAGTTCAAGGGAGTGTAAAAATTGTTATCTAGTTTTCCAGAAAATAGAAACACATGTTATTAAAAGTGGGTCAAAAGAGGGGATGGGTTTGGCTAGACTTAAGTAGCTTAAGTTACACTTGTCATTCAATTGTTTTGATTGGACGTTTCGATTTTTATTTAGAATAATTCAATATTTGCAAATAAATTACATTTATCATAGTGGTATTTATTTACATTAGCGTGACCATGGAAAATGGACTTTTTTTTCATGGGTTGGGCATTTATAGCCAAGTATTATTATCACAGGTGCGTATGAACTGGGGGGAAAGTATATTATTGTATTATATTAATGCCTTTCGGACATTATTGCGTTAAGGAGCAGGGGCATCACATGATCTGGGATTCGACTTTTGCAAGCTCGAGTTAATTTTTTTTCTAAAAGAGCAAGCAGTGCTCAGCGGGCAGGCATCGTTGACAGGATTAACGTATTAGTCAGACTCGTCTTTACGAATTGCTTCCACGTGAGATACCGAACATCCAACACAAAGGTGTGCCATTACCACTATTGAACTAGGAGGTTAAGAATAGACGTGGAGGAACAACGGTAGTTCAAAATGGCGTCCCTTCTTTATTTGAGAAGGCGAGGAGTATTACCAAACTGTCAAATATGGATAGTGTTGCCAGAGGTACGATAATTTCATTGATTTTATGCGCCGGTAAGATACACGATGGGTAGTTATTATCGTACCATGAAAGATTTTTTACAAATTTATACAAGTAACAAACCAAAAGTTAATTATAACATAATTTATTATACGAACATAACATACTTTTTCATTAAATGTGTTTGGTACGATTATTTTATATGAAAGTACGATAATTTCTCGTTGTTGGTATGATAATCGGTTTTCAAAATCTGGCTATACTGAGTTTGAGCAGACGCGGAGTTATAGAAAACTGTCAAAAATGGAGTTTTCAGAGGATTTAAAAAAATCGTAACTCCTTTGATTTTCGTTGCTGACGAATTTTTTCTTCACTATTGTTTTCAGGAAAAATTGTATTTTTTAGGGAAAAAAATGAACATACCTTTCCATGGTCACGTTATTGTAAATTGATACCATCATAGACTATGTTTTTAACTTATTAACAATGTTTAATGAAAACAATAAACAACAATCAGTACCTTTGTGAGAATTTGAACAACTTCAAAATGGCAATTTATATGAGGAAATGAGATATCATTACAAAGTGTCGATATTTGTTGTAAGTGGCTGCAAGATGTGGGTTTGGCTCCTGGAAACCCAGTAAAATAGGCAAAAGAAAGTACAACCTTGGGAGAGTAGTCGAAGGAAGTTGGTTCTTAGGATTAATAGAAACTGTACCTGAAGGGAATAGAAGAGGGCATCGATAAAGACTCGAGATCTGTCCTGGCAATATGAGAGATATGGAAATCTAATACCTTTGTTATTAAAACATGTCAAAACAGAAACCATAATAGTCACAGACTTGTGGAAGTCTTACTTTCATTTAACTGATCATGGATTTGTACTTTTTACTGTAAACCATTTAAAAACTTCATTGGTCCATTGACCATACCCAAACTATTGAATGTTCTTGGCGAGCAGTAAAAAGAAGTTTAAGAATTGAAATACCGGCAGACTGTCTAGTGGACCATTTCTGTGAATATCTGTACTGCAGGGAAATACATCTGTCTGGGGAGAATCCTTTCATTCATTTTATAAAAGCGGTTGCTCACTGCTATCCGGGAAAATAAATATTGTGTTGTAAAGTTCATCTAATATGTTTTATGTTATTGTTAAATTTAGTTTATTAAGTCGTACTATTCTTGTGGTAAATGAATTATAATTCTTGTTGCTTACAATTAACAATGATATGGAATTACGATTATATAATATCGAAGTTTATAATATATCAAAACGTTTTATCAAAACAATCGAATGACGAGTGTAGGCCGCTTATTAAAGTCTACCTATGGGTTCTTCTTTCAGAGGGATCGACTTAAATGGTTAAAATGTATGTTTTATATTACTTGGAATAGGAACACTGAAAAATTTCAAAACATTTGGCCTTGGGAAATGGACCAACTCAAAGAACCTGCATTTCTTGATGAGCCTACACTACATATACAACGTAATAATTCGGTGTACCACAGTGAATGTACTGTGCCTTCTGTTGCACCCTAAACACCATACTCGCAACTGGCACCAGACGTTTCAGTTATAACGACTACCACAGTGAACGCACTGTGCCTTCTGTTGCACCCTAAACATCATACTCGCAACTGGCACCAGACGTTTCAGTTATAACGACTACCACAGTGAACGCACTGTGCCTTCTGTTGCACCCTAAACACCATACTCGCAACTGGCACCAGACGTTTCAGTTATAACGACTACCACAGTGAACGCACTGTGCCTTCTGTTGCACCCTAAACATCATACTCGCAACTGGCACCAGACGTTTCAGTTATAACGACTACCACAGTGAACGCACTGTGCCTTCTGTTGCACCCTAAACACCATACTCGCAACTGGCACCAGACGTTTCAGTTATAACGACTACCACAGTGAACGCACTGTGCCTTCTGTTGCACCCTAAACACCATACTCGCAACTGGCACCAGACGTTTCAGTTATAACGACTACCACAGTGAACGCACTGTGCCTTCTGTTGCACCCTAAACACCATACTCGCAACTGGCACCAGACGTTTCAGTTATAACGACTACCACAGTGAACGCACTGTGCCTTCTGTTGCACCCTAAACACCATACTCGCAACTGGCACCAGACGTTTCAGTTATAACGACTACCACAGTGAACGCACTGTGCCTTCTGTTGCACCCTAAACATCATACTCGCAACTGGCACCAGACGTTTCAGTTATAACGACTACCACAGTGCAGTTGTTGTGTACATACCAAGGTTAACGTTTTCTCCCATGCTACTCAGTAAACAAAACTTAGTTATTTCAACTTCAATTTAACGTTTAAATTGTTTAGTTATAATGAGTAGTTTCTAAGTAACAGCCATTCAAAATCCTGGCATTCTTTTTCAAAGACTTTGTATATAACTAAGATAAAAATTGAATTCAATATAAAGACAAATACAATATTTTCATATAATTTGCAAATCAGCAATTCGCTTAGTACCCAGGGTGACGTTTATAAAGTTTCCTCTCCTGTATTTGTTTAAAAAAAAATCTATTTTCATTAATCACACGTAGCCTACATATTTACTGCTACTTGAGGTATGTTTTTTGTTATTGTCAGTATTTAAGTCTGATAATTACTGCTTCTAGACACAAGAATTTAAGGATGTATCGTATTTGACCAAATATATAGGTATATCTCTAATCAGATATGGAACTTAATGTTCCTAAAATGTTGTTAATTCTGTTGAGATAAATTATTTATTTTTATTGTCAGAGCGTTAGCGAGGCCTTTCACTCGAGGAACTGGTAACATTTATTTGTGTCTGTCTGCACGGTATCTAGTAAATAAGAACTGACCATTCGACTTGAAAGTTTGTATGAAGCTTCCCTACATGGGACTGACTATTTTGTTGACCCGTAGGTAACATAGGTAACACTGAGTTTGGTGACTTGAGTGATGGTACATGTTATAGGATTTGGCTGTGTATTAGTAAATATATATTTAACAATATATTTATATTGTTCTTGTTGGTAACAGCAATGGCAATAAGGAAAAGCTAAATAAATAAATGTGTAAACAAACTGAGCAGAGTCATATATTTTAAATGTGTATTTAAATTTTAATTCATATAGTAAACATTTAAAACAAAATAATAGAATAGAAAGTAAGTGTTTAAAGTTTGTGACAAGATTTGATTTCAGTACACTTTTGCGATATATTACCTACCCTCCTTAGCTCACCCTAACTTTTTTTATTTGGATACTGCTAATGAAATCAAGTTGTAGAAGAACAAACATGTGAATGTATCATGTGGCTAGATATTTAAAGAAAAATTTCATCTATAGACATTAGAGTTTGCATGGAACTTAATTTCCACATAGGCAGATAAGAATGAGTTCTAAATATGATGGTGCATGTCCAACCATAGAATTTGGCTGAGTATCACTGAAGCCTACCACACAGTAGACTGACACTAATTTTTGTCTGCTGAGGAGATATAATGTAAATGTAATGAATGTACATATGCAGATAAGAATGAGTTCTAAATATGATGGTGCATGTCCAACCATAGAATTTGGCTGAGTATCACTGAAGCCTACCACACAGTAGACTGACACTAATTTTTGTCTGCTGAGGAGATATAATGTAAATGTAATGAATGTACAAATTTTCTTTTCTATTTGATCAACGGTTTTTTGGCCCTCCTCCGTAGACTAATGGTTATAGTTTCGGCTCTCTAACTGAGAGATCACGGGTTCAAATCTCGGGGAGGGCCAATAATGTATAGATACGAAACAGTGTGTGTACTTTAAAAATAAACCAGTGTACATCGAAGCCTACATAGCTGAAACTGAGGCTTAAAAGAGAACAAAAAAAAATCGTCTGTCTGCAGGACGTCTAGAGAATGAAATGCCGCTCCTACATTGTGGCAGACATAACCTAGCATGAAATTATTTTGATGTTTTCATGTCTGACTGTTATTTATGAATTGAAATAAGAATGAAATATAATCTATCAGAAAGTAAATACCGGATACAACATAATTGTGCGGCGTTCTGTTTTAAAGTAAAACAAGTAAATAAATAAACTTTTGTTTACTTTGTACATTTTAAATATTGATACATGCCAGTATAATGCAATGATTACTTCAAATCCCTTCTTAAATAAACTAAATTAAAAAATCTACGCTTTAGATGTGGAATTTAAATCTACGCTTTAGATGTGGAATTTAAATCTACATAACTTACTGAATTATCGTAAGGGAAAATAAACATTCTGTAAATTTTTCACTTCAATAACCAATCATAATTTAAATTAATTTGTAATTATTTACTTAGTATAACAAACCTTGGCTTAAAACTCAAACTCACAACATAATAATGGTGGCAACTTCTATATAGAATAGAAGAGTAATAACATTTTTATTGTGGCTTTGTTTTTATTTTACTACACTATAACACTAACAAAAACATTAGCATTTAATATTATATTCTTGTTTTGCTAATCCAAAGATATTATTGTATTCTGAAAACATACATCGCAATGATGGTGATATAACGCCATCTGGGGATTGTCACACTGTCTTTGACGATAATATGTTTTCACTTTGAGAATCTTCATATATTGTTTTAGCGATGATATATTGTTGCTTGAGATCCATAAGGTTGATTTTATAAAGGTTTTTAAATAACTTACGATATTGATGTTAATCTGACTTAATGTGGTTTAGTTGTTCTATTTGTATATTGTACACAGTGACATCATAGTTATAGTTTATTTCTAGATCATGGAATTTAGAGACTGATATATGTAATGGTGAATATTGTGGGATGGACAAAGGTATTCCCAATTAATAGTGAAGTTGTCCTTCAAACAGTAGATAATTTGACAGAAAGTGACAGTGGTTTAGGCCCTACACATGAATTTAAACTCAAATCATGATATTCATACTGCAACTGCATGATCATACTGATTATGTTTTTTTAGAAATATGCTATACCATACAACATTTTTTAGTATGAGTATAATTTTAATCTACACCTATACACAAAAACATAAAACTTATGAATGTAGCCACATTAACCCAAGTTGTGACGAGCAGTAAACTTTACTTATCATTCATTTTCAAAATGAACTTTTTTCAAAAATCATTTAACATCAAATCTTTATACTGATGTTCTGAACTATAAAATTGTTTAATTTCATGTTTAATATTGAATTTATCTTCAATGTTCTTGTTACCTTTGTTTTTGGTTGTAATCTACTGCTGGCTGGTGTGTAAACCCCCCTCCCCCTCTCTTCAAGTCTTCATTCCATCTGTGATATTATCAAGCCAGTAATCTCAGAAATCAGGCAATCACCCGAAAAAATCTTCTATAGCGATTTCAATCTGCCTAACTGATTTACAACTTAATATTAAGTTATTCACATATTGAAAATTAAATTGCCACAATTTATTTTTTCACTGTAACAATTACCATTAATAATTGTTTATTATTTGTATAAATTATGAAGTACAAAACTAAAGTTATTACTAGACTATGGTTGTTATTCATTTGGTTCTTGCGATCTCTTGTTAGTTTATATAACTGATGTTACATTTTGAATGTTCTGTTGGTATAGCCGTAGGAAGCAATCATTGTTGTATCATTTATATAATCCAAGATAATTTTATTCAAATACTTAATTTTAAAACTTTTACTGTAAATAAATAAACTAAACACAAATAGAAGGCATTATTTAACTTCGAGGTGGTGCCACTATTAGGTCTATATTTTTTATTGTAAAAAAATCAGTATATGAACACTATTTTCTACTTCAGTCCTATACATTTGGTATTTGCTAGATGATTGGTCCTTTTATATGTTCTCTGCTAGTTAATTAGTATAAAATTCACATTAGTTCTATAATTGTTAACAAACGATTGTTACTTTATATAAAGAACCAAACATACGAGAACCTTGTATATACTCTGGAAGAGTTGCTGGCAACATAAAGTAGTAGTCGACTTTAATGTTGTTTGTTTCTGATACTATCACTATACTTGTTTTGTTTATACATACTAAATAATTAGACTTAACATCTTTCTTTTAATAGTAGCTGTTATTAATAGATATATTACATATTAGATGTGCAAAAATCTGGACATTCCACATTTTTTTGCACCTTTAAATGTTTAGCCATAGTCTCAGTTTACTTTCATGTACGTTTGTAAAAATAACATAGTAATCAATGACTATTAAAGCCTAGTCAACTATTAGTCATTTAGTCTATACAGATTAGTAGTGGTGTAAAGTTACAAAAATGAGCTAGAGAATCGACACTGGCTATAAGGTGCTCAAGATCTCCCCAAAGTTGGCTGCGTCATTTTGCTACGGTCCCCACGTTCGTGTGCCTATTCTGCTACGATCCACTTTGGTCGCCCTTCTGCTACATTCCAGTCTGCAGATATTAGATAACTATCAAAATTCAATGTCTGTAATGTTGTTGATATCACCAACACTGGGTTTATCTCTATCTCAGGTTTTTTTAAATAGGTTGAATGATGGTTAAAAACTCTATATTACTCCATTAAAAGTTCCGATCAATATGATTGTCTATATCATAACAAAATTCACAAAACATTCACTGTTCTTATCAATCACTTTGAATTAAAAAAGTTTTTAAAAGCAATATACTTTAATTTAAAGTTTGTTATCTTACTTACCACATTTCTCTGTAGATGGGATTCTCAATAAAAGACAAAGCACATGACCTTGATGTCAATTTATTTACATTACACTGTCCAATTCCACCTACCTTGTTTTGATAATTTGAGAATCTAAAACAACATCCCATCCCTTATTAAAACTTCAATGCACAATAGTACAGTTTCACCTTAATTTCATCACTACTGTACCAGGAGGATCCACATGAGTTCAAAACCTCCTTGCTTCAAGTCTAGAAAGAGAAGAAGGATTCTCCGTATAAAACTACGCATATCGGCTCACACAATGTTCATCCCCCTCCCGTTCAAATCAGCATCTTCACGATTGAATATAATTTGATTCTTTTCTTATAATTGTCGAAATTTATCACGTTCACTATAATTGATCAATTTAAGTCTTTCTATTTTCTTTTATTATTTTTCCAAAGTTTTTTATTTAAATTTTTAGCAACATGTGCTTTCTGACGTCATGAATATGCAAGTCATTTTATCCCACAATTGGCTTTTCTGCGTAATTTTATTTAGTACTTTTGTAAAACACGAATTTTGGTTATGTTTGACTCATTTTAATTAATTAAATTTGTTCCCATATAAAGTTTAATATATTTCTCCGTTATTAATTAAATAAATCTCAATTCTGACAACATGTGATTCACTGACGTCACAGTCTGCCGATTCACTGACGTCACAGTCTGCCGATTCACTGACGTCACAGTCTGCTGATTCACTGACGTCACAGTCTGCCGATTCACTGACGTCACAGTCTGCCAATTCCCCGTGAATATTCAAATGTTGTAATTTGATCTGTTACAAAGGAACAATATGTTTTCATTTGAAAGAATAAAACATTTCAATAAAATGTCATAGCAATATTTACTATCCTCACAGTCACATGAGTTTATGATTTACCTCCTAAGTTTACTATTCGCTAGGAGACTATATTAGTTCCAAGCAGGGGTGCCCATCCCCCCCAAAGGCTATGGCGCATTCCCCCCCAAAAAATTTACCATTCATGGGGGTGTATAAATTATACAGTATAATTATTGTCACATTTCTTTAATAAAATGTATAAACAACACATATGCCAATACAAAATAATAAATCAATGTACAGTACTATAATTAAAAGTCAAAATGGCTAGAGGTGTTTCAAAAAGGTAACTAACTTGATGAACTTAACCCTTGATTTAATTACCCTTGATGGCCTTTGTAAAGCAACAGTTTTTTTCCTGTTCTCACTTGAAATGCCAAATTTGTCTATGATCTCACTGTTTGGAATTGATTGTAAAATATCCTTTTCGGATGCCAAAACCAACATATCAGACAACCAGGTATCACCCATACTGCTTCTCAATCTATTTTTAACGATTTTAAGTTTGCTCATTGCTCTGTCACTGAGCAACTTGTTGGCTGGCAGGGCGAGAATTATCTGATACAATGATGTTCAAATATGGAAAACCCAGATATGTTCAATAATAGCGATAGGGTCTTATCAAGCCCTTCTTGATCCATTGATCAAGATATCGTTGCTTTGCAATTGTACTTGTACAATCCAATGTTTCATCAGAAGAATCTTGGGTTTCAACTTCAACTTCTTCATTGGTTAGTCTTGCATTTTTGTATTTATCATCTTTTGAAGAAAGGACATCTGACAGGTCAATATTTTGATAGCTGCCTTTGTATAAACTGGCTGAAAACATCAAACTCCTCACAAAGTTTCTCGGTATCCAATCCATAGTAACCACACAGGTCACTGACAATGTCTGCGTTTAGGGTGTCGTCCCCAGTGTTTAGCAGCTTTTCGTGAGAAAAAATGAGTAATTTGCTGCACAAAATTTAATGACCTTTCAGGAAAAACGATCATGCAGTTGTGTGATCACAGAATCAAGCACTTTAAAGAAGACTTCTGTTCTCAGTTTTGCCATAGGATCTAATATTATTTCATCAATGGCAAGTTCGTCCATGAATCTTTTTCTCTTTCGGATTCGTTTGATTGAAGTTTTCTGGAGATTGTGTTCTTGAACAAAAATTAATTAATACTGCCCACCATTTTGTCCCATCCCTCGTCGGTTCTCATAGATTCGAGTTTAGAAATAGTTTCACACACCACTGTTGGAATCATTCCATAGTCAATAATTTTAGACTGTAAAAAAAAAACAGTCACTGGTGACAGACTTTTGAATAGTTCGGCAGCAATGATCATAACTGCAGCAGATTCATAATCAAATAGTGCTTTCAGAAGTCCTTTTGCTGATGTTCTTGAGTCCGTTTCAGATTGAGTGTTATCAGATATGTCTTCCAGGGTTTCTCTTAGGATATCATAGCAAGTTATAACGGTTTTTACGGCATCGTTTTTGCTTGACCACCTTGTCGTATTGACTCTTTTCAAACGCTTTTTTCTAGCCTGACATGAACCTTTTTCTAACTTCTCTACGAAAATATGATGTCTTTTATGTCCAGACATGAAATTGTACAGTTCTTGCAGAGTTGAGAACATGTCCCTTATTTGTGGGCACAATTCCATTGATTTTTCGACAACTAAGGCAAAATCTATGCGAACAACACCAAATGTAGAATGCTTTAGGGCATTCCTTGAGGACAAATGATTTGACCCCACTAAATGGACCACGCATGTTTCCCGCACCATCCATGCTCTGCCCAATCATACCATTCTTATCAAATCCAATTTCCTGGAGAGTTTTTAATAGCTCAATTGATAAGTTTTTGCCAGTTGTGTCTCCGCTAGTAAAAAACGTTAACAAGCCGCTCTTCTGGCTTCACATTCTCTTTGATTTTCTCCCGAATGTATCTCTGTGAATCGACATATCGAATTAGCACTGTTGTGCATTCCTTCTTGCTAACATCTTGTGTGGAGTCAAGAATTATAGAATACGTATTAGTTTCAATAACATGAATCCACAATTCTTGAAACAACAATTCTATTCATGAGATGTATTAAATCATAAATGTTTCGGTAAACTTAGAAAATTAGAACCAAGTTTAGTTTTATTTTCTTTTGACTTATCAAGCTTCTCCAAATAAACTCTTGCGTCTGGGTTATACTTAGCAAGCAATCGAAATAAATTTACTAGTTTTCCGTTTAGAGACTCTTTATTTCGAAAAGCCAACATCTCCTCGGTCAGATACCGACAGCAGTCTATAACGACCGATAGAACCTCACGGTGATGACTGAATAATTTATCATTTAGCTCAGTCAAATCAATATCAACTCTTTTTTTGGATATCCATTGCAATCTACCAATTTGAGAAGAAATATGGATTTTTGTTTTTTCATGAAGTTCAATATCTCGATCTCCTCTATGATCCGTCCAACCCCTATAACCTGTGGTACCCCAAATTGTTCTTTCTGATGGCAAAGCAAATATCAAACAATGCAAACAAAATACAGCATCAGAATGTCTACTGTAAACAAGCCACTTCCTATCTTTGGTTGTTCCATTAGGTAAAAAGACTTCTTTTAACTTTTGGGTTGAATTTTCTACCGGATGAGGAAGGAAAATCTATTATACTTAGGTTTTGCGATTCCAGCTTTAGTGCTTCGTTAATTAGTTCAGCAGAGAGTATTTTGTTTGCATAAAATGCTGGATCTGTTGGATCGATTGTAGAGAATTAAAGTTTGGTCAAAGTAATAGGTTCAGGTATCTTCTCTGTGGGTATGTTGTCCTCTATATTTTCTAAAAACTTCGTCTTCTTCTTCTGGTGTTGGACATTGACAGGCTAGTTTCCATGGAGGACGTTGGAAGTTCAATTTTCTTTATCGTGAAACAAGTATTAGAGGCGTATGTTTAGATCCCATCTCCTCTTTGGTGACACTGCAGGCTCAACTTCTTCGTCGTTGCGGTCTTGGACAGCTGATGTTCCAGAATGTGGATTGTCTTCTAGCCCAGGCACCACCAATCTAAATATAGAGAAATGCCTTCACTGTAAACTTTTATATCAATAATCTGCTAGTCAAAATTTAGTAAAATCTATAAACCCCTTTTTTCAAGTACAGATTAATTAGAACTGTTTTTGAGTTTATTATCAATAATATGCCTCATTCTGCTACACTGAACAGGAGATAAACGAAAACACACATAAATCCATATATTTTTAGAGAAACCTCTTTTGCCTCAGGGCACCTCAAAATGGTAATATCATACTAAAGTGGTAAAATATATTATGACAAAATGTTTTTTTTAAAGATAGCAACTCCTTTCTACATACAAAGAGTGTTAATAGTGTTGAAGGGGACAAAGCAAAAGCTGTAAGCTGTAACAATATAAAGTAAAACGATCTTGATATTTTCATTACAAAAACTCTATAGACCAATTAAGTTATAGGCTTATACATTATTAAACTAAATTGTATTTGAATTTTTATTTCATGTAGATGCTTTTGCTTATAACGTATTGGGCCAATATTACTTTTAACAGTTGGCTGATAGTATGTTTGTAAATGTAAAATGGTAATATTTACATATATTTAGCTTGTCACCATTTCAGGCAGGCCTCATCTCTTCAATACAGTATAATAGTTACTTGCATTTTGAAGTTTTTTATCATTTTTTAGTCTTTTTTTTATAAGCTTTGTCATTTTTCTATGGCCTTCAATGCCTTAATTAAGTGTTACTTAGAAAGGTTTTTAATGTTTTGAAAGCTTTAGGAGTGAGTCATTAATAGAGCATAGCCTATATGTGTTTACTCCCTGCTTATAAAATTGAACAAACTAAGATATGGACATTTTGTTACTGTAATATTGCGGTACCTTTCAATAGCCGATGATTGCTCAGAAGTTGATGGTTGAGGTTCGTCGTCCATAGTTACAGTAGAACGTTCTCCCACGACCCATGTAGGGTATCCAAGGTCCATCTTCTTTCTCCTCTGTTTATTTTATATTTTATATCAATATTGTTTATGAACTTATAGAGGTGTTTCTTTTTACAGTGTTCTAGCCACTAGTCATGGCGGTGCACCGTATTGCACATTAATTCCAAACACTTATATTTAAATGCGTTTTTTTAATTTACGAGGCATTATTTAATTCTATAAAACAAAAATTTATAGTTAGCACAGAAATACAGTAGCTACTTAATACTAAACTCGTATAACAAAACGAAACAGAAAACGCACACACGGCATTCAAGTGGTCACTACGTTCGTAAAGACACTAATTATTGTGTTGTGTTGAGGTTATGTTTACACACTACACACTACAATTGAAGACAATGCGTGACTGACTGAGCACTGGGCGGCGCGGGAAGGGATGAGGTGCTTGGACTTCCCCTTGGACAACGACCTTGGCAAGGCAGGGGCGGGGGTTCTGTTGGTCTAAAAATAAAACTACTGCATTCGCCTCGTTTGAATTGCAAAAGTTTTAATTTGCTTTTATTTATTTTTTTTGCCTTTCACGGCTTTAATTTGTTAAAAAACTACTGCAAACTTGTACATTTTTTTACTTTGTAAATAACGTATCCGAAACCCGCTTTTTAAAGTTTCCCCCCCAAAATTTTCATTCCCCCCCAATTTTTGTTTCAATGGCGCAACTTGCGCCATTGCTCCCCCCGTGGGCGGCCCTGGTTCCAAGTATAACTAATAACAAAATTGTACTCTCTATATTAAAAGTATAACTGAGCAGGTCTAGCAAGAGCCGTGACCGGCGCGAGAGGGGAAGTGGAGTAGGGCATAGAGGGGCGAGAGGGAGGGAAGCACTGAGCCGCCTGCCTGGCCTCGCCGAGCGGCGCCGACGTGCTCACAAGCAACCACTATTCACAGATACGACATTCTAACCGCAGTCATAACTACTTATACCTTAATATTAATATTAGTAATTATGGCTTTAAACTATATATGACGAAATAATATTATCTAGCCTATATAAAATCCTAGAACTATTTAAATAAAATTAAAAACATACAGTTATTTAAATCAGGGGTTCTATTCCACTCAAGTCCACGTCATCCATTTCATCATCACTTTCTGGATGGCTGTCATCATTGCCATCTTCTGTGTCGGAATCTTCTCCCAAATTAATTATTATTTGTTCACTAATTTCGTTAATTTCCGGTTCTATTGCGCCAAGTAATCCAATTCCACTTTTTTTACATGGTTCACACGAGAACTCCACTGTTCTCGTGTTATCTGGCTACATATCTCTACTACCAGTTGTTGAACCTCAGCTAATTTAAACGAAACGTTTCGTTTGGCTACACTTTCCTTAAGAAAACTCCATACCATTTCAATAGGATTTAAATCTGGGTGGTATGGTGGTAACCTTAAAACAGAATGGCCGGCTTCTGCCAGAATAGAATCTACTTTAAACATTTTGTACTTTGGTTTATTTTCTTTAATAACTGAGTACAATTCTGGTTTTAACATTTCTTTAGAAAAGTGTATGTTTCGTTCTGATAGCCACTGTATCATGTCTGCCTTTAAAGTTGACGACGTCGGAGCTGGGTTCAACTGCACATTGTGGTAGGGTGCATTATTAATAACAATAACAGAGTTTTGGGGTATGTTAGGAATTAATTGTGTTCGTATCCATTTTTCATAGTTGCTGAAATTCATGTCACCATGATAATCCCCTGTTTTTTTCCCAGAAATGAACGTCAATAGTGCATTATTTACAAAGTCATCTTCGTTACCGGCATGAACAATTATTATTCTCTCGCCCTTACTAATAGGGGTTTTTAAACCTGCCTCGCTCCCATCACTCCAACTCAAGGGTTTTGTGTGTGTAGAATGAACGTAGGTCTCGTCCATATAGATTACTGGCCTACCTTCCGATCGATAATTCTGGATATTTCTCAAATATTTTAAACGTAGTTCCCTTATATCACTTTTTTCAACCAATACTTTCCTGTTATTAACTGATTTCCTCCAGCGAAAGTTTAGCTTGTGTAAAACCTTACCTAATGACCATTTACTCCCTGTAAAATTAATTTTTTCTCTGAGAGCTGGTAATAGAGTTTTTACTGTTGGTCGTTCGCCATTGATTTTGTGGAACTCATTTACAGTTCGCCTGACAACGCACAAATCAAACTCATCTAACTCCGTTTTGTTCTTTACTCTATGTCGTTTTTTATTTGGCGTATAAAACTGGGTTTCAGTCTGAACAACGGTTTTGCTTTCTGCAATAATTCTCTTTACAGACGTCAGTGATACACCCGTGGTTTCCGCTACACGACATTGAATTTTTTTAAATGTATTGCAGCTCCAGTTTCAGCTTCACGTTTCATAAATTTGTACACATTTGCAATGATTTCTCGATTCTGCTATGCAATACTTTTCGTCCACCAATTAGTTTAAGATGCTGCTGAGCTTCCATATTAATATGAGTACAAACATCAATAACACAACCACTATATAACACCTACAACAACGATAGCACGGCCACGTGAACGCTAGATGTCAGCACAACGGAACGACACGACTCCAACGCCTGACAGCAGTGAACTGAGCCGGCTGCTACCCCCACTCCTACATCTGACCTCTAGGCTACTGCGCATCTTTGGCCCACGGCTCTTGCTAGACCTGCTCTGCTATAGTTGGCTGTTAACAATGCAAGGATTGTTACTTAATTATAAACTTTTAGTCACTAATTAGCCTGTGAACTTTATGAGGAGCCTAAATCTACAAATACTTGTATATTTGGTTATAGGAAGTAATGGAGCCTGTTCAGTCCATGAATGGCAGGGCCAGTTCAAGAATGAGCTGATCAACTTCCGAATGACTTCTGTATGTGGTCATGTGATGAATCTGGACTTCATCTCAAAATATAACAACTGGGACAGAGTCGATCCAGTAAGTAGACCTACAGTGTATGTAACATGCCTTTTTTTATGAAATGAATATAAAAATCATCACATTCCTCTTCAGACGTACAATATCCGGAAAAGAAATAATCGACATGATTTAATTATGCAAGACAATTATGTGAGACAATATGACAATTAATATTGTTTCAGGTATGACTATTTAAAATTTTCAAAATGTTATGCAAATTTTTGTTAAATATAGTCATATAGCATGTAATTTGGAATAAAATTCATTTCAGATCAAGAATTAGATAATTTTACAACAAAATGTATATCTTATTACAGGGTAACCACTCGACTGGGAATTTAACAGACAAGGAAAAATTTAGGAATAAGCAGAGAATCTTCTTGTTGAACCGGGACAAATACAAAAACAATTTTTTTATCCCCCAGAACTTGTAAAATCAAGACTTAATTTGCAAGCACCTTGAATCAAGAACTAATTAATCTTGAAAAATTGTATTTTACACAATATGGTTCGTAAAATTGTGAATGAAAATAGACATGTACGCAAGCTCTATTTGACGCCGGTTGATCCACTAGTTTAGTGGAGTTTATCTTGTTTTACTCTTGTGCCATGCAAGCCCCCTTCCTCCAAACACACACGTGCATTTGAAAATTCAAGTTGGCTGACCGATTGTGCCGGATCTTGGTCACTATACAAGTGGTGCGCTCTAAGTGGCAGTGACCGCGATACAAACGGGATTTATGGTTTTAAGTAGTATTCAGTCACCAAAGTGGGGTCCCCGATCAAAGTTGTCCAACTCTTATTCTTAAATGAAAATAGTATTTTAAAAAGACGTGTTAAATATATAGTATAGTCCTAAAATGTACAGTGTTTACCCTAAAAACAGACTTAGAGTTGGGTTTGTTGAATAATATAATATGTTTAACGGTTTGATAAGACGCCCAACCTGATTTTTTGAGTACACCAGAATATCAGTTGGATTTTTATCAGACCCGATGACACCTTTTTAAAAGAAAAAGTGGTATAGCTACAACATGTAACACCGAGAAAGGGGCGTTTGCATCCGACATGATGCACAGCGATGACAGAATAAGCTAAGGCTGAGCAGCAGAAGAAACTTCTAATGTCTAAAATTGGCGGCAGATAAGTGGCATCGTGTGGTAGTGCCCTGCTGCTCACGTCTGTCGTAGCTTGTGTCAAGTGTTCCTCATAAATGTACAATACAAACATTAAACTTTAAAGTTCGATCCAGCGCTCACCACCCACTGCTCACCACTCCTATTGCGTCAGAGGTCTCGGTTTTGTTTATGAGTGATTGCTCCTCACACACACGTTCTAATTGGTCATCAGATTACAAAGGTTAAAGTAAAGAAAATTAGGTTATGTTTTGACATCATGGTCACATCAAAACCTGTACTAAACTGCAGTTACACTGGCCATATAATTGTGCAAGTTTTGTGTCCAACAGTAAAAATCGCTAGTTAAAACGGGGGCAAGAGCTCTCACAAGCAATGCTGCAACTCAGATAGTTGTATGCAAGAACTGGAGAGCAATATTGGCTATACAAATTTTGATTATAAACATCGTCGAGATAGCACTGCCGTGTATGAGCAGACTGTATTGTCTCCCGGAACAACCAGCAATACAACTCTAGCAAGTATTTGTGACAGTTCTGTTGAGTCAAACTGCTTATCTTCTTCACATTATGTGACAGTAGTTGTGCAAATCCTCTCACAAGCCGTCTACAGGCGGAAGATGACCAGCCGACCGAATCAACCATGCACATCAGTTTTCGTTATCAGAGCAGCGTTGGTTGGATGATGGCGGGAAATTCCGTCAGTTCTCCAATCAACTATTTATCTGAATAACTTCCCCACACATGTAAAGATCGGTTGGAAAATTCAAACTATTCAAACCAAATAGTCCAGCATCTATGAGGAGCCTTTTGTCATGTTGTTTCATAACAATAACTGTAATCTAGCGCATACGTTGTGACAAATCACTGCCTTTCATGCATTTATTTACTTGGTAGTTGTGTTGTCGTGATGGAATGATTCTATTCTTGTATTATCTTAAAGACTAACACAAAATATTTAAGAGCCAGTCATTGATAATGTTAATGGTGCTCGTATTCTGGGTGTAACTATAGAAGGTACTGTTTTGTATTGGTGTCTAAGTACTTATTCTACACGAACTTACCGCACTTCAGTAACTTTTGTAGCAGATAACTTTCTGATGCATTCTTCATGTATTGACCATCAGTGGGATATATTTGGAACCATGATACTTTCATGGGACTCTAACCAGGACTATTACCAATGCTGAGAATTTGGAAAAGCATGTGTTATGCATGAATATTGGGCTCTGGAAACATGTGTGGATTATGTGTGAATTTGTGTAATGTCTCTGAAATATTTACTAGGGATTCATCTTTTTTGATGCTCGATACCACAGCTCTTTTCACTTGATTCCAATACCACCAGAAGTGCTTAAATACGCTTGTAAAATCACAATTTCACAATATTACAACTACTGATATAGAAAAGCTGAATCTTGAATCCAAAAATAAGTCTATTTACGGACGACTATTGATCGGCAGTACGCAAATTACTGATTGCTTATACTTTTTTGTACTTTTCATATGAAAAAAATCTAGATAGATAATAAAATTAACAAACGGTTATGTGTTTCGTTTTAGCTATAGTTTTTGTCTTATTATAATGAAAAGTCAACTAAAACCCTTTTAAAAATGTTTTTATTGCCATACACTTGGTTGAATACTGAAAGACGTGTATGGCAATAAAAACATTTTTAAAAGGGTTTTAGTTGACTTTTCATTATAATAATATAAAGATAACCCTATAATGTGGATTTAATAACATAGTTTTTCTTTTCTTACTTTGGCACATTGTCGAGAGTCTGCTATTCGTGGACAACGATCGTAATTTGGTAGAGTATACAAATTACCGATTGGTGAAACATGTTTTTCTAGTTCTTTGTGTATGAAAATTATTTAAAAATGTTAGTCCCAAAATAATGTGATTTTTAATAATATTAAAATAGTGTCCATATTTCTATTTCTATATTTGTCAACACCATCGTGTCTGTTGGTTCTATGCGTGGACGTAAGCTGCTCAGCGGAAAACAAGTGATTGCCACTTTTTAATTTATCTATTTGTCATACTGTGTGTTGTACAAAAATAGATTCTCAACAGATATAAACATACATCCATACTTTTTTATGTAAATAGAATGTATTCTGAAAGCTCATTTTATAAGTTACTATTTTTATTATTGAAAAGGAGAAGGTAGAGATTACAACTTGTAGTTGTAAACTGAATCTCCATACATTTCTTTGGGATAAATTAATTAAATAAAGTTCAGATGAAAGTAATAGTTTATTTATTGATTGTACTAAACCAACCTTGTGTACCTGCATGCAAAATCATTGTCTCGTATCGAAAGTTCGTCCACAATGCTGGACTGCAGTCAGCTCCACACAGTTGCACTGTGTTGGTATTTATTTGTTTTAAATTTTTTCCAAATTGGATATATATTTATTTTCCAAACATCACAGAAAGGAAAGTTATTAGGTATACACAATGTTATGTTGACACATCGAAAAATACAGAGATAAAAACTAAGGAGCTTAAAATAGGTGATAAATCATCACCAAATTTCTAACGTACGAGGTGTGATCAAAAAGTTCCAGGACTTTTTATATACTATGGGAATGCAATGTCCCACAGCGATGCGGTTGGCAGCATTTTATTCCCTGACTCAGCAGTAACACAGCTGTGTTTTCAGATCAATCATAACATCACTGAAAGTAACATTATCACAGTTTGTTTGAGATTAGTTTTATAGAGTTTGGCTATTTTTTCGTTTAATGAAAGTGAATGTGAAAGAAGAGCACTTGTTTGTGTGAAGTTTTGTGTGAAACTGAACAAAACGTTTTCTGAAACCTTTTTGATGTTACAAGAGGCTTTTGGTGAAGAATGTCTAAGCCGATCATGCTGCCATCAGAGGTTCAAGAGGTTTAAAGATGGCCGAACATCCACAGACGACGATGCTCGTTCCGGACGCCCTTCAACGTCAATCAATGATGACAATGTTGCTAAAGTGAACACTCTTGTACGATCAGACCGTCGACTAACAATCCGTGAAATGGCAGAAGACTGTAACATTTCATTTGGGTCATGTCAGGAAATTTTAACTGAAAAACTTCAAATGCGTCGTGTTGCAGCAAAGTTTGTGCCAAAACTGTTGACTGAAGACCAAAAGCAACACCGAATTCATGTTTCTGAGGAACTTCTTCAAAAGGAAAATGACGACGAAAGCTTGTTGGATAATGTCATTACGGGAGACGAGACATGGGTTTTTGGTTACGATGTGGAAACAAAAGCCCAATCATCACAATGGACATTTAAAGGCTCTCCAAGACCCAAGAAAGCACGTCAAGTCGAATCAAATGTGAAGGTCATGCTTACGGTTTTCTTTGACTGTAAAGGTGTCGTCTACTATGAATTCCTTCCACAAGGTCAAACAATTAATCGTTTTGTTTATCTTGAAACCCTCAGAAAATTGCGTAATGCTGTGAGAAGAAAGAGACCTGAGCTGTGACAAAGTGGTGATTGGGTCCTTCACCATGACAATGCTCCTGTTCACTCTGCATTAGTTATCCGTGACATTTGTGTAAAAAACTCAATGACTCATTCCTCAGCCCCCCTACTCACCTGACCTGGCTCCAGCAGAATTTTTTCTCTTCCCGAAGCTCAAGAGACCCCTGAAAGGACAAAGATTTCAAACAGTTGACGAAATTAAAGAAAAAACGACGGAGCTGCTAAACAACTTTACAAAAGAAGAGTTTTCTGGGGCCTTTGGTCAGTGGAAACACCGGTGGGAAAAGTGTGTAGCTTCCCAAGGAGACAAATTCGAATAACCTGTATGTTGTATGAATAAATGTATAAAAATTCAGTCCTGGAACTTTTTGATCACACCTCGTATCACTAGCAATAAAATTTGCTAGACCTCCGCAGCTTCGTGGCATTTCTTGCAAATACAGCTGGTGATGAATACCAGGTGCAAAAATACTTGCAAAAATACCAGATGGTGATAAACCGGAAATTTTTAAAAGAGGTTTTGAATGGCCGTTCTGTAGAAAGTACATCTACCAGATCTTCTGTAAAACCCAAATTTTGTAGAGTTTAAGGTTTACCTTTTTGAAATCAATTAAAATTTTGCAAGAAAATATTTCACTACAATGTTTTTTATTGCAAGAAATTTAATATCACATGCAATGTGACTCATATTTGAAAAGGTTTGAGATTTCATTATAAGACCTCCAGATTTGTCACACGTCTGTAAAAATTACTAACACTATTATAGAAAGATTTTATATATTAGACTAGCTGTTTCTAGCGGCTTCGCACGCTTTTCGTAAGCGTTACCCATGTATGTGCACGATGTAGAGTTTGCTTTGTTGCCACGATCAAGAAAATCTGTATATGTTTATAGCAATAGTACACGTACATGTGTTTTATTATGAAGTGGTCTAACACTCAAGCTTTAAGTTCAACCAGAAATGTATCTTCAAGACAAATATACATCATAACTTAGCGCCTTCAAATAGTGTTTGGCTATTAAATATTCGAAAAACACTACTAATCAAGCACTTTACAATAAAAATGTTTTAAATTTTAAATGTAAACAAATGTTTCTGCCTCTTTGATGAACTTCAGCTGAAAGTATTAACAGCTGTTAAGTATCAGTTCGCTTTGTATTACGTGTTGTAGCGCAGTCTGTCGGATCCAATATAAAACACACCAACATCAACAACAATTTATAATTAAAAAATTAATGAAATAAACTATTAAAATCTCTAAAAGTATGCCTATGTTACTTCCAGGAACATGTAGAATCACTGTACAAAATTTCACGATGTTTCGTGCATTGGTTCCAGAGTTATAACGGAACATACAAACATTCGCATTTATATATATATATATATATATATAGATTTATAGCAATTAATTGTATGTTGTTTCTTTGTTTTAGCTGTAAATGTGTTCCTGTGATTAATTTAGAATGTCTTATCAATCTTCTCACCCTGTATAATAGTAAGTTTAAAAAAACATTATTTCCACCATCCTTGGCCACCACCATTGGATGAATGGTATAAGCAACCTGTTGTTCAAACAAAACAAACTACAATTAATTAAATTTGTTTAATTTCCAAGCAAACAAGCACAAGAGTTTGGGTGATTTTTACTACCACGTTTTTCTAAATCACATTAAATTTTAGAACACAGCGTACACCTCAAAGTAATGTTATAAAAAGAATGAAATCGTAGAGATACAGCTGGATTAATAAACATCTCCTGATTTATAAATAGTGCTAATAGTCTACATAAGCTAGACTAATTCTGGCATTATAATAAATATTATGAAAATGAGATTGTTTTATGGCAACTGAAAATCTTAAAGTTACTTGAAACTCTGAGATCTTAAGAATAAAAAGTAGGCTAACTTGACAATAAACTCATTTTTATGTATACTAAATTAAATGCGATTCAGATGTTAAATATGACTCATACCAGACAAAGCAGCTTTTCAATATATATTATATATAATTCTTTTATTTATTATATTGAAAAACTAATGAAATCATTTTTTTGTGTGATACAAAGTGTCCGTACAAATTTTTCAGGTGGAGCTGTTTTCTTGTCCAACAGAGAAGAAGGAAGCAGCTCCCAAGCTCAAGATGCCTCAGTTTCTGGCTCAGGAAGCTCGTAACTGTGACTACCTGATCTTGTGGCTGGATTGTGATAAGGAGGGAGAGAACATCTGCTTTGAGGTTATAACAGCTGTAGAGATGGCCATGCGCAGATCACCTTATACAGATGATGTAAGTGTTACATATTCTATTCACTAGATCTATAAGTTGATTCAAAATATCTAATTACCTTTTTAAATATGGATATATCCCTGTCTTATTCAAGGAGCAGCCAAGCAGTATAAGTGATGGAATGGTGCGGAAATGGGTTAGGGTCTTTAAAGATGGCCGCACAAACATTCACAATGGGAACGGAGTCGGGACCTTCAGTCATTACCAATGACTTGATTTTCAGAAAGTGGGCTGTAAAGTGAGAGAGAACAGACAATCCATGATTTCGTCCTTATCTAAAGAGTTTCCTGCTGTCTCAAGAAGTGTTCTTCTTTATGAAGTTCGTTATTGTGTTCCATACTAGCTTTAACAGTCGATTTGCCTGGCAAAAACCATGCCTAAAAAACTGAACCAAAACACTGCTGGGGAAGTCCCCCAACCTTGACTGGACAACTCAATGACAATCTGGAACTGATCTCACAATCTGACCAACCCATGAAATCACCACTCCCTAGACAAATTTCTCCAGAGACTCAACATTTACATTTTTTAGAGATGACTCAGCGGAAGAGGAAAAGGTTCAGAATTTTTCTGAAACTCAAACCTAATAACAAAAAGCAAGCCATCTCAGCAAAATATAATAAAAATTGCCCACCAAAACATAAATTGGCTCGCTGGTAAAACAAACAGACTGTCACATTTCCTCGCCAATCACAGACCTGACCTTTTAATACAACAGAACACGGGCTCACACAAGACAACTTAGAAAATACACGGATTGATGGCTATACTCTGATAGGAGGCTTCTGCAGGAAGTTACATAAGAAAGGAGGGGTCGCAGGATATGTAAAAAGAACGAATTAGAAAAGACCATCAAAACTAATAAGAACTAGTAATGAAGAGTCAGAGCTAGTGTGTGAAACAGCTTTTTTCGAGATAAAAATCAACAAAGAAGTAATCCAAGTACTTGGCACTTATAGGCCCCCGACATCAAACATTGAGCAATCAATTGACATTCTAACGGACCAGCTGGAAAGCGCCATGCAAACAACCAAACCAATGGTCATTGTCGGGGATATAAATGTTGACAATCTGGGGAACCGAGCAAACGACAGTAACAACATGAAGCTTAACGAATTTTTAACATCATTTGACCTCAAAAGACTTAGCCTGCCCCCCACCAGACTCACTAAAGACACAGAGACCTCTATTGACTGGATATGCACGAATATCGACCCCCAAGAAGCCATTCAAGCTTCAGTCGTTCTCTCTGGCCTTTCGGACCATACATCCCAACTGGCCACACTACATCTGACAGCAGGAAAATATAGCAGAACTGTAACTGAGAGAAAACGCATTTTTAACAAGAAAACCATGACTCTCATAAAGGATACGCTCAAAACACACGAGTGGAATAGTATATACAATGCGGAAGATGCAAATCAAGCATATACAAATTTCCACCTCATCATACAAACCGTCCTTAAACAGCAGCTGCCCATTCAAAAGTGTAGCAATCACTCGCCGAAAGAAAACAACTTGCTGGGACGATGAATGCACCACCTTAAAAAATTCGTATATAGAAAGCCTTAAACAAGGAACTTTGTACTGGAAAACCTGAAGACAAAGCTGAATCAGCACGGAGAAAAAGGAATATGACATGAAGCTCAAGACGCTAAAAAAACAACAAACATCAGACCACATCTCTCAGGCCGACAATAAATCAAAAGCACTTTTGGCAAATAATAAACAACGAAAGAAAAAACAACAGGCCAAATCTCAGTAAATGGCAAATTGTCACAGACGGGGAAGTACTGCAAGATCCCAAAAAAGTAGCAAACACCTTCAACTCCTTCTTTGCCACAGTCGCAGAAAGGACACTAAAACCAAACAACCTAAACAATGGGCTACTTAATATCTACAATCCACCCAACATGACAAATAGCAACCTAAATCTAAACGACCAGCAACAGAGACTGACGTTATAAAAGCCATAAACTCCCTAAAACCCAAAACATCCTCGGGTATAGACGAGATCTCGGCTAAACTCATCAAAACCTGCAAACATGAACTCACTAAACCCTTGACTGCTCTAATAAATAAATCGCTTCAACAAGGAATATTCCCCACTATGCTAAAAAATAGCCAAGGTCTACCCGAAACATAAAAGTGGATCAATGAATGACTTAATGAAACTACAGACCGATCTCCCTGATATCAACCTTTTCAAAAAATCTACGAGAAAATTGTCTTAGATAGGCTATTATCCTACCTAGAACAAAACAATCTAATGACCAACCAGCAACATGGATTCCTAAAGGGACGGTCAACAACTACTGCTCTAATACAGTTAACGGAGAGTACATCATTGACCAACTCGACAACGGACATGCAGTCACTAGCCTGTTTCTTGACTTCAGTAAGGCATTTCGACTGCCTTAAACCATGACCATCTCCTTAACAAAATGATAGTCCCTAGGGATAAATGGGAAGACGGGAGAATGGTTCCATAGTTACCTAAGTGACAGAAAGCAAATAGTTGAAATTGAGCATGAAGAACAAAAACAAGCGAAAAAAAAATCTATTCTGACATGACAAGCATTTGCCAGAGGAGTACCACAAGGGTCAGTACTGGGGCCGGTACTGTTTCTCCTCCTAACAAACGATCTTCCAGACTACCTAAAGGAATACTGTGAAACAACAATGTATGCAGATGGACACAGTCCTCACCATAGCAAATAAATCCATTTCAAACCCTGAAAAGAACTACTGACACTGCTTTTAGTTACACAAAACAATATTGTCTAAGAAATGACCTTGCCCTTAATGAGAAAAAAAACAATACAGCTAATTTTCACCACAAAAAACAAAGAATTACCTCTACCAATCCTGGAACTGCAGCTCAGGATACAGTCAAATACCTGGGCATTACAATGGATTCAAAGCTCACATGGAAAGCACACATAGAATTACTTTGTAAAAAACTCTCTTCAAGCACTTATGTAATAAGAAGGGTAAAACACACAAGCAATCTGGAAACTGCAAAGATAGCCTAATTATGCACTATTTGAATCTCATCTCAGGTTACGGAATTGTGACCTGGGGCGGAACATCTGCTACCAACCTGCAAAGAATCCTAAAACTTCAAAAAAGGGCAATAAGATGTCTAGCAGGCCTAAACTACCTCGAAAGCTGTCGTGATGCCTTCAAGGAAACTCAAAATCCTGACGGCCCCAGCGCTCTACATGCAAGAGGCAATCATGCATGCTGTTCTCACCAATCAAACCCGACAAAGAGACATACACAACCAAAAATACACGCCATGCTTCAGATTTTTGCTCTGCCGCCTCACCATCTAACACTCTTTACAAGCAAGCCCTTCCTATAAGGGAGCCTTGCTCTACAATTCAACTACCAGTCCACCTCAGAGAAAAACCAGAACGCCACCTCAAGAAACATCTCACAGTCTGGCTCCAGGAGCGACCTTTCTACTCTATTCAAGAATTTTTAAATCCTGTAACTCTCAACTATTAACATTCTTTAACTATCTCATGTATTGACGCATTGTACTGTTCTCTATGAATATGTGAAATAAAGAAAATTGTCTATTGTCTATTGTCTATTGCTGTTCTTCATCTGTTTATTTGATTTTAAAAATTTTAGTAATTGATTATAAACAATATGTTCAGAGATTTTTGAGAAGGAGGGTAGATTCGACACTGGTCTAAAACAAGAAACTTCTTTTGTATAATCTTTTTTAAAGATTGGGATGACTTATGATATTTTTAGTTTTGAGGGAAAATGTCCCAAATAAGGGAAGAATTAATCAGATGTGTTAAAGGTTTCTTGATTAATTTTACTGAACCTTTAATTACTGTCATTGGAATTTCATCTACACCAGCAGAGTACTTAATTTCAAATGAGAGAATGATCTTTTTTACTTCTTTTTCAATTACTGGACTAAAAGAAAATGTCTTATTCATATTGTAATAGAAGTTTTGTTAGATTTGACTCATCTTTTGTGGCTTTATATTTGATACCATCAATCTGTCAACTATAATTTATAAAGAAATCATAAAAAAATTCACAATCTCTTGGATTACTGCTTAGCAACCCTTTTTTGCTCAGTGTTGTTAATTTTCCTTTGTGATTCTTTTAGATTTGAGTTAATTATACTCCAAGTAGTTTTGTCTACTCCAAATGGTCTTGGCTTTATTTGAGGATCTTAAAATGTTGTTACTCATAATATTTTTGTGTGTGTTGGTAATGGTTTGATTTAGTGATCTCCTTTTTTCGTCAATGATTGATTTAAGACATTGTTTTTTTAAGGAGCAAAAAGTTTTTTCTAGTTCTACTAATTCAGTTTTTTATTCCTCAGATCATTTGTTAACCAATTTTGGGTTTTGAAAGGTTTTTCTGTAACTGTTACTTTTGGGAAACTTACATCAAAATAATAGAAAAATGTGTTATGAAATATGTCATATTTGTTTTCTACAGGGGCCTGATAAACTTCCGACCACTCTTCAGCTTTGAGATATTTGAAAAATAATTCATAATTACATTTATCAAACATTCTACATATTTTTTTAATGTAATTTCTATGATTACTGTGAATGTCTATGATCTTAAGATATTGAGCATGTTTATCTGCAATTTTTGTTACTAAACCACCTGCTAATAATTTATTACTTTTGATGTATGTAGTAAAATTATCTATGGCTGACTTTGAATTGGTAGTTACATTTGTAGGAAAATTATTTTATAATCCATACTTTACATTTTTAGAATGTTGCAAAACTTTTGGTAAATATCTTTTTTTATCACATTTATGTTTAGATCTCCTTTAATTATGACATTGATGTACGAGGGTCTTCCAGAAAGTAAAGAACGTTTTGTTATAAGTCAATAAAAACAAAAGATAAGAGCATGAAAATTTATTTATAAATACTTATAAACTTACTCTATTTTTCTACAAAATCGCCGGAACTGTCAAGGCACTTGTTGTAGCGTGGCACCAGTTTTTCTATACCGACGTTATACTGTTCTGCCGCCAAGGAATGAAGCCACGTTTTTACTCCTTCTTTGAGGTCTTCGTCACCCAAAAAGTTTTTTTCCGCCTAAAAACACTTTCAACTTTGGAAACAAGTGATAGTCACTCGGAGCCAGATCTGGACTATACAGAGGGTGTCCGAAGATTTGCCATTTGAAAGAATTGAGTTCTGCTTTGGTTCGTGCACTGCAATGAGGCCGAGCATTGTCGTGGATCAGCACCACTTTCGACGACAGCATTCCACGTCGTTTGTTCTGAATAGCGCGACGAAGCCGATGCAAGGTCTCGATGTAGGCCTCTGAGTTGATTGTTTCGCCTCTCGGCATGAACTCCACATGGATTAGGCCTTTTCGGTCCCAAACAACTGTTGCCATCAATTTCCTGGTGTTCAAATTTGGTTTTTCTTTCCTGTTTTTTGTTGGTGAATTCGAGTGATGCCATTCCATTGACTGGAGCTTTGTTTCCGGGGTTCGATAGGAAACCCAAGTTTCGTCACCCGTTACGATGCGGTCAAGAAACGCATCACCTTCTTCGTCATACTGAGTCAAAAACTCAAGAGCTGCTCCCATCCGTTTAGTCTTGTGGACATCAGTAAGAATCTTAGGAACCAAACGAGCACACATTTTCTGATAACTAAGACGTTCAGTCACTATTTCGTGCAAAAGCGACCTTGAAATTTGTGGAAAAAATTCCACTAGACCACTCAAAGTGAAACGACGGTTTTGTTGAATTTTTCCATCAACTTTCGCTGCCAACTCGTCAGTAACGAGTGACGGCCTTCCACTTTGTTCCTCGTCGTGCACATTAGTTCGACCTTCCTTAAATTGAATGCACCATTTTCTCACTGATGACTCGTTCATCGCATTGTCACCGTAAACTGCCTTAATTTGCCTATAAATTTCAATAGGTCGAACATTCTGTGCATTCAGAAACCGTATCACACTACGCAGTTCACACTTGGCGGGATTTTCAATTAACGCCGCCATTTTAAACTTTCACAGGAGACGCAAACGTGACCTCACGGTACCGCTACTCAGCTCACACTGAGGCAGAAGGTGTGGCTAACGAACAAGCTATCTACCGCGGTGGTGGGGGAACTGCGCCGCCCGTGATGCGCAATCGTTCTTTACTTTTTGGAAGACCCTCGTATTTATTGCAAAGAGTATCAATGAGGGTTTCCAAATTGTTCAGAAAAGAGTTTATATAACAGTAGTCAGGGGACAGATATATACAAACCAAAACAAAAAAATAATTCCCAATTTAAAATTCTGTTACATAACATTCAAATTATTTTTTTGTTACCATTTCCTGCACCTCAGGGATCAAGAAGATTTCACTAGTAATATTTGTCTGGCCCAAAATTACAACCCCACCACCAAGAGCATCTTTACAGGAAAATCTCACTGTATAATTTTCTATGTTGAGATATACTAAGTCTGCTTCGGTCATTTTATGTTCTGATAATGCCAATATATCAGGTTTAATTTTCTCTAAATTTATTTGTAATTGATCTATACGAGATGGTAGGTATTGAATATTATGGTGTAAAATTAAAATATTTTTATCATTTTAAAATCTGATTTTACAATAGACAATATTTTTTATTTTTCTTTATATTGACAGGAATTGAAACAAAAATGTAAGAATGAGTTTTTGTAATGGAAGTTTTTGATTGATTAAAAAGAAGAATTAAAGTGATTCAAGTCTTGATTTATATTTGATTACATGAAAATTACTATTGCACTTTTCTATTTCTGTTCATTATGAATCATAGAATCATTTAATAGTCTAAGTGTCTCACTAGACAAAGTAACAAAATTTAGTAAATAATATAATAGTTCCAGAATTTATTTTTGTGTGCTTAATGACAGAGCATTTAATATTATGTTTTGTAGGTGGTATATCGAGCTCACTTCTCAGCAATCACAGAGAAGGATATCAAGGCAGCCATGGCTAACTTAGGAAAACCGAATGAGAACGAGGCTCGCAGCGTCGATGCAAGGCAAGAGCTGGACTTGAGGATTGGTTGTGCATTCACCAGATATCAGACTAAGTTCTTTCAGGTAATGTTTTAACAGAGTTAATATATATTCAAACAATTTCTAGTTTTATTATGAGATAGCAAAAATTGTAATTAAATAAATATTTGTTATCTTTGTTTGATTAAATAGGACAGGAATACTCAAAGTCCAAAAAGTTTTTAAAGTAGTTGTTTTAAAGTCTTGAGAGTATATAAAGAACATTCATCTTTACAACATTAGAAAGTTGTTTCTCTTCTTCTTCACATAGGGATATTAAAATAAATATACAAATAAGTGGGACAATTCGTGCCCATTGGACAGTTTCTATGAACTCTCATTTAATTTTTCATTTATATTTCTCAATAGTTGACATAATTAATTTTTTTTAATGGTCAAGATCCAAACTCTTTATGTTTTAAGAGTCAAGTGATAGTATGGCAGAATCCTCTATGTTGTCAGGACAGAATACATGTGGAGAATTGGACAACAGAAATTTAAAATCTCTTAGTAGCTTGATAAGGAGGAAGATGGGACTGTAGAAAAGAGGCTTTCTTTATAAATTTGGTAAAAAACAAAGACAGTAAAGGAAACCATTCAAGTGATTATTTTTGGCCTCTAGGCTGATGATAACGAGTATGATGACATAGCAATGGAAAGAGAGCTGAGAATCAGAATGACAATGGATAGCACTGGAATATATGTTAATGTCTTAGAGTTATTATTTATAAGTAAAGAAACAACTTCACTTTTACATCTTTGAACCTATGTGATTGTCCTCTCAACTCGTGGAGGGAGAGGGTGCTATGAGTGTTCTATCTGATGGGTAGAGGTTCTACAACACCACATCGTGTCCCTCAGCTTGCCCTAGCCGCTCCTCTCTGTTTTGGCCATTCAACTCATCAGACTAATATGTGTGGCCCACTGTATTGTACAGTTATAAAATTTAATCCTCACCCAGTGACTGAAGAGTACTGCTATATCTCGGCCAAATAAATTTACTAACTTTATATTTCTCTTTGTAGCATAATATATACTATATTAAACATCGTTTAGAATTGTTTTTTGTCCGAGTATCTGTGTCACCTGTAGCTGCTATAGTGTATCCTATCAATTTACTTGCGCATTTGGTGGAGATAAACCTCAGAATATGGAAACAAATGTGTATTCTGTTGACACTAAAGACCTACTTGAGACTATTTGTGTCTTTATCCTACAAATAAAAATTCTTTTAAAATAAATCAACTTATAGCTTAAATTAGATATTACTTGATTCGTTTAAAAAAAGCAAATAATAAATTTCCTATCAATAAAGTTTCAACCTTGAAGCTAATAAACTTTGTAAATTATTTTAGAATGTAATTTAAATCCAGTTATGTAAAGAGCCAAAGATCAAATAGTAACATTTAAATCCGAGTCAAAGTGACGTACATGGCACCAAGTAGTGATGCGAAACCCAGTTGGCCACTACCTGTGGCCTGCCGACCTGAGAGGACAACTTCCTGTAGTTCCACCTGAATTGAGCATGAGATAAGTATGGGTCACACTTAATGGTCTGTTGAGTGTAGAGGGTTAATATTTACATTGTACTATTTTTAGATTTTTTTTATCATACTCTCAGTTAGATATAGTATTTATGTAATATTTATAGGGTAAATATGGAGATCTGGATGCATCCCTCATTTCCTATGGACCGTGCCAAACTCCAACCCTGGGTTTCTGTGTTCAAAGGCATGATGAAATACAGACATTCAAACCTGAGCTGTACTGGTACATTCAGGTAATAATATAATTTATTTATCTCTAAATTTCTTTTTTCTGGTTCATAGAGTCACATTATTGTTAATGATTTTCAGCCTATAAAATAAAATGTAATATTTGTGATAGCTTTTTAATGGAGATGCACCACTAGTTTCTTAGCAGCAAAATATTTTAGTTTTATAAGGAATTTCACAATCAGCTCAGTTGATTAATTTGGTCATACCATAAATCTGACCTTTTCCAAAATCATCCACATTTTGAGTTAAAGGTTCTAAAAACTAATAGTCTACTTTCAATAATATAAAATCTTACATTTTTATGAAAACTCATTAATTTTT
The DNA here is from genome assembly GCF_021130785.1 of Homalodisca vitripennis. Lineage (NCBI taxonomy): Eukaryota > Metazoa > Arthropoda > Insecta > Hemiptera > Cicadellidae > Homalodisca > Homalodisca vitripennis. The sequence continues at coordinate 131,514,883 of NC_060209.1, read as the reverse complement.
TTGAACAATTCTGTATTAAGACCCAATGAGTTAAAGTCAATTCAAAAAGCACACATCAGCAATTCAAGTCATTTTGATTGGATTGATCATAAATTTAATGTGTCAAAAATTCCACAAAGGCACAATATTTGAAATAAAATGAATAGAGTAGTGTAACTATTATCATTGAAGGAGGAGCTATTCTTAATGAAAAACAAATTGATTCTGTAAAAGAAAAAAACACAATTGATGTTGATATATACACAACATTTTATTGATAAAAGTATTTTATTTAGTTGGTAATTGTATTAAATTGTAAAAATATTTATGCTATTTCAAATTGTTTGCTAGAAACTCCCTGTTATCTTGACAACAGGATTGCAACGAACATTGAATTAATTTTTTTTGTTACCAGTAACAGTAAGCTTGAGTCGTGAAAATTTTCAGCTTTTATTTGAGCCGCAGGATCATGAAGAACAACAGAGTTGTAGTGTGGCCATTATTATATCATTCTTGGAAATCTATCTACAGCAGCTCACCAACAGCAGCTTGTTTCTAAGTTTTATAAAGCTCTAGTGTAATAATTTATATTTAGTACATAAAATAAAATCTTTCAATAATGTTTAATAAACAAAATAAATTGTTCAGTTTGTTTATGTTCATGTATGTTCTGCAGTTATGTAATGTTTTATGTGTGCAATTATTTATCCTTATACAATTAAAATAACTAAATAGTTTTTATTTATTTTTTACTCATTTACCAATAAATTAATTAGTTATTTTAATACATACTGCAAATCCATATTAATAGTTTTTATTTGTATAATTCATTTTCAAAGTTAAAATTATATGAATAAATAATTAGTCCTGAAATAAAACCACAGTAAAGGGTTTTATTAATTTTTTTGCAATGCTTTATTTGTCCAATAAAATTGTAATTTATTATAAGTTATCACAATAAGTAAGGAATTTGATGAATAATGTGAGATTAATTCTTGAAAGTTTGTTCTTAATAATGCCTAATTATGCTTTTAACCATCTCAAAATAAATTATAGTAACGAGGCTAAGCAGATTTAATGATAAGTTTTGAATACATTAAGATAGTAACAAAGTCCGACAGTTAATAATGGTCCAGTTTATAATGGTCCGTCTTTTGTAATTTATTGTATTTCAATAATGTTCTATAAGCAACAGCTACTGGAAAACGTAATTGTAAGTCAGCAACAATTGCTGAAATAACACGTTGCTGCAGCCTGTTATCGGTTGTCAGATTAACGTCGCAATACATTAATGCTAAACAACAATTTCCACCTCTAGATTCTTCAGAATGTTGACTAGACTATTTGATATGGCTTACAAAAAAAAACCCTAACCAATTAAATAAAATCACTGCATTGGATATATTGACAACATAGACAATATATTGTATTTTCCCAAACCATCTAAGTGATATAGCTAATGTTCGCGATAGAATGATAATGTGTGTGCTGTGTGTATTTATATAAGCACTTATGACAGCTTGCGAAAGAGTAAGGGTTTTATCACTAGAATATGGATTTGTCGTGGCACAGTGAATAATAATCAAAGCATAAAATAAGTAAAAAAAAACAATAAAAAGCTTAATACAAATCATATTATTGAAAGTGTTGTACTGATTTCATTTTTACAGGTGAATGTGCAAACAGCTGATGGCCGGGAAGTCACTCTGGACTGGGACCGAGTGCGCTGTTTTGAAAAAGACATCACAACCATGTTTCTGCATCAAGTGCGAGAACATTCCACTGCCTTGTGAGTTCATACGTCTTGCAAATTTTCTAGTTCAATGAAATTAATGTTTAGGTTTTACATAGTAGAGTAGGGTATTAACACCTGGACTGCTGGTGTTTACTGAGTGAGACCAACTAATCTTGTGGCATCTGTCACTTTTATTTTTGTTGGTCGGTAGTCGAGCCAGTAGCTGTGCCGAGCTTTTTTTCTATTTTCGGCTACAGCAGGGCTTGTCGTCTGCTATTGCTGGGTTTCTAATCTTGCTGGTTACAGCTGTAGATATTACTTATCTGTATTTGTTGCTTCAAAGTTGAATCAAGATTAGGATTTTACTTGCTCTTCTCTTGGAAATTTGTGTAAGGACGTCCTGAATAATTTGGAGTGGACAGAGAAACAACTGTTCATCAAAGCTAGTTGCCCTGTTCCCTAAAGGTCCTAGCACGGTACAGTGGTCTTAGTATCGTTTCCTTGCCTTCCAAAAAGGTTTACGTACCTCTTAGATTATTTTTGGGCACAGTAGTTTTCCAAAATCAGTGTTAACCAGCGTTAAATAAAATTTTATACCTCTGCACAATAAGGTTTCTGCCGAAGTCATGTGTTAAATCATATTCATTATTGTAAAATACTATAAATAAACAAATAAATTAGAATTTGAATTAGCTTTTTCAAAAATTTTAAAATTAAATTTTTAGTGCCTTAGATCTCCTAACGAATGATTTTTATCTAATGCCATTATCTACATTGTTAAGATTGTTTAGTTTGTTGGTTTTTTGCATTTAGTAAGTTACATATCAATTTAAAATCAAAAAGCTTAAATGTTCGATGCATAATTTGGTTTCGGAGTAAGTAACATGAATGATTCATAAAACTCAGGTGAGCAATGTGAAGACTAAGAAGGTCAACCAATTTAGGTCTTAACATCATTGAGATTATAAGTAATGTACAAGTAAGTATGTTATATAGATAGTGACATAATTGTTGTGTGAAACTAGGGTGGCCAGCGTACTAACCAAGGAGAAGACCAAGCAAAGACCAATAGCTCTCAACACTGTGGAGCTAATTAGGGTGGCTTCTAGTGGACTAGGAGTAGAACCTCAATATGTAATGAAGATAGTAAAATTATTGTTGTGTGACACTAGGGTGACCAGCGTAGTAACCAAGGAGAAGACCAAACCAAGACCAATAGCTCTCAACACTGTGGAGCTAATGAGGGTGGCTTCTAGTGGACTAGGAGTAGAACCTCAATATGTAATGAAGATAGTAAAATTATTGTTGTGTGACACTAGGGTGACCAGCGTAGTAACCAAGGAGAAGACCAAGCAAAGACCAATAGCTCTCAACACTGTGGAGCTAATGAGGGTGGCTTCTAGTGGACTAGGAATGGGACCTCACCATGCAATGCAGATAGCAGAAAGACTCTACACCCAGGGCTACATCAGCTATCCTCGTACAGAGACTACTCATTACCCTGAGAATTTTGATCTCTTGTAAGTAGTTCAGCAATTAATTGTGTAATTAAGAGTGTATGAGTGATGAAATTCGATATTGAGTAGTAAATGTTTAAAATGAATATTCAGTAGTTTTCAGATACAACTTGTTAAAATATAATTATTCGAGTAGTTAGATTCAAATGTAATGTTTTCTGTATCACAATGAAGAATGTTTTGCTTTCATTGTAAAATTGAAAGTAAATAGTTGGATTCTGTAGTATTATAATAATTGATAACAATGTTATTAACTTCATGCTATATCCTCAGACTGCCTGGTGCTCCAGTTTGCATCTATTGCATCCCTCTCTTGTATAATATGCAATGGTGGAATGGATATGAAATATCTGATTAAAGTTTCAGTGTATTTCTTGTTAAACTAACACTTTGAAGCTTACATACTCATGACAGTAACAGTAGGCCTACCCAGAAACCAAAGCCTAACATAGCTCGGGATAGTTAATTTAATTCATTATTGTTCATTGGTAACATGTTTTTAGCCATCAGCTATGTTGTTTGTTCGTAAGTCTGTGTGGGTTCGCACTTGTAAGTTTTCATCTGTCCAACTTAATGATTGGTAGCGGTTAAAAACAGACAGCTGTACATCTATTGCTCTGTACGTACTGAACTTTCATTCATTTTTTGTGTTCCTAGAGTGATTGTTTCGAGGAGATATTTATTACTTTTATATAAAAGTAGTATGGTTTTAATTTTAAGTATAATCTAAGTTTTAGATAGTGTTCCATCCTGTCACTCGTACTACATCCATTGGAAAATAACTATAAAAATAAGCCAGTATTCTTGAAAAAGAAAATTTCATGTTGTTATAAAATCAAAAAAGCTTACAGCCTCCAATTTTTCTGGCAAAATACCCACCACAAGTATAAAAAACACAGTCAAAAGAATCTACAAAGTTTGTTTGGCAAAGAGAAAGACCAAGAACCGTACACAAGAACAAGAAACTATCTTGGTGGTGTAGTGAATGTTTAATCTCCAGATTGGTTTATAGATTTTACCATATAAAAGCTAACAATATAAATTCACTCAACTTTCCTCTCCATACTCTTCTGTTCTTCAAGTTTCTAATGCCATACATATATGTTTTAAGTACTTAAACCTCTATAATGATACAAGTATATTTTTGAAAACTGAAGATTGTCTTTTAATTAACCTAAATGTTTACTATTTCAGTATGTTAAAACGAGGAAGGATAAATTAGGAACAGTCATAATGTAAGTTTTCTCCTCTTGAACTAACACTTGTCCACCATGTCCTATGACTAGTAGGCAAAAACATCAATAAACTTTAAAGATGGTGTTTTGCTCTTTAAGTTAATGTACTGATTATCTAAGTACATTAATGAATTATAAACATTTTTTACTCCACTGCCCAAGACTCAATGACTCAGTGGTTGAATAAAACTACTGTAGTATAACATGGTATTAGAGAGTAGATAATATTTCTGTTATCTGGACACTAAAATCACACTATGAATTGCAGGGGAGTTCTGCGACAACAGCAGAATTCAAGTGAATGGGGGGCAGATGTTCGGGCTATCCTAACAGAAGGCATTAACAAGCCTCGCAAGGGCAAGGACGCAGGAGACCATCCTCCTATTACCCCTATGAAGGCAGCATCACGCACCGAGCTAGATGGAGAATCTTGGAAACTGTATGATTACATCACACGTCACTTCATAGCCACAGTCAGTATATCATCTTGGCTCTATCAAATATAAGTAGAATAAATCTCAATACTTTTGTTTGAGATTTTATTTCTTTAACTTTATGAATATATATATTCATAAAGTTAATGAAGTTAATTTAAAATTATTTATAGTCGAAGCTTGTCCTTCCTTTTGATATGTTAATGATGCTGGTTTTTATAATTTTCTTTAGAAAGAGACTGTTAGACTCACATTGTTTTAAGTAATTTATAATGATTTCACTATTCCCTAAAAAAAAAATTTGTTTTGCTTGCTGTTATTGTGTGGATTTAGAGGTATATCACCTTAACTATCTATAAAAGAACAACTCTTGAAAGTTATACTGATTACTAGAAACTTAGTATCCAATACTAATTTCATAAAACTTGTAACAAACTGAAAAATTTGAAAAGTTTAAATTAAAATATCAAACAACTTTTTTTAGTAAATGTACCAAAATGTCAAGTTAATTGTATGAAGTGGGTGCTTTAGCAAAGAATAAACAAAAGCCATAGTATGAATATTTGTGTACTATTCTAAAATGTTCACTATTGCTCACATCGTATATAATAGTGTATATAAATAGTCCTCTCTGCTCAGTTGAAAGAAATAGGTCAATATTTTGACAGCTAAAATATTATTAATTTATAGTCATGGAATGTACTGAATGTCTCTAAAACTGTTCAAAATACACAAAAATGGTTTATTGCTCAAGGCTTAGTAAATGAAATGTAAGCATTCCAAAACACTGTTTTTTTTCTCTAGATTCATAAATAACAGAGTAGTTGTGAATTTTTAAAGTTTAAATGGCCACGATACTGAAACGAAATGGCATACCAAGCTGACCAAAGAACTTAGCTGAGATATATATTCAACTTGTTTGCGCTTTTTGGGGCAGTTATCGTTTCCACAAGCTGCGTTATGAAACGGGTTTTGGGCTCTGAGGATTATATTCGGTGAAGTTGTGCAGAGATTTTTGGCAAGTGCTACCAAGAGGAAAATTTCAATTTAAGACAAATAATCAGGATTCTCGCCCGACCGTGAAAACCGTGAATTTGATGTACAAACCGTGAAAATCTCTACAACTTGTGATTAAATTAATCAAAATACATCATAGCCGTTACTCTTTCGTAAGGCCTGGTTCACGTGTAAGCGAGAATTGCATAAGCTTAATCACGACGACTCGTGGGGATCAGTCTTGGCACTATATATTAGTGTACCAGATTATATGGAGCGGTTCACTTGAGCTAGCACCAGCTGACTGACCGCTGCGTGTAGGAGCGACAATCGTAAACAATCACCACTACTACTACATGGCAGCCAACAGCAGCTTGTCACAGTCCCGGCGAACAAAGTAGTGTTTGGGGAGGCATTGAGCGGTTCACATTGTCTACTAATTGTCGCAGTTGATCAGCGAATCTTGAGGGCGTGCCAATTTGTGTCGAAATATGGATCTTCATGGATTCGTTTGGAGAGGAGTCCTTAAATGCTCAATTATGTATAAACATAGCCTACTTTTTGTACACTATGATGTAAATATTTTATCACCGGTTCTCATGTCTCAATTCAGATTGAGTACAGGTGTATTTTATTTCAGTTCTGATGATGATATTGATTGATATTAACACTGGTTTACTGTTAAAAGTATACAACTTAAACTTTTAACGGTTTATAATAGAAGTAGAGTGTAATCCATTGTTGTGAATCAAGAAACAAGTGAATGTTCCTCACTTTTTCGTTTAATGATTTTTCGGACATTTGGTAATAATTTTAAGAAATTCTAGTGACTTCCTTAAGTTCTGAGTGCAGTAGCATTAAGTAAAACTGACTTATAGAAACCTGGAACTCAAGATGGAATCAACTCTAAATTGTCTTGGTACTTCTCTTCTGTGTCGCCTTAATCACAAAACAGCAAAGCATTATAAAAAAAATTCTCCATTGATGCTCTTTCATCAAGAGATTAGTGCTGAATGAGGCGGGGAAGGGGAACTTGAGTCACTGTAGAACGCAGAAACTTGCGTTGGACGTCCAAAAGGATTCCATGATATAGCTTTGTGAATTTTATTCGTAATGTTTATAAAAACTATCGATCGTGAAATTACTATTTTTTTACCGTAAAAACCGTGAAAGAGCTGTGAATTTGATGATTAAGATTAAGTGGGAACCCTAGATAATAGAAGTAGACTGGCTTCTATTATTAAGAACTTGGCTGACACTAAGTCAGCACACTTCTGCTGTATAGATTGGCAGTCTTCTATTGTTGGTATCTAAGTGGGTTGGGTCTGTACGGGTTGGGTTGAGTCGGATCTCTATCTTTTTTCCGCACAAACACCACTAGTGCTGTCCTCCAGTTTTTTTGAATATATCCTAAGGTGTAGCTGCTTCTAAACAAAATGGTTAGAGTATTTAATAGGATGTCTAGCCCCTCTTGAAAAGGGCTGGAAAAACTCCATCCGCCCCAGGAGATTTAAATGGCTTGAATGATCTTATTGCCCATTTAATTCTTTTGTAGGTGAACAGTCTTTTAGACCGCTGTCTGGCTTTTGCAACTTCCTGACTGGATCTCCCCTCGAGTAGAGAATAAATATTCTCTTGGGTTTAGTTTGTTCCTAAAACTTGTTTATTAAGCCACTGCAACATTGCTGCAGCAACAGTAAACGTTCTTGTGAAATTATCTTAGTGTGGCAATTAAATACAGTGCAATCTTGCTAATCCGGCAGTATATCGGGGTTAGTAGTGTTGGATTACCGAAATTGCCGGATTAATGGATGTATGGGTAAAAACGTACAAAAAACATACAAATGTACATCGAAATTTATTAGAAACCAGTTAAAGTATAGTTTAACATAAGTAGAACACAAACGTACAATTGGAAAATAACTAAATGCACAATAAAACGTAATAAACAAACAGTACAGTATGCCTAATCTGGCTGTGAAATAAACAACGGAAGGATACAGTACAAAAAATTTGAAAATCAATATGTAAACTTACATACCGTAAAATGAAAAATCTGCATATGCCTATTCATTACAGGCAGGTAAAAAGTTTTTGATAGTTTTTTTGTTTTTTAGCATCAAATGAATGTTTCAACACTTTTTCTTGAAGTCCTTTGAGTGTAAGGAGTTCAGAAGCTGACGCACTATTTTCCTCCGCCCAAGTTATAGCCGTGGTGAACGCATGCAGCGCCTGATCAGTGTTTACTGTCTGTGGAGCAGCTGCGACACAATCAGTTCCCCTCTCCCCTTCGTCGTCGTCACCGCTGTTGAGTATTTCTGCTACTATCTCGTCGTCTGTCATTATTTGGTACAATTGTTCTTCTTCCTCCCCGGTGAACCAGTCATTTTCATCAGTTTGCGTCAGGTCATTAGGATCATCCACAAGCTGCTCAATAATTGTGTCTCTTAAGTCATTTAGCTCAGTTTCGTCGTTTTGTTATTCAAGAGGGGCCCCTCTTGTGTTCAGAGTCACTTTTTTTCTGTTTTTCTTAATCCTGTAGTAACGTCAGAGTAGGCCACAATTTTTTCCATGAACAGACAATGGTTTCCGTTGAAAATGTTTCCCATGCACTAGCTAAGTTAAAAATAACGTCTTTAAGGTTAGTGTTCTTTAGTGCTGTAACAACACTCCCCTCTTTTGACAAAATGCTGTACAAAAGGGTTTTTTTGTAACTTGTCTTTACGGTTTGGATAACGTTTTGATCCATAGGTTGTAGTAATGGAGTAAAATTTGGGGGCAAAAATAGTGCACAGATGTTGCCATCCCTTAATTCGTCTGCATTAGGATGCCCAGGGCAGTTATCGAGAAGTAACAATGCTCTAAGAGGCAACTTCTGTTTTTTCAAAAATTTCTTGACTGATGGAACAAAGCTGTTATGAAACCATTCGTTGAAGAGAGTCTTTGTCATCCAGCCTTTTGTTTGGTTTGTGTATTCCACGGGCAAATTTACGTTCTTAAAACACCTGGTGTTTTTTGATTTACCGATCACGAGCATTGGTAATTTATCAGTGCCACTGGCATTACAGCACGGCATAAATGTGATTTGGTCTTTTGCCAACTTTCTGCCAGGTACGCTTTCTTCAGCTCTGTGAACAAACGTTTTTTTTTTTGGCAAAAGGCGCCAAAATAAGCCACTCTCATCCGCGTTTATACACCTGATCTGGGGTCAAGTTCATTTCTTCAACAGTTGTTATGAATTTTTCTATAAAGGGCTCAACCGATTCTTCCTGGCACGATAGTCTTTCACCAGTTAAACTTAACAGTCTAATCCCGAAACGTCTTTTAAACTTGTCCAACCAACCTACACTGGCACGAAAGTCGTCCTTCTTCATTATTTTGTTGTAGAAGAACTTGGCTTTTTCCATAAAGATATCACCTGAAATAGGTGTATGCCTGCTTCTTCCTTGCATGAACCATGCAAAAAGTGCATCTTCAACTTGGGGAAACCCATCTGATTTCAAGGTTTTTCTTGCAACAGCAGATTTCTCACTAGGCCTACTTTTGAAGAACGATTAAATTTTGTCCTTTTTGTTTTAATGTCATGTATTGTTGCACGACCAATGTTGTATTCTTTGGCCAAATAAGACAACTTATCACCTTTCTCTAAACGTTTTAGAATTTCGTACTTTTTATCGATTGTTAGTGTCACATGTTTAAGTTTTTCCGACATCGCACTCAACTATTATAAAATATCGTAATAACACACATCAACGAAACACAAACACAAGCAAACACGTCAACGGAACGAAGCTGTATACAGTAGTACTGTAGGCAAACAACTGACGAGTGACTAGTGACTGCGCGGCGGGCCGGTGAGTCATCCGTGCTTACAGTGACATGAACCGAAGGGCATTGACCCGACCCGTCATCGCTTGCACAGTGCCGGATTACTGGACATGCCGTATTAGCGCACGGTCGGATTATAGAGACTGCACTGTAAATATTCTTAAACAGATTTTTTTTTACAAATGCAAGCAAATAAAAACAACAACTAGAAATGATTCAAAATTTTGTATATCCACTATGAAATAAAATTAGAAGCATGTAAAACTAGTCTCACAAAATACTTAAAGAAAAGTTTCAACCAGTACAGCTTTTAAAATGTTTTGGTGTTCCTTACAATTGTATTTGTTACAAAGAGTAGAAGTAATCACTCCTTGAAACTCTTTAATAATGAAAATAAGAAGGATGCTTACTCATCACTCTACATACCTTAAATAGTTTTTTTTTTTTTTTATATATATATAAATACAAAATTAAAAAAAAAAAACAAAATTTAGTGTCTCTTACAACAGTTCTTTCCTATTACTATAAAATAAAATAAGTGTCTTGTATGAACGCCATTAACTAAATATTTCCACTAAGGCATTTTAAAGGTTTTAATTGGCCTCTATGTTTATGACAGGTGTCTCAAGACTGCCGTTATTTGAGCACTACGATCACACTCGCCATTGGAACAGAGAAGTTCAGCACAACAGGCAAGACACTTCTGGACCCTGGCTACACCACCGTGATGCACTGGCAAGCCTTTGCCAAAAATGAAACTGTACCTAACTTCACACAGGGTGAAGAGGCCACTATACAAGATGTCAGTAACAGTTTCTGTTCTCAGCTAATTACTAACTTACTTACCTCTATTGTCTTTCTTCTAACTTTTTTTGTAACAAAGAAAGAAGTAACTTTTAGTCCATTAACAGATTGATGTGGTAGACACCCACTGATACTATCCTGGCAGTCCTAAAGTTTGCACATGTAATGTGTCGTAGAGAAGTTGTTAGCAACATATAATATAACTAGAGATTTATAATAATTTTACAGATTGGCTGCGGCGGACACACACTGATTCTATTCTGGCTGTTCTAAAATTGTTACATATATTGTGTCCCAAGGTATTAACACCTTTTTTTTCAGAATTTTACAAAAAATATGGCTTTAACAGAATATTGACATTTTGTGTGTTTTTAAATTGTAATGTTCAATTTTGTTTTATTATTAATTTTTACCTTTTCTTAGCCAGATAAATGTTAAAATTTTAATTGATTGATTTTGAAATTTTTTAACTCAGTAAAAGTCAGAAAATAAGAGCTTTCTGCAAACCGTGATTCTGGTTAGAACCTTGATAGTGGTATACAGCCAAAGCTTGCACGCTGTTTAACACATTTGCTGCTGAAAAAGATTTGACCGGTCATGGTAAATGCGGGAAAATATTTTTTTTTAACTTACCCAAAATGAAGTCAGAGCAGCCAAAAAGGTTGTACAGGGTTGTTCAGTTAACCCCACTGCCACATTTGTTGGTGTCGTCATAACTGTGACAACAATTGTTGTCAGCCGCATCTGGTGCCAGTCCCCGTTTAGTACCGCAGGATACTGGGTTTATTAGGTTCAGCAAATAAGATTTCATTTTCATTTTTTTCAGTTTTGCTCCTTACTTATTACTCTTTGTAGGTTTTTAATGAACTTATGTTCCATAATCGGTTTTCTTTTTGAAAAACTCAAGATTATGTTACACGACATTTCTGTTATGTCTTGTGTAGTATTGATGACTATTAACTAGAATTGGAGTGTTGTTTTCTTCTTTTTTCCCATAAAGAGCTATCTCATTAATATATAAACTGTCTACTGTTACAATTCTATTTTGTGTAAAAAATTCTTAACAGGGTCAGTCTTTTTAATTCCAAGGATAACTTGTAGAGCTCTCTTTTGTTGGACTAGTAATTTATCCAGATTCTTTCTTGTTATTGCGCCATATATGCTTATTCCATATGATAAGTGTGAATGCACTAGGGAAAAATGTATGGATCGTAAAGTTTCTAAACTGCAAACCCTTAGCAATTGTCTCATTACATAAATACCGGAAGATATTTTATTAATAATATTGTCAACATGTTTATTCCAGGAAAAGTTTTCATCAATTAAAAGTCATACAAATAAAATTTGGTGTATTCAACTTGGCTTACTTCCTCCTTGTTTACATTGATGCCAATGTTAAGTTTTGTTCTGGTTTGTCCTGTATACAAAAGAAATAAAATTCAATTTGGTGGAAATTAAAACTAATTTTTTTGCTGTCTAAGTATTGTTTTACCTAATTTATGCTGATGTGAGAAGATAATGTCATTTTCTGAACTACCAGATACTGTAATATTAGTATAATCCGCAAACTGAAAAATATAATAATTTTGAGGGACTATTTTGGACATGCAAACTTTTATTATAATTTTTTACTCTAAAAACCTCACATTGACTGGATTATGTATGTCTTTTTACAATTGGATTTAGGCTAGAATACTCTTGTCAAGGACATAGCCAGTGAGGAGGTCCGAACCCCACCCAAATTTTAAAATTTTTCAATTACCTTTTTAACAAACAATTATTATTATTTAAATAATTGAGTATTACTGACATATACTCTGATAGATTGTTCTTAACATTGAAACGGATCAAGAACCTTTTTAGGAACAAAATGGGAAATAAGTAGTTGACTGCGCTTGCCCGACTTTCTGTCCACTATGGGAAAATATCATCAGTAGTGTTAATCCACCGCCTTTTCCTGGCTACGTTCTTATCTATGTTCAGTGATTTTTATGTAATAAGTTAAATGATGATGTCATGATTCTGTGTGGTATCTGAGTGGCGTGAATCTAAATCCAGATAGTTTGGTCAGGATTTGTGCGTTAGATATTTTTTCAAAATAATTTTCATATTCACTAATACTCCACTTATGTTCTATTGAAAGAGAATAAAACACCAAAAGTTCTTTTTCAATCTTTCAAGAAGAGTAACGCTAACCTTCCATTTTTGTAAAGCTAAGCCTCCTTTTTCTACCCTATCTGATACCTGTACAAAACCTTACTTATGATCTCTTTATCCAAAGAAGTCAAGGGGTCTATTATATTAGTTCAGAATATTGTGATAAAACAACTCTCATATGTTCTATTAGCAGAAATATACATATTGCCCATAATTTGTGATAGGTGAAACTGGTGGAGTGTCAAACAAGTCCCCCAGACTTGCTGACCGAGGCAGAGCTGATCACTCTAATGGAGAAACATGGAATTGGTACGGATGCCTCCATACCTGTCCACATCAATAACATTTGTCAGCGCAACTACGTGACTGTGGGCTCTGGCAGACGACTGGTGCCGACAACTTTAGGCATCGTACTTGTACACGGCTATCAAAAGGTAACTCACATTTGAGTGTGTGTAAGGTATATATTTGTACTGTACTGTAACTCCATTGCTAAAATACTAAATTTTGCCAGAGCATGGAATTTTTTTTTTATCAACTGAACTGAAAATTTATATTACTTCTAATTTTAAAATATTGCTTGAATAAAATATTGAATAATAAACATTTATACAGAAAATAAAACTATGTTTTTATGTTCTCCATGCTGACATGATACTGGCTATAGATTCCATTCAGAGAAATAACGAGTACCTGGATCTAGTTCCTAACTGAATCCTAACCTAGTTCATGAACTTAACCCATTCAAAATATATATTAATTTAATAATGTGCCAATAAATACTACAAATACAGGTTTTAAGTGAACAAAGTATATTTTTATTATAATAATCGCTATTTTCGGAACTATACTAATTTTACAAGACAAGTTCTGAGAAACCTTATAGATGGTCCTGTACCTCATAAACGTAAGAGCCGATTTTGATAAAACTTTGTATACACATTCAATACATAGTTGACTATATTATATTACTACCCTCATTTTTAGGCCAGATCTATTTTCGGAGCTATATCGATTTTACAATTCAAATACTGGAAAAATGTATGGTGGCCGTACCTCCAAATCATACAAGCCGATTTTGTTCAAACTTTCTATAGACATTTGAGACACAGTCTACTATACTACAGTATAACTCTCATTTTTAGGTCACGCCTATTTTCAGAGATATATTGATTTTACAAGTCAAATACTGGAAAAATGTATGGTGGCCGTACCTCCAAATCATACAAGCCGATTTTGTTCAAACTTTCTATAGACATTTGAGACACAGTCTACTATACTACAGTATAACTCTTATTTTGAGGCCACGCCTATTTTCAGAGATATATTGATTTTACAAGTCAAATACTGAATAACAAATCTATGGATGGCCGTAACTCAAAAACGTATAGACAGCAATGTGTGAGTCAGATTGAGTACATGCCTCCCTACTGTTTGTAATATTTTCTTGAATCTTTCCAATTTATTATGGGTGGGCTGCTCTGAAAAACTGCTACTGTTTAAAGGGTTAGTTACACGATTTGTATATAATGTATCTGAGAATGACAAATCTTTTGAGTAATTATTTTCAGGGGAATTATTCATGCTTACAGAAATGATAGTTGTCAGTCCTAAAGCCTTGCAACTCACAATCTTTTGTGTTATTCTCGTTTGAATTATTTGATATTATGTTATCTTCCATTATAATACAATTCTGTTTTTTCTGGAAAAATTCAAAGTCTGCAATATTTTATTTAACATTTTTTTTATTTATCCATTGTAAAAGTTCTTTTTTAGAGTGAAAGACTTTGCCTTTTGGGTACATACTATAAATATCAACTTTCCCCTTGCTCACTCACTTCTTTCTGATTATTTCCTTTCTTTTCCATCCTTTAGTTACATTTTTATTACAATTTTTGATTTCCATGTTTTAATACGACATAAAAAAATAAAATTATCCAATAGAAAAGTACAGTATTAATTTGTTGGAAAAGAATATGTTGTGAATTCAGTACATTTAGTCAGTGTTTATCAAGCTTGAAATTGTTGATATCAGTTTAATGATTATTCTGTAGTCTATTGACAGTTCAACGATTGACAATTCAAGTTGATCAGGTTTAAATCCTGTTCTTGACAGATATGAGACAAATCCTGAATAAACCTGTAGTAGACAGACTACTGTAGACCAAGTACTTGGCCTTATTTCCTGTCAACGAAATCTAGTGCTTACTTTACATCCTGTCACATTCAAAACCAAACAAAACTTTAACTATATTATCTTTAAGCAGTTCAGCTTTATTAAATTCTATTGTTAAATAATAAATTAACATAAAATATCAACTGTGTGTTCTGATGACTAAATTGAGACTTCAATTTTGACAAACCATGTGCTTTCAAGAAATACCACTGTAAGTACGTACTGTAAGAATAAGTTTTATATAATAAGCACTATATAAACATTGTATTTATTGTTTTATAATATTGCTAATACTTATCCAATATATCTTCATCATTTTTGTCACTCTCTAAAATATTTATCAATATAACACTTTAATACAAATTGAAGAAGTAAAATACATTAAAACCTGCTATTCAGCCATCTTGACTGATCTTAGTACCAACTTGTGAAGGTAGCCTTTTAATTTCATGAAATTTTCTGTGACCAACAATGTCAAGTTAGCGCCAACATGTAATGGCTCATATGTTCTTGAAGTACACCGATCCATAGATTTTTTTCCAGTATTTTACTTATAACATCGATATAGCTCCGAAAATAGGCATGGCCTAAGAATGAAGGTTATATTGCAGTATAGTAGACTGTGTATGTGTATAGAGAGTTTTATCAAAATTGGCTTTCTACATTTTTGGTGTATGGCCATTTATAGATTTGTTTTTTCTGTATAGTTTTAGAATGCCAGTTAAGTAGATTCTACAGATTTTTTCTATTTGTTCTATTTTTCTTCAAATAATAAAACTAATTTAGTTTTGTTTAAAGGACTGGTTCAGGAACTAGATTAGGATTATGTTGTAGATGGAGCTTGTATTGGTACTGATAACTTACTTACGTTAAAACATTAAACCAATATTTAACACTTTATTAATTTGTGAGGCCTTTCGATATCAAAGATATCTTCTTCAGACACATCACAAAAGTAAATACAAAAAGTAAATTTTTTTATCTTTGATATCGAAAGGCCTCACAAAATAATAAAAGTGTTAAATATTGATTTAATGTTTAATGTAAGTAAGATTAGGATTAGTTCATGAAGCGGGTTAGGATTCATGTCAGATGATTAGGTCTTTCTCTAGATGGAATCTATGAGCAGTTTCACACTGGTGCTCTCAATTAATCTTTTATCTTCATAATATGTGTTATCATACTAGACTTTGAATATGAAACCATAAAAGTTGGAATAGGACAAGTTACATATTATTTTTCAGATTTTTATTAGAGAAGAACAATAATGTCATAAAATGTACATCCTGACAAAAATAGTGACCATTTGAAGTATTTCAAATGATGTTTTAAACTTGATAAGAAGTGCTTTGTATTTTTAATTTACTTGTAATATTATTTATGTATTACTAAAATAATAATATAACACAAACTACAAAAGTTGTATGGTTAAGCAACATAACAGATATACATATTATAGTCAAAAGTATATCCTTTCAAGTAAACCCATACTACATTTTTTTAATGTCACTACAATAGGCTATTTTATATTATCAATATATTCAACCATTCTGTAGAGAAGAGATAAAGCACTAATAAGGTTATACAGTATTGTTTTAATTTCTATTTTAATATACATAGAAGATAAAATAGTCAAATAATATTTCCTTTCCATGATTCATATCTTACGTTTTGTAGATAGACCCAGAGCTGGTACTGCCCACTATGAGGTCGGCCGTGGAGGAGCAACTCAACTTGATTGCTCATGGACAAGCAGACTTTGATGCAGTGCTTCGTCACACTGTTGAGATTTTTAAACTAAAGTTTCTTTACTTCGTGAAGAACATTGATGGGATGGACCAGCTATTTGAGGTTTCGTTTTCACCGTTGGCTACCTCTGGTAAAGCTCACTCTAGGTAAGTCCCTCATCTGGTCACCTTAATCATGGTCTAAATGTTTCCTTTTAATTTGACAATTTATACTCTAGCATGAAGTGAAATGTCCAGGATTTGGGTGTGGGAGCTGTCTTGGTGCGAGTTTTTACATCTGTATTTCCACTTTAATTTTAGTTTCATTAGTTCATCACCTTGTAATGATTGATTTCGAAAGAAATCGAAAGATGGCGTCTAGCTGACAGCTCCATATTAAATTGATCAATACCAGGTAGAATGGGGTCATAGGCCTAGCCTAGTACGACTCGGGTACTGTGAGTAAAAGACTGATAAAATAGAAATCATTTAGTATCAACATAATTTAGCGCTTTCACTATTCTATTTTAACAGTAGATACAGGCCTATCTCATACAACTTTCAAGAACTTAAGATTTTAGCAAGATTTTGCAATATGTTTTACCTACGTCACTCTAAATTAACAATTTGGAGGTTAATTCCGATAGCTGTCACAACAAAACTCAAATGCCACTGTAACCCAATTTAAGAAAAACAAAGACGACACCACAGATAACTGGGACGAACTATCCATAGCAAAAGGAACGCGGCTACCAGATTTAAATACTTACTATACACAAACGAATCATTTTTACTTCATGTACTTATACGTAATAAAGGGGTAACTTACGTATAGCCAAACATAGATTGAGTAGTAAATATCGGATTAGGAACTGAAGGAATTGGTAGTCGACTATCAATTATCTTACTACTGTACTAGTAAAATGAATGAAAAAATAAAACTACTTTAAAGGCTAATAAAGAAAGTCTGTTGATAAAGACCAGGTCTTATTCACAAAAGAAAATTGAAACTAAATCCTCGCCTTCTACATTAAAGAATAAGGCCCCAAACCTTAACAAAATAAAAGATGGGACTATAAAATTAAATAACAAAACGTATATTCCAAGTAGTAGCCAAAGTACCAAACCAAATGAAGAAAAGAAAGCAAATTTCACCAGTGAAACTGATTCAAAGAACATAATAGAAACTAGGAAGAACGAACAAAGTATTTCAGGGATAGATTTTCTAGAAAATATTCTAGGCCTGGAAAGCAGCCTCACCGATGAATCAATTAGAATGTATTTTGATTTATTGGAAACAACGCTCTTGAAAACAAAGGATGGGATAGCTATAATGAATCCTTCAATAAGTCAGGCAGTGAAAATATCAGAAGATACCAAAGACATTACGGACTGGTTAGACCCACTAAAAATAAAAGAAAAGCGTTTCATTATCATACCAATCAATGACGCTACAAAACTGACTCGAGAGGGGGGCTCACATTGGAGTCTGTTGGTGTGTCATAAAGATAAAGATCAGTTTTTTTTTCATACGATTCTAAGGGAAAATACAATTTAGAGACTACTAAGAGAACAGCGTCAAAACTCCAGAAATACTTAAAGCCATTGTGCACTGATACCCCAATTTTGATTGAAATTAAAGGTCCAAGGCAAAATAACCATTTTGACTGTGGTATATATCTCAGCCATGCTGTTGAACATCTCATACTGAATCATAAGCTAGAACATTTGTTTCAAGAAAGCATACCTCTGCTAGACTCATTGGCCTGCATATCCAAGAGAGCGTATATGGCCTACTTGATCTATAACAGATCCTCAATCAAAGTTTCTACAGTACGAACTATTTTGACAATGAAAGATACATCAAATTCTGAGAAAACTGTGCAAAAGGAGTTAACTACAGATATAAGAAACCAGATGAGCTCAACAATACAAGGCAGCAAAGTGTATGTGTCCAAAAGTAATAAAGTAGTGGACGCTGAAGCTCAAACAGACTCATCCTTAATGGAACCCGGAAAGATTGAACCGGTTTCAGAGAGAATAATCATCCTCAGTGATAGTCACGGGAAAGGCATAAGAAACCACATTCTTAAAGACTTGAACTTGGCAAGAAAATTCCAAGTTATGGAATTAGTTAAACCGGGTGCTAAATTGAAGGAGGTAGTAGACCAGATAGAACTTTAGAGATTACAGATAAAGACCACGTTATTCTTCTGGCAGGATCAAATGACGCCTACAATTTAGAAGGAAAGAATATCTTGACATATCTGGAAGCATCCATCACAAAACTAAAACCTGCAAAAGTAATAGTTGGTAGTATCCCTTTTAGACGGGATATTCCCCTCAGTAACAAAGTAAATGAAGATATCATGAACCTCAACATTCATATGTATGAAGTCTCAAGAAAAATGAAGAACACAATTTTTCTGGACATGACATCAGTGCCTGGTGTGGGGTTCACCACAGCAGGTATTCATCTAAACAAAACTGGGAAGAAGATGATTACAAATAAAATAATTAGACTTATATCAGGATACTTTATCACTCTCAAACCACAAACAAAAGAAGAAAAATCATCATTCCTGAATTTCAAAAATCTACCCGCAACATTTAACAATAAAGTTGAAATTAAAGAAGAAAACATGAGTACAATGATAAGTTGATACAGAGATGACCAATCCATAGCTTTCAGCCACTCAATATCAGCAGATATTGGTGAACTTCAACATATGTCGGCGGGGGTTGCAGTAATCTTCAGCCGTAACTTCAATAAACCAACAACCACTGATCGTGTCGGCTCACAGCTGACCTACCAACAAATAAAAAATCAAGCTGGATTGTATGGGTTGATTACAAAACCAAAATACTACGAGAAACCAACACCCTTAGACTATGAAGTGGCTTTCCAGCAGTTTGCTGATGACTTCAAAGGAAAAGACTTCAAGCGGCTGATCTGGTCACCCATGGGTTGTATGAGGGATAACGTGCAGCCAAGTGTCTTCATAACAAACCTTGCAAGATTCCAGAGGACAACGGGAGCTGAAATAACTGTCGTATCATGCGAACAGAAGGCAAAAAGAACTCTCTGCAACGGATTGAGCCATAAAGAATTCATTGAGGAGTTGAAGAGACTTGTTGAGAAGCAAACAGACACTCTACCAGAGCCACAGGACGGACAAGAACTCGCCACTACATCATCTCCCATGGTACAGGAGCAGGAGCAGAGCAGCAACGGATCTTTTAAATACAACCTAAACACGAGTGACAGTGAGACTCCCTCTTTCAGCGGCTGGAACTTAAGTGACATTCATCGACCAGTTAACATCCAACTAAGGACTGACCTGAACAACTCGAATGAATCCTTGTCAGCTTCTCCAGGCACCCCTTTAAACTTACTATACAATCACCCGTTAGATACAATGTAAATAACTCTTCTAGGGTCATCTTACCAACAAGTTCTTACCAAAATAATAGTTCAGATAAGACTGTTCAATCCAATAGTTCTACTAAAACCATTCCTTCAGTTCAAAAAAAAAAATAGTTTTTCAATCTAAAAATAACACAATCTCAATTTTTCATCAAAACATACAGCATTTACCGTCTAGGATCGATGGGCTAAGTTTGACCTTGGAAGAGTTGAAACCTGACTTTGTAGCTTTAAGCGAGCATAAGGTTTCGCGGCACGACATAGAAAGAGTAAATGTCAGTAATTACAAGATTTGTGCTAGTTTTGCGAGGGAAAAATCGGGGGAGTAATGATCTTAGCAAAAAATAGTATAAAAACTCAGGCATTTATACAACCTAGATGTGAATCACTGTTACAGGAGAAAGTCTTTGAATACTGTATGACTAAATTTAAAATTGAACAAAATTACATTACATTAGTTTGCATTTATAGATCTCCAATAAGATGTAATGAACACAATTTTCTGGAGAAACTAGAATTGTTATTAAACTGTTTATTAAAAAACAATAGTAATATAATAATTGTAGATGATTTTAACGTAAATGTACTGGTTAGGGATGTATCTTATACTAACTTTGTAAACGTTTTAACTGCTTTCAATCTGAAATACCTGGTTGACTTCCCGATAAGAATAACTGCAACAACCTCAACAGCCATAGATAACTGCATTAGCAACATTCCAAATTTAGTTACTACCAGCATCATAACAGAATTGTCAGACCATGACGCACAAATTACCAAAATAAAAAAAATACCGAAAAAACAATGTAAATTACAAACAGCTAACTAGAAAAATCAATAAAAGAAATAAACAAAATTTTTCCAGAGAAATTGCGGTAGAGTCTTGGTTGGAAGTTTATCAGGCTGCAGTCAATTTAAAATATGAGATATTTCTCAATTTTTTTATGTTCTATTTTAACAGTAATTTCCCTAAAATGTATGTTAGTAAAAATTCTAATAAGTCCAATCAATGGGTGAATCAAAGTATTCTGGAAGGCAAGAAGGAGATCTTACAGCTTAGTAAATTGTTTAGGGAGACAAGGGAGGAAGGAATTAAAAGGGACCTTAGGGAAAAAAAGCGAGAAATCAAAAGTATAATCATTGAAGCAAAAAAATAATACTATGATAAAAAATAGGAAATTCGGATGATTGCATGAAAGCTACGTGGGAAATAATTAATAGGGAAGTCGGTAAACAACAAAAAGAAAATCATAATTTTAAGATACATTTGAAAAAGGAAACTGTAAGTGATCCTAAAAAAATATGCACAGCATTTAATGATTTTTTTATTAATACGGTTCAAGAAAAGCTAAAAGAAAAATTAGGTGACCTCATAGACGAGTCTGGTACAGATAATATTGCTTTGATAGATAGAGCAAATGAGCTGGGGTTTGAGAAAACCCGTTTTAGATTCACTCCTGTAACCGATGTAGATATTCTGAATATTATTAAATCTTTTAAAAATAAAAGTTCTTCGGGCTTTGATGAAGTACCTGTGAGTCTGATAAAAGAGACAAAAGATTATTTATTAAAACCATTAACACATATCATCAACTCATCTTTAATTTCCGGAATATTTCCAAATCAACTAAAAATTGCTAAAGTGGTTCCAATCTTTAAAAAGGGTAAAATGGAGGAAATAGGAAGCTACAGACCGGTATCTATATTACCAGTCTTCTCAAAAATATACGAAAAAGTGGTGCATAATCAGTTAGTTCATTATCTGGAGGAAAATATGCTGCTGGACAACCAGCAGCATGATTTCAGAACAGGTAGGTCAACAGTGACAGCAGGAGTTAATTTCGTAGAAACAATTATCAATGCAATAGACAAAAAAGAAAATGTTATTGGCGTATTTCTGGATATATCTAAAGCCTTTGATAGTATTTCACATGAACGATTATTCAAAATTCTAACTAGACTTGGTATTAAAGGTAAAGAGTTAAAATGGTTCCAGTCATACTTACAAGACCGCTATCAGTATGTTGAAATAAAACATCAACACACAAACTACATTGAAAGCTATAGGTCATCGCTAAACAAAATTATGTGTGGCGTCCCACAAGGTTCCATTTTGGGTCCTTTACTGTTTGTGTGTTATTTGACGGGTCTCCCTTCTATATGTGAGGAAAATGCCATTGGTATGATTCTCTATGCAGATGATGCTAATATTATCTTTTCAGGAAGAAGTAAACAGGAAATTGAACACAAAGCAGAAACGGAAATGGCAAAAATAAAACAATTTTTAAATTCAGCTCATTTATTATTAAATACCAGTAAAACCAACTTTATTTCTTTTCACACCAAACAAAATAGACAAACAATAAATCCATTGATAACAATAGAAGATTATTCAGTAGAACAATTAACTAGTACAAAGTTTCTTGGCTTAGTTATAGATAATAATTTAAGTTGGGATGATCATGTAAGCTTTGTGTCAAAAAATGTATCATCTAGTATTTATGCATTAGGCAGAATGAAACAATACTGTAACCTCACTTCACTTAAAACTATATATTTTTCTTTGTTTGATTCCCATATGTCTTATGGAATAGCAATCTATGGCGGAACTTCAAAAAAGAATTAGGATTACTTACTAATATTACAGAAAAAAGCAATTAGAATAATGTTAGGCTTGGCTGGTAAAGAGTCAGTAAAAATGCATTTCCGAGAACTAGGAATTTTAACGGTATTTGATAGGTATATTTTAGAAACAGTTAAATATTGTAAACAAATTAATATTCCCACTATATCACAAAGTCACACATATTATAATACAAGACATCATTTTATTAGTGATAGACATAATTTGGAACTCTATAAAAAAAAAACTTTTGCAGGACTAAAATTTATGCAGTACTTACCTCAAAACATTACCAATGAACAGAATATGACAATATTTATCAGAAAACTAAAGACATTTCTTACCACCATATCTTGCTACTCTTTAGAAGAGTTTTATAATCATAGAAATATTTAGTATTTGGGTCAACAAATTTATAAAATATCTACTGAAAAAGTGTATGTTAGTTAATCTTGATTAGGTCTATGTTAGTTATCAAGGGTGATTGGCGTACTTTTATATCAATATTTTCATTGGCACAATAATGTAAGTATTTATAATAGTTACATAATAATTTGACACTATTCTGTACAACATATGTATACAAATGAATAAAGAATAATTTGAATTTGCAAGTAGCTAATGGCTTTATGCGTACTGTGCATACATAGCTGCATTTTCCATGCACAACTGTGCAGTTTCTATGCAATTCGTGGATAAAGGGAAAACTTGAACACCTTCACTGCGATACTAGTCATGTACTGACTTTAGGACAGCAGGTATAGTAGCAATGTGCATCCGCTGCAGAAGTCTATCTGTGAAGCAGGGTTTAAGTTGCAATCGTATTTTGTGAAACGACTCAAAAATATGTGACCCTCTTAAGGAAAGCTCTTGCAAAATTGCGAGAAAGAACAACTAACCTCAAAATGTATATCACATTTGGAAAATAAGTTTACAGCAGTAAAAATACTGTTTTCAGTTTTACTATAAGATAAATATATAAAATACTAGACATCATGACGTGCCAACGGCCGACAAACTGGTTGAAAGTGCCTTCCTACTCTTGGATCAAAAAGTACAGATACCTGAGTTTGAACGTTAACCAAGAACTAACTAATTGAGCTAAAACTATGGGAGTTACATTAGAATTTAGCTCGTTTGTTTCTGAATCTAGACATATAAAGCCAATTATTTACAAACAATAACCAAGTTTTGTGTCTGTAAGGATTAAATAAGTACTGGTTTTTGGCACTTTACAACTAAACAAACTGCAGTTTTGAGAATTATTTATAATTGTTAAACCTGCCATGAGAGGTCCAAAGCTCATATGAGAAAAGATGATCGAAAATTGTTAAATATTTTGTTAATATTAAACAATATTTAATTTATTACGCCTTTCTCTAACAGTCAATGACGTGAGCAGGCCGCCCATGATGCAAGAATAGTCCAACGAACAGCCATACTATGACAGAAATACTGGTGTGCCGTGGCTGACACGCATACAAATGAAAGTGAATGTACGTTTAAATATGTCTTGTCCTGACTTTTGTACATGGAACTGGAGATTATTTGAGGTTATATTATTAGTCAGATTTTATTTGGAATGGCACACATTTGTAAAAGGTTAAGTATAACCAATGCAATTATTTAATAGAAGAGAATTCATTTCAATGAGGTTTGAACATTGGTGCTGTAGATGGAGCTTCTATTGGTTACTGTTAACTTACATTAAAACATAAAACCAATATTTAATACTTTTATTTTTTGTGAGGACAAAAGTCCGTATGTGATATCACATAATATTTTGTGATGTGTTTGAAGAAGATAGCCTCGCTATCGAAAGGTCTCACAAAAAATAAAAGTATTAAATATTGGTTTTATGTTTTAATGTAAGTTGAACATTGGTGTTTACTAAACAAAGAAAGCTACGTCTTTAATGAGGTTGGTTCTTGCTAGGGTCTTCTAAAGATAAACGGATGTTAAAAGTACTTTGTTTTGTAAAAAAAATAACTATACTATTTAGTTTTGTTTTGTATTTTATATTGAGAGAAGAGTAATAATTTTGTATGTATATTTTTACAATAAATTTAAAATGTTATTTTGCATCTAAAAGATTTTTAATTAAATCCTGTTCACAAAAATCTCATCTTTTAACCCTTTGAGTGCCGCGGCGTTTTGCTATATGGCATGCATGAAATGCCGAGCCAAAATGCCTGATTTTGCAAGTGTCTGCTTAAAAATTCATAAAAAAATTATTTATTAGTATAATGTCCTGGGTTTTTGTTTGTTTTGTAGATAAATATATTTTCTTTATAAATATAATACATTCATTAGTAATTTAACGTTTTTATACCAATAAAAAAAATATTAACAAAAACTTTATGAAAAAAAAGTTTGTTTTTTATTTTGACACAACGTAGTGTTATTGAAATATTTTATTTTTTCATTTTCAGTTATGCTATCTTATACTCCATTTAATTCTTTACAAAAAGACATATAAAAACTTTGTTAATACTTATAATTAAAGTTTGGAAAATAAATAAAAAAATATGAACCGCTACAAAACTAGAAAGTTTCTAACCTAACATGACATTCTATGTCTTGTCTACACTGCTAATACTTGAATCTAATGCCTGAAATACTAGGTCTTCATTGTCAGCAACGTTTTTACGACTCATTGCTTATAAATATCACTGAACAAACACCAAAACAATAAATACTATACAAATGTATTTAGTAAAGTACTAGCTGCTTACGATCGCTGTAACTCACGGTCAAGTGATTGTTCTACTTACACACAGACTAGAACAACATAAACAAACAAAATAATATGAAGATACTAACACTACAAACCCATTTACACTTAAAAACTTTCAATATTTACAATAATTTGTGAAATAAACACCAGCGCAAAGAAAACATGTGACTGCTCGTCCGTGTCTCTGTCGATTCTAAACTCGACTAGGACATGCTCTCTTTACAACCGCCGTAAAAATAAGAATCTACCCAAAGTTCAACATCAAAAGTTACGTTGAAGCCTTTGGAATGCGTATGTATAGTCATTGAGCCAATTTAGATAAATACTATATAAAATATAAGCGTTACTGCAGAAGTCGCAAATAGCGATTCTGGTATTTCTTGCGTATAACGCAGGATTTACAAATAGCGATGCTCCGGCACTCAAAGGGTTAATTATTGAGGTTCTAAATATTTTAACAACAGTATTGTTTTCAAGTAAATGTTGGTTCTGGAGGCTAAAGTATTCGGAGCACTTCAGACTGCTTTTTGATGGAATAACCACTGTCAAATATCAATGCTATTAATGAGTGCTGCAAGACAATTAGTTTTGTTACACTCTGAAGAGCTTGTAGAATTTTTGCTAAAACACTTTTAATTCCATCTTAAACCCTGCTGTGAAATGGTGATAAATTGATAATTTGTTTCAATAACGATCAATACAAAATCATAATAATTTGAACAGAATAGAGCTGTTGAGAGCTATTATATTGAGAGAGCTGATGGTCTCAGGGTCTAAGGCAACTGACCTTGGATCTGAGTTAAAGACAGTGCAGGCAGGTCAACTCCTGTCTGTTACTTTTTATTAGTACCATCGACCTTGTACATTACACACTCTTTTCCTTATTTTGTTTGAAAGGCACAAGCCTGTGGCTTTATAAATACAGTAAGGATAAGTAGGGGATTGGCCTCTCTCAAAAAAAAAAGAGTTGCAGGTCTGGATCTAGTGCTTAATTCTCGGGAGAATTGCAGCTAACTGTTTATTATTTATCACTGTCATTGATTCTTTGACAATTATTTGCAGCAGTAAGTTTTGTCAGAATTTAATATGGACTGGGAAGTCATGCTACCTTTTTGAATCTAATTATTAAATGAAGACAATTATTCTGATTTCAGGTGTGGCAAATGTAGGAGGTACATGAAGTATATACAGGCCAAGCCTGCCAGACTGCACTGTTCTCACTGTGATGAAACCTACAATCTTCCACAAAATGGAAATGTTCGTTTGTATAAGGTGAGCGTTGTTATGTTTATTTTTGGATTGCCTCCCATGTCATTAATTTATATATTTCTGTATACAATTTTTCTGTGTATTCGCTCAAGTTATACATGTATTTTAGGAGCTCAAATGTCCACTGGATGACTTTGAATTGTTGTCGTGGTCGACAGGAGTGAGGGGAAAGTCATTCCCTCTATGTCCCTATTGCTACAACCACCCACCGTTCAGGGAAATGAAGAAAGGATCAGGGTGCAATTCGTGCACTCACCCCACCTGCCCCCACTCACTCAACAGTAATGGGCTGTCTTCTTGTGTTGAGTGTGAGGGAGGAGTGCTGGTCCTCGATCCTGCGTCTGCTCCCCGCTGGAAACTGGGGTGTAACAGGTATGTGAATCACCATTTTCAATTAATTGAGTATGTTATTTTTCTGATAAAGCAGGGTGGCCGAAGGAAACCAGGAGTAAGCCATTTCGAGACGGGTTCAGCGTGAACCCGTCTTGAAATGGGTTCGCGCTCAAAGTGAGAGAAGGTGGAGGTTGCATCCGGGCATGAGAATGAGCACAATGGTACCTTCCTCCAGAGTGGCGTCTGGCCTTCTCTTACTAAATAGATCAATGTCTTCTCGGGTTATAGGTCTGATCACGGGACATGGTCACCTGAGGAAGCATCTTCACAGTCGGCATCCTTCAGGAGGATTTGGTCTGTAGAATGTGTGATGAGCAGGATGAAACTGCCGAACATTTGCTCTTTGGTTGCCCTTCAATAGCAAGGGAGCGGTATGCCATCTTTGGTAGTTTGGACATGGGTGGTGAATTTCCCCAGAAGGACCTGATAGGTTGTTTTTGGCGGTTTGTGGAACTGCTGAAATCATAGACTGGTAAGCTTCATGGTGTGGTTCCAGGGTGCGCAAAAGGCCCTTGAGACTTAAGTGCATGGCAGTAGACCGCCCCATATAAGAAGAAGAAGCCGGCAATCTCCTTATAGGACTGGAGAAATCTCTAAAATAAGTTTTCTGTCTCTGAAAACTTATGAATTGAAGAAATAATTTGACAGCTCCTTGAATCAGGAGTTGATTAATCTCAAACATTGAATTTTACACAACATGATCAGTGAAACTATATATGTATAAATTATATATAAACAGATTGATGTTCAAATAATATTTTGGTTATAATTTGTATTTATTTATTTGTGAGTTTACTCCATCTATTCGTAGTCAGTAACTGATCAGCAGTGTGTAAATTAGTGATTGCTAAAACTTACAGTAACAAAATTACATGAATTTTCCAAGTTCTTATTGTGTTGAACTGATTTAGGTTATGGACTTTTAAGATTATAGTTAAGCTATAGTTTTGTATGTCAAAGAAATATATGCATTTTAGATTATATAAAATAATAAAATTTTCTTTATATTAATTTTGGGTAGTTACAATTAATTAAAAGGGTAAACAAACATATCTGACAGCATTTAAATCGTTCTAATTGATGATTCGATATTATCAATCAACTGTAGTGTTGAACGCTTATTATACTGCAGGCATGCTTTTATTTTAATTTATCTTAGGCTAAAAATAAATTTAGGATTTGGTTGAGAATTATTGTAAAGTATTTGGAATCGGATTTGAGAATTCCAAATTTCTCTATATAAATTTTAAGTTCAAATAACTTTAATCAAAAGTTCATTAACCCTCCCAGTGGCAACTACTTTTTCTCTAAGTGGCGGGACTTTTTCTCCTATTTTGTATTGTATCAATATATACATATTTTTTAGGTCAAACAATTATACAAATATGACATATTATATATCAAATTAAACTGCACAAAACACACAATGTAACAGTGTTAAAATAATTTACTTACCTTGGTTTAGTTGAAAAGTAGATAAGTTGAAAAACCAAAATATTTTTTTGAAAATTTTAATTTTTATGTTTGGCTTCAATTATGAAATTAAAAAATAGCTAAAATCAACTATTCTTGATAGCAGTTTTGTTCTAAATTTAATTTTAATTTGAAAAACACACAGTTTAAATTAACTAAAAAAAAAAATTTACTAACACTAATGACATAAAAACTATTATGTACACCAGTTTTTATGACATTTTAGTCTGTATCTGAGCCATCTTCTTTCTTCCTCTTTCTTCCAGGCCTTAGAGGTCTCCAATAATGTTCCAAGTAGGGAAAGCACTCTCTGTGAACTCCACTATAATTATTATTACCACTCACATCAATTCTTTGGTTTTCATCATCAGAAGTGTCAACATCGTCTTGGTTAGGCACATAAACCTCATCGCTTCCGGATGAGAAGTCCTCTAGGCTAACGTCGTCGGGGAAATTATCAGCTTCTAAATCACTAACACTTACATCACTTAATTCTTCATCTGCTACAAGTTCCCTAATATCACTAGAACGTAAAGCACTATCCATTTTAATTGTTAGAAACAACAGAACGCGAACAGAACCAAACAAACAACGCTGTTGTCGGACTACGGCCACTGTCAACAAGCCGCGAGTGTTCTATCAACGCGACTCGCCAAAGGCGTTTAAAATCGACATACAGTAAACAAAACGTAAAGCCAGTACAATATAATACTATATGAAATTAAAGTTTGGAATCTGTTCTTTCTATCCATACCACTTCAGTGTGGATACGTCGCGGAATGTTTTTATAAACCGCTCAACAAAAAAGGCTTACATAAATAGACGCTGCAGCGCCTTTGCCACTGGTAATAGAAAATAAATAGACGCTGCAGCGTCTTTCACCACTCGGAGGGTTAATAATTTATTCTGGACACTTTTTTATATTTATAAGGATTATTGATTTTATTAATAATACCACAGTTTATAGCCTACTTAACTAAGACTGCATGTCTTACTGAGTGAATAAACTATTTTCTTTTTTCAGGTGTGATGTAATCATTCATCTGTTTGATGATGCCGCCAAAGTTAGTGTGGAAGAAAATATTTGCGATTGTGGAGCCCAAACTGTTTCTGTAGAATACAAACCGGTTAGTTCATTACTTTAAGTCTGTCAATCCTGCTATTATAAACCAACATTTGGTACTGTGAAAGTAGTTTTAAAACAATTTTCATAAATTGAATTTTTGTTTGTTTAGTTACAGTAAAACCTCCAGTTAACAGAACTTAAGTTAACCAAAACCCAGGTCAATCAAAATGGTCCTATGAATGATAATGTCTATATAAATAACCAAGTCTATAAAATAGTTTATACTCAACATCAGAACACTGCGTTGGTTCTGGGCAGAAGAGTGAGTGTATGGGTGATGCATTGCTATAGCAACTGGCTGGACCGATAAAGTGTTCTTGAAACTCACCAGTCAGTTCATCTTCAAATTCCTCCCCTCCCTCCCTCGACTACAGCTGCGCTGCACCGCACCGGTACCCAACATTACGCAGTGCCGCAACAGTCATCTCATCTGCTCCTACCACCATTCCCAAAGTGTAACTTACAGAAATAATTCATTTTGCCTATGCACCCATTCCAATTGTTTCTTTTTAGATGTAATCAGGTTAGCCAAAAAATTTATAACCCAAAATGACAGCCCCTCCTTTTTTCGGTTGGCTGGGATTTTATTGTTTTCATATTGTTAAGAACTATTTAAAATGCTTTGTGTCTAAAATTGTTTTGGAAGTCTCAAATGAAAGGCAATTACTAAAATGAATAAAGTGACAATATTGTTTAAATTTGTGTATTGTTGACTTAATTTACATTTTGTTCACAGGAGAAGAGCAAACTACCCAATGAGGCAACAGAGATGTCTGGCTGTGTTTTCTGCTCTCCTCAATTCTCAACTCTGGTTGAGAAGCACCGTGCAGTGGCTAGTAAACCTGTCACTGCAGGACGTGGGAGAGGGGGCAGAGGGCGGTCCCGAGGCAAGCCCCGCCCACCCAAGGATAAAATGGCTCAGCTAGCTGCGTACTTTGTGTAGGTCACATGAGGGATATATGAAGTAAAAATATGTGGAAAAAATAACTTGTAATTAGTTTCATTGTTCTTGGCTAATTGGCAGTTTATGAAATTGATGAAGGATTGTCACCAGCTCATTTTTATATCTTCTATAATATATAATGATGAATATAAATAATGTTCAATCTCTAAGCATATTTTTTTCAAGAGAGCAAAATACTAAAGTCAAGATAAACTCGTTTCTAATAAAATTTAGTTAAAAGTGTTTCATAAAAATGTATATCTAGCATGGTTATCTCATACAGAAAAGGTTTAGTTGAATCCAGCAAGATAAAAGTGTATTTTGGTGGGAATTCTTAAAGAAAAATAAACTTTATTGTTGTAGCAAAAATAATTGTACCCATTTAGTATTGTATTATTACGTACAGTACTAAATTAAAAATAATTTTTTTAACTAAAATTTGTTTTTGATGAGCAAAACAATTGATTAAACAATAGTGTATAGAGTTATATAACAAAGATAAATTAGTGCAGAGAACTTTTATCAAGTATAAACTTTTTGTTATTAACCCACTTAAGACAGTGTAGAGAATAGCAGCCCATTTACTAAATATTTATGGAACTAAATATTTTAAATTTTTAACACCAATATACATGATTTTCATCCATATGTTGTATTTTTGTATATAAAACTTACCTAAACTATTCCGTGATGTTGAGTTTGAATTAATAGGGCTGAAAGCCAGGGGGATTTTTACTAGTTGATAGGAAAATCAGCAGACTTACCTTGAAAACTACCTTCTGCAGTCCACTGTATTCCATGGTGTTGGGTTTGAATTAATAGGGCTGAAAGCCAGGGGGATTTTTACTAGTTGATAGGAAAATCAGCAGACTTACCTTGAAAACTACCTTCTGTGATCCACTGATTGAAAAAACACACATTTTTCACATAATTGGTTAAAGAAAAGTAATCGAAAAGTATTTTGAAGCAAATGCCCATGAAACATAACTATTATTAAATATTAGAAATATAATGTGTAAAATAACAAGAATGAAAAGTCAAATGTAAGTAAAAAGCATGGAAGTCAATTGAAAAAAATATACAATTATGTAATCACATTGCAATTCCCTTACAGGGCAGTATAAAAGACAACTTAAACAATTAAGTGAAAAATGGCTACTTTTATATGTTTTTTTCAATCAGTGGACCCTAGAAGGTAGTTCTGAGGGCTGATTATAGTAACTATTCCTTGATGGTTGAAAGTATATTCTATTTTCACAGTGACATAGGCACACTATGATCAATGCCTACTCAAATTGTCACAATGCCCTCATCAATATCACTTACTTCCTCATCCTATGATGAGACCTACATCATTGGATTTTCCAACACATGAAGCAGCAAGTATGCACCCAGATATACAAGGCACAACCAGACCACTCTCATCTACAGACAAGATTCATATCCCTGAAACTGACAAATATGTTTGAAGCTATCCCAAAACAGAACAACCATAAATTTGAACTGTTCTTATTGAATTGTGACTATAAATTCATTTGTTAAAACTTTGAACATCTCCTAAATGAAGAGCATAATTATTGATACTACGATTTCAGATAGACTTAAAAATTATAATGTACTGTAGTAAGTTTAAAGGTGAGGTTTAAAGTTGGAAGACTTAAACTTCTTAAACTCAAATATAAAACACTAATGATTTCATCAGTATTATCGTTATCCCGATCCCGATATTTGTAATATCTTCTATTCAGATTCACATTCATTCTCATTGCCACTTTGTAATCAAAGTATCCAAGTTTACAAACATCTCACAAAGATTTGCCATTTTCACTGTTTGCTAACAACAGGTGTTTTGCATTTGTTAAAACTACCACAAAATCGATTATTATACATAGCCATTGAGGACAAATACGATGTTCTAAGTAAAAGTGGACAGAAACGAACACAGTAACGTTACACTTCGATTTGGTAACAAATGACTAAACTAAATCGATACGTCATCCGAAGACGGGCATTGCATATTTTATTTCTTAAGTGGGTTAAACATTTTTTTTTCTATTTAGTATACATTATTAAAATACTACCTTTAATGTTTGTTTAGATTGCCTAGTATAATAAGTTAAAGAACATATTGAACTGTATAAACAGTTAATTAACTATATTCAATTATATGTTCAATTTAATTATATGAACAGAGTATTGATAAAATAGTATTGGTATTTATAAAACTCATTTACAATTCAGATCATAGTGTATAATGTAAACTAGCTGGTGCATACAACTTGTTCAATCTAAAACATTTTTTCCTACTGTGCGTTATAGTGATTTTGTACATGTGGTTTAGTATTTATTTAAAAGTAATGTTTGGTGCTGATTTTATCATTAGCTACAGAAAATATTTGTGTTTATTTTTCAATGCATGAAACATAGAGCTTTAATAATTAATGAGAGCGTTGTAATTAAAATGTTTACTATATGTATTCCAGCAGGTAACAGCTAAAATCTTTCTTCTTTCTTAAGTGTTGTTTGTACCTAGATGTTGATAATTTCATTGAAGTATTTATTTCTACTATCTGTTCAAATAAATGTTTCTTAACGACTCAAATAGCATTTTACTACCTCATGCTCACTGAATAAATTAATTCTAATTAGCTTACTTAACCCTTAACTGGCTTATAAAACGTCTGAATGCCATCAGGCTCAGTAGAGTGATTGGTGAACAAACTGGCTACGTGTAAAAACCACAAACCTTGGAATTGTCCTTCGTCTGTAAGAGCGCTTCATAGTTATCGGCGTCAGATAATGTAAGCATGTCTCATCGTTGGCTGTTGATCAATTGTTGAGTTTACGTAATTGTTATTGTTTATAGTGTTATTTACTGTTTTTATTATTCAAATATGAGTAAACGGTGTAGGAAAAATATCCATTGACTGAAAATAATAAGAGATGAATTGCAAAAATGAGTTTTAATTCACAAGTTGCTAAATATGAGGTCTGTCCAAAAAGTATCCGATCGCCGACCAGTAGGCGGCCGCGGCGTAACCGACCGGCTCGAACAGGTTATTGGAGGGGAGGGGCGAGCCTACTCCTTCCCACATTAGGCATTGAATACGATCCGGTGACTCAGTGAGTCACAGCGCTCTGTTCCTTACAGTACTGCCGTGTGTGTGCGTCGTATTTCAATATGACTGAACGTGTTGAGCAGCGCATTTGCATTAAATTTTGCCGAAAGCTTGGGCATTCAGCATCAGAGATGATCACTATGATACAGAAAGTTTATGGTGACGTGCCTATGGCCGATACACAAATAAAAGAGTAATTTAGGCGGTTTAAAAATGGCTGCATATCAGTGGAGAGTGATGACCCATCTGGCAGGCCTTCAATGGCCAGAAACGCTGTGTTGAATTAAGAAATGTTGAACGTGTTCGTGCAGCAATTAATGAAAACCGTCGATTGACTGTCCGAGAGCTGGAAGAAGATTTAGGAATACCAAAATCGTCAGTTTGTAACATTTTACACTAAGATTTAAAAATGAACCGTGTTTTGGCAAAATTTGTTCCTCGGCTGCTTACAGAAGACCAAAAGAACTGTCGACTTGAAATCGCACAGGACAATCTGGATTTGATAAAAAGTGACCCAGGGCCATTTAAAAAAGTTATTACTGGTGATGAGTCATGGGTTATGGCTACGACCCTGAAACAAAGGCTCAATCTTCACAGTGGAAAACTCGCGAAGAGCAACGGTCAAAAAAAGCAAGACAAAGTCGAAGCAATGTCAAGACAATGCAGACAGTTTTTTTTTTACCAGGACGGCGTTGTTCATCACAAATATGCTCTAAGACGCCAGACAGTGAATAAGGAGTATTATCTTGAGGTTCTACGGCAGCTACGAGATGCAGTACGAAGGAAACGACCTGAACTGTGGATAAGCCGTGACTGGATCCTGCACCACGACAATGCGCCAGCTTATTCCTCAAATCTTATTCAGCGTTTTTTGGTCAAACACGACAGCCTCCCTACAGTCCTGACATAGCTCCTTGTGACTTCTGGCTATTTCCGAAATTAAAAATTCCTTTGAAAGGAAAAAGATTTGACGATGTTGAACAAATAAAACACAATGCGACAAAGCACCTGTTAGCCATTTCAAAAAATGAATTTAATGAGTGTTTCCGGAAGTGGGAGGAGTGTTGGAATAAGGTAGTAGCTTGTGGAGGGGAGTACTTTGAAGGGGACCAGATTGCCGTTGCCGCCGAGTAACGTCAGTTCATGCCAGACATCAAGGTCGGATACTTTTTGGACACACTTCGTATATACAGTCTAAGGGGACATAGATGCCTGTTTGATAATAAGTGATAATTTGACTATCTACAATAATATAACATTCATAAAAATAATTTAATAGTTCAATTACTTTTTGAATTTTTCCATTGGTGTAAGTAAAAAGGATACATTTTTAAAGTTAAATTAATATATTAATCAGAATAAATTGAAACTACTCTGTTGTACGGTATGACACAAGTATCTCCCATGGTATTTCTATGCAAGCTCTTTTTTACACACTATCTCAAATATACATATCAATATCTCTGTATTCTACATAATTTATAAAAAAATAAAAAACAATGAAACGATATATGTCTCAAAAAATAAAAAGTAAAGTGAAGAAATTTGATATTTATATAAAAATTTATTGAGGTATACGTAAGTAGTCATTGTGAGTATAAACATATATATAAAACAGGCATCTATGTTCCCCTTAGACTGTCACAGCTGCTTTTCTCACTCCGCAGCTGTTTTGTAGATTTTTTAGAAATCTTTTTATTGCAATCACCATAATGATTTGTAAATTTGAAGACATTTTTTATAAAGCAATTCGAAACAAATTTTATGCCCATATATTTTTAATATTCAACTTGAACTTGTTCACTAAAACTCTGAACAACCGTAATCTTATACTTCATAATATATTAAGTGAAGAATTGATGTATTTTACTTTATTTATTAGGAATTGTTGAGTAAAATAATATAATATTTTAAAATATTAAGGGCATTTAGAACATTGTTTTTACAGGTTTTTTTTTTATAATCAGCCAGCGTTTCTAAATATCAGCCATACATTTAAAAAAGTATACATTGACTTAGTGAAAATGAAAGTGTACAGATGGGTATACAATAACATACATTGAATTATTACAAGAGAATATTTGCACAAACATAATTTTTAACGATTGCAACTAAACTAAGCCCATGTTTTAGAAAGTCTTCATGTAATTAATACTTTGTTACATCAACTATAAAGTTACAAGATATTAGTGTTTCTAAATTTGTGATGTGTAACAAATATATTATAATGCTTACTATTGTAGAGTCATATCATTGTGCTTTATATTGAAGAAAGATACTTTTAACGTAAGGCTGTCATAATCAAGAAATATCTGGGGATGAGTTATTAGTTTAATTGTATTACTGTACACTGAGGGATGATAGAAGGTTTGTATGTTATTATACGTATTATATATTATATTATACTGTTATTATGCCATCTTCTTAAAACACAAATACAATTATGCCCATATAAATTTATTTCTAAAACATGGACTTATATTAATTTCAATTAGTCAGAAACTATGTTTGTAAAAATAGCTACTTGTAATGATTTTGTGTTATTGTGTACTTGTACAAATTTGATATGGCCATTATCTCAAAAATCTAAAAAGATATCAAAATTATGTAGATACAAAACTTATAGTAAATAATCTGATCACTCTAAAACTTTGTTTAGCTATGCTCTACGATGCATAATAATTGGATATAACCAAATAGTATTTCCAAACTTTTTGTGACCACCATCTTGAAACATTCACGCTTTGGAGACCAATTAGTCGGTAATAGTAGCAAATACGGGGAACTTCTGATTTATCGAAAGCGTCATAATAAATGTTATTCTTTATTAAAAGCCTAAATAGGTAACCAAAGTAACAAAATATAATGACATGCAATGTTGCCTATCTGCTTTCTCTATGGTCAGACTACGCTTCTTGGAAATAAACGAACAGACAGTTGCTAAGACGTGTTTACATTGCAAATAGTGTTATTTACACTGTGATTCGTTTGATGTGAAGAAGGAGTTCGTTTCGATGATTTACGTACTAGTGAACTTGATAGGCTCCTTTAGAAGTGAGTTAGTTGAGATTATTTCCTGAGCGGATGGCTCCTTTATTGACGATTTTGATGAAGATCCATCATGAGAACCTATCGAATCAAATCAACCCTCTTGGTAGGCCTATTTCATTTCAAGCAGTGATAGTGATGAGAATAATGATGAGACTGGCCAAAGTCATGTTAGAAATAGGAGAGTAGGTAGGCATAGCAAGGGAGGCAGAGGGAAGGCTATAGGTAGGCCTAGGGGTGTAAGGGTTGCCAATAATTGTGTTCCAGACATTCCTGTTGAAAAAGTTGATGACTGGAATGAAATTGAAGAAGGGAATGATATGTCCTACTTGCCCCAGGATAGTACAGGTGCGGCAAAATGATCTGATGTATTTAAAATAAAATAAACACAAAAATTAAAAGTGGTAAAAAGTATTTAATTGGTTATTACATAAGGGTGTTGATGTAAATTAATGGAAACATCAGTACAACTTATTTCACACATATAAGGCCTGAAGATAACGTCCTTCAAATGATGTCCTTTTTTGACCAAGCATTCTTCAAGTCTAGCACTGAAACTGTCGAACACCTTCTCTAACATTGCAGGAGGCACGTTTGCAATTTCTTGGCTTATGGCTTCTTTTAGTTCGACCAGTGTGCGGGGTTTGTTTGTTTCTTCTTGCTCTGTTTATTGACATAACCATACAGATGAAAATGTGCCTCGTCGCTCATCATGACAATTTTGTCATTAGTCGTCAAATAAATCATTGTCTCTGCAAACGCTTGCCGATTTGCATAGTTAGTAGGCTTCAACTGCTGGACGATAGCCATCTTGTATGGGTGGAAATGCAGATCAAAACGCAATATTCGTCGTACCGAGCGGTCAGACATGCGTAAAGCAGCAGCTTGTTTATGGGCCAGCCGCCGAGGACTGGCTTCCACCGCTTCTCTCACTCGATCGATATTCTCTGGTATCTGGGCTGACTTTGGATTTCCAGTCGACTTACGTTATAAGGCTGAACCGGTAGCTCTGAAGTTACTCACCCATAACATAATCGTGTTACGAGTTGGGACTCTTCCTCTGGGACCAACATTAAAACGTCTACGGAACTGCCGCTCAACAGCAACACAGGAATCGC
Organism: Homalodisca vitripennis; assembly: GCF_021130785.1. Taxonomy (NCBI): domain Eukaryota; kingdom Metazoa; phylum Arthropoda; class Insecta; order Hemiptera; family Cicadellidae; genus Homalodisca; species Homalodisca vitripennis. Next base: position 131,477,019 of record NC_060209.1, on the reverse strand, counting down.
CACTTTTAAAAAACGCCTCAACAACGAACGCACGATGCTCAGCCAACCACTGCTCCATGGCTATTGAAAATGTCCACATGTGGGCTCCCGAACGCGCTTATCCCCACCACCCCCTACCACTTACTCGCTCTACAGCACGGTGGCGAAAACCGTCAGATCATTTTGCCGCACCCTGTACATACATTTTTGTTCTCTGAATTACCTGGAATCAAGCACTGTCCTTCACCAGATTCTAAGCCTATAGACTATTTGAATCTATTTTTGAACATTGCTTTGTTGGAGCTAAAGGTAAAAGAGACTAATAGATATGCCCAACAATATATGAACAAAAATATTCTCAATATGTCATTGTCAAATAAGTTTAGGGCCTAGACAGCTACTATTGTTGAGAAATTCAAGCCTTCCTAATTAATTGTGGTTATAAACATGGCTATTAAAGAAATCTACCATAAAATTGTATTGGACCACAACTGATTCTCAGGCTGGTTTCTAAAAATGTTTGCTCGCAATAGATTTGAAAGTATTTATTCTTTTTTAATCTGATAATGACAATCTAGCTAGGTCCAATAAACCTAGTTATAACCCTTGTGCTAAGTTTGAGCCAATTATGACCCATGTAAATAGTACATTCAGACACTACTACACACCCAATCAATATTTATCTGTTGATGAGAGCCTGATTAGTACCAAGAATCATACACAACTATTGCAGTATCTTCCCAATAAACATCAACAGTGTAAGATGGTGGGCTGGTAGTGGGTAGTTTGCAGGATGTCGGGTGTAGTAGTCGTGGTGGTCAGCAGCTCGAGATAGTCTCTTCCCATCAACATACAGTATAACCTCCTGAATCATGACATGGGCAATCACTGTCATGATTTTTAGGTTCTTATAGGCTTCTTTACAGGTGTCTCTGGGGCCCAGGCAGTTAAGAATCCTTATAGTTTTTTTCTAAAGTCGCAGTAGTCGTTGTAGGTTCTATTGAGTTGTTCCTCCCCAGGCGGCTATCCCGTATTGAATATGCAAAGTAAGTAGTCTTTGCTGTTGGGGTGTTACTGATTGTTTTTATTCGCTTCAAGATATAAAGACTGGTATTTAATTTCTTAAATAGCTTGTCAATATTTTGTGTCCATGACATTTTTTCATCGATTATCACTCCCAGAAATTTGGTGTGTGGCTTTACATCAACATCTGGTAGGGCTGGTACCTGGTTTCGTTTTCTACCAAATGCTAGCTGGTTAGTCTTAGGCATATTAACTACCAAGTCGTTGTAGTGGCAGTACTGGTATGCCATGTTCAATGAGGTGTATGAGCCAGCTGTTCAGTAGAGTTTTCTGAAGATAGAAGGGTCGTATCATCTGCATACAGAGACTGTCCAAATATTGAGGCATTTCGTTTGTAAATAAGATAAACAATACAGGGCCAAGGACAGATCCTTGTGGTACACCTCTATTTATAAGGAGTGGTTTTGATCTTACAGTATGGATCTGTCGTCTTTCCGTGTGTCTAACTTCGACCAGTTGGCTGCGTTGTTCCAGGTAGCTCTTGAGCCAGTTAATGGCAGTACCTCTAATGCCCAGATTTTCAAGTTTGTTTAAAATGAGAGAGTGGCAATCAAACGCCTTACTGAAATCGAGCATAGTGCCTGAAACTAGCTTTCCTGTCTCCAGATGGTCAATTATAAACTCTGTTAGCTCAATAATTGCAGTAATAGTAGATATCCCTTTTAAGAAGCCATGTTGACTTGCTGTTAGTAGCTTATGTTGTTCACAGTACTCCATCAGTCTTTTTAGCACAACCCGTTCAATCACTTTTGACAAAGTTGAAATTAGCGAGATAGGTCTGAAGTTACTTGCTTGCGTTGGACTTCCATTTTTTAACTTAGGGTACACCTTGGCTAATTTTAAGGCTGATTGGAATACCCCTGATGTTAAGGATATATTGGTTATAAAAGCCAGAGGTGGTGTAACTATATTACTGCATTGATTTAATAGCTTGGATGATATGCCATCTACTCCTGCTGATGTTTTGGGTTTGAAGCTCTTGATTATGCTTTGAATTTCATCTGTATTTGTGTCCAGCAGGTGTGTGAGGTGGCAGATTAAAGGAGGTGCTTAAAATGTATTTTTATTATTGCCATGCTGTCTATTAATGTCAAGTGTATTGTCTGCTATGTTGATAAAGTATTTATTGAAATGTTCTGCAATTATGTTTGGGTTGCTTGTTTCTTTACCATTAATTTCTAGTTTCAGTTCCGGTTTCTTCTGATTATCGTCACTTCTTTGGGAATTTATTATCTGCCATATAGCTTTAAATTTGTTTTCTGATTTATATACATACTCTGCAGATGCTTGTTGCCTTAGCATTTTCAGTTGGAGGTCATAATTTTTCTTAGCTTTAGCTGCTGCTGTCTTATCTTCAACATTACCTGTGAGCTTATGTTTACTGAGACAATTAAGGTATTCCGTCTTGAATTAATGGCTTCTTTATCTGAAAATGTCTTGTGTTTTGAGGTTTTCTTGAGCTTAATTCTTACCAGCGGACAAGTAGCATCCAAAGCCATTGTAAGCATTGCCGAGAAGCTGTTGTACGCATCATCAGTATTTGAAGCATTGTACACTCCATTCCAGCTCTTAATGCACTGATGTTTTCTTCTTTGAAATGTCTTTGTATAATACTGTTGGAGGGAGTGGTGCATCTTTTAAACTGTGCCGTGGTTACCTGGGCTGTATGGTCAGATATACCCACTTCAATAACTGCTGTTTTCAATTTGTCATGTTTGAGGTTTGTGCATACACAGTCTATAGAGGTCGAAGATTGAGGGGTTATTCTTGTGGCAGGAAGCAAAAGTCTAGATAGATTGTGTCTGTTTAGTCTCTCATTTAAAATAAAGTTGTCCCGGCTGTGTGGCTTTAAGCTGTCTACATTTATATCACCCATCATGATCAAGGAATAGTTTTCTGCCCTTGTTTCTTCTAAAACATTGGAAATTACATCGAGAGCTTCCTCAAGTTTTCCATTGGGTGGCCTGTAGATACCTACAACAAAGAGATGTTCCTTTCCTTGAGAGATTTTTACCATAGCCATTTCACAAGTCAATTCTGCACAGTAGTGTGTAATATTCACTGGCATAGCACTTCCTTCACATTCCTCTGCTACGTAAATGGCAACTCCCCCTTTCCTGTGTAGTACTCGATTAAAATCGGTCTTGAGGGCGAATCCAGGAATTATTGTGTTCTTTAGCAAGTCATCCTTGAGTCCATGTTCAGTAAAAATAACTATATCCGGCTGTGTGACTTCAAGGAAATTAATTATCCTGTCCGTTTTGTTCTGTATTTCCTGAACATTTTAATGAAGGATTTTTATTAAGTTTTTTAGAGATTTGATCTTGTGCGTAGGAATATTTTGGTTCTGTAGCGCTGTTTCTTGTACTGAGTCTGCTCTAAAAAACTATGAGGGAAGAAAGCAGTGGAGGGACTTGTGGGTTCGTTCGTGGTTTGTTGATTATTGGAGCTTGAATCTATTTCTAATGTCTCTGTACTGATTTGTCCTACCTCTGCGGGAATGTTTTGGGATGTTCTTTTGTGTGTTTTTGAATTATTTTCACAGTTGGCAATGTTTTTTGTAAAAAATTCTTCCAATGTTTCACCTTCTTCTAGTTTGTGGGCTGTACAAGGAGGTTGCCTATTGAAAGTAACTGAGGTCATGGTTTCTCTCTGGTATTCCCTATCTTGGCAAGTTTGAGATGCCCGTAGCTGCCCTTGACTCTCTCTAGCCAGAACTGTGCATTCTTGTCTGGGGATGGTCTGTTTTTTGTGTTTAGCTACTTGAGACACTGAAAACATTATTTTTTGTCCCAGTACTTGTTTTTCTCCTAAGAGGTAAACTGTGCTGCCTTGACCTATTCTGTGCCACTTGAGGATAAAGTGTGGATTCCGTTCTTGATTTGATTGCAAAGGATTTTATTGCTAACTCCACCTGGTCAAGTTTTGTTTTTATCTCGGTTAATTCAATCACTATAGGGGGTGAGCTTTGTGACTGTTTAAAAGTTTCAGTTGCTGAAGAGTCAGTTTGTGTATAAGAATCCTTGTGAGTTTTATATGTGACTTCTTGACTTTCAAGTTTCTTTTGCAACATAAGAATGGTTTTTTCTTGTTGGTCCTTCTTTTTTAAATGATTGTCAATGAGTTGTCCTAATTTAAGATCGTGGTCTTCAAAAATAGCCTGTGCTTCTTGACAAAGTTTTTTCTCCTTGCCAAGCTGTTCTTGTGATTCTGCAAACTGCTGCAGCAGGATTTCGATTTTGCCAATGTATTTTCCTTCATAGATTGCCATTTCCTCTAATTTCCCTTCCACTATTGCTAATTTAGTTTCAAGCTTGAATTTTTCTCCTTTTAGAATTTTATTTTCTTCTAGCAAAGCTGTCCCTATTTTAGCAGCCATTAATAGTTTATGTTCTTCATTATTAGAATCTTCTAAAAAATTATTTTCGATAAGGCTGCTTTTGAGTTCTGTAATTGAGTTGTTCAAGGTGACTGGGCTAGTTGGGGGAATTGCGTCGGTTTGTTGAGCTACTAGGCGGGGATTGATAACTTCACTGCACTTTGTGCATTGCCATTTTTCAATTACATTTGGAGCCCACTTTTTAAGATTTTTTTCCTTTATTTTCTCGCATCCACTATGATACCATGTTTGGTAAGGTCCAGTGCATTTTATGCCAGAGAATTTTACACCGATTTCACATATGCCACAGGGATATTTTGAAGTCATTTTAGAACTTTCTTCCTGACTCTTCTATGTTAAATTAGCTGGATATTGTCGTTATTTCATAACATTATCAGGATTTTCAGTTTTTTTTTTAATAGAGGTTTGTCTGACTCCTCTATGTGAGATTAGCTGGAAAGTTGTCAATTAAATAATATCAAGAGTCTCAGAATTATTCAGTTTTTAATTAGAGGTTTGTCTGACTCCTCTGTGTAAAATTGGTTGGAAATTGTCAAAGTTGGTGTAAAAATAGAATTGTCAGGAGTTGGTGTCCTTAGAGAAAAGCAGAGACAAAACAACCTATAATTGTTGCATCATCACGAGGGCAACCTGTTGATGTAGATAAGTTAGAAGAATAAGACAAGGGGAAGACAGGATTTTGAGTAAACTAATGCTGCACTCAAGTGACAATGTGTTTTATTTTCAACAAAATGGAGTTCCTCCACATTATGCTCTTCCTCTGCAACAATGGCTAGATGCACACTACCCGGATCACTGGATCGGTAGAAGAGGATCAATGATATAAATATATAATATTCCTAAATGTGAATTTTCTTGAGAATACAATATATGGCTTTAGGCCTCGTAAAATTTATTTTATCACTGGCCAGGAGTGGTTTAAAACTATTTTTTTTTTTCAAAAAAATTGTAAATTTACAATACTTAGGCTTATAAATATTAAAAATGCAAACTAATATGTTTTTATGCAAGTAAATGACATATATTCTGGTAGCTGATCTTATAATATACAATATAAAAAAACAGGTAAAGGATATGAGTTGTAGTTCCTGAAATATAGCTATTTCCCTGAAACTCTGTAAATCCCACACAAATAGCCTGTTATTTATGGTTTAGTTCTTGTAATATAGGCTGGTCTCCAGAGGGTTATATAATATATTGTGTTAATATAAAAGTTGTTAATTTTGTTATTTTTTGTTTATGATGTCAAATTCCCAAGATAGAAATTTGGCTCGTAAATGGCAACCATCTAGAAATTTGTAATTGATTGAGATTATTTGTCATGTGTAATTAATATCACTGTAATAAGATTATATTGAATCAGTGAGGGATTGCAGCAGCAATGTTTTGTGTACTTCTCAAAATTTTACATGGTCGTATATTAAAACCTTTCACAATTTCTTTAAAAAATCAAATATTGTTGTAAATGTAAATGTTTAAGCATTCTCAACCGTAGTCGTTATAAAATCAAGGTTTTCCGGTAAAAACCATGTCAATACATTGCTTTCACAACTGAAATCTTGAAATATCTTCCTTGTGAGGAGCAATCTTTGATATATTTGTTGACTGAAGATTTGATGACTCGCCAAAGTAAGACCAAAATATTTTAAGATTTCAATTGTCACAATTTTATCGACGTCTTCTAAGCAGGAAAATCTTGATGTTTAGTCATTGTTAACAACCCAAGGATTCTAAAACACTTTTTTAATTACCTGTACAATGCATAATAACGTGTATATAGTAATTCTTATTCCAAACTATAAACGGTCATCTTGCAATCATATTGAAAAAAGTGAAAAACTAATTTTATTTTACATTCTGTACTATTTATTTTTACTACATTTATCTATGTTGAAAAATACATTTGAATGTTCATAAAAATTCAAATGGTTGCCATCTTGAACTTCAGAACTAGATTTGGACTGGCCAATGAATTTTTCCAAAGTATGTACAAATACAGTCTCTATACTAAGTTTAGTCTGAATCTATTAACAAAAGGCATGTATTGTGTTCACAGGCTATTGTTATATTGAGTAAGCCCACACATACATAAATTATTTATATAAATAAATATAATATACAATTACATAAATTGTAATTTTACATAAATTATAATTATTTAAAATATATAAATTATAATTATATATTAAATACATACAAAAATATATATGAATTTTGGGATGGTTGTGGTTTTGAGTTCAGGGGTCTTACATGATCAAAGAAGATGCAAATATTCTCCTGGAAATTCAACCAAGAGGTTAATTGCAACTGACAAGTCACCTGATAGCTGCTTTTGTTATTTCAAGAAATGTAAATGTCTCTCCCTCAGTAAAAACTGGGTGTTCTCAAAACTTTTGTTGCCACTTAGCTCATATCTATTTCAACTTTTCAAACTTTTTCCTCAGTCAATATGAAAAAGTTATGTTATTTTTTTCAGGTGTGAAAAAAGTGATTTACAAATTACGGGCTCTCTTATATGTTAGTATAGTGAGAGATAGGTATGAAATAAAACAAAGTAAAATTTTCAACATGTTTATATGAATCAACTGGAACACAATAAATAGGGGGGAAGGAGTCTGCCTGATCGACATGAATATATAAAAACAACAACAGGCACAGAGACTGAAGATACCATACATTGTCGGTTTGCATGGCACCGAAAATATTGTACAATTCATAGAAAACGTGTGCATCATAGATAATACCTTCTTGGGCTTTTATAATCACTGATCTCTTCAAGCGGATAAGAAAACTGATGATAAATAGTAATTTTAGCAATGATTAATCAAAAGTAAAGTTGGATAGTAAATCTGTATGGTTTAAAATGAAACTTTGTTATGTAAATAAAAATAAAATATTTATACAAAAAATATTAGGCCTTGCTATAGAAAACAAATGGATTAAAGATAAATCTAATGTGCAAACATGTACAGCAGATTTACACTTTAGCTGTAACAGATATCTTAAAAAGTCTTTTGAAAAATAACGACAAATTGTCAATCCGGTTTTGTAAACTTTTTAATGCCATTAGCTTTTAGAGATCATTAAGAGCTTTGTTACCTATCTCTATCCAAATGCATATAATTTGCAGCACCTTTTGGACAAACTCAATTCTGAAACACACACTTTTACATTTTAAGCCACAGTTTGTGTGCAAAAGTCAAAACAACAATGAACGTCATGTCAACGATAACAAGTTAGTTCATAGATTGTAATTGAGCAGATTTGATCACAACTCTTAACAGCACCAGGTGTCATTCTTGTGCCATACAATGATAAAATAAAACTTTCTTAATATATTGGTACAAGTAATAGTAAGTTTTTATAGATTTTCACACAAATAATAAATTAAAGCCCATATTGTCTGTATAGTTTATAAAGAGTTTCAAGTATTAATCATTATTATTTACAATAGATATATTTTCACTTATGGTACAAGCTTATCAAAAGTAAATTAATTTGTTAATTACAAAATTATATCTTTCAAATTATCTATCAAACCATTTTGTTCCCAATAAAATCGAAATATATTAATTTTAATGTGGTTAAAATAAATTTCCCTAAAGTTATTTGCAGTATTACTTTGTATCTTATCTCAATTGTCTATTACTCTAACCAAATTTTTCATCATCCTCTCACATTCTTTGTAAAGAAGAAATAAAATTTTGAGTTTTATCGAAGACTATAAAACGTTGTTATTCAACTCTAATTAAAAATGTTTCAGTTGGTTTTCAACATTTCAATACAAATTTAGAATTTATCTATTTTTTTATCATTGCAGTTGACAAACTAAGTGAACACTTTAATGTTGCAGTTTATAAATTATGTGTAATTAAATAAATTACTAAACACTAAAAATTCCATTAACCTTTTGGCTTTTTTGAATAGTTGTTAATTTGTTATATTTAATATTTAACCCTTCAACACGTTTATTTTTACCCTATGGTTCTACATACTGTGTGTTTCTTTTTACATTATCAATCAATAATATATTAGAAATAAAATGTACACGTAAGTATTAAAAGTAAATAGAGTTATTAATTTTGCTCTAATCTTCAGGTGTAAAATCCTAAAACATGAGGTTAAGCAACCAAGAAGTAAAAATCCAAACACATCTGAATGAAATTTTAAAGTGGACATTTAAAAATGTTAATGTAAAAACCTTGAACATAACATGAAATCCAGCAATGAGTAAGGAGAATCTACTTGTATATCAACTTTGACTTTGGTGTGTCCATCACCGCCGTATGTTTATATTTTTGCACTTTTTTGCATGTTTAACCATATGCTCTAGCATGGGCATTTGTTAGAGGGGAGGACTCAGGAGCTCAAACCCCTTCTAAAATAAAAAAAACATTGAATTTGCAACCAGTAGTATGTTTTAAGCTAAAACACATTTATGAGGTCTTAAGCTTAACAATTTCATGGAAAAAGATGCTTGAGCCCCTAATTTTGGAGGATATTTTATACATTCTAATTCACCCAGTGTGTTCAGTCCAACAGCCCCCTCTGAAATAATCTTCTATATACACCACTGTATTCTACGATTTGACACCTGAAGGTGATACCATTTATGTTTCTTTTGTTATCACGCATGACAGTAAAAAATGTCTGCAACCCTCTTACACCTTTAAATCATCCATTGTCAATAATAAATTGTAAACAAGGAAGTGATAAACAGATTGAGTAAGACTTAAATATGGATCAATCAATACATAGTTATCAGAACGTTAAAACTGATTCTCAAGTAACAAATACAAGATAGATTAAATAAATAATGCTTTGAAGGGTTAATACATCCTGAAAAGAACCATTGATAACTTCCTTCTTTTAGTCACAATTTTTCTTATTTCTAAACAGGTATTAAAACATTTGTATCACACATTTATATGGTATACATTTTTAACTCCTGAAATTTTACCAAGATAAGTCGAATTAAAACAGTTTTGTTATTTACATTTCTAGTGATACAAGCTGTACAGATCATCAGCAACTACCTGAAACGTGATATAATGCTAAGCAAGATAATTAACACAGACTTAAAATTAGTTATTGGAATGTAAATCCATAATGATCTTGATTAAAAAACTAAATATTACACTAATTACATTAGATATCTATTCTAAGTAAATAACAAAATATTCAATAACTAATTCTTTAAAATACTTTTAATAACTTCCCTTAGTAACAAAATATCATTCCTAAAACTTATAACTTAAGACAAATTATGAGGTACAGTATGTACTATACATGCAAAATAGTTCACGTACAAACAGACTTTTTTACTATGAAATTAAATTATATATTTTGAACTTTGTTTATCTTGACTCTATTTTCTAACATCTTCTAATAAATAACATAATAATTTCTGTTGACTTCTGCTCAATTATAATCTGAACGACACAAGAACAAACACTAACAACACAGTGTTGCCAGAGTTATGACAGTGTTGCCAACAGTTTGAAAGACTCTGTATAAACACTCCCTGCTAAGTCAGTGCAGCCACTGGGAAAATCTTTAAGAAACCACTGCAAACATTCATATCGTTTCTACATCATTAGAACTTTTATTTATAATAAAATGTTTGACAACGTAATTAACTAGCGAACATGTTGGACGTTTTTTAATATATCTGTTCAATTTTGCTGTATAAAATGGAGGGACTTACAATTTTTCATTTAAATATATTCCACATCCTAAAATTATCATATCTCACTAATTTTCTTAACCTTACTGGTATCCATTTAGATTTTAGCCCCATAAGAACAATGTTGAACTTCAAAAACTTATACAATCTATGAGATGTTTCATTTTAAAGGTATGAACAATACACATACAAAAACTTTTAGTTTTTATGATATTAATGGTCAATAAAAATAATTTCAAATACTGTTATACATTAATGTTTAAATATAAAAGTATATACTTTATAATATAAGCATTTAGATGTGTTTTAGTCATATAATTAAAATAAGAGATATTCCCAAAACCCGTCACCAAAATAATGCATAACATGTTCTTATAGACAAAACTCAATTTCACTACATCAGGCTATTAATGAAATAGTTATTAATATCATCTTTTTTTCTCTGATACTACAAATATCTGATTCGTAACAAGTTATAGAAAAAATATTTTTATACAGGAAATGTTGTACAACAAAAAGAGTATTTGTTAATAATTTATCCCACTATATAGGTGTTTACAACTATTTTTAATAAATGTTAAAATAAGTTTTTATTAATACAGCACATGTTTTTAGTATAGAAAAAAGGCATCATATTAAAAAAAATAGTTGTTACATTAAACAACAACTAGTATTAGTAACTTTTATGTTTTTATGTTATGTTCTGCTTCAATACTAAAATTGTTTCTTATATTATGAACTACATAATTAGATGTCACTATAATAATACTAGTGCCCAAAGTATAAGTTAAAATTTAAATTAACTTTATAAGTTAAGTAGCACAAATTAATTGACTTGAACTAGCCTAGCAGCTCAGTTCAATGACTTGCAACCATAACAACATTATAACTGATATTCTATTAGTTTCAATGAGATGTGGACAATTATGTTCTTGTAATTTTATTCATTTTGATCTGTACTTTTTCAGACACAAAGATTATTTTCGATGTGGCTACACTGTGTACTTGCATGGACAAACATTCAACACCAAACATTAAATCAGTTATAACAGTGAACATAACCACACATAACATAAAACATTCATGGTATACAGCCAAGGAAGATAATGGAACAAGAATATATAGCTCGATATATTTCGTTGAGCATACTAGAAATTTAAACTACTCCTCAAGATTTAAAGAAAAAAAAGGATTCAATTGTATCAGGTTACATCTTTATTACAACTAGGATATTACTTGCATTAATCCACTGCTTTACTACATATACAAAATTGACCACAGTAATTTTTCTCACTTTAAGGTGATCATGGATTATATGATGTATATTATGCACATTATTAAGTGTGTATTAAGAATAATAAAGCATGTATAAGATACATCAGTATCCATGTGGAATAGTCTCTCAATTCTTTATTAAGTGTTATGAGGATCAGTTATAATAATATAATTATATTTGAAACCATTAGAATAAAAATAAGGCAAATAAGGTATACCAATATGACTTTTACAATAAATACGTTGAGTAAAATTATTAAAAAATCTATTTTTGTACTACAGTTTTGAAACCGTTGGAGATAGAGACAAACTTTAAATGTAGAAAATGATTATTTTTTAAAGACCTTTCTAATTATGTACAACACAACCTAGGTTGCTACTTGATTTTTTTTAGATTGGGACTGTTAAGTATTTCAAAATCCTATGTATTTTTAAAATGTGTAAATTTTGGGGTAGAGTGGCATTTGATGATATTTTTCGATAAGCCGTCTCATCATTAGTTTTGAATAAAAATATCGTCTCTCTACATTTTTGCAGGTAGTTGCAATAAATTTACCCACAAACCCCTGATTTTTTAACGTTTTGGTATACCCTGTACATAAGCGGCAAGATAGGTTCAAACTTTTTGCATAAAAATAATTAGTGAAGAAATACCTTTAAAATGAGGTATAACTCAACATACCTTTACATTTGAAAATTTTCCAAAAACCACCTCTACCCCCAAAAAACTACCCTTTTGAGGAGTTTTAGAGATTTCAAAATAATTTCTCTAAATTCTTTGGGGTGGAAATAGGGGGGTTTAAGTTATTACGAATAATCTACCTCGTTTGGTTTGGCCGCTATACGTACTGTACCGGTAGTTTGCCTCACCCTGTATATCCATCCAGGTAATAACATTATAAATAATTACAGTATATACTCATCCACCTTATCAATGCTTAGTCTCCTGAATACCATAATCTACTATGCTTGGAAATCCTTAGCATTTGCAGAAGTATTTGATAAAGTACTTGACAATTTTTGTAATGGCTCAGTACATAAATATTTACGTTTTACATATGACCTAAATACAAGGCTATTTTGGGTGTAGTAACCCACTCAATAAAATGGCACATAATATGAGATGTAATTTGTATGATATGGAAAATACAGATTCCATTCAAAATTTTGACTTACAGGCATTATATGAGTCTTAATATTTTGTAAATATACTCCACTGTTACTGTAAATATAAGTTTATTTAATAAGGCTTTTGAAATTATATGCAGCCTTCATAAACATTAATAGGTATTACATGTATCTTATCACAAAGTGACATCATTTTAAATAATAATATAATCTTAAAAACTTACAACTTCCATCATAGATCATCTGTCATGAATTTATAAAGTAATTGTTTCATTATAATAATGAACTATAATCATAATTTTTATGCAAATGGCATGTTCAAAAATTATAATTGTAATCCATGGACTACCTCAAAGAATTACTTTTAAACAATTTAAGCAGAAAAGTAATGACAAATTTAACTATTAATTGTAAATTTTATGAACAAATTTGAGTAAATTTGTTTATTTTCATTATGATGAGGATTATAATCTATAACTAGTTCTCAGCACTTTTTTATTATTGATTTCTTTTCTCTACATTCACTTATAACAAAAATTTGATCGTTTACCAGTAGTATTCACTTTAAGAACTAGTAATAAAGTAATATTCTGTTTTACCAGATGAAATAGCAATGCAGGATACAGTTAGTTAATTTCAGGTTTGTATTATTATTAAGCTCTGCATTTGGCAGTCTTATTAATGTAGGAAGTAAAACCGAGTCATTCAATCACTATGAAATAATAAACATTTTTAAAATAATAAAACTATTCTTGTTCCAGTTTCTCCTTTTCAAATGAGTCACAACATTATACTCTACCACTTAAAGCAACATAAACGTAAAAACTAGCAATTCTAAGTTTAGCTTTTTAGTGCGGTTTAATACTGTCTTCTTAAATCTTTGAATTTACATCACATCTTAACAGTGAAGTAGTGTGTTTCTAGTAAAAGTGTGCTAAGTAAAAATTTGTGCTTTCTTAGATTAAACTGAACTTTGGAACTTGAAAACCAAGTATAAAGTTTTTTAAAACTTCACAATAGAAAGAACACATAACAAAGAAATTGAGAACTTATGTAATATTACTTATATTTAATAATATTGTAAATAATTTTGAGATTTTTTGCACCATAATGTTTTTACTAGCACCAGGCCTCAATGTACTTGAATCCAAATTATGTGTGCAGTGTAATATACTTTTCTTTATTTGGTTGTTAAAACTTTTAAAATTGAAACATATGCCAACCAGAATGATGTATTATTTTGTATATAAATATATCTCCTTTTGAACACTATTTAGCCATTATATAAAAACAGAAGAAGAAATCAGAAGCTATGAGGAAAGTGATTAATAATACAAAATTATACAAAATAATAAAGCTTACAATTACAAACAAATTTCCCTTATTACCAAATATTCAAAATTGTGGAAGGAGTTTTAGTAAGTACACTGCTATGTTATTTCAAGCAGCATAATATTCTTCTTTACAACATGAGTTTGCAAATGATAGATTCACATCAATAACAATAGTAAAACTGGTTGAGTTCATTACTGGTATAATTATATTTCCGAAGGCAATTGACTTTTAGATCTTAACTAATAATGTAACAGTTGCAAAATCTCATAATCACTGACAATGAACTGTTCAAGTGTTAGTATATGAGCATCAGAAAGCAGGTAGTTGACTTACTCACACAAAACTGTGAAATCTGAACAACTACCAACCAGAGGATTGCATAAAATCTCCATACTTGGACCCATATTCTTAATCAACGTCTTTCAAAACTAAAACGATTGTGAGATGGGGATGTATGCTGATGATTCAGCTCTAATTGTAGCGAATTTGAATAAAAATCGACTAAACATGGCAGGACAATACCACCACATCAATGGTTTAGTTTTAAATCTCTAGTATGTATTTAGAAAAATACCATAGGTTAACTATATGCCAAATCCCATCTTTGACGCCCTATATAAAACAACTTTATCTCTAATTTAACATTATTAACTAACCACAGCAGCATACTACTCTTTGTTTAAAAACTGAGGCCGTGTATTCTTGGAAGAAAAAATGAATGCAAACCTTCATAGGACGTTTGTTATCCAAAAGAGAGCTATCAGAACTTTTATAGAACTACAACCATTAGACATGTACCAGGAATAACCTTCATCAAGCTAGGAATCCTTGTAGTCTGGATGTAGGAGCTGAGAGCCAACTTTTATTGTTTAAGCACACAACATACTTTTCTAGAAATCGATTAAATAATTCCCCTAAGAAAGAAATCCATCATCAGCCGTGGTACTTTCGATGGAGATTGGAATTGGAGGGTATCAAATTATGATTCTTTTCTCATATCATACTTTTCTTAGCATAACATAGTTAAAATGACCAGTGAGTACATTGATAACTATTAAATCACTAGCAGACAACTAGATAAAGGGAGTGAAAGTCTCTACTTTCCACCAAACAGTCTTTCTCTTATGGTTAGCTGACGTTTATTTAACTTTAATTTACATGTGAGATGTTTGGTTTGTATCAAGCTTAGAAAAATATGCATATATATTGAATCACAAAAAGTACTTGCTTTGCCGGAGGTTGAACCCGGATCTTTTACTTGCTGGGTGAGCATGCTACCACTACACCACAGAGCTCTAACTTTTTACTTGGATTTGACCATTTATATATATATATATATATATATATATATATATATATATATATATATATATATATATATATATATAAATTGACCACTGAATATGCAGCTTTAAATAACTTAACTGTTCCTTTTATAGTAAATTAAAATTACAATATCACTGATATATCTTTTGTTATTCTGTTTGAGTAATTAAGAATTTTTAAATGATGAACTATAAAATACAGTAAAATTTGAAATCTGTAACAAATACAAATTTTGTTTTAAAATGTCTGTATTGTTATAATTTTGAAACCATTTTAAGTTGTTATAGAATATAATGCAATTTAGTATTTTATTTTTCATACTACTGTTAACTTTCTGGTTGGCAGACATTTTGCATGTGACATCTTTAGGAAATTAGGATTTTCTAATTAAAGTGTACTAAGTAGCTCTCTAGAAATCTAATGAAAAAAAAAAATAACTTCCACAATAAAATCGGATTCGATTTTTGTGACCTACAGTATTTTTAATGGCACAACCAGTTTCCATTCTTTCAGTAAACATTATTCTAGTTGTAAAAAGCACAGTAATCTGTGTATCATCCATAAAGATATTTAAAATTTGTAAAAGCTATCTTACAAATCAAGAATAAATACTTACTTAATAAATTTAAATTACTTTTTACAAAACATTCATTATATACTTTGAATTCAGAATATTACAACAGAGAAACAAGAATATTGATAACAAGCATTGATATCAGTACAATACTATGTACAGGTTTACATAATAAAGTCGTGGCACACTGATAATGTATTGATTCTATCTCAAAGTATTTAGAATAATGACCCCATAGCACCCCTCCGCTAAGCTACTCTGTAGAAACAAGATCAAAATTTTACATATAAATTACTTTACTTAAGGATATTTTATATAAGATCTTTGTACGAGTAAAGTACCGATAGATTAAGTTAAAGCTATTAAAAACTTGTCACGAGTTAGATCGTCCAGACGTGCACTTTTTCCGCAATAACGCACCAGTTAGCATGGTCGTAGTATGATGAGATGATGTGTAAGTTCTCCACATAACGCTCTATCAGTTGGTCAAGCTCCCCTTCTCTGAAGACATGGTAATAACGGTGGAATGTGATAGCACCTCCACCACTGTCCGACATTAGAGACTCTTGGGAAGTCGAACCACTGAGAGATGTCTCACAACTTTCAGTCTTTGTTAACGTTTCTGGAGGCTCCTGTGTGGAGGCCCTTTGCCGTACCAGTTTATTCATACAACCTCTTCGTTGAGGTGCTGTTTCTTCCGAGGATGACCTCCCATCACAGCGTGCTATCCGTCGATCCGCATATGTGGCATCTTTACTGCAATCACTAGCTTTGTCTGAAGCCAGTGAAGCAGTACTGGCTGTTTTCCCAGCTGAACTCGTATCACGTCTAGAATCGGCTCGACTGCAATCACTACTACCTGTCCTCTCTGAAACATCCCCACAATCACTTGATTCTAACGATACTTCCGGTCTCAACAGTGATGTCTGACTCCCACTTGTGTGATCTCCAATGGATATTGTATTCCGTCTCGAATCACCGGTCCTACTCCCCTCACTCCCACTTCCAGTCCGTTCAGAAACATCCCCTGCATCACTAGACTCTAAAGATGTCCCCGGTCGCAATGAAAGGACACTTCCTGAATCACAGATTTGTATTGTGTCTCGTCTCGATCCAGATCTGCTACCATCACTACTGCTTGCTGTTCTCTCAGAAATGTCACCGGCATCACTGGATTCCACCGAGATATTTGGTCGCAATTGGCCCGAATCAAAGATTTCACGCACTGCAGCCTTTTCTACACGATCAGTTGTCTCAATTGAGATACTTGGCCTACGTGGGATCTCACTGCCAGGAAGGATTTCTATTCTTGTCACATCTTCACCACAACTCAAAACATTGCTCTTTTCTCCCCTTGCAATATGCAGATGCTTGTCCGTGTGCAAAATTGTGTTCCGTCTAGAGTCAGCCCAACTGTTATCGCTACTTGTAGAACTTTCTGCATCGCTCAATTCAATCGTAACTTCTGTTCTCTGTTCAAATAAATTTTCTGTTATTATTGTCACAGTTTCTTGATTATCTACACTTCTATCTACATCTTCATTACTTTTTAATTTTACCTTATTACTATTTTCACTATCTTCACTACTGCCTTCTTGGGCTTCTGAGTTTGTTTGGATTTCTGGTTGTAAAATTTCTATTCTAGTTGATTGTTCTAAATTTACATTTGAACTAGTTTTCTGGTCTATTGACAATATCGGAATCAATGATGATGGTGCCATGGGAGCCTCTTCTTGGTCTATGGTCTCAGAGAAATAGTCTTTAACATCCACCTCTTCATTAGGTTTATCCACAGATACCTGAACTCCTATAAGATCTGTCTCCCTGAGTTTTCTAACAAAACTGGTGTGGCTTTCATGTAGTTCCAAACTTAGTGTTTTTAAGTCATGAAGTTCTTCACTTAATCTATTTAAATATGGATCATTCATGTTTTGTATTCCACTAGGTAAGTTTTCACTCTCTATACTCAAACAAGGTATTGAGCTTTGCTCTCTATATCTATCAATTTCTGCAAGAAGTTTTTCACTCAATTTCTCAGCAAAATCAGCTAAATGTTGTCTACACTCTTCATCCCAAGAATCTTTCTCTTTTGAAAAGTCCTCTGAGGGTTGTGTGGTTTTTGTCTTGGAAATCGCACCCAAACTGCTTGCTTTGCTTGACTCAAGTGGCAGGAACGAAGCAGATCCTTCAGGCTGGAGGCTCCATCGGTCTTGTACCTTCCTCTTGAATGTGTTTTCAGGAAGGGATGGAGACTCATCAGTTTTTTCCCTCCCTGTAATTTTTTGACTTCTTCTAGTGATCAAATCATCCTGCAAAACTATTAAAGGATCTGTGTTTTCAAAGAGTTTTAATTGTTTCCTCTTTGCTCGAGGGCTCGACTGAATGACTGCATCTACTGTTTCTTCCAAACTACTTGCAACATCTGCTGCAGCCTCCAACAGACTCTGGGACGGTGATACTCGAGGTGAGTGTATTGTTTCTATTTGAGCTTCTTCAATTTCTAAGCGAATTTTCTCCTGGGTAGATGCTACTGGAAGACATGAAAGCTTAAGCTCAGAGTTTGAAGACATCTGTTCAGGGTCATTGGAGACTGCATCACCAGACTTTGAAATCTCCAGGATTTCTAAAACAAAATTATTGTTACTTTATTATTTGTTAAATAAAGGTTACACCGGTTATTATCAGTTATTGCGAATAAAATAAGTATTTAATTTTTTTGTATACCTGTTTTCTATCATATTAATACAATTTAAAATCACTGTGAAAGACTGTGAAAAATTGTATTTTTATAAACCACTACTTCATAAAGCTTTTGAACTTAAAGTTAAATTTAGACATATTGGTACTGTGGCAAGGTAAAAAAAAAAAAAACTTGATGATCCTGTAAGAGATCTAGTTAGATGTTTGTGTAATTACTTGCCTTGTGTCGAGTGATCATCATCATTGAGCACCGAGATGACACTGCCTACCGAGTCAGGAGAAGATACACCACTAGAGTCACTGTCCATGTCATCAGTCTCGGGATTGAACAACTCCAGAGACATGAGACGTGGTAGAGGGCGGGTAGGAGGAGTGTCGGACCCACCCCGAGATGTGGAAACTGTGACTGCACGTCTCACCAAGGGGAACTGTGAGCGCGATCCACCTAGGGAAATTTATTTCCAATTTCATTCACCACAATCGTAGATCGTAAACAGTTTTACTAAATTCTTAAATAACATTTCTTAGTATTACAATCATGAGTAATTTGGAGAATAAAACAATCACATAGAATCCAAATAATTCATAAATATAAACTTCATGATCTATTTAACGTAGAAAAGTATTATAGCAGAGTTTTATATTAATTGAAAATTTAATTTCTTATTTAATTTTATCTTGGGAAAAACGTATAAACAACAAAACATTTAACCATTTAGTGCTATTATTAGGAAGAAGAAGATGGGAAAAAATAAAAATATCAGTTTAAGTATTATACTGGCTTCACATTATTATTAATAGGATTTAAAAAATAAAGCAATAAGAAATCACAGCCAGTCAGGATAAATCCAAAATATGAACAGCAGAAAGTGTTATTCCCTAGATAGTATCAAAAAGATTCAAAATAAAACGATGCCAGATCTGACCTTGAGCTAATTTTATCGTCATTTAATTCTTTTAATTTTTTATCACCTCTAAATTTTATACAAAATTCATGTTAATAAATATATGCTTACCGGATTTCTCCTTCTGTTTTAATATATCTTGGATTTTTTTCATTTTTTCTGTCTGCTTCTCTATCAGAGGTCTATCCAAATCTTCATCTAATAGTAACCGCTTGGTTGAGTCTTTTGAAGGAGAAGTTGGTGATACACCAGGAGACAAACTGGGCCAAAGTTCCAAGAACGCTGATGACTTGGTTTCTTCTTTAGGTGAGGTCAAGCTAGCAGTTTTACCGTCCTTTGGTGAAGGGATCGTTGCTGTAGGAGCTTGAGTAGGAGTTAATATAGGGGAAGATTCATTAACTCTAGGTTGGTCCGCTGTAGGGGAGGTAGGAGTGATGTGACCAATACTAGGAATTGTGAAAGATCCTGAAGATGATGATGCTTTTGAAGCAGATGGATGTGTAAATGGAAATGATTTACAGGTTGGGGAAGACATATTAGAACCATTTGGGGAAGCTTGTAGTTTGAATGTAGATTTTGATGTCGGAGATGTTAAAAAAGAAGTTTGATAAGGCCTAGGGGAGGTTGGTTGAGAATAAAACTTTATTTTAGGAGAGCTTGGAGTGGGTGAGCCAAGAAGAGCACTAGGATGTTTAAGTTTAGGAGAAGATGGGTGTGAAGACATCCCAAATGAAATTTGTGGTGGTTGTTTCATCTTTGGTGAGATTGGAGGAGGGAGTTTGACTTTCGGAGATGTTGGACCAGGTGAAGCAGGGGTGGACTGAAGTGTTGGTGAAGTGTTGCTGGAGTTTTGCTCCTGAGGAGGTTCATGTTTAGGAACAAATATTACTGAAGCAAAACTATCCTCTGAATCCACACTTGTATCACTTTGTAAACTACTGTCTTTAGACGAATCTGAACCATCCTCTCTAGAATGTCTCCTTTCAATTTCCTTCTTCTCCTCCACCAAAAGTTTTTGAGAATCTGTGGCAGGTGTGTGAGGAGGAGGAGCAGGTTGCGGGATAGGAGATCCCACATCTTGTCCTGTCCATCCTTGTAAAATTCTAACAAAACCATTTTTGAAAGATGCTCCTGCAACTTTCTCAATTCCTGTTGTGGAACTTTTAATCTTGTTTGTGAAACCATTTTTCAGCAATTGAAAACGTTTAGCAGTGGATACTGAAAATAATGATTCACGCAGTGAGTCTAATGTTCTGTTTCTTCTAAACATCAAATCTTCATTGAGTGATGCCTGTTTCTGAATGTTCTGTCTAACTCTTTCTTTCTCCCTTAATCGTTCAGTTGACATTAACTCCTCATTCATTGAGCTTTGTTTGAAGACGTTTCCCCTTTTTATTCCTCCATAACCTGATATTTTGAACTCTGGGAGAGCTTTCACAAGATCTCTCATGTCTGTTGGCTCATCTCCATCTTCACCATCAAAGTCTTCATCACACACAGACTGCTTTTGCTTCACTAATTTGGGCTTTGTCCCTGTCACTGTTGTTTCAGTAGTCACTGGTTCTGCTTCTTCAGGAGGAGAAACTTCCAGACTGGGAACACTGGAGCGGGACCTCACAATTGATCTTTGTTCCACTGCAATAATGTCTGTCAAACTCTTTGATTTGTGATTTAGGGGAATGTCAGATAGCTGATGAGAACATGCAAATGTTTGTCTTCGCTGTGGAGCCTCTTGTTCTTCCTCTAGCCTCCGCAGCTCTATCGGTAAATTATGGACATCTTCACAGCCTTCAGGGTCGTAACGATGAGAGGGAGGTTCTTTAGCACATGATGTCCATGAGTCTAAGAACCAAGGCCGGTGGCGGGATCCACCACGTTTGCTACCAGCAAGTTTCTGTAAGAAAATATTTTGTGTTAGCTAATAAAAGTAAAAACAATTTTTTATAGAAATTAAAAAAGGTTTTATTATTATGATTTATAATATCCTTTAAAATCTACTAATGCTTAATATAAAGCCACAAGTATATAAAATAAAATTGACATTTTGATTTCAAACTGGATTTTATTAATTTTTACCCAAAATCTGTATTTACACTTCTCTACCACCACTCTAAATAGATAAAATTAGAATGTTACACTGTTGCTATTTGGTTTTTGTTAAAACTTGTAAATCGTAATTTGAGACCAACATGTATATATATATGAGTAAACCATAAAACTTATGAAATGTGGGAAGAACGCATGTTAAGAATATGTGTTAGGGATATTAGTTTCAAAAAACTCGGTTTCTCTATGATCTAGTTTATGATATACAACTGTTCATTGACTGCCAGCTATGAAGGCCATCCTATTGACATTCTAACTCAACACCAGACCTCCAATATTTAGTTTTATAAGATTATTTTGGTGTTTATGTGTTTTATTTTTAATTTAGGTAACTATAATTGAGTGGGCTAAGATTATGTTTGAAATATTAGCTTTAAAATGTTCAGTTTCTCTGTAATATAGTATAAGATGTACAATGTCCACTTGCCCAGCACAGTATTTAGTAGTACTGACAGGTGCTGCCCTCATATTTTGAGGGAGAGAGCAAGGCATAAAGAGCAATGTTATTTACTCCTATAGAAAAAAATTTAAAAATAACCCAGTGACCCGACTCTGAAGGCAGTTGTTTTTTAACCCTTGAAGTAGCTAGCCTATGGTCACTGCAACCATGAATAGTTTATGGTCCCTGGTACTCTTAAGATTTTTTTCTTGGTCTCCTCTTAAATTAAAAATTCTAAACAAACCCTTTTCCTGAGTAATCGTTACAGTAAATTATACAAGCCCCCTTTTCTTCCCCATTCAAAGTGTGAGTGTCCAGTATGTGTTTAGGGGAACACGGACTATTAGACGCTTCTGGGGTTGAATGAACATCTCAGACTGCACAATAACATGAAACAGTGCTCTTGACATCTTGTAGTGAACTCTAGGACAATTCAATGCTATCTTCGGTTCCTGGTTGTGATAAGAAACCACTTGTCTTCCAAAGCGAAAGGTTAAGTTCACTGCATATTATCATAGTGTAATGTTTAGACAATTTAACGCAACAGTATATGTATTGTCCACCATTACAAGTTTTAGGGTTAAAAATATCTGAATGATACACTTTTTTATTAACAACTTATTACAATTTGGATCCCCTTTTAGATTATTGTTGTACAGGGGAGATGTAAAGTCTTGAAACGGTCTAATATCTTCTGTACTCGTAAAAATACAAACATAAACAGACATACAAACATTGTACAGTGACATAGGGCATAAAATTGAACTTTTTGATTCAATCAGTAACTAGCCCTGCACCACCGCATAAGTGTAAGCATCAGCAAGTTCAGGATATTTCACTTTAATAATATTCCTTAATTATGTAATACCTTGAGACATTTATAGATGTTACTAACTTAAAATGTTTAAAATTCTTACTTTATCACTAATTAATCTTCCTTAGTTTGATTAATGAACCTCTCGTTATGGCTTGGAGCCATTTTAATCTAGAAACAAAATGTCTTTTGTTAAATTACCATATTTGCAAGCGACCTCAGGATACTTTTTTCACTGTGTAGGCAGTGTACCAAAGCAACCATGTCTAATAATTATTTTATTCTCTACAATCTTTAAATTTGTTGAGTTCTCTGAGGCCTTAAAATGATTTATCAAGCCATCAACAGCTGATGTAAAATCTTCGTTTTCATTAAATGCATTGCATACTTCGTCAACATCATCAGATGTATTAGAGAAATGTTACTTTTCAGTAGTGATATGTTGCAAAGTTTTAGTGGTTATATATTGAGTGGATTCATTACACGAAAAGTCTGCATTTGTAGTATAAGTAGCCTACTTTTTCAGATACAATGTTTCCCCGTACTATGGTACTATCCGAAGGCCACTATTTTTGGAAGAGTTTTTCTAACTGGGACCTATAAAAAAACTACGTTATTAAAAAGAACATCCTTTATTTGACTTACTGTGACAGTTATATATCATTATGACGATCAATTCTTATTTTCTGCCTCCCAAAAGGAAGCGATGTCGGCGAGCATGAGGCCACTCTCTTTCTATCTACTATTCGTTATTAGGCTCTATAAGTAGGTGAAATACCTAATACATATGTATTTAAAAATAAATCATTGCGGGCTTCAGTGGCACCTCCAGCAGCGCCACCCCGCCCTTCTGGCGAAAAAAGAAAAATAGCTTCTATATAGTAACCAAATTCAAGCTCATATCACTAAGTATTTATACCCATTTATATAATTATGTTAGTACCCAGCTGATGTACCTGGAGAGCTCTGCGGACGAAGCTATAACATGTCTCGTTAGGGCTGGAGAGACTACTACTGCTGGGCGAGCTGGTGAGAGGTTTGGCTGGGTCAATTGAACGCCCCTTGTGACGGTTCCGACCTCGCTTGCGTTGACCACTTGCTCCCGCTCTACACACAAAAGTCCAAGAGTAGTTAATTTTTAACTACAAATTATTTGACTTGAAGTCAAGAGAAATGAACCAGTTAAGAATTGTAAAAGTTCTGATTTGTCTTCTTACGCACCCAAATTTAGTTTTGCACAATAATATTTACAGCCACTTTAAATAATTTCAGTAATAGCCTTCTTATGGCGAAAACTATAGTTACTTTCATTACCACAAATTAAGACAGTTAAATTAAAAAAATATATATACAGTATTTATATTGACTTCCTTAAACATCCCTTTGTCCCACTGTTACTTAGATTAAGTCATAAACCATTCTTACTAGTTTTTTTTTATAATTATTAAACTCTGTTTATATTATGTTGTATTTAATTTTCTTTAGAAGAAACACTTAATTCTTTAATCATTTTTAATTTGTTACTCAAGACCTTTCAACATCCAAGATGCCATTATCAGGTATGAATCAAACAGTTTGAAATAATATAAATAATTTTACAATTTAAAAACAATTAATTATCAGCTGAATAAAGCTTAATAAAAGATTTAAATATATAGAAGTATAATAAATATTAAAATTAATATGTGTACAAAAGTTTGGGTTAAAAATAATTAAGTTATATTCTAAAGGAAAGGTGAATTTTGAATTAGTCCAAAATCTTTGTTTAATATTTTATTTTCATAGTTTTTAATATATAATGCTTCATAAGCGTTGAGTTCTTCTTGTTCATAAACTGATTTTAATAATATAAAGCTTTTAAAGGTGTGATTTGTTTTTAATGCATGTTTGACAATAGTTGATTTTTTAGGGTTTGAAATTGAAATGTGGTTTGAGATATGCTGTTAACATTATGTATTCCTTAATTTTATCTTGTGTTAAATCAATTGATAATAACCATTCCTTGATAATATTATTAAAAGGACATTGGGATACAAAGTAACTTCAGACGAAACTAAGTATTTTTCACTGGTAATTTTAATGGATTTTGTCATGTAGATAAACTGATTTCTATTTTTAATAGTAAAACTTGGAGGTTGTGGAAATTTTTGAAATTATTAAACTAACCATTTGGATAATAAGTAAGTGGTAGTTTTTATACATAATACTATTGGTCTCATTTTGTTTACTGGCCTATGAATCTTTAAACGTGGTAAACATCGATTTGAAACTTTTAGGTTTCTGCATAATGCTTTGTTCATGAGGAATTGGCATTCTTTTAAAGTAGTAATCATCAATTCAATGAAGTTATTAAGAGGATTTTCAGTTGTTTTAATATAAGGACCTTTGGAAACTATTTCTTGACCTTGACTGTAATAATCTGTTTATTCATGATAATTACAGTATACTTGTGTCAGCTTTGAGATATAAAAAGACCTTTTTCTTAGATCTTTAATGATTTTATGTTCAAAGATAGCCTTTTTTGTGAATTACAAATCTTAATATGTCAGTTTATATTGTCTTTAGTAGTTGGCCTGGTCTAAATTTGAAATATAAGAGTGAATGGATGTAATATAAATAATTTTTGGTGACTATGTGAAACACGTTCTATAAAAATCTAATACTACACATGTATTTTCTAACATCTAACACCTTAAAATTCAAAATAAGATATTCTTTCATTGTCAAACATGAAAATTGTGTTTATTTATTATTCAGCTCATTACTATGTAAATCCACATAAAGGTCTTTATTTATTGAATTAAACTTGCAAGTTTACGAACACGTTTACATATTTCCTTCAGTGGAACTAATGATGTTGTTTTATCACTGTTTGATGTAATATTGGAAGATTTACCATTCTTCAAACTCTATACCTGCATGAGTCGCTATCAGAGGTCTGTGTGTAGGCATGGTAGGGGGGAGGTCCATCCTCCTCGGAGGTGGTGGTGGTAGTGGAGGTCAGCTCCAGGGAGGGTGTACTGAGGTGCTGCGGTTTGTGCCATGGCACTAAGACATCTTGCGATTCAAACTATAACAAATGACTCGTTATAGCAGAGGCTCCATGTAACTGAGGGTGGGGAAACAGTTCTGTTCTTGCCACAAAAGGCAGTAGCTTTGGAAGTTATAGGAAGAGTTTGCGTGACAGCATTAACAAGTTTGTAACTCATATTTTTAATTTCCAGCTATATATATGGGAAGACACTGAGACTGATGGAAACAAGAAAGGGTAGAAACAAAGAAGAGCATGGTACGACAATATATATATATATATATATTTGTATTTATTTATACTCTTAGAGCAGTTTTAAAAGAAAACTAAAATTATTTTCTGTACAATATTTCATTGTAACTACAACTTTATTAAATACACTGCATAAACATACACTGAAAAAAATAAACAATCAAAAGAAGAAACACCTAATAATAAACTTTTTAATGTAAATAACAATTTTGACATTTAATATTTAATATGTGTATGAATAGTTGTTAATCTAACAAATAAAACACAATATAATATAATTTCAAATTTAGGTAAGTTTGTAGATCAGAATCTAAGGATTCAAGTGGAAAACAATAATTTAGGTAATGTTAAGTCCTTATGGTGTGCCAACTCATTATTCCTTATATTCAAATCATTTCGAGAGCTATTTTCACAAGGTTTAATTTTGCTTATAGCTTTGAGTTTACAGGAATCCTCAAAGCTTTTGCTATGGTGAATAGCGTGTAAGGCTACTGGTTCTTTTTCATCTTTGTGATTAATAGAAAAACGGTGACCAGTGATTCTTACCCACAAATAATTTGAGGTTTGCCCAATGTAGTCCTTGGGACAAAACCTACAGGTTAGCTGGTAAATTGAATTGTTGGAGCTACAGTCCAATTTTCTTAGTGATGCTACATTGGAATTGATCTTATTCATAATTTTGCAAATACTACAACGTGGTTTATGACATAGTTCACAGCCAAAAGATTAATTTTCACAATTTTTCCCAACATGAATTTTGATTGTCTGTACCATGAATAACATTTCTGGATTTACTGGATTTGACACTATCATCCCTCATTAATATCAAACATTATATCTTGAGCACAAGAAATGTAATCACTTACCATAAGTTCTGTGGCACCATAAGTCCTCTGTTAGTATATGGGCTCCAAGATAAGTAGAGTCCAAACAAGCTTTTGGGACAGTGGTATTAGGATTTTCCTCAAGCTTAAGTGTATGTTAAACTATGAAATCCTCTGTTTCAACTCTAACATCTTTCTCCATTAGTACAAATGAGAATTCCTTGTCCAATCAATTTAGTGTAACTTCTTTTGGTACAAGGATCTGCTGTTTTAACCATTTATACAATACTTGCACTCTGCCAACCATCACTCAGCAGTGGTGAAAGTAGAAGTGGGACACTTAATCCATTGTCGCCCATTGAAGATGGTGAAAGCATTTAAAGCCACGTCTTTTTGTACATCTAGCTGCAATAAGCACTATATTCAAGTAACGAACAAAACAATCTAAATCTGTTGTCATTTTATGAAGCACACGACTGTGAAGAGAATTAAAGGCAGGAATGCATTTTGTGAGAAATGTTAAAGATGCTACTTTTAGAGTCCAATAATTATAAAAGACCTTTTTGGTCAAAGTAGAATTTGAGCCCATGCTACAGTAACAATGCTCACAATTGACAGATGCTCTGGAGAATAATCAATTTCTATTAAGGCGAATGTAGAAGCTGTAACTACTTCAGCTCTTTTAATTTTGAGCACTAAACAAGACATGAGTATTGCCAGCTTCAGTTAGCCGGGTTAATCCCTGCACCATCTAATTACGAGCTGTTTGAAAATACCACTTATTTAAACTAGCTAGTATGGTATATCGATTGTTTAAACCAGCACATAAAAAGACATCTGGGAAAGTCAAAGAATTTATTGACTATCTGATAAATCGCAAAACCTACATCCAGGGTACCTACACCCTTTAAAATAAGATGCAAAACAAAATTGATGAAGATTAATACTCAGCTTATTAATCCATATGCCTCACCCACATTTCATCATCTGCCACGTAAAACACATTTGAAGTCTACCAACTGTGAACACATGTTTCACATACTTCTAATATTTCTAAAACACTACTTCATCCAAAACATTAGCAATTGGAAATTGACTCAAACTGACAGACAGACACCTTAGCATGATCTAAATCCGTAGTGTAAAGACAGCGCATTTTCAACCATGCGAAGGTACTAGTAACAAGGTAAAATTTAAGATTGATATATTTTGTGAACAGCCTTTTCATAGCAATTAAATTCACCTTTCTGAGACTTTACGAGGATATTCTCGTATTTACTAATGACACAAGATGTTGACTCTAAAGACAGTTGGCTAAACAGAAACGAAGATTTTAGTAATAAAAAAAGTCTTTTTGATGATTACAGCTGATGCTGGGAAATTAATTACATGAAGTATAACATGATTTAAAAGATTAACCAAGTGTCTGTTGTGATTGTAATCCATAACATAAGATCTACAAACGGATGTCTCTCATCTAAGAAGATGCCGCTATTAAATCATGCATCGAAACTAAGTCACTATTAACTAAGGGTATTAATTAATTAATCCTTATAGTTTAATCCTTCTTAAAACCAATTAAAATACCTACTTACATTTACATTATTTTGCTTACCAAAATTCTTAGTTTTGAGCAACTTTACAGTTATATGTAAAAAGGCATGTGATAATATTTTATTTTTGAGATGGAAAGGACCAAACATTAGTTTTAAGTTTTATCTGAACTTTGATAGTTTACAAGGAAGCAGAATCATTTACTTACTAATAAAAACTATTCTTTCTTTACACACTAACATGAAATGAGCTTTTGATAAGGTTTCCTATCAGGAATTGCCCCAGATGATAAAATCAGGTCATTATTTAGAGCGTTTTTCCATTTGGTGTTCTAATTTTAAAAAAGTGACGACTATACCTTCCTGTGCCTCTGCTCCATGGCCCAGACAGAGATGACGAGACGACCACCTATCCTGAGGACCCGTGCCAGCTCTCGCAGAGCTCCCACTCGACGCTCGGTGGTGGCGAAGTGGTGGACCACAGCTATCGACAGTACAGCGTCGAAACTGTCGTCGCGGAATGGTAGCGCCAGGTTGTCACAGACCAGTACCTACACGATCAATTTACAAACTAATACTAATCTCAGTAGAATTTTTTAATTATTTCACACAACATAATTACAACAAAATATATTTTACAAATACTCCTGAAAACAAACCAAGCATATTTAATCAGTTGTAAATCTATGACGTTGATCTCGTGAGAAAAATATTATTTGTTTGAAGTATAATTTTGACGATGGAAGGATTGTAGAGGAAACAGGATTTTCCGTACATTTGCCATTGTTCAGTGAAACAAGAAATCAGTAACACTACGTTTCGAGATCTGCAATATGATCTCTTCTTCAGGTAAATAACTAACCTAATACATAATTACAATCTAGGTTAAAATAAACAAATCATACCAAAGTATTGTGGCAAGCCTAAGATAGAAATCACAACCACCATGTTGTGTGTCAACTTCACTAACTCTAAAACATGCACTTAATATATAAAAGCTATACGCAACACTAATCATTAAAACTGAACTACAGAATACAGGTCACAATACATCTGCATTCGTCTACCAACCACCTATGACTGACTAGAGGCCAATAGCAAATGGCAATCGTCACGACAGAAAGAAACAAGACAACAGTTTTTTGTTTCTCCATTGGGTTTACTATGAGTTTGAAGAGCACTAAATTTAAAGTTTTCTAACTTCACATTGAATATGTAGTTTATTGATCCCTACTAAGTGGTGTTGTACCTCGTTCTCCTTCTGCCTAGCCGCCTCAGTGAGCTGGGCACAGCGGTCTGCCCCTAACTGGTAGATGAAGGGGTTCACACTGAGATACTTGCCGTTACCGCAACCTGCAAATACACAAGTTTCTTTACATTACCGTTATCTGATGCACCAAATACACAAGTATCTTTGACTTTAAAATAGGACCTTGCATTTATGTGGGCTTTGTGTGACAGGAAATATAATGCAGTACACAAGATCTGTGCAGCTATTTGTACATAGCTATAATGCTAAATCTTTTGCTGAAAATTGTAATCTATTTAAACTGTTTAGTACCTTATTTAGAGAGATTAAATATAAAACGTTGAGTATTTTTTATTATTATCAGTTCAGTTATCAGTTCAATATTTTTCTTTAGTAGTCACTGTTAGTGTTATTTGCTGCTAGAACTCTGGAATCAGGATGATTTTAGCATTGGATGAAATATTTTCTCATATCCTATTATCTAACAAAATGTATTCTTACAATGATTTAATACAAATAGTTAAATTTAAATTCTTCACACTTAGCTTGTGAACTAATCCTAATTTAATATAAACATTTTACAAAATCTTGTTGAATATACATAAATGTTTTTAATATGTTTTTATTATTTTTTTTTTTTTTATTAATTTTTATTAATATTATTATTATTATTATTAATTAATAATAAATTTTTATTATATTAAAATATAAATTATTAAATTAATAAATGCACATTCACCCGGCAAGTGAGAGATCCGGGTTCGAATCCCGGCGGAGCAAGTACTTTTTGTGATTCAACGTTTATTGAAATTAATATGTTTTTATAAAATATTTATTTTTACAATCTAAAATAAAATAGGGATCATTAAAAAATTCTTTATTTACCTCATCTCTGTGATTTTATTGTTTTTGTGTGTGTAAGTATGTATAAGATTAAGTGAGAATGAATTATTTTTGTGTATACTTATTTATAACGTATATATAAAATAATGTGTATTAATTATGTTCATATTGTCCGTTTGAAAATTAATTGTTTTTATTGTATAACGAACATTTTGATTATGCTTGTACTATAGCTTTTGTTTTTAAATGTTAATTCTGATTGGGAAGTTGGATGTAATTTCAGACACCTTGAAGAATGGCCAGAATTATTTTAGTGAGACCTGAATCCAAAAGGTATTGTATTTCGTGTATGTTAATTGTAGCACATAATCACGCAATTGGATATGTGATTAAGCTATTCCTAAGAATATACCGATGTAATTGATGTGTTTGTATTTATATGAAGAAATAAATCATTATTCTCATTTAAAATGTGACAGAAGAATATCTAAATATAATGATGAGCAAACACAATAAATGCTTTAGATGTATGGAAATATACAGACCCACGTCGCAGACGAGGGAGCCGGGTTCTAGATCCTCCAGAAATTGCTTGACTCTGGGCCAAGAGCGCGACTGTTTGTGTGTTTGTGGGTACTGCGCCGCCGAGATCTGCTGGTATACCTGTATATACAAGTACAAGTTATCAATAGAGTAAGACTACATCTGGGCCAAGAGCGCAACTGTTTGTGGGTACTGCGCCGCCGAGATCTGCTGGTATACCTGTATGTACAAGTACAAGTTATCCATAGAGTAAGACTACATCTGGGCCAAGCGCTCAACTGTTTGTGGGTTTGTTGTGGGTACTGCGCCGCCGAGATCTGCTGGTACACCCGCATATGCAAGTACATTATTATCAATAGAGGAAGACTACTTTTGCAAACTGGGAAGCATAAAATGTTTCTAGAGTAGTGTACAACTGAATGTACTATTTATGAAAGTTACGTAAACCAGAATCTTTATTTGTAACTTGATTATCCCATCCTCAGTATTTTGTTGTGTTGTACACTTAGTTGAGAGCAGGTTGTAAAAACAACTTCGATTTTACCCCATAACAGCAATATTAAAACTCACACAAGTAGATTTAGGGAAATTTAATTTTTTTTGGAAACTATACTTTTTTAGTATTCAAACAATGGAGTGAAAGCAGTTTGAGGTTTATTTTCTGAATTACCAATAGAAATAATAAAAAGGCTTTTAAGTGTATACTAATTATGTCTTGAAATGACTCTTATTCTATAATTCTACAATGAAAAATAATGCAGAAGTAATGCTGTGAAAAACACAGACGAAGAGTTCTTTGTTGAACCATCAGGATCAATATAATTTAAATTAGTTAAGTTCTCTATGCTAAAGAGTGTTTCAGTGTAACATTAATATTATTGTAGTATTATAGATTAGAATTAAAAATTCCATTGAAACTTTGTGCTAGATTGACCAAAAATGCAATAAGGACTGTGTTCGTAACTCACCTGATGAACATACGCCTTCTCCAAGGCCACGGACCGCGCCTCCCGCTCCTCCCCGGACATCCTCCCTACATCCCTCACACATTCTGGAACACACCATACATACAATTTTAATATAATTATATATATATATATATATATATATATATATATATATATATAATTTTAAAAATCAAATAAACAAACCAAAACATCCACCAAGCTTCAATTATAAGACACAACCAAAGTTTATTACACAGTTTTTTCCTGGACTACACAAAATTAACAGTATTATGAAAATTGCCCATAATGTCCTACTTTCCTCTCCAGTACCCAAAATTTTATGGTTAAAGCACCTAGAGTAATATTTCGAAAACCTCCAAATTTGAAAAACAAACTTGTCCAACCTAAACTACCTAAATTACACCAACCCGTTACTAATGGATGTGAACCGTGCAGCAAACCACGTTGCGGTTCTTGCAAATTTATGAAAAACTCTAAGGAATTCAAAAGTAGCGTAACAGGTTTAACATATCCCATCATTGGCAAAGTAAAGTGTGACTCTAAGAATGTAATTTACCAAATTAATTGTAAATTTTGTAACAAACAGTACATTGGACAAACATCTAACTACCTTAGAGTCAGTAACAGGGCACAGATTTTACATTTTCCATAAAGACAAGGAGAAGCCATTGGCCAAACATGCTGCTGAGCACAAAAAAGACAGAATTGAAGAGTGTTATGACCTTAAAGGAATTAATAAGGTCTTCCTTTGTCCTGAAAAAAATTTAAATAGATTAAAATTTAAAAATCTCGAACAAGCCCATCAGTAACTTTTAAAATCAAAATACCCAAATGGTTTAGATTTAAGATAAAATTATCTTTTCCAAATTTCCATCTGTGCTATTAATGATATTACAGCTGAGTTTTTGAATGTTTTAGTTGCGTATTTACATGTTTGATTATTTTCTTTTTATTTGTTGCGTTTCTTGTTCTCTTGATATTTATATTATGCTTCCTGAAGATGTGGGTATCAAATCCCACGAAATATACAGAAGCTTTATGTCTTTGTTTTACATTTAAATAAGTGAAATCCTATATATATATATATATATATATATATATATATATATATATATATATATATATATATATATATATATCGAAAGGTTTCTCAAAACAGAATTAAACACATTCTTGGCACAATCACAAGAGCTTCTTATATTTTTCGGCAGACTTGAACAAGCTATAAAGGAAGAACGATAAAAGACAAGACCTCAAATATATCTCAATCGGAGTCCTAAATCATGTGTTCATCAAAAGTCACCAGTATTTGCAGAAGTTTCATTTGGATGAGGAACAGCAGCGTTCTGGTGAAATGTTCTAAAATTTCACAAAAACATGGCTGACTTTCACGGATCTCTCGTTAAGAGCTAACAAAGAATTAAGGTAATTTTGACGTGACAACGTCTTAAATTAGGTTGCGGCTCGGAGTCACTCATGAAAAAGTGTAACGCCCGGTAACGTTACGATGCCCGTCCAGTGGGTCCGCCGCACGGGATCCGCACGGGATAAAGCAGATAACTGTGGGTCCGCCGCACGGGATAAAGCAGATAACTATGTTTATTCGTGAAAATGTGGAGTGCTTAGATTCGTCATTTACAACAACTACAACAATAAAGGTAAATAATTGTACACTGATATTTCATTATCGTAAACTATGATTGATTGATTAATTGTTAGATTGACACAAAAGTTGAGAAACTGAGTTTATAGGTTATGTCATACTATTGACAAATGTTGATAGTGTTAAGTAAATTATTAGTTTAAATCACTCTGCAATCAATCGTAATTCAGTCGATTGAGAAGAAACAGCGCGTATTGCTAGTCAAACATTTAAAATAACAAATTATAACCTCTAACCTGTCATAACAGTGCGACCAAACAAAACGAACTAAACCGACCAATCACCACGCGCGGAGTTAGAATTTAACTGTGTTTAGCAAGAATTTCAAATTCCAATTTTAGTAAATGTTTTATTCAACTTTACCATTTACAATAACAAATTTTAATTAATTTCAAATTATGTACAATGTTTTAGTAAACAAAATATATTTCTATAGTTAAAATTTGTGCAATTCTTGTTTTCATTCAATTCCTTGTTCCTATTGTGCAATTTAATAATATTCATATCAATAAATATTCTACCGAGAAAAATACGTTGTCACGTAAAATCTTCGCGCGTAAAACCGACTTTACAGGCAACCATAATTTTTTTTTACTGATAAAGCGATGAAATAAAGTGAAAGCGATTTGTGTAAGGTGATGCCTTACTCTAGAGATAATTTTAAGAGTAGACCTACCTATTATGTTCGTTGAGATTATCTCAAGCTTCATGCGATAGGGGTACGCCCAGATAATTTCAGATATAAATTTCCCATGGAGGCTCTTTCGTATGACTACGGGATGAAGAGCGATTAAAGAATAATCTCATTCTAAAGATCGGTGCGTTATCTTTAGTATTGTGGCAAGAAACGTAGGAATATGTCCTGAGCTTGACTCTCCAGGATAGACTTAAAGTTATGACACTAAATAGTGAAACATTCGGCGGTATAAACAAAGGATGTACCTAGCGAGGAATCGTCGGTACTGGCCATTACCACGGCTAAACTTATGTTGTCATCGAGTCGACATTGAGTAGGTACGTGTTAACTTCTGAAAAAAGAAGGATCGTAGCTAAAGGAATAAGAGGGTGTCTCTGAACGCAGTGTCTGTGACTTCTGTCTGGACGAGATGATTCGACATTTCCATATCCTCCCGAATTCATCTCTTACTATAAGCCATCTCACCGCGGTCAGCTCAGAGAGTAGGGCCTACGTATTATTGTATAGTATAATTGTATTAGTGAGATCACGTACTATCAGCTGTTTACAAAAACAAGCATTTCACAGCCATGTACATAAAATGTTGTTATTTCTAACAAGAACCTTTGGCTTGCTTATGTGTGTGTGTGTGTGTGTGTGTGTGTGTGTGTGTGTGTGTGTGTGCGCGCGTGCGTGCGTGTGCGCGCGTGCGTGCGTGCGTGCGTGCGTGCGTGCGTGCGTGCGTGCGTGCGTGCGTGCGTGCGTGCGTGCGTGCGTGCGTGCACGCATAGACACTTTGTGCGGTAAAACTAGTCATGTACGGTGATTTGTTGTTATCACTACAATGTTAAACGTTTTGCTTGGAACTGACCTTTGAATATTTGGGTCTCAAAATAATAACCCATTTTGATGGGTTATATTTAAAATTAAATTTAACTAGGTCTTTCAAAATCTTGTCACTACGTATTGTTTTTTCTAAGGTTCTTTATTATTG
This sequence comes from Homalodisca vitripennis, assembly GCF_021130785.1. Classification (NCBI taxonomy): domain Eukaryota; kingdom Metazoa; phylum Arthropoda; class Insecta; order Hemiptera; family Cicadellidae; genus Homalodisca; species Homalodisca vitripennis. The sequence continues at coordinate 131,441,673 of NC_060209.1, read as the reverse complement.
TCCCAGTTTACTCAATAGAGGTTTGGTAATTGTATTTGTGGCCGAGGCGCCAACTGATGTTTCCATTGAAATTTTTTAATTGTTGAACATAACGATATTTCAAACATTTTCTCGTTTTAGCTCTAGTGTTGTTTACGTAATTAAAAAAAAAATTATCTCGGGTAAAATTGGAATTAACTCGTGAATATTTTCCCACTGCTATTCCCATAAAGTTCGAAGTGTAATTACACGAAGAGAAGTTAACATCACCAGAGTACACTGTTGATACTGAACTCAATTCTCTGTACGATAATGAAGCGCCATCCTACGGTACAGTAAAATCTGGTTTAACAAATGCAACTGACGTTCGGTCCAGGGCGAATGCCGTAAAGGTTTTCGCTTGTTGTGCCAGAAAACATCGATGCTGTGGTTGAACTGCTAAAGATAGATCACCATGTAAAATACGGTAGGATTAAGGTAGCTTTGAATATTTGTATGAAAAGAATCTGTATGATATTGCTTGAACTTTATTTTTTTGCGTTGGATTCCACATTTTGGCAATACTCTAACGAGACTTGTATCAATTGCGAGGAAATGCTGAACAATTTTCCCAAGGTATAATAAAGCAGATCTAGAAGCTAATGATTCCTGATTCTTCGGTATTACCGCCTACATGGTGACAATGATGGTCAACCCTAAAGGTGCATGACTGTGTTTGCCGTAAATCTTTATAAAACTACAGGGAAAGTTAAAGCTAAGGTGTATCTTCATCATGACAATACGAGCAGTCTCAAATCAGTTCAAACATTGAATTGATGGCTCATTCGCCACACAGCCCTGATTTGGTACCTAATGACATTTTTCGTTCCCAAAGATAAAACACAAATTACGTGGTCAACGATTTTTATTATCCGAAGAAGTAGCTGTTGCATTCTAAAAGTGTGTTTTATAACACATGCAAAAGTTTGTTGATCTTCATGGACAACGTTGTAAAACAATAAAACTAATTTCGTTCATTAACATTTGTTTTCCCATTGCTAGACTAGAAATTTAGGCTGCTACACAGCAGCCGCTCACACGTTTAATACTTTACTTTATAGAAAATGTGTCTTGACACTAGAAAGTTTCAAATGGCAACTCATTTAACATCGCGTTATGTTATAATAAAAAAGCTGGAACACTGTTCACAGCGCTATTTGGTGGCCAGATCAGGGACTACTATTGACGGAACTCGCGCATCACTAGCGAAATCTGTTGGCTGCTTTAAATTACTAACCTTAGTGAGATTGTCATTGAGCGACTTATATTATTTTAAATAATCTTAAAGCTACTAACACCGGGCTAGTCCGGGTAGTAAAGTATACACATGGTTATAAACATTTTATTTAATCTAATACAGTAACGGTGCTAAATAGTTTAATTTTCTTTCCTTTAATTTATTTTTAGTTATACGAGATTGTTTTTGAACAAATAAATAATTCAAGCTGAATAGTGTTTCTCATGTAAGTCAGTAAATAATGCACGTGAGATATCCTCCAGGACCTTCATTTATAGGTCACATCAAAGCTGGCGTAATCCTAAACCCATTAGTGCGTATCGGTTCATGTTCTATTCTATTTGTTGTACCCTCACTAATCTAGCAAGTGATTATGTCAAGGCTATATTGATTTCTTAAATTTTACATACTGCTATTGTTTAAAATAATTCTCGTAGGACATTTGAAAGAATATTATTAACAGTTACGTCGACAACATGTAGGTAACAACATAATTGAATTCTCCATTTGTTGCAGAATATACATTGATTTTTGAAGACCTTACATTACATTATGGTATTTGAATTACTATCAAATATACAGGGTGTAAAATATGACCTTTAATATGACATGTCACAAGCTAGGGATTCCAAATTGAAAATTTAAACCCCCCTTTTAACTCCTTTTGAAAAGGTGATAAAAATTTTTACCCTCAAAAATCCAAAAAAGTATTTTAATAAGTATGGTGAAGATTGCACATTGATATCTTAATCCGTTTGGAATATATACCGGGGTATCAGGACTTAATTCACACCCTTATATGTAAGGGGTTGTTTGCCAATAACTTTTGCTGGACTCACCGTAGAGATGTTTTGTTCATGTCATTATGTTTCTTTTGAATTTACCTTTCAATTGACATGTCACAAGATAGGGATTGCAGTTTGAAAATTTAAAGTGAGCCCCCCCCCTCCCTTCCAAACAGTTTGCAATATATCCAGGTGTATCAGGACTTAATTTACACTCTGTATAAATATTCATATAAGTAACATACTAATCATAATTTTTTACGACATACATTTTCTTATCTTATTATAATAGGTTAGAAAAATGCCCCCCTGCCTGTTTTGGCTGGAGAGGCTGGTTTAGAGCTGGCTCCCCCTTCTTCCAAGGGTAAATTACTGATAACTAATGCCCTAAAAGTTTACTCATGAATCTCGATAGGAGGCGGTTCCTATCCCCTTACCCATCCAGAATACTCTGTAACTCCGGAAGCAGCGCAAATATCCTTTTAGGACTAGGTGCTTTTTTCTAATTTTCTCTTGTTCTAAACGAATTGGCTGAATTTTCTGTTAGGCCTGGGCTATGAGATTCAAGGTCTAGTGTTCAAAGCCTGATACAAGGGCAGAATAATGTAGTGATACATATGTCTAAAACTAGAAGCTGACGTTTGTATTATACATTATATCTCCATTGCTAACAAATCTAATGGACTATGGCGAATGGATTGCGTCACATTTTAAGAATTCGGCCATCATAATGTTGATAAATATTCCACGATGATAAATTTGTTAAGCATTCTACACTCATAAATTTGTTGAGTATTCGACGTTCATAAATTAAGGCCACAAGAGCTTATAAATTTTAAGAATTATAAATTCATTTCCACCTCAAAATTAGATATTAATTAAAAGTGTATAAATTGTCTTCAGACATAAAACTTGTACAGTATTAAAGTTAAAGCAGCCAACCTATTGCTTTAACCCCCTGTTCTAAATTGTTTTGTTGTAAATTGTTTTGTTCTAAATTGGCTTTTGAACGTTATTCATTGTTTAAAGAGTACGCATTACTAGCTATAGTACTTACGCTATGATGTCATTCTCTTACTGACAACATTGTAAATTAGGTAAATTTTACTTTCCAATTATACTGAATTGTTTATTTCTCCTAATAAACACGCCGTTTAAGTTTCTACTTCAAAAATATTTTATTTGTATTTTGATGTCTGTTTTTTGTTATTTTATCCTTCATATACTACTATATTGTAGCTACTTTCATTAATTTTTTATATACTTAAGGTAATATCTATTTAATATATTAGTAAATTCTTGTATGAAATATTATGATTGATTCACATTCACTACACAATTCCAACCTAACAGTTTCAGGTATTGTGTGAATGTGTGAAATTCATTGAATGAGAATTTCACAACCAATGCTTCATTTGTTTGTTATGAGTTTCAGTTTACGTTCTTGTGGTTTCAATCAAATATACCAGCCATTACTAAGTATTTTATTTTCCAAGAATTTTACACACTCATCTATACACTCACCTATGCAATTTATTACACATTAGCTAGCGTAAGGGCTAAGGTGCAACGCTTGAATTAAAATTCATAATTTAAACTAGTATAAGTAGTCTTAACATTTTTTTTTATAGCAACAATACTTTGTATATATTGTTAAAATTTAGCGCACTGGTGTCTTTCCTTATTTTATCTGAGTACGTTCTAAATTAGATTAGATATCAATATGAATAGTTTGATGTAGTCACATTGTAGTGAATGGAAAACAGGGCATCTCGTATAACTAACATTTTAACACTTATTTAAGTGTATTGCACGTACAAACTTTTACTCAAATGTCAAAAATTGGTTTTATATCATTCTTTAAATGTATATTAAAATTAAGATGGTAAAATTGTCTTGTAGATGTAATACTTAGTATTTGATAGAAATTTACAGTTAAAAGTACATTAACAATTACACTACGATTTTGTTTTCTTATAAACGGAAAAATGCTCTTAATGTTTACAACATTTAGAGCTGGAATTGGCACATTAATTCATAATACAGTCCAGCAAGAATTGTGTTTCATAGTCTTTCATCTAGCAGAATTTCCGACTGCTTCAAAGGGAATCTTCGGAGCCAAATTCTGACCATATTCTTTTTTAGGAAGTTTTAAGGTACACGAGTACTTACATAATCGCTGAAATCTAACACTGTATGACAAATAGTGGGTGCTCCTTAAAGAATGTACTCACTATAAATGTAAACAATTAGAAAATAATAAGCAATGTTTACATAGAAGTTTGTTAGATTTGTACATTTGACATCCTATTTCAATTAATATTTCACAATTTTAGAGACCAAGATGGGATTTCTCGCTACTTCAAAGACCAGAAGTCGTAGCCCGGAGGGATTTCCGAAATAAGAATAGGCCTATATTCATTCCAGTGATCGTGAGAATGTCCATGTAAAATTTCAGTACAATCGGTTAAATAGTGTACGCGTGGAAGCAAAACAAACCAAAAAAGACACTTTTGCATTTATAATATTATTAGGATTAGAAGTAAACAGTGTTTGATCAGTAGTGTTATGCAGATTGCAAAGACAAAGCTACTATATAAGAATAAATCATCTAATGCATTGGAAGTAATATTTAAAAAGTGTGAAATATTTAAAACCCACCGTGATGAACAAAGCTGTGAATGCTTTGCATACAATATTACGGAAACTGGCTGTCTTCCTTAATAAGTTTACCGTAGTTACGGGAAAAGAAAAATGGATGGCTCTTATATCAGAAGCTTAATGTAAGCAACAAAAATAGATTGATGCATAGTCTTTTTGAGTTTACGCATGCACATATTTACATCATAAGGGTAAAAATCAATGTTACTTATAGCACCATAAACATTGAGCAGCAAACCAACGTTTTAACATCTAAGTTGGATTCCAAAACCCACATATGTGTTTGTTTTCTTGGTCAGTGCAACATCGTAAACTTAACTGTGGAACTAAATAAATTAGAGCGGAAGTGAATTTAATCAATCGTATTTGATTCTTTTGAACCGCAGTAACTTTTCAGTTGTACGCAAGTTATATGTTTTCGTCATCGTAACAAAAAAGCTAACGATCACTATGGTACTTGAAAAACCTTAGGCAGAAAGTGAATTAAAATAGTCAAAATTAAACGCTTTGGTTGGTATATATTTTCTTGATCAGTGCAAAGGTAAAACCCAACTATGGGACTTGGAATATCTTTGACAGAAAATTAATTCATACAGGCGAAAGTTGATAATGTCTACTTATGTTAAATAAAATTGTAGGGCTTCATCATCTTACACCATAAATGCAAATCTACGTCCTTCGATTTTGAAAATTGCGTGTGAATCCGCGGGTAACTGCTAGTCAAATATAAAACACAAAACATGTTACCCAAAATCAAACTTTATATAAGTCTTGGGATACAGGGTGTCTTATGAGTCCTGTTCATCAGTTACATTGAATGACATGGTCATTAATAAACTTCGCAGCACTAAGTTCCTAGGTATTTACATTGATAAAAGTTTGTTCTTTGACAATCGAGTGGACGTAGTCTCCGCTAGTGTCCTTAGGCATATATGCTTTGAGGAGATTGCCAGAATCATGCAACTACTGAAATGGCCTATGGCTTTGTAGTGTACCCACACATGTATACGGCATACATTTTCTGTGCAAACGTCCAATTCAACAGGTGTTTAGTTATAAAAAAATTTCAAATTGTTGAATTTGAAAAAAATGAGATTAAGAAAATCTTGCAGGGATCACGTCGGAGAACTTAATTTGCTAAAGTTCCCGGCCTTCTACTTACATGAGACCGTTCTGTACACTCGTTACAAATGTGAGGCGACACGGGACAGGGATGTACCATACCAGAAAGCGGGATGAGTTTAGATCCGCGCAACACAGGCTTCAGGTTTACACAGCTCTGCCATCTCAGGTGTGGACCAAACTGTTCAAAAATTCTGCCATTAGACTTGTGTGTTGAAAGTAGGAAACGACCGTTCAAGAAGAAGTTAGGGTACCTACTAGTGCAGGGGTATACTACTCTGGTTGTGAGTTTACGGATCATGCAGATTAATCATTTGTGTTGGATTGCGAGAGCCGTTACGTCTAGCATTTAACCTTTTTATAAAGCAAACATTCAGTGCCAAAAAGTGTCAATATTCTATAATTTTATATTTGAACGGAACTTATTTATTCATTTTATTTATCTTTATAATATGAATACATTTTATAATCTTTAATGTATGCTCTTGACTTGACGCACACCACTATATTGTAAAATTGTCTACAGTAAAAAAGCAATTTTATCATTATTAATAAAATCGTATAAAATAATGACCCAAAATTAATCATTACCAGCTCTACAAACATGGTTTTACTTCAAAGAAGACTAATATTAAATGCAAACTAAAATACAATCAAACCAATTATTGAATTTTACAAATTTACTGAATAAGTCTATTCATGATTGATAATGAAAGAACTGTCCCTAAAGTACGAATTTGTTTTATAATCATTTAGATAAAAAATAGGAGAGTTTTTAGCTGCATAATATAGGACTTATTCCTTTAAATTTCAAATTTTTTTAAATGCTGAAAAATCTGTACACGCATCAGTTATCCAAACTCAGTATTTATTTATTTTTGTGTTTATTTAACAGTAAAATGCTGCAATATTGGTTTTAGTGCACATAAAAATTCAGGGGTACTGTCGTAGAGAAATCAACTTAAACTGTAGGTCGAATTTTACTTTAAAATCTTAAGGAAAAACACTGATTTGAGAAAAAGGATTGAACTATCACGACAAATATGGGAAACACATGTGTGATCCGGGCTAATGTTTTCCAGCTAAAATGTTATATTTCAGTATCCTATTATATATTTAACATTATACAAGGTACGAGTGTCACGTAACATGGTTCGCTGAGGTTGCATGCATACTTTCAAAACTGTAGCTCATTCATTCTCGAGATGTTCTTCGGACAGACAGAAAGGCCGACGACCATAAAGGAATTATTACATCTCCTCTGGCAGGCGAAAGACAAACAGTGTCAGCCTTCAATGACGCTCAGCTAAATGTTATGGTTGAACATGCACTATCATAGAACTCATTCTTGTCTATGTAGAATGTTCTTGTTTCGCGCAAAATTCAAAATCAACAGATGAAATATTTCTCGATATATCTTGCTTCATAATACTTGATCATTTCTGTTCATTAAATTAGGTTTCACAGCAGTGTTAAAATCATAAAAGTTCCTAAAACAACTTGCCATACTTTTTAAAGGAATTGATAAAAACAAAATATTGGATCATAAGCTCTAATTACAAGTGAGAATATAATATAATTGGCGTAACAATCCATATGAACAACAGAAATAAAAAGTTCTTTGTTTTTCGCACGCTGGGTGATGCTTAGTAGTCAACTAGCTCGTTACCTGCAAAAAAGGATGTACAAGCTACACTTTGACACGTAACGTAAAAAAGTATTTTGATTGTTCTCAGTATACTCATCCTCTATAAATATATACTAGTCCTCTTTGATTGATTTATAACTACTCTCTTAATTCCAGAGTTTAAAAAGAGTTAAATTTTCATACAAAATAATTTACTAGTAGTATTTTGAAAAAAGAACACTTCAAAATCTAAAAATATTTTATTTTAAATTAAACATAATGGAATTTTAGAAATACAGATAAAACCTTACAGAATAGATGAGAGGCATAACCTTACAGAGCTATAAAGATTTTAAATATTTATATTATGGGCTATTTTTGGAAGAGAAAAATTTTTGATCGTGGTAATGACTTTAATTTTGGTAACAAATTTGTAAAATTGTGCGTTGGTTGTTTGAAAATCCTTCATAGCTTATGAATTTAATAGTAGAAATGAAATATACTTTTTTAGAAATATTTTCCACTGTAAAATTGGAATCTGGAGACGCGAGTGTATAGAGCGATTAGATATATCGTATGCAAAGACAGATATTTCTTCTAATTACCTACGTAGTTACCTAACTCCATGAAGATTTCTCTCCTCTTCGTAGGCGTGTCTATTGGTGGTTATAAGCATAAAATAAAAAAACCTATTTTACCAATTCGTTCAGAAAAAACTTATTTTTGGTCTTTTGAAAGAAGTAATGCAATTTTGGTGTATTTGAAGTATGATTTAAAACTTTTATAAAATCGTTTCCTATATTTATAAGTTTAGAAATAAAAACCTTAATCCATAACTATATAAATAATAAAACTTATTCTAGTTGGTGTTCCTTGCATAACGATTTATCTTAATCCTAAGGGCTCGACGGGACCGGACAGGGGCTTCCCAGACCACGGAACTAAGGTCATCCCTACCCCTCTCACGATGGTTTTAAGGATCCACCCTACTGTATTCTACTCGCCGCTCCTCGTTTTGGACCTTTCAACACTATTTCAGTCACTAAGTCAAAGTACCATAAGGAAAGATGCTACGGTTATTGTCTGAAAAAATATTCTTCCAAAGTTTAGCGGTAGTAGTTTTAAGACAGAACATTTATAAGACGTAGAAGGGGATTTTAATTTTGTAAGACAACATTTTTGACAAGTAGCATTTACAATTAAGGCGTCACAATTGCATCAAATTAGATGTGGTTTCATGGAACTCGGTACAGTGCTTATTAGTGTAAACTAAAAAATATTATAGTTTAATAATATTTTAAAACTAATATTTTTAAACCTCCACACACATGAGAAACTAACTATATTTATTTTCTAAGGCCTGGTTTTGGAACAAGAGTTTTATTAAACAAAATATTATAAAACCCTATGTGAAAAATTGTAATTTTATTTTTTAGTACCCTGTGCTTATGGAAATTTTTTGAATACGCGTTATAGGCTGTGTTCATGTTTATTTTCAAGAAGGTTAATACTAGGTAGTTTTATAACGTTCGAAAACGGGAGCATTAAGAGATATGTTAGTGGTAACGTTGGCCGGGCCAGCTATTGATGCAGCGTCTCTGACGTCATGGGCAACAGGTGTGGGTGGATGTTTGTGGGCGGGGGAGGAGAGCTTGCGTCAAAATACCGTATCGGCCCGGCCGGCTATCGTCGCATGCCCATTAACACACGTCTATTCATGCCACGCTGACGTTTATACTAGGGCATGGCGCTGATGATCACGGCCTTAGGCGGTCTCGTTTCCGCTTTTAGAAGCGAATCCACTGCGGGGTTTCCATCAAAAAGTGGCTTCTGGAACTGTTATAGCACTTTGGTAATTAAAATAGTATTGCACATTTCTCTTTATGCGACGTAAACGAGGCATCGGTGGAGGTCCAAAGAAACACTGAAAGGAATTTTGAATGGAATGAGATGGTCTGATAGAAATGATGCTCTCATAAAGTCAAAATGAATCCTCTCCGAAGCATTTCAACACGTCTATGGGACTGGGATTTATCACAACATTTTCTTATTTATTGGCCTTATTTATTTAATGATCTCCAAAGTTGTAGAACTGCTCTAATTGATAATAATTAATTAATAATAAGTAATAATTTGTGAGTTTCTAAACGATTAGTATTGCAAATAAAGATAATTAAAGATTAAATGTATCAAAAGAGATGTGGAGCATAATAGGATTACCTTGGATGGTAGATGCTATGACAACTTGGATAGTAGATGCTATGACAACTTGGATGGTAGATGCTATGACAACTTGGATAGTAGATGCTATGACAACTTGGATAGTAGATGCTATGACAATGCTGAGACAACAAGACTCAGCAAATAACCAAACTGTACTGTAAATATATTTCAACAACCAGTGCATTGCCTACAGCTGACAAACAACAACCCTGTAGTTTGTTTTACTGTACAATAACAAAATGTGTGAAGGAAACAGGATTTTCCGGACATTTTCCATCGTTCAGTGATACACAAAATCAGTAACACCACTTCAAACAAAGAAAAATATGTGTATTATTATTGTATTTGACATTTTATACATATACACAAAAAAGCAAAGTAAATATTTGTTGATATCTGTATACCTACCTGTGACATTTAGTGATGTTATAGTTACTAAATTCTTACTTACTAAAAATACTAAGTAAAGATAATAGAGGAATATCATATCTAGAAATATGGTTGAATTAAACTAAATCATAAAATCTAAATTTAATTCAATCTGGTGTGCGTAACCTTTATTACCAATTATCGACTTGAAACTGAACATTTCAGTGCATAATCCATAAAATACCACCCTCGGATCAGAAATAAATTGCAACCAAAAAAATAAATCGTTTCTTAGTTCCAACTAATTTGTTAAATTAACCAAATTAACCAATACAAATACTAATACACATTTTTCATTCAGAAAATACATATTACTTTTAATACAACCGTGTTTGTACAGAGAAAAGGTAAAATAAACTGCAAACAATGAAATATGCAACGTTTAAAACACAGTTAAAAATCTAAATTTGGAATCATCATCTTCTGTCAAAGTAATTTCAACGAAATGAATGGCTTGAACATAGAACAAAAAAGAATTGTCTTCTATTAAAGATTTGCAGTTATTAGGCAAATAAGCAATAAGGTGTTTTTTTACTTCAAGAATCAAGAAATCAAGAAATTTATTTGCAATACACATTTACAATCTTGGGTCCCAACAAATTACAGATAATTTATCGTTGGGTTCCCATCTTTACTATACACAACATCCTAATATAAATATGTTATAATTAACAAAAAGAAAAACGTTAAAACGCGCTTTTGGCGTCGGTGCTTTCAGCCATTACCAATTGAATGCACAACCAGATTACAGATAAAGTAATAGCAGAAACATATTGCCTGAATTAAACCACTGTATAATATACATGATCAACATGTGCTATATTCACGACCGTCTACAACTAACTCCATTGAAATGTATTACAATATGTCAACAATAGTTCAATACCATATATCAATAAATTTACACACAAACACACACTCACACACACACTTTATTCTGTACGAATATAAATCCATCTTCAATGTATAAGATAGAACGCTATTCAAAGGTACAATTATATGAAAAGTTATATAGTATAATCTATTTTCCTAAGCCTAATTTTCACTAGTCTATTTATCACTTTCCATTTTAAGCATCCAATCAAGTATGTAAGGCTTAGCAATGTAAAAATTTTAAATTTTAGCAGTTCTATAGGGATTTGATTAAATACTTTTGGAATAATGTAAATCAGCGAATTTTTCCCCGTATGTATTACAAAATCTCGGCAGTATATATTTATCTAATTTTCTAAATGAATAGCACGTTTTTGTGTTTTCTGTTTTAAACGAATCAGATAAATAGTATTTTTTAATGATTTTTAATTTTAAAAGATGTTTGGAATTGGTATTGTATCTGTATAGTTAAAGGCTATCAGGAAATTGTAAAATCCCACCCCCACTATTTGATATAGTGTTTTTCTTTGCAATATATCCACCCGGTTTATGATCGACTTAGAGGCTGTACCCCACACCTAGACCCCATACCGCATCAGGATTCAAACATCGACTTATAAATTAGCTTGATTACTGAATCGGGAAGGGTATTTCTTATGTAATAGAGTTTCGCAGATACAGCTTTTAATCTTTTTACCAATTTGTTCATATGTAATTCCCATTTCAATTTGTGGTCTATAATAGTGATGCCCAAATAATTAGTTTCGATAGGGCAATACACATTGTTTTATGTATTTTTGTCAATATATATATATATATATATATATTTCCGCTTAGTTAAAAAATATTGAACATTACAATGAATTGCTTTCTAAATTGCAGGCTAACCTCTGTAACGTTTACTTAGTAACTGTAAATAACTTACTTAGTACTGTCTGTGGAAAATTTTGATGAAACCGAGCCAATCTCAAGGATAAAATTAATGTAGTACTCATTTTATGTAACCTAAGTGTGGCTCTAATAAAGTTTCTAAATAAGCGAGAAATAAGCGGGGAGGGGGACATCGACACGGCGCAGTCAGCAATATAAGCACTACTATACACGTGTTGCCTGAGTAGAGGAGCACAGGTTCCTTAAGGAAAACGTAACTTCATCATTCATTAATTTTTTAACTAATATCATTACAATATGAGTTTCTAATCAGATATAAAAGAAAGTAATAAGGTCGTCCATATGAGAGTGTTGACACTGTATAATATACAGTATAAGCTGTATGTACCCCGTACAGTCATAATATAATAGTTATGTAGCGCTTTAAAGCACACACGCACGCACGCATACACGCACACACACACACACACACACACACACACACACACACACACACACACACACACACACACACACACACACACACACATATATATATATATATATATATATATATATATATATATATATATATAATCAAATAAACAAAATAATATATAAAAATAAAAAATAAATAAAAATATATTTTAATTCATAACTTTGATTGAGTGTTTTAGTTTTCCGCACATAACATTGTGTAAAGTAGAAACCTTTAACTGTCTTAAAGTGTCATATCATAAAATAGTAATTTAGTTTCAAGAACTATTTTATTTATTATAAATTTTCTAACAAACTCTCCAAACACCATATTTTACTTGGTGAAACGCTAATTTTCCATAGTGAATTATAAACGTCATGTGTGACAACACAAATCTGCCACTATCGAATATTAAGACTGAAATACATTTTCAGATTTTTCCTTATTAAGTTAGAGGCATGATTTTCTGGGAGCCGCATAAACATTAAAACCGTTAATTAAAAGTCCATTTAAAGGCGTTGTTTGATGTTGATTTAACATCGCGTGCCTGGCAGTTCGTGGGTATGAGATTTGCGTTCTCTTTATTTCTGCCGACTAGAAGAGCCATCTGGTTCTTCGTGCGACGTCAGTCAGAGACAGAAGTGGATATTTTTGTGGATTGTTTTGACAGTTGCATGATGTCGCTTGCAGCGCTCCCACCGGCGAACACGCGAACTGGCCATCTATCAGAGACTCGGACTAGGCCAGGGTCGGCTCGGAGCCGGGAACTGTGGTGATCGGGTCTGATCGATTTTGTTACTACTGAGTACTACAACGTAATCTGGTTCGAGTTCAGTATTAATACTACTTATGATGGCAGTGTATTTTTAGAACAAGAGACGGTCGCAGTACGACAGCCATAATTTATGAGGCTGAAGTAAGTAAAGGCATGAGCTCTGGCAAAAGTCGTATGTTTAACGGACATACTATGGCTTAATGCCAGCATTACATACATTACTTGATCTATAACTGTGTTCAGTACAGGGCTTTCAAAAGTTCTAGGGTGCAGTTGAAAGACTTTTAGAATATGTGTTTATAGAATATAAGACATATTCTACAACACAGTTGCAGAAAATACCCTTTCAGAGTTAGAGCTCTTCAAAGTTTGAATAGTCATTTTTGAAGTAACTACTTCTTTAGGCGGGCTATGGATGTATGTTTTGAACGGGGAAAAATCTTTCGTCTCGCGTCATGGAACGTCACGTCACGCTTGTTCGTTTTCAGTGGCTGTCCAGGCGTGCTAGAGAGAGGTTATTTAGACCAAACTCACTATTTCTAACACAAATTGTTGTTTAGTGTTTTTTGAAAAGAATTATGTTTACTGGGATACAGAGTTGTGGAATAGTATATTCATCACATAACATCTAATTTTCTAAATCGCTTACTAATGAAAAGGTTATGGTGGTATGTGTGAATAACTATTATTTGGGTAAACAAATTATATACAATACAGGCATAGAAATTGGGCTTAAAATACTTTTGCACTGTTGAAATTTTAATTTCTCTAGGTCAAACTACTGAGATAAGTAAACGGTTGAAAATTGTATGGCTTTAATATTTTTCTAGACCCATATTTGTAAATAGAAATTGTTCTTAGGAATAAAAAAATGCATAATAACTGAGGTAGAAGGATTCTTCAGAAATTAAATGTAGAGATGTACTGTCGATAGCTTACATGTATTTGCCAAAGAAAACTGCAATTAATCTTACTTGATAATAAAAAAAAAACAGCTGAAATAAAGTTCTATTACTTATTGGGTTTTACAAAATTAATTATATTATTAAAGTTATGACATTTGGTTGATTCCAGTAGGTTATTAAATTAAATTAATTTAAAATCTTGAAAGTTATAGGACGACAGTATTTCTTTAGAAAAAACTTACTATTTTAAACATAAATATTACTATTTTAAACACAAATAGTTCTCTAGTGTGTTTTTGGAAAAAAATGCGTATTTATTGAAATATAGATTTCCAGAATATTATATTGTTCGGATAACCTTAGTATTCTAAATCGCGTACTAATCAAAGGGTTATGGTGGTATGTTTGAATAACTACGGTTATAGTTTAGTTACCCAAATTTTATATAATAAATGAAATTAATGAAATTATATAAATTTGAAATTGGTTTTTAAGTAATTTGTTTTAATATTAAGATTTGAATTTTTCATGGATTTCTCTAGATCACACTCCTGAGGAATGTAAAATGTTAGAAATTATAGGATTTTTACATTAATATACCTAAGATTTATATTCACAGCTCGTCAAAAGAAGCAGTCACTTCTGTCGGTCAGTTCCGCGACTGCCTTTACATTTTTTCACATTTACTACATTTATATTCGATCTAATAATGGAGTTCTACGATCTTGTACCATGGTGCAATAAAATGAAACCATACAATTATTCCTATACCTTCCTCCTGACAGTAGTTGAAAATTATTAGCAAATAATTGATTCGTTGAAACTCTCAACTTTCAAAATTAATTCTCAAAAATTATTTTTTACGACCGAAAAAGTAAGTAATATATATATATATATATATATATATATATATATATATATATATATATATATATATTGTTGTTGTTGTTGTTGCTGTTTTTGAATGGAATCTATTAGTTTTGGAGAATTCTTACTTAAATTTTGTCAGGCAGTACCGTCTCTTTTAAGAAAGAACACTCTTCGTCCCAATAAAAGTACTGTGAAATTCCGGAATTATATTTAGTGGTTAAAAAGTAATTCTGTACAACTGTAAACTTTAAAAATAGTGGCACACTCAGAGTTTGGGTTGAGCGAGGGACGTTAAAAAACCATGATTTCAGATTTTATTTCGAATGAGGAGGAGTTAGTATACTTCCACTCACATTTTAAAAACATTTTCCATAAAAAATACAGCATATGTGAATAACAATTTAGAAAATATCAGAGAAAACACTTTTTTACCTACAAGATAAAGCTAAAGTTCTGCCAGTAAAAAACTACATTCATTTCTTATAATGTAAGTCCTCGTTATATAACATACAATCATCAGTAAGTAATGTGGAACAAGCTACGACTCTCTATTATGTCACTATGAATAACGTGAATTCACAGACTTATTTAATTTTTATATTATTCCTCTCTTTAAATGTCTGGATTTTCTGGGTTTTTACAGCTTTAAAAATCCTGTAGTTAACGTATTAAAACTATTATGACTAACCAGGAAACGGATACCGAATTTAAGGTGCCAAATTTTATTACTACAGATTTCTGAGACCCGTAACCAAATGTCAAATAAAAAGAAAGTGGATTTTAACAGAATAATTACAAGTAAGAGTCTAAATTATGTCCAGTCTTCATAGTTTCAAAGATTTATACCAGAACCCGCCCATGGCCCCTCTGAGAACAGTTTCGATATGGGGTTTGCTGTAATTTAGAGTGAAATGGAAATTAATAACGCAGATTTATCACTCTTAAATAAACATTTATATTTTAATGTACAAGATCTCGAATTTAAAACATTATATTTGATAATACAACTATTATTAGAAATACTCTCTTGTCCGCAACTTTTGTTATTTACTCAGACGGTTTTGTAGAGGACCCCGCCTTCCCACTTTAAGAAATACTTGCCACTTAAAAGTTATAAGATGTTTTCAAACTCGGAAGGGTTCTGCTTCCAAAGGGACGCGTTTTTGTTACAGTATTTTGTAAGTTTTATATTAATTCTGTATATATTTTCTGGAATTGAATCACATGAATTCAGATAAAACGCCTTGCTTCCGCAATAATCAAGAATATACGTAATGGACCCAATTGAGGATCTTCTTTTAGTGGATTTTAAAGGTTAGTACATTGTTGGATGTGATTTGCGTATCTTTATTATTCCGGTTGTAAAGGTGGATAGTATTTCAACTTATAACATTAGGGGGGAGGGGGTTGGAACCTCGGCTCGGGGATGACATTTTCAAAAGGTAAGAAATAATAATCTAATTCTAGCCTTATGTAATGTGATAGACTGGGAAATCCTTGAAGCCAGTTTTGTGCAGTTAGCAACTACAATATTTAAGTTTGCGCATTATTAAGGAGCTGACGCCTTAGTTGTAATCATATGGTCAATAAAAGTAACGTATTTAACAATCTTTTGCTGTTTTCTGTTTCAATATTGCATTTCAGGGTTTTACCTGTCTAAATAACTGTCAACTTACAATAATAGATTCTTGTTGGTTATCTAGAAACACCTCGCACTCTAGCCCTATGCCTGAAATCCACATGAATCCCAAATATTGTTTTTTTAGCAAGTAACGAACTTCTGTAAGCTCGATGGAGCCGAACAATTGCGCGCAATGATCCGGTTAGTGCACGAATCCTATAGATGTTGCTCCTAATTAAGTTAAAGGAAAATTAAGACCGTACATTTTTCAAAACCGCTGTTATATTATAACCAAACACTGTAGATCAAACTATTTACAGTTAAACTGGTGATGTAACGTAAATTTACTACCATCGCATGACAAACCGTTGTGCTTCTACTCGTATGTAATTATGAACCCTAAGGTACGGTTATTGAAAACACTAATCTTCTACTGCAGTGGTGGCTTCACATATTATATAATGTCGTTTCATTAGGAATTTAACGTGTATTTTGTTACAAGTTAGTAAGTTAACTTTAGACCTGGAGCTATTAATTTATCTCACAAGACAAATATAAATTTGAATATTTAGAACTTACAAACCTGTTAATAAACTAGATTTGAAATATTATACGAGCTTAAGCATGCTATAAGCAGATAACTTGTGAATATTGTTAGATGATGTGAAATAGATAAGATGATCTCGCTTGAGTCTACGGTTACAGACATAGCGTGACTCTCCAGCTATGGACCGCTGCCGGTATGTAAGGCCATACATTCTTTCTTGACGTCCTTGCCACTTTCTAGAATATTTCGATTTGACGAAAAATGAATTATATATATATATATATATATATATATATATATATATATATATATACACACATATATATATATATATATATATATATATATATTCACTTCGGTTGTATGATGCAGAATTGCTCTATTATAACAAATTAGACTTCTTAGTTTAAATTTCCTTTAATATTTCGGCTTTGCCGTTTTCAAAAAGGTATAATAAAAGGTATAAAACAAAAATAAAGATAAACGATGTAATACTTGCAAAATTATGAAATCGTCCAATTCTTTTACCAGTAGTAAAACAAAGAAAACTTACCCTATTAGAGGAGAAATTAATTGCAAAAGTAAAAATGTAATTTATCAATTAACATGTAATAATTGTGCAATGGATTATGTTGGATTGACAACCAATCCATTGCACATAAGAATGAATAATCATCGTTGTTCGTCTAAAAAACAGGATGAAAAATTGGTTTCACAACACGCATTAGGCCACCAACAAAATTTTGAACAATGTTATTCATTGAAAGGTATTTGCAAAGTACCAGAAGATGGAAACAAAATTTACTTAGAAAATTTAGAACAGGCACATCAGTTAATATTAAAATCAAAAGTACCCTTTGGTCTGAATAAAAGATGAAATGATCAATTGTTTTTGTTATTATTATTTTTTCTAAATTATTTTTCTAGATTCTTTCTCTGTTCATGATATTTCTCTTTGGTGTTAATCACATGTTCAAAAATTCCTGTTTATTTATTTATTTATTTATGCAAATGTTTATTTATTTACTTGTGTAAATTTTGTTGCTATACACACACACACACACACACACACACACACACACACACACACACACACACACACACACACACACACACACACACACACACACACACACACATATATATATACATATATAATTTAATTATATTTAATAAACTACAGTAGCCTTTAAATATTTTATATTTTATTACTGACTAATGTTAGGACTGATCACTTATACTTAACCAATGATAACCCACAGTTCCTGTTATGTTCGAAGAGAACTGAAAGTTTATGCACAACCAGCAGATACAAACAAGCTATTGCTAAGACTTAAAAATATTATCTTACTAACCATACAAATGTTCTTCAAACTGTAATGTCTGAAATAAAGCCAATATTTACAAATCTGAGCAATAATTAACTTCAACAGAGTACACAATGAATTAAACTTGAATTAAAGAGGCAGAAAATAAATTATGGAAACCCTAAAAAGTATCGTCAAGAACAAAATTTGGCAAAAAGAAAATAACCCAGATAATCCTTCGCATGCACAAGGTATGTTTAAAGTTAGTAATATAAATCTTTTATATTACATTTATTTATCTCTGTTTGCGATTTATAAAGAAAATGTTTTCGAAGGTAAATAAAGGTAAATGTCTTCTTCAAGAACCACTATGGATAGTTAAATTATTAGTTTTTGTTCCTATTACTAATCTGTTCATTTACGAAGGCAGTTTTTACTTATGTCTCGAATTTTTCTTAGCCTATAGCAATTTTTTAAAATTACTTCCATAAAAATCACAAATGTGTAAAACGTATATTTAAAACCTCCCTCTCCTTAAAATGAATAAAAATGTAAGCTTTTCAAAATAAAAAACTGTAATCTATCTCAATTAGTTTTTGATAAAAAGAAACATGAATATGCTGAAATGAACAAGGTGAAGGAAGATAGGGTCATCCCAGTCTCCTTAAGGGGGTTAAGCTAAAAAATATGATATATGAAAGGTTTTATCGTTTTACCCTTTTAGCATTTTATATCCTCCATCTTTGGCTCCCACCAAAAATAGCAGTGGTGACGATAAGTTACTTTCTCAGGTGATATTCCTCTATATATTTCTAAAAAAGTAGTATTTATATACAATTTAAATTGAATTTTGGCTACTGGCCTACAAATGTCAATTTCAGATTTGATAATAACAAAAAATGTAATTAGAGATTAAAATATATATTGTAAATATTATACTCCAACTAGGCACTTTGTGAATTGTAATGGGTTAGGAGGCAGTCCAGTTCAGGAGTGGGAGAAGAGTAGGAAGGAAGAGGGTGGTAATTAATTAACTATTTTAGTGCACCCGATGTGCTGCTAAATTGGCAAACAATACGTCACTCCTCGGTTGCTAGACGTTCTAAATGAAATCAAGACGCCATCCACTAAGTCTACATATTATTTTCCAATCCGTTTTTTATCGATGGAGTTTTTACAGTATTAATTACTTTACGTACGGTTTTTGTTGCTCACATGTATTCGTAAGTATATGGATTTATATAACCGTCATTTACGCTCACCGTAGAAACTATTGTTGTTTAAAAGTTAAACAGTGAGTGGATCTTTCATTCGATACAGCACACGCACACAAAACAATTTGAAATAGAAATATCTCACTTGAGCAAAATTATTTTCTTAGTTTTGTTCACACTAAAATAAACCACTGGTACTTTATATCAGTTGTTAAAACTTATGTTTGTAGCATTTTGAAAAATGTGTCATTCTGTAACAAGTATTAGTCAATGTGCATAGCTATGAGCATTGGTATAATAAACACGTAATATAATTTTGAAAAAATGCAATGGTTCAGAAATTTACAAAAATAAGTTCAAGTGACAAACATTTTTCGTATCGGTACAGTCTTCATTGTCAAATGAAAAGTTCGTTTGTATTCTTTCTAATATAGAAATAGCTCAAGAGTAATATCTAAAAGAGTGGATAGACAGCTACGAAATGTAAATAAGAACGAATGTTCTACTAGTTATAACATACTGTTACAGCATTTTTAATACAAATAACACTATCTGAAAAACAGAGCTCAAATATAATCTTATACAATTTACGGCTAATAACATAATTTCTATAAGGTTAGTTATTTATGATCTAGCATATGATATTCTTGCCTTCATTCTGCCGCAACTAGACTTCAGCTACTCCAAATAGTATATTGCTTAGTTTCTTACTATTTAAGAGTAATTCTCTAAATATTGTGTAATCCCTGCCTCGCTTCTAACGCCAATAACTCATAAATGTGTCAAAATACATATGGACGATAATCACCCTATAAACAGATGGACAAAGATACGAAAGTTCAGTCGAGGTAGTGAACGTGTTCCCACTGATTGAAGTAGATACCATAATCAGAATCAATCAGTATAGACCCGCAGTGTAGGCGTTGAAGAGGGCTCACTTCAGTCGAGGTAGTGAACGTGTTCCCACTGATTGAGGTAGATACCATAATCAGAATCGCTCAGTATAGACCCGCAGTGTATGCGTTGAAGAGGGCTCACTTCAGTCGAGGTAGTGAACGTGTTCCCACTGATTGAGAAAGATACCATAATCAAAATCGCTCAGTATAGACCCGCAGTGTAGGCGTTGAAGAGGGCTTACTTGAGTCCATCAAACACATTTTGTTATTTAACTTAACTAATTAGATTCAAATTGATAATATGAAAATTAAATGAAACAATCTCATATAAATGTCACTGACAATGTGTGTCCGAACATTAATTATGCATAAAACGTATATAGTTTTCGTTGTGTATTAACATGAACAGGTAATTTCATAACCGTGCAGTTGTACAAATTGCCATATCACGTTCATAAACAGTATATTTAAACCGTTTATCGTGTTGGATAAGCCTGGGTTGTGCGCACATCTGAATGGCCAATGACGGGAATTGCTGACTTCTGCAGTAGTTTCTACTGATGAATTATACCGATTCCTGCAGCATATAAGATTTATATTCCACTGAACAAGATTATTGGTTCCAATATTTTATCTTTTATTGCTGCTCTTACATATATTTTTATTCAGTGAACCCAAAGTTGACCAAGTACCATTGCGTACAGTCTTTGCCTCGTAGTTAATTCGTTGTAGTTAAGTTACCACAATCCTTCGTTTACTAAACCGAATGAGCATTCACACATAGTAACATTTGATATTAAATCTTTTTACCTAAATCCTAATTGGAAGTGGAAGACTGTTGAGACCATATAAGACTCGCTCTCATTTAGGTTTAAAGTATACACACTTTAGTATGGGTTAGTAGTAGAAATAGATAAGATATTGCCTTGATATTACTTTTATTAAAACCAATATATGTGTTCTCAATCTAATACGGCTTAGTAGACCAGGCCGTAATCTTAAGAAACGTATGAGTACACTGCAGTCAAAATAAAGAAGACTGGTCACTCTTACACTGGGTGAGCAATCACCTTTAAAAATACTGCAACTTCTCCTTGTCATAGCCACTGTATAGCAAGCGTGAACGACTCTTTCCACAGCCGATATATCGAATATTACAGTCGCTCATCGCTATAGACACTATATCGCAAGCGTGAACCACTCTTTCCACAGCCAATATATCAAATATTACAGTCCCTACTCGCCATAGCAACTATATCGCAAGCGTGAACCACTCTTTCCACAGCCGATATATCAAATATTACAGTCCCTACTCGCCATAGACACTATATCGCAAGCTTGAACCACTCTTTCCACAGCCGATATATCAAATATTACAGTCGCTCCTCGCTATAGCCACTATATCGCAAGCGTGAACCACTCTTTCCACAGCCGATATATCAAATATTACAGTCCCTACTCGCCATAGCCACTATATCGCAAGCGTGAACGACTCTTTCCACAGCCGATATATCGAATATTACAGTCATTCTTCGCCATAGCCACTATATCGCAAGCGTGAACGACTTTTTCCACAGCCGATATATCGAATATTACAGTCGCTTCTCGTTATAGACACTATATCGCAAGCGTGAACCACTCTTTCCACAGCCGATATATCGAATATTACAGTCGCTCCTCGCCATAGACACTATGTCGCACACGACTAGTATAACCGCTGTTGCTCCTCGCCACAGCCGGCACCATAAAGCTTGCTACAACCTCTCCTTATCACAGCTACCATGTTGAATGTAAACAATCACTATGATTCTCTTTGTTCAGGGTGGCATCTGGTAGATTACCTACTGCTTCCCGCTAATTAAATGTAACCTCGAGCACCATTAGTGCCTACTTCTAATATTCTCATAGACTGAGGGTATCAGAATTTTCTTGACAAGTTTTATGCATATATATACTCTTATATTTTCATAATTTATATATTGAATACGTTTGTAGTAATTAATTATAACAGCATCAATGTAGCAAACGATCGATAAAATTTGATTAATTAGACTATTGTGTAGAGAAATAAATTTATTTAAAATGAATTACCTTTCGAATATTTTCGCTGTTGGTTTAAACTTTCCAAAACGAAATTCACAATAAATCACATCACATTTGACCTTTAATGTATTTTTCCTGAATATTAGAATCACTCAATGTTTCTTTCCAACAATTTATGAAAACTATTACATATAAGAGTATTCTATAAAAGATATACAAGTAATGTTTAGATGATATAATCTAATTAAAGATACATTATTATTTTTCATGAATTTTACTACAGATTTTTTGGTGAAACCAACTTAATAGAGAATGGAACCCACTGATATAGTGTAAACAACATAAGCTCGAAATTTAAATTCAATTAAATATATTGCAAACTATAATTATTTAATATTAACCTACATACAGCTCTTGGATCCTACAACGGAAGTTATAGTTCGATACATAAGCAAGACAGTGATGAACGCGTCAGGGCGTTCTCCATGCAGTCAACTGAACTTTGACCTTACATACTTCCCAGAACTAAGTTGACCCATCCCATGACGTCACAACCTACTCTCAGCGATCGTTACAACTCTCAGCCTCGTTCATTAACAACTAACGAGCTTACGAGAGTTGAATGAAATGGAAATGTCGAGTGCTTTATTGAATGAAATACGTTATATCTGATACCTATTACACAACATAGTAATAATTATATTGGTTAGTATTATTTAACCTTTAATGTAAGTTCATGAAAGAAAATATTAGTATTTATTTATGAATATGAATATTTTCAGTCAATTTGCCCCACAAATTTGTTTTGTTAGTAAAACTAAGTATAGTAATTATACATAACTACGAATTTATAAACTTTACCATCCAACCAATTGTATACTTTATTACCTAACTGGGGTTATACTGGGCTTTCTTTATAGTGTTATCATCTAAAAATTAGAATATAATTAGCTGGTTACAACAGCTAAAATTAAAACAGCCGATTGTTGTGACTCAGAAGCAGTGATTTTACATAGCAATAGTTGATATTGTTTAGTACATGGTTTTTTTATCAATATCTCCCATATTTCTAAACCAATTTCCTAAAATTTGTTACCGTTGGACTTTTAATTAACTAATTCAAAAGTAATAACTTTGACTTTTTATCAATGTCGTTTTTAAGATATTTACGTTTAAAGATTTTAATACGCCGCCATTTTGTAAATAAAGCCTTTTTAATACAATAAATTGTAATAGGGCAGTTGAACATTATTTATACTTTGAAAAGTCTTTTGTTAAGCCCACTAATATCTTACAGGTATTTCCCATCGTTGCCAATGCAAAGCCCCCTGAAGCTGCCTGGATTTCTTCTGGACAAAAGGAAACTTATTCTTTCCATCATTTCCTCTCTAGTTGGTCTTCTAGCAGAAACCACACATTTCAACCTCCCCGAAAGATAGTTATCCAAACAGGTTAGATCTTGAGAACGGGTGCGATTACCGACTGTTGCACCCCGTCCTATCCATTTATCAGGAAAATGTTCATTAAGTGCATTAAGAACAGTGATAGCATAATGTGGAGGGGCACCATCTTGCTGCAACCACATTTCTAATATCGTTGCTTGTCTAATGCACGCATCCAATGTTGATTCTCGAAGGACGAATAACTCATAGCCCGACGTTACCTCTAAACATTCCCTCATCACACAAGAGGATATCATTAAAGAATTATATAATGGATCTTCATATTGAACAAAAGTTAATACACTTAAGATCTTCGCTAAGCTCTTGAAGTAAATATATCTTGTAGGGGTTCACTTTTCGTGCATAATTCTCCAAACTGTCATTTAACGCAACCCAGAGTCAGCCGCTATTCTTCGCTAAAACGTCGGTAGATTTTTCATTCAACTGGCCTCGCAATCTTCTTATCTTTTTTATCATCACAATCCAAAATTCAGTTTTAAGAACACGATCAGCTAAGCTTCGAATTACCTTTCGTGAGTAGTGATATCTTTCAGGGAAGCGTTCAGCGTACAAAGCAGCTACTGCAGTCAAATTTTGACAACACCTACCCAAAACCGTAAACTATTTTAAAGTTATATAAATACATTTAAAAATTAAATAAAATTACTGTAATTTTGCGGTAAGTTTCAAAAATTGAGTATAAACTGTTGCAAGGTTAACAAAAATCTGAGCCACTGATTGTAACGGTATCGCAATTTAAAATAGAATCTGCGATTCAACTAAACTTCCCTCCTACTATTTTGTGCCCAAACAACTCAATAAAATTATTTCAAACCCCCTAAAATTATATAAGGGGGGAAGTCCACCCATGAATAGAGGTGAAGATATTTACTTTAACTGTTTACATGACCAACTATGGGATAGTTTAGGGGCATGTAAAAGTTCACCTTAAATATATTATAAAAATAAGAAGAATGGCACAAACTAGAGGTCTCTAATGTTACTGTATCAAATTTGGTGGTTAATTAAAGTTTTAATGGTTTTACAAACATTCCCCAATTTAAGTGAAATTTAAAGTTATTATATGGTAGATAAAAAATTTCTCACTATTTTTTTAGAGTAGCTACGATACCAAATCTTAAAACAAGTTATTACGTCAGCTCCTGGAGTATGCTAGCTCTTTTTGGTTCTCCTACAGCTTGGTCTGATTAATATGCTTGAAGCTTTCAAGAGGAAGTTCTTAACACTGGTGGAGATGCATCAGTAACTGCGTTTTAGAGAGGTGCCACATACTGGCCGAGGTTCTCCTTCCAAATCTTTAAATCAGGCGTCAAGATGCAGATAGCTTATTTTTAGAAAATTGATGCTCTACTGCCCAATGCTCCTCTCTCAAGTGGATTTCCGTACTGCATCAAGGACTCGGTCACTTGATCTGTTCTGCAGGAGTTACTACTCACGTTGTTATGACTTCCATAGTCTACTTGGCAGAATGATGAAGCCGGGGAACAGTTTCTGCCATATCATCGATTTATTTAATTAAAGTACCTCAACAATTCGAAGAAGAGTACTGACTGTATCCCAACATTCTTGTGCATGAATATTTAAATTAAATTTACTGTACATTCCTATTTTTTGTTATGTATTATTTGTATTTTATAGTTTGTTATTTGCTATTTATTGTTTGTATACTTAATGGTTTTGCCGTTGAAATTAAATAAAAATCAAGAAATAGCATTTATTAGGTTTTGTTTTGTCTGCCCGAAGTCCAGTAGGACGTCCTGGGAATACCAATGGCTGATTTTCCTTGTTATCTCTTATTGGTTACCAGTTCGTATGTGAGACACTTTCAGCCCAGTTACTGTGTAACGTTTCATTGTTATTTCGTATATAATAAAAATGGCTCGTTCAAGTAAAGATAGAATAGAGATGATATTGTTTTATGGTGAAGCTAGGAGAAATGTTTATGAAGCAGTCCGTTTATTCAATGCTGCCTATCCGGATAGGCCAGTAGACAGGGCACACATTACGTGTTTAGTCAAAAAATGCTCAACCACTTTCAGTGTCAAAAATGCTCCACGATCAGGGCGTCCTGCCATTATGACAGAAGGCTTAAGTTCAAGTTTTAGCAAATTATGCCACAAACCAAACGAATCACTACGTTTTACTGCGCTTGATTTAGGAATTTCGAAAGATGCTATACATAGGATGCTAAAGCATCACAAGTTCCACAATTCAAGTGAATCAGTAATTAACTAAAGACGATTCTGACCTAAGACTTTTCAGTTTTGTGATGAAATGTTGCAGAAGATTGGGAAGAATAGTAATTTAATATCGCAGATATTATTTAGTGACGAAGCCTCATTTTTTTGGAACAGTCAATCGGCACAACTGCCGTTATTAAGGAAACGAATAAGCCCCACTGGATATTTGAAGGCCATATGGAACAGCTACAAAAATTAAATTAATGGGCAGGCATTGATGCCTTATACATTTTGTTAAAATATATATAACCAGTAATTTAATTAAAAATGTTTGGGACATTTATAACTAATTGAACAGAAGCTTTAGTATTTGATTAGAAATATAATGCGTACATTCATGTATGAGCAATGATATTGCCTGCAATTACTTATTGATTGCCAAGGAAATGTAGTGTTGGTGCAGCAACGCCTGGTGCCTGATGTCTCGAGGGCCATAGTCCTGTGCCAAGTACAACTGTAGCTAGATTGCCTACCCGGCGCCGGTAATTGATTCTCAGAAGTACTGCACTATAATTTTAAGGCCTATATTACTCGTGTCTACAAAATTTATATAAATACATATACATACATATATATATATATATATATATATATATATATATATATATATATATGTGTGTGTGTGTGTGTGTGTGTGTGTGTGTGTGTGTGTGTGTGTGTGTGTGTGTGTGTGTGTGTGTGTGTGTGTGTATTTATTTACACACACACACATATATTTGAGTGTATGCATATAGAAATAAGGGTAATTTTATTTCTATAGAACTAAGTCATAGATTAAAGTAATTTATTTATAATGATTTAAAAAATCTGTGTCATAAAGATAGACAGTATTTTGGTATATGTCTGTTACACTTTTGAACCTTCAAATAACATACTCCCTATTCCAAACCATATGTATGTTAAGAGTGTTATGATGTATCGTTCTAATAATATTTGTGGATTGGCTTTTAGATTAAATATATTTGAACAACCGTCCCTTGGCAAAATACAGTAGGATAGAGGACTGTGATACAGTTCAGCTTTACAATCTATAAGCTTTATTCTACTATGAGTACGTAACAACTAGTATCGAGTCTGAAAAGTTGATGAAACAGCCGAATCGATTTCGACGGTCCCGCTACTATTCGCGTTGGCCCTAAGTGCATGCATGTGCAGAAATCTTGAGATTTTTAAATAATCAAAATTAACGTAGTAATTTCCTACCTAAATTGTCAATATAATTGATTAATATGGGATGCAAAAATATTGATAAATCAGATTGTCCTCTGACGTGCTGAAGCGTAAAGTGAAAATTCCAACAGAGTGTTCTCATGCATATATTTAAACACTGCAAAGTAACAAGTCCAACTGTCACCAGAACTGGCACAAAATTTCATTTTGTAAACACGAAACTTGAGTTCTTTATTCAATCTAGTCGATTCCAGTAGAACAGGACCCCACAGTAAAAAACATTCTAGAAATGATTATAAAATGGATATATTGAAGCAATTCAAACGAAATTTGATATTTTAGTATTATATGTATATCCCAAGATTGAGATTTAATTTTAATCAAATACTTTTGTATTGTAATGGAATACTGGGTTTTGTATTGTATTGATACTGGTTGGTTTTATTCGAGTAAAGACAAAGGCCTTTTTTAATTAAAAATGTTTTACGATGTAACTCCTTGCACCGATTGTATGATAAATTGGCTAATTTTAGTATTTGTTGAATTAAAATGCTTGCTAAAACATTACTGGTGCCTCAAGAAAGCACGATCGTTTGCCTGTTACTGTTTGTGATTTTGACGTAACTAGTCATGTATACATTTCCTTATTATATCTGCTTTTATCGTTTTTTGGTAGGTTGAATACAATTTAAAAGTTTAAGAAATTGCATTTTTGTAGGCGAATAATGATAATGTTTCCACCACACTTCCAACACAAAGAATTTCAAACAGTTTTTGAAGCGAATACTTCTTTTGGCGGGCTGTGAATATGTTTTGCACGGGGGGGGGATTTCGTTTAGCGTCACGAAACGTCACGTCACGCTTGTTCGCTACGTAGTCGCTTTATAATATTGAGGTCTAACAGATTTATCAATTCCCAACGTGGTCTCCACTACACAGTTGACCACCAGGGTGGGGTTTGGGGGGTGTAGGGGGGAGGGGGAGGATGACGTCATTGCTCTCGTTAAACATGGATAGGAGCCAACACAGAGGGCACAATGCCAGGGTTCGTTCGTCCCACTGCATTATGTGGCCTGCCCCCACCCAATCCCACCCCCTCATACCACTTCTTCTAAACATTTATGTTGTCCACAGACCGTTCTAATTGTTTGAAGCATTTCGGCTGCTTACCAAATTCGATACTAAGCAATTTATACCACCTTTGAGGTTGAAATTTGTGAAATATGCATTTAGGTACAAATACAAATTGTTGTACTATGGCTTTTATACTGTACATAAATGTAACATCAATAAAATTAAATTTGAATTCCATTTGTACTATATTAAGTAGTCATCAAAATAAAAATATTTATTATACCTGCAGTAACAAAAAATTTCCAACATAAATGCTAATATATTTTTACTTCATGAGATTTGTAGAAATATTTGTTACATTCACATCAGGACTTGGTATCTTAAGAAATATGAAAATATTTGTTACATCCATATTTATTTGCTTAATAAATTATTGCCTTCATCTGGGACAGTAAATAATAATTATTATTATAAGACAATTAAATTGAGATGACCGTGTTGGTAGCGGTATTCCAAGCTCCCCCGTCCCCCCAATGGCACTCTAAATCCGCCCCTAGGGGAGATGGTGTCTTATTAACACCAGAACTGGCGGGTAATCCGTCTACCTGTCACGGATAGTATTCGGAAGAATTAAACAGGGATTAGTCATATTATCCTTAATTTCTTTCCCTTTTAAATTCATTATTTCAATTTACTTCTGTTTGCGTTGCTCTTAAATTAAAAATCCATTCTCTTATTAAACCCAATCAGGTGTTTATAGTCATCACAGTGGTTAAACAGAACTTGCAGGGATGTGTTAGGACATTTTAAAAATTGCCTATATATTCGTCTTTAACTTGGGTGCTTTCCTTCTAGTGTGGTCGCTTTGTTCGCTTCACGACGTCCAAATAAATAGTGTTGACATCCTAGATGTCTCATTTGCCTACTCTCAGAATGGCTGACAGTTCACGAACTCCCGAGGAGAGAGCTTTCCTTCTTCTGTTCATCCATAATTGGTCGTCTCTTGCTTGGTATATTGGCATCACATGGTCCAGATGCGCGTACAACATAGTCGTATGGTTAAGGTGTGCACCTTAAGCACCTGTACTTTATCGATTATAAAAGGCTTTGGTTTGGAAGGAAAATGTCAGTGGAACGACGGAGGAAGTATTGGAGGTCCATGGGTTGCAATATAGTTGTACGGTGTATTGTTTCCTGAACAGTGGACATTAAGGAGGATATTAACGGCACTTAAAGACATGTAGGTTGACTTTGCTCTCACAAGGTACTTTACCTGTATTATCAGAACCGCTGAAACCAGGGCGAGGACGGAGACCTGTAGGCTGCTTGGAGGTCAGTGCCGATCGTGTTTACTGGAAAAACTTACTCTGTTGGCTCTATCTTTACACCGTTGAGGACGGATCTCACTTGCAGAAGAAACCACGAGTTAGATAAAGGCCAGCTAAGGAAGGCAAGTTGTAAGTATAAAGTTTGCTTCTGAGATGATACAAACCATATAAAGCTAAGATACGAGATAGTAAATACATAATTTGTTATTATGAGATTATAGTAAACGAAATACCTTTCTGAATCCTTTATAAAATCCTAGGAGTCACTTTCACTTCTAACTGGGAAAGTATGTACGAGTATATAACTGGATTGCTATTGCGAGTTAGTTCTTAGCGATTTTGTATAGCCTACTAATGGCAGAGGCGCCGTGAATGAATGATTGGGTTGTTCTGGTCGGATATAACTGAATAAGCTATGGAATAGTATTCATTTTCTTTTGATACTTTTCAATTTTTAAGAGTTATTCTCATTTCAAAATGTCGAGTTCAGCAAATCAATCATGTCCATTAATTCCAAAAATTAAAAATTCCATCTTGAAGTAGTTTAATGTTTTAAAAATATTAATGTGTTTATATTAGTTTCTGTTGTTTCCAATTAAAAATTAAGTGTACGCTAATATTATAATAGAATATATGTTGATAAACAGATTTTGTTTCTTTAATTTCTTTTAACGGTCCCTACAGTTCTAACAGTAAAGTTCATAATTTCGCTGAATTTTATTATTCGCTAGTAATAAAAATAACAACATAACATTCTCTTAGAGACTGTAATATCTCACCTTCCTCTTTGTAAATATGTTGACGCTGTATTTTACATTCCAAACTCTTTGCATAGGTTGAATAAATGAGATATCATGTAGGATTGCAACGAAATTCGTACATTAAATTTGGAACGACTGGGTCCTAAATATTAAACGAGGTCGTGAAACGTTGATTGGAAGGTAAGGCCCACGATATTAACACCAAAACACCGTGCCGGTTCGTCGAGGGAGCGGGCAGCTAGCTTTGATCATAAAACTCCGACCACAGAAACTCTAAGATGTCCTCGCCCTACGAAAGCCAGAAGAGAAGAGAGCAAGAAACCTAATTCCAGATATCTAGAAACCTGAAAACTAGAACCAATCAAACAGGCAGAATTCCACAGAAACATCTAGAAATAGAGATAAACCATCTGGAAAAAACAGACGACTCGACCAGCTGTAGGGAAACAGCTCCCGGCCCGTCCAACGGCCAACAAAATAAAGTGGCAAACGCCACAGGATTCCAATATAAACTATACTAAACCTTGAAAAGAGTCAACCAGCGAAAATTCAAACTAAGTAAGAACTATTTATTTTAAACTAGGGTGCGAACCCGATAGTAACTAGTTAACAAGTCGTCATTGCTGCTACCAAAACGAGTGTCTAACCAACGTCTGGTATCGTAAGCAAGCCTTGTCGCCTAGAATCTCTCAAATAAGTGACTGTACCGCAGCACCATCCCTCGGAAGCTGACCGCTGGGGCAGATAAAAATTAATTTTGGATGTAAAATACAATCTGAATATGTATATTATCCTGGTGAGTGATGAGATCGAGCTCCGTTACTGCGGTTGTGAAAAGCTGAGAAATGTAAGCACCTGCGGGCTTTTGATCAAAGCTCTCCTCCACTCTGCCCCTCGCCACCAGGTAAGGAACAAAGGGCCCCCCTACTCCCCCCCAACCCACCACAGCGCAAGTGAGGTGAATATTTTTACTTGCGAGTTTTCTTTACTCGCTCTCTTAATTTCAACAAGGTGTACGGTAAGTACAGAAAGTGAGCGTAATTGAAAATAAGTACATAATGTAAATAACTTAATATTTTATTACTCATATTTAAGGACCTATGTTACTATCATATAATCACTTGTACAAAGTACTTGACTATGGGAAGTCACAGTTGCCTCATTCTGCAGAATGTTAATTGGCTGAGTGTAATGAAACTAAAAGTAATAATACATCTTCATAGATATCCGAATTGTCAGAATGATATATCGATATTTCTGTAGAATGAGACAGAATGAGATATTTAATTGGCTGAGTATACCGAGACCAAAGCTGTTAAGGAGAAAATGTTTACTATCTGTGTGTAAACAAACAAGAAGAATATTACAATACAAATCTTAACTCATTATCACCCCAGGAGGATGCAATTCTGGCTGGTTTATACCTATTAGTTTAACCTGCACTGGGTACAGCAAAAACCGATATGTTACTTAAAGTGGGCATTCCTATGGATGGTACAAAGCTGGCCTCCCATTCTACCAAGGGGACATGCCTGAGATTAATGTCCAGGATCCTTCGTAATGGATCTTGACAGAAGGCGCCCCTGCCTTCAACCTTTTTTTTACGTAGGGGGAATGCATTTGCGCACGGAGTGTGGGACTCCCTTGCGGACTACCCAGTAAACCCCCTACGGGCCACGGAGGGCCAGGCCGGAACCCTTTTGGATGACATCTTGCCTGGTCTGTGTGTCTTATGTCCCATCTAGGACGAAACTGCTTGTTTCGGAAGCTAGGGGTCAGCCAGGCATCCGTCTTCACGCTTCTGATGAAGGATCGCATGTACATGAGTGGTGACTGCATTCCAGGCGTCCTCACTCTGCAGCATCATCTCCACAATGGCGTCTGCCGAAACATCGCCAACTGCGGTGGCGAGCGTTCGCCTGGCCTCTGTGAAGCGCCCGCAAACGAAGAAGGTGTGATGAACAACATCATCTTCCTCCGGGCAGTAAGTACAGTTACCCATCCAGATTACTCTATCACTCAGGGAGAAACTTAGAGGTCTTTTTATGACTAAGTGAAGTTTTGAAGTTTCTTCTCATAAGAGACCAACTCCTTATCATGAAATTGTCCTATTATGAGACTTTGAGAAATGGCTCATGATAACATTATATGTTGTGTTACACAAAGTATTCAGCCTCTGTATAGAAATACCTAACTACTAAAATATTATCGTACATAACTGGTTATACAAATAAAAATTATCTTAATTTATATTAACACGTTCGCTACCAACCGGCACATATATGTGCCGGTAGGTCCATCAAGATAGACCACCATTGTGTGAGTTGGGCACTTCTCACAGACCAGCTCAAAGTAGTGTGGTCATTACCGTGGCCCAAGAGTACAACTTTGTTCAAATCAATTTATATATCATTTTATAGCCTTAGGCAAACGTATAACTTGATTCCACATCCCTTTTTTACGTTGTATACATTTTGGCTAGTGGCACATATATGT
Organism: Homalodisca vitripennis; assembly: GCF_021130785.1. NCBI lineage: Eukaryota > Metazoa > Arthropoda > Insecta > Hemiptera > Cicadellidae > Homalodisca > Homalodisca vitripennis. Next base: position 131,408,640 of record NC_060209.1, on the reverse strand, counting down.
GCCGGTCGGTCTGTAGTAAAAAATTAGGCTTAGGCTAAACCTCAAATATAAACTTTTTCTAGTTGAAAGTCACGTAAAAATTGCCATAACTGTGTTAGGACACATTGGGAAAATAATAAAAACTAGTGTTGACATGGTAGTTATGTGTATTGTACAAACTAAAACAAGATCTTTGGATAAACACTTTGGAAATAGCAGAATATGTTATTAAAATAAACTCACACAAATGTCTCTTATTTATGACTCCATTTATGTAATGAGCTACATTTTATCTTTGACATAAAACAGTTAGGAAATAAAAATGTCTTAGGTAACACACATTTTGTTTTAGTTTTTCACTTGTGAAATTCATTGAAACACTCTGGCATGCAGAGTCCGAATTTATTGTCCTTTTCATCTGTGCAGCTGGAACATGTGAAGAAAGTTGTTTTCCGCTTTTTCTGTCTTATTCTACAAACATGACACCGTAGCCTCTTGTTCAATTTGACTGGGTCATGGCTTTTTTGACCTGAGACCTTGAACTGCACCAAGGAAGAAAAAGTGAACATACCGAGAGACCAAGCGGCACAAATATGTGCCAGACATCCCTGTAGACCGATATGAAAGAATGAAGTCGAAAGAATAGACCGATCGTTACCACAGCCTTTTATTTAATAATACTACACTGGCACAAATATGTGCCGTCGGTCCACTGGAACTGTACCGAGCGGCACAAATATGTGCCATCGGTCTATAAGAATCAACTAGCCGGCACATATGTGTGCCAGCCGGTCCATATTAACGAAAAAGTTTTTACATTTCGGTAGCGAATGTGTTAAACATTCATATTACTTCAAAAACATCGTATAGAGCGCTTCGTAACACACCCATAAGATCTGTATCTCTGGAACTGATAGACGCAAAGAAAAATTTGAAGTTTGCAACCTCTACTATATAATTAAGGTACTAATGAGTCTGTGATGTACAGTGTTCAGGAAAATTGAAATTCATCATAATCAATCCATTTATTTTTGGTTTTAACTGACACATCAAATTGAACCAAATAATATCTTTTTGAAATATATTAACTAACTTTGCGCTCGTTTGTTATGTCAATATTGCGATGGGATCCATCTAATAAAAACATCTGGTGCTCTCATTTTATACGTTAAAATAGGCAAATAAATCTTGTAAACGTAAATATTGAAAACATTGCTACTAAGCTATGGCCAGAGACAAATGTTGTTCAGCTCCTTCCATGAAATAAGGTCGTATAGAAATATTTATTCGATAAATAATACGATAATATTTATGGCTCTACTAAAAGATTAGAGAAGGGACTTTCTTACTATCAGTATGGCTTACCTAAGAAATTTTGTTCAGACTAGGAAACATTTCATTGCTTATGACATGATTTCAAGTGACGTCACGGTAGGAGGTCATGTGATAAGAACCAACAGCTGTGGACATTTAATATTTCATACCGCAGTTCTGGATGTAAGTTTAAGTCTGTTGGAAGTCGCATAGAACATGTTGTGTGTCAGTCAGACTGATAGTTTGCAGGATGGGTTTTTCTTGACAGCTTAAAAGATACTAGGAAATATTTCATTTTTTATACATGGATTCGGAATAACTGAAACTCCAGATGAAGTTTATGAGGAATACATGTCAGAGAGCAAAGGGACGGGATGGAATGGATAGATGGGAATTTGTCCCTGGCTTTACTTCAGGGATGCTATGTGACCTTTGCTCATTTTAGGGTTTCGCACATTTAAGAGGTCTTACACATAAAATGATGTTAAGAGGAATTGTTATACTTAATGATAGGATTCAGTACTAAGAGGCAATCGAATGTTTCCTAGAGTTTTGAGGCGAATAAATTTTATTGCATAGAATTTCTTGAAATTATTATCCCGTGGTCAGTGATGCTAGGAAACATTTAGCCTTTCTTATCAAAGTGATAGATAATGTTACCATTTAGGAATTCAACAGAGTGGAGAGCACAAAACATTGTCCTTCCGGCCCAGATTTAGGTAGATTTTGTGACAACTAAAATATAATTTACTAATTCTCATGAGATTTACATGTACTCGATAACGCCAAAGCCGTTCGAGCTAAACACTATACAGCACTTTATTTTTTTCTCTAGGTTCAATAACAAAGATGTGATTTTTTTAAAGTTTGAACGAATAGAACGGAACAGCGTACCATGCTGGGCGACGAACTTAGCCAAGATACTTACAAAATAAATCTTTTTAATAAATTGTTTGTGCTTTTCTCAGATAGTTATCGTTTCTAAAAGTAATCTTTTATTATATATACATGAAAGGGGGGTACTTTTGGCTGAAAGATCGATCGTGTTCGGTTAAGTTATGCAGATATTTTCCTTAAGTGCTACTACGAGTACAATTTCAATGAGAAGATTTTGTCTAAAAATCTACCTAAAAGCAAAATGGGTTTCCCTTGATGTGTTGAGAAATTTTACTTGTACCTTCATCCTTATTTACTGGTAAGAGTTACAACTAGGGTAGATAATTAATAATAGAAATAACATTGTATGATGTTATTTTTATCATGGATTTATTGATTTGACTGAAATATTCTTCCAGCATACGGATACTGTATAACTCATCTACATTCTAACAAGATTGCAGGTGATACTACAATGTTCTCAAGCGGGGATGACAAGAGGTCCACTTGTTTTCCTCGGCACTAGAGCCTTGTGCAGAAAATTTTACTACCGTTCATGTCTACTAAGTCAGCAGGAACTCAGAAATGTTATACTATCTATTCGAGCCCATTTGGTTAAAATGTAGTTTCCTCATTTTAACTGTTCACGGGCCATTAATAATCAATCACCATTAATTACACCATTTATTAATCAATCTTCTAAAAATTGCTCGGACTGGGAGAATGTAAGGCTAAGCAATAAGGAACAGTTAATTCAATCATAACGCGTTCAAACATTTAGCAGAAATCAAACATAAATATCAAACAACACTTTTACTAAACTTTGCAAAGATATTTAATAGCAACAATTATAAGAGCAATAATATTTATATATTTGGGGAGGATTTTTGGGAAAGATTTTTATATGGACTAAATTTAGAAATTTAACGTACTGTAATTTGATCTATTATGCCATGTGTTTGTTATCTTATCAACTGAATGAATAGAGTTAGAGGTATAACGCTCTAACAGGAACGAACAGTATTGGAGGTATGGGAAATCTTAGTCCAATATTGCATGTAAATTGGGTTCTAAAAACAACCACCTTCATTCAGAATTTACATAATTGAATATTCCATAAATTGTCTCCCAATCTATTTTCCATGAAAGGACATACGACAAGCTGCGGCGGCTGTAATTTTAAAGTGTACATATAACAATAATGAATTCTTCATTTAGTCAAATTTTATAAGATGGAGGGTACAATAATCTCACGCAGATAGAAAAACCCAACGTAAATGTGTGCTGTAGTAAAGATTACTCATTTATATATTGGGGACCATTCCAATTATGTTTATTTACTCAATTATAAAAAATATTAGAATAATGATATAGCGGAATTGAATGACAGGTTCGCTTGCAACGTCGGCATTTAAAATACCAGGACCAAATCAACCAGCCTATTATTCATCAAGTAAACGAACTGATCCCATAATAACACGGATGAGTTGTTAACAAGTTATTGAAAATTCGTTAACAACTTGTAACTATGAAACAGTCCGTTTGATTATCCATAAGTTCAATTTCAAAAATTACAATTTTGAAATTTAAATTAAGCCTTTTCTCACGTTAACGGCACACACAGCTGACTTTTGAGGTCACTAATTTTGGAGGACATCGAAAGGATTAAATATATCAAAATATATTTTTTATCTCGTATATTTTTCATAATACGCTTAAGAATAACCATCAGCCACGTAAACAATAGGCATACGATCATTAGAAAACTAGATAAAAAGATTGAAAGACACCACTTTGAGTGCTTTTATATGGTTAGCTGACGCAGATTCAACAGTTATTTACGTCTCTGATGGTTGTTGTGTCGAGGTAAAAGAGTATGATCTAAAAAATTATCATTTCATACTTTAAACCCCATTGGTACCCTCCTATTTCGACCTACATCACCCTCTTGACAATAATTGGTACCCTCTATAGTGCAATAAAATAAATACGAGAATCATGAAACAGTTTGATAAAAATACAATTGATTTGTTTTAAGTTATCTATTGTAAACTAGTAAAATTGAGTGGTCAAGATATTCATGAGAAAAACAAGGTCAGCAACGTAGCGTCAAGACATTTTCCTAGAATGATAGGTGTGTTTCTATGGATATATCATTATAATTACCTAAAGCTTAAGAGAAGAAACGAACTTGATACTCTTGAAAATGCCGAAGTTGGGTTGTGACGATGTATCATATGAGGTAAAACGTCCTCAATGTCTATAAAAAATATAAAAGTTTATACTGCCTTGAATATGACAGTATAGGGATTTAGCAAAGCCGATGGATAGCTACTTGGAGCTGTGAGTTAGGAATTTTGGAAAAGCCGCAATGGAAATGATGGTCAGGTATAAATTTACAGATAAATGTGATAAGACAGTAATTACAAAACTGATGCTTTACCAATACTTATAGTGCGGAAAGACAAAAAGAGGGAGCTATTGAAAAACTTGATTTAGTTGGTTGTGTTAGAATGATCAAACACTTTTTAAGGTTGAAATTAAAAGTTTGTTATTGGCGTTGTAGGGTTTGCAAGGATAATAGGACGTTTACAATCGTTATATGTCACAAGTAAACATTACGTATAGAGGATTGAATTCTTCGGGTGAAAGTTTATTATTGACGATGGAAGTTTTAAAAGGATAACAGGATTTCAGTCATTAGCCATAGTTACATGTTTCAAGAAAGTATACCACTTCGTTTAGAGGATTGAAATCTACCCCTACATCAGATCAAACTGTTATTGACGATGGAAGTTTTACAAGGATAACAGGATTTCAGTCATTAGCCATAGTTACATGTTTCAAGAAAGTATAACACTTCGTTTAGAGGATTGAAATCTACCCCTACATCAGATCAAATTGTTATTGACGATGGAAGTTTTACAAGGATAACAGGATTTCAGTCATTAGCCATAGTTACATGTTTCAAGAAAGTATAACACTTCGTTTAGAGGATTGAAATCTACCCCTACATCAGATCAAATTGTTATTGACGATGGGAGGTTTTAAAGTTTAATGTGAATTCGTACATTTGAAATCGTTATACGTTACAAAAAGGTACCTCTCCTCCAGGTGAAAGTTTGTTATTGACGATGGAAGGTTTGTAAGGATAATAGAATTTTAAACATTTGCCATCGTTAAATGTAAGCAAAAAGTATATAATTACGTTTCGAAAGTTGACATCTACCCTCTCCTGCTGGTGAAACTTTGTTATTTACGATAGAAGGTTTTTGCATGGATATTGAGATTTCTGACATTTGCCATCGTTATATGATTTATTTATTTCAACGGTACAACACCAATTTTACAAATATTACAAGTAGATCCGAATGAAACCAACAATAGATAATATGTATACAATCAAACAAAACATAAAACAAACAAAACAATATCAAGGTATTTTAACATATAGGAATTAAATAAAGGAATGATGCACCTCGCATCACTTCCAGTCTAACCAATAGCATCCGTCCTGAAAGAAGAATTCCCGAAGAAATTGACGGAGGAAAAAGCCGCTTCGCCAGTCCTCAGGAGTCTGGATATGCCGTGGTTTTGAGTATAGATAGTTGGCTGGAAACGTCTACTAAAAACTGACTTCGAGCGAGTCCCCCTCGGCACAGTGAAAGTCACAACTCCCAGCAGGTCAGGTCAGTCTATATCGCCGTTGAGCAGCCCTCACAGAAAGTTTAGGTCTTGATAAGCCCGCCGAAAAAAGAGTGGTTGGATGTCGAACAATTTCTCCACGGTGTGGATTGTTCTTTAGTAGAGCGGAGGACAGAACAAAGAAGGAAAGAAGCTTTTGAGGAAATGTGTTGGAGATGAGGAAAATGAGATAAGGAAGGAGTAGTGATGACACCCAGATCCCTCATCTCATCAAACGTCTTCAGCTTGTTCCCATTAATTGCGTATCCATAAGAGAAAACCACTTCACTGCGGCTGAAGTGCATCACGACGCACTTTTTTGGATTCACCTCACACCACTTGCATATACTATCAATGGAACGCTGGAGTTCATCTTGATCAAATGAAGAAGTGACTCTGTTAAACAGCTCGATATCGTCCGCAAAGAGAAGGAAACGAGAGGCTGCCACACTGGTGATGTAGTTTATGAAGATGTTGAATAGTAATGGTCCTAGGTGAGAGCCCTGAGGAACATCAGACAGTACAGGAAAAGGGCACGAGTTACCTCCATCGCACCTTACAATGAGAAGACGATCACTCAAGTAGCATGTAAGCCACTGAAGCAGCGATCCACAAACACCATGACCCTCAAGCTTTGCAATCAGCAAACGAAGTTAACGCTATCGAAGGCCTTGCTGAAATCTAGATAAATACTGTCCACCTGTGAAGAGCTCGCTGCCATCACAAACTCCTGAAAAACCAATAGGTTGGTGGCCGAAGATCGTCCACGAAGAAAGCCGTGTTGTTCAAGGGAGATACGATTGTGCAGTTGAAAGTATAAATGGTCAAGGATGAGACTCTCGTAGACCTTGGATAAGACTGACTGGATGACAATGGGTCGGTAGTTTCTCACGTCACATCTAGCACCACTTTTAAAAATGGGCACAACAAAACTCTGTTTGAGGACGTGAAGGAAAATTCCCGCAGAAAGAAGTTCTCTGAAATACACAGTAAGGTGGGGGGCAAGAACAGGAGCACAATACTTCAGGACTGCCGGAGGAATGCCATCTGGGCCAGCCCCTCTGTTTGGATCAAGTGTTTCTATCTTTTTTTGGACATCAAGGGCAAAAACGTGCATTAATTGATAGACTGCTCATATCCAAAATCAAAAGAACGAACAGGGACATCGGTCACCCGGAAGACGGATCCGAAATACTTGGAGAAACGTTTACATTTTTCATCAGGTTTAGCTGCCCTGCTTGAATCATAAAACATAACTGGGGGTAACTTAGGGAAACTCTTCAAAGTGCTAATATGAGACCAAAAAGATTTCATGTTGTGAGGAATGTTTTGCTCAACTTTATTTATGTAATTGGAATAGCATGTTTTCGTTAGCTCTTTGCAGGCCCTTCTCCCCATTCTGAAATTTACATAGTCATGTATGGAATTGATTTGCTTATACTTTTTATAAAGAGTTTTTTTCTTGATCACAAGTCTCTTCAAAGCACCCGTGAACCAATGAGGAAAGTTGCTTGAGATATCCTTAAGAGGAATGTTGGTTTTAATGGTAGCACTTAAATACTTGCAGAAACCCGTAAAAGAATCTTCCAAGTTACGAACATTCTCATTTGTTGTGGGATAGTATAGAGTTTGGAGTTCCCTGAGGACAGCATCTACATCGCAACGTCGAAAATCAAGCAACTCTCGTGGACTAGTGACTGGGGAGGGCAAGGTAGTAACCATAGTAGTAGATAGAGTGGGATGATGCCTGTCCTCGTCCAGCAGTGGATCTTCTGCTCGTTCAACCTTCAAGCTTGGGTCTATAAAAAGCACCAGGTCGAGATACTCTCCTCTGAAGTTCCGCACAGGGTTGATTTTTGTTAGGTCGTAGGAAGAGGCAAGGTCCAAAATTAGGCCAAAAGATGGAGAAAATTTTTAAGAATCTAGGTTATTCCAACTGATGTTTATATGATAACTAAATATTTAACACTACGTTACGAGGATTTAAATTTACCCTCTACCGCAGGTGAAAGTGTGTTATTGACGATGAAAGATTTGCAATGATAATAGGATTTCTGCCATTTGCAATAATAATATGTTACAATAAAATGTAACGCTACGATTCGAGGATTAAAATCTGCCCTCTTCTTCAAATGAAAGTTTGTTATTGACGATGGGAGGTACGGCAGAATACTAGGATTTCGGACATTTGTGTTGTTACAAAATAGTCAAACATCCCCTTTCAAGGACTGAAATGTACCTTCTTTAGGTGAAACTTATTTACGACAACAGTTTTGAAATAATAATATGATTTCGGACATTTTATTGGAATATGCTAGTCTGGACTTTTACAGTCGGTCAGTTCGGGTGTGACGTGATTGTGATGTTGGCTCATGTGCAGTAATATCGCTTGGGTTTATTCCTTCCAGCCTGGACTCTTGCAGTTTGTCAGTTACCACCTAATTATTTTAATCTTGAGTGGCTATCCATTGCAACTTTTTTAGTTTTTTAATGACTTGGGTTATCTTTACCTGAAGAAGAGGATAGATTTCAAACCACGAAACGGTGTTGTAATATAATTATATTGTGTAAAACTCGTAGCATTTGTTAGAAAAATTGTTTGTGAATTTAAGATGATTTAAAAAGTGAGTTTACAAAGATCTGGTGGATTAATACATTTCGGTTTGTTGATGTTGTAATGATGTGTTATATGCAGTGGCAACATGTAATACACATGGGTAGTATGGTAAGATATTTCTCAACTTTCAATGTCATCATAAAAAAGATCTTAACTATAGAATTTATACTTTTGTATGACAATGTATTTTAGTGGAAATTATATCAGAATTAGGTTCTTTAAGTATACGGGATACTAAGGCTCTTAGGATACCAAAATTAATTTAAAATTAAAAACAAATATATAAATTCGAAGATCAGACAAGATCTTGTTACCAATCAGATTATCAGTAAGAGGCTTACACATATCTTCTATCAGAACTTATACGTTCTTTCCCTACTAAATCCATTTCTTAGTTGTTAGTTCATCTAAATCTAGTAATAACTTATTCGAGGTAGGCTCACAAGTTTTCTGAAATGAAATTAAAGTAATTATTAAGTATTTAGTTAAAATCTACTTTATATTGTAAAATCTTTTAACAGATTTATCTTTAAAACAACAGTGGTATATAAAGTATTACATAATTAGTAAAGAGAACATATTAAGTATCATACAAAAATACATTACTACAAAGATAAAATTATATTTTTACTGTTATTAAAACGGATAACATCACTGTCAGTTTGTTTTACTATTTCTAGAATGTAATTACACTACACGAAATTTTAATGAACGGAAAACTCGAAGTTAAATGTATAAAACGAGTGAAGAAACTGAACAATTTTGAACAGACTAAACAAAAAAAGTAAATTATGTTGATTACCTCACCCTTAGTAATAATTCTTGCAACGTTTCTAAGCACGTGCGTGAACGAAAAATTGATTCGTGTCTCGGTTAATAAATAATTTGACCGCGCCAATTTGCAATTCACCAACTAATTTAAGCTTTAGGAGCCCGAGGTCGAGGTGGACACCCCTCAAGGTGCAGAGACAGCCAGCTTTGACAGGTTTTTTTGTTTAAAAAATATAATTTAATTCAATCTAATCCCCGGTTTTAAAACTAACGTGATCCTATTCAGACAGCAACTAAGGTGCACCACATTTATAAATGGTAATAGCATCTTCTGTAAAAAAGCACCATAGTATAATTCCTCTAAAATTAACCAAATTAAGTCCTAAGAATTATTGGAAGGATCTCACCCATACAGCCACGGAGCCACCGGAACAACTGCGCTCGTCTTTTGAGCGACTCCCCCGACCTTTGATAACCGGCGTCAGTAGCGCCCTCTATCATGCAAGACAACTATGCCTATCTGACCAACTGCTAACTAACTGTTGTGCCTTCGGCACATTCTTTTATTCCGAAAATCCGACATAACATTCATGAGGCAAAATGAAATATGTGACTTCTGGTTGGTTGCACTACGAAAATGTCGATCTTTTTAAGTTTTTAAATTAAGCAAATATGGTTTTATATGTAGGAATAATGACTATTTTACGTAAGGAAATTGGCCATACCACATTTTCTTATCATTAAAAATGTTGTACAATAATATGTCAATCCCTCACAAATTTCCAGTTAAACTTTGTTTTTAACCTTGTTCGAAATATACAATGGCAATCATTAGGAGTGTGATCGTAAGAAATAATTAGAAACGAGTATATTTTGAAGTGTTGAGTATATTTCATTAACCTCTTAGTTTTGTTTGTCACCAATAACTTACCTCATTTAAATTTCTTAAATTCAAAATTAGGCGTGTAAAATTAGGAACGATTTATAATTTCTAACAAACACACACAAACTTATATTGTGCCAAAACATTAGCATAGAACTTAAACAAAAGTGGAATACTACTCGTATGTAGGATAGCACAACAATAAAGGCTGTATGTAATGTCTCTGTTGAATAGCCTCGGCACGTGGCAGTCAGTCGTTCAGAAGTTATAGTCCCACATGGCTAGACTTGAGATTCCTGCTGTTGTAAGTATAACAAGCTGGGATACTATTCGTATGTGGGATAGCACAACAATAAAGGCTGTCTGTAATGTCTCTGTTTAATGGCCTCGGCACGTGGCAGTCAGACGTTCAGAAGTTATAGTCCCACATGGCTAGACTTGAGATTCCTGCTGTTGTAAGTATAACAAGCTGGGATACTATTCGTATGCGGGATAGCACAACAATAAAGGCTGTCTGTAATGTCTCTGTTTAATAGCCTCGGCACGTGGCAGTCAGACGTTCAGAAGTTCTAGTCTCACATGGCTAGACTTGAGATTCCTGCTGTTGTAAGTATAACAAGCTGGGATACTACTCGTGTGTGGGATAGCACAACAATAAAGGCTGTCTGTTAATGTCTCTGTTGAATTGCCTCGGCACGTGGCTGTCGATCGTTGAGAAGTTATAGTCCCACATGGCTAGACTTGAGATTCCTGCTGTTGTAAGTATAACAAGCTGGGATACTACTCGTGTGTGGGATAGCACAACAATAAAGGCTGTCTGTAATGTCTCTGTTGAATTGCCTCGGCACGTGGCAAATGGGGGATAAACATATTGTTGTAAACGTAACCATTTTAGTGAATATCTCAAATTTACTCTTTTGTTTATAGATATTTACAACTTGTAACTTAATTAAATGTTTTTAAAAATAGTGACATAATAATTCATTCGTCGATGACAATTTACCACTTGGGTGGAAGCAGTGGTGCACCCAGAAATCTTTTCCGTGGGGTGTCCGGTTCATCGTTAAGTCGGGGGTATGGAAACAACCCCTGGAAGAGGGACAGGAACAGGGATACTCCCCAGAGAAATAATGTGTCCTAAAATGGCTATTTTCTAGTATTTTTGTCAAATAAAAGGAGGGAAAAGTGATGGTGTCACAGTGTTTGTAAATAAAAATAACACTAAAAACTTGAATTTTTTGAAATTATACTTTAGTAATGGTTATTATTAACGTCATGTATATTATAAAAAGTAGGTTCAAAGATATATGTAGCGAAAATTAAATATTTAAAAAAATTGCACCTATAGTTGAAACTTTGAAGTTTTTGCAAATCAAGACAAAAGAGGATTGTGTCTATTCAGATAACATCATCAATTCCAGGTCTATAAAACCCTGATTATTCTTCCAGTGTTTCAGCTTCCTCTTCTTAGTTCTTGCTGCTACTCTGGCATTTTTATCATCTCATCATATTTGATCAAATTCCTTTAGCAAAAACTTCATATTTCAAAAGTTGTATTAGTATAAGAATCACAAATGAAAAAATCAACCTTATGCCATATAACGTTGTAAAATTTAATTGGATGGCTTAGCAAATGTGAATATACGTGTTTTGTATATCCAACTATTCATAAAATAATAAAAATCAAGAAAATATATAAAATGGAAAATCTATTTTAATGACATCAGACTGTCTTTAACTAAAACAAAATTTAATCATTACATTAACAAAATATGTAACGTAATAGTTAAGTTTAAATCACAAATCAAGAGTACAGCTAAATATTGATGTCTACTCTCTGATTAAAAACTAATAGAGCTCCAATAATAGGAATTATATTAACATTTAGCTTGTTCATTTCTGAATTTTTACATTTATAACTGTTTACTAACAATAACCTCCATGATATATCAATGACAACGAGAATAATATCGGTTTTTGGCACTTTTCAACCAAACTCCAACTTTTAACATTCGTGATTCGGACACTTGTGATTCGTTAATGATTAAGTGTTTATACAAGATATAGCAAGAGTGCTGTAATTGAGTATGTAATGTTTTAGAATCTTAGAATAGTATGTGAATAATTCTTGACTGGGAGATCCTCAAAATTCGGCATTGGTCACGTCATTAAACACCTAATTTTGTAAAACTTTTTAACGCAGATTAAATTGAACACGTTTTGTTAATTTACCACAACCGGCAACTGCTAGTTTTAACGCGCAAATCGTGACACTGCCCAGGTCTATTTTGCCTCGTAGTAAAACCGAATATGGGATTAACTAATAAACTAATATGGAATTGATTTATAAAATAAAATAATATTTGGAGGGGGCGGATCCGTTCGTCCTCCCCCCGTCGGAGCGCCTCTGGGTGAAAGTACGTAAAATAGAGATTTTGTACTTAAACTTACTTTTAATGTTAATCACACTATTTATTACTAAATATATACTTAATTTATATTTTTTAACCTGGTACTAACAGTGACGTAGTCTTATTCGGCTTCTAATAACGACCGAAAAATGTATTCTTCCATTATTTATTTTTCGTTTTAAATAAACGATACGCCATGAAACTTTTATTTGTTTTTTAGATTTTCTTATATATACCTTTAAACTACCGGTTTTCATTATGTTTTGTAACAATACATTAATTAGATCTAAAACTCATTTGATACACTATTGCCATAAATAGTTAACTTAGATTCTGAATTGTTACTATGCTGGTGTATTTGATAAAACATATTTAATTAAATCATAATACTGATTATTAGAAAACAGATAAGTGGAAAGCAATACATTATACGACATATGTTTGTTTTTTATAGTATTTATACATAACATATGTATGTACACGATCAAACTTCACATGATGGTTGTTAAAATCATTATGTTACTTATCAAAAACGTACAGGAAGTGTATGATTCCATGTTTTTCGTGTTCAAACTTGGACATTATTAATTCTAATAATGTATTTATTATTTAGTGTTATAAATTCAGAGGAATGTTTGTCTCACTATGACCCTACATTGAAAATTTTATTCCAAATTTTAATACTACAAGTAATACGCTAATTACTTTTTATTATGATAACTATTGCATAATAAGTAATATAATAGTTTCTTATGTAACACTTGGTACTTTGAAGCACAAATTAATAATTTAGCTCTGAAAACTAATTATTTGGTAATACAAACTCTTCTATCTATAAAATGTTATTACTGTGATAATATTAAATATACAAATCATATCTTAATGCACTACAGAAAACAGAATCTATCTATCTGTAAATTCGATAATATTCCATCTTCGGCCAGAATATAATAAATGCGAGCTTGACCTGGGGTCAGCGTTCGTACAGTTTACAGGCTGTATTCCTCGGGGATCTTATACTCCGATTAAATAAATTCGCTAGCAACCTTCGTGCCCACACCGCTTTTGTTTATTTTCAATGATGATTTATGAAATTTTGCACATTGACGCCTGTCAGAACCTAAAGATTTTGAATAAATAATAAAGAATAAAGACTACTCCGCCGATGTAGGTCTATTAATATACACATAGGACTTCTCTACCTGAAGGTACTGATGATAAGAGTTTTTAATCTAGGAAAGTTACAAACACATTTTAGAATAATTTCAGATCTTCAAAATCTTAAAAACATATTTTAATATATTTGTTTTGTAATACTTCAGATAGTTTTTATTATTCTTGAAAGTTTCTTGCGACCACAGCTTATGAGCTAAAACACGGAGTGGGGTCAAGCATTCAAACTTTCAATACATGTTTTCTGGATAAAGTGCTGAAATAAGTAAATCCCATTTACATTATGAGTTACAAAATATCCCTTATTATAAGATTGCAGTATTCACTTAACTTGATCACATCAGTTTTTTGAGGTATTTGAAAAACATTCCTGTAATCGCTTCAAAGTAAAAATCTAGTCTACATAAATCCCTTATTTCACATAAATGCTATTGTTTTCTTATTACATAAACTCGTTCATCATTATTCTTAGTAATCCATGTAGCGAATGCATGTAGAGGCTGATTTAGGTTTACAAACACTTGCCACGGCAAACCCAACAATATATTAACAACGTACTAGGCTAATTATTGTGAATATTTTTTGAACAGTTATTTTTCACCTCTTGTTTTTGAAAACAGTATATAACAATAAATAATTGTTTATATAGACTAGATTTATCATCCACCATATCAAAGATTGCTTTTGAAGATGGTTTACTCGAGAGCTATTGCAGAGTGCAGTACTTGTGATAACTAGGCCGCGAGCCTTGGTTCAATCGCAGGTTAAGGAATGTATCTTGCTGCATAGCAGAATTAAAACGAATTGTTCAAACTTTATTATGTAATTTGTACATAAAACTTAGAAAAGTTAGGTTATGTTTGGTTTTGTAAAATATTTTATGTTAAATTCCAATCTGTAGAGAACCTCTCGATTTAATGTTGCAGACGTATGTTGTTTGAGGGGTTTTGTTGTAAAACATCACTCTATGATAAATATACATATATGAATGTTTGTATGCATGTCCTTTATAGAATCGTACTCTATTTGACCAATTATTATGAAAATTTGTATGTATATGTATTTTTCCACAGAGAAGGTTTGTATGCTATGCCCACTGATGTAACTCGCCACCAGGTGGCGCTGCAAAAGATACAAGTTTTCAAAGTGCCTGCTCACTATAAACTGCAATTAAGAGACAGTAATGTATTTAAATAGCCAAATACTAATTGAAGGCTCTAAGTTATGATGCATATTTGTCTTTAAGATAAATTTCTGGTTCAACTTAAAGTTTGAGTCTTAGACCACTTTAAAGTACATGTACGTGTACAATGGCTATAAACATACACATATTTTCTTGATCGTGACAACAAGGCAAACTCTACATCGGCGTTGGAAATGTAATTCACCTCAACCAGAAGTACACATACACGGACAAAGCTTACAAAAAGCGTGTGAAGCCGCGAGCAACAGATAGTATTTTATATAAGAGTATCTGAGTATATATGGACAAAGTTTATGGTGGTTAGGATACTTAACGTTTATAAAACCTTGTATTCACAATCCCGCTAAGTATATCTTTTGGTCTTTCTTTTACTACTAAGTGAAACAAACAGTATCCCCAAATATTATCCAAAGAACGCTTAATTGAAAATATTAATAAGGCTATCTGGCTAATCTGACTTTGTGATTGTTCTGTCTAAAACAATCTTTAATATGTTATTTTTTAAGAATTTATAAAAAGTAAAACAATTAAGTTTATAAATATATTATTGTCTGAGAGTTTGCGAACTTATCGAAGGGTTGTAAAACTGACATTTCTCTGTCTGTTTGTCCGCTCGACATCGCGAGTACGTACTTACCTATTGTAGACTTGGAATTTAGGGGTATGTCACTCCATGGAGTTTTAGTGATTTTATGATTAGGTGTGTATTATGTTTCTTGTGGGATTTTAATCACACTTTTAAAACTATTTTACATTATGTTTCACCATCCACCTCCACCTATATGACGTGTTAAGTTATTAACTTCATTGGATATTAATTATAATCAATTAAACACTAATAATTACTAATCACTAATAATGATCACTAATAATGAAATCAGAGGAATGTTACACTGTCTGTTGAACTTTTCAGAGAAGTCGTAATGTATTAGAACCTAAAATGAAATGTCTTAGCAATAAAAATGTTATTTTTATTTCCGAAAAGTTTTGGAAGTGAGTACCTACATTTTTTAGTTTGCAAGTCAATTATACAACAAGAAGTATTCTCGATTCTTAACGTTTTATTAGGAATTATTGAGATTATTATAAATAAGATAAGTATAAAAGTGTTAAACACGAACATATCTCAATTTGTCAAGGATACGAGTAGATGTTGTTGACGAGTAAATTACGTAAATACGGTTTGAGACTACGCGTGCCGCGATGGACATATTTTCGCAAGCGGGTCACAGGCCACGCCTCTGGTTTTGTTTGAAATCTCATTGTTTCATGTCGTTAGGGAATCCTTCAAAAAGTAACAAGAGCTTTCTCTCCAACATTCTGTTTGTAACACTTAGCTTAGCAATATCGTGGGTTCCTGTAAGAGTTTTTGAGGAAACGAAACATTTTTTTGGACTAGGAAAATTTCATTTTACGTGTATCCCCAAATGTAAACCTATTTAAGCACCAATTTTTAATTTAATAGCGATTACTTCTACAAAACGAATGAGAAAGAACTTTATTAAAAAAAATGCATAAGACTACTTTAGCAATTTCCTTTAGAAATATCAAAAAGAGATTGTTATTTTACATCCCCGTTGACAATTTTATAATATCAACTATAATTATATTTTTAATTTACTTAATGATATATTTATTATACAACTTTTTACAGATAATATATATGTAAAAGCTGTAATATGAATTACTCTATAGATATAAATTTTACATAATAAAGTTTTTAGCGTTTATCAGAAAATATATTAGATTATTTACTTTTAACTTTAAAGTTTCACAAGGTAAATATTAATATTATAGACTTCCTTAAAAAATTTTAATAATTTATTTAAATGCTTTTGAAACTTCAAAAGGTTTTCTGTTTTGAAATCGCCATGCTTCTATAGTCTCTTACAATCGTGCTTTTTTTGTTAAATTTCTCTTTTTTCATTTTCATAATATTAACAGATAAAGAGTTTTTTTAACGTTTTTCGACTTAAATCCTAGAACATATACTGCATTATTGGCCCCTATTGTCTTCTTTAAAGCGTTGTGTAAAACAGTATGTGACAAAAAGCTGTATATTGACTTATTTGGCCTGTCTTTTACATTTTAAGCCAGGCCTTAAGAACACCTCTCTGTCTGCATGCAAGTTTCTGGTTGACAGATGAAATGTGTTTCAAACAATTTCAGATATTTATGCCTTTTTATGAATTTCCAGTAATTTGGCATTTATCCAAGGCACGACTGAAAAAGCATAGCTTTTCTCTGCTTTAGGACAGCTTTTATGTTGTAAGGTTTACGTTGGCTGATAACCAGTTAGCTGATTAACTGAAATATAACCCTATAACCCAATTGTTGAGACCTTTTATTATAGTACATAGTATTCCGCATTATACTTTTCCTGTAGTAATCTGTAAGAATATTTCTCATCGAATCTTTAAATTACAAAGGAAAAAAAAAAAAAAAAAAAAAAAAAAAGTATTAGTTTTACTATCCCTTGCGATACCAAGGAAAAACGTATGTTGCTATCGTGTAATTTTCGTAAAATTGTAAATTCATTAGTTGGAAATAAGCTTTATAATCATCATCAGACAACAGCCGGAACCACTATTCTAATTACTGTCGACATCATTAAAACATGATCTTCATGGTAGTTAAGAATATGTGTGTTGATTTAACATCACGATTTGTCCTTTAACCGAAACATCAAACCGTGTGATCCTTTTTCAGTTGACTTTGAATAATGGTAAAAATATGTTAGTACTCGGATTTAAACAATAAATAATAATTGTTTACAACTAAGTAACTACTCAACCTCTGTAGTTAGAGAAGAATTCACTTTTATTTCATGTACCATCAAATGATACTGAAAGATCACGTAGGTGTAGAATTTAAGACACGTTCCGTCCCTTTTCTAAGTGGTGCTTTGGGCTGAATGTAAACACCCCTTAGACTCAATTTCCAGACTATAAACAATCCCTTATCTGCTGAGTTCTTGAGTTGCATGGTTGATTGGATGTTTAAACTTGAAATTTAATACAGCAGCTACTAAATTTATTTTTATAAAGAGAGTGTACTGACAAATTTGTAGCTAGGTTTTTTATTATTATTATCTTTTAGCCCTGGGTCTAGAGATTAAATTTATATAACATATGTACTAATTTATGAAATGTATTATGAATTATATCCCACTACTTTTGCGTAAAAATTTCAAATGGTATCCCGCCCTTGTTTTTGTCTGTCTGCGCGATAAATCTTGATATTAAATATTGCTTATTCCCCTTGGCCATAAAATAACATTATTTTGGGGTCAAAACTTGAAATGGTATCCCGCTCTTCTGTTTGTCTGTCTGAGTGATAACTCTTGATAGCAAGGTTCTGGAGATCTGAATCTTGGTATAGAGATTTCACTTGGCCATTAAAGAACATTATTTTGGGGTCAAAAGTTGGAATGGTATCCCGCTCTTCTGTTTGTCTGTCTGAGTGATAACTCTTGATAGCAAGGTTCTCGAGATCTGAATCTTGGTATAGAGATTTAACTTGGCCATAAAAGAACATTATTTTGGGGTCAAAACTTGAAATGGTATCCCGCTCTTCTGTTTGTCTGTCTGAGCGATAACTCTTGATAGCAAGGTTCTAGAGATCTGAATCTTGGTATAGAGATTCCCCTTGGCCCGTAAAAGAATATTATTTTGGGGGCAAAGGTTGAAATGGTATCCCGCTCTTCTGTTTTTGTCTGCCTGAGCGATAATTCTTGATAGCCAGGTTCTAGAGATCTGAATCTTGGTATAGAGATTCCCCATAGCCTGTAAAAGAATATTATTTTGGGGTCAAAAGTTGAAACAGTATTCCGCCCCTCTATTTTTGTCTGTCTGAGCGATAACTCTTGATAGCAAGGTTCTAGAGATCTGAATCTTGGTATAGAGATTCCCCTTGGCCCGTAAAAGAACATTATTTTTGGGTCAAAGGTTTAAATAGTATCCCGCTCTTCTGTTTTTGTATGTCTGAGCGATAACCTTGATAGCAAGGTTTTAGAGATCGGAATCTTGGTATAGAGATTCCCCTTGGCTCATAAAAGAACATTATTTTGGGGTCAAAGGTTGAAATAAGTATCCCGCCCTTCTGTTTTTCTGTGTGAGCGATAACATTTGATATCATGGTTCAAGAGAGTTGAATCTTGGTATAGAGATTCGCCGTGGCTCATAAAAGAACATTATATTGGGGTCAAAGGTTGAAATGGTATCCCGCCCTTCTGTTTTTCTGTGTAGCGATAACGTTTTTCAATAGATTTGAATCTTCTTATATAGATTCGCCGTTTCCCATAAATTATTACTATTTTGGGGTCAAAAAGTCAAATGGTGTCTTTCCGATAAATCTTTCGTAATGTTCTGCGGGCCATTCAATACTCAGTAGTACCGGTTTATTTTCTTATTGGAGACATTATTATCCAATGGAACTTTTCCACTTAGCTAAAAAAATAATCGTTTAATAATCGTTGCGTAAATATAATGTTTTAATCTTGTAGGAAAATGAAAAGTAAGCGGTACCGAAAAAACAGAGTTTCGTTACTGATAAAATAAATACGAGCTGTCTCGATCTGTCATTATTCAGCGCTGTAAATATCAGAAAAAAGAAAAAACTCATATTTAATTTTAGTATCGTGCGAATTATCATCTTTGGTTATGTAATATTTTAACATCATTCTAATACTAAAATGTCAAACATTCGGACTGCGTGGTAGCATACTTAGCGATATTCAGTAGATACAATAGTTACACAGTACATAACTGTTATAATATGAGCTTAGTGATTTGCCCGTTCGTCCTATGTAAAGATTGCCTCAAAGAAATTGCCACCGCCACACAGTTTAGCTGGCACATAATCCTCATACAGACACGAGTCTGTACTCCTGTACATTCAAAGTTATGTTCCTGTACAATATGAAATAATAATGTAAAACATTTAAGTTAAATGCGTTGTTGATAAAGAACTCACGAATCTTTATTAAAATTATTTACTTTGTGGCGTTCAGGAAATGTTCCTGAACAATAAACAATACAATTAAAAATTACAATTTTTATAATTTAGGGAATACTTTTTCTTTGCTTGAGCTAGAAAAAACTACTGCACTAGTATGTTTTCATAAATTAAAATTAAATACTTAAAGTCAATCGTTCGCACATTTATTAAAACTTAGGGTTTTAAATAACATTGTCTTTATTTAAAACCGCTTTTCCCCATGTCCACGCTTAGTTTGGTGCTTATTGTAATTATGAGTACTGTATTTTAAGGCAAAATTTGGGGATCAGCTTCATTTGTAAAATTTGCAGATTTGTTCGTGACAGGGAACAAAATTCTCGCGCTCTTAAGGATGTTTTCGTTTTTAACCAGGATACAAAGAAGAATCTCATAGAATTCAAAAAGAAATGTTACGGACGGCTGTACCCCACCCGGCGGAGAGTGCAAGGATCGACGCCAAAGATAGTGTGTAACATGTTTAGTCGTGCAGTCACGATTGTGCCATTTGTCCAAACTTCTTCCCCTGCGGCATTTCATCCCGTGATTCAACAGATACGCTGCTCTGACAGCTAATTTTCAAACCAATGTTGTCTTATTATCTCAAGTCTCAGCATTTAATCTTTAATAACTATGTTAGTGATATTAAATGTTGGTGGATTAATGCCATCTATAAGGTAAATGGCTGAGCGTTGGTAAAGCCTATCACTCAAGGGACTGAACTAATTTTATTTATGTCTGTCTTTCCGCACGATGGTGCACGTCACTCCACGGGATTTGGCTGAGCGTTAGCGAAAATATTTACGTTGGTGTTATGAGTAACCATTATGGCAACGAGAGAATCACAGAATAAATACATGTGTAAACAAATTGCATGCAATCATATGACATGTTAAATATTATCAAATTTAGCCTATGAAATGCTTATAGACTTGAAATGCATGCAACTACAGCGAAGCGTGTTAGACGACACGTTGTGTGGCCTTCTGCTACCTGGTGTATGGTACGACTATTAGCTCATCATTATTTACCCTGAAAGTGTTACGAAGTGCTTAGTCTTGTCCTATTTAAAACTAGCTATGGATATTTCTGGATCACTTATAAAAGGTTAACGAACGTATTGTGAGTATGAAGCTGTACCTCATTGTCCAATTATACACACGAGTATTAGTTCTTGTGTGTGTGTGTGTTTTGTTGCGTTATTTAAATATAATAATAAATTATACCTCCTTCATAAGTTCTCAAAGTGCTTTTCCGGTATATTGATAGAATTACAGTCTACTCTTCATTCGCTATGTCATGACAGCTATTCGTTACAAGACATTAGATGTGTTTTCGAAAACTTAAAACTTAAACAATAATTAAATGTAGACTTTAGTATCACCTCTAGCACTATCATTCTTGAAAAATTCTTTTATATGTGTCTGATACATCAGTCCTCACAACAGCAAATCCATATACAAGAGTTAAACTGCCTAATCAACACATCCCTATTCAGTTCGTATATAAGGAAGCCTACTTCATCATAACTGCAAGAAAATTAAGTATAAAATGCCATGTAAGGTGTTCCCCAGGTGATTAATCTTTGGAATAATGGTACTTTGAGGGACAGAATCATGGTTCGAAAATATACTCGAAAATAAACAGTCATGCTCAACAACTCCAGTGAGTCCACTAAAAATGTAATGATCTTCTTCTGCAGCATTGAGCCCGAGATTATACCTCTGGCACTCTAGGGATGTAGATCACTTTGAGGTTTCAGTTCATCCAACGGCACTTCTTGATATTGAAAGCCAATACGTTTGCCGACATGCCGGAAAAGCCTCCTCTGTATGTCTTTCAGAACAATATTAACCAATATTAATTTTGATTTAGATTTATAATTTTTTCTAGAAGAGAACTTGTGTTGTCGTATTAGGAAAATGATTTTTCATTGGGTAGTGGTTTTAATATCATAATTATAAAGTCGTACTTGGAATAAATAAATGCTTGTGTGAGAATCTAGATGACGATCTAGACTTAACACTAGAGTATCAAACCAGAGTACCTTGGAAAGAAGTTGTCTTGGTATATTAAGACTAGACTACCACTTGGCTACGGAAATCCTGAATCTTGCACACGAACGTCTTTTCTTTACAACTCTCTTGCTTTATGACGAATTCCTTTGCAGGGCAAAGCATCTGATATTGTGTTCCTTAACTGATTGCATTTCAGACAAACAAAACGAAAAGTGCAATCGAATTAAATGTAAGATGAACTGTGTTTAATTTTACTTTGTGATATTACTTCGTTGATAAGAATCGATTTTTGAACATTACTGCATATATATGTATAAATAAACATTATCCTGACATTATTCAATGTATTCCATAAATACTATTAAGTAAGTAACTAAAGTATGATATAAAATACAACTATAAAAACTATAATAAAATAAAAAATGGTCAATGAATTTCTATTAATCTATTTGCAGTACGTTTCTTCAAGTTTTAGAATTTTTATGAGAAGTAGTTTTTGTACTTCAAGGGAACCTTCCGTCGTTCATATTATTATGAACCTGCCATATTAGATGTCCTCTGCAACATGATTCGCTCTGATAAGAGTTTTCATGGTCTGCCTCGAGTCATTATCTCTGCGACGTTACAAATAATTATCGTTAGTATAACAGGCCAACGTTTACGTTTCACAATCGTATTCTCAAGCTAGATTCAGTAGAATTGCCCATGCAGACTCATTTGGTTATTACTTGAGAATCTTAACAACTATATTAACACATTATGTTAAGATTTATTATATCCGATCCCGCCCAGCTTAATTACTGAAATCCAGATCAGTGTTATTTATCAAACACATACGTTTACATGAACTATTCATATTCAGGATATAGCATGCATATACCAGATAGCAGTGGCAGAAAAGGAACATCCAAAGAGTAAACATTTATGTCACTTTCAGCTGAATCTCAACAACTAAAATGGTAACTACATGCAATCAGTCTAACATGCATCAGTGTGCTACTTTTGCAACAAAACTTTTAAATATCTAAAAATAAATTGGTAACTAAGCTGCCATATTCGTCAGATATAAATTAGGTACATGCAGTTGCACAGGTACATCAGGTACATGCATACAGGTACATCATGTGCATGCATACAGGTACATCAGGTGCATGCATACAGGTACATAACAAAAGTACTATAACAATAAATAATAACAAGTGAATTTAACTTATAGCAATACAATACAGCGACAAGAAAGTTACCGATGATTGTAATATGGTAACAGGATCATCGACAAACACCTAACAATACGCTCAATGTAAGAGTATAAAAAAATAAAAAGCGATCTCGTATAAACCTAAACCTGTGAAGAAATACTAATATGAAACGCGACAAGGACGAAAATGAAACACATGCTTTGAATTACGAACGAATTCGCTACTGCATGCACTAAACTTCACCCTCACGCAATCATTGGCCAATGAGTCCATATGTGATACTAGGTGTCATCACCAACTCGAGAGACAAAATCAGATATTATAACGTACTTTCCTCTAGATGCCAGAGCACAGGCATCGCAGAAAAGATCGAGCCCCGAGGACTCGGATTTCCCCGGTTTGATCATCGGGAGAGGATAATTGAGTAGGTAATTTGTAGCATGGTGTCTCCTAAACAATAGGTCACGGGATCTCGTCCTTTAAGGAACTCGCAACTCGATTAGCGAGAGCAGCTCGGGACTTCTGATGTTCCCACTCAATAGTCTGTATAAGTAGGCTAGAGGTCAGCTACTTCACTAAGAGAGAGTCAAATCCCAACTAAGAGATAATACCGGCAACTGGAGCATCCAAAAAAGGAAAGCCAATTCTAACACCAACAAGTCTGCAGAATCTCCGCTGAATTGCTGCCAACCTTACACAATAATTACTGAGGTACGATACCCACACTATACTACAATATTCCAGCATTGCTGTACGAGGAAGTTGTAAATCAGAAGTATGAGAATAATGAGAATAATGGTTTATTCCTTCAAAAAAGTAAAAAAACATTACAAAAATAAAATTTTAGGAATAGCCTAATCACATGTCCTGTAGTGTGATTAGGTTTAACAAAATAAAATAAACTTAATAGTACTTTTTGAGTTCAGTTGCTTTAAATTACATGCTGGCCACTCTCCGAGGTGCCTGAAACTACAAATGAACTAAAAATAAAAATACAAAAAATATAACCAACATAGAAATAATTCGAACTACTTTTCCATATAATGTCAGAATAAAAATCTAATATTAACAGTAAAACAACATAACAATTAGTATCCTCTTTATAGAATTCGAATTAAAAAAACAAAAAACAAATTAAAAACATAACAGCAAACATAGTACATTGAAAACAAATCAACATTATAAACATATAAATAACTTCTGTCATAGAATGATCAATGCGCTATTAAGCACATTCAATATTACACAATGCATTTACATGCATTCAATAACACATAGTACATTATACATATATACAACAACCATTTATATACAATTGGTACATGAAACCAAATTAATTTTTAAATAAAATAAACAGTAACTTTTAACTTTAGCTAATGGCTCTATTAAAAAATCTAACATCATTTATCTCAATTAACCAGTCAAATACACTATTGCTGAAAAGGTTTAATTTATCTATTGGTCTAATATTAATAGGTAATTTATTAAAGAATTTTGGACCTACGTACTGAAAGCAGAGTCTAAATATTTCCTTTTTTACTTTTGGTACTCTAAAAATCCTTTTATTTACGTTTCTTGTTCCATATACAAGGAAGGTTGTACATTCATTGCCACTTCTTCTATAAAATAGTTTCAGTACTTTGTACACATATAAATGTTGAATAGGTAGAGATCTAATTTGTTGGAATAGGGGGAACGAGCTATCTCTGAGTTTTTTTCCTAGCATTATGCGCACTATATGATTTTGTGACACTAAGATTATCTTTTAGACTTCTGTACGCACCTCCCCAACAGATTATTTCGTACTGAAGTCATGACTGGACTAAAGAATAGTAGAGGTTTCGCAATAAAAATTTACCACACAATTGTTTTAAAAAGTATAGTTCTTGTGCTAAAAGGATCTCGCCCAAGACGGAATAAAAGCCCCATTGATCTTTTGGCATTCTTGCAAAAGTTATTGATACGTGGCTCGGGGATAGGTCACGGCTGAAGCATTCCAAGATGGTAAATGTCCACGCAACGTTCCAAACGTCCAGAGTCAATGAAGTAACTGTGAAAGATAGAGTGAGATATTCTGTGAAATATAAGGAGCTTGCACTTGAAGACGTTAAAGGACATCGCACTCTTTTCGGTACACTCCGCTTGACGACTCCTACAATCCTTAGGAACTGCCACCTCGTAAAAAGGCCACCTGTGAAAATGTTAGTATCGTCCGCGGAAAACAAGTATCCTCACCAAAACTGGCCGGATCACGTCGTTAATGTTGAAATTGAAAAGGTATGGGCCCAGTAGAGATACCTAGGAAACACCGGATGATCCTAACAACGACATAGAGATGCTCGAAGCAAAACGAACTGGGAGTTCCCTCACCTCAATGCAGCAGCTACTCAGACAACTGTGCAAGCAGCTTCCGAGTTTCACTAGAAGATGGGTTGTTCTTATCGAAGGCTGTGGCGTAGTCTAAATAGATGATGCTGCCCCCAAAGGCAAAAAAAGTCTACAGCGAGAATAGGTTTGTCGTAGTCGATTTTCCTGACCGGAATCTGTGCTGTACATCCATGAGATCTGGTTGAATGCCGAAGCAAGAAAGTTTACCACAAGACCTTAGACAGAGACGAGAGGATGACAATTAGTCTGTAAGATGTTTCATTGCTAACATCCTTAGACTTGGGGACACGAATCACATATACGGGTTTAAAGAGTTCAGGAACAACTCCAGCTCTAAGAGATATATTGCAGACGTAGGTGATGTGCGGAAATAGATCACTGTACATCATGAGAACAAAAAGAGGGATGCCGTCGGAGCCACAGTCCTTGGAACAGTCCAAACTCGGCGGCTCTTCAAAACTTCATCTTCACTTACTCTGCATCTGCTTACTTTGGCAGAGATCTGGAAAATAATAGGCTGGACAATGGGAATGTGGAGGAAGATATCAGAATAAATAAATTTGTAAATAAACTTAGAACGAACACAAGATATTTCGAGAAAGTTATTATATGAACACTTCAAAATTTGCATGAACCTAAGTATACAATAATGAGTTCAATGATGGTGTCCATCCCTGATTTGGTCACGGGGGTCCAACACTCATTAGATTGGCTGAATTCCACTGCTGTCTGCCTTGAGGCTGTAAATATTTATTTTCTATCTGACTGTGTGTCTACCTGTTTATTTACAGGACATTTTTATAACCAAATGAACTGTAGACTTGAAATTTTGCATGCAACCTCAACGAAGCCTGCTACGTGACACGTGGTGTGGCTTACTCCTACCTCGTTACGTATTAATTCAGATTCTGTTGGATTCTTAGCTAATAAATAATGACAATTATATTATACAACATTAATGAAATTGTATTTGAAATTATTATATAGTTTTATAGTGTCTCTCAATAAAAGCATACACAGTTTGTTTTTTACCAACCACTACGGCAAATGGGGAAATATTGCACGGTAAAATCGATAAATTACTGACTAATGTTCTTTAGTGATATCCAAACTTGTCCGTTAACGTTTTACAAATATGTTTTAATATGTTTCTGTTATTAGAAAATAAATCATAAACTTCATAAAAATAGAAAATATCGGCTTGAAGAAAGGTTTTAATCAGAATACCCGCGACGCAGAGTGGTTAGGCGGGTTTGACTACCGTGCTGTACTCGTATTGTTGTGGAGTTGTTCAAAGCCTTTGTTGTAGTCTTGCAGTATTGTGTTTTAGCTCATCACAACTGATGGCTCTTGATTAAATCCACAAAGTACACTAATTAGCAAACTTTTTGAAATAACAATTTCCTGGCTTTATGAGTTTTTGTTGTCTAAGGCACGTTAATGACGATGTTCTTTGATTCCGCCGGGCTCAGCTAATACCTTTAAAATACAAGGCTTCAGTGTTCGATACTGACGTCAGCCCATAAAGTTTACTCATGGCAAAAAGTAAATCAATACAGTACTATTCGGCGTTGAACATTATTAAAATTTATACCAATTCATCATAATTATTGCATTTGAGTATCATATCTTGGTGAGTAGGTGTGTTGGCAACAGTGGAGGGATCGGCACGTACAAGGTTAGGTTTATTACTCTATCCCTTATAACGAGGTAAATTACAAATTTACTTGATCAAGGCAACAAGGTAGACTCAACTACATTTTCTTGCATGACAAGAAGGCAATCTCAACAGTGGAGACGGAATAAAGCGTTGTTGAAAATAACCTAACAGTGTTCGAAATGAAATATCATTACAAAAAATAATACTTAAAATTTATTAAAGTAGTCAAAGTATGTGCATAGTGATGACATTTTCATTTATGGAAAATAACATCACGTAAATGTTCCCCACCAACATCCACACATGTCTGTGATCTTTTCTGGACATTTGCCAATTTGCCATTTCACGGCGTACCATGGACGTTGGTAATGCATTAAGCTCAGTTCTAATGCAGTTCTTCAAATCGGCAATGGTGTGAAGTTTCGTAAAAAAATTTTGCTATTAAGGTACTCCACAACCAAAGATCACAAGTAGTGAGATCCGGAGATCAGGATCACGTCAAAACGTGAAATGAGATGTTCCGTTAGAGTAATTGAGACATATGTCGTGTGCGCAATAGCTCCATCTTGCTGGTACCATAATGTGTCCATTTCTATTCTCAATTTTTAATGCAGAAGCCCAATTTCTGACATTGTTCAACCACCTTTTAATTTCTCAAAATCCAACTTCTTGACGAGGAGCATGGAATTTATTACGAAATGACCGTTGCGTAGCAATCATAGACTCATTATTTTTAAAGAAAAGTTCAATAACAAAAGTACGATGTTGAACTGTCTACTGCTCCATGATTACTGAAATGGCATCAGCTTTGTTTCTAATTGTTATAATAATCAAGACTCTAAACATACTAACAGCTGAGAAACATCTGTTTAAAAATTGTCAGGTTTTATTGGACCACCTTTATAATTCATTCCCTCCCATACGCAGAAAACCTAAAATAAAAGCCAGTCACAATATTGCATAACCTCTGATCCTCTTAACGATAAACTTCTGAATAATATATGCTTGATAGATGCATTTTTCCGTTCATCATGTTATACTATAAGTGTTTCTCATAAAAAGACTACAGAAACAAGTGCAAGTCAAATCATCCAAAAATGGATTAGGAGACTGGAATATCTTCCAATGGCTGTCACTAGAATGGCGGAGTGTTTAGTATGTTTGTAAAGTATATAACTATCAAGTCCTAATTCGTCAGCAACAAATTGCGTGTAAAGTCGTGGCTAACTGCTAGTTTATTTATACAGATAATGCTAACAACCCTTCATAGTCACGTTAATATACGAATATTTAATTGAAAATTGTGTGGTAAACAATTCGTTGAACATCGTGACTGGCTTGACATCGTAACTCTAATTAAGTTATTTAAAGTCAACACAGGATTTTGTACATTGTATCACATTTGTAAGTTTCCTCATGCCATAAATTGTAATATTTTTAAGTTTTAGATATTTTACAAAGTGTTTTGCTATAAAAGCTTTATTAATTTATATATTTTAATGGTTATAGTGTACAATACGGTGTTAAATGGTTATTGGTGTTTGCTTACTTTTATCTGCACTCACAATTTTCAATAGATCAGGATATGTTCCAGAATGTAAGGATGCTTTATTATAATCCAGGAGGGATAGGTTTACGGTTGCAAGACTAGGGTGACCATTAGGTGGTCGATTGGAGTAGAATATTGATAACTAGGGGGTAGACGTCCTCACCCTGTATTACACGCTTCGGTGGTTGCTCTGTACAGTGCCTTGTCAATACAGACCTAACCTGCGTAATAAAACTCTATCATACATCTGTAAAATATTCCAAAAAACATGTAAAATATCATTTAATTTTAATTAAGTGTTACTCCTCGTGTGTTGAAAATAGATACAAATTAAGGAAATGAGAATTTATTTTGAAGCAGAATATTTTGTAAGCATATGCCAATTTTAATTTGCTACGCTCTCATTTTTTTCATCCTCAACTTTTTATATTGGTGACATTTCAATTACTTTCGTAAGACATAGGCATTTTAAGGTTTCTAGATGTTAGATTAGCACAAAACTACTATCTATTTAAGAGAATTACCTAGTAGGTTGAAAGGATCATCTATTATTAAATGATGTTTCAAAACAATAAAAGATCGTTTGGTTAAAGAGCTGTATCCTATAAAATATTAATATAGCATATCTATTTTGAAAAAAAGGTTTTATATGTCTATGAAATATCATAAAAATGGATAACATTTATATTTTTTTTTTTGGCTCAAAAGTACAATAACTGTCGAAAGATATATATAAACATCAAGGAGGTGACAAAAACAATCAATAAAAACAAAACAGTATACTGTATGTTGTAGGTACATATAAAACACATGTGCCGAACTCTGTTGTCCTAACTTTCTCTCATTTTCAATGTAACATGTTGATGAAATTATCAGATTATTTTATATACATAAAAACGCTGTTGCTACGTTTATAAAATTACGTAAAAGGTTTAAAAGAACCATATACTAATAAATAATATTTCAAAAAAGTTTTCATTGTAGCCAAGTTTGAAAATTAATTCTCAGTGGTTTATGTGTAAGACTCACAACAATGTAAGCTCTGAATCTCAACTATCCGACACCGTATTGCTGGAGTTCGTATCAAAACATATCTCTCAGTGCATGATCACGCACAATTTATAATAATTTAGTAGAGGATTTTTTTTAAGGAGAGACCGATCCCCTTTTAAGCCTTAATCTGTCCGTCCTCATTGGCCACTGGCCTGTGCGACGATCTTATCCAACAGAATAAGAGGGAGAGTCGATACAGTACAAGGTCGATGGTACTGATAAAAAGTGCAACGGTTATAGACAGGACTTGAACCTGCGCTATCTCAGACCAAAAGTCCAACGACCTAGACTGCTCGGCTATCGACACTCCCGGATATATTCAGTCTAACGTGATCTTTTATTTACTATGTTTGTTTTAACTGTTATAAAAAATGTGAACATTTTGGAAAGGGACTTCATAGTCCCTTATGAAAAAGTATACCGACTGCCCATGTTAACACACACTACATCTAAATTCTGAATAGGTTTTAAGATGTGTTGGTTTTTATATAAAGTAACAGATTTTTTGCAATTTTATATTGTGTTCACACCCACAAAATATTTAAACAAAATTAAAGAACAAAATTTACCTATTGACTTCATTCGTTTATACAGAGGATAGCGTGGTAAAGCATAACATTCATAGGCCTGAGATTTTCTAATATTATGAAATGAAAATTCATAGATAAAACATTTAGTAACTGTATGAACTCCATAGTACTATTAGCAAAAGCGAAAACAGGGTGCCCAATGCGGGATGTTCACACACTTTCACGAAACCGAGAATTAATCTGTTATTCCTGACAATTAATGTAGTCTAACACAATAGTTGGGTGTACGACATTGAAATTTCTACAAAATCTATCAAATATACCTAAACTTGTAAATATTAACTAAAAAAACACATAATTCTGGTTTGAAAAACTACGGTGTAGTTAAATTAATTAGTTCTTTTTATTAAATGGATAATATTGTACAATATAATATGTACCTATTCATATTATAAATACAAATAATATTGCAGATTATTATTATTTATGTACAATACATGAAAAAACAACAAATATACTGAATAGTATATAGATGTTATATATGAAATATTACTGGGTATCACAAAAAGTTCTCTCAAATTGTATTCAATATCTCCTTGTAATAATCCACATAGATTAACCTGGAATATATCTAACTTACTAATGCGTACATTTCTTTCTTAATTCTTTTTCATCAGCTTAACAATTGCACATGATTTGATTAAAATAGAGTAAAGTATGCGACTAAAATGTTGAACTCATTGTATTCATTAATAAGTTTGTCCAAAGTTGATGAATAATGTTGTAAATATTGCAAAATTTATACAGCGAGTTTCATTAAGGACTGTTTATTAATACAGTAACACGTTGTAGGAAGATTAAAACGTGCTCTATTGGTAAGTTAGTAAAGACTTGTAAATAATTGCTAGATTTCTAAAGCGAGTTTAGTTAGAGACTGTTTATAAATACAGTAACACGTTGTAGGAAGATTAAAACGTGCTCTATTGATAATTTAGTAAAAACTTGTAAACTGTAAATAATTGCTAGATTTCTAAAGCGAGTTTAGTTAGTGATTGTTTATTAAACACAGTAACACGATGTAGGAGGATGTAAACGTGCTGTATTGATAATTCAGTAAACTTGTAAATAATTGCTAGATTTCTAAAGCGAGTTTAGTTAGGGATTGTTTATTAAACACAGTAACACGATGTAGGAGGATGTAAACGTGTTGTCTTGGTAATTTAGTAAAGACGAAGTTTCCACCTAAAGCAGTGTGGGTGGGAGAGCGTGGGTGTTGCTAAGCAACATAACAGCCGCCCGAA
The DNA here is from genome assembly GCF_021130785.1 of Homalodisca vitripennis. Lineage (NCBI taxonomy): Eukaryota > Metazoa > Arthropoda > Insecta > Hemiptera > Cicadellidae > Homalodisca > Homalodisca vitripennis. The sequence goes on along the minus strand of NC_060209.1, from coordinate 131,377,035 downwards.
TGTCTGTCTGTCCGTCTGCGTTGCTATCACAACTGATAACAGGCAATGATTGAGCCACTCACTCGCCCAAATATTGATTAGTTGTCGGAAGCTTATTTTGTCAGTCTATTCTTGCAGTGAGGCGAAGTAATGGTTGTTTACATTATAGGATTAGGCTACCAACCTGTAATTTACGACACGAAATACACGGCAGTTCTGTAGTTACGAGTCCATCATTACTTGTAAATGTTCATTTATTTTTTATGTCAACAGAAATAATATCAATGGGGCGTTAGTTTAAAAAATCATGTTTATGAAACTGTTTATGTGCCATTTAGTAGGTGTGAAATTCTGTCTAGCTTTTACCATAAATGTTGAAATAAACCGCGAAAATTGGAAATTATATTGAATATCTGGATTAGATATTTTACTAGATCTATTGATAGCCTTGTATGTACTTTGTATTGAAAAATAATTATATTTTTTACGTCTCAGAATATGTACGATTGAGGTTCTAATCTAAAAGGAAAACGTCCACAACTGGCTTACCGTGCTGATAAAACTTTTAATAGCATTAATAGAATCACACCAACAACAAGTCAAGAACCAAAATTACTGGATCACCATCTCCAGTTAGTATCGGAAGGTTACTCCCCATTTTTACAATCATTGGGACTTAACACGTGGGAACTCGTTAAGAATTATTAAACATGTACATTTGTACATAGGTCGTTGGATAATGTTCTCTATAATAAATTATAATTTTTCAGAATAGTTTGAAAGTTGCGAAGATTCCATTTTCTTTGGTCATAAATGATTAAATTATCGTAATATATCAGTCTACAATTTTTTACCTTTTGAAGAGATGGGTAAATAGGCCTCTTGTCATATGAGTATTAAGTATTTTACGAGCTAGATCCCTAGAAAATGTAGACCTAAATTTAGAGAGAAAGTTTTATGAGAATAACATGAATGGATTAAACAACAAAGCATCTTCTACCACTATGTACCAGTCTCGTTATTCACTTAGTAACGCACGTGAAGGTATGAAATAATATCAGCCACGGGTATCTGGTAACACACAAAAGGTACATGATAACGGTTCTAGTATACCTCTATCTTCTACCACTGTGTACCGGTCTCGGTATCCACTTAACGCTTTGGGGCGGAGGTTCGGGCCTTTCTGCTGCGGACTCGGCGGGAGTGACGGTTGGTGGTTCTTGTGGTCACACTTGTGGTAACTGTATGTGAGTTGCGTGGATGGGGAATGAAAGCTGATTAGGATAGGATAGTTTTATTAGTTGCCTGTAAAGAGATTTATGTTAGAGTTTAATCTAAATGGTTAATTTTAATTATAATTTATATATATACATTATTATGTTACATCCAATATGTAATTAATTATTAAAGTGATTTAGTTTAAGTGTCAATTACAATGTTGTAATAGGTATGATAATATTTTACTTTGTTTGTTTTTTTTGGAGGTTAAGTGGTAGAGAGGACTTTTAAGTCCTAACTTCGCCTCTGTAAATAAAGGCATTTTTCATTTCATTTCACTTAGTAACGCACGTGAAGGTATGAAATAATATCAGCCACGGATATCTGGTAACACACAAAAGGTACATGATAACGATTCACGTAAATCCCTATCTTCTACCACTATGTACCAGTCTCGTTATTCACTTAGTAACGCACGTGAAGGTATGAAATAATATCAGCCACGGGTATCTGGTAACACACAAAAGGTACATGATAACGATTCACGTAAGTCCCTATCTTCTACCACTATGTACCAGTCTCGTTATTCACTTAGTAACGCACGTGAAGGTATGAAATAATATCAGCCACGGGTATCTGGTAACACACAAAAGGTACATGATAACGATTCACGTATTTCCCTATCTCAGCCACGGATATCAGGTACTGTCAGTTATTCACTAGTAACGCACGTGAAGGTTATGAAATAATATCAGCCACGGGTACTGGTAACACAAGGTACATGATAACGATTCACGTAAGTCCCTATCTTCTACCACTGTGTACCGGTCTCGGTATCCACTTATGTAACGGCACGTGAAGAGGTAAGAAAATAAATATCAGCCCTCGGGTATCTGGTAACACACAAAAGGAACATGATAACGATTCACGTATACCTCTATCTTCTACCCAACTGTGTACCGGTCTCGTTAGTAAACGCACGTGAAAGGTGAAATATTATCAGCCTTCGGATATCTGGTAACACACAAAAGGTACATGATAACGATTCACGTAAGTCCCTATCTCCACTATTTTACCAGGTATCCACTTAGTAAACGCACCTGAAGGTATGAAATAAATTATCAGCCCTCGGGTATCTGGACACACAAAAGGTTACATGATAACGATTCACGTAAGTCCCTAGTCTTCTACCACTGTGTTACCGGTCCTCTATTCACTTAGTTACGCACGTGAGGGTATGAAATCAATATCAGCCTCGGATATCTGGTAACACACAAAAAGGTACAAGATAACGATTTCACGTAAGTCCCTATCTTCTACCACTATGTACCAGTGGATACTTTTATTAGTTACGCACTGGTGAAGGGTATGAAATAATATCACCTCGGGGATATCTGGTAACACACAAAAGGGGGTACATGATAACGATTCAACGTAATTCCCTAATCTTCTACCACTCGTGTACCTGATCTCGGTATTCTCTTAGTAACGCACGTGAAGGTATAAATAATATCAGCCTCGGAAATCTGGTAACACACAAAAGGTACATGATAACGATTCACGTAAGTCCCTATCTTCTACCACTGTGTACCGGTCTCGGGTATCCACTTTAGTAACGCAACGGAAGGTATGAAAAAATAATATCAGCCTCGGATATCTGGTAACACACAAAAGGTACATGATAACGATTCACGTAAGTCCCTATCTTCTACCACTATGTGTACCAGGTCCTCGGTATCCACTTATAGTTTACGCACGTGAAGGTAATGAAATAATATCAGCCTCGGATATCTGGTAACACACAAAAGGTACATGATAACGATTCACGTAAGTCCCCCTATCTTCTACCACTGTGTACCGGTCTCGGTATCCACTTAGTAACTGCACGTGAAGGTATGAAATAATATCAGCTCTCGGTTATCTGGTAACACACAAAAGGTACATGATTATAACGATTCACGTAAGTCCCCTATCTTCTAACCACTATGTGTACCAGTCTCGGTATCCACTTAGTTAACGCACGTGAAGGTATGAAATAAATATCAGCCTCGGTATATATCTGGTAACACACAAAAGGTAACATGATAACGATTCACGTAAGTCCCTATCTTCTACCACTATTTATACCAGTCTCGGTTATCCACTTAGGTAACGCACGTGAAGGTTATGAAATAATATCAGCCTCGGATATCTGGTAACACACAAAAGGTACATGATAACGATTCACGTAAGTCCCCTATCTTCTACCACTATTTATTACCGCGGTCTCGGTATCCACTTAGTAACGCACGTGAAGGTATGAAATAATATCAGCCTCGGATATCTGGTAACACACAAAAGGTACATGATAAAACGATTCACGTAAGTCCCTATCTTCTACCACTATTTACCAAGTCCTCGGTAACCACTTAGGTAACGCACGTGAAGGTAATGAAATAATATCAGCCTCGGTATCTGGTAACACACAAAAGTACATGATAACGATTTTCACGTAAGTCCCTATCTTCTACCACTATGTACCGGTCTCGGTATTCACTTAGTAACGCACGTGAAGGTATGAAATAATATCAGCCTCGGATATCTGGTAACACACAAAAGGTACATGATAACGATTCACGTAAGTCCCCAATCTTCTACCACTGTGTAACCGGTCTCGGTATCCACTTAGTAACGCACGTGAAGGTATGAAATAATATCAGCCTCGATATCTGGTAACACACAAAAGTACATGATAACGATTCACGTATGTCCCTATCTTTCTACCACTGTGTAACCGGTCCTCGGTATCCACTTAGTAACGCACGTGAAGGTATGAAATAATATCAGCCTCGGATATCTGGTAACACACAAAAGGTACATGATAACGATTCCTCGTATGTCCCTCTATCTTCTACCACTGTGTACCGGTCTCGGTATCCACTTAGAGTACGCACGTGAAGGTATGAAATAATATCAGCCTCGGATATCTGGTAACCCACACAAAAGGTACATGATAACGGTTCACGTAAGTCCCTATCTTCTACCACTATGTACCGGTCTCGGTATCCACTTAGTTACGCACGTAAAGGTATGAAATAATATCAGCCTCGGATATCCGGTAACACACAAAAGGTACATGATAACGATTCACGTAAGTCCCTATCTTCTCCCACTGTGTACCGGTCTCGGTATCCACTTAGTAACGCACGTGAAGGTATGAAATAATATAAGCCACGGGTATCTGGTAACACACAAAAGGTACATGATAACGGTTCACGTAAGTCCCTATCTTCTACCACTGTGTACCGGTCTCGGTATCCACTTAGTAACGCACGTGAAGGTATGAAATAATATAAGCCACGGGTATCTGGTAACACACAAAAGGTACATGATAACGGTTCACGTAAGTCCCTATCTTCTACCACTGTGTACCGGTCTCGGTATCCACTTAGTAACTCACGTGAAGGTATGAAATAATATCAGCCACGGGTATCTGGTAACACACAAAAGGAACATGATAACGATTCACGTAAGTCCCTATCTTCTCCCACTGTGTACCGGTCTCGGTATCCACTTAGTAACGCACGTGAAGGTATGAAATAATATCAGCCACGGGTATCTGGTAACACACAAAAGGTACATGATAACGATTCGCGTATGTCCCTATCTTCTACCACTGTGTACCGGTCTCGGTATCCACTTAGTAACGCACGTGAAGGTATGAAATAATATAAGCCACGGGTATCTGGTAACACACAAAAGGTACATGATAACGATTCGCGTATGTCCCTATCTTCTACCACTGTGTACCGGTCTCGGTATCCACTTAGTAACGCACGTGAAGGTATGAAATAATATAAGCCACGGGTATCTGGTAACACACAAAAGGTACATGATAACGATTCGCGTATGTCCCTATCTTCTACCACTGTGTACCGGTCTCGGTATCCACTTAGTAACGCACGTGAAGGTATGAAATAATATCAGCCACGGGTATCTGGTAACACACAAAAGGAACATGATAACGATACGCGGTTGCCCCAATCTTCTACCACTATTTACCTGTCTCGGTATCCACTTAGTAACATACTCGTACATAAAGGTATGAAATAATATCAGCTGTGGGTATCTGGTAACACACAAAAGGTACATGATAACGATTCACGTATGCCCCTATCTTCTACCACTATGTACCAGTCTCTTTATTCACTTAGTAACGCACGTGAAGGTATGAAATAATATCAGCTGTGGGTATCTGGTATCACACAAAAGGTGCATGATAACGATTCCCCTATGCTTTTGTCTATTGTACTGTTTGAATACCATGAACATACTATCGTATGGATTGTACTTTTGCCAATATTATATGATAACGGTATTCATACGTATGCATTATATATTAACTCTGTTACCAATAGTTAAAGTCAGATGCAAATGGTTATTTTATTTTACTTCTATAATATTCCTATTGATAAGGATATAATACAATTAAAGCGGGTTGTGACGGAATAATTCATGGATAGACACAAACTTCAAACTTTTCTGATAATATTTTTACGTATTATGGTGCGACAAGCGAGCATGCCCATCGATGAACCAATCGCAAATCTGTATTTCAAGAAATATTGTCCTGGCATTAATGATTGGTTGCCGTAACTAATAAAAGTGTATCGCACCTAAATCAAGTGCTTAGTTTAGAAATAAAAAGCATAAAATGTACGCGTTAAAAGTAATTCTAGAGAAGAGACTTTTTTGGGGTAGGGGCTTTCATTGATTACGCCTCTACCTGCTCTTAAACCATATGTGTTTTTCCAACACATGAAACCAAACTGATAATATGTAAAACCAGTTTAATTAATAATTATTTTGAATAGCATCTTCTATTGGTTGTATAAAAGTAAGTGTTCCGGATTTAAAAATGTATTATAATAGAAAATAAAATTGTTGAGAATTAGTAACATGCTAAAAGTTATTAAATAGTGTATATATATATATATATATATATATATATATATATATATATATATATATATATATATATATATATCCGTAGCAGGTAGCACATTCACCCGGCAAGTGAGAGATCCGGGTTCGAGTCCCGGCGGAGCAAGTACTTTTTTGTGATTCAATGTTTATTGAAATTATATAATATATATATATTTTATATATATATATATATATATATATGTGCGAGATATTATACTATTAAGATATGTCTTCCTATAACATTTTGGTTTCATCGCACTATAAAGCAAGAAAAAGCTCAATTTCAGGGCGATTGAATTCCTATAATATTTGTCGATTCAATTAACGTACGTTTTGGACAATCTACTAGGGACTCAGAAAACTATGGTTCTGATTGGCATACATTCCAGGCATAAAAATTTGTTTAATTGTTTAGATATGGCACCATTACTTTGCTCGTTAGATATAATTATACGGGAAAAAGCTATCATAGACTTAGGCCAACGACTACTTACTTAATTTCTTAATTTCCAGCCCAGCCTCCTACTTCATACCCCTTCCTGTTCCACTAAAACAATTCCACTAATTGTGTCGCTAGATTTTAACATATCAGTGGTGTACTATTTCTTTATAGTTTATACAAACAAATAAATTATTCCTGAAGAGCCTGCAAATTTTTTAAGACGCAAATCCCGTTGCTTATTCGAAATTGCTTTGATCTTGATAAGGTTACCGAACTATTGGTATGATGTAATAATCCTGAGCATTAGATGAATTAATGCGACATGACACAGTATAATTAACTAAATCCATATTTTCATTTTTACATTTTTAATTATTTAGATATTTCCAAGAATATACATTTTTAAATAATTAATTATTAATCAAACTGTTTGTAAATTGAAAAGAGATTTTTTTGCAGAATTCTGGTTTCATAATTTAAATTTATATATGTTAATAAATGATTACTATTATTGTCACACAAAACTTTATTTATGTGGTGCTATAATGTTACCAAACTATATTGATCTATTGAGTTATAATATTATAGAACTATTGATGTTATGTTATAATGTTGCAATACTCTGCTGATCTTGCGGAATAATATTATCAATTATTCAATGTTCTAATGTTCATGTGGCAGTTTCATACAAAGCAATAAAGCTTTTAAAATTTAAACAATATTTGAGAAGTGAGACTGTAGTCTATTCAGAAACATTACTTTCCCCGTCTCTACTCCAAAAAAAATAAAATATAACGGATTGTACTCACAAGGACAAAGAGATAAAAACTCAAAATACTAGTGTAGTTACAAAAAGAAGATCCATGACTAATTAAATGTATTTATTTTAACAAACCAAATAAATAAAACTTACTTAGACTCCAGATTTTAAGGAGATAAAATTATGTTTACACTACAAAATTATTCAGTATAAACGATGCCTGATGTGAGTGAAAAGAATTTAAATAACTGAATACGGAATATCTGAACGACTACCCAGATTTACATTAAACATTCTTCAAAAGGATGAACGCATTATGCGCGTGGCATCTCAATCACATATCTCGGCCCTGAAGGCGTTACGGATGTGCATCTTAGAAATGTACGTATTTGTGAAATGTTCCATGATTAAAAGATTCTTTGTTGGGCCTATTGTATTCATATGCGTTTATTAAGTAACTTTTCCCCATTATAAAAATAACTGAACATGAATATTGTGTAATCGGTTTTAGTTGAATAACGTTATTCAACCAGCACTTTAAGATGGCAGGAAAATAACATTTGTAAATATTATTTTATTTTATTTAATGATATCACGAGAAGTGGTAGGAGTTAGAAGCAACATTTTGGGATTTTCAAATCAACCGGGTCCAAAAAGGGTTGAAGAAAAGGATATGGATTTCTTATAGAATGTACATAAAAGATGACTAGTCGGATTACGTATTTTATATGTACTCGTATAAACAAATCCCTAAAAGGCTTAATTAACATAACCATTAAATGAAATTTCCTTAAATATGTTTAATTAAAAATATATAATATCTTTGAGCTACAAATCAATAAAAAAATTTCACTGATTGAGTATATAACTGTTGTGCATACTGTAAAAAGAACGCATTTTTATTTCAAGGACTATTTAATTTGAACCTGATTACAAAATGGCATGAATTCGCTACTTGAAATGTCTCCAATTTTTCATAAAGTGGTCAGTAACAATTCGTTCTACTGTGTCTACCTTCAAAGAAGTTGTCTTAAAGGGCTTATGGATTTCAAAATTCTCGAGTCGTTTAGTGTTGAGCTGTTACCCCACAATAACGAACTACAGTTTGTTGGAACTGGGAGAGCAAAGGACAAAAAACGTCAACTTAGTAAACACTTCACCAGACGTAGCTGATACAAGTAAAGTAAACTCCGTGATCGTTTTACACCGAAGGTATGGAAAAAAGAGTTATTATGTTGAGGGATCGCACTGAACAAGAAACTTAGTTTTGTCGCCTTTGTACTTTATAGGCAAAACTAGACGAAAGCTACCGCTACATACCAGCTTTTATGTATATAATTTGCTGGTGTTCCTTATTAATATTTGTGTAATTATGGGTTCACGATGTCCAATAAATGTGGAAGGGAAGAAATTTCTGGTGCAACAAGATATGCTGGTTGCGGAGATTGCTTTCAACTAACGTTATTGATTTTTGGTACGCTTCCACAATCATTTCGCTTTGTACACGTAGATAAGGGAGTTATATTCATGACTACCACGTGAATATTCAATAAATTTTTGTCATTTTAGTAATCAATTAAACAAAGTCACAGACTGCTATATTTGGAAAAGCATTACACAAAATTTGAGAATCTACATGATGATGACAGTATTACGACAGGACGTAACCCCTCAAATAACTGAATATAAATAGGTAACAAATGTGTACGAAAATCTATTAAAATATGTGTATCCGCTTAACCGATTTTAAACCACGTTTGCAAGTTTTGAAATTTGTATCTGTCTTCTTAAGTCGTAAACGTAAATATTTGCATATATTACGTGATCAACTTTATATAATTTAAGTTAGTTTTCTTTCCTTTATTGAGGAGACTCTTTTCCTCATTTTGTGAAAAATTAATTCTTTAAAAATGTGTGCGTTTTTATCGTGTTAAAATTGGTTTTATCCTTATGTGGTTATTATTGATTGTAAGATTTATTTTTCTTTTTATTCAAAACTTTAATACGGGATCTAAAAACAAGTTTTTAAAAGTTTAAAATAATTTTAACTTAAACTTTCTATTATTTCCTTCCTTTGTTTAGAAGCATATTACACGTGTGTTAGTATGCAAAATAAGATTAAAAATAGTGTGCGGTAGAACAGTAAAAGTTGCAACATTTTTATAGTAGCAATAATTTTTTTTATTTCTACAGTGTAAAATGTGCACTGGACAATTACATGATTTAGATTAATTAAAGCCTAAATGAATTCATCCCTAAACGGCTTAGGGATAAAATCGTTGTTACTTTAAAATAAATTAGAATTATTGGAGTTAGGCTGATAACTTTTATAATGAAATAATAATGTGTTTATAAGAACTATTTCATAGCACATATATCTTTCAATGTTTCAATCATAAAAACCATTTGCCTCAAATGAAATTTCCTTCATGTCCTAAAGTTTAATTGAAAATGCAAATAACTGTCTTTCAAAAGTTATATAAGCCGTAATAATGAATGACTGTATAATGTAGCAAATATTGCGTACATAGCGTCACGTCGTGTCGTGGATACCACTTAAATTAGCGGATGGCATAATAAAAGGGTGGCCAGAGCATGAAGGGGATTTAGATAGATAGCAGCATCATATATGGGTCACTAGGTCAGGCTCGACGTCTGGGGCTACGGACCACTTATGTAAACAACGCCCTCTCTATCTGCATTTCCATATTTTACTTTTCAAACTAAAAAGTTTCAAGTGTAACAATTTCAAACACTAGTGTTGCAGCGGTCTCGTTTGTAATTGGAAACCATCGTTATGTTATAATTATATGTTTAGGTTGTCATCCATTGTACTGTATTTTATGATTAAATCGTATGTCCTTCCTAGATCTAGTCTTAAGCTAAAATTAACGTAGGCACGTACAATGATAGTTTAGTTTGATTATTATCTTCTGATAGTGACACAACCCACTTAATACACGAATCTGTCAAATAGTTTCTCGTCGTTATACCAAATTTTGTTAATTACCTTTTCCGTAATTTGTTCTAATAAAGATTATTTACATTAATTAATCATTACGTTTTGTAAAACACTTTTAGTTTTGTATACTTGACTATAATTTATTTAAAATTTAAAAATATTATAAAGTATTAGTTCAATAGTTTTTTATTTTATTTCTCCTTGGACGAGCCAGTGTGTTTGAGATAAGAGTTTGAGTGGCCTAAAAATAACCCCAACAGGACTTACAATACTCATTGCGGATATGTGTGGCTATCGTGTACAGCGGTAGTGTCTCTCCTGGGACTGTCCAAGGTGGCGAGTCCTGCTGACTGATCGCGTGTATCCATGGCGCTCACTGCACTTACACTGCACACTCACTGCACTCAGCACTGCACTCAGCTATAGTCACACACACTCCGACATTTTCACCATCGACACGGCTGACGCCGCCTTCAGGGAAAGTGAGGCTATCCGCGCTACTGCCCTGCGCGCCGGCACTACCTCCAGTTCCCGCCAGGGCGCACCACTGCACTCGTGCTTCTAACCGCAGCCGTGAGGCAGCACCATCTGTCACGGTAATTCAATAACTTATCTCGTCAATGGCCAAATAAAAAGAAGAGATAAACTTTTATTCGACTAATCAAATGAAAACATTTAACCCTATTTCTTATTAATGAACGGAGAATCCCAATGGAAACTCATCCTTTGTCTTAGAAAAACTCAGTTCAGACGGATAATAATTAATTAAGATCAGGAGCGGATTCTTAAGGAAATCTCTTAACACAATCTAAACACCAAACATGATTTTACACTGAGGGAATTTTAAAACGCACAAGTTTTCTGAAAATTTTAAACATCATAAGTCACACTTTTATCGCTCATAATGGTAAAACTGTTTTTAATATCTGTTATTGCCTCCCCTGGCTGCAATGACTGCCTGCAATCTGCATAGAATACTGTTGATCATGGCTGTGATCACCTGCTGATCGATGTTTTCCTACTCCTCCTGTAGGACAAGCTGTGCTAGAGTCTGCAACTCACCGCGACGTCATCTGATGGCTCTTCTATTTGATCCCACATGTGCTCTATAGGATTCAGATCACTGTGCTGTTTGATGGTCGGTGTATAAAACATTAATTTCTATCTCGTGTAGGTTGTTTTGCACAAACCTGGCAGTGAGTTGTCGGCAGTTACCATGCATGAAAATAAACCTAGGACGAATAAACCCAGCAAAAACTAGCACAGGCTCCGAAAAACCTCCTCCACATATACCCTTTATGATGCCTCTGTTAAACACCACAAGGTATGTGCGTGCGTCCCTTGAAATACTTACCCAAACCATGAGAGAGCCACCATGGAAACTCTCCCTAGGGGAAATGTTGCACTGAGTACATCGTTCTCTAGAGCACGTCCACACTCTCTCACGTCCATCTGGAGACCGTAAGCTAAATTGTAACTTATCTGACTAAGTAACTCTGTTCCATTGACGTTGTTTCCAGTTAACGTGATTTTGAAAAAATTGGAAACGAGCTCTTCGATGGCGTGCCTGAAGTCTGTATCCTGTAGCCGGGCGATAGGGATTCAGTCCAGCTCCTTGAAGTCTTCTCCTAAGTGTTCTGGTACTTACATCAACTCCACAAATCCTTCTTAGCCCGTTACAAACTTCAAAGGATGTTCGAAACCAATTCATCAGACTCAAAGAAACAACATACTTGTCATTCTTTGCGGTTGTAACTCTATTTCGCCCCGAACCTGTTCTTCTTTCATAGCTTCCTATCAGTCTGAACCGAATCACTGCTGAAGAGGCAAATGTCACAAGATAGCATCAAGTATCTGCTTATCCTGAGACACTTGCAACTTCACGTACTGTTAGTTAATTTCAATCAAAACAATTGTAGTTAGTGTTTAGTTTTATTAAGTGCATGTTTTAGAGTTAGTGTGCATGGAATAGACACACATCATGACTGTTGTGCTTCCTGACTTATGAATGTTACAACGTTCTGGTACGTTTTGTTTACTTTAACCTAGGTTATAGTCATGCTTTAGTTTAGTTATTTACCTGACGAAGAGGTCAGATTGCAGATATCGAAACGTACTGTTACTGATTGAATTTTATCGCTGAACGATGGCAAGTGTCTGGAAAAGTCCCATTTCTTTCACAATCGTCCCATCGTCTAAAAAAACTTCAAACAAAGGAAAGCAATTGCTCTAGCGTAGTGCACCGCCGAGAGAGAGAGGTTTTTGGTTCAGATTAGTAACTGAACTGACCAGTACAGACATTAGAATTGGAAATAAAGGTTTACAATAGCCTGCTTAAGAGTTCAAGGGTTCCTTAATAATAATGATGATAACAAGTATAGCAACTTTATTATCCGTCTACTGATAACATTAGTTATATCATATAAGATCATTCAACTCAAATGGTTTGCATGATGTAGGCGCATATACCATCAGAATTAAAAAAAATATGATAAAAATAAGTGTGTCACATTTTATTTCCACAGTGTATATTCAAAAACATAAAGTCTATTAAATATTTATTTCTTTGTATTTCTTTGAAATAATTTTTAAAGACCTAGTTGAAACTGTATTTTTTGTAAATAAAAATATAATTTAAAGTTCATTTATTTATTATAATAAAAATAAACGTTTTCTAGACCGTAAAACACCAAACACTAAGTTTTTAAAGACCTTTAGTTTATATATTGTATCCGAAAAGTTAATCAACGGGAAATAGAATAAAATTTCATGAAAGATCTTCTAATTTTACTGTTATTGTCAAAATGATGACTTATGAGGATATCAGCTAACTAAGAATTCATTCTGTTTTTTCGAAGACTTCAGAGTTCAAGAAGACCCCGTCCTTTATTGGAAAAGCGCAACTTTCCCCAATCCTTTTCCTTGTTTGATAAGTGTTTTTGGCATTTTGGATTTCACCATTGACCACTTTAATTTGGCCCCAACGAACAACACTGAACACATTCACAACCTCATTTTTAGTCGTGGAACTGTAGGAGGCCTGCACTTACCCGCGGCATCTGCATTACATTGTACCTAACATTCCATTGAATAGTTTCAACTATTTCAGCAACGCCGGAACTATTTTAGATTGATCTGAAGAAACCCAAATTTCTTAGCTTTCTTAGTGAAAGCCTTAAGGATATAATGCGATGGAGTGAAAAATAAACGCAATTTACTTCGAAGATTTTATTTAATTAAACATTACAATAGTGCCGGGTGTATTTCTTTGTGATTCCACTTGCAGTTACCCGCGGCTTCGCGCGCAATTTCGAAGGCTTTTCACGTGTATGAACACTGCTGTCATTGTATTTCCGACGCCAATGTCCCGTTTGACTTGTTGCCACGACAAATAAACTTTGTTGAAATGTTCATATTTATGGTCATTGTAATTTACTCCGGTCTTAGTATTCTTTGTGCCATAGTAGATTTTGTTTTTATTCACCGATCAAGGAAATATATATACATAGATAGGTCTGAGAAGCCTACTTCTGTCAAAGACAACTAAGAGTTTTATAACAGTCTTAAAATTTATAGTAAAAGTTCGATGATAACTTTGTCTTTGATATCTGTATTACAGTACTTACCAAGTACAGCGTAACTTAATAAACGCTAAAATATACAGTTAAAGTATATTTTTACTAAAACGTTTAATTTTCTTATCTGGATATTTCCTTACTCTGTGCTCAACAGCGCTAGTAGAAAACTTAAATAAGAAATTACTATAAAGCTTATTTTATGCTTTCAAATTTACAAATGTAATCATATTGAAAGTAGTCGTTAAATTAACTAAACATTTGGTTGTACTCCTATAAAACAATGTATATAGAACAGTTCCTTACATTTAACAAGCTCTTTCACCTAGGATTTAGCAATTTTAGAGACCAAAATAGGATACTTCGCAAATTTTGGGACCAGTGCAGCGTAGCCATGAAAAATTTTCGAAATAAGAATAGGCCTATATTCATATCAGAGACCCTAAGGATGTCCATGTAAAATTTCAGAACAATCGGTTGAATTATTTAAGCGTGATAAGAAAACAAAAAATCAAGTCCCTTTTGCATTTATAACATTACTAGCACATACTCACTGTTTCGCCCGCAATTTCTGTGCGGGCACATTCCGTATATTTTATAGAATAGCTCCCACGATTTCAACCTATTTTTATGTGGTTGGTAGGTGAGTGCCGACTTATTGTGACCTGTATTCTGTAGTTTGGTTTTAATAATTAGTTTTTAGTTTTATGAAGTTCATGTTTTAGGTGCTCCTGATCACACCTATGGAGTGATCTCAGAAAGACACTTATACTGGTGATAAACCTTTTTCTAGCATTCCTCCGCACTCCTCATCAAAAGTAACTCTTCGAGAGTCCACACACACGTAAGATTTTCTTGCAGGCGAACCTCTCCAGATGTGTACTGTATCGGTGGTCATCCAAAGTACGTACCAATAAAACTCTTTTAAAAATCGTGTTAAAATAATTTGAAATTATAGATTGAAAGACAGGTCATTGTATATCACAGATCAGAGAAGCCTACTAAGATGGGTTTTATAAGTCTTTAAATTTATAGTAGAAGTTAGATAGTAACTTAATATCTGATAAAAATAACAGATATGTACTCTATGGCAACAGATGTTAAGAGTACATTAACAAGGACACTGTATACGTGTTTATTTTTTACGAACTAAAAATTATTTTCAATATTTTAGAATATTTTACGCTGGAATTGTACAGCCTAGAAAACTGTCATCTAGCATAGTTATTGCCTTCTTCACAGGAAGTCTTCGGAGTCAAATTCTGACCATGTTATGGCTTAGACAAATATTTTAAGGTAGATGAATACCTACCTAATCTCTGACATCTAAAAACTGCGTAAAACAGACCGTTAATCCTTAGATAGTCTACACACTATAAATGTAAGAAAATTGGGAATAGTAGTTAAATTAATTTAAAACCTGGTTATGCTGTCATAAAACATTAGTTTATTACATTTGACAGGCCCTTTCAATTAATATTTCACAACTTTAGAGATCAAGATAGGATTTTTCGCAACTTTAGAAACAGGTGAGGTGTTGCTTTGAAGGATTTTTGAAATAAAAAAAGGCATATATCTATCCCAGGGACCGTAAGAATGTTTATGTAAGATTTCAGTACAATCGTTTAAATAGTTTACGCGTGAAAGCAAAATTAAGAAACAAAGGCACTTTCGCAATTATTATGTTATTAGGATGTAAATAATGGACATTTTTATACAAGCTCTAACATTGAACACATAAGGAATAAAAAAAAGTTTCGTAACAAAATCGAAAATATTGAAAATGTGAAAACTTTACTTAGGAATAATATAATATGTAGTATATTTTAATAAAATAAAAACTGTATTTATGGTAATGTTTTCATAAATTCGCTACAGTGAGCTAATTTGTACATTCGCAACTATATTATATTTTATTTGTAAAAGTGGTTATAAAATGCAAATAAATTTTGTATTGTACACTCAGAAGAATATTTAGGAAATCATATTATTTAATTCCAAAATATTAAAAAAACATAGTCTTTATAAACACACTCAAAACTTTTTAGCACGAAAATTCAAAATTTTTTTATAACAATAACTAAATGAAGCTAAAATTTGTTTTCATACTATATTTTTTTAATACTTTAATACTTATTGCCTATTTATAAAACTTTGGCTAAACAAAAAGCAAAAAGTTTTATTACTTCAAAAATTAACCAAATGATAAAAAGTAATAATTTATAACATAAAAATCTGTTTTTTAATGTTAGATTTGTATTTTTTATCAGATTCGTGCTATATACAGAATTTGTAATTGTCTATGAATTATTTGTTGAAAGTTGCCGTGTTTGTGAACACTGTTCTTTTTGTGAGACACTGGTTCCGGCTTTCTACTCACTTTTGTCGCTACAGGTGAATAATAAAGATTTCTGAGTGGCGTCAGAAGGCTGTCTCAAGCCTCAGAGGCCGGTACTGATATTCAATTCACCGTCTGACCAACCTATGGATCCCTAGGGGTTGACTTTCGTTACCATGGACGGTGCGCTATGTTGGAATCCAAAAACAAGGTTTTAGCATACATATTTTTCAAATTTTGTTTAAAAATTTTTGGAAAATCATCGTCATGAAGTGAAAAGGGGATTTTTAATAAATTTACTAGCCTAGTTGGTGATAAATGGACAGAAATTGAGTTATCACTATGAGTAAACTGTAAACTGTACGTAATATGTTATTTGATCATTTTGTAAAGGTTGCAGGGTTGTCAATTGTTGATTTTAAAATCTCAGTTAGGAGCTGCCCAGTTTCGCACCAGGCTCAAGTGTAATAGAATTTTGTTTGTGATAACCTGTATTCCTTATGCTCGCGGGTACCCATGAAGGTTGAAAGCGTAAACCACCAAATGTGTTATTTTAATTCTGTCCTCCCACCATAATCATATAACTTATTTTAACTTGTAGCCTAACTATAGGTATGTAGGCGAACGCATAAGACAGCACTCGCGGAATCGCAGGCAATGCCTTCACTACGCTTCTGCACAAGAAGGCTCCCCGAACTCACATTTCCCAGCTGATGCACAGGTGTGGGAAATATTCACCAAAGAAGTGTCTGCTACATGCCACTGGACGACCGTCAGTAGGACTTTCTCCGTGATCAAACTCTTATAGACCATCCCTGAGTACACCAAGACTGTCATGTTTGTGGACGGAAGTTCTGGAAAACTATGCGAGTGAAGCCGCACCCAACTACATTTGCAAGCAACCCGAATAGCAGGAGTGCGAGGCTAATGTAGCAGTTGAGAGTTTTGTAGGGTATCAACATAAAGACCGGATCTCTGTATCTATCATGCCTTTCTTGGAGCAATATTACACTGCTGGCTACTCCACCTCAACCAAAATTTTATTATTTAAACACGCTCTGAAACATAACGAAATGTTAATGCATCATGTGGCAAGATATCACGATAATGATCATCTGTAACCTTAAATCTTTACATGAAATTCTATTTCTACATAGTAAAGAATATGTTCTATGATTGTGCTTGTCCAACCATGGAATTTGGCTGAGCGTCATTGAATCCTATCACTCAGAATGGTGACAGAAGTTTTCGGTCTGCCGGGAGGATGTAAATATTATTTTTATGTGTGTCTGTCTGTTTATTTGACCACAGGAATCTCGAGAATGAAATGTGCAATAGCCTCGAAATATTGCAAAAAAAAATTATGGTTGCCTGTAAAGTCGGTTTTACGGGCGAAGATTTTACGTGACAACGTCTTTTTCTCGGTAGAATATTTATTGATATGAATATTATTAAATTGCACAATAGGAACAAGGAATTGAATGAAAATAAGAATTGCACAAATTTTAACTATAGAAATATATTTTGTTTACTAAAATAAAACATTGTACATAATTTGAAATTAATTAAAATTTTTTATTGTAAATGGTAAAGTTGAATAAAACATTTACTAAAATTGGAATTTGAAATTCTTGCTAAAGACAGTTAAATTCTAACTCCGCGCGTGGTGATTGGTCGGTTTAGTTCGTTTGTTTGGTCGCACTGTTATGACGGGTTAGAGGTTATAATTTGTTATTTTAAATGTTTGACTAGCAATACGCGCTGTTTCTTCTCAATCGACTGAATTACGATTGATTGCAGAGTGATTTAAACTAATAATTTACTTAACACTATCAACATTTGTCAATAGTATGACATAACCTATAAACTCAGTTTCTCAACTTTTGTGTCAATCTAACAATTAATCAATCAATCATAGTTTACGATAATGAAATATCAGTGTACAATTATTTACCTTTATTGTTGTAGTTGTTGTAAATGACGAATCTAAGCACTCCACATTTTTACGAATAAACATAGTTATCTGCTTTATCCCGTGCGGCGGACCCACAGTTATCTGCTTTATCCCGTGCGGATCCCGTGCGGCGGACCCACTGGACGGGCATCGTAACGTTACCGGGCGTTACACTTTTTCATGAGTGACTCCGAACCGCAACCTAATTTAAGACGTTGTCACGTCAAAACTTGGTGATGCCTGTTACGCGACACGTGGTGTGCCGTAGTCCTTGCTTTAATATTTGCAAATCATATTCAAATTCAATACATTATTACACATAATAATGATACACTTTACATTTTATGATATTATAATTTATTAAAAATACTCAATCAGAGTAGAGCAAAGTGCCCTAATTTGGGGAGGTTTCATAATTTGGGGAGGTAGATTTTCTCGTGTCTGGTTGGTGCTGCTGACTAGCGGATAGTCTTAAAACTAACCTCTAACCCGTAGGTCCTAACATCGTAGTCATAAAAGCAGCTGGGCGATTCAGTCACGTGTATGGTAATGGAAGTGGATTTTGTGTTTGACGTCTGCTGAAAAATTGTTCCATATCAACTTTAAATCCATCCTTCTCCTAAGAGGTAAGTGATTTATCAACCTTTTATCAGTTCTCTGGATAGACAATAATAAAGGGAATGATATGTAATCAGCGCCTTTTGCCTGCATTAACTAAGTACGAGTATTTAAAAATTTATAGGTTATGTTTTGCCACGAGGTTGTTCGTAATTTGGGGAGGTGTTGGAGTCCCTAATTTGAGGAGCCCCAAAATGAGCTCCTTTTTCAAAAGTTTAGAAATGTTTGTTTATTTACCAGGTAATGGCTCCTGTAGCTAAGAGGAAGAAGTGGGACCCTGAGAGAATGAAGTGCGCTGTGTAAGCAGTCAAAGACAAAGAGATGGGGTCATTTAAGGCTGCGAGAATTTTCAACGTACCCCAAACTACATTAGAACGTTATGTTAAAATTGCTAACAATTCAGATGGTCCTTCTACTCCAAATCCAATCGTTAGACCCGTAACTCTAAAAAAAGTCATCGAATATGATCTTGCTGCCAAGTATTGCGTCATAATGGAAAATAAGTTTTACGGATTAACAATAAGAGACGTGCGATCAATGGCGTTCAGATTGGCAAATTTAAATGGTGTTACACATAAATTCTCGAAGGAGTCTGAACTTGCTGGAAAGAAGTGGCTTAAAGGGGTTTTCCAAAGGAACAAACAACTGTCAGTGCGACAGCCACAGGGTTTATCTTTTGCCAGAGTTAAAGTTTTCAACCCCGTAGATGTGGCAAAGGTTTTTGAATTGTTTGACTCCTGCCTGCAGAAAATAAAGTCCAACCCGTCACGTTTGTTCAATTGTGATAAAACCGGGATGAATATTGTTCAACACAAACATACTAAAGTAGTTGCGTTGAAGGGAAAGCGCCAGATAAGAGCTTTGCAATCGGCTGAACGAGGAGCTTTGATGACGGTTGTAACCTGCACAAGCGCAGCAGGACAATCCATCCCTCCATTGATTATTTTTCCTAGAAAAAATATGAAAATGGAACTAATGAATGGAACACCTCCTGGCTCAACCTATGACTGCCACCCCTCTGGATGGATACAAAGTGGTATTTTTACTAAATGGTTTGTTCATTTTATAAAACATGTGAAACCAACTGAAAACGATCCAGTGCTTTTAGTGTTCGATGGACATTTCACCCACACAAGGAACATAGATGTTATCAACCTTGCTCGAGATAACCATGTAATCATAGTATCTTTGCCACCCCATGGCTCTCACAAAATGCAGCCACTTGACGTTGGTTTTATGAAGCCTTTAAAAACATTCTATGCACAATAAATAGAGATTTGGTTGAGATCGAATCCTGGAAGAGTTGTCACTGTTTACCAAGTTGGGGAATTATTCGGGAAAGCTTATATGAAACAGCCACAGTACAAAATGCCGTAAACGGTTTCAGAACGACTGGTCTCTTCCCAATGAACAAATATCGATTTGGACCAGAAGACTTCCCTTTGCATCCAGAATTTGCTGCGAATGATTCAACTGATCCAGTTCTTGAACAAGAACCTCAAGCAAGTACAAGCTCTATGGTGACTGAGGGGACAAGTTCCACTTCCAACCAAAAAACAAGCTTCTCACCTAGTCAGAGAACAAGCTCTAATGCTGATCCAACATCTCCGTTGATTAAGGCGTGTGACATATCACCCATTCCTAATTGGACTGAACAACAAAAAAAGAAAAGTAGTCGAGCAAGTTCGTCAGAAATAATAGCAAGCAGTCCCTATAAGAAACGTTTCGAAGCAGACAACAAAAATCGACTTAAAAAACTTACAACGAAAAATAACACAGAAAAGTCTAATAACAAAGTTACATCCAAGATGCAAAAAGAAGGTAAAGTAGAAAAAATGAAGCAACTTATAGTAAAAGGAGAAGTGAAGAAAATTAGTTGTGTTGTACTTTCACTGCATTTAATTATTTAAGACCATCTTTCTTCGAATTGTTAACTATTTAATATTTTCCATGTAATTCAACGTATTTTATTGGCATCCCCAAATTAGGCACCTAGGTTCGCAAATTGGGGACATTGCAGTAATTTGATTTTGATAATTTTATAATAATATTACTAAGTTTATGAGTTTTTAAATAGTGTATTTATAAAACCTATTAAACTGTTTAAAGAAATATTTTACAAACAAGCTTGTACTCCTGTTTATGTTGATGTTCTAGCCTTAAAAGGAAAACCTCCCCAAGTTAGGGCACTTTACTCTAAGTCTAATTATGTATTGGTAAGCAGATCTGTTTTAGTAATCTCCTACCACATTTAAAACATTCTTTATAATACTATAATAATTTATTAGTAAGACGAGTATTTCCTCTGCTCATAATGCCTACGCGTAAAATATAGTTTTTTCTATTGAAATGGTTTAGAGGAATATAAAAATTCAAAATCACTTAATATGAATGGTAATATTAGCTTCAGTTCACCTTCATCCTGATGCAGCGTCTGGAATCTGATGCTGTTACAGACTTGTCTCTGGACTCATGTTCGTCACAACAGATACACGACGAAGAAGATCAAAATGAACAATTAACGTCATTTCGACATCAGAGACACCTACATTACAAAATAGAAAATAGAGTGTAATGCGTGTGACGAACAACATCAGATTCCGGACATTAAGATCCTTGTATTAAGAGGAAGATGAACTGTAGCTAAATTCAACATTATTATATAAGATAAGAGTATTACATTTTTCTTATGGAAGGTCGCTAATCAGATATGTTCCACTATGTGTCAAATAGTCGAAGTTCCACTTCAGCCTTAGAATTCAGAAATTAAGGTACCTTCTTTATATTATATTAATGATTACTTCATAATGGTTATCACAAGAATAGTGAGCATTTTATGAGCTATACGTTCTGATGTTTTTCTCTCACTGACTTCCTTACAGTTTCTCCCCCCCCCCCCACCATCCCCTTTATGAAGTGAATACTTTTGAATAAGGTTTTGTAAAAGTTTATAATTCTCAGAAGTGATAAAAGTAAAATTGTGGGTTAAATTTAATTTCTTGCCCAAATATAAAAGCCATTTTGTAACCAGAAAGTAGAATAAAACTGAACTCAACAGAAGTTTTATTGGTTTATATTTGCAGCACTGGAATTACTTTGTCAACTTGTTTTGACCAGACAATCCAGTTAGAACTAGTATTGGCCCGTCATTATCTGTGATTGAAATCTATTTCTGATTGTAACATACAAATACACATACATATAGCTTATGTGTGAGCGGATATAGCTACAATAAAGTTTCAACAAACACTTAATTGTGCACGGTTCGTCAGGTCGATGGTTTTACATTTTACTACATATTTGAGTTAATAGCATCTTGATTAATTCAAGTTTATCAAGTAATTATAAATAATGGCATTAAATGTGAATATTACAATTAAACATGAATTCTCAGTTCTTTAAATTTCATACAACGGCACTAAAATAAGCTGAACTGTCGAGTCTTAAAACATCCATTTTCATAAACTGTTTTCCTTATTTAACATCTAGGTTAAAGTATTTAAACCTTGTACTTGCCTAAAGTATTTATACGTTGTAAAGTATAAATAAATCAGGAGATCATTATAAACGGGGAAACAGAACACGTTTATATCAACACAAGTATCTGAGTGCATTGTTGGTAAGATACGGTTTGTGAAAGACTTCACTCTAATATTTGCTCCCTTATAATTAGTATAACAGAAGTAATACCTCAAAACAGAAAAGTTTACAGTAGGGTTTTAAATTTGTATGGCTAAAGAGTACGTTAAATTCATCAATAAAAACCCAAATAGTAATTTTTTAATCGTGCATTTTAATGTACAAGGAAACAAATAAAACTTTAATATTAATATAAACACCACCTAACACCGTATTCTAAACTAAATTTCAGACTAAAAACCATACTAATAAATTAAATATAAACATATTCTTGATGCTTTGTAACTTTTTCTTATAAATTGTCTATACAATTATCACGGTAGTCACCACGTTTTCAATTAATATTCCACCTAATTGTTTACCTTATGATTCAGTTCATTATATTGAATTGTTGTGTTCACCATCATTCATCCTCGTCCTTACATGATTCAATCAACAATGTTTTATAATTCCATAAAGAATTAAAGGCATTCAATTTATAACTACGGCCATATTGAAATCGATACTATGGAAAACTGTGATAGGTTAGAATAGGTTGTATTGTGGAATGCTGTGGTGCTAATTCGCCGAACACAGACAAACGTCTATGCATTACTTTCCACCATAATATTAGCCATTATCAGTGCGAATATAACATCGGTGGTTGTATCGTCAAGCATACATTGGAAGTGAGGGATCTAGGTGTAATTGTTGTGTAGGTGTAAAAGTTCATGCTTCCTACACCAGAGCTTCTGCCCTAGCTTGTTTCATCCATCGCCTGCCTATAACATTCAACAATATTTGTTCTCATAAGCTGCTCTACTGTTCGTCAGACCTCATCTGGAGTACTGTAGTCGTCTAGGCCCCTCATAAATCCTAAAATCTGATCTCGAAAGGGTTGAAAACCGTTTCCTCCGTAGGTACGTATCTTGGGTTCAGACACGTCGACACACTCCTGCTTGATACTTGTCAGTCTTCTCAATCTGTTATCTCTCGAGACAAGGCGCAATATTTAAGACACCATGTCCTTAAAGCGCTTGGTCAACTCGGAGTTGGACTGCCTCGACCTTCTCCAGAGAAGTACATTTAGAGTGCCTGCCGGAACAAGATCATGTGATGTCTTTACAAGACCAGACATCTCGACCAACTACGACCAGGAACAGTTCTCTGTTCAGGACGCAGGAGTGGGCGAACTACACCTCCGAGGACTTAGAACTCTTTCTTGTGAATAGTGAGATTTCACTGAATACTGTTGTAAATCGTTTGTAAACTTCAAATAAAATGCTGATAGCGAATTTAGTAATCATTTTAATATTACACATAACGTCTAGCTTTTTGGTAATACCATTGCATTCAGTAAGTAATGGTGTTGTGTTATTAGCAGTAGTACGGTAGTTTGTAGACTAATAATTGCGATGAAATAAATTACATTATTGGCTGCTGATACTTAACGGCTTGACCGATTAAAATTTTTTTTATCAAAATACAGAATTTTTTATGAGCTTCACTTTGAAGTGTCACAAGGTATTAGTTGCCATTTTAAAATTTTGACTTTAGGTATGGTGGTGAGCATCCCCATTTTGAAAACATATTTTTGTTCTTATAAGTAGTACTATACACTCCCGTTTACAGAATTTTGATACTTGGGCTATGTCTCTTAATACGAGTTTGAAGTTTTCAAATGAACACCCTGTATATCCAGCAAATACAGACCAAGCCATCACTCACTCTTCACTAATTCTGCAAATTACCGACATGTCAGAAAATTGAAATTTGGTCACGTATGCCTTATGGTTTAAATATAATAACTAATCGTTTTCTTAAAGATAATATATCCGTTGAGTTTGAAATATTGAAACCCGTAGAAGAAACTCTATTTTTGTTTTTCAACCTTCCATTGTCCTAGAAAGATAAAATTTCACACATCCATGCCTTTTAGCTTAAATATAAAAACAATTCGCAAAGATCAATCACATGCATGCCTTTTAGCTTAAATATAAAAACACTTCGCAAAGATCATTTACTTAAAGGAATCGAGATATGGCTGTAGCCAGGTTCAATTTCCCGCTGGCCTGGCAAGATGAAATTTCACACATTCATTTCAATCTTCGACTTCAGGAACCCAAAACTTTTTAAAATTAAAGTTTAATTATTCTAAAATAGTCCAGGAGACTGGGGTATTTTCAGTAGCCTTCACTTATTTGTGATGTGATTGTGATTTGTGATGTATTTTCAGAAGTCTTTATTATGCCATTTAAAAAGGATATGCTTCTGACGAACCGTTATAGTAATGAGTATCTGCTAGTTTCAGGATAAATATAAATTATCACACATGACACATATAAAATTATATAATAAACCGAACGGTCTCCATTAAAGTAGTTTGTAACAATTCTTTGTCAACCTATTTTAAAACTGTGATCTTACAATTAATGAATACGGTAAGAACAAAGATTTCTAAGCTAAGGCAAGTTTCTTATATAATCCCCAATTTACCGATTAAACAGCTGTTAAGACTTCTTTAAATAAAGTAAGCTTTCAAACTCTGTTATCAGCCTCTGCTTCAGGGAGGCAATAGAACAACTTTGGCCCTAGGTTGGCATTGATTTCTGGAATCGGTTTAACCAAATTAGAAGTTGTCTCTTTTGTCTAGTCTTAAAACTAGTGATTATGCACCGTGAAACTAAGCAGATTATTTAAAATGAGCTTTCAGATTGCATGGCAATAGCTGGTAGAATCAATAAATCTTCAACCACAAAAATATCTCACAACAAAGTACATATATACTGCGAATCGTCCTTACGCAATTTGAACATAATTAAAGAAAGTACTTAATCCATTTCTCAGAATAGTATATTCCATAAATCAAAAAGGATATAAAAACAAATTATACAATCAGTACAACCTTCAGATCACAAGGATCTGGCGTTGTGCTTTAATAATGGCTAAATTAAACTTGGCTCCGTGTGAATTGAAATAGTAATAGAAATAGAATAGTATTGCAATCAAATACTGATGTTATGCAAGACTGAGGTAAGTTCTAGGTTAAGTGCTGTGCCTGATTCAGCCTTTTGTAGCAAGACGTGTATCATCAGCACATTCTATCATGTGGGTCATACATAGCATAGGCTACATGACAAAAACAATCGGAGTGATCATAAACCAAACCTTCAAATATAGTTTCAATGTCGAGAAAAGTTATGTCTGTAGGTTTCAAACAGACTTCCCTGATTGTTTAATAAATATGGAAATAAGTTAATGAATTGTGTGGAAAGCGTGGACAAAGGGTTCGCTACCCCTTTAATCAGGATGAGCTCGTACCTTAAACTTTAGCTGAATAATATCACATGAAACTCCTTTGCATTTGTCTGAACCAAACAAAAAGCCTACCATTGACGAAAAAATGTCTGAATGACTTCCAAACTCTATTTTTGGCAAGCCGCCAACCCATTATTATTTCTGTTTTTAATTTTTGGTAACCGCGTCCAAATACAACCCTAACATGTGCAGTCAAAATTACGGTTATCTTACCTAATTCTGAATGACCCGTCTTGGGTTTAGTTTGAAAATCTTCTTCGCCTAGGAAATACGAAGGGATGCTCTTGGACTGCCCCTGCTGGAGTCAAGAAGAAGGTATCTGGACCTGATGTTTCTGCACAGACTGCTAAATGGTAGTATCGACTGCCCCGATCTCCTCGGCATGGTGGATCTGCGTGTTCCAGTCGGAGGCACCAGATCGAGAGACCTCTTTGGAAAGACACATCAGCTAACCAGCTACGGGTACCACAGTATCATCCCTCGTTTACTGAGACGTGGGAACTCTGTTTCAGCACAGGCCGACTTCTTTGGCTCTTCATCCATTACCTTCGGGGAAAACATATTACACTCCTGATTATTCAAGAAATCTTCTACTTGTTCTTTTTCTAGTCTTCTCTTCTTTTTGTTCTTAGGCATAGCATTTAAAATGTATTTAGATCAAATGCTAGTTGGTCCCATTGTAGTTAACAGCATTTATATACCTACATATCAGTATTGTTGTTGGGTTGGTTGAAGTCAATTGTTGTTTGTTAATTTATTGATTGTTGCTTAGTTTATATTCTTTGTTGTTACTATTTATGTATTTAAAATAATTATTTGTTGGAAATTATTTATATCCATCTTGAAGCTATCTAGTAAATATTGTTGTTAACTTTATGTTGTACTTTGTACATTTGTATGTACTAGTTGCTTGTTTGTACATTTGTGTAAATGGCACTGACCGTTGATAAATAAATAAATACGCTCTGTATATTTAAATAATTGAATGATTCAACTCACATTTGCAAAACAGAGTTGAAGGTACTTTACACTGATAAAGATTAATATGATTTTTTAATTTGTAAATGATACATTTTTAAAAACCATTGCTGTTTGCAATTCAGGTCATTTTAATTTCAATGACAGTGTTATAGTATTATTAAATGATTAAATTAAATATTACGGGATAAATTACGTAAAGAAATATTATTAAATGTCGAATATGCAATAAGTAGGCTACATAACAAAATAGTATGTCCTTGGTATATCCTGAATACCAAGTATTAACAATGCATTACTATTCCGCGCCAGTATGGGATTGTAAATTTTTGTCCCTGAAAGGAATTAAAAGTAAGACATTATAAAGCCACTCTTAGAACACTTCCTGAAATTACCTTAGCCACAGCATTTTAATTATTGTACCTTATTACGGCCACTATCTATTGTAAACTACTCGCTTATTATATGTAACTGTATAAATTAAGGAAAAAACCCGAGAACTCTATTGCTGATATTCAACTTAAATATCAGTGTATGATGTTTTTCACGGTTTGATAGAGCTACTGACAATAAAAAAATCAGACTTATGCCATATAAAAAGGATATGTCTCTGATAAACCGTTATAGTTATGAATACGTGCTAGTTTTACAATAAATAGAAATCATGGCACATGTATAAGTATATAATATACCGATCTCTATTAAAGGACTTTTTAACAATTTTTGACAACCCATTTTAAAACTGTGAACTTACAATTGATAAATACGGTAAGGACAAAGATTTCAGAACTAAGGCAAGTTTCTTAAATAAACCTCAAGTTACCGCTTAAAAAGCTGTTAAGATTTCGTTAAATAGATTTAAGCTTTCAAACTCTGTTATTGCTTCAGGAAGGCAATAGAACAACTTTGGCCCTAGGTTGGCATTGATTTATGGAATAAGTTTAACCAAATTAGAAGATTTCTATTGCGTCTAGTGTTAAACTTGTGATTAAGTGCCATGAACTAAGCAGATTATTAAAAATAAGCTTACTGATTGTATGAAAATTGAAGTTAGAGTCAATAAATCTTCAACCACAAAAATATCTCAGCAACTTTCGCAACACAGTGCGTAAATACTGTGTTTAACCAAATTAGAAGATTTCTGTTGATTCTAGTCTTAACCTTGTGACACTATTTTTTTAACATATCTTTCCCTACATCATTGTTTCATATACATGCCGTGAGAAGTTCATCTTCTTCCCTTACCTTCGACTGTTTTTATTGGGCCTGTTTATAAGAAGATTCACAATTTAATCTACTTCAAATTCTCAGCACTCCTTGTGGATTAATAAACCAATATTTAATGAATTTCTAAACAAACAGCATTTAAAAAAGTTGTAACCAAGGTTTTCTTTAAAAATAAAAAAATTCAAGCAATTTCACAATTTTCAGACATTTATTAGTGTAAGCCTTAAGCCCCTTTTTTACATTTATTTGCTTCAGATGGCTAAAACTGACTAGTTACTATTACATTACATTATTCTCTCTGATTACCCATGACATGGCATGAATCTTAAACCATGCGTCAGTTTATGTTAAGTGTAACGTACAAATAATAGTAGGAAATTAAACCTTCCATTCACCCATCGTCAGTTACATCTTGCAACCAAAAAACTACCAAAACAGGATCTTCCAAACCTTCCAACTGACGCATTGTTGTGTAGGAGCCAATCGATAGCGCACGTGTTACGTTACGTCACCACCAGCCAATGAGAAGCGGCCGTGACGTCACGTGAACCAATCAGCGTGCAGTTACCCTGTGACGTCATTCAGCTGTTACCTATGGCAACACAGCAGCAGCGTAGCTCCGTTACATTCATGGACCTGTATCAATAATGAGAGTTTATTTTATTAGCTGTAATATCAATCTTCTTAAAAACTCGAAATAGCGTAGGTTGTTTTGTCATAATTCATTAGTCGACATTTTTCAGAAGAGCAAGAAGTATTTTTTTACTGATCAAAACAATATCACGAAAATAATATTTAAATAAATATACATCTTATAATCTTTGAAATTAAGAAATACTTTACAGTTATTTTTAAAAAGGTACACATTGCTTTGCCGCTACTTTAAAGGGTTATTACATCCCAGTTGCATTATTTACTGAGCATTAGCAAAGCCTATCATTCAAAGGACTGGGCAAATTTTATATCAGCCTACCTGTCCCCACGTTATCTCGAAAACGAACTAATCTGTAGACTTGATACTTTGCATGAAGCTCTATTTCTTTAATATAGGCAACATCGAATCCGATGATGATGCATGTAATTCTATGGAATTTAGCTAAGCATTAACGAACACCGTGATGGCAATGAGAAAACCGCAGAATAAACAAACGAAGTACAATCTTATGTCATTTTAACATGTAACATAGTAACATATGGAGCGTAATAAAATGAACTACTGACTTGACATTTTAAATGCAACCTCAGCGAAGCTTATTACGCGACATCTTCCTTATTATATTATAGCATTTACTTATTTATTTAACTCTCAAGGGCAATTACATTACATTAAACAAACTTAGTAATGATTTTGTTCTTAACAAGTAATAATTACTAATAGAAAACCATAACTCAAATAACAACGAACCATGCTTAGACCCAAGTAAAGTAAATAAGAACGATAATACAGATTTAATCAAAAACATCACATGTGCAAGATTATATCAGTGTGTTGTCGACAATACACTTAAATTAATTTAAATAGATAACAATTTACAATAATACTTAAAGGTTGACAATAATAACTTAACAATCAACAATGTTACTAGGGTTTTCAAAAACTTAAATAACAATAATAAAATTTTATTCAAGCATTAGCCTACAGCATCATAAATATTAACAAGACTACAATTGAGGGGGTGAGAAGCCAAGGGGGGTACAAGTGACATTTTCAAAGTTTTGAGATATGGCATGTCAAAGTTAAAACACTTTGATCCATTTCCTGAATATTTTTTATGTTAAATTAATATTTATGTTATTCTAGAGTTTATTCCCAAACTATTAACAATAAAAAAATTTTAAAAAAAACAAACAGGCTGTAATATTATGAAAATGATAAGAGGTATCACTTGTACCCCTTGGCTTCCAAAGGAAAAGAGGTGATAAGAGAAAATTGAACAAAATGAGAAACAAGTTATTATTTTATTGTACAAAACTGATTAAAAAGTAAGAAAATGGCTAACTTAGTCATTATTCAAAACAATTACAGTTAAAATAAATAGGCCCCAGTATTTTAATCTGAATCACTGTCCAAAATGAGGTCTTCTTCTTCTTCTACATTATCACCATCATCATTAGGCTCTATCTGTCTACGGAGCTGTTGGCCTGAACGGACTGGTAGGTCAGTATAGAAAGCATGATGACATGGGGGAATAAATGTTAGCAAGTCCTTCAAGTCCTTATACTTGTTTGGCTTGATTCCTGGAACATTTGGTTTGGATTGTAGCTCTGACGCAAGGTCTTGTGATCTTCGCCCAGGTTTAACTTTAGGTTTCATGTTGTACTCGGAAAATGGCATGTCCTCGTTGAATGTCGTTTTGTACACCAATGTGAAAGGATCTGACTTTATAAACCGAAGCCACTGCGTTCCTCGAATTCCTTTGAATGTCTTGACATAGTCGTTTTCTAAGGAATCCAAGCTGAGAAATTCCTCATTTTGCATTTGAGTCACCAAAAAAACCTTTTAGATGATTTAGCAACAACATCCATCCAGTCTTGAGGCACAAATATCCCTCTCTGTTATTGTTTGCGGGCTTTTTCAATAACGCCAAAGTTTTTATCGCACTCGTACGAGTGTCCCGACATTAAGTACTTGTGATCAACCTGTTCAATGTGTGTGGTCCTGACTACGTATAACCAAAACTTAACTGTAAATCTACTTTTTTTGCCACCTGCGTTTTCGCTGAACATAGTTATTTTTTTGACGTTGGCAGGGAGGGTGCCTATAAATTTTAATAGGCAAGATAGCATTTCTTCACAGCTCCTGGCAGCCTGGCCTTCATGCCACATGTACATACACGCTACTCCACTTCCCAAATTGTGAACGCAGAAATTATAAGTCCACAGTTGTCGTGTATAATATACCCTAGAACACGTGGGAACAGGAGAAAGGAGCATCTTTTGTAAATCAAAACATATTGCTATGTGACTTGGATCACTTTTAACCTCTTCTCGGGCATCTTGAACCTGTTTCCTGGCATTTTCTGCTTTACGCAGATGTAATTCTTTTTTTGTTTGGGCTGCTTCTTTTTCATGTGGTTGTCCATTGTCAATAGTGGTCTGGAGACCATCACATGTCACGCACGTGTCAGTATGAGGCTTGTGAAAACTCAAGTTGAAGTGGTGGTTGAACAAATAACGATAATAACTTTCTTTTGCCGCCTCAATCTGTCTCTCTTTACAATAATCACTGTATAGGCTAAATAATTTTTTTAAGTTTAAGTTGGGACTGAGATACTTCCTATTTGGAGCCTGGCTACGGGAGTAGTGGCTACTATATTTTGGAAAAGAACGGATGTGCTCTTTGGCTGCTTCAACAGTCGCATTCCTGAGCGTACTGCCAGGAATTTTGTGCCCTCTTTTATCTTTTGGAAGGATTCCTATGCCATGAGAAAGGCTACACCCTACTGGTACCTGACTTTTCTTTTTTAAAATAACGTTTGTTATTCTCTTGTTAGAGATATCAAGTGTAGCGAGAAAAATTTTTTTGCAATCTCTCTTACCAAGTAAAGAATATTGACAACTCAGTGATTTTTACCCTCTTCCCTCCTTTTTCTTCCTAGTTGGTTCTTCAAAAGACACTAATGAGCCCAAATAGGATGATTGGAGGTCCCAATTGCCTAGCTCCCAAAACTTTTTGAAAACTTCTTGTCTCTGCTGTTCATAAATATTTTTATTACGCTTAAATCTGCATTGATGTGTGTACTGTCTTACCTGCTTTCCTCCGTGTTGATTCCCTTTCCTATCTATATAAGATTTACCTTCATTGCGGTTACTTTTAGCAATATTTCTTTTCCATAAGTGGAATCTTCGGGTCTTTTTCCTTCCAGGGTGTTTAGCTCTCTTTGGTGGTGGTCCTAGTTCTTCAGCTTGTATGTTTCCTCGATCATCTTAAACAATCAACAAACAATAATTACATGAATAAGTGTTGAACTAGGTTAACATAACCTTTAATGCTGACCCTGTAATTTAACTTCTAATAAACTGCCATTTAACTTTTAATAAATATTAGGCTTACCTTCAAAACTCTCAGCATCACTCGAATCCATATTATCGACATCATTCGGGGCCCGGTAAGTTGGATCTGCATCCGAATCATCATCTAAAACAAAAGTATTTTGGAAATGCCTAATCGAAAAAATAATGATTTTAACAGATCATAAAAATATTGCAATAAAAAATAACCTTTAGCAATATAATATTAGAACTTCCAACATTAACAAAAATACACTTTACAAAATGTTGGTACTTACCTCCAAAGAGGTTAGGTGTTGAAGGTCTATCAGAGTCTGTCATTGTTGAGTAAAAATATACATTAACTTATTAGGAAGAAGTCCAAGAATGTCATTAAATTGTGTACAGTAGTCTGGTTTCAGTTGTACTTTCTTAAATAATAAGAAAACATTATAACTACTCTCACCAATAACAGTGATGCAAAACGTCTTCTCATCCAGTAAACAAAGGTTTGGAGCATAAGAGGTACATGTGCCAAATATACCCATAGGCCTCCAAAATAAAATAATAGTTTGGTGCACAAGGAGTACAAGTGCCACTTGTATCTATTGGCCACCAAATACAACAGCTGATTTTTTAAGTAGTTATTACTTTTGCCTCTAGATCTCAGCACAGGACAGACATTCACTTGAATCCCTTTGCCACAAAACTTTTGTTTATATTAACTGTCCATTTCTGCACTTAACCCTATTTCCCACAGAATGTCACTTGTACCCTTTGGCTTCTCACCTCCTCAATTAACAAAAGAACGCATGGCTTATTAACAAAAATAGGTAAATACTGCATCTGGGTTATAATATACTTGGATGGGAGAAGGAGAACAGCCGTGCCGTTCTAATGACACTGATAAATCTTGTTTTTTAATGTTTTCAGGCTGTCGTGAAAGAGATCAACTTCTGCAGGGAGATTGTTACCTAAGCGGTGGAATCTGATTATGGGACCTAGTTTTAAGTAATCTTTTAGGTGAGATCGATGGATGAATAGTTCAATAGACCTCGTACAACCAGGTATCCTCAGATCCATCTTGGCCAGGAAATCAGGACAATCAAAAAGCCCATTTATGAGTTTATAAATAAAGGAAGGACAACACTCTCTAGGCGATCTTCAACGGGAGAAAGATCTCCTGAATTATTGTGTTTCAAGCAATGGCCCTGAAGTTGTATGTTTATAGTGTAATACAGCAGTTCTAAGGTCCCTCCGATATACGTATATGTTTTATATTTAAGAACATGTAGAGGCCGATTTATAATAATTTCAAATATATGAGAAACGAACCCTTTGAACGATTTAGTTAACTTGCTTGGGATTTGGTTACAACTGTTCTTGTAATACTGTTCCAAAATAAATGCGTTAAGCCTGTATTTACCACGAAATAAAATAATTCCGTGATTCTTCTGCGGTGGCAGGATTTTCAGGATAGGTAAATCGACATATATATTAACCAGATAGCAAGCTTGGGGAATAATTTTAAATCACCAACAATTACAACGTGATTAAGTTATATCACTGGTCGGTGACATCTTTAAATGACTGAATTTCGCTTGCTAAATTATATCTAAACATTTTAAGAGTTTTCACAAATTTATGGGTTTTGTAGCAGTTTTATTTAAGTTTTGTTCGTAGTTAAATCGTCAATGTCATTAATATGTAATAGCTAAATGAGACTAAGACCTTCAAGACCAAGACAAGAATGTGTATAACAAATCATAAATTAGTACCCCTTTCTCCAACGTGAGGTCTGTATGGTTATTATTTGCATGAGTGGTCTATTATTATGCTTGGAGCAGATGAAACTAACGATAAGTCCGATAATCCAGGGCTTGATTCGGGAGCTGGCGCTCTGGACTGATTTCTCCTGATCCATCCATTTGTGTTTCAAGCAATGACCTTAACCTTGCATGTTTATGTATAAATTACAAATTATTGTAATATACCCAAATGTGAATATTTTTAATAATAATTTAAAAACACTATTTATTGGTTAGACACATAATTATTCCACTACATTCTGTTGATACAGTGTTGTAGATGGATTTGGTCCTACTCGTAATCAATTATATCCAATATTCCATAGTCAAGTCCAAACGAATATGTTTATATATTTTATCGCGTTTCATTGTGAGAGTTCCGGTGTAGTCTATAAGAAATGTCAATAAGTCATCGGGGAGATTTGTAAAAAATTTAAAAATTTGTTCTTGATGATAATTGTATGAGAATTCATGGCACTTTAACACTTATGTCCACCAGAATCTTTTGTTTGCTATGATTTCGAAGGTTGGCTAATGTGTAAAATGTAAATTTTACTGCGTTTAGCTTCTATCATCTGTTTATGTCAATTATCACTGTTTGTTTTGTTGTTAGATTTAGTTTATTGTTTGTGGACTTGTTTGTAAAAATGTGGTGATAAGTTTACAAGAGCGTAAAAGTAGTCGAAATCAACGTTTGTTAATGTAAAATCACTTTGTTATGTAGTTTCTTGTGGGTTAGACTTTAATAAGCGGCCTAAACTCGTTATTCGATTGCTATTATTGAATGGTTCGATTGTTTTTATCCGAAAGATAATTCGATATTACAATTTATTAAACTTAGCATAAGAAGTAACTTATATTTTAAGACTTAGAAAATAGCGATGAATGTGAGGAAAATATGTCAGATATTTCTCACGTGACGAGATTTGTTTACGTGGCTTCAACATGTAGTTTTGGCTGCTGTGCTGGATATCAAGCTGGGCAAGTTATAAATATTGTAAGATTTCTTTGATATCTAAGTCTAGGACTTAGTTGGTTTTGTTGTTTTGTAATGTTATTGTAAGAGTTATGTATTTAAAAGTGTAATGTAGGTATTTCTTATTATTACGGTAATTTATTATAACTCTTATTGTATACGATTTGTAAATACATAGAAGTTGGATGATCTATCGAATTGTTCGATAACAGCAATCGAATAACGAGTGAAGGCCGCTTATTAAAGTCTCCCCTTCTTGTGTATTATTATGATGTTAATATTGCCAAATTTAAAGTGTATTGAACCTGGGAAATAGTTTTAGCAATTAAATAATTCAAGTTGGCTTGAATTCAAAAACGTTACCAGGAAGAGGCTGAATTCCACAAGCTCGGCAGATCAAAAGGAAACTGAAAAGGATGATGGATAAAAAAGATAACAGCAGAGCATCTTATGCTCTAGACATAAATTAAAGGTAAGTTAAAACTTTGTTTCCCCGTACACGCCTATTTAAACATATAATGCTCCTTTTCTCGGGAACTACTTGGAGTAGGAATTCAAAGTTTTTACCATATGTTGCTTATTTAGCTGTATACATTTCACCATATGCTTTTTGCATTTATATAATTTACGGTTTAGGAACAAATAATAGTACGGTGTTTTTTAGTACACATTTAAAAATCTACATTTTCACAAAAAAATTTTATTTATAAAAATCTCTCTGTTAAAGTATTAGAATACTTACCAAAGATTATATACTATGAATTCCATTGAAAAGTCTGTCATATTTTTTGAGAAATGGTTCATTAAATTTAGAAAAGTGTTAAAAAATACTTCAAACTACAAATACTTATACATTCTTCTATACAGGAGAGTCCAAACCATCTTTTTTGACTCAATCAATTGTAGACCTGATGATACGTTAAGAATGCCAATCTAACTTGATTACACTATATTTTATCATTTGTAATCTAGGTTGTCTCTGATGTTAATTGATCGTTTTGAGCTTCTTCGTTGTCGATTTTTTTCGACCTCTGCAGACGAACATGGAATCAAGGAATCAAGTCTGTAACAGCATCAGATTAAAAAGAGGAAGATGAACTGAAGCTTACCTCAACATTTACAATTGCTTTAACATACAATTAATTGGGCTTGATTACAAAGTTGCATAAATTTCCGACTGTAACACCTTCGCAGCGACACTAGCCCTTTTCTGACTCTTGGACACGCGGTATGGGTAGCCCACCGCAGTCAATGTGTTAAATCCCTATAGTTACTCGTATATCAACCAATAAAATTGTCAACTTCTTCTGTCTTCTAGGGTGTTATTTTAGAGAGCTATCAATGTAAAATATAACAAATAATAATGAACAAACCCTTTAATTTGTATATACAGTATGAGATTAAATTTTTGCAGAACTATTCCAAACAATGGTGTAAAATACGGGTATGAATTAAAGTAATTATTTTCAGTTAACTTTTGCTTCCACCTTAATCCCCTAATCTGAAATCTTTGATCAGACATAGGAAAAAGAGGAACAAACACCTTTTGCAACTGATCATCGATTCAAGGCTCTAATATCTTGACGAGGTGGTTTTATGAAGATTCGATTTTGAGTAGACTTGCTAAAATTGTTTGATAGATGTATCATATTTCTGTCAAATGTCATAATTCACTTTAGCTACGGAATTGGACAGCTAGCCCACCGTGAGAACGCACATGATGTGCTTGTGTTCCAATCAAGACCAGTTGTGGACACGACAATTATTCCGCCTTGGATCAGAGTCTGGCGGCGCGGCTCTGTCACGACCCCGTCAGGTGGCGTGCAAGACTAGCGCGTGCAGGAAGAGCGTGGCAGTGGCGCGGCCGAGCCTTGTGCAAGCGGTTATGCATTGCACATTGCACACCTCCAGTGACAGATCCAGAGCGACCTCTTCGCCCACCTTTATCCGCAAGCTTTAATTCAATGGAACCTCAGTTGCTTTTTCATTACAGAATAATGAATTGTCACACGAGTACTTTATTTGTTTTATAGTTTATCTGTCTAACCCCATTATAATACTCCACTTCTGTATAATCCACTTAGCTGCAAGAAAAACTACAACTGAATCTGTCCAGGTTCCAGATAAACACGATGAACACGGCTAATAAAGGTGGAAGTAAGACTGCCATAGTGAATTCGATAGAACTGGAGTTAGGAGTTAGGTAGGAGTTAATGGTTGAGATCTTTCTCATTGGTTTGTAATATTTCAAGAAAGAATACATTTCAACTACCGGAATTTAAGGATATTCTCTAAGCGTGTAGCAGAGGTAAACATTCCCTCTATTTCAGAACTGATTACTTGTACTTCAGTAAAAATTTAGATATTTCGTATTTTAGAAGAATCAAACATAAAAAACAACAACTAAATCATGTCCGAGCAGGCAATTGCAATTGTCCAGGCAATTTCACTTGAGAATACATCCGTTAGTCAAAGTGTCAATTTCACACGTGCCCGGTAGAACTAGATTTAACGATATCGCAGTTGAAAGAAGTTCGATGTTTAAGGCGTATACAAGGACTATGTGGCGTGCTGTCCGACATGTCCGGTCGGTCAGTGGGTAGTTCCACACGACCTCTGCTCGCAGAACAATAGTGTCCGGCTCCGTGGGCGGATCTGGCGTTGTGCTGGCTCAATAGCGTGTCCTTCCAAGGCCATCTTTATGACAGATTGCTACTCGGTTTCCGGCGATTGAAACCGCTAATTCGCCCATCGCAATGATGACAAGGCCGGTCGAGAAATGAGTACATCGAAGGAGGTTGGTAACACAATCAGAGAACTCGTTGTATAATGCATGGGTGAATATTATTCTAACTATTTATTTTGGAGACCTTCAGAATTACATTCTGATAATAAGTAAACAGTCGAAATAAAACTAATGACGCTTAAAGGAATTTAAGTTTTACTTTCTGAAAATACAGCCAAGTTAGAGGCTCGGTATAAAGGGTTATTTAGAATAGATGGTAATCATTTCAATATGTCGAAAGGAATACCTCAAGGGTCATATAGGGTCTCCGTTATTTCCACGTTTAGTCTTAATTGCGCATTGAACATCTCGATATATTGAACGGAATACCACAAGAGAGCGTATTAGGATCTCTGTTATTTCCAAGTTCAGTGTTCTGTATAAAGGTTAACTCTTAATTGCTATTGGACATCTCGATATATTGTAGGTAATACCACAAGTGAGCGTATTAGGATCTCCGTTATTTCCACGCGCAAGTGTATAGCTACATGACAGCTCCTCCTACGATTCGCTGCGCAGCACCGCCTTGCGCTAACTGATGGATATGCTCAATACCTCACAGCTCTGACGCGTTGAGCAAGTCTTGACTGGGTTTCGAAACTCTCATTGTTTCAGTTTCGGCGGTTGAGATTAATTTGTCGTCGGCAAGATATCGACGCCCAACCGTAAGAGGAAAGTCACTCCGCCTCCGCTGCAGTCTGTCTCAAGTCGCGAGGTACTCGGTGGGTGGCACCGACCCGCTGACTGCCAACAGGCGAGATTGTTCTTCGTTGTGCAGACATGATGGGAGGCCACGCACTAGCAGAACCAATCAGCCGGGTGGCACAGTATGACAACAAACCTTACTCTTATGGACACGGTACAGTTTTTCAAGTTTTCACATACCTGTAAGTTACCTATCACTATAATATACAGGGATTTTTGTGTTGTCGCCTAACGACGAAACCTTTGATTTTGAAAGACCTCGTCCAAAAAATAAATTATATTAGAACAGTGATGATTTAATAACATTTACTACTAGTTTAACATACAGTGTGTTTCATCACGGCGACCACTATTTTGGGAATCGGTTCTGAGCATCAAAAGAACAAAGTGTTTGTCAGTTCGTTTATGTTAAAAAAAAATTCTTTTCGTTTGTCAATAGTTTGAGACAGAGTATTAAAATTTAGTAAACGTGTTATAACATTATCGTTTCCTACAACTTTACAATAAAGAAATACCTTCCTTTTTATATTATAAAAATAATAGTGGTTCCTTAGAGCTCAAATGCCATGAAAGCACAAAGTTATTTATAAACACATTTTGATTATTTGATAAATAAATTACAAAAAGCTTATTACGATCCGATAAGAACTACACGAAACGACACAGTTTTGCTTAATCAGTTGAATGCTGCCTTCACTCTAATGTGCAAACAATGTACTGTTATATTGACAGCAGCAGCAAACAAGGAGGTCATCCTAGTGTGAACGGCATGGAAGATGTAAAAAATGTTATTGGTGTCGTGAGTGGAAATCCGAACATCAGTACACGTCGTGTTTTTTTCACAGCTCGGCTTTTTACACTGTTTTGTTTCGCGCACTCTAAATCAAAAAATGTTTCCTAAGTCAAGAAGTGACCATGAAACACGTTCATCTATTTCGGTGTTATTGGACCAAATTAGAGGCTACGATTCAGCTCCAAAGAGATGGTAGGAATAATTTTCACATCACGCACACCTGGTTAATTGAAAATCATCACGTTGAGGCTGCTTGTTTTCAGCGGCGCTTTGTTGGAAATGCTTGGGGTGGATTTTAAATGGTGACCGACTATATATATTCACATATGACGACAGGTTACAATGCCCATTGGCCAGCGTATCTACAATTTATTCAATATAAAACAAATCGTTTTCATACATGTGTGCTATTGAGTTACTTTGTTCTTCTTTTGATGTTTTAAATAAATACTTATAATAATGGTCACCCTGAAACAACCTGTATACACACTTAAATAATACTTTTAATTCATAAATGTTTGAGGCTCGTGTGCCGTATTAGTCAAATCACTTTCATTTGTTTTAGAATCTTCGAATCTAATAAAATGCATATGCCAGAAAGTGATTCATAAATTATTTTTTAATGCATAATAAAATATAGTGAGTATTAACATGTTTAGTTCAATTTACAGTAGTATTAAAAAGATACTTGGATGGCATACGTTACGTTTATTATATATTACGTTAATCCTGCTATACATATTCATTATTGTGTATACTACTTTATTTTCAAACATAATCTCAAGAAAACATACAAATATTCACCATGGGAATCTTACGCACGCATTTCACATAAGGCACTAAGCAAATAACACAGTAATTAGAGAACTACAGAATAAAAATCGGGTGAACTTTAAACAATACAATCCGTAAAAACACGAATAGAACTGAATGTCAAGCTGACATCACTACTTCAGTGAGAGTGAAAGGACTGAAATGTCTGTCTGTTAAACTCGTACAGCAACTCCCGTATCACCTTGGGTGCGATATTGCGGTGAAAGCTAGAGCCACTATTTGGTTTTGCTGCAAATCGATATTTCATGGATAATCGAAACTGTCGCCATTTGCTTGAAAGACTCCGTGAACCATTTAAATTTCCAGTGGTTCGGTGAAAGGAAACAAGAGAAGGAAAGATTCTCACCAAGCAGACTAGTATATTAAGTCCGCACATTGCTGAATATTTACAAACTTGGTATACCATACCAAGATATGAATAATATTAATACTATTCTTATTAATATTAAACTGACAAATTAAACGTTGCGCTGTTATATCTTTTCAATTCTTGTACATAACATCATGGACTAGTAAAACAAGGATGAAGAAGCTTTTGAAATGTGGTGTTATACAAAAATTGAGATTTTAATGGATGAGTTAATCAACCACGTAAAATTATAAAATAAATTTACATAACTGAAGTTCAGTATTCTTCGCCATATCATGAGAGGAAATTAATAAGTGTTTAAAATTAATTCTTTAAGGCAAAATTAATGGGAGGAAGAAGACTGTCTTGGATGGACAACTTGGAATATGGTTTATAACCAGTCGGCCTGCCCAGCAACTGTACTGTGAGTTCCAGTGTAAAGTTCCTGTCCTTTGAGTTTAGGGCAGGGATGAAGTGAGAAGAACTGGCCATGACGGTTTCACGTTCAGTAGAATTTCAAGAAGAAGAAAACAAGTAACAATTAACTTTATCTGAACACTATGTACAAAAGGACAAATTGAATACATGTACTAGTGGATACAGGATGGATATAATAGAAAATGAAATATAAAACTGAACTACGGAATACAGGTCACAATACGTCTTCACTCGTCTACTAACCACCTACGACTGACCTGTATTCCGTAGTTCAGTTTTAATGATTAGTGTTTTGTATAGTTTTTTATTAAGTGCATGTTTATAGAGTTAGTGAATATGACAAACAACATGTAGGTTGTGATTCCTGACTAAGGCGTGCCACAACGCTTTGGTAAGATTTGTTTATTTTAACCTAGTTTGTAATAATGTATTAGGTTAGTTCTTTACCTGAAGAAGAGATCAGATTGCAGATCTCGAAACGTAGTGTTATACTGATTTCTTGTTTCACTGAACGATGGCAAATGTCCGGAAAAATCCTGTTAGCCTAATAAGATATCGTTTTTTAATCATGAACAATAATTATATAGTTGAGTAAAACATGCTTATCACTCAATTA
Organism: Homalodisca vitripennis; assembly: GCF_021130785.1. Taxonomy (NCBI): domain Eukaryota; kingdom Metazoa; phylum Arthropoda; class Insecta; order Hemiptera; family Cicadellidae; genus Homalodisca; species Homalodisca vitripennis. Next base: position 131,335,789 of record NC_060209.1, on the reverse strand, counting down.
TTTCATTCGCATTGATCCAAGATATCAATGTTGGTCGTTATAGCACTTATAAATGCATAAACTTATAAATCATTGCTAAAAACAATATCTACTGACCTACTGTACTTTATAATTATTGGATCTTTGTGATTTTCAGCTACCTGTATTTTATTATATTTTGTTAATTTATTTGTTTTAGCTTTCAATTGAATGATGACAATTTATTAAAAAAGTGGATTACTGTGACAAAGAGAAAACGTTTTAAGCCTACAAAACATACTGTTTTATGCAGTAAACATTTTACCGAACATGATTACCATTTAATTTTGCCTGACACACTAAGAAAATGTCTAAAAAATTAAGCAGTTCCAACAATTTTTTATTTTCCATCTCATATGCAACAGCCATTGGAGTTTGTAAATTTTATGTAGTTTACTTTGAAATAAAATACTGTGAATAAAAAAGCTATTTTTTCACCTGGGAAATATTTTAATGTCTGTATAATCTTCTTTTCCGACTTTATAAGTAAAATACCAAGTCAAAATCACAGTTATTTTGATATTGCCCAAAAAATCTGTTTTTTTTTTAACTAAAAATAAAAATCCACGGTAAAAAGCAGTTATTTTCTAATAATAAATAAATTGTGGTATCTAACAATATTATTAAGTCTAGAAGGCGTTTTAAAGTGATGTTAGATCATTACTATAATGCCTGTGACAAAGAGAAAAAATTTTAAGCCTACAAAACATACTGTTTTATGCAGTTAACATTTTACCGAACATGATTACCATTTAATTTTGCCTGACACACTAAGAAAATGTCTAAAAAATTAAGCAGTTCCAACAGTTTTGTATTTCCCATCTCATATGCAACAGCCATTGGAGTTTGTAAATTTTATGTAGTTTACTTTGAAATAAAATACTGTGAATAAAAAAGCTATTTTTTCACCTGGGAAATATTTTAATGTCTGTAATCTTCTTTTCCGACTTTATAAGTAAAATACCAATTCAAAATCTCTGTTATTTTGATATTGCCCAAAAATCTGTTTGTTTTTAACTAAAAATAAAAATCCACGGTGAAAAGCAGTTATTTTCTAATAATAAATAAATTGTGGTATCTAACAATATTATTAAGTCTAGAAGGCGTTTTAAAGTGATGTTAGATCATTACTATAATGCCTGTGACAAAGAGAAAAAATTTTAAGCCTACAAAACATACTGTTTTATGCAGTTAACATTTTACCGAACATGATTACCATTTAATTTTGCCTGACACACTAAGAAAATGTCTAAAAAATTAAGCAGTTCCAACAGTTTTGTATTTCCCATCTCATATGCAACAGCCATTGGAGTTTGTAAATTTTATGTAGTTTACTTTGAAATAAAATACTGTGAATAAAAAAGCTATTTTTTCACCTGGGAAATATTTTAATGTCTGTAATCTTCTTTTCCGACTTTATAAGTAAAATACCAAGTCAAAATCTCTGTTATTTTGATATTGCCCAAAAATCTGTTTGTTTTTAACCAAAAAATAAAAATCCACGGTGAAAAGCAGTTATTTTCTAATAATAAATAAATTGTGGTATCTAACAATATTATTAAGTCTAGAAGGCGTTGTTAAGTTAAGAAGGCGATGTTAGATCATTACTATTAATAATGCCAGCCATATGGGCGGAGTGAGTTCTTGCCCATTTCCAGCGCCTGCAGACTCAGAACGCAGCCCAGGAATTCGGCTCGGTTTCTCCGGCCCAGAGCGCGTTCCATTAGTATAATTCGTTGGTTTTACTGGGCGAAGTTGGGACCCAGATGCCCCCTCTAACACGGTGACTTCTAAACCTCCACCAATGGCCAGACAGGCGGGCTGCTTGCATGTATAGGATCGCTCAGCGGGCACCCATCCAAGCAATAGCCAAGCAGTAGAAAAAATATGTCCATTATGCTTATGTCTACATTACATTCTATTTCCTCATCTTATAATTATCAGTTGCAATTGGATATGAGCCTAAAACCTAAGTTAATGTTTTAATACTTGTTCTTTTTTATGCCACTTTCCACGCCATAATACCAATAAAAGCACAATCTTCTATTTTTCCCCATTCTAAAACTTCTTACTCGCCAATATAAAACGCGCTGTATAACGCGCTGTTATGTACGTGTTGTATAACGGGCTTCGCTGAGGTTGCGTACAAAATTTCAAGTCTCTAGTTCAAAACATACCCGAGGTGTCCTGCGGCACATAGACAGACAGAAAATCATATAGAAAAGAAATCTTTACATCCCCTCCCTCCACAAGAGACAAAAGGGACATTGTGGCAATTGACATTGACAGTGTGACATTGTGGAATCCATATCACATTGCGGCAGCCTACTGTGTGATAGGCTTCAATGACACTCAGCTTAAACGGTTGGGCATGCAATATCATAGGGCTCAAAATTGTCTATGTAGAATGTAAGCTTTATGCAAAATTTAAAACATACACATACAATGTCAAGCTACAATGACACGTTCAATTTTTGTTCATTGAGTGTGCTGAAATCAAATCTTGTCACCAACTGTAAACATTGGCTTTCCACTGTATTATTTTTTTACCGTGTGAATAAACCATATTTTAATATGTCACATTCCAATATATCATACTATTCATATTATCATAAGATAGTCAACTTTTCCACAGATTTATTTATTGTGGTATTTTCGATCATTGTAACCCATAAGACTAATGTAAAAATATTTACAAAGCTCAGTGAAATCGTATGGAGTGACGTGCACCATCATCAAACTCAGTGTTGTCTATATAATAGAAAAGAAGCTTGATGCAATATTTCAAGGTTATATAAGTCACTTTATTTTCTAGATATCATGTGGACAGACAGACAGAAATGAAATGAGATTTGTCCAGCCCCTCGGGTTGTAGACTCCGCTAACGCTCAGCCAATTAACGTAAAATAAGTTAAATTAACTCTAATTAGCTATCATAAGACAGAAACTGTCACTACATTTAATTCTGTTTTATAATACCATAACTACAGCAGTTAATTTAATTTATCCCACTTTACATTATTTGGCTATTCGTTAGCGAAATATACCCACCCATAGATAGTATTATAATATGGATTGGTCCATAATTAGTACATGTAGAATATTGTATGCCAAATGAAACCTTCCGCTATCAATATTATTAGGCAGTGGCGTTCTTTTAACTACGGTGATTAGATTTAGTTATTAGATTTTGTGTATATAATGTTCTACAATGTGTTAAAAAGTTACGTTATGTTAAGTTTACTTTGTATTGCGGATATTTCAAGCAACAATTTTTAAGTGCTCAGTTTTATTCGTAGGCCTAAATTAATGGAAGTAAAATCAGCCTAATACAACAGGCATGTTTATTGTTTATTTTATCCCTTTAATTGAGAGATATAGAGTATCCAATGAGTGTATGCTATACAAGTGGAAATGTCCGTCACAGTTTTATGTAGAATTAAGTTTTAAGCAACATAACATGGGTAACAAAGATGTTAATTTATAAGGAGTCCAGTAAAAACATATTTTATAGTTTAATTCATTCGTTTGACCAAATTCTGTTTTTTGAGAGCAGCGAGTGAACGACGTAACCAATAATCAACTTGACCACACCGATTTGTTTCTACGTACAAATCTTTTCTAGTTAAACTTTGCTGTATCCCTTATAGTTTCCAAGATCCCTTCGGTGTGTATAAAATTTGGAATACATTGCATTTTTATGATTGTGATTAAGTTTTAAAATTGTGCTATCGATTTAGTTAGTCGCCTGGGTGGTGTTTTTATGTTAAATTCGTAAACTTTAAAGATAACTTCAGAATACAAAAAAAGTGGGCAAACTTTTGTTGCTTACGTTTCTTGACAATAAAGGAATTTAATACTTTTTTTAAATAGGCAATTGTGTAATCAGATGTAAATAAAGCGACTGAAGATAAAAATGTTAAATTATAGCAGTAATAACGTATAGTTTCTGGGGCTGATGTGTTTGTTATGTGTAGACAAAATTAAATTATTTAAGAAAAAAATATTAGAGCATGTACGTTTTGAAGTAACAGATATTAGATAACACTGCAATTGTAATAAAGCATTATGGGTCCATACCATATTTTAAGCTGTGTAGTCTTAGTTAGCATTTTATGAAGTGACGAATATATATTTAAGGAAAGGCAAAATATGTTGACTTTTTTAGGTCAGTAAATGATGACGAAATAACTAAAAACAAACAGACAGATCATGTTATAAAGGTTATAATTGGCCCATTTTTCTTCTTCTCGGGTTCTAATGTTGTTATAAGGGGAACCGCAATGGGTTATTGTATTTATGGGAGTTCGTCAATAATCTTGTGACAAAGAAATCACCAAACAAATCAATAGTATTCAGAATAGGCAAGCAATAGCTAATAAATCGTTGGCGTTTCCATGAACGTGGAACAAGTAACCCAACTCACGACACATTGCACTACACGAGGTGTGTTGCTGTCGGATATTGGATGCCATAAAGGGGAAATGCATATTAATGATATAACTAACCCGGCAAACAATGCTCGTCGAGTTAATGATATCATTAACTAGTAAATCCGGCTTCCTGTATTGTTGACGGTAGTAACTACATTCTGCATTTATGGAAAAGCCATTTTGCTGCACAACCGGGCTATCAGTTAAACACCAGAAGCTCGTGTAAGCGTCTAATGGAAACAAAAGGCACATTGTTTCATGTATATTTGTTATTGCCGATAAAGAAAGATAGTATACAAATTGACAGCAATAATACGCTGGAAACAACCAGGCAACATTCTCTAGTAAGACATTTTTTATTCATTACGCGAAACTTCAATAGCAACCTTATTAAATCTTCTCAAACATTTCATTGAAAGAATTAGAGAAGTGTATATCTAAGGGAGATGATTGAATATGCTGAAATACGTGACCCAATTTGGAGTTAATTATTGTTCTATGGAACTCAGTGACATAGAAAACTAATGTTGTCGAAGTTTTGGAAGTGGTCCACAACATGGCAGGAGTGCGTCTACCCCAATAGCGAGGGGCGCATCATTATCAACGAAATAATATAGAGCCTTTGTTGAAACGGAAGTTTATATTTTTAATAAACAACTAAAAAAGGCTTTTGTGAAGTATTATCGTATGTTCAATATAAATGCCAGTAAATCATTATGTTACCTTAATTTACAAATTGTTATGGCGTTTTTATTCGTTTAAAAACCATTTTAAACCTGAAAATTGGTTATTTACCAGCAGGAATTACTAGTCAATTATATTAAAAACCAGTACTGCAAATTTCAGTAATGATCACTTGCAGAAGAGCGGAATAACTAACTGCAGTAAAAGGAAAGACAGGCATCACAATCTGCGGCTCGGCGGCTCGTGACAAATAAGTTTCTCTTGCTGTGACGTGCATCGTTTTAATCCTGTCTTAATTGCTTCTATTTGTTGATCTTAATTTTTTCGTTATATTGTTATATTTTCGGGAGCTTACTGATGATTTGACAACAGCTTCGATGACAGGCGCTCGTAAGAAACCGCACCGTAGTAATTCGTGCTGTAGGATTTAGTTTATGCTTACCCGTTGTCTCACAGATTTGTATACTTACGGTTGCATCAAGAAGTGTTGAATATTTAACAGTGCAGTGACACATCTAAAATGTCAAGTTAGTTCCATCTCGAAAATATGCGTTACCAGGAAATACTTGGAATCTATTATAATGCACGTCAAAAAGTCACCAGGTGGTGTTTATTATTGCGACACCCAACAAAACTTCAAGTAAAAATTAAACTTTAATTACAATGCAGATTACCGAGTTTAACACAGTAAAGTTGTAATGCTTTTGCCTGTCACAAAATCAGCTTCATTAAAAAAAAAAAGAATTATTCTGTATTTGACGGCATTGTCAACGAGTTCCTGTATGTACTGCTTCAGTTATTTCACAGTATTAAGGTAAAATATATTGACAAGTTACAACTAATGCCATGAGGGATTTAAAATATGCTAGAGAATTGATATATAAATTCAAGAGTTAACCCATGATATATATTTTTTAAATGAAATAAATCAACTTACATGGAACATCTTAGACGCTATATACCTCTAAGTACATCTTAATTAGTTCTAATAATGCGTAAAGTCAAGTGCTTTCATAAATCAAGAAATAAGTTAGTTGCATTGCCATGTCTTTAAAACCACTGGAAAATTCCTTATCAATTATATTACAGCGTTTATTTTCCTAAATTTCATCGTGTTAAACTAAACTGGCTTGGTTTAAATTTTCAAGGCATGATAGTTCATAAATGATCGAAGACTTTCCAAAAAGAGATAAATTCAAAGATTTTCTTCAACGCAGTAAAATTCAGCTATAGCTATAAGTCTCTTCCATATAACGCTTTTCAATTTTGAAAACACTGACAACTCACAGTGGCGGTTTTCAAAACGAATGGAGGGGACGTTTTTTCCAATTTTATGAAAACTCTAAATGTTATCAAAACGTATTTAACGAGCGCCAGGTAACGAGGTGAAGGAGGGTGGAGCCACACATATTACCCAAATAGTAAAATCGTTACACAGGGAACAGGCAGAAAGATGACAATATCTGATAAGTCTCGTAATAATTGGACTATATAGTCAATACTTTACTACTGAACAATACAAACTGAGAGTATTGATCATCTTGTGGGTACTTGGTACATATAGCTTATATAATCAAACACTCCACAGCTATGTTAACTGTCACTTCACCACAATTGAAGTTCAAATCCAGCTGGCACGGATCAAGGTCAAGGCCAGGTAAAGCGAAAGTACGTATAATACCGGTTCTTGTAGCACCACACAGGTGGTGAAAGGTCTACGTGCATTTAGTCCGATTGTTCTTTTTCTATCAAACAAAACATAGACCACACTGTTTAGCTGTGACGATTTAGCTTTATTATTCCAAGTCCAGTTTTCTAGTCTCTTTACACAAGTCCGCCACACCATGCGTAGCGCAACAGGCTGCATTGAAGCTGCATTGGAAATTTACTACTACATTAGACTGCATGTGTTAAAGTGTGATATCACTGTATTCAGTTTGCTTACAGCATTTATTTATTACACGATTTTATAGTTGTCATAAGGGTTACCCATGACTCAAATGTATAAGTGTTCGCTAACGCTCAGCCAAATCACGTGGAACTACATGACACTATCATCAAACTCGTTGTTACCTGTACAGAAATGATGTTGCCTACAAAAAGTGTATAGGTCAGTTCGCTCTCGACGTGTGGCCAGAAATCCTTTATCAGGACTTCGACTGTAGGCTTTCCTACCGCTAAGTCAATTAACTGGAAGCGAGTCAATTAAGTACTAAGGGAAGCGAGCAGAGGAAACTTCTTAATTCTGCATAATTTAATAAAAAATTTCTATTGAAATCATTAATTCATGTGTAATTTTATATTGTTTTATCTAATGAATAACTCATTCTTTTACCACGCATAGATAGGATTACAAAGTTCATTCTTACGTTCTAAAAGAGATCCTTAACCCTCGTTGGTTACACCTAAGAAGTTGGATATATTCATTATAAGATTAAAGTTTTAGTGCTTTATAAAATGATGTACAATATTTTAAGTGTGTAAATTTTACGTTTTCTCTGATTAACTGTTCTAATATGGATTAAATTGCAAAACTGTTGCATCTCAAATACCTATCCATTGCATCTACACATGTTACTCCTCAATTCTTTTCTTTTCTTGATATATTGGTTTGCAATTTTAATAAATGCAATTACTTAAAGAGTCATTTGACATTCGTATGTCAGTTATAGTGAACAGAATCTTCCAAAGGCTCAGAGTTTTTAGAGGCTGAAAACTTCCAGTGGTCGCAAACCCCACAATTCAGGATATCCACAGACTGCACATAGGAACATTAAGGAATTAAGGGAGTTTCCAAAGGCTGGGGACACCTGAGATTTTTGAGGCTATATGCTTACAAAGACAAGGCGGTCCTTTGTGACCAGATGCTTCAAGAAGCTAGATGATACAATAGCTGGTTGACTCTAGTTCTCATTGTGTTTTGTAATTTATGGGATTCTTGAAAGACATCGCCAGAAGTGGAGTTCTATATACTCAGATTCGAAGTTTCTATTTTAAAACGACAGATCCCTTTTGAAGGGAATCCATCGCAATGTGAGCCCCATAAGCCAAAAGTTGTTATTTTTTTTTTTATTTAAATTTAGTTAAAATGTTTTGGTTTTAAAATCAGTAGTTTTCCAGAAGGGGATAGACGATGTATCAACAAGCACGCACTAAATCAAGAAATTGCTACAGGTTTTATGATACTACGAAATAAGACATTTTTACGAAGTGTAGTGAATCTTACGAAACTAAAGTATTAGTATTTGTAAGTGGAATCATAGATACTATATTATAAACTAATACAGCCAGTAATGTAATTTCATTAATTTGTAGGTCTAAAGACTGTGAACAAAGATAAGAAGACAGGCGTGGCGACTGAAGCGTGATCTATAACGGGTGAAAGGCTACAATGTCACAAGTACCGGGAGGGAGCGGTAACTGCAGAGTGAGAGAGAATAGACTGGCACTGAGGTTCGGTTTTCCTGTCGACAACTGTGTCGAAACAAACTTCCTGCGATATACTCTACACAATTATACTGAGAAGAATATTTAATGGGCCCTAGACTGCTATCATTGTCTCCTTTCTTATAGTTAGGATAATCATAACCAACAAGTGAACAATAACTAACCATATGTGAAATATTGTTTATTCTGTTCATGTTCTAAGATACTTCTATTACCTGTTTAGACCAAATTGGGTTTAGCAACCGACCGCTTCCATAATTAGCTCTCGTTAAGCAGTGGAGAACCAGAACCTGGTTTGTTACTGGTTTACGATTCTACTGACCTGAATAAACCTGAATATTCAGTCAATTTACCAAATATGGGTAACTCATCTTCTCATCTCAACTTCTTCCACAGATTTTTAGATGTTACGTATTTTTCGGTCAGTTTCATTCAAATTCTATACTGCGTAGTATGATTTGTTTTTATATGAATCTTTGAGACGATTTTTAATTTTTTATAGTTGATATTTTATTCATTTAAACTCTTTTTACATGGCTATAGATGGATATTACACCTAAAATACGTTCAAATTTTGGTCCATTATTTTGGTTTCATAGATTGAATAAATTGGAAATCTACAATAAAAATTAAGTGAAATATTCCGTAGATCTGGGCAAAAAAATTAAAATATTGAAATTTGTTTGCTAGGTAAATATACAAATTGTATAATACTGTTAAGAAAAAGCAAGATGTTTTCAAATCTATCCTGTGAATGGGCTTTATAAATTACTTTTTCATACTTCCTAAATCATATTCGGTTACGTATCTACAAAGTTACATTTTTTTTAATAATATACATTAAAATAACTGCCACTTTAATGTAGAACCAAATAATGAAACGAATAAGTAATTGTTAGGATTGGATTTTATCAGGTCCTAACAGTTTTTATTGTAGGTGTGACTGAACTTAATGAATATAAATTATTAATTTGGAAGAAGCCTTTCATCCACTACATCCCGCTGATTAGTAAGAGGTGTGTGAATTAAATCCAACAATAACTCAAATAAAACCGCTGTAATTTATTATCAGCATTAGCACTTTATTGGTATGACACTTCAAACAATGTTAGTGCTTTCTGGAATCTAAGTAAACTCCCGATAAAATAAAATCAAGCAGATAAATAACGCCAGATAATTACATTTTCCACCCCCTCGAGTGATAAGCTTCATTAACGCACAGCTAATGAAATGTAGTAATAGAATTATAATGGATGAGTAAAAATGTCTAATGGCAGTTTTAAACAAGAGAAAGGGCGATTATTATAATCACTCACTACATTGTTAGTTAGAATAAGAAGTTTCCTATTAAAAACCCAATAGAACTTTATTGAAATCGTGTTATTGTAGGTCCATGTCTCTATCAAGCTGTATAATATCTCATGGGCTTCTTTGTTGAACTCCTCTTAGTTCAACAAAGAACTAAGAGATCAAAATGATGATGAGGTCAAAATGTCAACGTGCAGTTCGTCTATCCATCTGCCTATCTACCTATCTGTCTGTGCGATGACTATTGATAGAACGGTCTTAGAGACTTCTAAAAACTCAAGGAACTCAAAAATTCCTCTTGGTTCAAGAAAAACCCCTATTGATTCTAGGGTCAAAAGGCTAAAGAGCAGTCTATCTGGAAGTATGTGTCTCCGTCTGCCTTTCTGTCCGCCTGTTCGAGAAAGATGCTACAGACTTAATAATAGGTGCATAGGTTCCTCTTGGTTCATGGAAGAATCGTATTGGTTTTGAGATCAAAAGAGCAGTTCGTCTGTCTGTCTGTTTGTCTGTCCATTTGTGAGGAATAATGCTCATAGAGAAATGAAACTTAGTTCATAGATTCTCTAGGTCCAAGGAAGAACCGTATTGATTCGTCGTTCAAAAGGTAAAATGGAAGTTCATCTGTCCGCCTGTCCGATAACTGATTCATTCTATTCATAAGTTCTGTTCGGTCCTTTCTTTATTTCTTTGACACTTACTTATGGCATACTGAGGGTGAGTGGTGTCTTTTATTGTATTAATTACACAAGATGTGACTCGCTCAATGTTCTATATACAGGCACGCCAAAGTGAGCATTCGGACTGCCATTCGTGGAGTGAGAGGCTCAGGTATCTCGGGTAGTAAATATTTGAACGGTAACAGTCAAGTTACGTGGCGCAGCACTAGCGTTAGACCTCAGTACTAACTGACATATTACCCTGGATCTCAACATACCGCATCTGTATGAATGACTTATCTCCTGTGTAACTAATACAAGCACAGTCAAAGGGTGTGCTGTAGGATAGATAAATGAAATACAACTCAGCGAATCTGTAACAGGGTACCTCCGTCATAAAGCAACTCACTGGCTACTGCACAACTGACCGTTACATTCCTGTCAACATAACAGACATTAGAAGAACTTGTCCAGAAATAAATGTCCATAAATGTGTTGGTTATTACTTATCCTGTTCCTTATTTGTCAAATGTCAATCTGCTCACGTCGTGTCAGATTACATTTCTTTCTTCTAACCGCCATACAATGTTTTCCCACCAAATAACATATGTAGGTATGTGGAGATTTCCACAAAAGTATTCGAAGCGTTTTCATCTTAACGTTTAAAACGTCGAATATAAATAAATCATATTTTACTTCTTTATTATCGATGTAATTTTATTATTTTTTTAAATAGTAAATTTTATAGCAAGTACAATCGTATTTGCGTAAAATACTACGTATATTCATCCATGTATCATACACATTGTGGAAGAGTTAGTTATGATCCATGATTATTAACGAACTAAAAGCCTGAAATATTGTATTTTATTTTAATTTGAAGTCGTTGTAGTTGAAGTGATTTTTACATTTTTTATTATTTAACTGTTAATCCTTCTTCTGCGATTTATTCATAAACTCTGTCCACCACAACTATTTTTATTTTATAAATGATTAACCTTTTTAATTCCAAACTCTGTAGGACTCACACACACACCAAACATACCTGAGTAACATGCAATCACAAATTAAGTTTGTTTAAAATACATAATGTAAAGTTATGTTAACTTGCATTGTACCAAATTATCACAAAGAATTTACTTTTCAAATATAATTGTGAACTTTATATTGTTTTTACTAATGATATTACAGAACGCGCAAGTTATGTAGTCTATATTGTTAACGTTAACTACAGTTCCCAGTCATCAAACAGTCCCTGGTATTAATGGTTTGATGTGCCCTAACACTTGTTTGTGGGCGGCCTGTCGCTGGCTGTGACAACAAACAAACAAACGCATTACTCTTCTTTTGCTTCTGATAAAACCTTTGACTTTCAACTTTATTTGATATGTGTATACGTTTAAATAAAGTTGTTTCTATTCTTAAAATCTATTGTTTATTTTATGCAACAAAGATTTTTATTCTATATTTGTTCCTATATATTTTATACACCTTTAATATTAATTAAGGTTTTCTTTAGCTTTATCTGTGATTTAAAAGATGAAATCGATTTCAGCTCCATTCACCTTCCACTTATTGCAGGTTCTGAAATCTGGCATTCCAAAACTTGACTCCTGGAATCTGGAGACATGTTCGTCTGAAGGGATCCAAAAAACGTCGACGACGAAGATACTCAAAGCGAACAATTTACATATTTTCTACATCAGACACACCTAGCTTACAAAATATAGTGTAATATAGGTGAAGAGGTATTCTCATTGTCTCATCAGGTGCACTACTAATTCTGACACGATCTCTAAGCACGTTGGAGCAACCGAGTGTTCTACACATAGCTATGGTTGGATGGGTTGATTAAATATGAAGAGATCTAAAAAAATTCTGTGATCTGGCGAAGAAGTTCAAAACGAACTCTGCGTTTGCACTGAATAAATTCTTCGTCAAGTATCGAAAACTCGGTTGCTACGCCATGCTAAAACATCGTAGTGTACTCAATTGTGCACCCTATGAGACAATAAAAATATCTTTAATCTAGCTAGATTACACTATATTTTGTAGTCTCTGATGTAAAAACGATGCAAAGAGTTTGTTTTGAGCTACTTCGCCGACTTTTTTTAGATCTCCTCTGTCGGTCGACGGTCCAGATTGTAGGAGTCACGTCTGTGACAGAACTGAATTTCAGACAGTGCGCATTGCAGATGGTGAAGTGGAGTTGAACTCAAAATTCGACGAATGATTTTTAATTATGTGTAACTTAAAAAATATCTATAAATATAAAAATGAAACTGTTCGTGTGTAAACAGCATCACTCACAAACGGCTGGACGGATTCGCCTAATTTTTTTTTTAATTTGTTCGTCTTGATCTGTAGAAGGTTATAGGATACTTTTTATCCCTTTCCCGATTCAGGATTCCGCCCCACTGGTTACAGAAATACCCGTAAGAAATGCATTGCAGCAAACATATGTTATTAAGTGAAAGAGTCTTTTCAAATTTTTAATCAGCTGTTCTTTGTAAACATATATAATGCGACAAAAAATATATTTATATATAAATTTCTTTACACTTATAGTTTTAAAGCATAGAGTAAGCTTAAGAGAAACGACAAATTTTGTTTAAACTGTTTCTGCAATCATAATATATAAAAATGAATGTTTGTGTGTTTGTCCTTTATAGACTCAGAAACTATTGGACCGATCACTATGAAAATTTGTATTTTTCTATGTAGAAGGTTTATACGCAATGCCCATTGATGTAACTAACCACCAGGCTGTACTGCAAGATATAAAAGTTATCAAAGCGCCTGCACATTATAAACTGCAATTACAACACAGTAGTTACGTATATTAAAATATCCAAACACTATTTGAAGGCAAAGAAATATACGGGCAAAGCTTAAGAGACGCGTGCGAAGCCGCGGGAAACAGCTAGTATATATATATAAATGCATTTATTTTGTTCATCAGCATCTACATGTTCTTCTTGATTACTTCTAGTGTTTTATCCCCAGACATTTCCATTCAGGCACTATTACAGAACAATAGCAGAAAAGAGCAACATCATCTGCATAATATGCCGTGGTCAGGAAGACATTGTTTATACAAAGAGTGCAGATCGCCGCGCCGCCTGGCAGTCGAGTAGGAGTCGTAACAAAGAAACATCTGGGTCAAATGTCAGGGAGTTTCGTAATCCGTGCACCGGCCTTCACCACGCCCTCCGCCTTGCCGCCCGCTCTCAGGGCCCCTTATGTGGACCACCTCACTCGTCGTGGTTACAGGTTAGCAATCGGTATATTATATATGGTTATGGTTATATTTTTGGTTCGAATAGCGAAAGATTGCTTTCTTAAATAGATGAAGCTCTTGGGGCAGGGGGTACAGAGACAGCGCCCTTCTTTCCCAAAAATATTGAATTACAATATAATATTATATAAGTATGACGTTTTATATATATATATATATATATATATATATATATATATATATATATATATATATTGTCATAATATTACTTGTATGAATAAAATTCCTACACATGTTTAGATATTTATTTGAAGCAATCATGATAAAATTGAGCCTAAAGACAGCAACATTCAGGCAAGATATTACAGTTATTAAATTTTATTAAACAGTAAACGGCTTTTTAGACGCACGGCAATATGTAATTCTAAACGTTATAACATCACATTTAATCTGACAGTCCTTTCAAGACTTAGAAAATAATGGGGCTTATACAAAGAGAGTTTATATTGAACAGACTACGAGAGAAAGCTAGATAAGCAGACGTCCTTTCATCCAAATTCTAAATAGAGGCATCCTTAAGTAGAGCTGAGTCCTTTTCCTGTCCTAGATTTTTATTCAGTACCAGTACAATATCTGCATTGGCATATCATTGTTCAAAGTTGAGTTAGCAACCGATTATATCCGATTGTAAACAATCCCACTAGTTTACTAGGAAGTGAACTGAAAGTGGTCCAACCGTAATCATTTCTAATTCACAGCGAAACTCTTGCCCCGGGACTCCAGCATTACTAGTCACGCCCCTGCCCATAACAACTACTTCAAACATGGCTCCACCACCTCAAAACATTCTCCACACCACTCGACATATAGCAAACAATAGTCGTGCTATCGTGAAATTTCTTTCTTTAGGTCATAATTTACAGACGGAGGGTTGGTGGTCAAATGGTACGCAGTAATATACTTAGCAGGGTAGGACAGAGTAGGTGGCCCCGACTATAGGAAGTGAAAGTCCGATAACCTTGGCTACGCGAAATACCAGATCTGCAGCAAGGCCAGAGTACGACTTGTATCTGGTGTACCTTTTACTGTTACTTAAGAGGCTCGTACTGGTCACCACACCAACACAAGTGTAGAATATAAACTCTCCTGTTGTATCTGTGGTTTTTGATACCGCAAATAAAATAAAAAAAATCATTTATGTCTTTATCTTTTGTATTCGATAATAATACAAAATGGACTTTAACATCACATAAGATCATTCTTCAGTTAAGAGACTAGTCAGTAAGTCCTGCTTTAAACCTGTCTTAAATCAGGGCTCTCTTTGTCTTGCCTAGTCTACCTTGTACTATTTCTTTTTTTAACTCATTTAAGCCTCAGCGTCAGCTATGCCGGCTTCGAATTGCACTGTTTTTTTTTATTAAAATACAAAGTACATGATTGGACCTCCCCGGGATTTGAAGCCGTGATCTATCGGTTAGAGAGACGAGACTATAACTACGGAGTCTACGGAGGAGGACCTTGTACTATTAAATGACTACGATAACCTCTCACGTTTTTAAGTACAATCTCTTTGTTTTACTTGCATAAAAACCGGTATTCATATTCTTGAAGCATGTTTGAACAGTTTCTAAGTTTTGAATTCATAGATTTGTTAACCTGGAAGGTTGGACTGTGAGTTTGAGTTCAGACTCAGTTTCAAAGTTTCAAATCCAGTCCTATATTTTCAAAAAAGTAAGTGTCTAACTGTCGGTGTGTTGTGACATCTGTTGTTTGGGTATTTATAAAAACTGTTGTTTTTCCGATTGGGCTTCGTTGTAAAATAAGTTATATTGGGGCAATTTCGTTTTGTTCAGTTAGTTACGACTGAGCGGACTCAATTCACGGAGCGGCGCGGCGGCTTGTAGGCAACAACAGTTAAGTTAATTCTTGGAGTGGCTTTTCGTTCTACTCAATTGGCCGTGTTCTGTTGTGTATTTGATGCCAAATTTTCAATTCCCAATTTCATAGCTTTTCAGGTACAAATTAGTGATTTTATTATTGTTGTGGTTTTGATTAGTAATTGAAAATTAGTTTTAACAACTGATTTATTTAAGTACGGCATAGTAAATTTATAATATGAAAATTCATATAAAAAAATTTAAAATATTAAATACGTATTTGCTAATACTATATGCTTTTCCTTTTAGATACAAACTGTTTTGAATATTTTACGTTGTCACCTAAGTTATTAATAATCCGTATTGTCATTGTAAACAGAGATTTCGAAATTTTCGGCTGGAGTAAGGACTGTTTATGAGCACCATCTTAAAGATTGAACTTCATCAGATTAGTGTTTGTATCGTAACAGCAGGATCATACACAAAAATACTTCATATAACTTCATATCACGCAGTTTTACAAAGGAAATCAAACCAATATCCTGAACTTAAACTAGATAACCATCTTTTCTGTAATACCTATATTGATTTGATAAACTTTGCAAGAATCTAATCACAGTGTATATCTAATTACAAAGAAAAAGAACACAGCTGACTCAAATACAGGAACAATAGCATATTGTTCAATCATTCAGTCCCATGTAAAGTAGGATTTAGTAACTTGGTGAGGGATATCTACCTCAAACTTGAATAGAGGCCTAACACTACTGGCTAAAAAAGCAACCAGAACTATTTTATTACTGGCCTTAAACCTTAAACATACAGAGAGGGGTACAGGAATTATAGAATAAAGACTGGCATCGTTGTATACAGAACAATTCATCCTTAATGCCACTAACCTAGAACTCCCTACAAGCTTCACTACCCACAAATACAATACGGCATGGCTCAAACTACACCCTGCCCATCTACTAGTTAATCTTCACTGAAAAGAAGCCCTCTTACATTGGAGCAAAGTTACAAAAAAACTGCCCAGATGACATCGAGGACTTGACCAACAAATCATTAAAGAAGAGGCTAACCAGCTGGCTACTTGAACATTATTTCTAAACCTTTTCTACAAGGTTTCAACGATGCATCAACTCCTCATATATATCATATATATATATATATATATATATATATATATATATATATATACAATACTATTACATCGAATGTATATTCTTTTACTTTTATAACAACTTTCATGTAAATACTAACATGTATGCTATTTTTATATTGCATTTCTTAAAGTTACGCCAGTGAAGAATCATTTAATCGTCAATTGGTGTTTCTGTCTATAAGGGCTTACATCCCTTCAATTCCAGTTTAATACAATAAATGAGTAAAGCTACGAATTACCTTAGACCCACCTTCAAAGTTAAAGACATTTTTTACGACTCATCTATTTGTGGATGACTGATTTATAATTCTGATATAAAATACTTTTTAAACAAATCCACCAATATTGTACTACCTGAAATCTTTTAATATGATGTTATACTTATATTTATCAAATATTTCCACAAATAATAATAATAATTAGATCCAAAAGATGTTCTTTTAGAGGTAGTTAAAAGTGTAACTTTGTGTACAGTTTTTCGTATCGCCTTCCTACCTAATATCATGCAACTCATTACGGATAATACATTAATACTCTACTGCCTGCTTGGAATCTTTTGCAACAGCGTGATATTCAGCAAGTTGGTATTCTAAATCCCAGAAGTTATTGGATCTCCATTGCATTTACATTAGTATTACATGAATAAAATTAACAGGTATGTTTACAGTATTGGTAGAATTATGTTTAAAGCCAGTCACACACTTAATACTATCCATATAATTCTTGAAGCTTTCGAAACGACCACTTCAAGGCTTCAATGGGCATTTACAAGAAACTTTGTTGCAACATGAAAGCAGTTTAGTGACGGTAAAAATTTGAAATCATCCGAACATTAGCAGTTGTGAGTTTGTTATGAATGTTGTTTTCATCTCGTCCTTCATCATTATCTCCAGCCAAAGTACTACTGCTGGTGGTAGGTAAGTGAGAGTTAGATTGGGAGTAAGTGGACAGTAAAGAAGGAGATTTCGACACACAGAATCGCTAATGTCTTGGTGAGTTATTCATTTTGGTGCTGCTACTCAATGGTTGCCCAACCAATAGGACCTTTCTGAGGTCCAAAAAGGTCGCTGGTTCACATTCCCCACCGGATGAACGCTGACCGGGGCAGTTTAACAGATCTCTGGAAAGTTATAGTCAACACAGAGGATTGTTAGGAAATATAAAATTGTTACACCATATAGTTTTACGGCTACATCCTTAAATCTAGAGAGCTATTTTGCCATGGAGGAAATATAAAATTGTTACAACCATATAGTTTTAAACGGCTACATCCTTAAATCTAGAGAGCTATTTTGCCATGGAGGAAATATAAAATTGTTACACCATATAGTTTTACGGCTACATCCTTAAATCTAGAGGGCTATTTTGCCATGCAGGAAATATAAAATTGTTACACCATATAGTTTTACGGCTACATCCTTAAATCTAGAGAGCTATTTTGCCATGGAGGAAATATAAAATTGTTACACCATATAGTTTTACAGCTACATCCTTAAATATACAGAGCTCTTTTGCCATGGTTACTGATTACCACTGTTTTATAATCCTACCATTAAAACCAAAATCCCTTGGTTAGATGAATACGCAATTTGCTTACAAATGTATTTTTATTTGTATTGACTATTTATGTTTTGTGCTATTACTAAAAATCAATCATAATAACATAGTTTTATCATTTATTATATATTTTATTACTATAGTTCGTTCTATAAAGCTATGTGTATTACCTAGAAATTCGACAACAAACGAGGACTGTTAATTTACAGTTTTAATAATTTAGAATTTGTTAAAACTATATTTTTATATTCTATTATTTTCTAGATTGGTCAGACAAAAAAAACATGACAAAAAGATTTAAGGAACACGAAAGATATTATAAATACGGACACACTGAAAAATCAGCTATTGCCAAACATGCATTTGAAACAAATCACGCCTTTAAAAAAATTCACATTATTAAAACAAGTCCATAAATAAGAAGAATTCGACGCTTATGAAACATTATACATAAAAAACATACAGATAAAATATTAAACAATGATTTTAGACCGATTCAAAATTCACCATTCTTTAAAAAAATAACTAAATTCTTTTTGACCCAAACGTGCATACATATATTAATATTTATTTTATTTTTATTTTAACTATATAAATTTTGTATTAAGTTTTACTCAGCCGATAATTATTTTAAATTGATGATTCACACCAGACGATGGTATCTTTGATGTTGAAAGGCCATCAGCATCAAAGATTGATGTTTTTCCATCTCGTTGGAAAATATAAAGATTATTGGATAATTGTGAGTTTTCTTTTATAAAATAATATAAAATTGATTTTTTCCAATAAGAAGAGCTCCTCCTTTGATGATATATATATATATATATATATATATATATATATATATATATATTTGTATTATAACTCAAAAGTATGAAGTGAATGTTCACCTCACAAAATCATGATGTAGATAATAGTGTAGGCAAAATATGATTACAGTCAGATTAGGATCGGGAATCAACTATTGTAGTTAGTCATGTGAAATGTTATTGTGTTGACAACTCACTTATTTTCACCTATTCGGTCCAGTCTGTTTAGAAGTGACTGTACAGAATTGCTCCGTATCTAGTGAAAGGACTAAGCGACTGGACAAAACAGAGGGTCTGAATAGTAACAAGGCCAACGTCTAATAAATCACAGGTCCTGTGTCCTTTGTAGACCTCCAATGTCGTGACTTTGGTTTCAAAGCAAACTTGGGCATTGGGGCACTTACAGTTCCTGTGGGATTAAGCACGGCACGGGTTTTGTTCCCGGAATCCATATGTGAACTAGATTCGTATAAGCATCTGCCGATCTACAATTTCTAGTTGATGGGGCTGGTAGCTAAGTGAATCTGGTCTTGGAGTATTTTAGCCAAGTAGGCTAAAGTAAAAGGCTTAACGGGTACCGTAGCTTGCTAATTATTTCCCAGAGCCTATTTTATGAGTGACTTACTAGTTGCTATTGAAAGGGCAGTTGATGGTAAGCCACTACTAAATTAACTGTGACTGTGTTAATGGCAAACATTTATGAGAACTCAGTACTCAGTAACTGCTAGTAACTTAGCACAGTGTGACATGGAATTTTATCATGACGTAGTTAACGATCAGGAGTTCTCTTGAGAGATTCGGATCACTCCACAAATAAATAAAATCCTTTAAATTCAATCTTACCAAACCTTCTTCAAATTCAATTCATTACTATTAACGTATAACGAACAAGGAGCTACCGAAACACATATCAGTCTGAGTTTTAACTATCAGAAAGTTCATGGAGACTAGGAAAATTTAGGGAATCGTGCTCAAGAGTTTTCCAAGAGGGTATGGATTATCAAAATCTTTGATTTTATGACAAAGGGTTGGAAACATTGCTAAACATGAATGTTTAAGTGACAAATATTCCTGTGTTAAACATGTATGATGTTAAAATAGTAGTGTTGGATAATTTTATTAACACGGTCAAGGATAAAAACGTTAGGATATGGATATTTTAGATAAACGCATGTATATTATTATTTATAACTCAAGGGAATAAAATTTTATACTGCAATATCACTTTTTTATAATGTTTTTACAACATTACTTTTTACAATACATATTAATTAAATTAGGGTGTTTACGTTTGAAAACATTTTATTTCCTTTGTGAATATATGTTAAACATATTGAACAAAATCATATTCTTATCTTTATTGTTTGTCGGTTGGTCTGGTTTCATGATTTATTAAATTGCATCTAAAATTCTTTGTGGAATGAACAGAATCTTGCCAAAAGCTTAAAAATACCCCAACATCAAACCAAAAGGCACTATCTTAATTTATTGAATAAGGTATCCTATACTGATGTTATTCAGGTTCACCGAATATTTCCTTCTTATTCGTCAACAGTAGGCGAACAGTAGGGTTTAATGCAACCCTTTTTCGTCTTTATGCACAGAGTATCTCCACTAACGTCATCTATACCAATTAGCAAAATACGACTCTGTCAACTAAATAAAATGGTATAGTTAATTTTTTAATAAATAGATCAACATTTTATAAAGTTAACAGTTTAAATTGCGTCTACTGTATTACATAAATTGATGTCTCTTTTAGACAATCTTCTCCTTTTTTAATGTAACAAGATTCATTAATAATTTTTATTCTCTTATTTACAATTTCAGCCTCATGTTTATAGCAATATATTCAAACTGTGTAATGTTTAACGTCTAATCTTTTGCGATTATATAAATGTTTTGATATATCTATAAAACGTGAGTGATAGTTCTAAAAGATATTTTATTTACAAATATACATCTCAAATCTGCAATCATAATTTTTCAATAATGTATTTTCATTGCATATTATAATATTATTTAATACGTGTTCTATAATCACGTTTATTACTATAAAAAGTTTATTTTTTTAAATAATTTGTTTTATTTTTATCTATTTTTTAATAAAATTTGAGATTTATATGTAGTATTATAAAACCATTTTAATTTATTAAAATATGTTTAAGTTATTTAACTATATTTATTGGACTAATATGATGTGATTCATAACTTAAGAAGCGGTCCATTAAATAGTTTTCCCTTAATTTAGAGATTAGTGAATTTGTATGTTCAAATTTCGCTTTATATCACGATAGTTTTTGACTAAAGATTTGTTTATTTAGTTAAATTTATATAGAATATTATGTCTTCAAAATGTGTAAGAATGCAATACCTGTGTTTTTAAATAAAATTATTATTTTTAATTGTTCTAAATAAAACTGTAGAATTTTAATAAGATTCTAATAAGATTTAAATATTATTTTTCTATTGATCTTACTATTTGATCAACCAATCGGAAGATTCGTATTTCGACGGTGTCTCAAAGCTGTCTTAACATATGATATTGCATTACAGTATACCAAAATTCATATATATATATATATATATATATATATATATATAATTTCAATAAACATTGAATCACAAAAAGTATATATATATATATATATATAATCACGTTTATCAGTATATGAATTTTGGTATACTGTAATGCAATATCATATGTTAAGACAGTTTTATATATATATATATATATATATATATATATATATATATATATAAAATTTTTAACTGTAAGTTATTTGTAGTATTAGTAGTATATTATAGTATTTTTTGTCATACTATAGTCTTTCTATGTATTTTTATCTTATAGGAATCGCCATATTATCGATATTGAATGAACTGTTATGGTTGTTCTCAGCCCAAATCAATTTAAAATAAATTAAAAGATCCGTAGGCGATTATGTAGCCTATTCAAATGTACGTCTAACCACTCGTACGTCTAAACTTCCCAGATATTTCAATTTGGGTTAATACGTGGAAATTGTTTGGAAAGTTTGATATTTTACTTCTAAAAGTACTTTCTGAAATTAAGACATTATAAATTAAACTCTATATAAATTATACTTATTTCAATTTTTATCCAAGAACTACGCTTAGCTTGCTGCGCTGGATGCTGCCTAGAACCAATGGCATTGCGACACTGCACTCTAGTAGAGGAGGCTGATCCATTACACTACTGCGTACGCACCATTATCTACTGTGATGACATCCCAGCTGAACATGGCTTTGGTTTTAAAGGTGAAGACATTTCTTTTACAACCGATACAAGAGGGTATATCCAATCCACGTGAGTAAAACTCGCCGTAGGGAAAAAGTTCACAAAATATTGTAGTCCGATTTCGTTTAGGTGTATACTTAGGCTAATCAAATGTATTCGTAAAATATAAATAGTGAAATTTTATTTAGAAACATGAGATTTCTATTAATGTAAATTTAAAATCACTGGTATAAATCTGAATACTTATCAATTTCTATTTTAGTTCAACAAAATAAACAATACAATTTTTATTTAGTGACAACGTTCAAATCTTGAAATCTTGAGGTTGTTTAATAGCAATTCCATTCACATTGCAGAAGTTTGTAAACAAAAAACAGAAAGTTACACTTGTCAATCCAACAAGATATTCTTTACCATTCTACATCAAACTAAAAATGTATGCATCAAAGTATTTAATACAAAACTTTATTTTAAAAAAGCAGGTAATATGAGTGCAAGGTACTATTAAGCGCAATAGCATAAACCTTTAGTGATGACCTGGTTCTCGTTTAATCTGTTCTTCAACCTTCCCGTGGTTAAGGGCTGCTACTAATTATATAGTAATAGTCTTAAAGTTAGTTCACAGGAAACGATTAAAAACTTGTCAGCTAAACATACACATGCCACACATTTGTCATCTTCTAGTCGTTTATTTAGTTGTGTAAAATATATTGTTATGTAGATTATCGTTTGATACTGTAACAATCCGACACACTCGCATTTCAACCTTCACAAAAAATAGTGAAGTGGACGGTCGTCATTTTTGTTACAAGAATATTGAATTTAACTCCAGTTCACCTTCCTCTTAGAGCAACCTCTGGAATCTTTGAGATTTTTCGTCGCCGATTATTTTTGGGTCTCTTCAGACGAACATGCCTCCCGATTTCAGGAGTAAAGTCTGAGGCAGCGTCAGATTCCAGACACTGCGCTAAGACGAAGAAGAACTGGAGCTAAAGTCAACATTGACACGAGTGTACAGTAAGTTTGCAGTTTGTTATGAGTTCAGTGGTCTAGATTCCAAGGCTCAGTTTGGCAGACTTATTGCTATTCACTTCTCGGACAATGACCAGTGAGTTGGCTTATCAGTGAAAGTGGAAGGCTGACTAAGTATTGTATGGTAAGCCCTGGGACTACACTATGATACAGGACTTCCGTCCATTGTGACCGATCCGCTTAACTTCTGTCGCTCACCTCGCGACCACATTGTTGCTGATACGAAGGATTCGTGCACTACTTTTATGTAAATTTTACGTACATTTCGAGGCAAAATCTTCCAGTTCAAGGAAAATCCATTTAGTTTAACATCAAGCTTCAAGGCTTTGTGTTTTCTTCTAAAAGATGCTATTGCCAATCTTTTAATGCAAAATTAAAAGTTATCAGCCTTTGAGATGCACTCTCAAGAAATGAATTTTTATTTTAAGTCGGGACAAAACTCTTTATACAGGCTTTAACCTCTACAACTAGAACCCATTGTGCACTTATTCCAAATTATCGACATAATTATTTAATAATCTCTCTAATCTTTTTGTTTCATTATGTGGTTTTAGAGTAGGCAGTTTAAACGTAGAATGAACTAACCTCATTCCATACAAATGGATTTTGCAATACGATAAAGTGATAAACGTAGCAATAAATTTTCTATCACGTTTAACACTGGCAAGTATGAAATTCATTATCCTTCTAACACCCTGTGTTTCTAGAAAAATAGCTACTCAGAATCTTAATAAATTATCGTAAATACTTAATGAAGGACATGTTATGCATTGAGTTTATGGATACATTCAGCTATAACTTTTGACATCTGTACCATGATGTGAATAGCATTTTCAGATACTCTATAAGTTTGATTATTGACTAGGAGAAGCGGAGTTTTGAAGGGATTTATTGGATATTGGAGAGGCCAATCCATCTAATGAATGTAGACATTTGTTATAAACGACTGTATTTGGTAATTCAAATTCTAAGCACGAATGTTGATCTCCATTTGCTTCCTGAAGTTCATTACTTTATTGGCCCTCTCATTGCGAGTAATAAATATAAATTGTAAATAAAAATATAGACATGTATCTGGGATAGAATACTACGTAAAATCGTTTAGAGTATTTGCTCAGATGTTATATATGATAGATTTTGTAGACTCCACTTACCATTTAGGTTCAAATTGTAATACAATAGTTTCAACTTATGCAAAATCATATCAAACGTAATGTAACAGATGGAAAACTTTCATGAAAATCCACATGTTTGATGAAAACTTGTTTCAGTATAAACAATTAAATTTGCTAAAAAACTGTTTAAAATTTTTTTTATTATTTTAAGTTGTTTTTTTTAAATTTAGAATATTTTGTCATCTAATCTATGTATATATAATTTATATATTTAAAGTCTGTTATCACTTATATATTACACTGTTATTTTAACCCAGCCTTGTAGTACATCTCCAGTGTATAATATTTACAATTATATATTATTAGTGACATACACTCTTAAGAAACTAGATGCAGAGATAGGTTCGGTTCTTACGAACGCTTGCCTTCTCAGACAGAAGTTCAATTCGTCAACCAACGGCCCAAATTCAGTTAAAAATGCTGCGACGCCCAAGGCATTTAAACATCGTCTCAAAGTCCCGTTATCAATCCATATAACCTTCCCTCTCTCATCTTATCTCGTAGTTACCAAATTTTTCATCCAGTACTGTGAAACCCACCATGCATAAGATCAAATTCGTAGAGCTTATCGTTTTAAGACAAAATTTTTTGTTTAAAGTTTGTTATTGACAATGTGCTATGATTCGTAAAGATAATAGAGTTTTGGATATTTGTCCTCGTTATATGTTGCAAAATATAAAAATAAAGTTAGATGATTGACATCTATTCTCTTATTCAAAAAACTATCAAAACTCCTAATAATACAAGGCTAAACATCCACAAAAACTCAAAACTGGAAAGTGCGGTGGTAAACTTATTACACGCTAAACTAAACCTTATAGCAACCAAAGTGTTGTACGAGCAAAGCAATACCTTGAAGTCCAGACTGAGAAGAATAAACCCAAGCAAAGACACTAATGCACAAGCTTTTGCTAAGGCAAAATAATTCGGAAACGATCCAGTCATAGGGATATATTACAGTGAGAATCGCTTATTTCAATGTTCGTGCGTGACCACAGGTAACAGTTAGCATATTTGAACATTCACTCCTGTTATATCAGTGCTTCTGAAATGGGAAATGGTAAATAAGTATAAACCATGATACAACTGAACAATGGACTGCAAGTCTGGAATCGGCTAAATCAGCATATTTTACTTTAATACACAGCCTGTGTGGTCAACCTGTCTGGCGATAAACAGTAGCAGCAAACATTAAGTCAGGCTCTCTAACCGCAAAAGAAAGCTGATAGCCCAGGCAAACCTTGAACTTAGACAGGTTTGCCCGCAATCTAACCTCAGTCTTTAATGATTAATTGAAATCTCTCTTTACAGGATATACGCTCAAGGAATAGTCTGAGAAATATCGGAAAATTTACTGTCAGTCAAGTTTATGTAACTGGCAAGAGTTATATAAAATAAGTTTAACAAATTGGTATAAATATAGCAAATCAAATTTTCCATTTCCAGAATAATAGTCCAGGATCCTAGAGCCAATTTTCATAGTATATCTACATAGCCTAAGTTTTCTTAAAATTGATAGAAGCATTTTTCTAAGAAGAAATCGTCAACCCTGCTTGTTTTGGTGTGGGTCAAAATGGGAGTGTATAAAAAGGATTAAAACATGTGAAGAGATATTTTCTTGGATTAATTTTTTTTCTGCTTCATACGCTCCAAACCGACCACGAGACATATAAATAATACTTATATCACCATTAGACAACTAGATAAAGATACTGAAGTCACGGTATCTATATGAAAACTAGCGCGGCTGTTGAACGATTTCATTCTTAGAGAAAATGACTATTATACCAATAAACATCACGTTGTGTGCATATAGAATGAAAATTACCTCTCGGCTCCTTGACTGTAATTTACAGCAACCGTCAAGGTCACAATTTAAAATTTCGAACAACACCCCAGATATCTCACTCTAAAATGTTGCACCATTAATCAGTCTTTTGATTGTGTGGTAATCTAGTCAATAGTATAAACTAGTTCAAACGACCTTTTTTAACCCTTTGTACATCGAGGCATTTTTAATTGAACGTGGCAACTTTTACACTCCTCAATGACAAATAGGGCTCGTAAACCATCATTTCGTGTCTTCCAGTTCATTAAATGGTTCTGCATCTTGTCGCATATTTATGTGTGTATGTCTCAGCCTCCTGTCATAATACAATTTAACATAAAAAATAAAGTTACTTTCAAAGTTAAGAGAAGTCGTGACAGCGTTAGTGAATGAAGCTTCTTTCTAAATCTTTTCTTTGTAACATTCTTTGAATTTCAAATGCGCAACTCTGCAAATCATTTTTGTCATTTTGAACACTCTGAAAAAACTGTTTCCATTGGAAACTTAATACACCGTCAAAAGAACTTTAGATGAGAAATATTTGGCTAAAGATCTAGAAACATGGCCTAAAGATCTAGAAACATTAATACTTGAGATATTTCATAGCGAACATGAATAACGTGAGAACTCAAGTCAGTCACCGGTCAAGAATGTTAAAAGAAATTTTGAACAGTCTACTTCATCGATCAGCGAGCTGACCGATAAAACGGCTGGTTCATCAATAGGGTCCACTGATTCCAATGCAAATGTCAGTGCATTCATTTGATTTTAAGAGACTATGTGATATTTAGACTTTCTAATCCTTTTCAACCACTTCTAGAGAGTCAGTTGTGTTTTTTCAGTAATCTCAATTGAAGAGTGTTTTAAATACATTAAGGGAGAACTTGAAACGGGCCATAATTAATTATTCGTAGTGCAGGGATTACCTTTCTTTAAGACTGGACTTTGTTTTTTTTTTTTAATTTTAGGAGCGTAAGAAAAACTCATTGTTTAAAAGTTAAATAAAATCGACTAATTGAATATACTATTGAGTAATAAAAAAAAATTAAACTTTGAATATTTTTAATTCCTCAAATATATATTAAATAACTATCGTTTGATTTTTGTTCTAGGATAGACTTTTTAATAATATTTTACAACTTTCAACTGTAGGTACCTGTCTCAATGTCATTATTAACTCACGTTTTTAATTCTTATATTAAATTACGAGCAATATGCTGCACTGAGCAATGTTATGTACTACAAATTGCATATATTCTATTTAAAGGGTTGAAATACAGATATAGTAAAACCATGAGCAAATATTACATAATTATGAGCTGCAAGTAAAACTTCTTAATTACTTATCTTTTTACTTCAAAACCTTGTAAATGTGTGTTACTATCCCACCCTGCTGTATGAATAAATGGCCCTACACATGATTTTGCAATCGTTTTATGATTTGAGTGTTAATTTTAACTTCATAGTCATAGCCCTTTAAGCACCTTTCTCTGATGGAAAGAAAGATAACAAATGTTCTTATTTATAACATTCCTTATTTATAAATCAGGAGATTCAAAATTCAAGATTTCAGATCAATTCTTCATGTTTTGTTGCAATTTGAGCGTTTCTCAAATAACCTTTTGGAACGTCAATGTGGGTAACCAAAATAAATATTAAATACTTACTCTAAAATACTAATTCATGTAGTAGCCATTCATCATGAGGAATTATTTGTAGTAAAACGAACAATTTAACCATTTTTAAGTTAACAATCTTCAAATCAGAGCTATAAAAAAACCGGCTGAAGTTAGGGTATGAACTTGATAGTAGTTGTAGGTATGAAATATGTTTAAGGGTACGACATGCTTTTTTATATTTAAACAAAAAATGTAATTTAATTAAGCAATAAACCCGTGGTTTTCATAATTCAATAAACAAGCCACTCCTATAGGATGTTTTGTAATATGTACATGAATTATAATTCATGTACATATTACAAAAAATCACATTGTTATCCTCAGCCATTTTGTCACTAATCCTGGCTACAAAACTTTTCGAAATGACTAAATGAAATAACTGCAGTTCCTCGTGGAGCAGTACTTTTCTTCCTGTCTCACCTTATTATTTTAAAGATCATTAAATACCAAATACCAATCGCACCACCTTACTGTTATAAATTACCTTCCTGGAATTAAAATGGAATATATAAATAAATAAATATAAAGGCTCTTAAAATGGACCTCTGCACACTAAACGAACATTTTGTAAGCATAGATAATTTAAGTATAAACAATAAATGCCTAGTACAAATATGAACTCTAGTATTCATTTTACAAATTTGTGAAGTCCAGGTTTCATATTTATTACTCAAGTTTATGTTATTCTAGTCATCACTTTTAATACTAAAGACTGTTTGTTATATGAATACCATCCTAATTCTGTGTGCCATGTTTTATTCTAGAATATTGGTCGGAATAATTTAATCAACTTTATTCTCAGTATTATTATTTTTACCTGTCTGTATGTCTGGTAAAACCAAACTAGCAGTTACGTGCTCTCATACTGCACAGTAGATATCAAATGTTGCAACAGCATTTGCTGTTTGGACAGGGTCAGAGTCGACGACGTTACCGATATATCATGCTGCCAGCTGACATTATGCCGAATGTATAAGCCCTGCTGTCATTAACACACTTGCACCGGTCTCAGCCCACAAGTTATGTTGCCCCGCGACCTTTACCAAGCCTATTACTCACAAACTGCATGATTACACAATTCTGACCGAGTTGTTCAGTTTGATATATCTAAGTTCACTTAATACAGCCGCACTCTGTATGCGGTTTAAATCTGTGACTGATTTTCTCCGTCCATCCTAGATCGCTCATAAAAATAATTTAATAGGTTTTCAATATCATGAAGTACACACTGTTCATATTTCTAAAGTATTAATATTCGTATCACTTTTCCTCATGAACAATAATGTTATGGAAAGATTAAAAATAAATAAACCAATACGACATAGTACACAAGGTCGTAACAGAACGGAACAAAAGAGTATTGCAAACGGAAGGTTGATGGATTGCTTTTTTACCTTTTGACCACGAAACTAAGAGAAAGCTATGTACCAAGTTTGAAGTCTAATACTTTTCTATCTATTTTCCGCAGACAAACGAACCACCCTTTGACCTTTTGATTCCAAAATCAATGTGGTTCTTCATTGGGCAAAATTAGCACCGTATGTACGTCTGCAAGCCTCTTGGACCTCTATCAGGAGTAAATTTACGGACAGAAAAGGACACGATTTAAAGAAAGTCCTTTCGGGTCCTTAATGCATAAAAGGTAATATGTATTTCAGTTTGAGATACTGTCAGATGCTTTCAAGTTATTGAACTTGGGAAAGTATTGTGAAAACGTGCTTTGACCTACCGGTTCAGGAAGAAATATTGTTCTTTATATTGTTCTTCTCAGATGTTCTTGTATAAGTAGTTATCCAAATTCCTTTCCTCTCCTGCTTCCATTATTTTCCTAGTCTATTTCATTTATGCTTTTAGCATTTTACTAATCCAATAATAGAATATGTAGAGTTTCTTTTACTTATTACTCCTTTTTGTACAATGTATTGTTTCACACATACTATTAGTAAAATAAATTGAGTTGTATTAATTTATCCATTCCTAAAATTCGTAATATTGGTTCAATTAATTTATGAAACCCCAAGCCCATTCGTCTCATTTTTATGATAAATTTATCATAAATGATAACTTTTAGGGGTAAAACTTTATGCATATTATGTGTGAGTCGATAATATATGTAGGACAGCGTTAAGTAATACAAGATTGGAAGTTTAACGTGTTAAATATTGATTTCCATACTAAGTTTTAATAATCACAAGTTAAGAAGTATTCATGGGAATTTTTTGTTCTCTTAGGACAAGAAGCTTATAAATTGTACCTAGTCCTATCAGGACCTTTGCGCTACTTCCTGAACAGGATATTCTGGATGGGTAAGTTTGGGGTAGGGGCCACCTCCAATCAAGATTCATGAGGAAGAATTTAGGGCATTATTCTCGTTATATCCTCTCGAAAGAAGGGGATGCCAGATCTGAACCAGCCTCTCCAGTCAAAGTAGGCAGGGGTGGCACACCCTTATTTTGATCCTAGCAAGAACTTCTATGGTGCAGGAACGAACCCCACAAACTCTAACAGTGATCTCCCGCAGTAGACTAGACCTATTGATTTGTTCTTGCACCCCAGAATTTCTTCATTTGCGGTTAGTGATGTGCCGCTTCTGGACATCCATAAGGTTGCCCAGATTTAAGTGACACATCGGTTTTTGCTGTGTTCAGTGGTAGATTCAACTGGAAGGTATAAACCAGTCAGAAATGACCCCTGCTGGATTATTCATGTGAAATTACTACATGGGCAAGTTACTAATGTTTCAATTTTATTTCATTCTAATAACCTCTCAACAAATTTAACATTAGCTGTATCTCTGATTCAGCATTGTTGAAGGTGGCGATGACACAACTTACAACCCCTAGGATTACCGCCCGACCTTGACCACATTCTGACACTCAGATGTGATGAACTAGACTGGCTAATTTGTCATAATCACCGTGCACCTGTTGTACATATGTCAAGGACGCTGCGCCTATTTGGCTCAGCCCACTGTGTCAAAACTGGGACAGACTATACAATCAGGCGAAATTGAACAGACTCGTACTTTGCTATGAGCAATATTAAAATTGAAATCTCTTCGACTGCCATGAAGTTATTCGTTTTACACGCCTATTCTTCATCACTTCCGTCGCACTTGCAGTTCAATCAGTTACATAGATAAGTTTAGTCCGATTTTAATTACTGTACTATTATACCGATGCACACAATTCAATTAGTCGTTAACGAATTAGTTACGTATTTATTTTAATACTTGTTATTTTCATTTGTTGTTGTCCTATGAATTATCTCATGTCTTCGTTAATCCTTACATATTCTTGTTTCCAAGCTTAATGTATTGCCTTGTGCTTGTATTGTTTAAATTTTTATAGCAACTTATTATAAATACTGTTAAATTTTGTAATTGATATTGAATATTTTTGTGTGTTGCTTTATGTCGGGTTATTACACTATTACTAGGCCTACTACATATTTTGAATGATATCTATATACAGACTTGATGCATATGAATTGTTATATATTTTTATTTTTACTTGTAATCCTTATAAAAGCACATTTTGATGTACATGCATAGACTCCTGTATGAGACATATTTAATAAATTCGTTATACCGTTTGAATGAAATAAAATAAATATTTTCTTATTTGTTTAGAGAGAGAGAGAATATTAATATTAAAAATGCATTATTTCTAATAATTATATTAAAACTATAAATAGCTGTACAGTGGACGCTAATAAATGTAAAACTCAAACCACGCTGCGAGAATAGGCCATTTAAACATCTATTAAATAAGCAAACTTAAAATCTATTTAAACCTCGTTCTGTAAACCTTTAACTATATAAAGAAGGACCAATTTCCAAAATTATTACAATTTCTAGTAGCATTACGTCATTGTACCAGGAAACTAACACAGTTATTGTGTTGTCCACCGCTTTTACATTAATTAATCAATTAACGTCTGCCGAACTCTAACCTATAGCAGCTTTATCTATTGAATTAATCAATTACAAGTGGGCTGCAAACGATTACTATTGCAAAATGCTCATTAGACATAGCGTTATGTGGGCTCTGGTGTTCAGTTTATAAACTACATACTTGAGTTGGTGAAGTAACCTCTTTAATTCCAATGTTTAAACATTCTTAAAGAATTGAAATTTTGTATGAATCTTTTACCTTTACTAATTCTACATGTCTATTGAAATGGTATGTGTGTGCTTGTGTACAGAAAACATACAAGAAAACTTTACAATACATGTACTAATTTGAACATGTTTCCTTAAAATATATTTGCTTATTTGAAAACAGCAACGATTTATTACCTTAGCGTTCAGCGCAGCCTTTCCCACCAGGTGATGACGAAACTATATTTCTATCTTGGTGAGTGTTCTTCTTTATACACAAGAGAGCATTCTCTAATTTGTAACACAGTTTTATAAAATTTTATTTGTATATTGAATTCATAGAGAAAATTGTTCCGTAGTATTTAAATGGAAAGCATTATTGTTAAGCTTGATACATACATATATTTCTCCAAAAAGATACATAATTACATTTTATACCTTAAAATATCTTTATAAAAGTATGTGTATTATTATATAATAGACAAGTTTGAATGCAGAGATGAGGACACATCTCAATGATTGTAAAGACAGCAGTGATCCTACTTATGCCCTTCTATACAAATACTCCAGATGACAATCTTTAGCGAACCTTTTGCGTGTATTTTTGAAGGCCGCATATAACATATTCTGGCTCATTGATATTGGCAGTGAATGCAGATGAGTTATTGAAAATAACAACAAATAACATCAGCGATTCAAGAGGTTATTTGGTTCAAAAAAATTCGGCATACAAATTTATAAATGTGCTAAAAGATATTAGTCTAGGTATAATTGAAGAATCCGAGAAAACCGTGAGAACTTAAACTTTTCCTCGCTGATCTCAGAACATAGTGAATGAAATGCTATGACATTTTACGCGAACATTGATGTTATGCTAAAAGTGCTCTTTGAAACAATTTTACTCTATCACTTCAGGGACTCATCCCACTAGACTTTTAAATTGAAACTGCAGAAACATCACGAAAAATCAAAACTTTCATACATGTTATGCAGTTTTGTACATATATTCAAGTATGCTAAAAAGCGACATACCTTTGGCAATATCATTCCAGTTCAACTAGCCTGATTTGTATCGCACTAGCATGATTAGCAAATTGGGGTTAATATTTTACAAGTGAGAATCTGAACGGGATAAAACTCGGAGGGTGGAATTTCTTCCAATTATCATAACTGTTTTAGGTTAGTGGCGTGAGGATAGCCCTCCAGACAGATAAGGGAATTCGATGATGCCCCTGTTGAAGTCGCAGCGGGTTGAAGGACCCTCCGGAAGGTCAGTTGTTATGGCGATAGGTATTTTACACAACTAATCGTTGAGACAATGACCCTATTTTGGTATTTAAGATTTTCTACGTAGGTTCGTTGTTACAACGACCCCTCTAAATTGAATTAAAAGGATGAATTACTCAACTGGGTTCGTAGCAACAACGCCCAGTTGTTTTTTGCCTGTTTAGTTGAATATTTAAAAATCTGGGTGGTTGTCTCAACGACCCTAAATTATATTAAATGTTTATATTGAGAGAACCAGGTCTTTTACTCAACCATTCTTTGTGCCAACGGACCAAAATGTAGCAATGTGTAAGCAACGTGAAAAAGGATCGTAGCGACAACAACCCATTTTCAGTTCAATGGATAAAATATAGTAAGGGGGTCTTGATACAACGACCAACGACCTACTTTTAGCTATTCAGGGGTTCTATTAGTCAACTAGGGTCTATATGTCAACTGCATGCAGTCAGACATTGTGGCGAGATGTTGCCGCGCAGTAGTTATTGTATACGCAGATATATAAATATTTACAGGGGAACATTGAGCTGTGTGGAATACGGCCAACATCTAACGATACTTGCGACTGAATGTCCATGCCCAAGGCCGAGGATCAGCTCGCTATAGCCACAACCTCACCCTGTCAAAGCCTTGATCTGGATCCGCTTGTTATTGTTGTCATTCTCATGGCCCAAGCTATCCAACTTCTTTGGTTGCATTTGTCAAGCATTATCGGGTATACCTCTTGATCTTGTTATTTACAAAAACCGGTTTCATTTACACTTGAAAGTGAAAATCTAAAACATTTTTCATATTTTGTACATAGATCATTGTTACAAAATATATAAACTATTTAAATATCCCCTCCAAAATGATAGCTTTCTCTTACTTTAGCTTACTGATAGCTTTATAAAATGTGCTATAAATTTAAAATAATAGAATATGCTTCTTCATTCTTTCTTTAGGAAGTATACTTTGTAATGTTCAACTAATAATTTAAGGTATAGGCATTTCTATCACGTAAGTTTTGACATACACCGATTTCCATTTGTACCTACTTACTTAATAATTTATTTAATGAATTTTTGCAACCATTCGGATATAAAAATTGTGAAAGTAGCAATATCTATGTATGCATCGATTTATACGGTTTCCTATTTTGTTTTAAAATCTTAGTGTATATGTTGGTAATTGATGGTTCATTCTATAACATAAAATGATAAAATATTTAGCACCTGTTCACGTATTGATGGAATAACAGTAGGGACGCACTTAGAAACATTATCTTATTGAGTGTTATTTATTTTTATTATTATTACCAATAATGTGTCCAAACCGAAGTACGAACTTACCATACACTTACTCAGTAATTACACCACAATTTCAGCAGTATGTCGCAGGTAATTAGCAAAAAACAAAGGTTTGCCGCCAAATATAAACAGACTAAAGACCTTGAAATCGATGTTAAATTCTGAATATTTAAATAATGATTTGTCAACTACCCAATTATCCTTATTTGTGTTAATGGTTTAGTCATGAAACGTATTAAACTAATTGCGCAAGATGTTATTGCAATTAGCTGGTCGGGCCCAATCATAGAATAATGTGTTACAGACCGCAAGATTATTTCCTTATTAGGGTCCTGCTGCATATGACACTTCACTGTCGACATTTGGCAGTGACTCCGGCGCGAACATGACACACTTTCGCACGTAAGTTTGGCATCTCTGGTAATTACTAACGTTATGTAAGTGCCTTCCACGGAGCTGGAGCGCGAACTGTCAATTTGGATAAGATCTGACTGTTTTACAACTCCTGCACATCAAGGTACTAAAATCTTATATGTTAATTTGAAGTACAAATCTGAGTTATGCATCTTTTTCTGAGTTGAAAACTGCTATTTATGTTTGTCTTATTAGTCCGCTACAATTAGTACTGTAGCGTGCACGTTTACGATTAGTTGTACGTTTATTGCATCCAGATGTGTGCGGTTAGCGGTATATTAAAAACCATGGTTTTGGTTCAGGTTTAATTCGTACATGATCACTCTCGGTCTAGCTGCAATGATTAAACAGCAGATATTAATGTGGCCATATGTGTTTTGGACAAAAAGTCAAGTTCAATATGAAAATATATATTTTTAACCCCATCCCAAAGAGAACACTTGCAAAATGTAACTATTCTGAAGTAGTTTTAAAACATTACCACACAATGTGTTTACAGCAATTTATTCGTTATCTTTTAAAATAATTTGAATACCCCTTCCTGTCTTTATCAGCACAAAAAATGAATAAACTATTAAACTTTATATTGCAAGATATACAACATTGAAATCCTTTTTCCTGCAAGAACCTACTATCAAGCATTATTAATCTTTGCGGTTCAACTAAGTATAACCGTTTTGGTCCCACAACTATCATAGATTAGATGAATTTGGAATTTTCCCTTAGTACAATTGGCCAGAATTGTGAAAATAACTGTTTAATGTTCATTTTGGCAAATATTTTAAAACATTTTCTCTGTTTTTGTTGCTATAAATTGTTCTATTTTATAAAACGCACTACCATAATTTTATGAGACAAAAATTATTTCAACGCTTTTCAGAAGTGTATAAAATT
The DNA here is from genome assembly GCF_021130785.1 of Homalodisca vitripennis. Classification (NCBI taxonomy): domain Eukaryota; kingdom Metazoa; phylum Arthropoda; class Insecta; order Hemiptera; family Cicadellidae; genus Homalodisca; species Homalodisca vitripennis. Next base: position 131,299,638 of record NC_060209.1, on the reverse strand, counting down.
ATAAACGTTACACTTCAGTATTACATGCACTTCTCGCGAATGGTTGTAGAACATAAGTGAGGATAGTGCCGAACCTTGTGGGACGCCGTGGCCACTGTCCAAATCTGTCACGATTTCGCACCCAAGCTCAGTTGACTAACCCAGGCAGATCTGTAGCATCCACCGGACTAAGTGAGTGAGTGAGTAAATGACGCAAGCGTATCCAGGCCGGTGAAAGTGAGCGCTCGCTCAGTCACTCCGCGTCTGTCGAGCCGTGCGAGCAACATGAACTCCACGTGACTTTGTGTCCGGTGACGAACGTGTTTCTGTGATAAACTCATCCAGGTTAGCCATAGTTAATTTGTTCATATTTTTATTTCTATCATTTCGTGTTTCAACTACTAACATTAAAATACAATTCTACATATTTATATATTATTATTGATTTTGTGGTTGAAGCTCTTTTTATTTATATAGCAGCATTTGAGTTATATTTTTTATGTTATTAACTATAAGAGATACAATTCTAACTTTTCTTATTATTTCTTATTTTGCTTCTAAGTCCTACAATATTATTGCTTTGATTATCATATGGTGTTATGCTTATTTGTGCGCAATCAATGAAATATATACAATGATACGCGTTTTAATGATTTCGTTCACATGATACTTGAAAGTTTTATTTGGAGTTCTAAAATACTATAATGAATCAAGGATTACGTCCAAATATCTCCATGTAAGAGATATACCGAATTCATTTCTTACTAGTATGATTATGATTCGACTTGTTGGGTAGCTCGTTAAAATAAACAAAGAGGATTTATTTTTTTTTGTAATCGTACTGTTCGGTATTCAATCAATTGGAGAACATTAAAAAACAATCAAACGAACCTAAAAAGATTAGTGTTAAAATAACTGACAAACACGTTAAGTGCTAGCCTATTAAGTTGTTGAAAATAGAAAAGAAGTAAACACATGAAAACTGATATTGTAACTGACATTATTAGTCAAATTATTGCTTAACGACTTTTGGTACTAAAACATATTTAACACTGAAAATTTACTTATATTAAAAATAACAAGTAAATTTTCTAAGATGTCGTAGTTGACTGGAATATCAAAACTTATTTATTATTAAGAAGTTGAAAATAGAAAAAAAGTAAACACATGGAAACTGATATAACTGACATTATTAGTCAAATTCTTGTTATACGACTTTTGGTACTAAGACATTTTTAACACTGAAAATTTAATTATATTAAAAATAACAAGTAAATTTTCTAAGACGTCGTAGTTGACTGGAATATCAAAACTTATTTCTAATGTTCAAATCAATTTAACAGTTTCCTTAAACAATTCTAAAATTAAGTATTTTTAACAGTAAAAGGTTCATATTTTACTTCTACTCAGCCTTTGAATACAAGATTCAAGACTTTTTATTTGATTGTAACCCATAAGAAAACTCCGATGTTTTTAGAGCTTTTAAGGTCTCCTTCAGACGATTTGTCATAAAATAAGCATTATGTTGATTTACAATATTATAAAATTACACAGAATCAACAGAACAGAGCTGCACTTGGTAAATATGGCTGTGTCCATCAATATGAATAACTAAGATAATGGCTGAAAATTTCGTTCTTACACTAAAAGAAATCTCTGGAAAAATCAATGTTAATTACGTTGTTTTGATTTTCTATGCAATTGTAACAAGTAAATCTTGGTGGTATTGACATACTTTACTTGTACTTTGGAAATATAGTGTTAACATTGATAAATTATACACATAACTCGTTTAGAGTCCTGTGACATTTTTATGAAACAGGAGTTGAAAGAACTGATTGGTGTTAGTTCTCACCCTTTTTGATTCACCGAAACCCAATATCTACTGTTAGTAGGTAAACGGATCATTTCGCCCTACCTAGATCCCGCAGCTCTGGTTGGTATCTTGTAAACACATTTTAATATATTATATTCCACAATATAATTACTGTAAGAATGTTTTATATGTGTGTATATATATATATATATATATATATATATATATATAATATATATATAATATATATATATAATATATATATATATATATATATATATATATATACATATATTTCGTAATAATAAGTGTGGACACACGATTATAGGGGATTCCAGAAAACCCCAAATACATAAAACCATTTGGAGCGTTGCTAAGGATATTTTCTTAACTAACAGTGGCTTTCCAACGGATATTGACTCTCCGATTATTTATATTTCTCTTTCGTTGTGTGACTGAATTTTGAAAAATACGATGTGTTTTTACAAATAATTCATTTCAGTTGAGACTGAGTCGATACGTACACAGTATCAAGCAGTTATTTACTCTTCTAAAAGTAACTTAAATAATCCAGTTCTTAAGTAGTCTCAAAGTGGACATTATTTGAACGTATTCTGAGTGAGAATTTAAATCATGGTTTTCATTATACACTAAATATTAATTTTGATTACGGGTTATATGAAATTTGGAGAATAACAGCTGTTGGGATAAGAATTTTTATTGGTCCCAAAAATATTCGCGAGAAAGATATGAATAGCTTACTGAGCAGTGTACAGAGCCCTACTTATACAGGTTGTTTCATTTCAAAACTAACCACCATTTGTACCTAAATACTAAATGCCTTGACAAATTTCTGTCTGTTGGAATTTTTATCACTTGTTAGGGGAAACCAGAAGAGAATATGTTCAAAATGAAGGAGCAACCACTTCCCACCTCCCTTAACAAACTCAACATTCTCAAATTGCAACCAATTCATTACGGTACCTTTAATGAAAGCTCATTAAAAATGTAGTAGTTATGAAATATCCTTTAATAAAAAAAATGTAAAATACGTCATTATTTCTGTTCTGAGAAAATCTCATACAGTACTCCATATAATGAATTTTATACCTTTTATATACCCTCATACTTCATCTATTACAAACTAAAATTTCCAATAAAAAAGTACATTTACAGCGTTAGAACTACTACATTACAGTTTAACTGGTTGTAAAACTCTCCTCTATGGCGTAAAGCTCTCCTCAATGACGTAAAGTTGACCAATACGTTGTGACGGATAGATTTATATGAGAACGCACGTATTTATACAACACTCGAGGCGTGATAATAGACGCGCCTTATCCGTTAATCAAAAGTGACACTTTGACTACCTACAGGCACGATGACTAACATCGGAACAGATGTAAATGGTTAGTAGGTAGTGTGTTAGGTGAAAGTCGGTATGACAAAACGGGTAACAACGTGTAACACTTTTATGGTTGTGAAAAGGTTAACAATATAATTAAAATTTGAGCAGAATGAGTGAACTGTGAACGAAACAGAATTGAATACTTTGCAATTACACCATCCCCACATTTTTCTTAATTTTTCCGTGTATTGAATCCAACTCAACTTGACTATTGTTCAGTAGTTCTTTATTCTCTAAACTTTTATAGACATTTCGTGCCTCTAACTTGAATACCCCATGTAAGAATGAACTTTTTTGAATGTACCGTAACTAATTTTGTGACTTAATTTTGGACTACTTTCTTAAGCTTAATACACTGCTGCAAGGTGGTTTCATTTACATTTTTCTCAGGATATTAAGGATAAATGTATTTTAAAACCAGTGTTTCACAAAAGAATTATTTTTGGGGCGAAATATGATTACTTTTGTAAGGTGAATTAGTTTAAATTAATCTAATAATTTAAATAAGAGTTTTATTCCCGTCAAACTAATTATCTATTTCCGTCATTTAATTATTCGTTATTATGTTCAACGAGTAAAAGCAGTTATATAAAAATTATAATAACAGAAAAATGGGTTTCTATTCAATAAATTCAGTACAAAATAATTTTAAAAGTAACATCACGTGGAATAATTTTTATTTTTATTCCATATTTTAAGAACATCGGAATAAACGAAAAAAATAGCTAGTTAATTTTAAACATAAAAACATATTACAAAATCAAAAACTTAATTAGTACTGATTTAGCGAACTTGAAATTTGAAAATATTATTTGTGTCAAAATATAGTATTTGCAACTCAAAATTAATCGATGGTGGTTTCATATCCATATTTAAAGAGGTCTAAAAAAGGTTATTGGAGAATGTTTTAAAACCATTCTGTGTTTTACGAATAAAGTAATTGTACGCTATTAATAAGAAGTGTGACTAAAATACATACACAAATGTAGATATGTAAATAAAATCTTTTTGAACAATTCCGTGTAATTAAAACAGACCCACTATTTTTACTTAATGGCACCATTACCACCAGCTGACTCCATTATATAGTCATAAATTCGTGTGAGTAATTATGTGCCTTGAATATTCTAACTGATGTCAGAAGTTTCCTCGAGCATCGTTGTTTACGTTAATTTTCTATTGTTGATTTGTTATTTAGTTGTCACTTGAATCTATGATTTCAAGCAAAATAAAAATGCAATGCCTGCAGATTTTGACTGTGTCTGTATGAGTAGAGTTTGAATAGAGTAGCTGTGATTAGTATTAAGTTGTTTGAGTTCATTACAATCCACTGTGAAATTTGAAATCAAATTCTTTCTGGCGATATCAGGTTGAAAGTCCACCGCTCTTACAAGTTCGGTTGGGGGGGGGGGCTATTTTCACCCATGCCCACTCGATTTTCTCATAATATGTTCATTTTTTAGTTTTCAGTGTGTGATTCATTGTTGAAGTTCGAGGGAATTGTTTGAAGATAAATGGGGTCCGTGAACAACTTGGAATAGCTGTTATTTTTGTTAGGGCCATTCATATGTATTTATTCGATTATATTTTATTTGTCTTTAAAACAACTTTATTTGGTTGGTTAGAACTCATCCAATATTAAAGTAGTTAAACCCCATTTTTGCCACTTTTTTCCACATTAAAATTTTTCTTTTCACTGCTGTTCTATCCTGTTCTTAAAATAATACACACATTATACTTGTCTAGTTACATTTGTTTTTTTTTACTCCTACGGATTCAAATATATTACAATGGCTGTAATTGTACCTAAATAGTCAAAATTGAATTATACTGCTAAGAGCAGGTTATAGTAAAACGACACTTACGCTATTTTTGTCGTAACATTATAAAACATTGATCATTTTAAAGATACTAATACGCATCTAAATTCTTTTTTCGGTAAGCTTAAAGTTTTTAGAATTAAAATTATTGAGGCTGGTTTTCTGTGTAACCAATAAAAAAGCGTTTTGATTCCTATTAATATTATTTCCTTTAAAATGAGAAATATTTCAACGTGATTCGATTACAATATAAGTGTGCATGTGATTTAACATTGTTCTTACAGTGTTATAATAAAGATGGCCAACAGTGCAGTCGGGTTTGGTAATCATTTACAACTATCTTTTTATTATTTTTTACTGCTTCTTTGAGCGCTTGATTTTCACGAATACAAAAAATAATTATTAGTATTAATAAGGTAAAAATACGTTTGTGTATTTAAACATTCCGGCTTGAACTGTTTCCAAAAGATCGTTTGGGCATGTAGTTTCTGATCGCCTGAGTGTTGAAATCCGAATATCTTGCAATGACGACTTTCAACTAGCTGGTGACATAAAAATATCACCGGGTGCCTCCACATGCTCACAGGCTAATTTAAGAAAAGAAAACACTCGAATATAAACTTAACCTATGGTATATTATTTGTTATAGGATTGTTTCGGTTAATCTGTTACAAATATATTTATTTTAACTTTGACATGATATAAACTTATTAGAGTAATTGTGTCTCACACAGCCTGTTCACACTAGTGGATAATGATAAAAGCTTCGCCTTGAACAGTTCCACACAAAGATATGGTAAAGCAGGAAGAATACATTTAATGGTTAAGTAGAAGGCACGCGATATCACGCAATGTTCAATCATGACACGTCTATTGTATGCTTGTGTCGGCTGACGGTGACAATAAGCAAGGTTGGTCACACTGATTCCAACTGATAACCACTGACCAGTGTTACCAATATGCAACAATGCACGCCAGTTTATGGCAACAACCTCCTACCTGTAGTTCGTTCCAAGTAAGTGTCTCTTTCGTTTTGTCAATGGTTTCGTGTACAACAAAAACGTGTTCACTGCGTATTGAGCTAGTAGTAAATACAGTGCAACAACAGAATGTTTGGCATTGTAGGCGTGATCTCTTTCTAATTATTATAAGGTTGTTACCTGGAGAAGGGAACGCGTTTATTGAAACCCTGACGTGAGGTAAAAAATGGAAACAATTTACAGCTATGGCTTTCCACCTATAGACATAGATTTGGTTTTCGTGTTCTTATAGAGGCTTTAGTTTCAATGCTCCTATTCTTCATAAATATGTAATAACATATCCCGGCTGATTCTCTCTTCAAATACTTAATATAAAGTGTAACTTGTGCACTGACATGAAATCATATTTTTATGTACGCTCAGTATATATAAAGAAATGTTATTAGACCCATCTGTCGGTAATTAGTTAACTAGAAAAATACGGTTTGGTCTCATCACAGCAATAATTTGTACAGAAAACGTGTAATTTTTTAGACCTATACTTTTTACAGTATATTATTGAGGTTGTTGAAACTGGGTACTTACGTAATTGTTTGATTGTTTATGAGGAATCATCAGTTCTAATCCGTAAATTTGAGCCATATGGCTTCTCTGGACAGATTCTTCAGTGTTATCGCTGTTTTCTGGATAGAAGGCTCAAATTCAACCTGATTCAGCTACAAACCTGTGGCATGACCTCTTATCCAGAAACAATGATTCTATGCAGCACTAATGTACGTATGTAGCAGCCAGGAAAAGTGGGTAACGTAAACGTGGTTGAGGACAAAGTCCTGCTGGTACGTCAGCATGCTTTATTGCTGCATTGTTTGGTGAATTCTGCGAAAGCACAGCTCACAAAAATGGTACGCTCATTTGAATATTCATATTATAATAAATTGTGGTCTTTGAAATACCAAGTGACACTAACAGTGATCTTGTGACGATGATTGGAAACAGTAAAATTTGTATTTAGCAGATAGAGAACCCAAAACGACAGGAAGGATTAACCTGAGACCCTCATCCTTACTAGATTATATGTAGCTAAGTATCATTGCTAATACTTTTGAGGATTTTAAGTATCATCAGACTCTGGCCATTTTACTCCCACATTGGCCACACCCAATTGTACCACCACTTTTCCAACACGGATCTTTCCAAAATGTGTAAAGTTTGATTAATTGCTTAAGAATCTGGCAGGATACGCTTTGCTCGTCAATAGAAGCACCTCAATCCTAGATCCTCTTGCTATTGGACCCTTCATCCATTAAAGTCCCGCTTAAGTGAAAGTACCTCGAGGTTCACTCCATAATGATGATATTAAACTATAAACACTTTTACCCCTTATTGTTGGTCGTGGAATTGTGGAAGATGTATTATTTTTAAAAATTCTATTATAATAGTCTTTCGATGCGTATTGACTGGGTATTATTTGCGTTTCTTTGAAAATTATATAATTTTTGGCTATTCAAATGATTAAGTGAAAGTACCTCGAGGTTCACTCCATAATGATGATATTAAACTATAAACACTTTTACCCCTTATTGTTGGTCGTGGAATTGTGGAAGATGTATTATTTTTAAAATTCTATTATAATAGTCTTTCGATGCGTATTGACTGGGTATTATTTGCGTTTCTTTGAAAATTATATAATTTTTGGCTATTCAAATGATTAAGTGAAAGTACCTCGAGGTTCACTCCATAATGATGATATTAAACTATAAACACTTTTACCCCTTATTGTTGGTCGTGGAATTGTGGAAGATGTATTAATTTTTAAAATTCTATTATAATAGTCTTTCGATGCGTATTGACTGGGTATTATTTGCGTTTCTTTGAAAATTATATAATTTTTGGCTATTCAAATGATTAAGTACAAACAAGCTTTCATGTATTTCTTAGTAACCACTAGAAAGTTTTTATCTTTTGGTTGCGCATTAGTATATATTTTTAATTAGATATTTCACTCAGTCATAGAGACTAAACACATGAGGGCTCATAACTGTTTAAAGTTTAATATTTTCCTCATGGACTTAAACCCATTATAGCTGCTTATATCGATGACTTGGGTTCGTAAAAGAGTGTTTTATAACGAATTTGATAACTCTCCGTTTTCTTTAGGCGTACAATTAGAAAGATTACAAAAAGTTTAAACACGAAGCTGATAAATATTGGTGCAATTAAGAATATTCAAGTATCCTTAAAGATTATAATTTAACACTGAGGAATGTCGATTACAAAGCATTAGTTCGATAACATATAACGTTATCAATGTATTCATCACAAGATACATTACATTACCGTCCTTACTTCAAGGTAACTCAAAAATATGAATTTATTTACGCACATGGTATATCAATAAAAATATTCTTTCAATATAAATTCAGTGCGCTTCAATCTAGTATCCAACACATATATTGATATCTCAGTGGAATCTTCCAGGAATATTTCGTCTGATAAACTCACAACCGTAACGTGTCCAAGGCTGCCAACTCAGTACGAGATGGCGTCACGATTGTTAAGAGGAAAAATTGTTTCCATTGTTATCCATTACATTATTTTGACAAATGGTTCCCACCCTTGAGAATAATAACAAAGGCGAGTTTTTCAAATCAAATTGTAGTATAATAATGACTTCTTATGGATGCAATTTTAAATTCTCAACTAAGCGTGAACTTAAAAAAAGTAATATCGCTTCATACATCAGGTATGTTACCTGTGGTAAACATCATAGCGAGGACTTAGGTCTAGATTTGCTTTTGTGTAAATAAATGTTACACTTAAACATCTATCATATTATTGGTACTACAATTTCAGTGCATAAAACCTTCTTGGATTACTCTACGAAACGTGTTATGTTGGATATAAAGTTTGTTTGAATTTGAAATAGAACAGTGTAACAAATTATGAAATTATTTCCTATTAAATGTGTGAGTATAAGCAATAATGGAGGTTTTTGTAATATGACACCTATAATTCTGGTATTTACCATAATAATATATTCTTAGAGATTTTAAGACTTATACTTGGGTTTATTTGTAAGAGAGGGTATCTTTTTTTTGTTCTCTTAGGACAAGAAGCTTATAAATTGCTCGTAGTCCTGTAAGAACCTTTGCGCTGCTTCCGGAGTGACAGGATATTCAGGATGGGTAATGTTAGGGAGTAGTGCCGCCTACTATCGAGATCCATGAGGAAGAATTAGGGCACTACGTCTCAAAGTCATCTCTCGCCGGAAGAGGGGAGGCCAGCTCTGAACCAGCCTCTCCAGTCAAAGCAGGCAGGGGATGGCATACCCTTGTTGAGGTTAGCAAGAACCTCTGATAGTTAGGGAACAAACCCCACCAACTCCAACAGTAATCTCCCAAAGCAAACTAGAGCTATCGAATTGCCCATGAACCCCAGAATCTCAACATTTGCGGGTAGTGATGTGCCGCTCCTGGACATCCATAAGGTTGCCCAGATTGAAGTGACACACCGGTTTTTGCTGTGCCCAGTGGTGGGTTCAACTGGAAGGTATAAACCAGCCACAAGTGATCCCTGCTGGGTGAGGGTATCTTAGAAAAAAACAAAATCTTACTAACGTACAACTTCTCTAAGTAACTTATATGCCTAATTTACAACGTGTATTAGCATTATGCGAGTAACGTATCGTTTAGACTTTACATAACACACTGTAATAAACATAGCATTGAAGAAAACAAGGCTCAGTAGCTTAATTATTGTAATGAAGGCTAGTCGTATAAGTCAAGGCGTGTCCCTACGCAAGGTTAATACGAGTATTATAGCAGTTCTTATCAAGAGACAACGAGCGACGTGACTAGGGTTATGTGCTCTAGGTTGCAGCAGTTACAGTTGTAGGTTGCACCGAGTTGTCGCGCTACCTACGCCACACGGCCGCAGTAGGTTGTAGGTGAAGGTGAGGCGGTACCAGGTATTGGTCCAGAATCAGGACTGATCAACCCAGCGTGGCGAGGTCACCACGAGAAAATGTTGCTCAAGAATGAAACCGACCGAGTTGACAGTGTATATAACAAGTTTCAAAAAAGTCACCTTCGTTTTTATGTATTTTTAAGCAGTGATGTATTGTACATTCCTGCAGTGATGATACCCCATGTACCGCACCGTTCAAATTGTTAGATTCACTGGTCCGTAGAGACAAAAAGGCTAAAATTTAAAACAGAAACAAGTTTCCCAATAAAAAATATACTATGGAACAAAAATTACAATTGACAATATAATAAGTGCACAAAAATATTCCAGAAAACCCGATACAACCGAGTATTGAAGGATCCGTCAGAACGAAACCTTCACCGCACACGTGACACAGAGCACTAGAAAACGTGGTCAAAGAAAAAGACAAACATTACTTAAGTAGTCTTAAGTCCTCCTCCGTAGACTAATGGTTGTAGTTTCGGTTCTCTAAATAAAACATCACGGGTTCAAATCTCAGGGAGGGCCTATAATGTATAGACACGAAACAGTGTATGTACTCTGAAAATAAACCAGTGTACATCGAAGCCAACATAGCTGAAGCTGAGACTTAAAAGAGAGGAAAAAAGTAGTCTTAAACATATGTTGTTCCTAAATATACAATCGGTTTTTTATCAATTTTTTAAGTTTTAATCACATATACTTAATGTTTTAGACCATCGCTCATACTAGTTATTGAGCTTCTATTTTTTAACACTTTATTTCTGGATATTCAAACTTTTTGACTACGTTTTAGTATCCTCTATACAGCATTTTCTTTCTTGTGACTTTGCTTCCTTTCACCTTCAGACCCCAAAATTATCAGAGGTCTCATTGGACAAAGAGCACGAAGCTTCCAAATTGAAGTCGTTAGAACCTTTCTATCAAAATTTATCGCACATTCGTTGTTGGATTGTAGGAATGTATTAAATCTGTCGGGTTCTTCGATACTTCGTTGTATTGGTTTATGTTATCGTGTTCGATGATTTTTACATGCGGGGGCATAGGTGGAAGTTCAAAATTAAGACAGTAGCATAACAAGCCTGCATTAACATCGGATGGTGGTAGCAGTTGTATTGGCTCTTCGTCTTAGGGGTTTAGCTGTTTATCAGTCAATTAATTAGGTATTCTTACCCTCGTAAAATCCAAAAACAACCGATTGTTGTCCAAGGTTACCAATAATCTGATGATGTCAGAAACGTGTTGTGCACACCGTACCTTATTCTGTTTTCTTTCAGTTGTTATATATATATATATATATATATATATATTGGATTAGATTTGCTTAATTCTACATTTCCACATTGAGATGTTTGTTCAGTCATCTGATAATTTGAGCGTTTGTCAACACATATAATTCATTTATTGTTCTGATCGTTAATCCTGATACAATAACTGAACAGTGGTATTACATTAGACCATTACTATTATCACTATTATCAAGCGTATTTCTGTAAAAAAACGTAAAATATACACTGCGTTTTGCGTCCTGTTTTGCCCAATAATTCTTTTTTGTTCTTGTTGTAATATACTACCGGAGTTAAAAGGTAGTGATAGTACCACTTTATTTCCTTGGGTTAAATATTACTTTGTATTTATTACAATTGTTTTAGAGTTAATAATGGTTTCTTCCTAATGATGGTATTATTTTTCAATACGGAACAAATGGTAATTAAATTTATAATATAATAATTATAAAAACATATTCATGGATTCCTTTTTTATCTTCACCCTTAGTTATTCTTCATAAATAACTTTCTAGAGAATGACCAATATTCAGTTTAAGCAAACTATTTTAAAAGAGGAGCAATTTATTTTAAATTTTGTACGAACGCAAAAATTATCGGCCCAGAAAAGCCTGATGGTAGTGCATGTATCAACAGAGAACAATATGTGGATTTCCACTCTAAACAATAATTTTTATTTATCATGTGGAAGAAGTTTCGAGGAAGATATATATTTCTTTAGACTATTGAAGACCCGAAAGGATCGTTTTAAAATTATGTCGTTGGTCAATTATCTATCTCTACGTGGGTTAACTTTTTATACAGAGGTTCTAGAGACTTGAAAAGGATTCCTCCTGGCTCAAGGAAGAATAATTTTGGTTGTGGGATCTAAGGATAGTCCGTTCTTTTATCTGTCTGTCCGTCAATGCAATAATTCTTGATAGAAAATTCCTAGGGACTTGAAACCTAGTACATATTATAACCTTATCACTTGGTACAAAGAAAACCACTATTGATTTTGGAATAAAATCCTAAAGGAGTTCTTATGTCTGACAACTATTTCATTATTACGTTCTGTCGGTACTCCGTTAAACCAATTTATTTCTTTTCTGGTGTTGACTTAATCTACAAGGGTTACATACTTATGCCATCTCGTTATCATGATAAGAAACACGGCATTTTCCAATGCTTTTCATTCTTGGAAATCTATATGTAACAAAACTCTTTAAACCTAATGATAAACATTTTTAATTGGCAGTTAATTAGATTTACACCTTTTTACGAGTAGTGAGAATGAACTCGTATTTCAGTTATTGATAAATCGTGTGTTGGCGTACTCTGTGGTGGCTTTGACAGTTTTTTATGCAGGAAAATTTAATTTCCTCCTGCTTAGCTTTTTTCTGCCACCTCTTACACAAGACGCTCGGGTGGCCACGGTGACTATGCAGATACGGCTCGTGCGGCCAGCGACACATAAACGTGCGCGGTTCGCTTGACGAGCGCGACGTGGCGAGGAAGTAGAAGTGGTTAACTTACTTTCACTGATGCATTGTTGTGCTGTATCAGGTCTGCCAATTTATAAACCTGAATATCCCGGTGGCATTCCGATGACGTGATGTAACTAACCCAGTGCACGTTCGATGTTACTAAGTTTGTACAGTAGCTGAATGGAAATTACTATCACGTAGTGGTTAGCAATACTTAAGTGGTCGCTTAACCTTAACATTGGAATTGGAAAGAAAGAGGCCTACTTAGACTGGTAATTATTTATCGTTGAGTTAAATTTTTTTGCAGTATTTAATTTGGATTTTAAAATATTCTTTTATCACTGTTCTTAAAGATTACTCTGACTAAAATATTCCTCAGCATTTACATTATTTCTGCCTTTAATTTTATCATAATTAATTGTTATCATAAAGGCAGAGCTATAAAAGTTATTAATTGTAAGATTCTATTAAAAATTACTTTAAACCGTACAGCGAAAAAGATAGTTAGTGTTTGACACTGAGAGGTTGAGTAGAGAAAACTTTTGATCCAAGTACAGTATTTATATATCGTTTACTTCAGACACATACAGATGTATTGATGATGCGCTACATCGACTATAACATATTCACTTCAGTACTTAACAAGAAAATGTACGGCTTTTATTTAAACAGATGTTACTGAAATCTCAGACACTAAAAAACTATATATGATTTCATTTTACAACAAGTTAAGTTACCTCCTAGTAGTCCCTTAAAAGCAATTAATTGTGCTCTCTAATTTCAGAGTTTCAGATGTTTGGTATTGAAATAACTGTAATCACAATGACTAAGAATAATGGCATTTATCTCATGGTAAACGTTTTAAAGGATTTTAAAGGAAGATAAAAATTCAAAACAGCCTCATACTTTTGAGCTCTGAAACACTAACCTTAAGACTGAGCATATTCTAATATTGGAATGGCATCATTTTGTGGACATGATTATTTTCACTGAGAGTCACTTATCTCCGGAATGTTTGGGTGCCCTATACCCACGTGTCGTGTTGCATACAAAATTTCGTCTGCAGGCAATTTTATTCTAGAGATATCCTTCGGGTATACAGATAGACAATACCACACAGACAGAAAACAAAATCAAACAGAAAAGAAATTTGCACATTACTCCAGCAGACCAAAGAAACATTGTGTCAGTCTACTGAGAGTTAGGCTTTAATGACACTCACCAAAAGTTCACGGCTGGACATACACCATTATAGAACTCATTCTTGTCTATGTAAAAAATGTTTCATGCAAATATTCTACAAATTAATGTTTCTCGAGATATCTTGCCATATAGCGATGTACATTGATATATTTACATTTTTGTTTATTAAGTTGGGTTTAACAAGATTCTTTAAATAATAAAAGTCTACTCACCAAGTCACCAAAAGATGATGTGTAATGGTTTGGGATAGTTATGCTACATGTATTTATGTATCAAATGACGAAATCTCACGATTGTACTCAGTTTTTAAAAATTTTCTTATTCTGCTATTTTCTCATTGTCATTATAGTTAACCTCAAGACCACATGTACCATCTTCGAACTCGGTGTTGCTTATCCAAAACAAAGCTGCATGCTATATTTCAAGTCTACAAGTCAACTCGTTTTCTAATATCGTGCGGAATGACAGACAGAAATGAAATATTTCCATTCACTCGAGTGACAGATTTAGCTAACGCTCAGCCAACGAAAATTACGTTGATAACTAAATGCTTGTCTATTTTTATAACATTGAAACGAGAAGTATTACATGAGTTTACATTACACTACAAAAGGATTCTCTGAATCGCAATACTATTTTATTTCTCTACTACAATAATCTTTTCTCTTGAACTAGTCTTTTACCTTAGTACCCCTTAAATGTAGTGTTCCCATGCTATGACGTCGGTAGTAATTTCATTTAATGTAACAATTGTCTTCTACTTCTAATTGGCTGTTCGCGGTGTACGTATCCAAGGAGCTATTGTGACAATAACGCTGCTATTCAATCATGCTCTTGAGGCTGGTTGGTAATAACACTCGGCCGGACTTGTTCAGCGACGTCGAATGGCTCACTAATGGCCCCAAATGGTTATTGTGTAAAGTATCGTGCCACTTGTGTGAATGCAAATTGCATATCTGCAGAATGTCGACGGCGTGAATGTCGAACTGCTGCTAAATTGTGGGCCTTGAGACGTGTCATTAATCAAATCGACGAGCCCTGACGACGACCGCTGTCTGAACACGACAAGCCGGAACCTCGCCGGTACGGACCACGGGGGCCGTTGTTCGTAGATACGGCCTTGGCATTGGTTGGCATTACGCCTGCGCCTCGCAGCACCTGTGGCGGATTTGTTCCCGTCTCCGGGAGGTAATGACTCGTCCCATCCTGCGTGAAATCATGAATTTGCGTGCTTTCACGTCTGTTGACAATCACGTGACTTGTGAGGAAAGTTAATAGAAACTGCACGAATGTCTTCCGTGGCAGAGATACCATTCCAGCGGGCTAAGTCACGTGACTGACATCATCCAAGACACCCTCGTAATTAATGTTGTTGCATTATTCATTTCAGCCATTATTTTTACTTACTCCTCAATTTTCTGCAACTAATTTCGTTTCCATACTGGAAAACATTTAACTCTCTATACATTCCTTTGGAAACTTAAGTTAAGTCCGTTGTGTCAATAATCAGTGTTTTTACCACTCAAGTAGTTAATTAGTAGTTAGTAGTAGTTAATTAGTGTAGGAAAGTGTAAATGTAAATACAGATTAGTAGCCGAAATTAAGTGATAGTGGCATGTAGTGAAAGTCACTGGCCAGTCTGTTAGTACAATAATTAGAACGGAACCGTTTCCGGTCGTTCTAAATCTAATCAGTAAATCTGACAGTTGTCGACTGATCCAAGGCTGTCAACAGAATTGTCTCAGGGAATGTAAATATAATTTTCAGTCAAACACTTACTAGATTTTTATTTAATTATGAATGCTACATAAATACACATTTATGCGTAGCTGTAGTGGGAAGCGTTGATTCAATTGTGCAGCTGATGAGACAACTAGAACACCTTACATCTAGATTACAATTTTGTAGTTTAGATGTATCTAATGACGAAACGATTAGGACACTAGGAGGAGGGTGAACTGGAGCTAAACTTAACATTCACACAAATTTAAAGGTGCATTAAAATCTGAAGTAAATTTAGGTTAATCTGTACAGTTTATTTTATACAGTACCTCTACAATACATCGAGATAATTTTTGATATTGATAAGAAAAGTACTATGCATAAAATGAATAATGTTTTTACTTCAATCGTTGAAGTATCATAAATATAATTTCACAACTGTTAAAGATTTTTAAATGTTAACTCATTATCCCACGTAGAAACAGAAGAAGTATTTTTCAGCAATAACAAATATATATATATATATATATATATATATATATATATATATATATATATATATATATATTATTCAGCATAGAAGCATTCGTAAGCAAGGGAGGTTACAATTATACAATATAAACATTGCATACAATTTTCACCTCCACGGATTACGAATGCTTTTATGCTGAATATCTAAGTATTGTGTTTTTCATAATTACTCGTCAATGTCAAATTTGTTATTTGGTCTTTCCTAAATAATTACGGCTAAAACTAATGTGTTCACAAACGCAAAAATTTCATTATTTAAGTGGAAGCTATTCACGTACATTTAAAATGTAAATGTAAAATGTAAATTAAGGTAATAAAATTTATGACAGAGAATAGATATTCAATGAAGCATGAACATCAACTGAAATTATTATACAGTACCATGAACTTTAAACAAGCACATTATATAAACGATCAACTAACCTACTATATATATCCAAATGTTATATATTTCAAGTACATTTTTAAATAAACTAGGAAAGAACATATGCACAATTATTTTATTCGCACACAAACAATATCCATTCCCCCCCCCCCCCGGTCAGGCTACGTCATACCTGTCTCACTTAAACACACAATTGCACATTCTTGTTTCCTAAGTCAAGTACATATAATTTATATGCAATATAAACCTTAAGTTATCTTTAAACATGAGTATTTCTGCAAACATTGTATCCGCAAACACAAATAATATCTCCCCCTCCCCCCCCCCCCGGGCAGGCCTGCACCATACCTGCCTCACTCAACACACAATTGCACAATTTCGCCTTGTCTGTATCATACCTGTCTCGGTTATACAAACATACACATTCCATTGCTAAATTCACACACGCGACTCTATTGTTATTTAATATTAATATTCAAACATGTCTTTACTTTGTAATTGCATTGTTAGGAACAGTATAGAACTTTTCCAGAAAAAAATCAGTTATTTGGGTAGGAAGATACACCATAAGCTAATGAATCACTCCTATATTTCTATTAAAGTATCTATGATATCTAAATTTTGGGTTTTATTCAATAATTCTCATGTTTTGTAACATATAAAACGAGTATAATTTTGAACATAAAAATATATTTTTAATTAAAATGGTAAAATATATTCTTTATTTATAAAAAACCCACGTGCCTATTTTTTCTAAACTAATGTAAGAACAATCCTTTGAAGGGTATTTGGACTCTGAATTTCTTTATTTATCTTAATGCATATAACAATATAAGCTACGCATATACTATAAAACTAAAAAATTTTTTAAAAACATGATATTATACTACAATTTAATTGTTCGTCTATTACAATTTGTTCATATACATTAGAAAATAAGAAAAAGCAACAGGAATTTCCCAGAAGTGAACAATTTATTTAACAATAATGTCCGTATTTTCATGAAACCATCGGTTTGAGGAGATAGCCGCATAACCACAGCCATCAGAATTACAAACTACGGGGACTCTGATTACACGCCGCTTACTGTAACCACAGGGCGAGAGAGAGGCATGCCATTTTACCGGTTGCATCCATTGTTGCTGGGTAATTTCCCGGCATGGGCCCAGTGACATCACCGATCTTATCACAATGCCTCATCATTGCTATTGGCTCGGGGATTCATCGCAGGTTCGTTTATCAGTGATGACTGATTAGTGCTGGACCAAGGTGAACGGAAGGTCAAGGTTGGGTCTGCAGGGTCTGTGATCTCAGACCATTGCTAATGGACCTGTTTGTGTGGTTTCAATAATCAGCTGTTTCCTGTAAGGAAGACAAATTACTCGTAAACCAGATTCAGTTTGCAATACGCAAGTGAACATTGATAGTCTTCGTAGAAATACTCGTAACGCAATATATGTTGCTTGACTACACATGTGCTCAATGATAAATAATACTTTAGCTTTATTTAAAATTGATATTCCAAGAAAATACTATATGCTACTAAAGGGTATATGCAAGTTTTACAATTAGGAAATGCGCTTCTACAGAATGTGCTTTATCTTTTCCGGTACAATGGAAGAAAGATAGAATTCATGTGAGGCTATCTTTTAGAAGTATTAAAGTGAAAATGCGTTATAAGTTTTGAAGGATAATCTGTTTAACACCATGGATTGACTACTTCAAATAATGTATGCTTCTTTTGTACTATAAAAAGTACGAGTTTATTAGTTATCTCATTATAGTTGTTATTTGACGACAACTAATAATCGCATGGTATGACTCTATCAGTACAGCTGGGTCTGATTGAGTTGCACCGCGCGATCAGCGCCACAACGTGAATGTGCTCACACAGCGCCACAACTCATAGCGCCACAGATTTGGCCGGAGTGCTCACAGCGCCAACACAACCGAATACATAATCGGGTCCATGTTCACAGCGCCACAGCTCACAGCGCCACAGCTCATAGCGCCACAGATTTGGCCGGAGTGCTCACAGCGCCAACACAACCGAATAAATAATCGGATCCATGCTCACAGCGCCACAGCTCATAGCGCCACAGTTCATAGCGCCACACATTTGTTGTGGCGCTGTGAGCTGTGGCGCTATGAGCTGTGGCGCTATGAGGCCGCACCATCTTATCAGATGGAGGGTTAATCAGATTTGTAGATTAAACCCTTGTTTTGTCACAAGACAAACAGCTGACCATGTGCTTTCAAAGTAAGTACACCTCATCTAGTACATACTATGACTACTCCATTACTGACTTTATTAATGTTGTTGAGTGCAAATGACGATAGTATTGAGACATTATGTTGTGTAAACGAATTTAATGTCTCATTCGGTTTGCCTTGGTGCACAAAACATAGATGTTATCTGATGTACAAAATAATCATAGTGAACTTCGACCTCTAATGAAAGTAATAGCTCCGTTACAGTTACCATTCACATTTAATGTTGAAACAGCCTTGCAAAAACCAGTTTCACCTCCAAGCACTATAAATTGCCAGCCTAGCCTAGTTATTATGCTTGCAGGACCCTGGGAGGGGCGAGGAGAAGGACGTTCGATTCTACTCTGCGATAAACATTTAAGCGATTATAATACTGATTCGGTCTAATTGGACTTTGATACTGAACTGTTCTTTAAGATTTATAAAATTGTATATATTACTTTACATTACTCAAATAATGAGAAATGCTTTAAAAAGTAATCTGTTAATTTAAGTTTTAATTAAGTTAAGTTTAACTTTGTTTGAATTTTTTCTACATATTAAGCTCGATAAATTTTATTTTTAATTATTACTTAGTGTATATATATATATATATATGTATATATATATATATATATATATATATATATATATATATATATATATATATATAGTATATATATATATATATTTGATAATTTTTAAGCATTTATTTTAATTTGAAATGTGTTATTAGTTAAGATCATTCAATGTACATATATCTGTATATTATGTGAGGTTGAGTGGTACAGAGGGCTAAATAGCCCTAACTCCGCCTCTTAAATAAAGGCATATTTCATTTAATTTCATTTCATTCCAAATACAATTTGTAAAGTTTTCATGTCCTTTATGAACCTATTAGTTGGCGTTATTAGGGGGAATTGTGGTTAAACAATGAAACCACCTATTAAATCTAGAAGAGTTGAAAATTCGTAGGAGTACAAAATTATAAATATAAAATATCCCCTAACCTATGAAATACTACGTAAGAGAGAAAATGTCTTAATAACACAAACTATAATACGTGTATAGCCTATATTTATTATGCCAAGCCATTAAGTTCTCGAGGCCGAAAGAGCATTACAAATTTTGTAACGTACGGTTCGTTACGTAAATGTAGACAGTTATGTAAAAGTAGGTGGAGGAAGTAGAACTGGTCTGTCGGACAACCTTAGAGTGCGGAGCGGAGGCTGTTAAAGTGAGCGGGATCCTTGTGACACCCACAAGTATACTGGACAGACTGGAGGATGACGTCACACATGGTCAGGGCGTTATCTCGGGTAATGAGAACACTGAGTAATTTCCTAGCTTATCTAAATACCCAGTAGGGATCACTTCTGGCTGGATTATACCTTCCAGTTGAATCCACCACAGGCCACAGCAAAAACCGATGTGTCCCTTAAATGTGGGTAACCTTATGGATTTCCAGGAGCGGCACGTCACTAACCGCAAATGTCGAGATTCTGGGGTTCATGGGTAATTCGATAGGTTTAGTCTACTGTGGGAGATGACGGTTGGAGTTGGTGGGGTTTGTTCCCTAACCTCAGAGGTTCTTGCTAGCCTCACCAAGGGTATGCCACCCCCTGCCTACTTTGACTGGAGAGGCTGGTTCAGATTTGGCCTGCCTTTTTTCTCGGGGAGACATGACTTTGAGATGTAGTGCCCTAATTCTTCCTCATGGATCTCGATAGGAGGCGGTCCCTACTACCTAATCTTACCCATTCTGAATATCCTGTCACTCCGGAAGCAGCGCAAAGGTTCTTACAGGACGAAGTGCAATTTATAAGCTTATTAACAAAAAATATTAAAAAAATATCTAAATCTGTGTGACTTTTCAAAAATTGTGAATTTTTTCGTTAATATAAAATATCATCCTTTTGAATTCACGTTTTCCACCCATTTGAGATATATTGGAGTTTAAATTTCCTCCAGGGGAAGTTTAAGTTAGTTAAGTCAATCAAGTAAATTTTCCTGTTTTATTGCTATAACAAACGATCAGGAGTGCAATTAACAAAAGGAATCGCCAAGGTTGATGGGGAAGCCCGTGTTTATTGTCCCGGATGTAAAAATTATGGATAATGAGGACCTCAAGGATGAATTGGAGTCGAAGCAGACCACTGCTTGCACCATATCGAGTACTTCCTCTACAAGAACGCCCTTTGAATTTCAGAGTATTGAAAGGTGTAATACGAGGCGATATGTAAAATAGAATAACGACACGGTAGTCAGTCGCGAGCCTAATCAATAGATAGGCCGTGATATAAACATTTTCCACGCGTATTCTCACACGTCACGTGCCGAAATCCGTGGCACGCTTGGTCAGCCTAGTGTGACACATCGGTAATAGAGCCGGGGCGACCGCTGGCTGCTCCGCCCGGTGTCGTAACTGACACAGCCCGTCTCAAGGCTGCCCGACAGCCTTGGTCCTTAATCCCAGGGCGCCAATCTCAGCATCTGACCACTGTGATCCTTGGTGGTGGGTAAACCTTCCGATTTTACCGAGAAGTCGTCGCTTGTGTTACTAGCTAAAGCAGCAGTTTCTAGCTAAAGTGGAGCGCGGCCGCGATCCACTTTTAAACGATAGTTAAGAATAAAGTCGCAGCATTTCTCGTTCCTAATAATTCCTGTAAAGATCATTTTCAGTAATAAATGTTTAAGTAATCTACCTGTTTGTAATAGGTACAGTCCAAGTTTTGAAAAATTCTCAATACAAATGTGTCCTCAAATCATCAGTCTATACGAATTTCTTGTAATATATTGCGTGAAAACAAAAATGTTATCTTTGCGCACTACATGTATTTATTGGTGATGCAATAAAAAGATTTATTTTCGTATAATAATGTAGCAAAATAATTATTTTTCCCTTGGAAACTACGACATTTTTCTAGTTACACGTAAAGTAATGCCTTAAGTTACACGCAAATTAAATTCAATTGCGATAGTACAGGAATAGCCTAAGTACAAGGTTTTTGTAAAATAAGCAATAAAAGAACTAACTGAAAATCCGTTTTTTGGAACCTGAAGGTGATTGAAAAATTATTACTTTAAAAAGTTATTACATCATTACTCGGATCTATTGGTTTATATTTCAATACTTATTTTTTTGTGTTACTGTTGAGTAATATTAGTCTTATGTTGTTAGTTTACATGTACTTAAAACACGTAATACTGAAATATAAGAAAATTGAAATGATTAGAGCTTATGAAAGCATTATGGTAGCATGTGGTAAAAACCAAACTAGGAAAGAAAGTCTAAAATACTGGAAACTTATAGGCTTGTTACATCAATACCTTCAGGGATTTAATATCTGAACGTAGACCATTGCGAAATGTCATTAGGCATAATAGATAGCTTTCTCTATTTGAAATCAAGCCGCCGCGCCGCGCTGCGCCGTGAATGTACGTCTGCGGCTTTGAAGGCAAGAATGACAGAGGGCCTAGACACCTCGGGGACTCGGGTCCGCGGCCGTTTCACCGGAAGCGATATAGTTCGCTGATACAGTGTGACTAGGAAGTGATGACACCGGAAGGAAAGCGGCGGCCATCTTGAAGCTGCCAACTCATTGATAGGAAATTCACCCGTGGTACAATTAGGGTAACCATTACACACTACCGACCGGTGCCAGGGCTTACGACATAGAGCGGCGTGCACTCATCTTGAAACAGTGGCAGGCTGTGTTTGGCGTCTGATTGGCACGTAGGCCGGCACTTGCACGCCAGTTAACACTTCCAGCTCTTAACACTTTCATAACTCGGCAAACATAGGATTTATGTTAGCGAAGTTTGGTGGCCGTGAGCCAAATTATGAGTTGCACCGCACTAGATATTCAGGTCGAATGCCATTGACCTATAAATTAATTCAACCAGAGTGTTTTAGATAGGAGAATATGTTTTATCAATGTCAATAAACGTTGAAAATCACGATGTTTTAGTAACAAGGTAGGTGTACATCACACCATGTGTCAAGTGACAGGCTACGCAATTTTGTGTGCAAAATGTCTGTCTAATTAATGTTCACATCCCGCGGCAGACAAAAAGAATTGACTCAGCCTATTAAGTAGTAGGCCTCAATGACACTCTACTATACTTGTCAATATAGTAATGAAGTTTCATGCAAAATTTAGTCTGAATATGATCTTTATCGAGATATTTTGTCACGTGGTAGACCTACATTCACGCTTGTGATCACTGAGTAAGGTTTCGTATCAGTGTTTAAATCATAAAAGTTCCGGTACGGTTACTACACCTTTTGAGTGCATTGAAATCATATCTAGTCACCCATATTTCACATTGACTTTTACTCTATTGTTTTTTTCTCCTTTGTTTCATCTATAAATAATCAGCAGAGTGCGTGGTTGTACTCAGCTTACTTACAAATTTCTTTATCCTGCAATGTTCTCGTTGCCATCATGGTTACCTATAAAACTAATGTACAATTTTTTGCTAACGCTCAGTCAAATCACATCGAGTTACATGCACCATCACCGCACTCAGTTTTGCTAATATACGAGTAAAAGTATACCTCATGCCAAGTTCAAGTTTATGTCAGTTCGTTTTCTACGCAGACAGACAGAAATGAATTTTTTCTATCCCCACGACATTTTTGGATTTCTTCAGACGATGAGCTTCGCTAACGCTCAGCCAATAAGCAGTTATAATATAATTGCATACAATGATGTACGATTTGTATGCACGAGAAATGTAGCACTAGCTTGCCAGGCTCGGAATTTTACAAGACTCCCTCTCTTGATGTGACAACATTCCGAGAATGTTTGGCCAAGGACATCCGCGACCTACTGCTGGGAAATTCATGATCAGAGTTGTCCAACTCAACAGAGATATTAGAATGAATGATGGCGCCCTCTACTACTGTAGGTTTGCAAGGTGGACGTTCTCAGTCGTCCTTGATATTTCAACCCGGACGCGATGTGGCGTAATGTTATCTAAATTGTCCACCACTATATTTTATAGAAATATTATGTTTTCTCTTGAATTCTGCGAAGTTTGGATTCAAGTCATAAAGCCATTGGGGAATGCATGCCTCTGATATTGATTTGTTGTTTGTGTTTTTTCCGAAACTCTTGTCTCGTACAGATATTTTAGCCCTCGCAGGTTTCTGATTTCCTATGTTCCTGAGTGATATCAATGAATACAACACTTTAGTTTTAATTTATAATTCCTTAGATGTACACCAATTAAAACAAAGTTTGAATTTATAATTCCTTAGATGTAAACCAATTAAAGCAAAAAACATTGATTGCAGTTGTTGGTGGTGGTGGTAATTTACTCTAGAAATACGAGGCTGAGACGCTAATAATATTACTGATTAACATGTTTGTTATTATTTTAATTCAATAATATTGTGGTTAATTATACATCCGATAGTATATTTTTGTCTGTCTGTATAAATTACCACACCGAATATCTTGAGAATGCTTGATACATACAAATTTTGTAAGGTAGTGTGGGTTTTATTACAAGAATTGTGGCGCAACTACTTTGCAGCCAATTTGCAGCTCTGTTACACACAAGGCTCTAAAAGTTACAAAATTAAATGTGAGCTTTAAATAATAATGTTTAGTTATCTTCATAAGAGAACAACACCGATTAGAAACAAATTAACACGGCAAAAAAATACTTTACAGTTTTAAAATTTATATTTCTATTCATTTTATTTGTGACGTTTAATGTTAATTTGATTCATCATATGGTTACACGCCCAAATTGTCAATAGCTAAACTGAAAATAACTTGAAATTTTCAGTCTTCCAAGGGATCTTGACATGTATATTTAAAGTTTGTAAATGTAGTAGTCCAAGAAAAACGTATCAAGTATTTATCCAATTCATTATTTTAAATATACATACTGTGAATAATACCGTTCATAATGGACTTTATTTAATATTCTAACCAACTTCAAATGAAATTCGAGCAGTTCTAAAAATTACAGCCATTTAATGGTGAATGATTAATTGTTTGAGTGTTGGAGGAGATAGAATGAACTCTTGAAACCAAGCCGTAAACGCTCTTTACAAGATCCTGTACTTCGTTATTGTAATGGTGATATGCATCTAGTTGTGCTATTGAATGGTATGGAAACTATACTGACCTTTCACAGAATTCAAGGCATTTAAGTATAGGTACGTCCAGCCTGCTACGGGATTAATGAACTATTTTAAGCTATATGTACACTAGATTTGAAATGGTGAAGTAGAAGTTACAACAAAGACTGTAATCTACTTTTTTATCCTGATACACTTTTTAGTGTCCCATTATGTATACAATAACAATAATAATATTGTTTCAGCTTTCGGAATTGGTGTTATTTTTATGAACCTAGCCAACTATGTAATATCAGCAAAAATGATGAAAATTGTGCTGTTTCCAAACGTTAGAATTGGGGTAAATGCGACAGAGGTTAGGATGTCGGCACAATTTATGGACCGTGTAGGATTGCGACCGTCCTTGACACCCACTAAGTGACCTGCCACCGCCGCATAGGGCACGGGTCCTCGAGTCGGAGGGAGTTGGCACATTGGCCCAGAGGAGCTCAGCTGTTAGGTCATCAGAAGCAAGTCTTACCTGCTATCAAATTTACATAATCACTACTTCTGCTTTCCTCATGAATCTGACATTTTAAATTTGCAATTCTTCAGGTGCGTCAATCCGGAGCCATCTCCTTTTCTGGATTTTACATTGTCTAGGAGTGGACTATTGAAATGTTGTTCATTTATAAAAACTATAGACTGGCACTGATTGTTAAGTGTAAACCAGTCGCTCGCTCGGAAGCCAGTTATTCTTATGGTGAGGTTCGACCACATGGAACTAGACATCCACGTGCCGATTCCCGCCAAGTTTGGAACACGTTTGATGTGTCCGGTTTACCGACATTGCTTTACTCGAACCTCGTACAACGGCAGAGTTGACAGTTGCCTTGTTGATTGGCCAACACAATTAGGCTGACACTTACATGGTTCTGAGTCACGTTAAAACGTGGTTAGGATTCTTAGTTTCTATAATTACTGGGTTATGGCTCTTTCTAAGGATCAGTTGTACACAGCAACGTACTATTCGGGGTGTCTACGCTCATTCTAATCATTATACAAATCGTTTGGACTATTCGCTTAAAAGTGCAGTGAGATTGAAAGAAAATAAATACAGCAGGCCTACAGTTCATCTTTGTGTTTAATCGACAAGCAGTATTTTGCAACATTTTTACTCCCACTTTTTGCGCTTACAGGACGCGTAATTTAAAAGAAGTTTATTGAAGTTAACAAACCCATTATTTATGTTTTAAGTAACTATCAAATATTTTTAGAACAGACGTATACGTACGTACATACATACATACACAAATACATACACATACATGTCGTTTAGTTAAGAGTATCGAGGACACCCACTACCATTGCTGGGCCCACGAGGCTATGAAGTTTACAGCCTGGTGTTGAGAAGCGGTGTGGGCTACAGATATGTCACAAGTATGATTTTGTAACACCTGCTTTACTGATAAGGTCCATAAGTAAGTCATTTTGAGCCCCCTCATTTTGAGTCCACGACGACAATAAGTCTCTTGCTCGGTTAAAAAAAAACCGTAATATGAATTTTTCTGAACTACTTCCAAATTTAACTGTTTCGTTAAATATTTGTATGCTCAATAAAAAATTCCCGAGAATACTTCAGTTGAACATAACGTACTTTCAGGACCCAACTTGAGTCTGATGGAATTAGTTTACTTTAATTACAAATAATTTGGTACAATTACGTTCTCTGTAACATATAGAGCAGTCTTTGAAAACATTGGACTTTGATTTTCGACATCATGTCGTTGATATGTCTGCTTCTCAACGTCTTCGTTGTCAAGCTTTAAGTACAGCACAGGGAATTCGTAACAGCATCGAGTTTACAATATTTATTGACTATTGTCATATAAAATTATTAAACTGTTTTGTTGTTGGTCAATATAATTACTGACCGGTCATCAGTTTAGGAGCTCCAACATTCTATATCCATTAACCTCCATCTGAACTTCGCACAATCCTAAACAGAAATCAAGCATTTTACACAAATGATCACGTAAGTATCAAAATTTGGCCAAACGACTTCTATGCGATAAATATAACTTTAGAGACAGCCGAAGTGTTGAGAAGACACCTGCGTGGTAGGTAGGTAGTATTCAAGATGATGTCCATGATAACTCGCCTCCTGGTCTCACGTCTGCCACGCGGCGGTCTCACGGACGCTCAGCCCTAACAGTTCGGACCACAACCAGGTCCCACGGCACTTAATTAAACACTCTCTACAGTGAAAGTGGTGATTTTTCTTGCGCTATCATGCGTACGTTTGAAAGTGAGTTGTACAAAGTAGTGTACAAGCATCAAACTTCACAGTCCATTACTTTATGCCTCAGAATCCCTATTAAAAACTATTCGTTATAATTCAAGTGTATATAGGATCTTTATTATTGGATGGATCTAATCAAAATTAGGAATAATATATTTTATTCTTTACTCGTTAATCGTGCACTAATACCGAACATGTTTATGTGAGATAACTCGTACATAATTCGACACGGTCTATGTTTAGCAAAGACATAATATCATTTATACACCAACCTACAGTTGTTGTCAGGAGGGCCCACTTATGGATAACTTAAACCTTCCAATTGAATTTATACTACAACAAAATCCGATTTGGAATATACATCTGTGAAACCCCATGGGTATCCAGGATTGGTACATTAATATATGTATATGTCAAGTCTACTGTACTGCGGAGGATGACTGTTCGAGTGACTGAACTCTTTTAGTGTTGTTAGACTGTTGTTGGCATATACGCGAAGGAGTACATCCAATTACGAATTGTCTGGAAGAGAGGTTGGAACAGAGAGTTAGCTTCTCGTTCTTCCGAAGTGATATGACAGAGATATAGAGCCGCTATCCAACCTTATGTGATGTCGACAGGAGGCGACCCCTACCACTAACCTTATCCATCTTAAAATCTTATTACTCGGGAACCAAATGTAAAGGTCCTTTTGGGACTAAGGGCAATAAGGGGTTTCCTCAGCTTCTTGCCCTAAGTTAACAAAACCGCTAATTATTAACACTGTCTAGAATAAGTAGTGGTTAATGGATCTTTATCTGTAATTTATTAGGTTATTCTGATATAGGCCTAATGATTTAATCTTAAAAAAAGTAATGAAGCCATTATTATTTTTAGTTCAACCTATTACGCGATTCGCAGATCATGAATCGTTTATAGTTTGACAGATGCATGTTTCCACTTGGTTTACTCATTAACAAGATAACAAACCACTTTATTTTACTTGTCACAGTTCAATTTATGTTCCTAAAACTGAAATTCCTCTGTTTTTACATTGAGATGCATGGTAGAGATATTGAATGAAAAATACAAATGAAAAATTAGACATAGATGTAATTTAAAAGTTTTGTTTGTAGCCGTATCTTTGTTACGCAGAATCACGGGAGTTACAAAATATGAGTGTTATGTTACGTATACGGGTATATTTTCGTCTATATTTTAGCCTTTATTAAAATCTAGAACTTACATATTGGCTAGAGGAAATTCTTTGTGGTCACTAATAATTTTCTTTTGGTATTCTTTGATCAGTGAACGTCTGTCAGATTAGCTGATTAGATTTAGTAAGACCAGAAGCAGTTCCGTTCTAATTAATGTATTACAAGATTGGCCACTAGATACTTTCACGGCATTCCACAGTCACTCTTTGCTTTTCATTAAATTACATCATTTTATCAAGAGTCGCTGCCCATTAAAATAATATTCTTAAGATAAGAACAGAAGAAATGTTATCTCTTTCTAAGGAATGATAGGTATTTAAAGAAGTAGATTTAGGTCATTTGTAATTAATCGGAAGAAGAAATTGTTGAATCGGAGGATATGTGTTTGTAACAGTATGCATATAAATTTTAAAAGTTCCATGTTCTCAAATGATGTAATTTAATAAAATTATATGCTTCTCATTCGATTATTTTTAATTTTTTCATGGAGTTTTTGTGAAAATGGCCCAAAATACTAAATTTATTTCACTCAATTCCTCATGCTCATGTTATGTATTAAATTCAGTATCATCATGATTTTGAATGACCATACACTTTTTAACAAACTAACATCTAGGTTTTCTACTTAACAATTTGTCAAGACATTGCTTAGAGAATTACAATCTTAAAATATTTCAGCCTCGCTCTGGAGTCATCCTGTTCCCGTTTCGGTTTAACCTCTGTTGACTCTGTTGAAACACTTCTTCATTTTTTCTATGATCAGAAAGTTAGATATCTTTAAAGTCAGTAACCAAAATTTTAAAAAGTACTTCAGATTAAATATGTGAATGCCGAAATTACAGCTATGAAAAATACCATTGTGTTTGAAATGATTAAAGAGAGTCTGACGCTGACGCTATAACATTAAAACATGACGTAACTTACAGAACATAATTAGCACGTTTAAACTGCTGAAGTACGAATTGGCCGGAGTGCCGAAAGCAATGCATAACACACGGCTAAAACAAAACAGCTTCAGATATACAGGCTGAGCTAATCTATTACGATTCACAAAGAACAAAAAGTTACATTTGTCAATCGTGTGAGCTACAGATGACAGGCACGATTGATATCATCACGTTTAATCGCACATTGAGTAGTGAAGTGATGACGGGTTATTATTGAAATGGGCACTGAATGATATCACAACTGTGACATAATGTTACTTTTCAAGGTTGCTTCAGAGTAGTCATTCATGATTTTGAACAAAGGGGCCAATAAAATATGCATGACTGTTATGGGATGTGGTTTTGTTTCCAAAACTGAATACTAAAACTCGACTTTTAAGTATGGCAAACGTTCAAGTTACATAAAAGGGTGGTAATTTGTCTGTCATAATTGCTTGACTTCTTCATACACACCATTCTTCATTTGGCCAATATATTTTATTTTGAAATATAATATTAATAATATACTTTTCTTCTACGCATTTTCATGTATAGAACTAACAAATAATAATAATATTAATACTAAACAACCAATAAGAATAATTATAATATTAATAATAATCAAACCTATACTTCTTTAAGGCAAGTCCGAAGGGTAGTAAAACGTTCTGTCCTAAACCTCGATTTATTTAAAATATCCACACACAATATTATCAGACTCCCACTGCCATTACAATATTCATCAATAACAAGGTAATTAATTATACTTTCTTAAAATATTCAATCTGTATTTTTGAAGTCGATTTTTCATTTAGTAAAAATAATTACTTCGTGTTTTCTAGTGTTAAATTATACATTAGTGAAAAATTTTACTAATAAACCTGAAAAAGTTATGCTTGGTTTTTTATACAACCAAGCATAATTATATATTACCTGAAATTTACTACATTAACAAAACAAGTTCTTACAGTTGTGGAATTATTTGTAACTCAATTTTTAAATTAACAAAATTAAATTCAATTAGGTATTTTATCATTATAATATAATCTGGAAATGTATTTAATGCTCGGAGAATGTGACCTCTATTTTATTCCTAATATGATAAAATATTTGGCTTTATTTAGGTAAATTATTATTCATGTGTTTGGTCAGTTTCTTTAATCACAAGTAATGGCTTAATCTACATCAGATTTATCAACTTGTACTCAATATATGTTTAAACCGAAGATACAGTTAAAACAGGAAAACTTATATTATAACCATTATTAATACAGTTAAAATCTTGAAATGTATCGACCTCGATATGGAGACCCGTCTTCAGTCAACAGATGTACAGATGCACTGGAAACACGAGTAATATTTCAGTATTTTAGTTGTGTTCAGGGTCTTCTGATACGGTGATAGTCCGAAAATTTAGATGATAGTCTTGGACAGGCTGCTGTGTAAATTAAAGAACTTAAAAACTGACTCTTAGTTTAACAGGAGATTGCAGGTCTGTTCTGCTAGCACGGAGATTACGGTGATAATCCTCCGCTCGTCTCGACTCGACGGTTGACCGGTCGGCTGTAGTTATGTCGTCCAGTCACCCGTAGAGATCTGCAGGCTTTCCCTGACTTCCTGCTGACTCCACTGTTCTAGGATTAGTGAGAGAGTCGCAGTCGGGCAATCCAACAACAGCGAGACCATATTACTGGCAAACCTCGCCATCAACAGAACGATCTCCTAGGAAAATAACAGGCTTGTGGTCGCGCGTCAGATGAAATTTTGCCACCCGCACGTACCGCTTTCCCTCACCCGTACGTGAACGTTTACCACACGCCACTCTTACAATTCCTGTTCTAGTAAGGGCGTGTTATACCCTTTCCCACTGAAGATTTAATGTAGGGTTTTACCCTTTTTTATCTGCAAAATTTGTTATAAATAATGATTTACCACTAAAAATGTATATCAGGTCCAGTGGATTAACTCCTCAGGTAGAGTGAATATTTAAGCCATTATAAATATTTTAAAACCTTACAAATTATTTATAATGACCAAGTCAAAACGATTAAACAGTAAAATCTGTTTTACATTTTGACCACTCTGCCGTTTATAAGTGTGAACAGGATTTTTCCTAGACGTATTTTTAAGTTTTTATTTAGAGGTGTTACAATACTCATGTAATCGGATACATACAATGAACATTTAATTAAATATCTTTGTGTAGGTTGAAAATGTGTGTAAAAAATAAAAGTTGTTGGAATGAAAATTTCCAAACAGTAATACATATATTTATAAAAACCAAAGTAAGTAAAACTCGGTTTAGTGATTTATTAAATAAAATTGTCAATAAGCATATCTAAACTAAATTTTTAATTTAACTTTAATACCCGTGCGCTTTTGCAAGAAATCACGGTTACACTTTGTGTAAAAAAATTTAATTATCTAATTTATTTCTCACTCGATTGTAAAAAATGGAATATTAAACTTTTTTATTTTTTAGATAGTTTTATGCATTGTTCTTAAATTCAATATTATTTATTTAGTCATTAATACTTTACAAATAAGTAATCTGCCCACTTTTTAAGTTATAACCAGTACATACAAGACTATCAAAAGAATAAAAGAAAAACCACTTTAAATATATAAACGTACCTATATCCTCAACTAAATTGTATTTTTGTGTACGGGTTATACTGACTTAAAACGTCATTTACACAAAAACTCTACACAACAAAAAGTACGCCGAAGATCACAACCTTTCATTGAAGAACTATGGACTTACATTAATCTCCAGCCAAGGCTGACTCCAGGACTGTAATGTATGTAGTCAGTGCGAACCTATCTGCATTCGTTTAACTCACTAACCTCAGAGAGTTAACCGTATCGCTATAACTCACCAGCTACTGGGAAACCTTGGCCAGTTCCTTCATGTGACTCATGAAGTTCTCAATATGATTGATTTCCACTCCACTATTCATTGCATAAAGATATACGCAATGAATGTCTTGGTACACCTCACTTAACTGATGGCTCAGTGGTTGTGATGTGAATACGTGCGTCATATGTTGATTGTTATGACTTGGGATTGTGTTAGCTACTGTAACGTTGTTGCTTGGTAGACAGTAGTAAGAAAACTGAAAAAGATAATTTGATCATTGAATACATCCACAGTACTTAGAAATTGATCGTTGGAGATGATTTGAATTTAATTAGGCTAAGGCTTATTGTAATCAACCAAATATTTATTATTCCTATTAATTAATTGGATTTAGATTCCACAAAAACTCTGAGCATTGCGGGATTACAGTTGTATTGTGAAAGAATGTGAATTTTAAATCTACCGTCTGTTTTTGAGTTTATCTAGACCGTGGCTCTGTAATTCTGTAATCTGAACTGCACCACAATTGTAGTGCGCCCCTGTATACTATTAGCCTTGTATATTGTGTAAAGAAATTTTTAAGATACTGCTTCGTTTTAATTGAGTAAAAAACTTACAAGGAGGAGCTTCCTGGAACCTAACAGTTGCTGGCAAAACCGACTAAATGAAGACTTCTAAAGCTAAAAACTGTTTTTGTCAAGGCAACTCTTCGACATGTTAGTTTTTAGGCTTTAGCTAGTTTGACATCACCCATGGCAGAGTTTATACAGGTTCAATCCTAAAAACAGTACGGAACTCGACGAGAGATGCGAAAGTGTTAGGACTTGTTAATATTTGAGTTCTAAAGTATAATTTTTTTAAACACGGAGGTTAAAAACGAAACTGACACGTGGAGTACTTTCTCCAAGGAAACAAATTCGATTCTGGTTTTCAGTGTTATTGTGTTATTGGCCAATGTCACAGATTTGCTAACTAACGGCGAAATTAGTTATTAACAACAAATTCAACAATTAAAGCTGTTCTTCATTCTCAGTTCATTTAATATTTGTATTATATTTCTTAGTATTTTTAATACAACTTAAGTGAACAATCTCTAGCATTTCTCAATCTACATACCACACATAACACGAATGTTCTATTAGATACTTGTTCAGAGCTCATGACATTTTATGAAATATGTCCACACACACACACACACACACGGCGTGATACAACAAGCTATTTATCCACTCGTATTGAATGATGCATTCAGCTTTCTTGTCGATTCTGCGGAAACGTTGTATGACGAATCCATAGAACCACGACAGGCCGGTCCCAGGCAACAACCTCTTGTGTGCGTGGGAGGGTTCCCACCATGGGATGGGACACCGTGGCGTAACTCCCGCGACTGTGCGTACGGCCAGAAGTGTGCATACTGACAATACTTCATTAGGATATTGCGAGATATATATGTACATCAGCTGTCACTCATCGCACTCTCGTCTACAGTATAGCGTCACCATCATCATGTACGGTAGAAAAAAGTCTACATGAAAACATCAATGTACCTTTAGTTCCAAATAACATATGGCAAACTGTGTTCAAATACAAAGTTGTCTTTTTATAATGAACCACAATTATATTCTTGAGAACTGTAAATCTGACAGAAAACTGTCAATGAGAAACTATTCCTTGTTTGTTAGAGACATTTAAAAATCGTATTTTAAACTTTTTCTAATATGGTTTTGGGTTTTTATACAAATTAACCTGTATTTTAATATCATTTTTATAGAATAATGTAATTTACAACGTTTTTATTTTTGGCAATTTTATGTGTCCCTCAATAACGGAAATATGAGAATTCAAATTGTTGAGGTTCCCTTTGGAGTTGAACGCTGTGAAATCGTATTTTTTAAAGGCGTCAATTTTACTCTTCTATCTAAACTGTAAATTCTAATGTCTTAAATTTGAGAATATTGTTTTTTTTTTAAGATATTTAAAATGTGGGTATTGTTTTAAAGACAAAATCGTTTAGTGCCTGAATAGGGTTAAAATGAATAAACAAGGACAGTTTGTCGATTTAGGGTTTGTTGTCAAATTTATTGTTTCCAAGATCACAATCTAAGCTCATAAATCTGAGAAGTTGAAAAAGTCAATAGGGTAGTATACGTCTGTCTGTTTTTTGTGTTTAAAAAAGTCGTTTTGCTATAATTTTGGAATAGCTTAACATGATAACCCGTTTCTACTCAGTTTATAGACGAGAAACAGATCAAATATTTCGGAGCTGTAATGTTATCATTTATTCGCTTAATCAAACACTTAACAACGACTTTTCCCAAATCGCATAAGACCGGTCGCAAGCAGGAGGTGTCTCGGAACGCTCAGCCTACAAGAATTCCCGGTAATTTCCCAAACTCTCGCGAAAATAAACCGATATAACGAATTATTGAAGGATCTATGAAAACTGATGAACGATAGCTCTTTGACCCTCTGGCCCAAACATTCTTCCTTGGGCCAAGAAGAAACTGCGCATCCAGTTTTAAGATTCCAGGATCTTTCTATCAAGAGTTATTGCACAGACTATGGCACTATTTCAAAAAAGATATTGGGTCCCTAATAACTATAAAACGGAAGTTATTTAGAGTTCGTTGCACTTATATACTGTATAGAACAGTATTGGAAAACGTGCATTTCGACATCCTTAGACATCAAACCGAGACCCCCTAAGTATTGCATTACCTGTCAGCAGGGTCCCGTTGTTCACTAGTGTGTATTCTATGTCACAAAAATATGCAATATTTTGATTTTAAGATGTACTAAGAAAGTCAGTTTTTACGGCGTTTACATAAATGTATAACGGCACTGTTTATATATGCGGTGTACATACACAACTATTTATACAGTAACTATTTGGAGCTAGGTGTTGTGATTAATAAAGTTACTATACTCTCTTCCATCAGAAGTAGAAGTAAAATAACTATCCTTTTTAATCAATAACATTCCGTTACAAGAAGAGCCGGTCTCGACCATACCCGTGTCGAAACGTAATTTTTTATATATTAATAGAGCGGATCTGCTGTAACAAATCAGAGTAGTGTTCCCCAGGTCATTGTTGAGGTGCTAGGGATGTATTCA
Source organism: Homalodisca vitripennis (assembly GCF_021130785.1). NCBI lineage: Eukaryota > Metazoa > Arthropoda > Insecta > Hemiptera > Cicadellidae > Homalodisca > Homalodisca vitripennis. The sequence goes on along the minus strand of NC_060209.1, from coordinate 131,264,349 downwards.
GTGCTCTTCATTGAATACAATGCACCATCAGACAGCAAGCAATAAGATTGGAACACAGACCGATGGGAACATATTGAACAAAAGCATCAAGTGGACATTGAACTCGATGACGTATTAGATGAGGCTCGGGAGTCAGGAGAGGCTGTAGAGTGCCCTTCATGACCCTTCCTTTCTGAAGTCGCCTTGAGGACGATACTGCAACGTTTCTGAAACGTCGATATTGCATGGTCCGACTAAGTAATGACCGATACATGGTCCACATTACTGGTCGTGAATGCAGTTTCCCGAACAATAATTGGCCGTATTAACCGTTACATTAGACTGCCCCGGGGTACTCATGTGGGACTGGAGAGTTGGCATTTTAAAGATGAGGTCAACTTTGAATGGAATGATTCGGCATTAATTTGGCTTTACGGGCGGTCCTTTCAGGCCTCGTGTGCCGCAGCCCCCCAGCTAACAGAGCTGGGTCATTCCTCTCTACCAACTAGCCTTTTATGACTGTTTCCTAGAGTCATACTTGACCTCCTTCTGATGAACAGGCCTACTTCTCTGCCATTATAGCCTATATTGATAATATTGAGATCAATTCAGTGCATCTTATAATCTTTAAATGTAATAAATACTAACTTTAAATTATTGGGCCGTAATGGAATAAGTTGTAATTTTACACAAAAATTTTAAAATTAAAACGTTTCTACTAACGTGGATTCTTAGGCAGATGTGTCTAGTACTGTATTTGTTATTAAGGGACAATAAATGTAGAAAATATATTCAATGTGGTTTACACCAAAAAATAACTATTAAGAAGTAAGTGTAACTTTTTTGGCTTTTTTAAATCGTTTAAAATTGCTGTTTTTTCTAAATAGGTATTATTACAAATGACACATAGTACATACTCGTAGATTTCATCTGGCAATATTAATGGTCTTTATTACAGCTTCAATTGTATTTTAAATAAAATTGAAATTCAATAACTTGTAACTTATGAAATAAACTTTTAGAATTATATAGTTAATTACGAAATACGTAATTGCTGTTTTGTAACAATACGAGATACATAAAAAGCTCAAATACAAACAAGTTTTATTTTAAAATGGTTTAAAATACAAGGAATTTATTTTACGTTGCCATTTACAATTTTTGAGTATTAGGCTTTTTTGTAGTCTTCAAGTTTGAGCAATTTATGAGCAACCCATACACATTATAACTAAAAAAAATACTCCAATAATAAACTTATAAACCAGAAATAAAAAGTATTAAAGTTAGTTTATGCGTACATTCCGCACCGGTGGTCTGCCTCACTCTGTATGATTTATGTCCATCAAGATATATATTTAATAAAATTCCATGGGCGTAGACAGAAATCCCTTAAAAAAGGTGTTGTTATGAAGACTCATAGCAATAATAATATTTATTGCTCGTAACAATACTTTTGAAATCAAATGCAAAAAGTATGAGAAGTTTTCTTTTTCAGAGTAGCATTTTTATAGCCATAAGTTCCCTCCTAGATTCCTCATAGAGGAAAAGGAGAACTCATCTTTGTTTAATAAACACACCGGTTTTAATTTATGCCGCTAACATTCCATTTCGTTGTGCAGTACTAATATTCACACTCTTCAAAGAGGTACTCCAGTTACACAATCTGCTTTGAAGAGGAGAGGACGCTGGTGCCGCCTGCTCAACTTTTCATTTATTTAAGAGCAGTGCATCTTTTTGTATGTTACTTTTAATCCATGAATGAATCTCTTGTGACTTTGAAGACACATTTGTTCACTCCTGATAAACTCCTTTGAGAGATAATCCAAATTTTCTGTATTTGTATGTATATCTTACAAACAAATACGGGAAATAAAAAATAGAGTATAAATAAAATAACTTGTTACAACGGAGTTTCGAAGGACCCTAAGAACCCAGTAGTCTAGGAGCTGAGAGCCAACTGTGTGAACACAAAACTTCTTGAGAAAATATCCCTAAGAAAGAAATTGATCGTCAGCCACGTTAGTATTAAAAAGGTTAAAAATATCAAACTATATTTTTCGGGTTATATTTTGTTCTGGATTTTACATTTAAAACCGACCGTCAGAAACAGGAATAATAGTTGTATCACCGTCTTGATAGAGACTAAAATTCAAGGGTGTGTATGTGGTTAGCTGACGCAGATTTCACATTTATTTATGTGTACTATAAGAATGTTATTTGACCCTTAAAGTCCAAAATCAGTAATTTTCTCCCTCCGACCAAGAGGAATCTGTGTACTGAATTTCAAGTTTCCTAGGACTTTCTATCAAGGAATACCGCAATTTGAAGTCCATGGAAAAACATAGAAGGGTCTATGAAAGAATGTTTGGTACCCTTAATACACATTTTCCCCTAGCAGTCGTGTACATCTCACTTATGGAAATAATGTACCATTTGGTTGCCTGTATGTTATTTGATCGCTTGAGCAACCAAAATAATTTGTATAATTTACTTTTGAAGGACCACATATTGAGGACGGAAACAACAACAATAAGCATACTTTTCGCTGACATGAAGGCGATGAGACCTTGCCATGGACCTTATTGTGTTGTAATCCTTACCTTTTCTGTTCCCAATCTCATTCAGTTATATTCTAACATTTTATTTGCCATTTGTGTGTCGCCATTTTACAATTTCACGTTCATCCAGGTTGTTGGTTTCTCTATAAAAGTGGTTCTTTGGAACAAGTCTAGGTTGGTTGTACTACAAAATACTGTAAATCAATCTAAAGGTACTTAAGGTAATTTTATTGAACTAGGATTCTACTGTCATTCTTTGATATAATCTTACTTTAAATTAACCCGTTATTGACCTACTAAATATTGCTAAGTAATCTAATTGGCGCAGCGGGTGCCTCGATTATGATGGCAGTAGGTGTGTAGCCCCGTTATACAATACAATTGGATTCAATCCTTCGAAAATACATTTTAACAGCTGTTCGTTTAGCAATTACTCTCTTATAAATAAAGGTTACACATTCAGTAAAAAGATGTAGTTTTGTTTTTGTAAGACATATTTCAATCTATGTCAGAATAAAGACATGGATTAACACTCTATTTCCTATGGTTTATGTTGTGTTCTCAATTTCAATAATACAGAGTTACTGAGATATATTAATTTTTTAACTCCATCTAAAATTAATCTATAATTTTTCTGAAGAAAAGAATATCGGCTTGATTGAGCCCAATATGAGACCCTGTACAGAGCCTAATGTGGGAAAGGGTTTCATATTAAGCCACTATTTGTTACTTCAAAGCATTATTGCATCCCTGTTACGTGTTTTACAACCTTCTTTTGGATACGTAATAGAAAACAATGCAACAGTGCGACAGTTTGTGGTTTGGATACTACAGCGTAGAGAATATCTACTGACTATGATAAATAGTAAATTTTTGAATAAAAGAGTGTCAAAACGTACTCACGTATAATATTATATTTGTACTCTACCAATTAAATTTATTTATGTTTATCACATCACTTGATTCCACCACAAAGTATGTTACAGTTGACAGTCAAAAGAGAATGCTAGAAGGTGCTTTTTTAGACGTAGCCAACCTGAACCTGGAATGATGTAGGTATTACCTCGTGCAAACGCAAGCACTTCACTCATCACGACACACAAAATTAGAACACACGGGCGTAGAGCCATTTACAGACCTTATAATGATTACGTTGCTCCTCAGCATTACCAAATAGCCCTTCACGTAATACAATCCCAACCAAGCAATATAGTAATTGGTCATTGTATAACATACAGTAGCAACAGGATAGTGGACGACATAATGATTCGGTACTCGCTACAATATTTTGCATTTCATTAAACTCTTGTAGTAGTTTAATAAGTTTGAAGCAGCTAATAGTAGAATCCTTAGGATGTGATTTTCCTTTGTATCAGAGATAAGAGGCCCAAACTTGCTAAACCTCCTCTCTATGGGGCTGCTAGATTCTCCGCTGAATTGTACACGACGTAAAGATGTTATTTTATTTTCCTGCTTAATCTTTTGCTTGACAGAAAAGCTAGCCTCTGTTCAAGGTTTGGTTCAAACACTGATTTTCGGAGGGAGAGAGGGCATCTTTGTTTTAGTTCACCGTTACCCTTAATGTAACAGATGATTTATCATTTCAATACAACAAACATTAAAATGTTAAATTAAAGAAAATGATTCATACTCAAAGTGTATTTCATTAAGTTAAGTTCATTATAATTCGTATGGTTTTAGTAAGGGAGTGCTTAAGTTTTGTTTCATAAACACGACTATTTTAACATTTCGGAGGGGGCTATGGCTCCTTCCATGGTCCATCCCTTAGATCCACCATTACCTCAATGATTGATTATTTTACTAACTTCTTCGGCTTAATGTAGACATTGCACTCTTTTACTGAGTGTCTAACAACACAACGCCAAAGCTTTTACACGTTGCTTGGTATTATATGTGTGCTTTTATTACTTTAGCAGAGTCTATCAGTTCCTTTACACATATCTCCTGTGGAATGTAACACCCGACACCTGCTGAAACCACAGCCACCCCGTAGCTTACAGCATCAGAGTGCATTTCGATGTCGCAGTCCCGTGAGGTATGCATATGAGACCGCAAGTGTTACGTTATATCTCATAACGTCGAGTCGTGGTGAACCAGTTACGTGCGGGAACCAGGTCGCCCCGGCCAGGCCAGAACCAGATCTGTAGCCTACCACGGCACTTCCTCGTGTAGAAAGTGGTACACCTTGAGGTACGCCTCCACTCTTACTCTTTATTCTGCTCCCGGACCGGGTCCCGCTATTTCACACTCTGCACGCTCTATTGGACTATTAGCTACGCCGACATCGCCATTAACCATCGTAATTTCTCCACAACCGGTTCAATTATGTTCTAAACAATGAGTTCCGGATCTCGCTTCGCTATCCTCTTTACTTTGGCACGGCATCAGGTAAAAGATGTGAGAGTGGAATGAGTTTCTCTGCTTAACAATGGTACCGCGAAATGTTTATATCAGCTCTATGCTAAAGGGCACAACCGTAGCCAATTGCATGATTGGGTAGAAGAAACTCGGAAAGCCATATTTAATTGCTGGACATATTTAAAGGAAACAATTATATATTTAATATTTGTATGCGTTGGCAAAAACACAAATTTAAAGGTCTTATCAAATTTATTTTTAATCTATACAGATAAGGGAATGTCAATTCTATTTCTAAACCATTATCTAGCTATATACCGTGTTACTTCATTCGCCACTCACTCAGAAATATTGAACGAGGTTGAATGTCACAGATATTACTTTATTTGGACCAATAAAGTTGCATCCAACTGCCTAAGTGTCTTTAAATAATGCACTATTATTAAACTATGATTCAACTTTAGTAGAACGGTTGTAAAATTACTAAAGGTGAGTGGCTGGTAAAGCCAGAGCAGACGGCTCTCCGATCATTTATGAAGAATAGAGATATTTGTTGTTTGGACATTTGAACCTTTGAACAGTTGGCTGATATAATCGTTAATGCTGTAACACATGCGTATTCTGCATGATATAGTTTATCTATGGTTTATAGGACCGCCTGTGCTACCTCGGTCAGCTGTCAGTCCTGGAGAAGTCTCCAGCGCGGCCCGCTCCAGCAGGTCCAGGCCCAAGGTGTCCTGGGGTCGCGCGTGACTGACTGCGCCGCTCGCCCGTGACTCGCGCATGTCTAGTAGTTTGCGCAAAAACCTTGAGGCGCACAAACGTCTATTGTGGCCTCCATTTTTGAAGTACAATAGTCTTTGTGTCGCTGGCCAAAATGATTTTTTACCACCGCTGTACCAAGGCTGTTGTTATTGTACATTCATTTCCATAATGGTGTAATTTATCTAATTTGTGGGCGCAACGCAGGAAGTCGTTTCTGCACCATCAAGTTTTTTTGATAAAATTCCCTATGTTATATGTTTTAAGTTAAGATATATTATGCCAAGACTGATAAAGATATGTATAAGGTTTCATTAAAATTCAGTTTTTTTACACCCACACATATATTTCTTTAATTTTAAATAACGTTAAAATATTAATAGAATAATTTATTTTTAAGTACCATCAATCTGTTTATGGTTTTAACATTACAGTTTAAAAAATACTATCTAATGTGTTTTTGAACCATCAAATACTGTATTGCTGTCAGATATGTATAAGATCTTTTAGAAAAAATCACAATTGGACCTACATAAACGATCGTGAGAATCAAGACGTATTTTTCAGAACTTAATATCAATCTAGCCTATAGCACGATCTGCCCTTTAGGATGCACAGTGTACTAAAAGCTTGTATTTTCAGAGTAAACACGCTTTCAATGAAATTTATTTTCAGAACATGGCTAAAACTGGAAATGCGGCCGAATTAGGGAAACCCAGAATAAACCATTCTCGTACTTATATTGGCCAACTTGGCGCATGGATAAGGCTGCGGATCTCTAACCAAGAGGTAACGGGTTGGATTCCTGGGGAGGCCAGTAAAAGTTTGCAAATGGGTTTGGAGTTGGACCAAACATCTCTCTCCCCAAAAACGTTTGGTATAACTGATTAAAACCACAGGCATTGATTGAGAAGATTGCCTAAAAAAAAGAAAGGTAGACAGTTGGCTCAATTAATTTTCTAATCCTGCTCCAAACTTGATCGATCTAAATTTATGAATGTGTCTTAAAACAAAAATAGACACCAAGTGCCCATTCAGATTCAAACTATCGTTCTTTTTAAGTCACCGATTAGAAATGAACAATACCACTCTTGTCGATCAATTATCACCTGGTTTTTTCGTCATTGCATAAGAACCAGTTGTGGATCTGATTTAAATAGCTATCAAGAATACCCATCAAAGAATCAATGATCCAGATCTTAAATAAACACCTCCTCGTGTCATCAGCATACTGAACCAGGTGACCTTCAACATGGTTGGGCCAACAGTTCATTGCCACACAATAAAAAGAGCAATGGCCCCGGATACACCAGCAGATTCACTTTCAAGAATATACAGGATGTCCATAAATTACTCTACCAAACTTCACCATTTGGTTTGTTAGGTCATATAAGTAAGAAATGTCACACAAAGTATATTTCTATCTTGCTTAGTTTACAGTGTGTCTGTTTGGGTGATAAAAAAAATTGTTTCTTTACATTAAATTAAGGTATAACATTTCAACTTTTCATTATTTTCAGGCTTATTAAATAAATTTATTTTAAAAGATATAATTAAAAGTTTTGCAAGTAAAGCTTGATTTCTGTACCTTTAATCGATTGAAAGATATAACTTTTCCTCAAATTTAAACAGACAGTAAACTAAGCAAAATTGGACGTTACTTTATGCAGTCGATTTACTGTTTTTGACCTGACGAATCGGATGATGAATTTTGATAGAGTAATTTCATAGACAGCCTGTATAAATAGTGATCATTCATATATGTAACTTTTACGTGGCTATATTCTTTAGTGCACAATTAAGAACATGGTCTATAGACGAGACCGAAATATATCGGTTGTTCGTACTCCAGGTAAACCAATAATCTGACTACCTTGCATAAAACAAATCGTAGCCTACATTGCAAGAAAAGTCACCCTTCTTATTATTGCATTTGTAATCAAGCTTTTGTTGTTTTAATCAAATTACATAGATACGGACGCTAGTTGTAAGTGAACTTATACACTTATTGTTACATAATTTACATTTTAGTCCTCCTAACAATAATGATGAGCTGACCAATAAGTTCAATGTCGTGGCGTAAAAAACTTGCCGAGTCAAGCATTAAGTTTTTGTTATCTTCAATTTATTTCTTTATGTCTTATGAGGACTGGTGATCTTTACTCTCCATCAACTTGAGCAGGAAGTTCCATATCACCGGGTCCGATATTAATCCTTGCCTCGGTTTCTTATCGATTAATTTATCTGCCCTGATTCACTTGACGTTTAGACGTAAAGAGAAGAATATTTATGTATATGTCTAGTTTGGTTATCTACCTATCTTGAGGTGAGAAAAGAGTATCCATGGAAGTCTCCGTGTAAGGACGCGCGTGCATGTGCGTGTGTATGTGTCGCATAGTTTATTTATTGTAAGGTTTTATAAAGTTTAATAGTAGATGTAACTTGTCTCAAAACAATATTTTGTTTTCAAATACTTTAATTATTTACCTAAAACGATGTGGAAATCCTTATTAAATGTATTAAACGTGTCCAATCAAATTGAGTCAATTTTCACAATTTAAAGCCAACAGCATGCAAAAGAGGCACTAGATAAAGTTTGATCGAAAAAGTTTGTTCGAAAGTTACAAAAGATTTTGAAGCAATATATATTACAATATAATTGTTAAAAACCATAATATCGATCATGAGGATGGTAAAACTGTTGTAAAACTGTACGTAGGAGTAAAACTGCTGAATACTTTTAACCTTCTTATTGATATATAATATAATATATTTAATATATTTGAAACTCAACAAAACAAGATTTTTAAAATTTTGATCGAATAAACACCAATTCTAGCTCATCAAGCCCCAATTAGGTTATCTCAAACATAATATTAAAAAGGTTTGTTCAAAAGGAATAAGAAACTAAATTTACAATTTTGTTACATCATTTATTTTAACGCCCAGAACGTATTGCTGCGTAATTTTTTACAAAATGTTCAGATTAGATGTGAGAATTTGACTAACTTTGTGAAAATCCACATGTTTATTTTAGCTTTGCTAAAGAAAGTAAACACGATGTGAAACTTTTATTGAATGCATGAATAGATGCGTAATAAGTGATTCACAAAATATCGTTTACAAAATGAATCAATGAAGTTTGTTTTCGTTAAAAAACTGTGTTGTGCTTCCACTTTTCCACCACATTGGAGAGGAAAGCTGGTTGATTAGAGAGAGGCAGGAAGATCTTGACATAGTAACTGATCGTTGGAGTTTGTCATTAACTGGTTTCACTTCAACTGTTACGAGGTTTGTTTTCACAATAGTAAATCACCAGTTGGCTTGCTCTAAAACCTTGTTGACATATAGGAAGCTGAGGCAATCCGCTGAGAGAGGTCAGTGAGTCATGTTTATTGACAGGTCTACTTATCTCATTATCTTAAAAGTAAGACTTTGTCACATATTTCAATATGCAACAATCGCTCTTGAAACGTAGTAGAAAACACTACACACTTTGCATCGTCTGATTCACTTGGTTGTAAATCACCACAAAGAGATTATTCGATGAGTGATTTGAACCAATACTCACACCGAGAGTGATCTATATCGTGACATCACGAGTTCTACTTCTGAGAAATTTACAATGCCATCGTGTATAACGTCAATTTGTGGAAAAAGTCATTCACACAATTAATTGTATTGTGTCTGTATTTTCCTTGGATGTCATAATTACTATAACTAACAGCTGTATACTTACATTGTTTTCTCTATGGTTTAACCATGAACATAAATTGATTGTTTACTTTAGAAGAATGGAGTGGGTAAGCAATACATAGATATAAGATACGCTACTTCGTGAGTTAATAAGAGTGTTTTTATTTATTAAGTGTAGGATCCGCGATCCAATCTGCTATGTACAACCGCACAAGCTGTCTTTTCTTGAAATCGATAGTCGAATTTAGGCTAAGAAAGAAATCGATCGTTACAGTGATAGCTTTGGGAGAAATCGAACTAAATTGGGAGGTAAGTACACACAACTGTTCCCTCTCGTACACTAATTTTCTTTGCTTATCACGCTTAAAATCGAACGTCAGACGCATAAATAAAGACCCAGAATGTCACTACTTTCCAAGTTAGTCGGTCTGTCAAGTAAAAATTAAAGTAATGTCTTATTTTGCCAGGTGAAATTAGGGCTAAGAAGTCCTCTCTTACACTTAATCTGAGGACCAACGGCTTAAATGTGACTTCTGAACCACCACCAATGCCCTTACACAGTTTAAGTGCAAGAAAAGACTTAATGGTCCTAACTTCGCCTGTCTTGATTAATCAATCAATCAATGCCCGGGCAGAACCGCTTGCAAGGAGAGGATCGCTCAGCGGTCACCCGTCCAAGCAGCAGCCACGCTCGACATTGCTTGATTCGGTTATCTCACGAAAACCACCGTACCCGCTACTCTGCGCCATCGGTCTGTCGATGGTTAGATGACGCTAATTGAACTGTTATTTACGTTTCTGACGGTTAATTTACCTGAGGCAAGCCAAAAAAAATAGGACCTGAGAAACTATCATCGTTTTATGTATGTGACCCTTTTGGTAGACTCTCATTTCGACTACCGAATTTATGGGGAAATTATTCTATTGAGTTCTATAAATATCAGGTTGTGTGGTTATACAATGCAAATCGGCTCTAGGCTCCTGGGCTAATATGATTAAAGCAGGTACCACTGTTTGTCCATGTTTTATGAAAAATTTGTAATTCCAGAACTATGGCACTATTCTTCAGTTAATTTTAAAATGTATCAAACTAGGATAGCAGGATGAACTATACAAACACAAGCGCAGTTCCTGTAGCAATATTAATATACTTCTCACTAATCAAGCTTTATTGCTAACTGAAGGAAATTGTTGCAGTGTGATGGGGATACCATGCGGACTGCGCAGTACGGTGTTATTGGTCTGCGCATGCGCATGGCTAGTGGGGGTGTGCGCCCTGGAGAACGGGCTGGCGCGGACACCCCCCATGGGTTGGCTGGCCTGGGAGCGGTTCCGGTGCAACACCGACTGCAAGAATGACCCCGACAACTGCATCAGGTACACTTGATGTATATTGTAAATATACGTATTCATTAATAATAATTATTACTATTATAAAATATACTTCGCCCGAGGTGCGATATGGAAAGAGTATAGTTCAAGTACTATCTCAGTAAAATACAACAATATAAAATAACATCTTGTATTAACAATTAACAAAATAACAGGTATTGTGTACCATGTATAAACATGTTGCAATGGGATATAAAAATATGAATGATACGGTTCTATTAAAAAAGTTGATTTCAGACAATGTTAATAAAAGATTATATCAGATCATAATGTATCTGCGAATTACTTTACTTCAACTTACAAAGGATGCCTGAGATTCAATTTAATTTTCGTTGGCACTTGGATATAAAATGTTAATTGTACTTGAAAACAGGAATAATTATTTAAAATGTTATGTATTTTTAAGAATACTGGAAGTTTTTAATTATTATTATGAAAATATTCCAGATATATGCTATTAGGTGTCTAAAGATATTCATGTCTCTACTTTTTTGTGAGTGTATATGAAAGTTAATTACTCTTGTTTCCCAAAATGAATAGTTTTGCTCCATCAACATTTTTGGTCCGATTTGATTGCTATCTCGAAATCATGTTCTTACAAAACCCCAGTATTATCATGTTGTACTTCATGGGGGAGAGGAGTTAACCCATACCTACCCACTCTTGCTTCACAGTCAGAAGAAAGCGAGTTTTCAAGTGCGGCAGCCACCTCCAAATATCGGTATGAAAATGAATTAATAATTAAATTTTTAATATCAATTCATATAAAGCCATTACTGTGTAACTGTGTAAATACACATGACAAATTTGGAATCCATCTTCTTGATACAAAATTAGTTGACGCAAAGAAGGGTTTCCAAAAAACATATATTGTTTAACAAATGTTTCTCTTAAAGGGTACTAGATAAATTATTTTATGAGTAAAAAGTGCTTTCACATAACAACCTTAATTAAACTATGTGTCTCATAAATGTACAACAATCATAACAGGTTTGGTTGTAGTCAGTTTTCAATTGCAGTGCCATATACATCTAAACTTTGCACTGCCTCTAAATTTTGATCTTTATTGTGTAACAAGCTGTACACTACCCTGTGGAGTTTTTAAACTCACTTGAACCATCAGGAATGCCGTCACATCAATTACTCTTGAAAGTAGGATCACCGATAATGATGTTGAGAAACTTACGACCACCAAAATTGTGCAACGGCACTCGACTAACCGTCGAAAAATATATATAAAATGTTTGTTTACATAGAAACGTCAAAAATATTTATGTTTACTTAGTTACTGTCAAAAATAACAACAATTTTTTGTCACATTATATATGTTTACAAAGAACAGCTGATTAAAAATTTGAAAAGACTCTTTCACTTAATAACATATGTTTGCTGCAATGCATTTCTTACGGGTATTTCTGTAACCAGTGGGGCGGAATCCTGAATCGGGAAAGGGATAAAAAAGTATCCTATAACCTTCTACAGATCAAGACGAACAAATTTTAAAAAAAATTAGGCGAATCCGTCCAGCCGTTTGTGAGTGATGCTGTTACACACGAACAGTTTCATTTTTATATATATAGATAATTGAGATTATTATCTTGGCATGGTTCTGGTTAGGTGTACAACCTCATTTCTAGTCAAATGTTTGTTTAAATAAACTTAACATATTTTAAAATTAAAAATGTTCTCAAGTATAATGGTAACACATCATTATCTAACCAAGTAAATGGCATTCATGCAAATTAATGTCTATTAAGCTTTTGATTTAAATGTTTGATTGTAGCCTTAATTTTGTAAAACAAATTTTTATATTTTATTGTTTGATTATGCAACAAAACTTTTTATTACACCAAAATTCTACAATGTACAATAAAAGAAAAATATAAATCTTTATCTTTAGTATCAACAATATTTTAATTTTGTTTTTTAAATACAGTTGATGTTTTGCTTAAGCTTCTGATAAGATAAAGAGAAATTTTATCTTAAAAGTCTACATTCTTGAATATCAAGGAAAATATTTGTAATTTGTCATAATTTTAATATTAATATTAAATAAGTTTTTGTAGTGGTTAATATATAATGTTTACTTTGGGCAACCAGTGGGACCTCTCACAAATACGACGACGTACGGTATGTAATTTTAGTGAGCCATCCATCCATGAGGCGAATGCCTTCATAAAGTATTTGGCAATTTGACAATGGTTGTGATCTGCTAAAGTCTGTATTAATTTGAAGGCTGTTTCATAACGTTTAGCCAACACACTATTGTCCAAAATACTCAATTTTATTACAATTATCATAAACCTAAGAAATATGTGTATCGTACTGTAAATATGTGAATCATAAGTACGTACAAAAGTAGCATTAGCAGGTTGGTAAGGAAAGCGAATTTTGGAAGATTCAAATAAATTATTAAATGGTTACCATACCGCTTTACTGTGTGCATATGAATGTTTAATAGTTATTGAATTACAAATTGTAATTATTTTAGACAAACTGAAGTGTTCTATAGTTTCTATAGTTCTATAATGCCTTTAGCAATAGTTATATCTTTCCGATAAATAGTAAAATATTAAGAATAAAGAATAAAAAGAAAAGAAGATAAAGAATATCAAGCATTTTTATTATATTATCTACTTTGTTTTAGTCTACTCTTTTCCTTATCATTCAATTTCTAGGAGTAACTCCCCTGCTGTCTACTATGACACTTTTATGAAATGCGTACAAAACTATCAACACTCGGAGCAGTAGAAGTGTAACTATGAGTGTATGTCTGCAGTGACCGGCTGTTCCGTACAATGGCTGACCTGGTAGTATCGGAGGGCTACGCTGCTGCAGGTTACCAATACATCAACGTGGACGACTGTTGGTTGGACCGACAGAGAGCGTACTCTGGCCACCTCCAGCCTGACCCTGAGAGGTTCCCCTTTGGCATGAAGGACCTTTCAGCATATGTAAGTGCTGCTTTCTGTAATAACATTTACCAATATTTGGGAATATCTGTATTTGTTGTCTTCAATCACTTCAATTACAATAAATAGATTTTTTAAAATAACTCCATAACATCTATATTGCATGAATATAGATATATTAAAAATATTACGCATTCTTTTTCATTCATAAAAAAGATAAAGTTGATCAGCTCTTCAGTCTGATTGTGTCTGTTTTTTAGCAACATGGACATACGAGAGAAGGCAGACGGTATTTATAAACAGTAATCAAGTTAAAAGTAAGAACTTATGGTAAAAATGATGTACCGTTGGAAATAAAATAAATAAATAAGCTGGTCTCGTATTTGTTTTTTTTTTTTTTTTTTAATAATGACCAGTATAATTTATAACACGTCTTTAGAAAATATAAAACACATTTTCTATTGTAAAGGATGTAAAATAATACTTGTCAACTGTCTATAAAACACTGTTCAAAATTATTAAAAGAGCAGTTGTAACTGATCTAATTTACTTCATATCAATAACAGGGATGATTCCCCAGTACAAATTTTCAAGTCCAACAGGAGATCACATCATGATGTACATTGTGCAGATCACTTTCCCGATTCAATTTCATCACAATTGTATTTACAATCAATAACCGTGGCTTCTGGTATTTTCCATATTTTTCACTATACAAGAGAAAATAATTAATAACAGTACGGTGTATTGGTATAATAACTCGGTCTCAAGCTCAACAAAGCCCAACACTTTTAAAAGCTTGACTACCAGTTCTATCACTGCACTGTTCCATTACATGGAACAATAGAACAAGTTGGAGATGAACACTGACCATTACACAGTGCAGTTATACTCCAGCGCTCAGTTTTGGATTTGATTCTTTATAACATTTACATGAATTAATCATTTACTTGAAGCAAGGAATTTAATTTAATTTAGGGTTAATGCTATTTCACACAACAATAATTAATCTCTTAAATTAATAATATATCAAATTAGATCCACATAATTATTATTCATAATAAGAAGATTATTACTGAAGATTATGAAGTACTTTGTCAATTTATTCAAAGGGCTTATCGAAAGATTCCTTGTTGTTCATAGAATGGAAACTATAGAATTTGGGAAACCTGTGGCCACACAGTCTGACATTGAACTTCGGATCTGAGTTAAAGCACAGATGAAACATTACTCCTTATGGTTTTATCTATGGTTAAAGAGAGCACATGTTCAAATCCTATATGTAACTTTTTATAAATACATTTATCAACCTTGTACTGTATTGACTCTATTCTGCTTCATAAGATCCTCCACAGGCAAACTGCCCATGATGATAGGCACTTACGATACTTTTTTCTTGTCACTAACAACAGTCACTGGCATCGAGGTAGGACACAAGTTTGTAAGGAATCCATCACGCCTATCGCACACGAGACAAAGTTCAAAGCAGTACTATTACTGCAAGCGCGTTCACAAAGTGCATCAGGGCCCAAGACGGCACTACTACAGTCAAAGAGATATACAAGAGGATTCAACACCCACGCCCTTAAGAAAATGAGGCCGCTGCTGCTACTTCATAACACGGCGAGTTCCAAGATGACTCATATTACAAATGGAGGACAAAGGGCAAAACGTACATCGAGCTACCACTATCGGAGCATATCATGCTCAGAATGACTTCGACAGTAAACTGGGGGGTCAGGCGTCCAAAGGACACTAATGGAGAAGCTGACAGACAGGCCACGCAATGAGTTCCACCAATGGGAAAAGTGGTGGGCTACACCTAATGATAGTTCCAAAGTACGCTGAATCAGCTCGCCGGTTTTACATTGACATGTTCTGAACTATTTTACAGATAAAACTGAAGCTTACTCTATCTATACCTATTTCAAATATTATATACTACTATACAAAAGTCAATTGACACCACAATTCTGGTTTTATTCAAATACTCTCAATGTTATTAAAATATGTATCACTAAGATAGCTGAAAATAAAAATGATAGATCGCCATTACAGTTTCTTTCAAACGCGTCATTTGTCAATTTTTTATTTCAACGAAAGTTTCCTTTTATACACTACATTGTTCTTGCTTGTAATTTTGTTAACTTACAATATTTTTAAGCCTTAAATTCTGTTTATATGTAAAATGAATTAGTTTCTTGTTTAATCATTTAATTTTTGCGTTTAATACTTCTGGTGTTCAAAAGTTTGAACTACATTAACTGTCATTAATCATTGTCTTTTATACTTTTATACTAAACATTCTTGCCTCACCTTATTTTGTATTGTTTTAAATTTCAAAATTAATTTGCTGTGATTAAAATTGGGTAAATATTATTTATTGAACGTTTACATTTAAAATTGTAATGTTTTGTACTTTTCATACATTTTTACACAGTTTTAACATTTTTTTAAATTTACTTAGTTAAACCTGTTTAGTTCTTTTGCTTAACCTATTTTGTTCACAAAGAATATCTACTATATTTTTTAAACAAAAACTGCTTCTCCTCTCCTGAATATCAGTTTGCTGTAATATAATAAACTGTTAAAACTTACTTTCCCTCTGATATTATAGATTCATTCGAAAGGTCTAAAATTTGGCATCTATGAAGATTATGGAAACTTCACGTGTGCGGGGTACCCGGGAGTATTGGGCTCCCTGGAACTCGATGCCTTTACATTCGCTGAGTGGGACGTTGACTACGTGAAGTTGGATGGCTGCTATTCCCACCCCCGTGAAATGGATAGAGGTACTTTATCTAGCATAACAGTATATGGACGGTATGATATGGACTAGAATTAAATAGAGTTCTCAATTATTACAAATTAAATAATTCTATGCTCTGAATATTTTTATGTATTAGGGAATTTATCGATAGAACACATGCACATGATGATAAAGTTGTAGTGTTATGAATGGCTCGAATCATAAAACACATAACACTTTTCAAAATGTGTATTAATACTCCCATTTATTCACTGATTTTAAAGGACTTAGCAGCTTTAATAATATTTGTTTTAAATTGTTTATTGAATCTGTAGTGATTTAAGTTCATTAGTTCATGATGTATTTTGGAACTGGTCAGTGAAGAATATTGCAGTCATAATATCCTAATGTTTAACTAAATATATCTTTAGCACAAAATGACTCAACTTCACATTTCATGTTTCTTTAAAACATTGTTATTACCACTGATTTGTACAATATACAGTAGTAATTATTTCCATCTATGAAATTCTTTAATTGAAAGAGGCCATGTGTTTGGACATAGTTTACATTTAAAAAATCTTCATTTAAACCCTTGTTTGTATTAGTTTAATTATTTAAACAAGGAAGAAGTACCAACAAGTTTCTGCATTACTTTTACTGGTGGCTTTATTTTGTCATAATTACTAAATTTTGAAACTAAACAATTCCTAGATTTTTCAAAGGTTTAACTCAAGCAGTTTGTTTCAATAATCTTTTAGTAACGCATCTTGACATAGATTATGTATTTGTTATGCAGTGTTTATGTTTGTTATTCAGGCTACCCGGAGTTTGGGTACCATCTGAACCGGACAGGAAGGCAGATGGTCTACTCCTGCAGCTGGCCTGTTTACCAAATTTATGCAGGCATGCAGGTAAATTTTATATTCAAATTTGTTCATGTGATTAATTATGATTCCACAATGCCCTTAAGGTGAAGACTTATCTGGTTCAATTTGTATTGTTCTGTTTCTTTACATGAGAACTGATATGTTGTAGCCCAACTTCAGTGCCATCATCCATCACTGTAATCTGTGGCGCAACTTTGATGACATCCAGGACTCATGGGCCAGCTTGGAGAGCATCATTGACTACTATGGCAACAACCAGGATAACATCGTGCCTAATGCTGGTCCTGGACACTGGAATGATCCGGATATGGTCTGTAACATCTGGTCTCTTTGAACCTTAAGAGTACTACCTTACTAACTTTGTGAAAGTGATACAACTTCCATCTCTTTAACAACATCAAGTAGCATTTACATTTTTACTTTTTTATGATTTTTTAGTATTAGCTAGTCAAAGCAATACTTCTGAAAAAATATTTAAAGTGTAATGAAAATTCTACAACTGTTTTGATAATGCATAATGTTTCATTCAGTTTTAATTATATTCAATTAAAATAGATTGTAACAGAGAATTAGTAAGGCTACATGTAAACAATTGTATTTTTTAATTTATTAAGATATCTCTATATATAAAAGGCAAACCCCTCACTCACACCCTGATCACTAATCCTCCAACTTCCCGATATCCTACAAGTTAAAATTTGCACATTTATGTTTCATGACTGAAGTAGAAAAATTAAAGCATTTTCATAAAGATGAAACATTCATAGGGGTTGCAATCACTATAAGAACTATAATGATTGTTTCTCAACTTTGTGTTGACCATTAATGATGATATTTGAAATACATGTGCTAGCTTGCAACAGACAAAGTAAAATTTTTTCTTGAATCTTAATCATCCAGTGGTTGAGATAGGGATTTATCCCCTAGAAGAACTATACTATACTATTTTTTCAACTTTCTGATGTCCTACAAATGATTAAATTTGAAATACACGTGCCTTATGCTGCCAACAGACAAATAAAAGCATTTTCTTTAAGGTTAACCACTCATAGAGGCTGAAAAGTGTTGCAAACTCTGCAAGAATTATATTTTGTTTTTCCTCATTTTTTGAACTTCTCGCTATCCTACATTGGAGCAATGCTAAATAAAACTATTATGGCACCAAAAATAATTGAAACCAGAAATAGACTACGATGGCCTTAAAGTACACTTTGACCAAAGTAGACATTTCAGACCAACGCATGCGAGTTATAACACTTCAGGAGCCTTTGGCCAATTTGCACCTTATAAGCACACATCCTTCCCCAGAGGTTTCACTTCTGGCTTGTTTATACCTTCCAGAAGAACCCACACTGAGTACAGCAAAATCCGATGTGTCACTTAAATCTGGGGAACCTTATGGATGTTCAGGAGCGGCACACCAGTAACTGCAAATGTCGAGATTCTGGGCATTTAGTAAATAAAGAATTATTATTATTAATAATAGTAATGCACTAAAATAGTAATATTATTATAGCTTACAATATTATTGTAAGCTATATGAATTTGTACAAAAAGTTATTGAGTTCGTTGAAATTTATTACAATTGTTTCAATTTTCTTATTTAATTAACAGCTGATCATTGGCAACTTCGGTCTATCATACGAGCAGAGCAAGACTCAGATGGCATTGTGGGCAATCCTAGCGGCACCGCTGCTCATGTCTGTGGATCTACGGACCATTCGGCCGGAGTACAAGGCCATCCTACAGAATCGCAAGATCATAGCTGTGGATCAGGATCCCATGGGCATCCAAGGCCGCCGGATATACAAGGTTGTTCATAGGCTGGATATAGGAGTGAACTATGTTAATAAGATTATCTGAAATACCTGATTTCCACTTTGAGTGATAATCAATAATCCGTTACAGTATACTACTGTACTTAATAGTGAAGGATATTGGAGAGAAAATGTATAAAATATTATTTATACTTTGCTTGTATAACATTACATAACTGTTTATTACTGTAGCTATTTATTGTTTAGTGTAAAAATGTAGTCTACTTAAATTAAGAATTATTATTAAAAAAGTGTTGCATTATTGTCTTACTTCAGCATCTAGTCAACTGTGTGATTTTAGCCGGCTGGGCCTGTATAATGTATTTTCGGGAAGTAATACATTCAAAATTACTACATTAATGATGAACAGAATGGTAAAAATTATATTAAATTATTAGCTAGCCCATATAAACTTATCACTTTAGATTATAATATTTAAAGTGATATAGTGGCTACAGTATTGTAAGTTATCCAACATTCACTAATTCATAAATGCTACATTTAGTTTGTTTAATTTGTTTAATTCATACATTTAATTTAAAACTTAGACCTTTCTATAAAAGGACTCTCATGACATTTTTTAATTAACATATTTTATTTTCAAAGAAATTACACAACATTAAAAAGATCAACTTGGTTACATTATTGTAATATATATGAATATCAAGACAGATATTGCTATCTTTAAAGAACACACCAATAAAATGTATTTATCGTCTGGATTGTATTTGAAGGGGGGTTAATATTTTTGGAATTATTTTTTGAAAGGACTTAGAGTAAAGTTCTAGGCCTAATATTAGTAAAAACAGAATTTTAATTTGTTTACTTAGCCGAAGCTAAATCTAGACATTCATATTTATTAGTTTACGATCATGAAGGGATCTTTATCCTTCTTCACTTATTCTGTTATTAAAGAACACAGAAGAATGTGGGCTCAAAATTTATTTACAGTCCTAATATATCACAATGTTTCAGTATTTTATGGTGAAGTATTATATTTAAAAAAATTGTTAATATAAATATTCATTTAATTAATTAAAACTGTTTAAACAATGTTTAAAATTCATGGTATTTACAAACTGGGATGTAAACTAGATTATTTTTGGTCTGTTAATGCAGTTTATATTGAAATGAACCGCTTATAGAACAAGTGATATTTGAACTGATGTGACTAAATTTTAACTAATATGAATGGTACGTTAGCCTCATTAGCTTACAGTGATGAGGCAATTATCCATGCCAGGACTGTTTAGCCCTGGAGCCAGTGATCCAGCTGTTTTATATAGACATTTGGATATACAGAACTTCATTTTTAATTGTTTGTGCCGCATATAAACATGTTAAGATTTTTAATGTTGTTAAGGAAAGTGAAATAAAACTAATCACTACAGTTTCAAAGTACACTTAAAAAGTGGCAGAAACATAAGATTATCTATTATTCATACTACTCTAATGATGAAAATTACGAGTACAAATAATAAATTGTACTTTATATTTATTGTCACATAATATTTTACTACAATAAGACACGGATCTGAAGTCTTGAAACAGGCTAACTCCGTTATGGTATTGTTGTTTGCTCTAGCACAAAGGCATTGAAATCTGGGCCCGACCGATCACACCTCTCTACCAGAACTATTTCTCGTATGCCATCGCATTTCTCAACAGACGAACAGACGGGACCCCCTCCGATGTGGCAGTAACTCTGGCAGAGATGGGGTTGGTGGCCCCTGGCGGCTACAGAATACAGGTGACATGTTGTCCATTCTCAAAATTACTAAACGTTCAAAACTTTTAGACAACTACAATTAAATGTACCTAATAAGATACAATGTTATGTCACTAAATACCAATATTGAACTTTTGTTTATAGTTCAAACCATTTAATTTATTGGAATATTATCTGTATTATTACAAGAACTTCTTGACTTATGCACAGCAATTTTATAAATCCATAACTCTAATTTTATATTCATATTTAGAATCAGTTGAAAGCTCTTACACTCTAGATATGCCTTTTATGGATTTAAATCATCACAACTATTGGGCTCTACTCCAAAAGTTTCTATAAACATCCACCAAAAATGTATTTTAATCTCTGTTTACCGCACACCTGATGGAGATCACAGTATTTTCCTAGATAACTTTGACAAACTTCTATTTTCACTGCTAAAATACAATCTTCCTATTATTGTTTGTGGGGATTATAATATTGATGTCAATGACACTGATATTTTTAGCACTTTAGCAACCTTGTGCGATCTCACAAAGGCGTTTGACTGTGTTCCACACGAGACTCTTCTCAAAAAATTACATTATTACGGCATAAGTGGTGTGGAGCTAAATCTTTTTCAGTCTTTTTTAAGCAGTCGCACTCAGAGAGTTTGTATTGGCAGCAAACTGTCTGAAATAGTAGATATAAATTGCGGAGTACCACAGGGATCGGTCTTGGGCCCTTTTTTGTTTCTTGTACATATAAATGATTTGCCTGTAAATGTTAATTGTAATTCTGTTGTATTTGCCGATGAACTTTTTTCTGTAGAAACAAGCTAGAGATGCTATCTGGTATAATGGATAATTATATTACTGAAAGTTCCATTTGGTTTCAGTCTAACGGTCTTATGCTAAACCAGTCTAAGACTCAATCTATAATTTTTAGTTTATGTAATCGTGAAACTGACTTAGGCTTTAAGATTAATGATAGTGTCAAATTATTAGGTATAACCTTAGATTCTAAATTAGCTTGGAATGCCCATGTAAATAATGTTTCTGTCAAGCTCTCCAGAGTAATTTATTTACTTAGACAAATTAGAAAGCTTGTCCCAAAACAATATGTAATTAATGCATACTATGCTTTTTTTAATAGTATAATTTCTTATGGTATTATTCTTTGTGGAAACTGCAGTGATGTACAGAGAATCTTAATTCTACAAAAGAAAGCTTTAAGAATTTTAACAAACTCTCCTTATAGGGCACATTGCAAACCTCTTTTTGTTCAAGAAGGTATTCTTACTGTGATAAATCTGTATATATTTGTTTGTTTATGTAATGTTAAGAATAAATTGCAGGACTATTACACAAGGAATGAATTTCATCATTACCATACTAGATTTAATGCACTGTTAGATTTACCATATGTTAGGTTAGCAAAAACTCAAGCATCACATAAAGTTATAAGCATCAAATTTTTTAATAGTTTACCTTCTAGTGCCCGATCTGTGCCTATAAGTAGATTTAAAAGAGTCTTATATGCCTGGTTAAAAGAAAACCCATTTTATCATGTACAAGAATTTTTTTAATATGCATGACATTGATGTTATTTTTTAAGTCTATATGTTATGTGTCTTTTAAAGTTTTATTGCTACATGTTGTGTTTTTAAAGTAGTCTAGTCATTGTATTTTATACGAAAAGGTATTAATCATAACTTAGGCTGTGACGATGTCTATTGCACTGTTTCTTGTGTTAAATGACAAATAAATTTTCTGATTTCTGATTTCTAAAGTTAATCATATTAGAGTAACTTAAAGTTTTAAACAGCTGTTTAAAAAGGGCTTAACTTTTTTTAATTATATTAACATTGTTAGAAACTTATAGTCCTGAGACCTTCTCTTGCAGATTTAAGACTAAATTAAGAATAAATTGAATTGTAACAGTATTTAATTCCACCTTTAACTAGATATTCCTTACTAAAGTCTTTGCATTACATTAAAGAAGTCTCCAAGATAAAGTTACAGTATATCATTCATACTATGCAATTATGTACTAATGGCTTGATGTATATGTATAAACTAGCTGTTTCCTGCTTTTTGTAAGCTTTGCCCTCGTATGAGCACTCCTGGTTCAAGTGTATAATATAAAATAATAGAAATACTTCCAATGGCAATGTATAATTTGCCTTGTTGCCACTGTCAAGAAAATCTGTCAAAAGTGTATGTTTATAGCCATTGTACAGGTACATGTTCTTTATTATAAAGTGATCTAACATTCAAGCTTTAAGTTCAACCATGTCTAATGTACACTCTAGCTGGAATTTATTTTAGAGAATATTTTAAAATGCTATTTAATCTTTCAGGACTTATATGAAGATGTTGATTATGGAGTGCTGAGTCCTCAAACAAAGATCAAAGTTAAAGTGAATCCTTCAGGTAGGTTGTGTGTACAATATGTATTTTGGTGTATGTGAAGTTTCTTATAATTATATTAATTGTATTGTTATTGGCTTTTCCACATAGAACATAAATGTAGAGAAAGTATTGCTTTCATCAACAAAGGATTCTTTTAATAAAAATTTTAGATTAGTGTGTATTCAGGACATACAGTGTATAATTAAACCTTAAAAGTAGTAGTTAGGTCAAACTAAGCTGAATTGATTCAAATCTCAGTATTTTGTCAAAAAATCATTAATATCTCAAAAATTTACTCCAACATTACTGATTAAATTTGTACTATTAACAATAACACATTATATGTTAACAAAGTTTGCTTAACACACATCATCTCTTAAAATTCTTGTACAAAAGTTATGTAATGTTAAACTTTATTCTGAATTACATGCACATTTTTGAATCTTCAGTGGAGATTTGGCATAGTAGGATAGTTTGAATTCAATAAAATTCAATTTTTAAGATGATAATTCATAAATTTCTCCAAGGATTTAACATGTTACAACAACCTGTACTCTATTGTGTACATGCGATCTTTTACAACTGCTGTCATGTATCCAATCGAGTACACACAAGGCTTTCGTAAAGCGTGTCATGTGCCCGATGGGGTACTTGTTGTTATGCATTTACTTATTGCTTTTCTATTGTTTGCATCTCTTGTTGCTTTCTTTAATTTGATCCTGCCCTTAAATAAATACCTCAGACTCATGTACTCCGTCGAATGCATGATTGTTTAATGTTTTAGGTACCCGTAGTACATTAAAAAAGTGTGGAAAGTAGTTGCTGTTGTAAACGTGTTAATAATTAATATATTTTTATTTTAAAGATTAAAATTTAAATTAAAAAAATAAATTAAAATAAATGTGTGATTTAATCAAAACAAACATTTTAAAAGAAACAGAACATGTTTAATGAATTTTAGACACTCATACAGAAAAAATTGTTTCATCACATCGAAAAAATTGTTTCATCACATCAGCAGACAAAAGAGAAGTTGTGCCAGACAAGTTGTTCTCAAGATATGTAGATTAAGCTATATGTGTTATTATTATAAACGTTAAAATTTCATATGACAGTACACAGTTGTGTATACTTATTTATTTATTCCCCTACTTTCTTCTTGCCATCACACGTTATCCATAAGACCAATGTAAAAGTGTTTGCTAACACTCAGTCAAATCCCATGGAGTGACATGAATCATCATCGAACTCAGTGTTCCTCGTATAGAAATCATGCAAACTTTTAAATCTATGGATCTGTTTATTTCCGAACTATCAGGCAGACAGAGAGACAAAAATGAAATTTTTCAGCTTTTGGAGTGATAGGCTTCACTAAGGCTCATCCAATAAAACTACTTATTATTGTAATTATAGGTGTAAATTAGTGAAATATGAATATTATGTGGAAACAGTGAAATTCTATACATCTGTAAGATAGAATGTGCTAGAATTTGGAACTATATACAGTTTATTTTAATTTTGCAAACTAAATCGAATACAAACTGCTCAGTTCCAAAAAATTACAATAAAATTTACAATAAATGTGTTTTTTACCGGTTGAATGTAATTTTTTTAACATAATTTACTTAATGTTCTATATTTATATATTACAAAGCCTATCAAGCAATTCTGTTCCTAAGTTTAATGTGTATAGTTTTATTGCAACAAAATACACAGAAATGCTTCGTGATGTATTCGGTGAGCAATTTTAAATTGGCCATTCTGTACTGCAGGAGTGGTAATACTGAGGGCAGATGTCCAGCCCATCTACCGACAGACGACGCCATTCAATCCTTACCGCAGTGTGTTCGCAGTTCCCACCAGAGTGCCCAACACCTTCAAGTAGTCTTGTTCTACTTTAGTCATAATGGTAAGCAGGTTATCTTTTGAGACAGTCAGTAATGTTGGTTTTAGGTAGATTTCATCTAATATAATATGAGCTTGTAAACACAATAATGTCATAACTAAATTTGCCACAGAGACTATTTGTAGCTGGAATAAAAATTTTTGGCAAGTCTCAAAAATAATAATTTCAAGATTGAAAATGATCAAATTGTGTGCAAAGATTTTAACTCAACTGTTTCCCAACATGACAAGTATTTAGAAATTTCAAGCAAAGCCAAGCAACTTTTATGCTCATTAACTTTTAAACACCCCTTAAGGTTTCAAGATGCCAGCCCTTAAATGTTTGGAATGATTATATATCTTGTAATGTATCATACATCAAAACAAAAAAGTTTCAGAATACTCAGATTATTTACTGTCATGAGTTCACTCAACTATGTGAAGTAAAAATTGCTTAGTTTCTATACAGAGCAATGAAACAAAATGTTAACTATTGTTTCTTGTACTTTCTAGGATCTAGATCTCCATATCAAGGAAACAACAACGAAGACAACAAAAATAGGCTGTGAATTCTCCATTCTTCCAGGCACAGTTTTATATCGAACAAGTCAGTTGATATAAAGTATTAAAAACATTAGCTTGATTACTTCTTCCTGAAATCACTGGAAGATAAGTTTATTTTAAGTTATCAAACTATAGAGTCAATGAAGAGTGCATAAAGCGTTTAGCAGCTGAGTTGTCATTTCAAAAAGACAAGACATTTATTGTTACAATAAAATTTGACTTGACAACTTTAGCACAAAAGCAAGGTTTTACTTGTTTTATTAATATTTAGATTTTTAATCCGCCAAAACAGTAACATTTTTAAGGAACATTGTTTTTATCTTTAAATAATTTTTTCGTATCAAGAAACAAACGACCAAATATAGCTTTGTTTATAAAAAGTAAATTTTTTTAAATATATAATTAATTATGTTGAAACCAATTTTAGGGGAGGTCAAGTACATTGTGCTGACTAGCAAGAATCTGGGTGTCATAGAATAGCCATTAGATCGTAATGATTCAATGGTCTTAAGTTTTAATTTTTTTTAACCATCAGTTCTGTCTTATTTTAAAACTAAAAAACATTTTTAAAAGTTAATTTAAAATTCCATCTTTGTTACCCTGTCTGGTTATACCCCTGAAAATGTGTGTAAATTTATAAAATTCAATTAGTAATCTGTGCTTAAATATTATACTGGTACAAAAAACTGTGGCTACATTTATTTCAGTTGTATTGAAGTTTTTATTAAGCGATTATTCAAAACGATAATATGTATTTATTATTACTGAAATAAATTTATGTTCTAGAGAAATTTAAATGAATAATGACACTTAGTTGATAACAGACCACAACCTATTATATCACTAGTTAAATAAAAAAAAAAACAGGTTGTCGTACATTGTGTTTTAGATACATTCAGTTGCTTTAAGCTTGTAAAGCAAAACTGTGATACTCACAATTACAAGAGTAATTATTTTTATAATATGTCTTTTTTTACAAGAAAATTCTTCATAGCGTATGAGGGCAATGATAGTTAATTTTAACAAATTCTTTGTAAGCACAATTGAATTGTTTCAATTTGTCCGACTTGTATCGTTCAGATTAAATATAATTCTTTTTTACATCTAACGTACATTTTTCTTTTCAGTATTAATTAGCATTTAAAATACAAAGTAGGTAGGCAACAAGTGACCAGTAAAGTATGTTAATGTTAATATGTTTATAACATGAGATACAGCATCTTGCCTTGGAAAATGTATAACAATGTGTGTGGCCAACTATGTTATAATAATTCTTTATGATGTTTAAAAATAAGTATTAAATGAATAAAAGATCAGAATAAGGAATACATGTAACAGAATTTTATGTTATACATACTTAGAAAGTATTTTTGTTACAAAAATAGTTTTAGTGATAGTATTTACATTATTTATTAGGAAAATTGAATCAATTATTGTTACTTATAGCATTTTCCCTAGAAGATAATCTTTTCATGAAAGCTTTTAAATTGATTTATTTTGTAGCTCATTTCGTATGGAATGACTATTTTTAATTTAGTCCGATGTAGTGAATTAAGAAAAACATTTTATCTAAATAATTGGAATCTGATTTTAAAATATAGATTTTTATATTAACTGTAAATATTTATAGTAAAAATTAGTACAAAATATTATGATTTGGTTTTATTTCAATTTACCTAATTAATATTGTATCCTCTCTCATCTATAGACCTGAGAAATTCGATCTTGGTGTTTTTGGTTTTACCTATTTATTTACTTTGAATTTTGCCTTTCTCACTGTAGACTAAAGCAAAATTCTGCTATCTTATAAATAGCCTGAATCTCATGTCAGGAACGCTTAAGGACAAGCTGCAGTCTCAGATCTTTTGGTCTCTTTTGATTATTTTGTCTGATTTTGTCAGAGATTTAATGTAAAATATTAGAGAGAAGTCCTACCATCACTGTCTACACTTTAAAATTGTAGCATGGTTATCTTTAAAAAAATATGCAATTATCTTGAAATTCTAGAAATGAGTTCATTAACATTAGTATTGTTTAAAAATTCATTTCAACTTTAATATGGTCTTTCTAACAGCCACTCTTGGAGTCTGTTTTTTAGGATCTGGATGTCTTTACTCTTGATTTCATTGGGCAGCAGATTGTAAAATTTATCTCCAATATATGTTGGTCTCTTTTCAAAGAGGGTCCTTGTCAAGTGTGTTGGAAGACTGAAGTTAGCACTGTGTCTGATTTTGTAATGATGAAAATCTTTATTTATTTTTATGTTTCGTGAAGAGGCATAGATTACCATAATATACATGCTGACGACTGAATGAATCTTCCAATCTTTAAAGACGTCTGCACTTTCCAATAGTGCTAAGTTGGCCATTATTCTCATTATTCTAATACCTCTTTTCTGTATAACTATAACTTGTTCAAGACTTTTTGCAAAAGGTAGCACCCCAAACAGTGATACCATATCTTAAATGGAGGGCATGATATGCAGATATAGTTGGTTTGATAGAGCTTTCTTGTAATGTAAAACAGAACCCTGCTTAACTTATTGCAAAATTCATCAATGTATGCCTGCTAAGTCAGATTTTCATCAAAATGCAGTCCAAGCTGTCTGACCTCTGAGACACTTTGTAAACCAGGAAAGTCAGAGATTTGGTCCTTTTTATTCCCAAAAGATATGATTTTGGTTTTTGACTGATTGGAAACAAGGTCATTACTTTAGCAGTAGCCTATGGCTAGGTTTATACTTTTAAACTTTTCAATTTTCAAAGTCTCAATAGATTTGTTTGCCGTCAGAAGCACAGTGTCGTCTACTTACATTACGTAATGGCTGTCCATTTCAGTATACTTCAGCAAGTCATTTGAAAATAAAATCAATAAGAGAGGATCCAGAACTGATCCCTAAGGTACCCCTCTAGTCACTAACAACAAGTCAGACCTTGAAATGGTCACATTTCCGTCTATACAATGCTTAAGCCCGACCAACAGGTTGCGTCCCTTTGGATATGATGTTCACCATTTTAAAACAGTATGCCGCATTCCTAGTGCAGAGAGTTCCAGTAAAA
Source organism: Homalodisca vitripennis (assembly GCF_021130785.1). Taxonomy (NCBI): domain Eukaryota; kingdom Metazoa; phylum Arthropoda; class Insecta; order Hemiptera; family Cicadellidae; genus Homalodisca; species Homalodisca vitripennis. The sequence continues at coordinate 131,235,583 of NC_060209.1, read as the reverse complement.
TCAGGTCATGACTGAGGCAATCGAAAACCTTACTTAGATCTAGAAACACCCCTGTCAAATTGCTTCCGTTTTCTTAAACATCATGAATTCAGCTGTTTCAACTATTGCTGTGGCGGTTGAATATCCTCCTCTAAAACCGTGATGTCTGGTTGTTAACTGGCCATTGATGTCCATGTGATAAAATACTCCGGTCAAAACTACTTTTTTAAATTTTTTTAAATATGGAGGAAATAGAGATATTGGTCTATAGTTAGAAACATTGCCTTTTTCACCTTTTTATGAAGGGAAATGGCCTTGGCAATCTTAAACTTTTCTGAAAAAAGGCCATTTTGTAGGGAAAGTTTGGTGATGTGCAGGAGTGGCAAAATAAATTTCTTTTTACAGAATTTTATAATTTTGTAGGGATATAGTCCAATCCATTAGATGATTTAGGTTTCAAAAGGTCAATTGCTTTATTTATTTCTTCAGTTGTTGGAAATATAAAGGTATTCATGATGTTCTGTATATTAGGCTGAAAAGTATACTGGCGATTGATTAGGGTTGGCTAATTCTTTCTTAATGTCTCTTTGGCTATGTTAGCAAATAATTTATTAAAGTGATTTGCCAATACAATAGGATTTTCAATGTTTCGATCATCAACAGTAAGGAAGTTAATTTCTGAAGTTATTGTTTTTTCTCTTTCATCATTTATTATGCGTATCAAATGGCTTTACTCATATCTATGGAGTTGAGTATAAGATCAGCATCTGCATCTCTTCTTAAAGTCTTCAGTTTCTGGTCATAGCACTTTTTAAACTCAAATCCATGTTCTTTGTCAGTTTGATTTCCTGTTGAAATATCATTTTCTTCAGATTCCAGAAAATGTTTCATCAATTCTTGGGCCTTTGTATCGATGTTGTTCTTCTCACTATGTTGATTTAGTTTGAGATTTTTTTAATGGACAAGTACTGTCAAGAAATGCTGTTAAGATGGTTGTAAAATTATTAAGAGCATATTTTGCTCTGTAACAGCCAAGTACTTGCTCCCAATTTTTGAAGAGAGAGTGTGCTTGAATATGGTCAAGTTATTGAAATTGAGATGTCTGCGAGAATTTGCAGTGGGATTTTTGTTTATTACATGAATGTTTCCGGTATGATATGAGATTCCTGTACTAAAAATTTGAATGTGAAGGTCACTAGGCTGGAGATCAGTACATACAGCATCAATGGAAGAGAATGAGTTGTTAGTTATCTACGTTGGTGGAAGTGAAAGCCTGGTAATGTTGAATGAATTAAGCACTTCTCTCAATAATTCTCTTTCTGTTGTCTGAATTAGGTTATCAATATTGATATCTCTAAACAAAAATATATTTTAATTGTCTCTGGTAAGGAATCAAGTACTTGTGTGGAGGATGTCAAGCGCCTGGTTGACTACCTCTAATTGTTTGTTAGGGTGTCTGTAAAATCCCTAGAATGTACAGGTTTTTTTTCTTTCTTAACTTTATTGTTACAGCAGAAACTTCACAAACCAGAGGAACACTGAGCTTTTCGATATCCAGGTTGGTGATTTTTTTTCTATTCTGTTGTGTTTGTAAATGGCCACTCCCCCTTTCAGTAAAAGCAGGTTTACGATTGCTGCACAACTGCCTCAGACGTACTTAGAAGTAAGCGACGCAACCAAGTTATCAGTTCCCACTGTTACTCTGTTTTAAACCATACAGCGTCTTTATCAATTCTCTAGTTTGCTAACTAAACACTGGTTTATGTAATTAAATAGGACCTTCTCTGACTTTAAAGGAACTTTGTATTAAATGATGGGAAGCAAAACTGAAGAAACAAATCTCTGAAATGAGACAAGCCTTCTTGAACCTCCATGACGATGCATCATTTTTAGAATACGACGATCCAGTCAGAAATGGCAGCGCATAATGTACTTCACAATGTATACCTAAAACAACCCGCCATTTCTGATTGGATAACCTTTTGAGATGCGGTTTGCGGCATTCAACTCTACTAAGTGAGCTCTTTAAAATGAGGTATCACTCGACCCATGCTTTAATTTAAGATTTCCATGTTTTCCTCTGTGGGCTGTCCCCCCATGGTTGGCATGTCATGGTAATAGTAAGGAAAAATAGTTTACATAGCCATATGACACTGTGCAAAGTTTATATATGTTATCTGCTATGGTTTGTAAAATATTAAGCCGTACCCAGACTTTTCAAACACCTTGTATATGTATATATATATATATATGAACCAATTTTTTTAAGAGCATAAAATTTAAAACACTTAATACTTAAATGAAAACATGCCGTCCTCAAAATTGTATTTTCAGAAATTTACTTTTGGTTTTGTTAAATAATCTCAATTCTTGTTAGGTTTGAATATCCCAATAGATGTGCATCTTTTTATTAACATATGACTGCAGATTTACAGGAGACGTTTCACATTGAAGCTACAATGCCCATGTTGGTTATTTTCCCCAATAGATATGCATCTTTTTATTAACATATGACTGTAGATTTACAGGAGACGTTTCACATTGAAGCTACAATGCCCATGTTGGTTATTTTCCCCAATAGATGTGCATCTTTTTATTAACATATGACTGCAGATTTACAGGAGACGTTTCACATTGAAGCTACAATGCCCATGTTGGTTATTTTCCCCAATAGATGTGCATCTTTTTATTAACATATGACTGTAGATTTACAGGAGACGTTTCACATTGAAGCTACAATGCCCATGTTGGTTATTTTCCCCAATAGATGTGCATCTTTTTATTAACATATGACTGTAGATTTACAGGAGACGTTTCACATTGAAGCTACAATGCCCATGTTGGTTATTTTCACTGAAAGTAACTTCCCAAGTCATGAGGACTTATTTCAGATAAACTTTAGGCCAAAATATTCTAAATTATTTTTCAATTTTGTCAATTGAAAATGAACTGCCACCTACCATTAAATACAATGAAATAATTGACACATTTGCCAAACTGGAGGCAAGGAAAGCTTTTTTTGTAATACGTAATATGATTGTGATTAAGATTTATCTTGTAAGTTCGTAAAGTTTTTGATAACTGGAAAACTCAACTCTAAGCAAATATTCTAGAGCCATTATTAACTTTTCTTAGCTGCATTATTTGGCTTGGTTATTACTTTAAGGTATAGTAATAAAAGACATTTACAGTGTTCTGTTCAACTAGCTATTTTCTGAATATATAATTATGAACAAAAATTTTAAAATGCACAAGTACTGTACTGATAAGGTACGGTACAATAAAATAATATTACACTACAAACCTATGCACGCGATATTGTTTATGATTAGGTTTAATGAATATTACTTTTTTAAATATATGGAATCTATTATATATTTTTTATATAATTTATCAAAAATAAAACTTTATTGTAAAATTCCTTTCATAGACACTGGTATAAGGAGGAGTGGCATTTCTGTTAAAAACGAAATAAACAGAGATAAATAAACGAATAAACGAAATTCGGTTCAAAATAAATACAAATGTAGAGCTGGACTTTGAAAATAGTGGAATCAATGTTCCATTAAGACATAACATACACAAGTGGCTATTGTTGGCCTATATAGATACCAGATAGTCATGGTAATTTGTTTTTCAAGAAATTGGAATCCTTACTCGATGTTTTTAGCTAAAAAAATAAAGACCCTCATAGTTAGTGATTTAAACATTATTTTACTCTGCCAAAATGACCTCTTTACCCAGTCCTTTAGACACATAAAAATCTTTAGTCTATCTTGGTCTGTGGACTCGCCAACAAGAGTGACCGCCATTACGAGCAAGGCCATCGACAACATCGTAACAAACACATCACAATTCTGTTTCTGAGATAGACACGGCCATATGCGACCACTTCGATCAGGAGACTGTCATTAATAGATGTATACCGGAGCTTTTATCACGAAGGGATGAAGTTTAAAGAATTACTCACAACGAAACGCTTCTAACCGACAGCTTAAAATTGGTAGGCTGAAGGTTTTTGGATGGCATATTGTATGTGAATGTGATTTTTTAAGCTTTCAATCGCATGTCACATTTTCAAAACAAATAATAAAACTTTTACAAATTGTTACAAAACTTACAGAAAGATTTATCGTAGAGTCATTAGTACCCAAAGGCTCTGCAGATTGGAAATTCTTTGAAAAACAGTGAAGAATTATCTAAGACAGCTTGGAATATCATTAATGAGTAGCCAATAGAATACGTACTTCGATAGAAAACACACATAGAAAACAGATTAATTACAAGCACTTTAGAAGTTGCAAGCTATTAAAAACAATTTTTTACTGCAGCTTTGACTTAACACACGAATATTGATATTTCTTTAAAACAGATGACATATTGATTGAAAACATTTCGAAGTTACAAGCCATTTTAATTATTTTAACCAAGAATCTGACAAGACACACGAATATTGATACGCTAGGAGACTCTGACATGGTCTCCATGATGATATCTCCAGTGGATGAGGTTGGAATCATTCAGGAACAAAAACATAAAAAGGTTATGTTACCTACATTACTAGCATGTCTGTGTGGTTGCTGAAACGCTGCTCATGCATGTATTTGTTACCATGTACAGAACTGATAAACTGCTCTTTCGAAAATTCCAATTTTTTATCTTTCTTGAAGTATTAAAGTTATGTATGATTCAAGAAGGAAGAAACGTGCAAAATGAGTAACTATCGTACATTATAAATTTTGCAAGTTTTAGGTAAGGTATATGAGAAACTATTCCTTAAAGAACTTGTGAAATTTCCGGAAAGGTTTTATATTTTGAGCTGTGAATAATTCGGATTTTACAAGAATAAATCAACGGTTGATGTCATAATAAATCTTGAAGAAACAGTGTTGTTAATAGTCTGGAGTGGCACGAGACTGTGCCCAGCGCCCCAGCGTATTTCTTATTGCTTTTTCCAAGGCTGTTAACTGTGTGCATTATGATATATTGCTACACCAGTTAGAAGTGTATAGTATCTACAGTATGCCGCACCAATGGATTACGTCTTTTATTGACGTGACAACGTCTTAAATTAGGTTGCGGCTCGGAGTCACTCATGAAAAAGTGTAACGCCCGGTAACGTTACGATTCCCGTCCAGTGGGTCCGCCGCACGGGATCCGCACGGGATAAAGCAGATAACTGTGGGTCCGCCGCACGGGATAAAAGCAGATAACTATGTTTATTCGTGAAAATGTGGAGTGCTTAGATTCGTCATTTACAACAACTACAACAATAAAGGTAAATAATTGTACACTGATATTTCATTATCGTAAACTATGATTGATTGATTGATTAATTGTTAGATTGACACAAAAGTTGAGAAACTGAGTTTATAGGTTATGTCATACTATTGACAAATGTTGATAGTGTTAAGTAAATTATTAGTTTAAATCACTCTGCAATCAATCGTAATTCAGTCGATTGAGAAGAAACAGCGCGTATTGCTAGTCAAACATTTAAAATAACAAATTATAACCTCTAACCTGTCATAACAGTGCGACCAAACAAACGAACTAAACCGACCAATCACCACGCGCGGAGTTAGAATTTAACTGTGTTTAGCAAGAATTTCAAATTCCAATTTTAGTAAATGTTTTATTCAACTTTACCATTTACAATAACAAATTTTAATTAATTTCAAATTATGTACAATGTTTTAGTAAACAAAATATATTTCTATAGTTAAAATTTGTGCAATTCTTATTTTCATTCAATTCCTTGTTCCTATTGTGCAATTTAATAATATTCATATCAATAACTACCGAGAAAAAGACGTTGTCACGTAAAATCTTCGCCCGTAAAACCGACTTTACAGGCAACCATAATTTTTTTTAAGGGAAGAAGTCAGTGATACAGGTCGCTTATGTTATATCTGAAAAAGTAGAGATTATTCACAGAGTCCCACAGGGGTCAATTCTTGTTTTTGTTATATGTAAATAATATGAAGTTATTTATTTAGAATGGAAAGATGATTCAGTATGCAGTAAATGACACGAACCTTCAAGCAAAACAAAGGAAGGACTTGAAATCAAACATTTTGCGGGTTTGAATGCTTGCATTCAAGGATTTTCTTAAATGAATCTTGGAACAAAGAGTTAAAAATCTACATTCATTATTTTGGTTTACAACAAATAGAGATTGTTATTCGGCCTGCGGTAATGGTAAATGAAGTCATCCTGGAAGGAACAGAGTTCTAGGACTAATACTCAACCAGGGTCTTATCTGAGATGACCAGATTGACCAAGTCTGCAGTATTGTTACACCAGGTCTTCATGTTTTGCTTAACCTTGCTAAATATCGCTTAGCTTATATATATATATATATATATATATATATATATATATATATATATATATATATATATAAAGAATAGCCTATTGCGGGCTTATTTACCCACATCTTTTTTACAGAATTTTAGTTTTGGGTAGCTGTGCTAAATTAATTAGACCGATTAAGTACGCTCCAAATGGAAGCTATTCAAATAATTGTAAAACTAAAACTTAGAGGGTCTTGTCGGAATACTTTCAGGGAGCTCGAATTGCTGACTCGGCCTTGCCTTTACTTCTTTGAGGTGTCACTTCTTTGCTGGTCGAAATGTGTTATGGTACAGGCGAGAGACTTCAATCACTATGGGACCATTGGCAGGGACAACTATAAACACCAGAACGGTAACTTTTTAAAAGCTGCCATCACAGGTTGGTGTCAGGTTTATCAACCAACTCCCTAAGGGTATTAAAAATTCACCAAAATCAGCCAGTTAAAGACTCGTTTGAAACGCTTATTCGAGTCTAAGGGATGTAGTTTTCGGCTCCGCTACTTATCGTGATTAGTGGCTTGATTGCAGAATATAATTTTGTTTAATATGTAACTTCTTATTTGTTAATTTTAGTACAGTTTTATTCAAATTTGTATCGTCAATATATTTTATTGTTAGATAGTTTTAGTTTATAAACAAAAGAAATAACATTTTGCTTGTGCGTACTATAACATGTAAAGTAATGCTATTAGATCTATATTTGTACTAGTATTAAAATATGAATACTGTTTGATGATTGCAATAGACTTGTAGACTTGTTCCAAGCAATAAATACTTCTTTATTACATTTACGATCAACTATGCAATCACCACCAAAAGCTGCCCAGTTTGATTTTAACTCCGTTTTGACGCAAAAGTAATCAACATTTTCAGGAGGAGGTCCTCCCCCCCCCGGTAGGGACATTTCCCCCATGTCTTGTACATAAAACATCTTCGCCTTAGACAGGCCCTGTTGCGTAGGTTTTCTAACCTGATATTCTACCAATGTGCACTCTTCTTAAATTCGTCAGTCTTTACTAAACGGTTTTCCTGAAAGACCCTACGATAAATTCCTTAAGCTCCTTTAATGTACCGTACAATTTAGTTTCTCCCTCATTACTTACAGCTAGTATGCATCTTCTGGTTTTTATACGAGGAACACTATGAAAAAACTGACCCAATCGTAAGAAGCTAGGAAAATTACATTGACCATAACACAGAGATTTTGTATATCCTAATTTTGTAAGAGCCAGGAGGTCATCAGATATTATTATGAAGAGCCATTTAGAATCCTTTGTCCAGTTCATCCACCCTCAGGCTAATTACTTCATACAGTAGAGTTCGATCGCAACAACCAATAAATAGGCCTTGATGCAGGAGTTGGTATTTAACCATGAGAATTGCATGGGAATTCGATGTAAAGTAGGGAAGGAGGTCCTTGCTAGCTGTAATATCCGGTGTGCGAACGCTTAATTGTTGCATCTATGACAAGCACTAGGAAATATTATCTACCACCCCCGAAACACTTATGTCAAACATTTACTTTACTGGTATTCTGCCAGATTCAGGTTTTAATTTTCTTCAGTTTAGATCTTTTTTGATAAAATTAATAAGAACACTAAATCACTATTCTAGAATTTTCGAGATGGAATTTGAACAAATATTCATATTATTCTTTGCAATTCCTGTTAGACATGACTTTCTCACATTTCATTCCCAAAGTGAAAGACACACAGGAACTATTCGTTTTCTTGACCAATACTCTAAGGTCTTCAGTAGGTGCTACCAAAATCTTGTTTGTAACTGTTGCATTTTTTGGTATACTGTCGACCTGATAAGATCTTTGCATAAACCATCAATGGCCTATGAAGACTGACTGAATAAGGCTCAAAGAGTTGACCTTTGTTTAGAAAAATAAACTCTGCCCATTCTTTAGTACATAGTGAATGCTGAGTTAAATATTAAATCCAAGGATGGAATAATAAAATTTCCATAAGAAATTATCGCTCACGGTCTAACACGATTACAACTGTTTCTTCGTAGTATAAACTATTCTGTTATACTGTAATGTTGTTTTGATTGCGAATAAACAAATATTTTAGTATTGTTTCTACAGTTTGATACAAATTTGGTTGCTATTACCGTTTTAATTTATATTACGTGTAAATAGCACTGTCCACTGAAACAAATAAGTGTTTTGGCCATGTTTTTATGCTGAGCATAGCTTTCGTGAATAAGAAAATTTAATGTGTGCAGTGAAGTACGATTATAAAAGGGGGTTGTTTGAAAAATCAACAATCTTTTATGTGAAGCAATAAACTAAGAATGTGTGATTGTAATAAAAGACAAAACTTAAATTTTTAGACGTAAATTTTTTAGGAAGGCTCGTGATTACGTTATAAGTGCATGTATATATTCAACAGTCAATTTCATACACACACGCACACGCATACCCAAACATATTATACCTATATATACAAAGAAAATTTATGTTGATTGAATATTTTTACTCTGACAACCAAATTGTTCTTTGTTTACAACCATTTGCTGAAATCAGTGTATTTCATAATACAGCTGGAGAACAGCTGAGAAGTGTCTTTGTCCTTTGTTTACAAACAAAGACTTCAGTTGTGTCATTCTGTCGTTTGAGTCATTATTAGTAATGGTTGTTTGGTATAAAATTGATATAATTAATTAAGTGTTACTATCACGACTCCGGTTTGTTGTGAGTGGAGGTAAGTAAAGAAGTAGTAATTTGATTAAATCCTTAGATCTTGAACTATGTTAGTTGTTAACCTATTCATCCAAGAATATGTTCAGTTATTAATACTCCATTGAGCAAGACTAATTTTAATGAGGAAAATATTCATTTTTGATATCAGTGTACTTTTTGTTTCCTTTTATAGTGTGAAGTGGCTAAAGCAAATATTTACCCTTTTCTATTATCATAATAATTGGTTGTCTTTAATACTTTGTTTTTAATTTGAAAATATTTGGGTGTTATTTGTTCATGTCAAGTCGTATTAAAAAAAATATATTGACCCTCAAGCCTGGGGGCTAATCTATTTCCTATATATTATAATTTGGGTAGGGTACGATAAGCGGTAATCGGACCCGGTTTTTATATTGAAGAATGTAGTCATCGATACCTAATATTCGCATCTCAAATCCTAGACTATCAATCGATATAAAAGTACCTATACTCCTCAATAACACTCATATGTTTTAAATTAAAATATGAATTAATATTTACAGTGATCAAAGAAATTATTCTAACCAAAATTAGGAAAACTGAAGATGACCATATTTGCTCCTCTCACAGTTACAGTTGTTTCTTTCCCACAAATTTCACATAATGGGTTTTTCGGTACAAGTCCAAGATGTTGAAGCTACGAAAAACATGTCTTATCATCTTTCAAAGCAATGTTGTGTAGTTTTCTAAAATTGACTACCATTTTTTAATAATCAAAATTACTTATGTAAAATATAAATAGTACCCTACGTGTATTATTTTAAAGTGTTTACAGCTGTTGATATAGATTATTTAAGTTAATAGTTCAATATAATTAATCAGTATTGATTGATTATATCGATGGTTATGATTAAGTAATATCATTTGCCAATTTCGATATAAAAAACCGGGTCCACGTATCGTACCCTACCCTATAATTTTCTTATTTAATGTAAATCTACTTTTGGTGGGACAACCAGCATGTGCTGCGATTGTGAGATGTTAAAGTTTTAAAATTTGTGACAAGTACGTGGCCGTTAAAAATAACAATCAATGATACATTAAGTCACAAAACTGCAAGTCTAAAAGTCAAGTAACAAAATAGGACATGATGAAATTGCAGAAGAAAAATCTAGGTAAAATGTATTCCAAACACTGAGGAACTGGTATTAGATTTTTGTTGTGTAAGTTTTACTTGATTTTTGAATTTTACTCCATTGCAATTCTGTTTCTTCAAAGTAAACTATTTTTTTATTAATGTTATTGATTTGGTTCTGTACTGTATTCCTAGCTTATTGAAATATTGCAAGTTATTCATCAAATTACTTATTAATAAATATACAAATCGTTATATAAATTAAGACAAATAACTATTATTTTCAAGCTGAAACTAACTTGTTGTTACAGATCATTCTAATATGTTTTTGGAGACTTCAGTTGTTTGCTTTATTTTAATTAATATTTTAACTGGAGAAACACATACAGCTCATGGATCATTAAAGACAAATGGAAAGTCTGAAAAGTTTGATCCAAACGTTTTATTAGAAATTAACACTAGTAGTAATAGTGTTGAACATGTAACTCAAAGTATCAGTGGGTGTCACAACTTCAAACAGTCTGATCACAAGAATAAACCACATACCAAAACTAATAGACTATTTTCTGAACCTGCTTTTCAACAATTGGAAAAGGAGTTGTACAAGTCAAGGAAGGAAAGAATCAAACAGCTCCTCAACCATCTACCACCATACAGTTCTCCTGTAAGTATATATTCTTCTAATTCATTCAACCGAAGCAATTTTATAACACAGGTTTTAGTTTTATGAAAAACATTTATGAATTTGTTACTGATACCACGCACTAGTTCTAAATCTGTTGTCAGGGCACCTTTTCTAGAAACATCATGATTGAACCAATATTGGTTAATCCTTTGGTTGTTATGGCAACTTTCTAGAATGATGAACCGTTTTTTGGCTTCCAAGTTGTTAATTTGAAACAATTTAAGAAAAGCTTTATAATGATAAAGTTATATGTCTTATATAATATACATTTTTTGTTTGAAGGTTATTTTTGACGATGGAAGGATTGTGAAGGAAACAGGATTTTTCCGGACATTTGCCATCGTTAAGTGAAACAAGAAAACAGTAACACTACGTTTCGAGATCTGCAATCTGATCTCTTCTTCAGGTAAAGAACTAACCTAATACATAATTACAAACTAGGTTAAAATAAACAAATCTGAAGGAGAGATCAGATTGCAGATCTCGAAACGTAGTGTTACTGTTTTCTTGTTTCACTTAACGATGGCAAATGTCCGGAAAAATCCTGTTTCCTTCATAATATACATGGTATATCTGTTTAAAGTTTAGATATTTTGTTTGATAGTAGACAATGCCCTAGCACGGTTACTGAGATAGGAATAATGTGACGCATACGTATAATAACATGGCTAGACAGAAGAGAATACTTTGAGAGAACACTGTTAAGATAGACCATTCATTGCATACCATAAAATGTACATCATAACAATTCATGCTAATTCCTTTATCCAAGGGTCTGGAAGGATGAACTCAACCTGAAATAAATCTTTTTCGATGCTGTATGCTTGTAAGGGAACGGTGACTGGCTGCTTGCAATAATGAAGTGTAGACAAACATTACTTCTACTCACAAGAAACTCCTATTTTTAATTCGAGAACTAGCTACATTTAGACAGAGGAAAATACCAAAGGTCTGCAAGTTCATAATTTTGAGAAAACATACTTTGTATATATTTTAATTGATATGATTCATAATTATTGGATAGAGGTTCAACACTCTTCCATCTATAAAGTCAGCCTATATAGTCAGAATTACTTTATCTTTTATGAGATGTCCTGTCTAATCTTCATTACCCAGACACCAAGGACAGATCTTCAAGAGAAAATGTGTTTTCAACACGACGGTACACAAGCGTGTTTAGCCAAGGCAATCTGTGATTACTTGAACAAAGAGTTAGCACATTGATAAATTTGATGCAGTGAGACAGTGCACTTATATTATATCACCCAACCAAATATTGCAACAAAATGTTATTAAATCTAAATAGGCTAATTTACTGTGTTTTATTTTTATTTTAAAGTTTTGAAATCTTTAATTTTTATTCCAAGTGTAAAAGAAAAAGTTTCACATGTTTTAAAAGTAGACATTGATTTAAGTAGCAATAAAAAACATCAACATGTTTAAAAAAAAATTCAAAATGAATTATAAATTGTTAAATACATCTTTTGATGTCAAAGTAATGAAATGTTATCTATTAATGCATTTTTGGTTACAGTTTCAAGGTTGTGCCAACGAATCTTTTCCAAGTACAAAATCTGGGTAAGTAGTACTGATATAGTAAATACTTTTATCTAATTTACAAGTCCTAAGATTTCAAATAAATATAAGGTTAAAATGATCAACTACATAATATTTTAGTGAATCAGGTATAATATGAACCTGTAGAAGATAAATGGTCTCATTCATGATTGTCTGCATCATTTGGAGATATCAGCTAGTATCAAATAATTTTGTAGACAAAAAAATCTTGTAGATGTTATTTCCAGTTCCTTATATTTTTAATATCTTACATTCAGTTACAAGCTTTTTTTGTTGTGTTTTCAAAATTAATATTTAATAATAGCCTACATGTTTTTTAAACAATTTAAATTTGTTTAATTAATTTTAATTATAATATTTAAAATAGTTTTGACCTACTTGAATTAACCCGTTGTTTAAGTTGACTTATTGATTTTATCAGTGTAATAATACTTTTCTAAAAAGTGTTTCATTAATGTTTTTCATGAATAAAACCTTGAAATGGAGTAATGCTGGAATTAACACAAGGAACTGACAAAATATTCTGAACAGTCAATGGCGCCTAAGCATGTAATAAGTAGTAATATAATTGATTGCTTTATGTCAGGCTGATAAATTATATATTTCATAGAACTTGATTTTCATATTAACCCTCCGAGTGTCTGCTACTTCAGTTTGTACATGGTTGCATTAATTGTAGAATTTTCACTAAGTTTAGTTAAGAATTCATAAAAAAGATAAAATTTATAATATGGGTAATAAGGGGCACAAATAATTTTCAGAGAAATACTGGTGTGTTGAATCGTAACATACTTGTTGAAAATATATTTAAAAAAATGTTTTTTATAATAAAAATAAAATGTTTAGTAATTTTTTACATATTTTTTTTACTGCAGGGTAATATTAGAAATGGCAAATTCAATCCTAGTCAAACATTAGATAGGGCATTAGTGTATAAAGGTTTTAGAGTTATATACACATGTATATACAACAGGGAAATTAATAAAATGCACGTTATAGGAAAATTCACCTAGAACATGTTTAAATACCATCTATAGCATTTCTTATTAGCTCAGTTTCAAAATACTCACTTATATTGCATTTTAATGTATATTTTACAGAAAGGTGGCAACATTTAAAATAGATCTCGGTGCTAAACCAGAGGATAGATGGATGAAGGTGGTGAAACAAAAGAGATCTGAGGTATGTTACAGTACATTAACATTGCTGCTGGAAATGAAAACGTATTGTAGCAATAAGAATATGATTAGAGATCACCTTTAAGAAGTCATATTATGTAAACTACAAGACAATCAGATACAAATATTTTGTTTCTACAGTGGAAGTACTGAGTAAAACTGGCAGCCACATATAGCGGTGTGGGCCGGGTAAATATTCAGTGTGAAGGTAAATTTAAATTTGGTATTTACCCGGATATTTACCCCATGGTCATTTAAATGCCCTAAATGAGGGTATTTTTTTTAGTTTTTGAGCTTTATATAACACTTATTGATGTTTTCATGAAGTATTGAGCAAACATGGATTGAAGCACAATCACTTGATACCTTAAATTGAAATTAGCAACAATATTTGTACTTTAATACTAAAGGAAACAGGATTTTTTCCGGACATTTGCCATCATTCAGTGAAACAAAAATCAAACAGTGAAACACTACATTTCGAGATCTGCGATCTGATCTCTTCTTCAGGTAAATAACTAACCTAACACATAATTACAAACTAGGCTAAAATAAACTAATCATACCAGAGCATTGTAACACGCCTAAGTCAGGAATAACAACCAGCATGTTGTGTGTCAACCTTACTAACTCTAAAACATGCACTTAATAAAAAACTAAACACAACACTAATTATTAAAACTGAACTACAGAATACAGGTCATAATACGTCTGCATTTGTCGATCAACCACCTACGACTGACCAGCGGCCAATAGCAAATGGCGATTGTCAAGGCAGAACAAGATGGCGGCAATGAAAAGGAAGAGAGACAGGAATTGGCCCTTTTTCAAATTATTATTGGTTCATGCTAGATGAACTTCTTAAAACCATACTGTGACTCCGCATTGGTTTATTACAAATATCTAATCTGTTTGATACTTTTGGTTTTTTTAGTATTGGCAAACAAAGCGGCCTAATCATGACTGATGGTTGACTGATTGGTAGGTCTGCCAATTTAATGTTGCCTCTATTAATTTCCTTTAAAAAAATGTGGTTCCTGATGTATTACGTTGGCTTCATCCCAATTCATAAGATGGTCTTCGGACCAAGAATGGTGTGCAATTTTTTAATTTTCTGTGAGACCCTTTCTTGTGTTTTCTTTGTGTTCTTTTATCCGTACGTTTAATGGTCTTTTTGTCTTGCCTATGTATTCCCTATTGTAACTAAATTTTATACTGTAAATACAGTTTATGGAATCCTGTGTGCCATTGTTTGGTTTTGTTTTACGAGACTTCGTCTAATAGTGTTGTGTGTTTTAAACGCGGTTCTAATGTTGTACTTTCTTTCTACTCTTCTAATTTTCTCCTATAATCCCAACACAAAAGGGATTGACATAAACACAAATTTATCACTATTTTGTTTTTCTGACTCAGGAATGATTCTTCTGGTTTGTTTGCACTTATTTATTACTAATTGAGGGTATCTATAGCGTCTAAGATCCGATTGAACTTTCTTAAATTCCTCTTTTAAACCATCTTTATCTGAGCATAAACTCTTTGCTCTATCAAATAACGAGTAGGCCACTCCTTTTTTGACAGATTTTGGATGGTTTGATTGATAATTTAAATATTTTCTTGTGTAAGTTTTCTTTGGAAAAACAGTAGTCTCAAGGACATCCCTATCTCTTAATACACACACATCCAAAAAAGGAAACTTGTTTTGGACTTCCACTTCCATTGTGAGGCGGATGGAATGAGAAATACTATTAATGTGATTCAAAAACTCATTCAATTCTGTGTCTATGAGGAAAAACAACAAAGGTATCATCCATATACCTCTACCAAAACTTTGGGTTGAACTGAGCTAAAGCCAAGGCTTTTTGATCAAATTCCTCAATAAATATATTGGCAAAAATAGGAGACAGAGGAGAACTCATTGCCTCCCCTCATCTTGATGGTAAATTTGACCCTCTAACTCAAAATAATTGCATTGAGTGCATAGCTCTAACAGTTCCATAATTTCTGGCATGGGAAGTTGAGTTCTTTGCTTTAATGGTTAGTCTTCTTTGAGATGTGATTCAAAGATTTCAAGAGTTTCTGAAACCGGTACATTTGTGAATAGTGGCTTTCCTACAAGTCTCTTTAGATAAATAGTGTCACAAGATATACTGTTTTTATAAACTAACATCATAATAAAACTTATTGATTAACTATTCTCATAATACTAACTAAAAATAAAGCAGTAGTATTGTTATTGAGCAATGACACTATAGTAACTGAAATCAGTTTTGAAATAACAACACCATTTTGTACTAAAAAAGACTATATTTCTTTAGTAAGAACACTGTGAACTCTTGATTAATAATAACAATAACAACCATTTTATTGATATAACATCATCTATGTCGTTAATATCAGTATTGTAATACAAAATGTTTTAAATTAACAGGTGTTTTCTACTATCTTTATTAAAAAATCAATAAAATAAAATAAAAGTGAGTATAATCCAAATCCTTTGAGATATCAAAATAATTTTATACACAAAATGATAGGATATTTCTGTTTGGGTATATGGATTGATAATCTAAAAGTTAAATAACCCACACTCTTATCATGAATTGGTACATGTTAAAAGTCATGTAAATACAAAGATGTCATTGATTCCACCTACAAAGCATAAGATAGCAATGCGAAACAGAAATATGTTGCGGGTCACCACCTAATATTTGGAGGTGTTATAGTGAGCAAGCATAAATAAACAAGTACATACAAAAACAGCCCATAAACATCAGCGGTAACAACCTTCACAGAGAACACACACTGGTGACCGATGTGACAAGAAACTGACTATTTGGGAAGTGACACGCTCTACCAACATGACGATGTAAAATGCCCATCTCACCAGCCACAAAGCCAGCTACTCAATAACCTTGAGTAACAGCCTAACAAATGCTATTAGCCAGATCAATAACATTGATATACACTTACTCACCATATCAAATATTACTGTACTAGAAACTCTATTAGAAACGCATTGTTTAACACTAATTTGTTTTATCCTCAATTGTAATGTTATAATAGTACCAGGACTGAACTTTTATTCTAATAATGTATCAAAAATAAATTTTTATTTGTAACATATAATTTTAGCTCACATAATAGAAAAAATTGTGTATTATATCTAATTCCAAGAGTACCTGAAAAATGTCAGTGAATTTGTAATATTGTTATTTTATTGCTATACAATTGTTGTTATTTGTTGCTATTGTATTGTTTGTTGTAAGCTAATAAATTGTTCCTGATATCATTATTACACTTAATGATGTGTACAGTAATATATTTAATTGAATAATATATACACAAATATAATAGATTTTTCATATTACTGTTCCTAGCCACTGAATGCTCAAAATAATAACATGCCGCCTTAGGCTTTTTAACTCTTTTTTTTTGACAGTATACAGTAAGTGGAACATGCTACTGATGGTAGACACAGCTGAAGACGATGTATCCAAATGGTTCCATGCTAACTAAAGGGTTAAGCATCCATATTGTGGTTTATAGTGCAAATGTATATTCTTTTTACATGTATATTCTTTTACAAGTGTTTTAACACATTAAACTAAACATTCCTGATAACCCTTTTTATTGAAAAATTTCTTGCTTTTGATTTGTTGTGGGCCGCTATAATTTTTTTGCTATATACATTAATGTTTTTGAGGAATGCGAGATAGTTTTATTTTAAGAGTTTAAATGCTATGTTTAAAAAAAGGCTATATCAATTAAAAGGCAGTTTGCCTTTTTACGTTGGCATGTGGCCCAATATTTTTACTATATGTTTCTGTTATAATGGAACAGGATATTTAAACTTTTATGTTTTAGATAAAGAGGTTGGCAGATTTCTTTGAACACAAATTTGGCACAAAGGTGATGAATATTGTAGACAAATATATCTCATGGCTTCATCAATCCCTACCTCACGAGTACTTCATGGAGCTGAAGGGCATTGCCAACTGGACAGGACTCAGCATAGGGAGAGTGACTCTCTACAATATCTTCTACGAGTTCTTCTCCATCTGTACTTCTATCGTCATGGAGGGAAACGATGGTCATATGTATCATGGTCGTAACCTTGACTTTGGATTATTCATGGGGTATGTGTATCATTAGTTTTATTAGATTTAGCCAAGAATAAATAAACTTCCAGTACTTTACTTTTTTCAGCTTTTACTTTTTCTGCTCCATAAGATCATAAAGCTTGAAAGTTTTTCTAGACCATGGAGGGATTTTTAAGGATATAGGATTTTTCCGGATATTTTCCATTGTTAATGAGACAAGAAATCAGTAACACTACGTTTTTATGCTTTTCACTCTATTCCACCTACAGAAATAGATTAACCCTTTAAGCGCCGCCGCTCCCGCGCGCCGTCGTTCGCTAGACCGCCAGGCGTTTGAGCACCGCATGGATCCAATACTGCCACGGCAAAATCACCCGTTTTTGCATGGTCACATATTAAATTACATAACTTTTGTAAATTTTGAGCTAGCCTTTTAGTTTTGGTTTTGTTTTTGAGGGGAAGAGATGTACTTTCAGTTGATGTAATAAATTACAGTTTTATTATTTTTTTTTACATTTGTTTAGTAGTATGTATGCCTGTCGCAATAAAAAAAATAAAAAATAAAAAATCTTAAGTTTGAAGGTCCAAAAACACACTGAATAAGTAACTTGGGCTCAAATAACGTTTTTTAACCTAAAAGTACGTATTGTTTTGAGCATATACTAAAAGTTACAAATATATTCCACAGAAATTGCATAAAATAATGTAATTTAAGTAAAATTCAAAAAATTTCAAAAATTCCGCTGTAGGATGAAGATACACTTGTTACTATAGAAACAAGTAAATATCAATATTTTATAGTTGAAATGAAGCAGAGCAATACAATTCAAAGTTGATATCAATATATTTAAATATATTATGTTTAAACTATAAGGACAAAGACGTAAAGTTCACAGAGCCACTATAGTGGCCCGCGGCGCTCAAGGTACCGCATACGGCGAGCCACTATAGTGGCCCGCGACGCTCAAGGTACCGCATACAGCGAGCCACTATAGTGGCTCACGGCGGTCAAAGGGTTAAAAGCACCAGAAGTAAATGCTTTTTGCTGAAGTAGGCTTCTTAATTAAAATATATTTTCTTGATCGGAATAAGAATGAAAACTCAACTTTGACGCGAAAATATAATTCACTTGATCCAGAAGTGCCCCTACACGCCTAAAACCTGAATAATAAGAACTATTTTGCTCACGCCCTGATACTCGGGGGAGTAACACAGGAATAACATCTACTTGATGCATCAGAATCAGAAATCATTTATTTCGGTAATAACAAAATGCTATATGCAATAAGTCACATACTAAATTAATAACAATGAAATAAGGGTGCTTAATATAATTTATATATTGGTAAAATCTGGCAGGGTCTTGTACAGTGTATGGACATCTCTCCAGCAAAATAAATTTTAACTTTTTTTAGAAAATTTTTTGAGCTGGATAGATTTTTCAGGTATTGAGGCAGCGTGTTATAGAGCCGCAGGTAGTGCAATTGAATCTGTGGATTGGTTAGACCGTGTTAACCTTGTGGGTGGTTATTAAACTGATGGTTAAAAGTATTTTCTGCAAAAAATTGGGGTTATTTTTAAAGAAAGTTAAAACTTCAAATATGTAGATACCTGGAAGAGGAAGAAGATTCATGCTGCTTACAGAAAGCATGATGACTAGATCCTGCCATAATGTGAACAATCCTCTTTTGGAGTCTAAATACTCTTATAATTTCTAGAAAACACCCAGAATCCAATACTGTAGTTTAACCTACTGTACACATAAGCGTAGTATATTTTAAGGAGAGTTTCTTTAGCAACATACTTCAAAAGGAAAAGTAATTAAAGACAGCTTTGTGCATAGGGTATAAATATTTTTAGACCAGTTGTTATCATCCAAAATAACACCAAAAAAAGGAGCAGACCTTTATGGGCTGATACCATTTACGCTGAAACTAGCTTAATCACAGAAATATGGTGAGAAAATTATTATCTTAGTTTTCTCTTCATTTAAGCAAAGGCCATTTGATTTACACCATCTATTCAAGTCACAATATGACTGATTCATAATAATTTCTAGCCTGTGAACAACACAACAAGAAGACAGAGCAGTTGTGTCATCTGCAGAGCAAACAATGTTTGAATTCATATTTGAAGGCATATCATTTATGTATATAGAAAATAGCCTTGGGGTACTCCTGAACTGATTCATCCAATCTCCTTGAAGTATTGTTAATGTCTTGCCAGAATGATCATTTCAAACACGTTAGCAAAAGATAAAGCAAGCTAATTGGTCTGTAGTTTGAAATCTTAGTTTTTGGGCTTTTTTATGGATTGAGCATACAACCGATAACTTTAAATTTTCTGGGAAAATACCTTCAAAAAAGGATGGGTTTAGAATATGACCCAGATGAAAATCTATGAAATTTGCTTACTACTTAAAAACTTCTGATGTAACACCATCCCATCCATTTGACTTTGAGTTTTGAAATTAAGCTCAGAACCTCAGTTATTGTAGTCAGCTCGAACAAATAAAGAAAAGATTTATTTTGTTGTTGGAGAGCAGGGACACTCACAACATACTCGAGAGCTGTATCAAAAGAAGGCAGTTATGATAGTTGGTTTTCAACTCAACGGAATTAATGGGTTTGAATACTCATGACTATCAGTAAGGACAATAGGGTTGTTTGAAGAATTTGAGTTACCAAGCTCATTATTTACCACTTTCCAAGTTCCCATACCCAGATTATGGCTTTGTTATGTAATCAATATTGAAATTTTTTTTAATTTGCAAGAAAATTACCTTATGGAGAATTAATTTATACTTTCTAAAATAAGTTAGAACAGTAGTGTAAAATTGATTTTACTTAAAATAACATACAGTTTCCACTTACGTTCACATGGCGTTTTTATTCCTGTCGTTATCCAGGGCATTTTCCCATGGCCTTTTAGTTTTTTGAACCTTCCGGACAGGCATGATTAAACAAATAGAAAGGAATTTAAAAATGACTTAAATGTCGCATTACAATCAGGAGCTTCAATGACATTAACCCAATTCTCGTGTTGAAGATGGGAATTGAGATTATGAATATTTTTATTATTTATCTTTCTGAACTTCATCTCAACTTTTGAAGACTGGCGATGTGAAAGGGGAGATACCACCGTCAGCTGGACTAGGTGATCAGAGAGTCCAGTTTCAAAAATACACTATATGCCATAAAAATCATGCTTAGCCAGTACTCAAGAACCACCCCCTAGATAAGCACTCATGGTTAAAAAACACTACAACCTCATAGCCTGAAAAAGTATTTAGCTCATTTTTAATTTTTACAAGATTTACTCAAACAATGCTGAATAAAACAGACAATAGTTTGACACAATTTTTAAATTTGAAAAATACCACTTAGTTCATCATTTTTATGCAAACATCCTTCTACAATCAAATGAAAAATGGAAGGTTCCATGTCTTTCAAACATTTCAATGTCAGTATATTGTGACAGCTCTCAGAATTCCTGCCAGAAACATTTGTCACATGATTGGGCAACGATTGAAAGTTAAAACTAATTGATTCAGATGGGCCAACTCCTACCCAAGGTTCGGAAGGAGAGTTGACATCAAGCGATAATGCATACCTATTTCCATTTTAAAATCATAGAACTCCATGGTAATTGTAACTAATATTATAAATGCAAAAGTGAGTTTGTTTGTTACGATTTCATGTGTAAATGTTTTTGTACTGAAATTTTACATGGACAATCTTAGGATTCCTTATTAACATATAGGATTATTCTTATTTCAAAAATCCCTCAGGCTATGCCTGACTGGTCTCTAAAGTTAACGAAAAATCTCATCTTGGTCTCTAAAGTTGCATTACAGCAAACAAATATTGCTAATTGAAAGAGACTGTTAATTGTAATGAACAACTGTTCTGTGAATATTATTTTATGGCAGCATGACCAATTAATTAGCAATTAATGTAACCACTATTTTAAATTTGTTTACGTTTGTAGTGTGAAAGCATAGAGTAAGCATGATAGTAATAAAACTTTTTTTTTTTTTTTTTTTTTTTTTTTAGCCTCAGCTACAGCTATGTAGGCTTCGATGTTCACTGGTTTATCTTGTTCTTGTTTCGTGTCTATACATGATTGGCCCTCCCCGGGATTTGAACCCGTGATCTCTCAGTTAGAGAGCCGAGACTATAACCATTAGTCTACGGAGGAGGACATAACACTTCTTATATCAAAACTTTTCTGCAACTGCTGTTGAGGACAGAGTAAGAAAATATCTAGATAAGAAAATTAAAAGTTTTAGTAAAAATATACTTTTAACTATACACTTTAGCAAATATTAAGTATACAGTTTCTGGTCAGTACTACATATAGAAGATAAAATTACTATCTAACTTTCACTATAAATTTAAAGATTGATATAAAATCATCTTAATTGTATAATTAGTATAAACTATGTTTTTGATAGAAGTATACTTCTCAGACTTGTGTATGTACATATATATTTTCTTAAAGGGATAAAAGAATTTTGGACATTTGCCATCGTTATAGGTATAACACGTTTTTGTATGTATTAATATCTCCCCCACCTGACAAAGAGGATAGATCCCAATCCTCGAAATGTTGTAATATACCCTTTATAACCTATAATGATGGCAAATGTCAGAAATCCTGTTATCCTTTCAAACCTTCCATTGTCAATAACAAACTTTAAACAAAGAGTATACTTTCTTGACCAGGAAACAAGGCAAAATCAACTATGAAACAAAAAATACTGAGACCGGAGTTGATATGTATTCTTTTTGAACTCTTAGCTGTATTACAATTAACTGTTGCATTGTAAACAGCTTTTGTGTTATAAACAGCTGTTATTGATTGTTGACCAGAAATTTGATTGATTGATTATTATGTTGATGTTACAAATAGAGCTAGTAAAAATAAACATTGTTTTTAAAGTTTCTTCATTTTTGTTATAAATAATAAATTACAATGGCCATAAATATAGACCTTTTTACAGATTTTCTTGATTATTCCAACAAGGCAAACTCAACATTGACATCAGAAATATAATTTAATCGCACCTCAGAAGTGCTCATACACATGCAAAGCCTATAAAATTGTGTGTGAAGCCACGTGTAACTGCTTTTACATTATAAATGTTTTCACTAAAAAAAAATCTACAAACTTTCTCTTTCGGCACATTAGCCTAAAATATTTATGTGTTACTAAAATGATTGGAGCCATTCCATAAAATATCATGAAATATCACTAAGAAATTCGATTTATTTCATTGGCACTTACTTATCCAATCATTTTAAAATGGATCAGGAGATTGGAATAACTTTTAGTGACAATCGTTTATCACAGGAGTGTTTGGTATAAAAAAGATATTAAAGGATGTATTATGATGTCTCAGTTGTTCAGCAATAAACTACTTGCAAAGCCAATGGTAAATTGCTCGTATTGTATAAGCAATAATATTTAAAATTATTTCCTATCCACCATATACATTTTTTTTAGAGATTCATGGTTTAGTGTTTATTTAGAATTCCAATTACTTCTCATTGTATTGCTTGTGTTACTTTAATTCAGGTGGGATGCTAAAAACCATACATGGTTTTTAACAGAGATTCTGCGTCCATTGATTGTGAAAGTTGATTTCTTCAAGGATGGGAAACCACTCTACTCAGCAGTGTCTTATGCTGGATTCACAGGAGTGTTGACTGGTGTGAAGAAGGTTAGACAAATAAAGCAAATAAATTCATTAGAAATAGGTAACAATAAAGTATAGAGGAAAGTATGTTTGTAAATAATATATACACTGTATAAATTCAATCTATTTACAAAGAAGTCCATGGTATAGAGATCACAGAAATACCATTTGACACATTTTACTAAATCCATAGTTTATAAAAACAGTATTTAATTTTCTCATTAAAATTAATGCTCCATTACTGATGTGGTGAACAATATTCCTATAGTTTAAACTGTATATGTTTACATAGTGCTAGTTACGGTACTTCATAAATATGTAGGTTCATTAATTTTGTATGAATAATACATCCTATTCCAGTCACTTTGAATTATTTGTATTTTCTGAATTTTATTTTTACCACATGTTTTGTTTATTTGCAGTGGACTCTGTACTATATATAGTACTAAAATTTATGGAATTTTACTATAATTATCTGATGAGAGCCCTACTTTCTGTGCCAATTTTGATGAGTAGTCCCAGGTTATAGCGCCAATTTGCTGTGTGTCATACCCCCACGTTTGGTTGCGATAATTTGCTGAAAGCCCTTTACCTTGACTGCCGTCAATTTGCTGCGGACCCCTCGACGTGGTTGTGTCAATTTATTGTGATCGTTTCTTTAGAGTTGTTGACTCACCATGTAGTTGTACGCCTTTTGTCACCAGTGGCCACGTTGTTGTTACCATGTGCTCATCATAGTATCGGTCGCCCTCTTTCCCAATGCTAGCTTATATTTCCCTTGGTACTACTAAAACTATTAAATTGAACGTACTTCTTGGTGTTATCACCAGAGACAAGTCCTGTGGGTATGTCATGGTTCCAAAATATGATTAAGTAATGATACAAAATTTAATATCACTCCATCACATCTTTTATACAAAAGGGAAATTCAACAGAAAAGTCAAACAAGTGACCACGGATTAATTTATTAAATGTACCACACTCTCAACACCATATTATAATTTCACCTCACCTTGCAATCCTTTGATTAAGTCTTAAAAGTCTAAACAATATCCCATCATTGATTAAATTTTCAATACACTATACAACAGATCACTACATCCCAGGAGAATCAACACAACCCCTTGCTTCAAGTCCTGGTGAAGAAGACCGAATCTCTCGTATAAAACTTACTACCGACAAAAACCATACTCATCCCCTCTCTCGTTTCAAATAAAATCAGCGTCTTCACGAATAATATAATTTGATTCTTTTCTTATAATTGTCGAAATTTATCACGATTACTATAATTAATCCAATTTAAGGTCTTTCTATTTTCTTTTTATTATTTTGCAAAGCTTTTATTTAAATTTTTAGCACATGTGCTTTTATGACATCATCAATATACAAGTCATTCAAACCACAATTGGCTTTTCCTGCGAATTTCTATTGAGGTGTTTTTGTAAAAGAAGGACGAATTTTGGTTGTTTGCTTATTTTAAATTATCAAATCTTTTCCCGTATAAAGTACAAAAAATTTCTCGTTATTAGTTAAATAAACTTTCATTCCGACAACATGTGATTCACTGACGTCAACAGTATGCTGTCAATTCATTGGACGTCAACAGTCTGCCAATTCCCGCGCGAATTATTCAAATGTCGTAATTTAGAGACCTGTTTACACAACCCCCAAATATAAATTGATCATATAATTGTTATCAATTTATATTTCTCCTCCATTTAAATCTTTTAAATTTTTATTTCAATTAAGCTATTATTTAAATTTCTTGATAATTTTGTTAAAAGTCTTCATGTTAAAAGAAAGTAAAATATCAAAGCAAATCTTACAATCATATAACACAAATTACAATGTATTAATGTTTTACAACCAAATTACAGTGTACATATAAATCAATTACACAAATTACCATTAATACAAATATCAATGAATATATAAATCAGCTACACAAATTACAATTAATATTAAATGAAAACACAAATTACAATGTACATAATAAATCAATTTACACAAATAACAATTAATACAAAATATCAATGAAATATAAAATTCACTACACATAATTACAATTAATATTAAGATGATTACACAAATTACAATGTACATATACATCAATTACACAAATACAATAAATACAAATACAATAATATATAAATCACTCACAAATTACAATTAATATAAAATGATTAACACAAATACAATGTACATCATAAACTCAATTACACAAATTACAATAATACAAAATATCAATGAATCTATATATATATAAATATATATATATATATATATATATATATATATATATATATATATAAATAAGAACAGTACTAAAGTTTTAAATATTTTTAAATTGAATACATGTAACCTCTATAAAGCGTTGTGAATAATAATTGTTTAATGTGTCCATATCACATAACAAATGTTCAATACAAGGTTAACTCTATTTAGATTATACACTCATTAGTTATAATAATACACAAATAACCTTAAAAATCTAAATATAATCTTACTGATAAACAATATTGTATATATCCTTATATGTCATCTCCTACTGGAAACATATTACAAACACTATAGACTAATATTACATTATCCTTGTCACATCTTATTCTAAAAATTTAGACAAAAACCCTATACTAATCTATTTACAATGCATTCTAGCACATTCTGCAGATATTATATTCATTTGTCTACCTTCTTGTCTTACATTCCCATGTTTACTCTTTGCACAATAACACTTTTTTTTACTGTTCCTTTACACTTCCTTTTCCATATCCTTAAAAATACAATACTCTTTAAGTATATTAAATATTTTATGACCTCCTGAATTGTCCGATATTTTAAATGGTGTAAAAATTAACTAAAAATCCTTTTTATACCTTCTGTAATACATACCTTTCCATAACATCACTATTTTCATCCTTCCTCCTTAAAAATTATCCTCTATACTCCATAAAATATTTTATTTATTTTTCCATAATGGACTCCTTCGCTGTCATTTAAGATATTTTTTATATCTCTCAAATACTCTCCTGTTTCTTGTTTTTTTATCTAGATTCTTTAATATTCTTTAATCTCACTATCTTATCTTTAAAACCTAAATCAATTTTGTTGTACCAAATCCTTGATATCTGTATTTTTCTACTGAATTCATACTATCCTTTTTGTAAATCCTGACAGTAAGTCTGCTTGGAATGTTCTCTTTCCCTTTTAACCAAAATTCTATTTCAAGATTAAACTCTTGTAAATGCCTAAAGCCCAATCCTCAACAATCTACCATTTGTTAAAATTACAACTTTTTAAGAATGTCAATGCTTTATGATCTGTTCTCACTATCCCTCTGGGATGTCCTATTAAAATATGATCTAAATTTTTTACAATTTAATAGCTACAGCTAACAGTTCCTTTTCTGTGATCGTGTACAATTTTTGCGCTTGTGTTAAAGCCTTGCTATAAATGAAGTCAACCTGTTCCTCATTTGATTTCATCTAACTGATATAATATTCCACTAATGTTAAGTCACTTGCATCTGTATTTAAATAAAATGTTTGTTAAAATTCTGATGTTTTAAAAATGACTGCATTTAAAAATTCTGTTTTAATTTGTGTCCAAATGCCTTTTCTCTTTTTCTGTCCACTTTCCATACTATTTTATTACTCAATAAAATGCATTTAACTGTCCTATTAAATAGCCATAATGTCTTTGAAACTTTGCAATAATACCAACATCATCCATTAAACATTTGTATTCCTTTTATGTTTTGTATGGTCGGTTAAAATTCACTATCTGTTCAATTTTTAATTTTAATCATATCCATTTTAATTCCTTCAGCTGAAATAATGTAATCCTAAATAATTTATCCTCTTTTCTTAAAAAATGTGATTTTTTTAGCATTTGACTGTTATTCCTCCTTCTTTTAAATCTACCTTAGACCTGTTCTACATGTTTTTAAATGTTCTTCATATGTGTTTTTTGAAGTGATTAATATATTACATCCCACATATTAGTTACAAATTCTGTCAATTCATGACCTAATACTTGTTTACAAAATAAAGAGGAAAATAAAAAAAAAAAAATAAGCATGAGAACTATATTTAAAAAAAAAAAAAAAAAAAAAAATCGAAAGACAAAAAAAACAAATAACTGAAAATTAAAAAAGAAAAACCAAAAACCAACAAATAAAAAAAACACGAAAAAAAAACCAACACCGCCCCCCCCCCAATTACCCCCCGCCCGAACCCCACCTCCCACCCCCCACCTCTCCCCCCCCCCCCCCCACCCCCTCCCCACCCCCCCTCACCCACACCACCCCCCCCCCATACCCCCACATAACCTCAAACACAACAACCCCCCCCCCCCCACCCACCCCCTCCACCCCCCACCCTCACCCACCACCCCCCACCCACCCCAGCCACCCCCTTACCCCCAGCCCAACACGCCCCAAGCTCCCCCCACCCCCCCCCCACCTACCCCCCCCACCCTCCCCACTTCCCCCCCCCCCCTCCACACCTCCCCCCTCCCCCCCACCCTGCACTAACCCCCCCTCCTACCCTCGCCCCCCCCCCCCCAGCCCCATCCCCCCCACACCCCCCCACCCCCACCACCCTCCCACCCCCCCCCCCCACCCTACACCACCCTCCCCCCCCCCCCCCCCTCCCACCCACCCCCCCAACCCCCCCCCCCCACACCCCCCATCCCTCACCCCCACCGCCCCCCCCCACCCCCTCGAAACCCCCCCACAACCCCGCCCCACCCCTCCCCCGTACCCCACCCCCCCCACCCCCCCCGCACCCCCACTCCCCCCCTAACCCCCCCCCCCCCCAACCCCCCACCTCCAACCCCCCGCCCCACCCGACCCCCCCCCAACCTCCACAACCCCACCCCCCCCCCCCCCCCCCCCCCCCACCCCTCCCCCCCCCTTCACCCCCCACCCCCCACCTCCCACCTAAACCCTAACCCCTCCGCCTCCCACCGCTCCCCCCGCCCCCACCCCCCCCCTTCCCCGCCACCCTCGACACACACCAAACCCCCCCCCCCCACCCCACACATCCCCACCCCCCCCTGCCAAACACCCACCCCCCCAGCCCCCCTCCCCCCCACCACACCACCCCCCCCCCCCCCCCCCCCCCCCCACACCCCCACCACACACCTCCCCCACCCTTCCCCCCCCCCCACCCCCCCCCACCCCTCTCCCCCCACCAGTCACCCACCCTAATTCCACCCAACACCTCCACCCTCCACCCCCGCCACCCCTCCCCCTCCCCCCGCCCCCACCCTCCCCTCCGCCCGCCCACCCCCCCACTACCACCCCCCCCCCCCCCCCCCCCCCCCCCCCCCACCCCCCCCCACCCCCACCTCAACTCCCCCACCCTCCCCCCCCCCCCCACCCCCCCCCCACCACCCCCCCCCGACCCCCCCCCCCCCCCCCCCCACCCCCCCCCACGACCCCCCCCCCCCAACCCCCTTCCGCCTCGCCCCCCCCCCTCCTCCCACCCCATCCCCACTATGAAAACCCCCCACCCCCCCCAACATCCCTCCCCCCCCCCCTACATCCCCAACCTCCCCCCCCCCCCCACTCCACCCCCGCCCCCCTCCCCCACACCCCCCCGCCCCCCCGCCCCACCCCCCCCCCCCCCCTCTACCACCCCAACACTCCCCCACCCCACCCCCCCCAAACCCCCCCCCCCTCCCCACCATCTCTACACACCCCCCGCCCCCCCCCCCCCCACCCCCCTCCGCCCCCCACCCAACAACCACACACCCCACCCGCCCCACGAACACACCACCTCCAACACCCCCCCCCCCCCTCACCCCACCAACACCATCCCCACCCCCCCCACCCCCCCCACACCCCCCCCCAGCTCCCCCACCCCACCCCCCTCCGCCACCCCCTCCCCCCCCCCCCCCCAGACCCCCCCCACCCCCTCCGCCCCCGCACCCCACCCAACCCCCCCCCACAACCACTCTCCACCCTCCGCCACACACTCCTTACCCGCCCCACCAACCCCCCCCCCCTCCCCCCCCCACACCTCAAACCCCCCCCCCCCCCCCCCACCCTACACCTCTCCCCCCCCAACCCAACCCCCCCACCCCTCCCCGCCCCCTCACCCCCTCCCACCCCCATCCCCCATCCCACACCCCCCCCCCCCGTACTCCCCTCTCACCCCCACACCCCTCCCCACCCCACCACCACCACCCCCCACTCTCCCTACCCCCCCCCCACCTCCCACCCCCCCCCACCCCTCTCCGCCACACTCCCCTTCCCCCCCCCCCCCTAACAATTCCCTCCCCTTCCCACCCAGACTCCCCTCCCCCCCCCTTCCCCCAAACCCCCGCCCCCCCCCCCCCCCACAACCCCACCCCCGTCCTCTCCCCCCCCCCCACCCCACCACAACCTCACCACAAACCCCCCCCACCAACCCCCCCCACTTCTACCCCACCCCCCTCACCCCCCCCCCCCCACGTCCACCCAAACACCACCCCCCCACCGCCCAACTCCCCCACACCACCCCCCAGCCTCTCACTACCCTCCCCCCCACTCCCCCCCACCCACCCCCGCCCCCCACGCCCCTTTACCTCCACCACCCCCCCACACCCCGCACAACGCCCCACCCCCCCCCACCCACCCCCCCACTTCCACCCCCCAGCCCCACCCCCCCAACCACCCCCCACCCCCCCCCCCACCTCCTCCACCACCCCCCCCCACCCCCCAACCCCCCCCCCCCACCAACCTCCCCCCTCCACACCCCACCACCCCCCACCCCCAACGCCTACCCCCCCCCCATCCCCCCTAGCGTACCCCACCTACTCCCCCCCCTCACACCCCCCCCCCTATCTTTGAGCAGTCCCCCACCCCCACACCCCCCCTCCCCCCCCAACACCACACCAACCCCCCCCCCCCCCCCCCCCCCCCCCTACCAACACCCCCCCTCCCAATTAATACCCCCCTCCGACCTCAACCATCACTACCATAAGGTATTCCTTTTATAATGTGTAAATTCCTCCCTTCGAAGACAATACGCTACGAAATTATCTGACTCTTTACTTAATTGTGTTTGTAGAAATCCCTGTGATAAATCTTATGATGTCATATATTTGACTCCCTAATAAACTTTTTTATACATCATCTATTTAATTGGTGATCTCCTATCTGGTATTATGTGTGATTTCAAATACCAGCTATCTAGACATAATTCTCAATGACAGATCCTTATTAACTACACACACTACCAATGGGATAGAAATATGGACTATCAGGACTCCTCTATTATTTCTCCTTTCAACATATGTTTCTATTTCCTTGTCTTAACACCTTCCATCTTTGAATAAGGTATTGGTTAGGATCTTTCCTAACAAAATAGCTTTTCATTTGTTAAATTTAAATTTGGCCTCATAATTCTTTATAAAACCTGGTTCATCTGAAAAAAATATCTTTTATTTTTCATCAGTATACTTTTTAAATTTATTTAAATCTTCATTTTCCTTTACTCACAATGTTCCTAAATATTTTCTAAAACCTTGTTTATCCTTCTCATCATTAAACTTTGTCCTTCATATTTTTCCTGTATGTTTTTTTACATAGCAATTCTATGTTGTTCGCAAGAATTTTTCAGCTCACTTCACTCACCAATGTATTATGTAATAGCACCTAATTAGACTTTATACCATTGACTATATCCTCTGATTCCACAGTTTGATTTCAGTAAATTCAAACATTTAATACTTCTTTATCTACCTCCAACTTTATCTTACCCAAGTTCAAAGTCAATTTTTGCTTTGTGTTCTCTAAGAAGTCACATCCTAGTAATTATTCCCAAGTTCACTGCTATTAACTACTAGAAAATTTATTTGAAATATTTTATCTCTATTTCCACCCTCTAACATACCTTTTATCAATCTTTTTACTTCTAATGACCTGTTACTCCTATTATACTTCAAATTTGTTACCGCAGTCTCTAAAATTTCAGTACACTTCTTTCTTTTAATCCTTTTTCCCGTTTTTATTTTTTTTTGTTTATAATATTTTCTTACAGTTATTGTCCAACCTGGCTTCCTGAATCTATATCATGTGATACTCCCTTATTTATTCCCTTCCAAGTATCTCAGGTAGTGCTTCTGCACTGGATTAATATGGGAATTTTGTATTATAATTATCCTCATTGGTGCAATTCATCAAATGATGTTCATACCGGTATAAAAGCTGTATTCACCCCTAGTTTTAGTCCGATTTTTTCTTATCTGACCTAATCAGATTTCTAAGCTCATTTGCTAGAATTTGTTAGACCACACTTTATTCAGATGTATTAAAATCTTCACACCATTATCCTTTATAGAATATTTCCATTTCATATAATTCTCACATTACAGTTCTGTACTCATCAAGTTTATCATAATATATTCTCTGCCCACTTCTAAAACTGTATAACTTTTTCATTATTTTCTTTCCTTTTTATATGTTCATTTAATCTTTCAAGTTTATTTAAAGTGATATCTGATCATTCTCACTTAACTTTTGGTATGGGAGAATAGTACCAAGATTATTTTATCAGCTTTCTCCATAAAACCTCTACTATCTTGTCATAATCATACCAAATATTTATACGATCTTTATCCCTTAATAAATCATTTGTACCTATCATTACTATTACTGTTTTTCTAATTATTTGCATGTTTTAGCTCTCTGGTTCAACTGTTCAATTGTCTGACCTCCCTATCATAAAAGTTAATTCTCTTTTTCCTCCTTTCTCTCTTATTCACCTCTTAAAATTTCATTATTTTCTCCCCAAACCTCTAAGTTGAGAAATCTCCTATCATTTTGTGTATCCCTCCAAAATTAGGTTCCTTTTTCTCAAAATCGTTTCCTTCATTCTAGCCTGTCCTACCCAATTGTTTTCCATCCTGGTTTTCCCTCTAGTCATCTATTACCTCTCATACTTCCTCTTCCCCTTGTATATTTGTCATATTGATCTCTCTGAAGCCTCGATCGTTGTTTTCATACGTTTACTTTCTTTCTCCTTTCCATAATCATTTGTATCTCTACCCCTATTATTACTTGTCTTCTCCTATCATTCTCAATTGTAACAAACCTTTTTTCAATTTCTCTTCATATCTTCTTCTCTTTATTGTTTTAATTTCTTTATCTCCTCCGTAGTAAACTTTTCCTCTAACCTGACTTTTAAGTTTTACTCCTCTCACTTTTGTTTTTCTCAGCTTGTTCGCTTATTCTCAAGTCCTGACCCCCTCCCTCCAAGTTCTTTAATTCTTTATTTAAAGAAGTTAAGTCTTATTTATCTCTACTCTCATAACCTCCGTAATCTCTAACTATTTTATAGATTTTAACTCACCTCTCATCTGTTCCATTCTCGTTTTAACAGTTTCATTTTTCTTTGAATTTGAAGAGCCGTTTTTTAGTTCCTCATTATTCTGAGTAATTTTATAATTAAGATCCCTTAATCCCTCATTATTTTTATACCATCTTTTCATTCAGTCCTTCCTTAATTCCTCATAGTTTTCTTTAACTCCATCATTATTTTTCTTTAACCTCCTCATTATAGAATTTATGAATCAGTGCGCCAATTTGCGTGTGTCACCCCCACCTACACCCTATTGGTTGCGATAATTTGCTGAAAGCCCCTACCTTGTCTGTCTCAATTTGCTGCGGATCCCCTCTGACGTGGTTGTGTCAATTTAATAGTGATCGTTTCTTTAGAGGATGTTGACGTCACCATGTAGTTGTACGCCTTTTGTCACCAGTGGCACGTTGTGTACCATGTGCTCAACATGGTATCGGTCGCCATCTTGCCCAAAGCTAGCTATATACCCTTGGTACAACTCAAAAACTTATTAAATTTGAAAACGTCTCTCTGGGTGTTATATTCACCAGAGACAAGTCTGTGTGTATGTCAGGGTTCCAAAATAAGTTAAGTAATGATTTACAAAATTTTAAAAATCACTCCATCACACTTTTAAATAAAAGAATATTCAAAGAAGTCAAACCAAGTTGACCACGAATTAATTTATTAATTGTCCACACTCTCACACATATTATAATTTCACTCACCTTGCAAAATGCTTTGATAATTTTAAAAAGTCTAAAACAATATCGCCATCCTTGAATTAAATTTCAATAACATACTACTATACAACAAGAATCACTACTATCCCAGGAGAAATCAACACAAATCTCCCTTGCTTCAAGTCTGGTGAGCGAAGACTCGAATCTCCGTATAAAAACTGGATACCGACTCAAACAATACTCATCCCCATCTCCTCGTTCAAATCAGCGTCTTCAACGAATAAATATAATTTGATTTCTTTTCTTATAATTGGCGAAATTTATCACTTTACTATAATTAATCAATTTAAAGTCTTTCTATTTTCTTTTTATTTATTTTATCAAAGATTTTTATTTAAAATTTTAGCACATGTGCTTTATGACGTCATCAATATACAAGTCATTCATACCACAATTGGCTTTTCTGAGCGTAATTCTATTTAGTGTTTTTTGTAAAAGACGAATTTTGGTTATGTTGCTTCATTTTAATTAATCAAATCTTTTCCCGTATAAAGTTCAATAAATTTCTTTCGTTATTAGTTAAAAAAAACATCAATTCCGAACAACATGTGATTCACTGACGTCACAGTCTACTGATTCACTTGACGTCACAGTGTCTGCCAATTCCCACGCGAATATTCAAATGTCGTAATTTGACCTGTTACATATCATAGTTTCGTATTTTATTTTGTATTTCCTCTGCACGTACAGAAAAACTGAGTTTGCTTTCACCAGCAAAACTAAACAACTGAATAAAAAACTGCCTTAGACAGTAACAAAAATATATTGATTTTCAAGGGACAGAAGGTACTCCTTCTCTTTTAAGTATGCAATCTTACGCTTATACAATCATTCATACAGAGTAATCAACTCAACAAGGCCACCATTGGGATCTCAAAAAGTATTAATTTTACAGAAAATTCAAAAATGAGAACTTTACTTAAGGGGGCAATGTACCCCCTTTTTTTAATATTTGTTTCTAAAAAATCTTTTTATTGATAAAAGTGTACCTTAGTACAAAACTAAAAAGAAAATGTGTTATTAGCCCCCAGCCCCACCCCTTCGGTTGGAAGGGGTAAAAAAATAAAAAAAACCTATATTCTTGTTTTAATGCATAACTCCTTTTGTATTGTACCTATTTCAATGATTTAAACATTTTTTTAAAGATAATAAATACCTATACAAACTGTAGCATGGTTTTTTATTTGTTGTAAAAAAAATAAATAAACTGACATATAATTAAAATTTTTTGATAAATTTATAATTTTCGATGAATGCAAAAAAATTATATTAGGAGTACGGCTAAAAATATTTTGATTTCTATACTACAGTTCGTGCACAATATATTGAAGATCATATATACAAAATTTTAGCTCTCTAGCTCAAAAAAAAAGTTATGCTGTAAAATGTGATGGAAAACACAGGAAAATCAAACTTACGGTAAATCGCAAAAAACTTCAGATGTTTATTTATAATGAAAAAGTTAAGACTATTTACATAAACTGCTTTGCCTTTGGTATTTTACATTTTACTTACATCTTTTGCAGTTAAAAGAGGCCAGTCTCATAGGTAACACCTTCTTTTTTTCAATTTTTTCATTTGTGATTTGTTCACATTTTGCCAATGTTTGGCTGCTGCAAATGCAGCTTTGTTTTTCTTACCAACTTACCTCTTGAATACTGTTTTTTAGTTGATTGCTTCATGACTAACACAAAAGTACTAAACTAAATCCACTAATATTATTAAATATTAATAAAAAACACTACTTTTCCAAATTGTTTATTTTTTCGGGCGAGGCCTTTCAAAACCAAAGGTTTCATCTTCAGGCAACTCCACAAATAAATATTTATACATTGTTTGTTACAATTAATATTAAAAATAACATATGGTGTAAAAATGTAAATACAAAAATTTTGGAAATATTTCAGCTAGTATGAAAAAATTATATTTGACTAGAGTTTAATTTTTGAATAAATTCAGAAAGAAAGAAGATTGGAATTTTCAATAGGGGCCCTCTTCATTGTTCATGAGTTTTTCTTTATTTCTGTTTATGTATAGTGTTTCCCAAGCATTCAAGTTCATTGGTTTTGTTATTTCTTTTATTAATTTTAGATTTGTAATTGATGTTCTGTGTCCTGATTCAATGCAGTGCTTGGCTACAGCAGATTTGTCAACTCTTCCATATTTGGTGTGTGTGATAAATGCTCTTTAAATCGTGTTTTTATTGTTCTTTTTTGTTTGTCCAATATAAATTTTGTCACAGTCATTTGCATCCAATTTCATAAATTCCTGATTTACTATCATTTTGAAATTTTGTCCTTAGGGTTTCCTAAAAATTTGGGATAATTTTGTTGCTTGTTCTGTGAGTGACAGTTTTATTTGTATGCTTTTTAAAAGTTTTGCATATTTTGTTTGAAAAAGTGCTGTATGTTGTGCAAATAAATTCATGTTTTGTGTCTTCAGGTGGTCTTAATGTTGTCTTATCTTTTCTACTTTTTCTTTTTTAAAGCTTGTTTTAGTATATTGTCAATGAGTTGTGTAGTGTAACCATTGAACATAGCAATAGATTTGATGTAATTTAGTTCTTTCTTGTAGTTTTTCTGTTGAAAAGTGGTGTATTTAATAGTCTATAAATTCATTGAATTAAATGTTGCTCTTTTTTGTGCAGATGGATGGTTAGATTCATTGATGATGAACCTATCTGTATGAGTTGGTTTTCTGTAGATATCAAATTCAAATTTTGTTTCATTTCTAATAACTAATACGTCTAAAAATGGGATACTATTGTTTTGTTCAATTTCATATGTAAATTTAATAGTAGGGGTAAAACGAATTTAGAGTTGTGATAAAATCTTGTATGTTTTCATTTTTATTAAATATTGCAAAAATATCATCGACGTATCTTATCCATTTTCTTGGGAAATATGTCATTTTAGATTTGGCTGTAGTTTCAAAATAGCTCATAAAAATATTGGCAATAAAAACATGAGAGAGGATTTCCCATAGCTGTAAATCACTAAACCGAACCACAAAATATAACATGAACAGTGAATCAGTCACAGAATAAGGTTTATGTATGAGTACAACAACTAACAGCTGATCAGCGACAGCTGTGGCCAACTGTTTGATTCAGTAGGTACATACAGTATAAAAAAATAAAGTTGGAAAATGGTTCTAAAACCTTGAAACTAACCTAGTAAACTAAATCCTACTAATATTATAAATGCGAAAGTTTGAATGTTTGGATATTTGGATGTGTGGATGTTTGGAGGTTTGTCCTCGAAATCACGTTTTGAAACTGCTGTACGGGATTGTGCTGAAATTTGGAACAGGTATAGCTTTTGGTCTGAATTAACATGTAGAGTGCTTTTTACCACCTATAACACATTCATTTGACCAAATAAAGTCGAATTCAAATTGAAAAATTAGTTTGTTTACATTCCAATGTTATGATAAGAATGAGTGCTCCCTAGGAGAAACCGGGTGAACTAACCTTGACTGCAGGGGCAGTTTCAAACCACTGCCGCTAGGTTGCTCTTGCTGTCTCTCCCTTTCTCGAGACATGAGTTTCTCAATCCCACTAATATTATAAATGCGAAAGTTTGAATGTTTGTATACTTGGATGTTTGTATGTTTTAGATGTTTGGAGGTTTGTCCTCGAATTACGCTGAAACTGCTGTACGGATTGTGCTGAAATTTGGAACAGGTATAGCTTTCGGTCTGAATTGACACTTAGAGTGCTTTTTACCACCCATAACACATTCATTGCACCAAATAAGGTCGAATTCAAATTGAAAACTTAGTTTGTTTTCATTCTAATGTTATGATAAGAACGAAACGTAATAACGTTTCATAATTCAAATTAATCTGGCACTAAAACAGCTGTTGACAGCTTTAATTCGACAAACTTTCTGAAAGATCTGTTTACATTTAAATTTTATCAATAATAAGTAAAACAGTGCTTGATCTGTAGTGTAATGCAGATAGTAAATAAAACATTAATATATAAATTTTACTCCAGATTGCGCCAGTGACGAATTAAAATCATCTAATGCATTAAATATTGTTGTAAAACTAACCTTAATGAACAAAGTTATGAATGTTTTCACATAAGTTACTTTAAAACTGGTGGGCTTCCTTGACATTATGATATTACATTTTAACAATGGCTTACAGAAAAAACAGAGAAATGAATACTAACATACCTTAACGATTTATTATTTCCCTTGCTGCAGTCCAAAAAACAAGTGTAACGCAAAACTTTAATAACGGTTTATTTTGGAATGTTGCATAACCTTAATAAGGATTTCCCCCTTATACCGGAAGTGCATAAGAAGTAGGTAGGACTTCCCCTAGGTCGTAATAGGCTTTTCAGTCCTAGCAAACTCCACTATGCCAACACGATTTTTAACAACATAGATTTCCGCGAGAACTATATAATCGAACGTGTATAGTATTTTAATCGAGGCAATATGTCAAGCTAACCTGTGACATAGTAGGTAAGTGAATTTAAACGGCCTTAAGTAGGCATCTCGGTCCTATGTAAGTATATATATTTTTTCTTCGTCAGAACAACAAGGCAAACCTCTACTATGGTACTGGAAATATCTTAGACCTGAAATATATGACAAGGACTGGAAATATATGCTTTTTGACCAAAGTAAGTTTCCGAGACCTGTGTGATCCGAGATTTGTTTTCTTGATCGGGATTACAAGGCAGATTCAGCTGTGACTTTTATGTATATAATTAATTACAACCAGAAATGCTCCTACACGTGCCAAACATGTTATAATAAATAAGTTAAACTCTGATACTATTTACCATAAACTTAACAAATATCTACCTGATGTATGCCTACTTTACGTTTTAAAATGTTTGTAGGACTCCCATCATATTACATCATAATTGCTTTTTTATAAGGACTTCGGTTCTAAAAATCGCGGGCTAACAGCTAGTACAGAAATAAAGCACATTAGTAATGAATTTAAATATGATATATTATGGATATGAAGGGTTTTGCTTCCAATAGGCGCCTGGAGGAGAAAAATCAGCTCTGCGCGGTAATGAATTTCAATCTAAAAGACACAATTTTGACATTGAAAATGCAAAACCAATGCTTAATACTTGTTTCCAAATAGTTTGGGTACAAAAATATGTAATACAATTTTTTTCTCAAATTGCTAGGAGTTCTGAAAGTTTCAGAAACTTTTTCGACAGTTATTAATCCTTAAGTGCTGAGTTTGCAATGGTGCTGTCACCCAGTACTGTCGGATTAATTTTCCGCACACAGAGTTGCTCTACAGTCAGCATACATGTAGCGTGTTTTTCATCCACCATGCTCAACTTAAGCAACATCTTCATTTACCAAACTGCCGTCAGAATCTCTAGTTTCGTCACGTCATTTCGTAGTTAATAAATTGAGTCCACATCCTACCTCCAATATTCCCAGAAAAGTGCAATTATAAAACTTTTTATCCTTGGTGTTATTTTGATATACGGTACTTAATTCCCAGATTATCGCCAATATTCCCAGAAAAGTTACACACCGTTGAATTTCTAACTCACAAAAATGTATCTGGACAGATCTAAAATTGATAAACCATCATTATTCCAAATAATTCCTCCTCTATAACAACTGAACCACAATCAAAATAGAAAATTAAAAACAAATTACAGTAGTAAGTTCAAAAACGCAATTGAAAAAACTAGAAAACAACAATGTTCTGTTTCTAATGTCCTTTTATGCTACACCATGTGATTTCGTGACAGTTCCTTAGTTGACTGTCAGAGTGTAGTAGCAATTAAACAGCACTACTGTGGATTTGTAGTAGTTCAAATAAACTCTACTATAGGCCAATGCATCAATATCATCTTACAACTGCCAGGCATCGTGTAGCGAAGCAGCAGTTTGACATGTGTTTACACGGTTGTGACAGTTAAGGGGTAAAAAGGCACTGCTTAACCATTTCGTCTGAAGGAAGTGTGCCAGTCTGTCAATTTTGTTGGATAGCCTGTTGATGTTTTGGTGTGCAATTTTCAGTAGTGATTTTCTGTCAGGTGTTTGGGTTTCTAGATAATTGAGTTTCAGTGGGGCCATACTGCATTCTAGAGTTGTATTTTGTGTCTTTCTTTTGATTGGGGTTGCTGGTCTAAAAAATTATGTTATGGGATTTTGGTTGCGTGTGCACTGTTTTGATTTTCGCTTTGTTTGTAGCCATAGTGTTTTGTCATGTGCTCCAGGTAAAACGCAATGTGTTTCAGGAAGAAGTCCTCATAGTCTTCACCGTTTCTCCTCAGCTTTGAGTTTAGTGGTGGGGTGTTGCTTAGCTTCATTTTAGTCTCTAAGTTTGCAGGTTTTTGGGGTCATTTGCAATAGCAAAAACTTAATTCAGAGTGCATTATTTTTAAATTGAATATTAGAAAGCTGTCATAATTTGACGTATATTATATTTTATACAAAAAAAGTACTTTATTTACTGTTAAAAGTAATGATTTGTAATGGCTGAATTGTGAATTAAAGCAGGTTTTCAAAGAGACTTCCATCTTCATAAATACATATGGGCACTCTCCTGTGTAAGTCATTTAAGGCTCGAGTGTTGTGGAAATTGTTATGGAAAATGTCCATCACTTTGCTACACATGTCTTCCATCGAAGCATACCTATTATGTACAGTTTGTCCTTCAGTGTCCCCACAGAAAAAATCTAGTGGTTAGTTTGAAGGATCTAGCTGGTCAAGCTAAATTTTTATTTAAGACCAATTTGACAAATAATGTAATGTCATGTTTTACTGTCATCAAGCCATTACTGGTCAAAAGAAAACTCTGATTGTATGAAGTGTAATTACCAAGTTAGATTTGTTATAAACTGCAGTGCACCATATTGGGTACTTGTGTTGAGTGCTCATTTTTACCCTGCGAGTCTTACAAGAGTCCGCTACTTCAGTTCTTAGAGAAAGTTTTGTTACCCACTATTGCTGATTTGCACTGAATGTGAGAATGCAAGTAATGTTCCAACAAGACAAAGTTCTGGCACACAAGGCTTCTGCAGCCGCAGAATTTCTGACTAGCACTTCCCGGATAGAGTAATAGCCCAAACATTAGAGTGAAATGATGGGCATTTTGCATAACATTCATATTCATGTTTAGTACATAATAATTTTAAATATATTATTCAGATATATTCCGATTGGTATATCAACTCAGACTGCATGGAGATATTAAAAAAATACAAAAAAACATTTGAGGCAGTGGAACTGTTGTATAATGCCTTTAAGTGTATTGGTAATCACAATGGAATAAAACATCGGGAAAGTATTGTAAGTGTTTTCACTAAAATTGATTATTCATTTAATTTTGGGAAATTGTTCTTCCAAAACCACTGTGGATGACATGGAATCATTTAATACACTTGAACTGTCAAAACCAGTGATTTTTAGGCTTATAAAAATATGAATTCTGTATTAGTGTTTGCTTCATTGAAGATATGTATTATTGTAAAATAATGGGCTGTTAGTGTTGCTTTTTCTTCAACTTGTTATTATAATTTTTCATATATGATATGTTTAATTCCAGGGTAGATTCAGCCTGAGTGTGAACGAGAGGTTTATCTCTAATGGAGGTTATGTAGGGCTGGTTGAGTGGATACTGGGGCGTCGAGATCTGGCGTGGCTGGGTCTCCTCACTCGCAGAGTCATGCAGACAGCACAGAGCTATCAGCAGGCTCAGGACATGTTGGCCTCTACTCCTCTAGTGGCCCCTGTCTACTTCATATTGGCTGGCAACGCCTCCCACCAGGTAACTGAGTCAGTAACAACATAAATATAAATCCTCTACA
The DNA here is from genome assembly GCF_021130785.1 of Homalodisca vitripennis. Classification (NCBI taxonomy): domain Eukaryota; kingdom Metazoa; phylum Arthropoda; class Insecta; order Hemiptera; family Cicadellidae; genus Homalodisca; species Homalodisca vitripennis. Next base: position 131,194,318 of record NC_060209.1, on the reverse strand, counting down.
ATAGTTGCTTTGTATGGGTGAGATATGGGGATCGAAATAAATGTTTTGTCTTAACATGTTGAACGTTTTAGTTAGTTCTTAAAATTGATCATTGTGGTAGATGAAGGCCACACGGTCTTATGTGTCAGCATATTTTATGTGTAATGCCGATCTTGTTTTGTACTAATTACTCCCCTTATCTTGTTTGTTGAGATTCTTATATAGACCTTTGGAACACTTGGAATGAGCAGAATAAGACTAAGAGCAGTCCAGCTTCTCGCTATGAATATTTGTTACTTTTATACATTAACACATTCAGTGCTGGTCTATACTTAGTGATGTTAAGTACACCATCATACAGTACATCCTATGATATCTGCCATGGACAGTGTGTTAAACCAGATTTGTAGTCGTCATCATCACTCTTGTATGGTACAGTATGGTTAAACATTGTATGATTAAGATTAAAGTTTAGTTTATTTACACCTAATTGGTTTTTAAGTAAGCAAGTGAACTTAACTGTAAAGAAAAATAAATTTAGTACATTCAATAACAATTATACAGAAGTACTCAAAATTTAATCATATAATTCTTAATTGCGTAGAAAATGAAATAGTATAATTCACAATCCATCGGAAAGCATTTTTAATTTACTCTAGAACCTATTTATATGTTTTTATAGATGACCATGAATAATTCAATGTCAAATAAGTTGATGTATCTCTATTGTATGCTCAAGGGATGTATCATAACTCGAGGCAGGAGCAGTTTTGACATTTGGCCTCTGGGTAGTCGGCACAAGGGTCAGTCAGGTGACTGGTACCTGGTAGAGACCAACTTTGATCACTGGAGCCAGACACCTTTCTATGATCACCGACGCGAGTATGCTGTGCAATGTATGGACCAGGCCGGCCAGCAGAAGCCACTGCAAACCTTGTATAGTGTTCTATCAACTCGGCCTGTACTCAACAAGGTAGTAAACTCATCCCTAACTGTTCTTTTTTACTCATAATATCTTTGACACAAGATTTATTAGTAACTATTAAGAACATAGTCAACAACATGCCTTAAAGTATCTCTGAGAAATTATCTTGATCTCCAAATTTTAACATCTGACTCATTGGCTATTCAAATTAGACATTCATTTATTCAGAAATGGTTCCAAATATGAGAATATTTTCCAATTAGCTTTAATTATCGCTGGAATGTCATGCCTTATTAAATGGCATTCAATTGCTGATGACAATCACGCTATACTGCAGGAACATCTGTAGAGGTAGCTATTGCTTAATAATGCTGTGTTAAATGATTGTGAGTTTTGATTAAGCATTATTCTTCTGCCGTTTTCTTCAAATCAACTGTTCGCCCATAGCAAACAACTTTAACCTCAGGCAAATTATATGCAACATTTATACCTACACACAAGCATTGTACAACCACAGGAACAAGTTCATAGTAATGCCCACTGTGCTTTCACCTCCAATGGACATTCTCAAGTTGTAAAAATACTTTTCACCATTAACTCCTTAAGTGCGAGGTTTTCTACGGTGCTGTAGTAGCCTACATCTGGGTTTATTGAACAAATTTTGTTCAGATTTGTAACATAGTTACTGATGTTGTTTGAAGCCATTTCCTCACAATCTAGACATAAAAAATATATTAGCAATAATTGATAAAAAAGTGAGTAACCTATTTATGCCTAAGGATTAAAATTGGGAGGGGGGTGTGAAAAGGGGGATGGGGAAGAGGTGAAATGGGCCTGAGCTATTAGGAACAAAGTAAATATACATTTTTACTTTACAATATAATTTGAAGTATTCTAAGAATAAAATCAAATTTTATACATACTAAAAGTACACTATATACTCTATTTACAACAAACTTGTTTATAATTTTTTTTGATAAGTGATAGTTGGCGAATCTAGACGCTGGGCACATACCTCCTCCACTGTCAGCGCACATGTAGTGTGTTTCTTGTCAGCCACGATCAGCTTCATTTACCAAATTCATGTCAGAACCTCCTCCTTGTCAGGTCTTGATTGATAAATTAGGTCATTAACCCTTTGCACGACCGGTCCATTTTCAATAAGTAAGTGCCTAAAGAGTCAAGGCAAATTTGAAGCCTGTGCATGGGCTTACATAGTGTACCATAACTTTTTTATTTTTCAACATAATTTAATGATTCTTTCACTGTTGTTTATCTCATTAAACATACATTTGGAATGTGTATATATGTATATACATTTATTAGCATAAATGTAGGTACATGTATTTGAAAATCCTCTTGACACAAAAAAAAAATATTTTGGCCTACAAATAAGTGGTCAAGAAACATACATTTTGTAAAAAAGTAACACGTATCAATAAACTTACATTTAATAACCTATTAGTGTACAAAATTTTGAAAAACTTACCTTATGTGGAAGTATGTTTTTTGTTTTTTCAAATATCTTATACAGATGTGATGTGGTGGAAACTTATAACACTGTAGCATATATAATAAGTTAAAAAAAACTGAAAATTGCACACATACACAATATTACTTGTCTTTTTGTCCTTTACAACCAAAACACTAACACTAATAGTCACATTTACATTATTTACAAGTAGGTTGAAATGTCCTAACACCGGTGCTGTCCAAAACAGAGAGGATGAATACCTCTCTGACAATTTCTACATATCAATTTAGATTTCTTTCTAGGACCTCCACTTGCTGTGCTAATTTTACTACACACACAACAGTTTCTTTCTTTATTACCAGGTAAGTGTTCCATACCAAAACCATTCACTCCATTTCCACCGGCCATATTTCGGGGGTTGATTGTTGTTTGTGTCAAGCCATTCTTGGAATAGGTCTTCAATTATGCTGTATTGTAAACTGAAGCTTGACAACTGCTTCCCAGTGCAATTCTCTTTGTACAATATGTAACAATTCAAAATCATGCGGGCAAATACATTGAAAGTAACCTTTTTCCAATATTTGAGTGTTCTTCGCTCATTCAGGTAACAGTTACAACATCTGATCTGATCCATCTACTCCTCCCATGTACTTATTGTACTGATCAATCATGTCAGGTTTCATTTGTATTTCGTCTCCATTGTATCTCTTTTTTACCTTTTCCACAGATTTTACTGCACCTTTTGTGGAGAGAAGGATTACAGGTTTCTTTTGTGATTTTTTGTCCCTATAGGCTAACATAAGTAAGTTATCATTTCTCATGTACATCTCTTGACCAACGTTCAACTTTGTCTTTATTTGATCAGGAATCCCCTTCCTATTTCTTCTAATAGTCCCGGTTATATAAGTTGATTTGCTAAATAAATATTTAGCTAATGAAATGGAACTGAAAAAATTGTCTACAAACAAGTGGTAGCCTTTCCCTAAGTATTGTCCGATGCTCAGTAGCCTTGTAACAACTCTATAAGCAAGTCCATGTTCAGAATGTCCATCCTCATCCCTTTTACCCTTGTAGCATGTAAATCCGAGGCAATACTTAGAAATAGAATCGCATATCATCCACAATTTGATACTCCATTTATGGTGGTGTTTATTGGGGAGATATTGTAGTAGCTGTGAATGACTTTTTGTTCCAACAAGACTTTCATTGATAGAAAAGTTCTCTATGTGGAGTATAATAAATCCTGAAAGTCTATTGACATGTTCTAACAATGGTTGAAACTTTCCAGCAGGATCATACCCAGGGTTCACCAGTTTGTAGGATGGATACGGTTAGGGAGGATGGCGGTTATCAACTAAATGAAAAAATTGGAGGATGGCTTCAAAACGGTTTCGGACGCTGACATCTCACGAAACCAAGAACTAGGTGACTGCGAGTAGAGTAGTAAAAATAAATTAAAATATTGAATCGGCTTTGCATCACCTTGAGGATAGTGTTTTGGGCCAGGTATTTCAGTGAAAACAAAGTTTGTACTATTGCCAGGGTCATCATTTTCCGTTAGTTATTCTCCAATTACAGTCTTCAGGAATGGCTTGATTGCCTAATCAGGCTCTATTGTTGAGTTGATTTGTAATATTATTAGGCCTAGGGCTAGCTAAATTATTTGGATCGGCAACAAAAGTATCTGGCAGAATATGAGGAGGCCTACCCCTTGGTCTACCGCTAGGCCTACCTGTAGAAGTAGATGGTAACTGTTCTTCATCTGATGAATAGCCTAAATTACCCGACAGCACAAAGTCAGGGTCTTCATCAGTATCATCCACAATATCACTAATATGTTCATCTTCACAAGAATCAGAATCTACAGTTGATTCCTCTGATTCTAAAATATTATCTACATATTCATCACCGAGATCGTATCCACAACATTCACTCCCCGCTTCATTTAGTCCACTAAATTAAGTATTTTCACTAACTGGTGACTTATTTCGCCCTCGTTTACTCATTTTACAATATAAATATAAGTAATACACATAAAATGTTGTTCAGAAAACAATATAAGCAAAACAAACATAAGCGTAAACAGCACGATGCAGACGGCTTGTTACAGTACAACACAGACTGATCGTCGGAACAACTGCTACCATCAAAATCAAAACAAATACTATAAATCAAAGCAAATAAACTGTTCCAAATAGCATAAAACCACTTTTTTAACTTATGATCCAACTATTTAATAACTATCAAATAGTTGAATTTCAAATGATTTAAAGTATTTTATAAGCCGTCTTTCGTAAATAAAACAAACGTACTAGTATTGCGGACGTTGGCCGTTTTCACCAAAATGGCCGACGTCCGTTGTAGAAGGTACGTTGGCGTGCAAAGGGTTAACATACAAAAAAAAGTTACACTGCTGAATGCCTAACTCAGAACAAAGCATTCAGTGAAGTATAAATATGATACAATTTTCTAATCTTTATTACAATTAGTTCTGGCCATACTGACTGTATCAATATATAAAATACATAAATTGTGATAGCAACTTGAAAAACGCACTTAAAAATCAGAAAACAATGGCATTTTATTTTGAACAACTTAGTAAAACTTATCATTTGATTTCGTATTAATTCCATAGTTAGCTGTTAGAGTTTAGTAGTAGTATTGAAACAAAATTAAGGTTGAGCTGAATAGTTGAAATAAACACTAGTAGAAGCCATTGTGTACCATCTTACAGTTCTCAGGCATGATAAAACTGGTGTGGCAATCAAGTGGATAATAATCTGGCTAGATGCTAAGGGTCTATGTACATAATATCTACATATTTTGGAAGTACTGTCAGAACAGATTTATAATTAGATCACATCTCATAATATTCTCATCTGCAAAGTCAAAACAAAAGTTGAATACATTTTTTGGTAACCTAAATAATTCTGTCACATGTGGTCTGAATGGAACTTGTGTTAAGCAATGCCCTAAACATGAATAGCTTGTAAAAAGATTTTAAGGGGAAGATCTCTAATTTGTACAATATTTATATAATCAATTACTTTAAAATTTTCTTGTTGCCATAGACACAACGTAAAGTATCCTTGATAATAATATTTGTAGTGTATTGTTAAAGCAGTTTTAATCCATATTCATGAAATCTTTATAATTCTTTCACTGTCCAAACAAGTGTTTCAAAAGTGATAAACATAATTTATATTGAGCATGTTATCCTATTATTTTACTATACTCCGAAGACAGCAAAAAGTGTTTCTTGATAGTTGTTAATCCAGAGAGAGTAATGGACAGGGTAAATGGAAGTAACTTATAATGTATTTTTATAACATGAAGCACTTTAACATCTTCATATAAAATTGTAAATAATTTTGTTTCAGTATGATAATCCTGACCAAGGTAGGGTAGTGTCCCAAATTACCTCTTAGTACCTTGGCCTTCATGGCCTCAATAAGACTAATAGAAAAGTCCAATATCCTTAAATCCACCCTCCAATCCCCTTCACTCACAATCTCTAACAACAAAAAGGCTATGTATGTCAAATACTTACCCATTCAGTTTCTTTATCTCACCAAACCTTTATGTACACGTACCTGAAGACTTGTATTATTAAACCTGCTTTCTACTTTCAGCAGCTTCTATTACCTTACAATAATCCCATTGAAATCATTGTCTAGTATTAAGTTCTAACTGAATATGTTTAAGCAGTCATTGACTGTATCAAGTGTGACATAGCAGCCATCACAGTCTGTAAAGTCAGGCTGCAGTGATGAATGAATTTTAGGAAACGGTTATTGAGTTTTGTTGTTGTTGTCCAGGAAACAACTCTGACAGCTGTGATGGACGTCTCTGCGGGCCGACTGCAAGTCTGGGAGAGGGACTGTGAGGATCCTTGTTGGCCTTTTTAGCATTTCAATACTTATATTTTTTTCTAATAATACCAATAGACTATAGCACTTTGGTAGATATTATGTTTATCAACTAAGAGTAAAGGTTAATAACTTCTTATATTTTTTTTCTAATAATACCAATAGACTATAGGCACTTTGGTAGATATTATTTTATCAATTAAGAGTAAAGGTTGATAACTTCCTTGGAAAGGAGACTAACCTAGAAATAATTGTAGTAATCAATTCTTTTAATGATAATCTATGATTCTAAATGTTTATTCAGTGAACAGTTAAACACTTTAGAAATATAAGTCTATTGTCTGTCCTAGTTTATGTAGTACACAGGATTTTATTATTTTAAATTTTAAAATACCAGTATCATAACACTATTAATTATATCATATTGTTGTTATATTCAATCTAAGTTCACTAGGATACTAAATTTGAACATTGGCTGTTTGACTTCGTATGTGCCTGTGATGATAGCTTTCCTTAGTATCAATTTCTATTGTAATTTGTGTAAAATATTTTAACATTGGTTAGTGAATTCTATAAACTTACAAACATTAAATTAAAATATTTTTACCATCAAAGAATAATACTAAAGGACGATAAAGTCCTGTTAATACAAACTATTTGTTTTCATTTTTTGAAGGAAACAAGATTTTTCCGGACATCTGCCATCGTTCAGTGATGCCAAAATCAGTAACACTAAGTTTAGATCTGCAATCTGATCTCTTCTTGAGGTAAATAATTAACCTAACACATAATTACAAACTAGGTTAAAATAAACAAATCATACCAGAGTGTTTACATAAATAATCTCAAACCTGTACATAAATAACACTTATTAAATGAAGGTAAATTTTCGAAAGAATATAGTCTTTCTGTATTTAAAACTAAAATTGTGTTTCATCGATTTACTTTACATTATGAATAAATATCCAGTTTCATGTGTTAAATAACTAGTAGAGAATAGATATTAGGTATAAATAGTGTTGACATTATATCACTGCTGTTGCACACTGTTTCTGTTATCTAGTTAACAAATTATCTTGGTCATGCTTACCTGTACTGGATTCACTGTGTGTTGAGACCGAAGCTATGCCCACACTGTGGTGAGCCTCTGGGGTTGTGACCAATTGTAGAGTGAAACCGGACAAAGTCCATGTGAACATATGATACCCCTGACCTGATAAAAGATGTTGACGTTTCTTCAGGGCATATTACAAACGATGCACCAGTGATATAAGTGATTGTCGTTTACTAAAGCGTTAAGGGACAAGCAGTTAAGTTGACCGCTTATGAATTGGCTGGTCATGGCAGTGGTGGGCGGCGCATCACTCTCATTGTTTGGTGGATGATAATAAAGCAGATCTAAAATTTGAAGAAATAACACAAAAAACATTAATTTTGCAGATTGTATTAGAAAATATATTATTAATATTTCGTTTACGTAGAATAAGCTCTGTTAGTATAGATAAAATGAGGCAGCCTATATCATATGTAAAACATAATAATATGAATGTGTACTCTGTTTCTTGGTTATCTGATGTGAAGTTCATTTAAATGTGCCAGTTCCAGTTTTCATGTGAGAGAATTTCATTGTGCAAAGTTATTGTACACTTAATGTTGAAATAATTCATTATACAATATCTCTTTTATAATGTGAGCACATGCATTATGGCACTTCACTAATGGAAGTGTGAATGGGCTGTTGCACCTCCATACCAGCAGCATGCCATTGACAGTTTCGATCAGAATCAGAGTGATTGAGAGTTGGAGCAATAACATAAAAAAATAAAGTATGCCGGCCTGATTTAATAAATTATTACAGTATGATATATATAGTGTTACTTCACATATACTGGTTTAAAGTTAGTATTGTTTTAACTGTTTGAGAAACATTTTATATAATGTTACCCTCTTGAGGTAAAAAAAATGTACTATTTTATCTATACTACTTAATGTATGAACATAAAATAATATAATTAATTTTATATTAGAGTGCCTTATTTGTGCCATTCAAAATAAATTTTGAGCCATACTTACATATTATGTAACTGTGATGTTGCCCTCAGTGTATGTATTGTTCTTTTATACTTTCTGTGTATTTATAATCATAATTAACCCTTAAAGCGACTCATATTGATGTGTCTGTACCATTGGAGTCACACTAATCTTGGCATACAGAAATATCCGTACTGCCTTATTTTAGTTTATTAAGTGTACATTACAATTCACAAAAGTGCTGCAAATGTGTAGGAATGCGTACATGTTTTGATTAACCTGTTGATTAGTGAATTTTTTTAGTGCACATGGCTCAAAAAGTAAGTTTTTTAACTTTTTGGATTTTTGAGTATTTTATTTTGGTTATTCAAATAAAAAAAAATTTTGTTTTAATTTTTAATTTATCACTATAAATAAAATAAATTACTATCCAATTCTTCGTCTTCACTACCCGAATCCAAAAAGAACTCGCATATTTCATCATCATTTAGATGGCTACGGCCAGCCATTGGCAACAAAACTAATTAGATTTGTAATAAATCAGACTAATCATATGAGAAAAAACAAAAACATAACCTCTAACACCGGTTTCAATGTCATGGCAAGAGGTAAACTACTGTTTCCCGCGTAGCCACTTGTAGGGCTTTGTTACAGAACGAAAACAAAACTGAACGTTCCTACGATCTAGCGGATACTCTGAGAACTACTTGGGCCAGTGATGTTCCGTAGTACTTACCACAGCTGCTAGATGTCTAGAAGTCAATATCCTTACGAGTCGCAAGTATTGCGGTGAAACTAACCACTAAAACTGTTCAAACCGCAACAGTTGCGTCGTACACAACAGTTGCGTAGGTGCTGCGGCGCTACTAATCAACAGGTTAATGACTGTCAGAAAGAAAACTGTAATGTGTGTTGTATTAGAAAATAAATCAATCATCAGTGCTATTCTTCTATCATGTTTGGCCTGGCAATGTGTGGTGCAACTGATATAGTTGTATGTTGCACCTATGTTTAGAGCAAGGCCACCAATACCGGCCAAGCTTTTTTAAAAATGTGGTCTTTTGTTTATTAGTCCTCATCCAAGAAATAGAAAATAAATTCAAATTTGCCATAAATGGAATTTTTTATTTCTAAATACACATTAATTATCGTCATTAATATCCAAATTTTCCTCAGCGCTTTAAGGGTTAAAAGTATGTATTACGCCTGTAAGAACTGCAAAAAGTGATAACTGTTCCTTACAGTAAACCTAGTCATATTCAGTGGTTATATCATATTAACTTCTTAGTTTACTAACCTCATATAAAAATATGCTCATATGACTCCACTGCTGTAGAGTAGATGTAAAATGTCATGCACATTCTGTATTGCACCTTTGTCTCCAATTGTGTTGTTATAGTTTTGTAACTTGCTTGTGTTAATACATATCTGGTGTATGTGGCAGTAAATGATATCCTCTATTAGTAACTTAGCATATATGGAACCAAGGAGACATTTGAAACACTAGTAAAATTGGCTGTTATAACTAAAATTTATTAAAATGTAAAATCAATTTACTGATCCTTCTGTTTGACTATTAATATATGTAGAATAATTTTAATTTATTTATTTGCCCTTCCCACGTGGCAAACGGATATATCCGTTAGGCCTAATTTTGACCGAAACGCGGTAAATGGATATATCCTTCAAAGTCTATTTTGTGTTATTTAATAAATTGTAGTTGCCGTGGAATCCGTTAGAGTTCAAGGGAGTGTTGAATACTTGTTCCGAAAAACAGATGTTGCAGTTTGAATGTCATTGGCGCGTCACAGTGGTGGGAGGGCGTGGCTTTGTCCCTCATGGTGTGATTTAGCCTCAGTCTACGGTGAACCATTGCGCGGATAAACGGATATATCCCGGCACGGCATATTTTAGTGTTTAACGCTGTTTTGCCATATTTCCTTATTTACTGTTCGTTTCCTGTTGTATTTAGCATTATATTATCTTTTTATTTTGTTGTTATTACTTTATTTGTTGTGTCGTTATTAAAAATATTTTTAGAAATTCAAGTAAAAAGGTTGTTTTTTCAATTTTTTGTAAAATTTGAAAATTTGTTAAAAAATATAGGGGTATGATTATTTTGTGATACTGTATTATTTTTTATTCCTAATAGCCACCAGTAACTAAAAAAAAAATAGAGTTGGTAAAATGTAAAAAAATTTTAAAGTTAATTACGCGTTATGAGTCAAAATTGAAAGATAAATTCCGCGTGGGAAGGGTTAAAATGCAACTCAAACCTGTATTACTCAGCCAATAGAGAGGACTTATAAATACATTTCATAGAGAACTCTCTTTAGATTGACTGTCACTTATTTAATAATACAAAAATAGTTACAAAAGAGTAATTAGGGTAAGATTTGCTTATAAATATGTTAATATCATTGTGATTCATAATGGTTTAACAGATCAAAAAGTTTGATATGGAATCAAAATATAACTAGTACAATTGTGACAGTTTACATTATTTTAATGGGATGTGGATTGGAATTTTTTCTGATAATTAGTGGCATATATTTGTTTATACAACATTTAGTTTGTCACAGCTTAATAGTGAATTTGAATATCTACCTTGTTTTGAATCTTTTTAACCTATTTGTTATCATATAAAATTGGGAATCTTGTAAAGAACTCCTCCATTTTCACCATATAGAAAGGTCTGATTAATTTATCTTAATTATGAATTGGATGCAAAAATAAATTTGCAAACACATTTGTTTTGTCACAGAATTGTGATACTGAGTGTCACAATAGTTTTCAAAGCAGTGGAGTCATACATTTTCATTTTCTATAACAGTGTTTTTGTGTGTTATTTTTACTACCTAGTAAGTTAATATGTCTTTCATATAAAGTACTGATAGTTCAATAAAATGTAAACGGTTTACTTTTAATGTATAACATGTAATATAGCTTTAATTGCAATTTCTAAAAATTTATTTTAGATAAGTATTTAGAAATTAGTTAAAATAGTTAGGAGGATGACCTTATTTGTTAATCCAGAAAGTGATGTATTGCCTTTAAAATAATAGCTTTAAAAGTACTTAAGTAGTATATTAGTTATATTCGATATCAAAAATGTTTTATATAAGCTGACTATGGTACATATTATCCTATTTATTTTTTGTTCGACATAAACAGTAACTTACCTTGTAGGTTAACAGAATGCTATTGGATGGTCGAATGGATCAAACTACAACCTTAAAATTTTACGTGATAGTACAAAAATTTTGTTAGTGAATGGGATTGGTCAAAACTTTGTGATTTACATGAACAATTATTTGCTTTTACAGTGTACAGAAATTATAACACACCTTATTTCTATATTTTGTATCTAATTATTGTCGTATTCCAAAAGTTTTCAAAGTTATAATTATGTTGTTTAGACAAATATAATTTTCAATATAAATTTGAAGTAAAAATGTGGTGCTTTACATTGGGAAATAGTTATCTGAAAATGTCAATTACACAAAGCTTATGACAAATACAAAAGAGTTTTTTGTTTTTAAGAACTTAAAGTAGCAAATAAAATGCAAGTTTTGCTCCTATGGTCTTGAATTCATAGGTTTCACTAGCTTTGATTTAAAGTATTAAGCAAGATGCTCTCAAAACGTTTAGAAGGTATATTTGTTATGCTACGAAAATTTTAATCACTTCTATAAACTAATAAAAAGCGCTTAAAAGTTGTTTAAAGAAGTTTTAGATTTTTTTATTTGTTTTGTAAATTTGAGTTCTGTATTTTAATAGTTCTTGCAAGTAGAGGCATATTCACTGCAGATGGTAAAATGAATCAAAGAATCAATCCCAGTCAACCATTGTTGGGTTAGAAGTTGGCATTAGTGTCAATGTTAGCGAAAGATTTATTGTATTAAGTGAGACATAACCAAATGTGAAACCACCATTCCTGTTAATATAGCCTGTTTAGCTTTGTATACCTGTATTTGATAGAAAACCCCAAATATGTCACTAATGTACTATTTTTCTACCAGACTTTAAATGTGAGGTAAGTTAGTTATTTTACTAAGTAATTCAAAGTTAACTATAAAAGGTATTCCAGTATTTTGTGTATGATTAATGTGTATTCCAATAATTTGAATTGAGTAAAATGTGGTATTTTAATATGACAGTATTTATTTCTTTTATCCTAATACTTCTACTACTAAGTATTTATTTTATATTTCGAGGGTAAGATTTTGTGTTGAGCTTTGAAGAGAAAATAATATGATATTGCAATTGAATTGATAGAATATCTCCTTAAAAGAAGCAAGATGGTGAAGTTTTTGAACAGATAACTTTAATGTGACTGTAATGTGCCTAGTGTGTGTGTGTGTGTACCTGACAGCTATTTTTCTTTATTTTTGGAAAGATGACAGAAGGTCTAGCCCAGAATCATTTATCACATTACTTCAGGCTTGTACAGATGAACAAAATCTACAATGAGTGGTACAGCAAGTACTGATATTTTCACTTACAACTAGGCAATCCAATGGGCATTCCTGGAGCAGCACATCACTAACCCATAAATGTCAAAATGTTGATGTAAAGGGATAAGTTATTCAACAGGTATAGTGTACTGGGAAAGATGATTCTTGGAGTGAGTGATGCTCCCTTAGTTTGAAAGATTTTAGTAAGTGTAAACGTGTGGAAGAATACTCCCTTGCTTACTTGGCTGGTAGAAGTTGGAACAAAGAAAGTTTTCCCTTCTTCCGAGGTATGACTGATGAGGTAGTGCTTACTGTCCCTTCTCATGTTTGCCCACCACTAGGCAGGCGGTGGCACCAATCCTCTTGTTTGTGTTATGTTTGTTATTAACGATGGAAAGTTTGAAAGGATAATAGGATTTAGGACATTGGCCATCGTTGGTCATATGGTACAAAAAAGTATAACACTACGTTCGAAGATTGAGATCTACCCTCTTCTTCAGGTGTAAACAAAACCCTAAGACATTAGTAAAAGTCTTTTTTCAATATCACAGGGTCTTAGAGCAGTCTTAGGGTCTTTTTCCTAAGACATTACATTCAGGTTTGTTGCAGTCAGTCAGGCATCCTGGTAGGGTGGTTTGCCCTTGTACTGGGTAGCTTGGAGCGTATGTGTGACGGTTATTAATAGGTTTGGTAAGTTTTTGTTCTTTTTTTCTCAAGACATATATTTGCTCTGGTTAGGGTAGATTTAAATACAAATATGACTAAGATACAGTTGGGTAGGTTAATACATGCGCGGGACAGTTATGATTAATTGTTTTTGTTGTCTTTAACAAAAAAAAATAGATGAATGCAGACTCTGTGGAGAAGCAGAAGAATCAGCGAATTACATATGGCTAAACTGTCTTGCTATATCTAAAAGTAGGAAAAAATTCCTAGGGCTGTACTTCTCAGCCCCAAGGACATCAGAGAACAGGAACCCTCAAATTTGATTGGCTTCTGTAAAAATCTTAGGTTTAGGATTTTGAGGGCACAAACATAAATAACGGAGGAGCAAGGGTCCTTTTAGGACTACATGTGGAGGAAACCGTATCTTTCCCTCATGAAAAAAGTAAGTGTAATTGGTATAATGCATAGATACACATCTTTAAGTATGATTGGGGTTGTTCTAGAAAGCAATATGTGATTATAGATGGAACAACAAGGTAATAAACAAAGCTGTAAGAGTTGCATATAACAGGTAATCTGCCCATCACATTAGGAGTGGGGTGAATTATAATGGTTCAGTATTGCAGGAATCGGTGTCTTTGCCACTATTTCCTTACAGCTCCATACTAGCCAAACAGCGCAGGTACAGAGTCAGTATATAGTACAACGTGGACAATACTGAGGATTTCAACCTGTGCCATCTCTAACGCAGACTCAAAGTTAAATGCCTTAGATTATTCAGCCGTTGACTACAACCATTTTGGTGAGAAAGGTGATACAGTTGGTTCCAATCATTGTCTTGTATCGTTTTCCTGTTTTTGGATTCTGACAGTGGTCTGAATGGATGATTATTTTATTGGAATCCCCTGAAGAGTTTCCCGAGTGCCACTGATAATAGAACATAGCAAGTTGTTTATGCTATGCAATTTCCACATAATTTATACTCTTCAGAGTTAATTATATGCTTAATTAAAAAGATATTGACACTGTCGCTGAGCAAACCTATCCTTGCAATCAGCACACCTGCCTGGCAACTGGTGGTGGTTTTTATAAGAGTCTGGATTTTTAAGCTACTGTTCCCCAGGTTAACTGTTAGAGAGAAGAGAGTTTAAATGTTAAGATTCTTACTCCTAAATTGGCCTGTTAAAATAAGAAATCTTTATCTTTTACATAACACAAATAAAAGCAACAATTTATGAAAATAAAATTTATTATTATATTTAACTGTGTATTGAATTATTTGAAATAATAATTAATTTATAATAATTAATTTTTCTATGAAAGACTGTTGTTTTCCAGAAATAAAATATACTGTAATAAAATGTACTGAATTCAAATAGTATCAATCTGAAATTCTAGTCTCACTTTCCAATATAGCAATTTATAATATTACAGCAGACTCCTATTATACTGATAAAACTATGTTTACGGTAACTACAGTTGTAATGTAATACTAAATTGTGATGTATAGTAATAACTGAAATGAAAGAAAAAAACAAAGCATGGCATTGTTTAATATAAGCACAAACTTTAAATCATGTTTAAAATAGACCTCCTGTTATGCTATGAATACTACATGCAGTACACGAGTGTACGTACATTTCAGAAACATATATTGCAGGTGTTTCAGAAAATGCTTGTTATCATTCTTACATTCCAAATTCTGTATACTCATTAATAAATATTAAAAGGATGGTTGTTGTTTATGAGAAAATAACTTTTAGGTTAACTCCTAATCACCTGTCTGTTGACTGTAACTGATCATATTGTCAAAAAGTTATCTACCATGTGAAAAGGTTTTGATTTCAAATAGAGGGAACAACTTAAAAAATAATCTGTAGAATTGATAAAAATATACTAATAAATATCTGTTTTATTGTAATAACGACATGATTATTTTCATTATAAATGTTGACAAGTTAACTACACATTGATAACAACATTAAATTATGTAAAAACTTTATTTTTATAATTTTATAATAATAGTAAAATTATCAAAATTAAGCATTTAAATACTTGAGATCTTAAGTAATAATTGGTTAATTAATTACATGGACAGGACTGTTTTTGTGCTAATGCATTTTTATTTATAACAATTTACAAGAAGTACCTTGAAGTTCTTTACTTTTATATTAATTTTATATTATTAGGCTTGCACTATTAGTGCATGTAAACAGCACTAAAATTATTGCATGTAATGTTGGTGATTACTGTGAAACTGGATACAAAGTCATGATTATTGCACATAAAACATTTACTTATTAGAGTTTATCTCCTTTCTTTATTTTGCTCCAAAAACATAAAAACACATTCCTACCTAGACTGTAATAAATTACATTTAAATTACACTGTCCACATGAAATTTACAAAACAGACATTGACAATGGACATGCATATCTTTGGAATAAGATATCAGCTTTAGTTTGACATGGGGTAATAAGCAGTGTGTGAAATGAAGTCCCACAAAGTAGGCAAGTATTAATTTTAAAAGTGGCATTTTTATAAAGCCTAATTGAAAACGCTCAGTTTGTAGTCTCTTGTAAGTTATAAAATTAGTCAAAATGTGAAAATTGTGCTTAGTATTTATGTTAATCTTAGACTAGTAAAATTAATTCAACGGTAAATTAAAACTGAGCTAAAATTGCTAACTCAATCTATTCAGTTTTGGAGTGATATGATTACTTTCAAGAGATTTAATTAAAATATTCTATGTACAAAATAGAACCTTCCATGTCGTCTGTGGTACACCATTTTAAAGTTATTACTTTAGCACAATTTTTGGAATGTACATGTGATGGTAGTTCCTTAACTTATATAAGTTAACTGTTGCTTGTTATAAGTTTACTAGATACAAAATAAATGTACACTTTTAACCATAAAAATTCAATGCATAGTATCAAACAAGAATTCAGATAGATAAATTCAATAAAGTAAAGATATAACAACTCAAACACATTGAGAATACTTTGATATTGAAATATATAAGTTTATTTTAGTACATTTAAAATTTTTATCTAAAGTAGTTTAAGAGTACTATATTATTACCATTAGATTTTTGATACCACAGTAGTAAATTCTGCAATAAAGTAATAATTATTTGATTATTTATTACTGATGACGGATTGTTTGACAGAATTTCAGACTTGCTCTCTTTATGGGAATTATGATTATAAACGTTCCAAATCCTGTTATACTTACAAAGAATAAGATATAAAAACTATTTTATGGGTGTATATATATTCATACATACTACATATTTTAATTTAATTATCTTGATTGTTATATTAAATTAACTTACAAAAGAGAACAAGGAGAATACTTATTGTCAAATGTAGTGGTGATTGAAAATCCACGGATTGTCACGTATTTAGTATAGAAACATTAAATATTTATACAAAATAAGATCTAAGAGTTTAGTGAAATTGCTAGTGGTATAAACTGTCATTCATTTATTTTACTATGAATAACCGCACTTTGTTTCCCATCAATAAATAGCAAGCAGTTTCCTAAAACTGATAGACTATTTCTGAAGTTGTTTTGAAAAATGTATCATTCCTCGTAATGCAATGCATCGGTGCTATGTAAATAAAGGAGATCCTGCCTACATCTAAAGTTGAAATTTGTTTCTTTTATGTACTAACGTATATACAAGTACAAATGTTATTTGTTTATATGTTAATTTAGTAAGAATAAATGTTTATACATTTTGATCAATTGTGACAATCTTTGATTATATAATATTGAATCTTTGATTGTGCATCCCTTCTACCTCCTTTGTTTTCTTTACATATATGAATACGGAGTTGGAAAATCTGCCTGAGCCCGTAAGCTATTAAACAGGCAGTATGATGGTTAATATGAGAAAAACAAGAAGAAAACAATTAAATTTCTTCCATTATTCTCAGAAATGTGACAATCTTTCTAGTTCCCACTGAAAGTTTATGGATGATTGTTCAGTTTGACGCAATCATTGTCGTCATATCCTCTCTATTACCGTCTTATTTTTGTGATATCTTAGCAATTGAACATGTGCAATAAAACTTTTAAGACCATTGTTTTCTGTAAATAATTGCCAATTATTGTAAACTTAACAGTATGACGTCGTTGATAGAAGTTATAGTATGTTATTAAACACATCAATTTTGTTGGATAGTAAAAACGTTTTAATGTTTATAAAATAGTGGGGTCCTATGACCACAATAGGGAAAACAGGATCCCATAACATAGGATACATATTCAAATATATATTTATTTTACCCAGTAAAAATGGTTTTACAGGAAAATCATATCTGCATTAAAGTATATTTTGGGAAATAGTAAATGTGCTCTATACAGAAAAATAGAAACATTGCGTCTAAGACAATATACCCTTTCAATATAGACTATTGATTCATAATATCACAATTTTATGTGAAGAGCTAGTAAGGGTTTATATGATGGTAAAAATGATTTGAATAGAATAAAGGTAATAGAATTTGACAAAGATAAAGGTAAGCAAATGTTCCTTATCTTCTCTCTTTATTTAATCTAGTATATTTTACAATCTCAAAATCACACCGTCTTTTATTTTTTACAAATCAAAAATTCTCAATATAATAATAAGCGTTTGTATATTGTTAGAATAATTGGTTTCATTGCCAAAAAAGGATACAATGGCTAGGCACTATCTTCTTACTATTGGTGGGATGTGTAGAGCTTGGATTTTGGGTGAACAAGGGTATTCCAATTGTGAAGTGGTTGGGATTTTTGAATACATTGTAAGAGTTAGGTGTATGCAGGCAGTTTCAACAGACTGGACAAGATGTTAGAAGATCAGGTCAGGGCACATCTGTAGCATCTGACTGTTTCTGATAGTGAACACTCTTCTTAGCTACAAAGTTTGATCAGGCAGGTGTGTTATGTGAATGTTTAAAGTCATACCACCCATAGACGCATCAGAGAAGTGGGTGTAAGGAATAGGTCTTGCAGGTTCTCTTCTCACTGCATATAATTTTGCTTCGTGACTTATAGATTTGATCGGAATAATGTCAAATGGACTGTGAATGACTGAAAGAATGATCTTACCTCAGATGTGACTAGAGTAGTCTATCTTCACCAAAAGGAAGAGAAAGTGTATGGAGACAGTGTGGTGAAAGATTGACCTAAGCCTGCTTCTACTCCATGGGCTCAGTGATGTTCTGGGTTAATATACAGTATGGTGTTCCAACAGAACTGGTGGTATTTTCCTAGACCACTTTTGACTACATGAAGTTATGTGAGACATATATGATGTTGTTTGCTCCGTTTGTTGGCAGTATTTTCAAATTGATGTATATTAATGCTCAAGCACATTATGCAGCAACTGTATCAAGTCATATTATGGAGGTGGGCATAAGCTCAATGGATTGGCCACCCAAGAAACCCTATCTCAAGACTAAATTAAAGCAGTGCTCTCCTATTCTAGATTTAAATATATTATATTATAGTTTACAATGCAATACACGTATTCCTGACTATCAGAGTAGTCTTTTAAAACAATTTAAAGTTTTGAGGTTGTCTTTATTTGAAGGGTTCACACACATACAAGGTAATATTTTCACCTTATGTATTTTGTTATCACCAGAGTCAAATGAATTACTGCAAACAATAACAATGCCACGGCACTGATAGTACGCTATTAATAGCATATTGTTCCATATTACAGCCTGAAGGTTTTCACAAAGAGTACATAGGTTGTCTTTGTGTTATAGTTCTTGTCGGTTTTAGGCATTGTAACAATAATAATTCTAGGTTATAAAAATTTGTTGTGTTATAATCAATTCGTCTAATGAACGCAATCTGTCATTGACTGACTTGACTGAAAAATTGACACAAATTATTAGGCCATTCACTCCAAATTAAGCTAAAAACGTGATATTTAGGCATCTTGGGATGACACTTAAGAAGGTTCCTTCTTTATAAGGAGCATCTGTGGTGGGGGGTCACAAGAGTAATAATACATTTCTTGTGGGAAAACAAAAGAAAATGTAGTTTTTAAAATCACCTTGATAGTGGTATATGTGTACATACACATATTGTAAACAAGTGCTGTCTACCTGGTTATGAATCCCTAACATAAAAGCTTCTTACATTTTATATTATAAATTTACCAACATTTTGTTATAATTATATATATATATATATATATATATATATATATATATATATATAATTTTAATAGTTTGGGTGTTAATGAAAAAACTCAGTTTTTATTTTATTTATTAACTTTTGTCGAGATGGGCTTGAACTTAAAGGTATTTTTTTCCTGAATCTGATAATGTTTTCTTGTATTTTAAAAGAAAAATTTATTTTGATCAATCCAACACATGCTTAGAAGTATGCCTTCTAGGCATACTTAAAAAGATTTATAGGGTTTTAAAATTAAATAAGATATAGGTAAAATTAATACGAGAATTCACTTAGATTTTTAAATGTACTAAACTGGCAATTACAGGATCCTAAATCGCTAAGACTATCCCTTTATTTTTTTAAAATTTAAGTGTTTTTAAACGTAAAAACATTATTACTTCTGTAAAAAAAACTAAAGTTTTTATTACCCTGTGAAAATAAAAAACATTAGTTTTGAAAAGAGTAATGTATTAAACATAATTAAGTTAAAAAGAGACATTTTCTTCTTTAATCTGAAAACGCAGTTTTAAAGGACTCAATGCTGTCAAAATTAATAATGAATAACTAACTATATTTAAAACAACACCCACTTAAACAATGTATCAAATTAAATGTATGTTCTTTCTTAGTCTAAGTAAATTGTCGTTATATTAGAAAAGCCTGGAAAAAACAACAAAACATACATCCATTACAACAAATTTTTATAGTTTAAAACAAAATTTGAAGTACGTATCGTTTTGTTACTAGAGATTTAAATTTCAAATTTATCTTCAATAATCATTCTGGTTTTATAGATGGTTCTTGGTCATCAAAGTTAAGATCTACTCCTACTTTTGGATATACATTATTTTCATTTGATATTTAGTGGTTATACACCAGTACCTTTTAAATGTATCTTCCAATAAGATTCCAATAATATTTTTATTCATATTTTTAAGTGCATGAAAGCAAATATATTACTTCAAAGGAGGAACTTTGTACTTTTTGGTACTTCAGTCACATATAATAAACAAACCACAGTATTTTAATCACTACATTTAAAAATTACAATAATCAATGATTTCATCAGTTTATTCTGTGAGACTTTTGATAGAACTAGGTTTCATCAGAAACTTCACAAATAAAAAGCTCCATCTTCAACAATATAAACTACTACCTCCGATTAGGCTATATGCATCACTAGATAAGGTGGATTGGAAAACATTCGTTTTCAGAATTAGCATCAAACACATAAAACTAGTTATCTCGCCTGAAAGGCACTTTACTCTATAATTAACCGGGCAGTGTTATGAAACTCTCAGCTGATACTACAGCCCACAACATGAGTGCGCTAACTCACTTCTTAACGTGTAGTCGTCAAAACAGCTGATTCACTTGCTATCTGCCCGTGTGATAAGGAGCTATCAGTCTCTCTGTCCACATGATAGCTGGCTCGAGTTACTTTCTGCAACTTACCGGCAATAAACGTGTTTCCGGTTCTCCACTAGCATGTTCCATAAGCACAACCTAAATAACCTAACATAACCAAGTTAAACTTACTGGTAGCCTATTATTACTACATATAAAAATTGGAAAATTAAGCCCATTCACTGAAATTGGCTACATACCTTGATTGCTGAGTGTTAGCGAAGCTTATCTATTTTGCATGAAACTTTATTTTTACATAGACACGAGTGAGTTCTATGATTGTACATATCCATCCATAGGATGATTCAGTTAGCATCAATGAAGCCATACAATACAATAGACTGGCTCAGTTTCTCTTATGCCTGCAGGAGGATGTAAAAGTTTCTTTTATGCATGATTGTCTGTCTCACTGCAGGACACCTCAAGAATGGAATGAACTATGTAGACTTGAAATTTTGCATACAACCTCAGCGAAGCCTGTTACGCGTCACGTAGTGTGGTGTACTATTACTTTGAAGAAGTAAAAAAGATATTTTACTCGTTTGCCTAATAAATACTATAATGATAACATTGCTATTAAATTTGTCTATTTTGCCACATTCAACATGTATTTCTCAGGAATAAATTTTATTGCAATTCCATTGTTTACTAGAAGTATGCGTAGACTGTGGTTTTGTTATCATAACAATTCCTGCTTCTGCCCTAAAACCGCAGCGCTCCCTCCCCCCAGCCTACAACCGCTGCGCTCCCTCCCTCAACCTACAACCGCTGCGCTCCCTCCCTCAGCCTACAACCGCTGCGCTCCCTCCCTCAGCCTACAACCGCTGCGCTCCCTCCCTCAGCCTACAACCGCTGCGCTCCCTCCCTCAGCCTACAACCGCTGCGCTCCCTCCCTGAGCCTACAACCGCTGCGCTCCCTCCCTGAGCCTACAACCGCTGCGCTCCCTCCATCAGCCTACAACCGCTGCGCTCCCTCCATCAGCCTACAACCGCGGCGCTCCCTCCTTGAGCCTACAACCGCTGCGCTCCCTCCCTCAGCCTACAATCAGTTTGCTCCATCTAAACAGATGCTTTCTGTTGTCTCATCTGCTCATCTCCAGAGTCATTTAAAAAATGTAAAGAGACTGTCTTAAGGAGTAGGCATAGTATCCTTCCTTATGTAGAATTTGACAAATACTCAAATTCAAAATTGAGACAATTGAGAAATTATATATTAGTCCTAGAAGTAGCCGAATAACATATTCTCTTTTATTTCCGCTATTACCATACCTCCGTGAGACGTCTGGCCCAGATCTCACGAGGCGTTGCTCAGCACGATCGTGAGACAAACTCTCCTTCACTTCTCGTAACCCAGTTGCGTTAATTGCCTGGGAATTGTAACAACGGGGACCCATTGTCCGTCATGGCACACAGACTGTATCCTGAACTCTGTATTGGGCAGTTTCACAGCGGATCTTGAAATACTTTTAGTCCGAAAACTGAGAGCCAATTTGTACTGCATATGCACATAGCCTAGGTTTTCTTGAAATCTGTAGAGGAACTTCCTAAGAAAGAAACTGTTCTTCAGCTGCTCTAATAATTT
The DNA here is from genome assembly GCF_021130785.1 of Homalodisca vitripennis. NCBI lineage: Eukaryota > Metazoa > Arthropoda > Insecta > Hemiptera > Cicadellidae > Homalodisca > Homalodisca vitripennis. Next base: position 131,171,742 of record NC_060209.1, on the reverse strand, counting down.
TGATGGTGATCGAAATAGGAAAGTAAAGTATCAAAATTATTTTTATCAGATTATAATGTTATTACCTAGGCACCCTTAAAATTGACCGTCAGACATATAAATAATAGTTAACACTCCCAGGACACAACTAGAAAAAGAGACTTAAAATCTGTACATTCTGGATTTTTAAATGGCTATCTGACGCTGATTTAACATTTATGTAAATGCCTGACGACTGATTTTACGTGTTTTAACCTAAAAATATATCATTATCATTTGTTAGTTTTCCTTCGATACATTCCATTTTGACCTGCAACAAAAATAACCGGCAGACGATCAATTTCTGTTGAAGGGGAATGTCCAACAATTTCAAGAAACCCCAGGTTACATGCGATACAATTTAAACTGGCGTTCTGCCTCTTATATCTTGCGTATACGTCCTCTGCCAAGGATTAGTTTTGACACATTTTATAGTGACTGCGTGCCGTGCCGCTTGTAGAGTTCCCGCCTTATCTCCACCATATCCTGTGAAAGTCGACCTCGGTTTGTGGCTAGACTAAAGAAACTGTACTCAGAGCGGCACGTCCTAAGTTCTCTGGGCTGTTCCATTGACGGATATTTGCATGTGTGAATGATTTTTTATGGCATTTTCCTTTTTCCATACATAAAGCCTCATAATAATTAAAGTTATGTCAATGGTTGTAGTTTATAGTTTGTTATGTTTAGTTTTAAGTTCTTAATTAATATATTTATTTTTATCATAAAGCAGGTTAAGATTAAGAAAGGGCCAGTGATACTAATTTCGCTTGTTAAAATAAAGAACTTTAAATTGTCATGATGTCATAAAATGACAGTCGACAATCAGAGTCGTCCTCCAGTAGTCCATGAAAAAGTCTTATAGCTAAAATTCGTTGGAGCCTCAAACTAAACATTTTTTAGTAAAACACATAAAGATCTACGTTTTGTTTTTAGGGGTTAGCGAATAAACTTGCTTAACAAACATTTCGTTCTAGTGACAGTAATTGGTGATCCAGCTTTTGCAGAAATGTAGATAAATTCAGTTAAGTTACCCCTTAGTCGATAAATACATAATCGGTTGGCAGAGGTCAAACGCTTCTCTCAATCTCACTCGAACTCTTTCTCAATATTCGGTATTCCAGTGGGTATTCTTTCAAAACCCACTTTCGCATATCGTGCTAGCCACGATGACACAGTTTCAGTAGTACAGAAAAAGTGGAGTAGACAAATGTTTGTTTTTAGAACTAAGCAATTAGTAATGAATAGCTAGCTTAAATTTATTGCCAGCTAACTAAAATCATTATACAGATAGCTTACTTTTGCATTACCTTTTATATGGTTCAAAAGAGAGGTCAGTCTATACCCCTCAATAAAATCAATCATGCGATTCTCACATAGACAAATCGTCCGGCAAACAAAAAGATACACATTACTTATTTCTCTATAAAACTAACGTGAATATTTTTATTTCGTCTGTACTTCATGTTTTCCCATTTACCTTACATTAAGCTATTAGTATTATTTTTAACATCGGATAAATTTGGAGTTTCTTTGTTTTCAGTTGGATTTAATGTCATTGAAACTTGTTCCAGATTTAATAATTGTTATTTTAATATTGTTTGAAACTGTTCACATGCTATATTTTTGTAGGTAGTTATTGAATAGTAAAAAAGGTCATCTGTTAACAAAATAATTTTGTTTTCTTAGTCGCTGTTGCAAATCTTATCTTTTTTGAAAAAGCCCCTTCGACAAACCGTCGTCGACGACAATTAATGCATTATCGCTGTTCTTGCCAGGCACAGAAACTGTTACGTGACAGTCACAGTGCCTGTCACTGACAAGGTTCCGGTAATACTCGTAGCACAGAACCGGCAATAATAGCTGCTATTGTCTACAACTTTAATAACCTGCAGCCTTTGTCGACAACATTGACTAACTGTGCAAAACCTGATACAAGAGTCTGCACAATGTGGAGTTTCTTGCTCTCGATATTGTAGGCTATCAGCGAAGTAATTAGTTCGTGGCAATGTAAGAACACTTGTCACTAAATACATAATAATTATTGTTGACTTAGAACGTGCTCTATAAACAATACTACCATGAGACAAACTATAGTACACCACTACGCATATTGAAAATACATTATATACGAAATATTAGAGGTTTAAAATCAAATTAATCAAGATAAAACACATTTCAATGGCGATTCTCACTTTTTTGGCATAAGGCTTTGGCAGGACTTACTAGTAAGTAGGCCTAAGTAACGTGTACTTTAACAACTTTTACTATATTAAAATCATTTTTACTCGTGGTTCTAAAAGAAGAACTAAGATAACAAGAGGCTCAATCATGAAGTATGACGCTTTCATTTACGGAGGAGAAGTTGTGTTAATATTGCACGAAAAAATACATAGTCAACTTTCACAACAACGAGCAAAATTAAGGACAACAGCAACGAGTGGAAAAAATTCTTGCCGATTCAATTCAAACCAATCTACGACGAAGAGCCTGCCTTTAAAATAAGAGTGTTAAACATATGTATTTGTAATGTTTTGACATTTCCTCAATTAAATTATTCAAATAACATTACTCATTTAACAATCTATTTTATTCATTTTAATCAACCTATTTGCTTACAAATACATTGACTCAACAACGAGATAACACTACAATTCAAGATAGCCTTGACATAGACTCATACAATTAAAAACCTAAAGTTTTGGAATTTGATGATAACCAAAAGGATTTGGATTTAGGAAGAACGAATTACGGTTGTACATAATTATACGGTTATATTGTAAATTTAATATATTTAATAGATATGCACGGTTGGAAATACACTTTTTTATATGAAAAGGAACGTTTTGTAATGATTAGAAAACGATATTCACAAGTATTATTAGTAATGAAAGTGATTATTATGATCCAGTTGTTCTAACGGCCATTTTAATTTTAATTTCCATGAGAGTGATTGTTAAACTTCTTACGCTTTTACGTCCTTATTTTTAAACGTAAAATTATGGGATATGTAATCTAATATACATAATTTATACGCATCCAATAGAGTTTTATTTGTTATGTATTTTGATTGGTTATTGGGAATAAATCTCGAACATTGTACTTAAATCTTTTATATTAAAAAAGTATTAAGTTTCCAAGAAAAACTAAATTCGTATCGGGACTATCGAAAATGAGATATATCTTCCATAACAGTACATGGAAAATTCACGATAGTTTCTTTTAGGAATTTCTCGTAAATTTCTTAACAGACACATGGACAGTACAGTCGGTGCGGGAGCGTCTAGACAGCGAATATCCGGATATAACCAGTTACATCCTTCCACTGCCACTGATCACTTGATAATTAGACAAACAGAACAATCAGCAGCAGAACAGCTGACCTGACCAAGTAAGATACATTTCAGGGGCGTTCACACCAATTAACCGTCCAAACAACAGAAGTAAACAAGACTTGTGGAGCAAACTTTTCCACATCCGAACTAATTAATAGAAATGGTGACAAAAACAAATTTAAGATGATTGTAGAGTTAAAATTTCAGATGTTTACATGTAATAGGTGTTGTTTTTATGGCAATCGAGTTATGTCGTGCTTGACACATTGCTCTACTCTCTTTCTTCTGAGTTTGTAGCCCAGGAGTCGAGAACCAATTTCCATTATATAAGCGCACAACCTGTTGTTTACTGAAATCTATAGAGAAATTTTGCCAGAGTAAAATATTGTTTGCCACCTGCGTTAGTTTTAGCGAAGTTCATTATAAGGGGTATCAAAATGGTCAAAGATATTAACCATAAATTTTTCCCAGGACTATATATATATATTTTTTTTCAAGCTTAATACGCTTAAACAAATCGTTTGACCCATAACATTTATACACCGTCAGAAAAATGTATAAAAAGACTGAAAGTCACAACTTTAAGCGTCTTTATATAGTTGCTGACAGTAATTTAAAATTTTTTTACGTGTGTGACAGTTGATTTTTAGTGTTATCACTAAGAAAAATATAATCTGTGAAAAATATATCAATTCATATTTTTAACCCTTTTGGTACCCTCTCATTGCGACCTCCAACAGAATGGTGCGGCGGACAATAGATCTCGTTCTTTAGGAAAATTTCTCTATCGATTTCAGTCAAAGCAGGTTGTTTACTTATATAATTCAAATTGCATCGTGGTTCATGGACTTTGAAATGTTGGTTGAGTTTAAAAACTATGATTTTGCAAAGATTTAAAGCTCTAAAGTTCATTAAAATTTTACTATTGGCATACTTTAACTCAAAAATTGTAACGGTGATTCCAATTTTGCGATCGATCATTAATTGGTTTTAAAATAAGCGTTTGGCGGTCACTGAATTAAAATAAAGCATTTATATTTTTACACATTTAGTAAACTACTAAACCCACAATAATCATTCTTAACCATTAACTATCAAACAAAAGAAAAATACATTTAAATGCTTCTTTCCTGAGTTTAAAATTTCTTTTAGCAGTTGACCTGTTTTAAATTGTCTTAGAAATGCTTTAAACGTCTTTTCGTTTTTCCAATTATTAAAATATAAGTTATAATCACTTTCTGTCAAATGAAAATATTGATTTCTAATATCTAAAACACGAATACAGATAAACGGTAGTTCGTCGTAAAAGTAAGGTTAAAAAACATTCAATTTCCAATATCCTTTACGGTAAACATTTGACGAATATTCTAGTATATGAAAAAGGACGTAGCCAGAGAAGCGGTTCAAGGGGTCCGGACCCCTCCCAGAAAATTTTCAATTTTTGCAATTACTTTTTTAGTAAACGACTATTATTATTTAAATAATTCAGTATTACTGACATACACTGCTGAAAGATCGTTCTCAACAAAGAAACGGGTCAAGAACTTTTTAATGAACAGAATGGGGCCTTAATCTCTGTCCACTACGGGAAAATATCAGTTATCTGGACCACACCCCCACACAATATTTTCCTGACTACGTTCTTCTATATAAAATGTACATATTGGCAGACACACGCAGTCACCGATATAAGTATTCGTGGTTACTACTTTTGTAATAAGTAACGTTCCCGAGGGTGGAAGTATGCACTGATCTTAGCATTTAGAATGTTTTGAGAGGATTTTCAGTTTTGGCACAAATGTTCCTTTTTATATTATCTTGGATAAAGTAATTGATCGTAAAACCCAATATAGATCGTTTTCTGACTAGGTTACTTAACAAATTATGTTTCGTTTACACATTTTTTTCGTGTTCCTTCAAAGTGAAATATAATTTTTAAAGAGCTGCAAAGTAATTTTCCTAGTGTTTAACCTTCGAAAAAATTTGAAGTAAGTTTAATATAAGATAGGTAAAATAGATTTGTGACCTCCATGTTTTTTGTGATAACAAAACCAGCTGCTGTACAGTACCGATAAAGATTACATTTAAAACACATTTTGAACAGTTGCTCCTGATTTACAGCTCAACAAACGTGATAGCCTAATATTACTAATATACTTAAATGTTGGAGAATTTACTCCAGAATGAACTATAGTCAATTATTGGCTGAGCGTTAGCGAAGCCTATTACACCGAGGGTGAAAAATTCATTTCTGCCTGTCTGTCTGCACGATATCTCGAGAACAATAAACTTTAATTTTTTTTCCCTAATTGTCTGCAGGATATATTGAGAACGACTTGGGCTATTGACTTTAAATTTTGCAGGAAACCTGTTACGTGACACGTGGTGTGGTGTACTCTCGCCACAAGTTATTAACAGTATACGAATTTAAAACAATATATTCTCGCAGATATGAAAATATTTTAATTTATAAAAAATGGATTATTTATTAATTTGTTAAACTTATAATTAAACTAGATATTCAGTGCAGAAAAAGGCTCAGAAATATAATACAGAATATACTAAAATATGATAAATAGACTGGAATACATATCACATATATTTTGCTTTTAAATCAGTCTAACAATTCAATGTGATGGGATGGACTTACTACCGACCGTGCTGAGTAAGGAGATTTGACTTTCATCTAATACTGTTCATCCTATGGTTAATATGGGTAGAACACATCTTACTTAAAGACTAAGTAATATATTCAGACTAAAAACCTTCACGATCCAAAGCCTTATAAATGCTAATTTTCACCTTATGATCTGTTACAATTCGCTGAAATGAAACTTTGTATTACAAACTGAAATACAACGAAATGTGTTTACGGTTAGAGAAAATTACACATCTCGGATAACTAAGTGTATCACAAACAAGTTGTAGTACAACAACGTAATCAATGTTTGTCTAGTAGGGAGATACAGATCAATACGGTTTGTTACGCATTTTAATCAAAATATAGCCCCTTTGTGTCAGAGGCGGGTGGAGAGTTGGGAGGGGTTGTCATGGATACAGGACAGTAACCTCCTGCATCTGTTGATCGACCAGAGCTGATCGACAAACTCTGTTATTTGTTCGTCTGACTATCCAGTTGTAACATCAGCCTCACTATATCGAATACAACTTTTACCGTTATCCGTTACAAACTAATGTATGCATGTCTATTTTATCCGAAAGAATGTTTAAAATCAGAACTTGAATTCTTAACATTATATGTTTCAGTTCGTTTGGTAATAATAGTATGCATACAAGTGACTCGTATAAGATTTTGAATTACAAAAACACATTTACTCAGTTAAAATATTATTTTTCATCTGTTTAAACCAAATAGCTTTGAAAACCATAAAAAAATAATGCCAAAAATAAAAATATAATAATCCCTCCGGTCATATTTCATTTATCTACTGTCAAAATTTTCACTCCCTTTCCTGCAACCTTTTTTCCCATTGATCCTGATCTTAAACTGGACCAAACGACTACTTCAAATGTCTACAAATCCTCGTAAAGTGACAAAAATGTTCTTTTTCTGTCTTCATTAAGGGTATCTTGTAGGATCGTTTACATTTTTCTAAATTTACCCAACTCAAAAACAATTTCGCCACCTTAAATGGGGTTTTATAGTTAAAATACACATTCACATTGTGTGAGGATTGCAACGAATTATTTCACGAAGGGAGTCACTAAACGATGTGACAATTTTACAGTTTATGACAATAAAAATTGCCAACTGACTTTAAAAAATTAAAAAGCTAACCGACATGCCTATTTTTTCCTTAGCTGATCATAATAATTAGTATTGATTTGTATACCAACACTACAAGAAATACAGCAATGTATTTTGAATTAACCAGGGATTATGTTACATTGGCTCTCAACTTTAGATCTGATTATTTAGGCCACACCGCTACTAAAATGTAAGGACTTAAGAATAACGCCGATGGGCGCTATAAAAGTAAAATTTAATATTGCATTTGAAGTATTGCTTAACACATATCCAACTAAAACATGAAACAATGTTTACTGCTATAGAGATTTCTTAATTATACTAGAACAATAATATTTAGCGTATTCGATGGTTACATATCGATTTAGCAAAATATATTTGTATTCAGTCATCGCTTCATTGTTTTCTCATATCTAAAGTGAATTATTTTGTTTTTATCTGCAAATGTTCTTTTTTTTATAAACAGAGTAAAATTAATGCTCTTTGAAACTTCTATGGGATTGAAACCCTAATTATTCAGTGTATTGGAGCTCTAAAGCCGATGACCTAAACTTCGCACTAGGTTTTGTAAAAGTTCATTAATATGTGGATTTTATATTTGGGTTCAGCAAAAAAAACGTTAAAGCTTACACTTTCCTTTATAATACAAGGTCGATAAATCTTATAAAACTGTTCATTGTGCTTGTTGGGCATAATTAACACTATATTTAGTTTCCTGCTACAGTCCTGTACATCACGTGGCAGCAATTAACCAATCGGGCAGCGTGGACACAGCAGCAGCTGCCGTTTGATAATTCTGTTGATCAATGCGGTAAACACTTGGTTCCGTTAAACTTTCTTGACTCAGTCTATTTATTGATCCTCTCTGGGAACAGTTCTGCGAAGCATGTTGAATCGATGAATATCCATTACACTAATCCAGCTAAAGATAAATCAGCCTATTAATTTATAGTCACTGTCTTGTTCTTTCGGAGAATGCTAAATTTGTCTTAAATATTCCGAAATGGATATGAAGCGTTCTAAACCTTTAGATAAATTATTGGGGGGGGGGGATGTTATACCGATTTAATTGTAATTATTTACGAATTATTTCTTCTAAAAGACGAAGTCTTTATTTTGACAAGCTCGGTTGATTTTGGTGATTCAAATCCTTCTTCGGCTATGGGAGCTAGTTGGGCACTACACTGAAAGGATCATCACTCAATGTACTTTTTATGTAATTGGTTAATGGCGATTTACTAATGGTTGAGGATCCTGCAAAACGGGCACTATTATTTAGTATTTTCATTAGTTTATAAAGGCAAACAATTTATTAATATATTATAACTCATTTATGTTAGAATGTAAGTAGTAATTACTTCGAACATGTTTTGTTATATCTGAAACGGTTTACTATATTCTATTTGTTAATTATTAATATAATCGTTGACTTGTTTATTATTGTTACAAATGTTGTTTTGTTATCTTGATATATCATTAATTGTTAACAATTTGCAGCTGTGTTAAGTTAAGTGAGTGAGGTGGTTGCCCCCGCAATGAATTTTACGAGTATGTTTTATTCATAACTGTCAAATTGTTAACTCGTTGCATATTTCTTGTTTTAGTTTCTGTCGCCTTGTTGTACTGCTAATTACTATAGTCATATATTTTATTTTTTAACATTTTCTATAATTAATTATAGTTCTCTAGTTGTTTTGTTGAGTACTTTGGACTTATTTATGTACGAGTACAATAATGAATTCATGTAAGAATGTTTTACAAATTCTTAGTGCATGTAAATCTTGGTGCTTTGATATTTGCAGCCAATACCATATAGATTCTCTTAACTTTTTCTCTTTTAGTACTTTATGTAATATTTTATGTTTACATATTGTAAAAGTGCAGTTTCCGTTAAATAAAGAAATAAATCCACAGCGCAAACTGAAAAGGGTTCTCTGATTGTGTGATTGGTCACTTTAATCAGTGGTTGCCACATTAGTAAACCAACAGCTACTAAAAACTATGCTTGGGTTGTTAAAACTATAAATCTCATAACTGTTGACACAAGATCACTTTCGCCAGTCACCGCTACACAACAGCCCCCACCGCATCGCAGATTAAGTTGGGATAAAAATCACAACGATTGTTTGAGAAAATCAAAATAACACTCGAAACTCGTGATATTCCCCAGTGACCGCTACACAAACAGCTTCCCCTGCATTGTAGATAATTTGGGACATCACAACGATTATTCGAGCAAATCCAAGTAACACACGAAACGCAAGACCTTCCTCTGTGACCGCTATAAAAACAGTTCCCACCGCATCGCAGATAAAGTTGGGACAACAATCACAACAATTGTTCGAACAAATCCAAGTACCACACGAAACGTGTGACTTTCCACAGTCACCGCTACACAAACAGAAACAGCTACCACCGCATCGCAGATAAAGTTGGGACAACAATCACAACAATTGTTCGAACAAATCCAAGTACCACACGAAACGTGTGACTTTCCACAGTCACCGCTACACAAACAGAAACAGCTACCACCGCATCGCGGATAAAGTTGGGACAACAATCACAACAATTAATTGTTCGAACAAATCCAAGTACCACACGAAACGTGTGACTTTCCACAGTCACCGCTACACAAACAGAAACAGCTACCACCGCATCGCAGATAAAGTTGGGACAACAATCACAACAATTGTTCGAACAAATCCAAGTACCACACGAAACGTGTGACTTTCCACAGTCACCGCTACACAAACAGAAACAGCTACCACCGCATCGCGGATAAAGTTGGGACAACAATCACAACAATTGTTCGAACAAATCCAAGTACCACACGAAACGTGTGACTTTCCACAGTCACCGCTACACAACAGAAACAGCTACCACGGCATCGCAGATAAAGTTGGGACAACAATCACAACAATTGTTCGAACAAATCCAAGTACCACACGAAACGTGTGACTTCCCACAGTCACCGCTACACAAACAGAAACAGCTACCACCGCATCGCAGATAAAGTTGGGACAACAATCACAAGTGTTCGAACAAATCCAAGTACCACACGAAACGTGTGACTTTCCACAGTCACCGCTACACAAACAGAAACAGCTACCACGGCATCGCAGATAAAGTTGGGACAACAATCACAAGTGTTCGAACAAATCCAAGTACCACACGAAACGTGTGACTTTCCACAGTCACCGCTACACAAACAGAAACAGCTACCACCGCATCGCAGATAAAGTTGGGACAACAATCACAAGTGTTCGAACAAATCCAAGTACCACACGAAACGTGTGACTTTCCACAGTCACCGCTACACAAACAGAAACAGCTACCATCGTATCGTACATAAGTTGGGACAACAATCACAACAATTGTTCGAACAAATCCAAGTACCACACGAAACGTGTGACTTTCCACAGTCACCGCTACACAAACAGAAACAGCTCCCATCGTATCGTACATAAGTTGGGACAACAATCACAACGAATCAAAACAAAACTAAGACTCAGTCTTCCTAGTGATGTAAGGAAAATTGCTGATCTACTCTTTCATCAGTAAACATATTTACAATAGGGTAATAAATTGATACGACGGAGTATCAAAGGACCCGACGGAAATTAACGATTGTCTTTCGCGAACTGAAATTTCCTATTTAATTGTGAAACGTTTCAGTTTGTGCCAATGTAAATATTTAAGAATGGCAGTGTCGGTTGCATGACCTAGCTAACCTAACATCGGACAAAAATGCCTGTAATTTTATTGCTACTCTTTGATCCCAAAATCAATAGAGTTCTTCTTCTTTGGATCAAGAGGTAAACCTGTGTATCAGGTTTCAAGTCTAGGATTTTTTAAGCGTTATCGCACAAGCAGATGGACAGATAGCTACATGATTTTAAGAATTATCTTTCTTTTAAATTAAAGAGATTTGAGCCACGCAGAGATTACGCCATAACGTAACGATTTATAAATATTCAATTGCACCATTTTTATTTACATCTTGAATTCTTAGGAATGCTCTTACGTTTAACAATAAAAGTGAAGTAACAAAAAAATAACATTCAGTACATTCAGATACATTATCAGTGTGGGTGATAAATTTCAATGCCATTCGCCACTGGATTGATAACTAAACATGATGCCGGTGTAGCTCCAGAGCAGAGCGCGTGCGATAGAAAGTGCGGAAGTAGGACCATGACATCGAATTGGCCACGATCGACCATGAAATTCCTACTGAGACGGGAAAACAGGAATTGATGAATAGAATTAGAACAATGGGACGGAAATATCAGCAGAAGCAAAACAACGCAGTAAGAGAGTGATCGGTCTTACTAGATCACAATTACAACTTAATGCGTGCTGATTAAAAATAGCCGAGGTTAATTTTACAGTTCAGACCACACGTGGCGAAAACAAACAGAGAAGGTTAAGACTGATGTGATTTTCCTTGAAAGTAAGTATTTTGAGAATTTCATCTCAAAAGCGCTGGCCGTCAACAACGGGACTGAATGTTTGAGGAAAACAAACCTTGTTTACCAAAGAAAGTAAAGTTTATGATAACTTTGGACGAAGAGGATTTTACACGATTGATTGATATAGTATGATCGAGTTTTCTTTTAAGATTTCAAACAAATTACTATTTTAAGAACGTTAAGGAGTTTACAACGAAGAAATTATAATAAGAATTTAAAATACTTTATCAACCAAACAACTTCAAACAGATTTTCTGTGAAGAATAGGCGTACTTTAAGTTTATAAGTACTTAATGCAATGTTCTGTAATCTCGATATCCACAGGTTTTCAAATATTCTAAATCAACAATGTCAGTGTAAAAATGTTGTATATTATATTAGTATCGTGTCAGGATAAAAATATATAGTCCTGTTTAATAATGCACGCATACCAATTGAGATAGATTTAGCTTACAAAATAGCATCAATGGATGTTTTTGCGATAGATGACAAAATATCAGAAAACTCAAGGTATTTTATGTTAGTAAATTTATATAGGAGAAACGAATTGTTATGGTTGTCCACGTGGCTAGGGTTTGGTTATTTTTCAATTGTTTTGGATACGTTTGCTATCCGACAGAATTTGAGTTTGGAATAGGATCCAAAGATATATATATATATATATATATATAATTTTTTTAAAGCAAGTTCTGGATTTTTTAGTTAAAGGCCTTAGGTTGTTTCTAGTTCATAAGGTTTTTGTGAAAAACGAAATTGATAATGCTAAATTTTATAGAATATCCACGGAAGAAATGTTTGCTGAAGTAGGATATGTGAGTCTTTTAGCTTAGATAAAACCATTGCAGATGTCTTACTTGCCTCGGCAGATAAACAATGTCGCATCTAATATGATTCTAGTTAACGATTAGATTAAACTATGTTTGCGGTTCGCTCTAATCACGTGAGTACGTCTGAGTTGTAGAACAAATTAGTGTGTTTCTTAAGAGAGAACAGCTGTGAAATTTGAAACTACACAGCGACAGTGACAACATGTTACTGCCGGGTTAGACCGCGGGGCGTTCGTTCTCAGTTGTGGCAGAACACCGCAAGGACCTATTTTGGGACCCTCTTTGTTTCTGTCTTCTCACCACATTTATCACGAGACTTGTTTGAGTTCTCTCATGAGCCACTCATAAATCCACCCAAACTAGAATTGGAAAGACAAATATATTATACATGTCTGCATACATAACGTTCAAAGTTATTTAATCTTGTTGTGACACTTCTTTTATCAATAATCAACAAACAAAAATACAAAAAATAGACTTTTGCTAAAAACCAATAAAATATTTTTCACTTAATACCACTTTCTTTTTTTAGAGTGTACATCTATATATATAAAAAATCTTGAGTCACGATGTATGTTGCCAATAAACTCCAAAACGACTGAACCAATTTCAATCAAATTTCACATGTATCCGTAATTTAGTCTAACTTAGAAGATAGGATAGTTATTATCTGAATTATTCGCTTATGTCGTGAATATAAACGAATAAAATGAAGAAAAGTTTTCAAAGCGCCTGCACATTATAACCTGCAATTACGAGATAGATACGTATATTAAACAGTGAAACACTATTTGAAGGCGCTAAGTTATGATGTATAATTGTCTAAACTAAATTTTTGGTTGAACTTAAAGGTTGAGTGGTAGACCACTTTGTAATAAAATACATTATGCATGTACAATACATTTTTGACATATTTTCTTGATCGTGACATCAAGGTAAAATCTACATCGGGGTTGGAAATATAATTTACTTCAACCAGAAATGCTCATACGCGGGCAAAACTTACGAAAAGCGTGCGAAGCCGCGGGAAACAGCTAATATATATATATATATATATATATATATATTGTACGAAGACTTTTGAAAAGCCTGTTGCCAAACGTCAAAAGTCAGCCTATATGATACATTTTCTTGAAGGCACACTCCTAAATAATACTGGAAATATCTTAGACAGAAAATTAATTTTAACAGACCGAATTTGATTCTTTATAACCTAATTAGTTTACCGAGATTCATCCATATACATTAATTGTTCTGAATAACTTATCAACACCTAGCAAAAACCACGAAAGATAGAGGCAGGAATATGGTACATATCTTCATAATGCGTCCAAGAGGCTCACGATGGAACGACTATCAATTATCTCATCAATGTTTAGAATGTGATAGAAAAAGAATAAGTGAATATAGTGTACTGTTTTCAACGGGAAATTGCGTGCGAAGCCGCGGGCAACTGCTAGTTTATTTTACATATTTTATCATGTATACTTTATTTTTATATAATGAATGAATATAAAATGAAAGAATGTTGAAAAATGTATTTTGCGACCGCTTATTTGAAGTGAAATCCCAAGAAATACTTCATTATTTCTTGATATAAATCAATGAACAAAGTTGAGACGATAAATGCAAGGTTTCAAAATACTGTAAATTATGACGTCAGTTCGCGAATATGCTGACAAAGCTTTCAGAAGATATGAATTGTGTCTCTGATCGCAAGTCTTTGTAGGGTTTCTTCTGCTTGATAACAGGTTACGAAAGTTGCCTCTTGGGGCGTCTCTATAGAAGCCGTCGTTCTACAAGTGTTATGTAATGTACCATTTGTTACATTGCATTGGCCAAGCTTACCGACTGAGCTATCCGACGTAAAATTTCCCCATTGTTCTCAAAAAATAAACATTCCCTTATGTGGTCTCCGTTTTAAAGAGGCACTTAAAATATACTTAAACATAAAATGAAAATACATGAGCTTTTTAAATTAGCTACTTTTATGAGGCATTTAGAGTTTTATTGTTGTTTAAAGTTCATTATTGGAAATATATTTATAACATGAATATTATGGATACATGTGGATAAATATTTGTAACAAATTTTAAAGGTAAAAAAGTTAGGATTGAAACAAGAAATAAATGTATAAACAAATACAATAGATCATAAGCTGATGTCTATGAAATTTGTTTTGTTCTCTTTTAAGTCTCAGCTTCAGCTATGTAGGCTTCGATGTACACTGTTTATTTTCAAAGTACACACACTGTTTCGTGTCTATACATTATGATTGGCCCTCCCGGGATTTGAACCCGTGATCTCTCAGTTAGAGAGCCGAGACTATAACCACTAGTCCACGGAGGACTCTATGAAATTGACGTTTATAAATAAGTAAGTAGACAAAATTAGATTTATCTTAAATTATGAATTTTTGTTTTGTTTGAAGAACTAATTGGTGTGTAGTTTAACTTTTTTAATTTTAATCTATTAATTTTTTCATTATATTTTCATGGATCTAATTAATGCCTTTGATAGTAAAACAATGTTCTAAATCATTTTGATTGTGCATATTTACAGGGTGACTGGTTAAATTTATTTCTACGTCGCTAGAGACAATGTCAAATTGATGGCCAGTTGCTCTTATTCGTAAGGGATTCAATGTTTGGCTGCCATACTGTTTTGTTTTACAGAGATTTCAATTAAGTTGATTAGGTTTTTAGTGTCACACTTTATATTTCCTATGATAGGATATACTTGGTTGGTTTTATTAATTTTTGCTTGTTGGCGTGGTTTTACAGATTCCACGAGGATTTAGGTAACGTTTACTACCCAAGGGGCTGCGATTCCTTATTAACCTTTTTTGATAAGAATAGTACAAACAAACATATGTTTAACGTTGTTGTATATACACATACATTCGATTAAGAGTATTAATAATAACTGTAACGTTGTATTTTCATTAACTGCTATCTGATGTCTCCTTCAGGCGATAAGACATAACCTTAAACATGCAGAATGAAGTACTTTCAAGAAACAAGGCACTGAATACTGCAAGTCATGCCTATCGAGATAGATAACTAACTTCGAATGAGTAGGGAAAGTATAAAACGATATAATTTTTTGCAGCGTAGTATATTAATTATTGCCAATCGTTTGATAGTTGCCAGTTGAAATTCATGAACAATAACTCTATGTTGTTATCGTCTATTCATATCCAAGAATTTATATTAAAATAATCAACTATCTTTTGCGATATCGATAGTGATTACAGGACAAGATTGATATTTGTTGATTGAGGTTTGTATCAAAGCAGCTCCAATAATCCCTCCCACCTAAATGAGTTAAATTACCAAATTTGTGATCTGATACGCACAACAGTTTATGTAATATAAATTCTAGTAAGAGCCAGTCCAAATAGATTTGCCATGTCATAATACATATCATAATAAAATCTGAATAAGCATGGTTCGTAAAATGTCGTCTTGACGTTAGTAGCTTATACAAAGTTCAGGCGCGCGCGCACGCACACACACACACACACACACACACACACGCGCGCGCGCGCGCGCGCGCGCGCGCGCACGCACGCACGCACGCAAGCAAGCACGCGCACGCATGCACGCACACACACACACACACACACATATTCAATTTACAGTTTTAAAACTCAACATAATAGTAGTAGATACATACCGGTCGTCATACAAATAGAGTCTTACTGTTGTTTTTTTCAACATCGTCATTCCCGTTAGTAGCTTATATAAAGTTCACACGCGCACGCACACACACACACACACACACACACACACACACACACACACACACACACACACACACACACACACACACACACACACACACACACACATTCAATTTACAGTTTTAAAACTCAACATAATAGTAGTAGATACATACCGGTCGTTATACAAATAGAGTCTTACTGTTTGTTTTTTCAACATCGTCATTCCAGCAATACTCGTATAACTCGTACTACTATAATACCCGGAAATTTATGTTGTCTAGCAAATATTCCATCGGGCAAGTTTTGATGAATAGTGATTAAATACCATTCATTCACCTAATATTATATTACTTGAAAAATTTCCGTATCCTCACCTTAATCGATCTC
The DNA here is from genome assembly GCF_021130785.1 of Homalodisca vitripennis. NCBI lineage: Eukaryota > Metazoa > Arthropoda > Insecta > Hemiptera > Cicadellidae > Homalodisca > Homalodisca vitripennis. The sequence goes on along the minus strand of NC_060209.1, from coordinate 131,155,210 downwards.
GTGCACCAAAACGAAAGATCCTGACTTTCACAACAAAGGCGTCACAAGATCCCCTTTCCTGCAATATTTAGAATATCCACTTAACTCTGAAGTCAGTTTTGGACATCCAAACACTAACCGTTCTCGATGACCTACGCCGAAAAGATCTACTGTAGACCTCCATAGAGTCCAGCATCCCCTCTCCTAAACGTTATCGATATACTTTGGTAAGAATTGTCTCTACAACCAATTTCGCCTCAATTCAACAGGCGCTTATGGAATCCCTGATGGCTCTAGACATTTCTAGGGGTCGGTAATAATTATTTAGAGATATATCTACTTCCATCTCATATCGATCCTGGAGACTCTAGATCCACAAAATGCCGTCATCGGCCATCTCATGCAACTGGAGGATCAAGCATTCCTGAGGTCTGTTACCGACTTTGGGGTAAACATAATTTCACTGCATAAAGAGAATGATTATCATCTCGAAAGGGAACCCTTAATTAATGTCATAAGATAATACTTGAACCACTTGTTTGAATGTCAAGAATACTTAAAGAACATGTACCAGATTGTTTAGTTCTGTAGAAGTTCTTGATGATCACACTAACACCAGAAGGATGTATTACATAAGCCATCCCGATAGCACTTAAGGGGATAATCACTTAAGGGACTGGAAAATATTATTTATGTTTGTATATCTGTCTATATGTTTATCCACATGTAGGATGTCTCGGATACGAAATTATCTACAGACTTGAAAGTTGCATGAAGCTTAATTTCTATGTAGAAAACACTATTAGATGATGGTGCATGTCACTTCATGGGTATTGGCTGAGCGTTAGTGAACATTTGACATTGTTCTTATAGGTAACCATGATGGCAACGAGAAAATCACGGAAAATCGATGGAAATGAGATTAAATTGTCTCTAAACAAACCGAGTACAACTGTTATGACATTTTACCATGTGGCGTGTCAACACATATAGGTATAGACTTGCATGCAACCTCGGAGAAACCTGTTAAGCTTACTCGTACTGTGGGGTAATCCTATCTTCTAAAATGCCAATAAAACGAAAAGATGTAAAAATAGTTATTATCTCGAAAACTTCGCCTGGAAAAGTTATACACAGTAAAAATTGGAGCTCAAATCAACTAAAAACTGTTTTTAATTTACTTTCTGTTACATAGAGAGAAAAGGAAACAAGCTGACTGGAATGTCTGCGTCAGTTTTGATTACTTTATATTTCAGGCTTTTCGTAAATAACTCTGGTGAAACCTAATGATAGGTTCCGTAAAACAGATTGAACTCTTCTGCAGTAATTGTTCGCACTCCTAGGGAGACATGCTGAGGTGAAGGTCGATGACCTTGCTCCAGCCCAACTCCAGTTCAGTGTTCCAGGTTCCAGCCGGCTCCAGTGAGACACGGATCATTGTCTAACCTCACGCAACGCCGACTCAGTTCTGAACAATTACTCTCCATTGTTGTAATTGAATGGTCGGGCTCATTACACTCTAATAAAGCTCAAGTGCCATTACCTCACAATGAACTTTTGTTCTTTATCTGCTGCAACAATACTTGACATGTTCTTATTTGCCAGAAATAGCCGCGTTGTTCTCTGTTATTGGATTTCAGATATGACGGCGGCGCTGCGAAGTGACGGAGTAGTAAAATACAAGCACTGGTACTTGAGCCGCGACTGAGAGTGTAAGTGTTGAGATAATACAATACAACAAGCATTTAGAACAAGTCAGCAATTCCTGTCTTCTAACACAGGATGTGTTCTACTACTATTTATAAGTTAACTGTTCAAACAATGTAAATCATGATTACTGTACTACTAAATTTCATTTATTTTTATTATAAACGTGCTTCAGTTTGTTTAGAGTTCTAGTTGCAGTAAGCATCTTCCTTGAGAAAGGGTTTGTAAAATAGATTAAGCGTTACAAAAAATATAAAAATATTTAATAAATATTACAAAATTAATGTTAATGAAAACAATACTTTTCTAAATTGTTTATTTTTTCGACGAGGCCTTCTAAAACCAAAGGTTTCAACATCAGGCGACTCCACAAATATATACATGTAATACATTAATTATTAGGCTCTTTCTGATTACATTACTGCTTTAAAGCAGTATATTGTCCAAAGCAGCACATATATTGCTTTTATGCACATCATATGTTCAACATTTTCATTTTTTAATCAGATTTTTATCGAATGTAAGTTTTTTAATGGTGGTTGCATAAGTAGTAATATCATACTATACAAATAACCAGTTGTTTTTATAAGTCAACTTAGTTTATACAGTGAATGTTTTGCGTTCAGATGTACGCACAATTTGTTTTAAAAAATCAGTTGGCGTAACCTCAAATTATTTTATCAGTGAAACGTTCTATTATTGTTTCAGAAGAAGTAATAGTACAAAAATACCTGTTTTAGATATGTAAAATTGACAGTATGACTATGTTAAATTATTATGCAATACAAATTAACTAAACGTGTAATTTATCATTTTTGTTTCCCACATGATAAAACAGGTGTTCACCACATGGATCGGCTTACAAATAAATGCTGAAACTACTATTTCATCACCAGGAGCAAAAGTGGTTGTTTTCGGTGCGCAATCATATTTTACAACGAGGCGAAGCGCTAATAAGCTACACGTACACGTTTTAGTTAATTTTTATTGCATAACAACTCAGCATAGTTATAACTTTCAGTTCACTTTTGAAGAACAGCTGTATTTGGTGCTTACACTTTTACTGAAAAATAACAAAGTTTGAGGTTAGCGCACTGAAAAAAATGTGCGCCAGCAGATTATTCAGGTCTCTTTTACAAGGCAATTAAAACCGATCACTTTATGTATCAAATTACGTATAAAAACAGCCGTTATTTGTCCAGTATGATAAAATAGCTTTTCTCAGTTGTGTTATTTCTTTTTACCTAATATTTAGCTTTTTTGGAAATGTAGAAAATACATGATTTTAATCCTCAGAAAGAGAGATATTAGAAAATTTATTGGTTACATTTCAATAATCATAAAAAAATACGATGTAAAGAAACATAAATTCTTTATGAATTTGTTGACTCACAAACTCTTAATAAAACACTCAATTTAGGTTAATTGTCTTACTGTATTGTTAGACTACAATGTGATATTCTATATCCCATTCGACTATTTTCTTTTAGATGTAAATGTTTCATCAAAACCATTGCAGTGACACTTTATAACGCACTTCGCCGTTTCTGCAACTATAAATGCTCTATATCATATACGTTTTAATTAACATATCTTACCACCTTGTCGCGGTACATGTTACAAGGAACAATATTGTATCAACAAGTTTTGTTCTGTTACAGCTGTAGTTAGGCGCTAAGTTAATGCGCAGAGTGGCAGAGTATCGCTTCAACTGTAACAATGTGTTACGCCAGTGTGACACAGTGATACTACATCAGGTGTGTCGTTGTTAGGCGCCCTTGAACCGATGACCGACAAACTACGCGACTGCCCCCACGGCTCTATTGCGTATTCCTGCCTGAGCTACGCTTCACAATGTCATCTACCAATTGAGTCAAGGATAAAAACGTAGCTGTCGCCTACGTACAATACTACTTGTAACCTTTAATTCCCATAGCACCACAATCATGTAATGTTCTCAGTTTAGAAATTACTACACTGCTACCTATACATAAGTGATTTGTAAGTTTTAATGTAGTTGAGAGACTCTAGTATTTGGTGGAAAGGAAGAGGCTGAGGGTATGGAATATAGAAGAGGATCTAGCTGATGATATCCTTCGGAAAATCTAAGGAGATTTACATTTTAAAACAAACATTACAGTTATTTTTCAGCAATTTTGTCACGATAACAGATATGCTCCAACCCTCGAAACGTTGTGTTATACCTTTTGTAAGATATAACGATGGCAAAAGTCCGAAGTCCTGTTATCCTGTCAAACCCTTCCATCGTTAATATCAAATTTTAAACGAACTATTTTGTATTGTATATTGTTTTTATTTTTGTGCTCTTGTTATGCGAAAGCTTTCTTGATTGAGTTAAAAGTTCTCTTAATCACTGAAATAATAAGTTCCTCAAATATGCTTAGTTTCTTTTCAACATTAATCATCATGGACTCCTTCGTATTACACGTTATGTGCTCTCGTTAAGAAAGCTAACAAACTCTGGTTTTTGGATTCCTATCCCTCTTTTAAGATAATTCAAGTACAAGTACAACTTTTGAGCTGTAAAATAAACACCATAGAATCTTACAACGTTCTATAATTATATAATTTTGTTTGCAATTCTAATAGGAATATCTTTAATGGCCACTATTTACTTTATGAGTGCAATACCATTTACAAACGATTTGTCTACGGAGTTAGTCAGTTGAATTTGCGTGCGAAGCAAGAGAAACAGCTAGGTATATTATAAGTATAGAATCTCTTGAGTTGAACGACGGTCTAAAAGATCACCAAAAATAAATTGTGATTGCATTAATTGGATTTAAATACTAATTTTATTTCAATACGTTCACTAATCTGTATTTCGAAAATTAATCTATAATACTCCCTTTAACGATGTACCAAAATGAAAACCCACAAATCAAGTTAACAAATTAGACCGTTTTTAACTACCAACGAAACCGCTGAAGTAAATTCGAGTTTCTTACAGGTTTCTGACTTTTCGATGTATTAACGTTATATAACGGCAGATGTATTCTTTAGATAGAAAGGAAGTATTCTTTACATATAAAGTGATAAATATTCATGCGCGCCAGCGATTACCCAGTCACACAGTTATGTGTAACGTTCGTCTCGAAAGTTCGCCACTCCTTGCTCTGTAGAGTGACAAGGTGCATTTTCTCAGCGTTTCGCCCTATACATTACAATGGACGTTACACAATGGGTGTCAGCATCGCATGTGTTAGGTAGGCATAAGTATGTCCGGTTACGAAATGGAGTGTTTTTAATATTATAATGGATTTAAACTTAGCTAAGTGTCGAATTTGGGGTCATTTTTACTTGGATGCCGTGTTTAGTTTGGAGTACGAGTAAAAGTAAGGACACTGGGTTATACTAGCAATTGAAGGGTTTAAAGTTTGAACCAGCTACAGACTTCGGTGCGAATATGAAGTGCACTCTCCATATTTTTTGAGTAAACGTTTTTTTTCATTAAATATATTTAAGTAAAAAAATAGAGTGATTAAAAATGCTCTTGGTATAAACACATCAAACCCTCCAGTTTGAATGTATCTGCATTTTTACTTGAAACTCCTGTTCATTTTTGTTTTTACTTTTAAAACGAGTCAAATGTACTATGCAATTTTGTTAGGCACGTGATACATTCTAAAAGGTAATAATGTAATAAATATTTTCAGTTCAAGTTCTAGAGATATTTATTAAATAAAAAACGTGGTTTATGGTAAAACTTGGCTCTTACCTTGCCACAACTGCCTTAATAATCTTGATTAAAATAAGTAGTAACGCTTTTTAGTTGAAATAGAGTTTCCTTTACTAGGATCAGAAGATTTACTGCTATACTTAAATGCAATGAAAGCTTACGAGGTCTTACTCTCAGATTAACTAGTCGTGTTTTTGTTACAGCGCAGTTCATTAAAACAACTTACATTGGTTTTATATTAGTTCCACTCTGCGCGTAGGTTAGAAACTCGAAAACAAACAAGATTGACCGAGTCTTTATGACTTTGTTGTGTTGTTGTTTGGTGTTAAAACTGAACGACCAGCAGTGACCGTGGACAACTACAGCATTACGTATCATAGCATCGCGGCCACGTCTTCTTGTGATTGTTTACGTCCTGACCGGACAAGGGACAGTGGACTCCTTGAGTCGGTGAGTCACTGTCTCGACCTCGCCCTCGTATTTCAACCGGCAACAACAAACTCATCCATTCTACAATTAACTCCAACTGTCGCATCAAACATAAAACTCACTAGTTCAGACAAGTAGGCGCTTCACTTCGAGAACCGAAGCTGATGTTTACGTAAAGGATAATTACTCATGCCATAATCCTCCTTGTCCGACATGTGTGCCTCCGTCATTTACGTAACACGTGTAGAGTGGAAACCTTTTCTACCTTAGTCATTTTAATGAAGGAATGTTTTAATTTTCCACGAAAAAGATGTTATAATAGTCCACGCTGATTCAAACTATGCAATTGCATTTACTGTACTACGACAGTTCTGTTCCTTGTCCTTGACAATTTTCTCTTGAAACTGGGTTTGATGAGATAAGTGAATGAATATTTGTTCTGTTAAAATTTATGTTAATTAGATTTATGACAACAGCAACATACACCATATACAACAATAGATTAATTTCAAACGATGCTTTTTAATATTTTTTAGACGAATTTAATACGTATGTATTTTATTTACGGTAAGATATTAGAAGAATTAATAAAACGAAAATATGCTGAAAAGTTACATTTATTTTCCTAATAACAAAATATGCTTCATCTTGTTTCAAATTACTCGACAAAAAATGTCGCATGTTATGAAATAAAATAATTACTGATATATCAGTTAATAGTAACATCATACGTAAAAACTTTCATGGAAAGTGAAAGTAAGAAATCTGTGGAACTACTGTGGACTCCTTGGAACTTGGCACCGACGACCCTCTTGGCACTGCACGCTTGCTTGCCATCAGTCCGACTGAGATTTGGCACAGACACCTTGTCTATTAGAGCAGACGGTTCCGCGAAATCTTGAATGGACGGGTAATCCCTGTAACCGAAGTCGCAGTTCTGTCAACAAAAGAATAACACCTGTTGTATTACCTTGCTCTGAACAGTGGAAAGCACTTTCTTTGATCACAATCTGTGATGTTTACGACCACGTGACTCATAGCCAATTTAGATTAATCACGTTTCGTGTTCATGATTCATTGTAGAACGGAGCTTTCCGCAAAGCAGAAGACCTTGAGGCACAATTAACACACAATGGCGGCGGGCAGGTGCAAGGCTGGCTGGCAGTGTACGCTGACATGAATATAAACAATCACGTTATGGAGCTCTCTAACAATGATACTCGGTTATTGTTTGTTTTACAGCTTCAGCCATTGTCAAGTATTGCGTACATGTTAATGCGCAAGGGTAATTGTATCCTGATGGAACCAAAGTACGTCTCTGGAAGTAGATAATAAAGTACCCGTAATGTACTTAGTAGGTATGAGATCTACCGGATTGGGTTCTAACTATGATAACAATCCCTAATATTATTACGTGCTAAATACTGTAACAAAATAAGCAATATATAACTTCCGATATAAACCATCGTCTAATTTTATTCATAAAAAATTCGTATCGTATCTCCAGATTTGTATCAGCTTCTGAGCGGATAATTATACGTAATTCTACACTACGTATTCTCTGGCTTTTCTTCATAGTACACCACCACGAGCTTGTGCGAATACACTTGCCCTTGAACTTAGGTGGATTTGTCCTTAGTGTAGGGTGGACAGCAACAATTAAAATGTATCACTCCTTAATCAATATTTTTGTTTTAATTTGGTTTAAAAGCATCCCATTCGGCTTTGTTTAAAAAGATAGATTTCACATGTGGCTGTCTTCTCGAAATTTCAAACTGAATATACATCAATATATTATCACTCTCGGATCAAAAAGTATAGATACCCGAGTTTTAAAGTTCACCACAAAATAACTAGTAGAGCTACATGTTACATTAAAACGTAGCTTGTTCATTTTCCTATTTAGACATACAAACAAACAATTTACAACAACCAATACCTTCCAGTTTTTGTGCCGATAACAACAAAAAGAATCAGCTAAAGCTGCAGCTTTGAAAAGTCATAGATCGGAAACTGCCGACTTTTTCAGAACTATGTTAAAATGTTATAACCGACAGCTACAAATGTACTGATTTTTAGGGTGTAATTTTAGAATTAAAATAGTTAAGTAATCTTCTTATAAATAATAATGAATGGCGAAATGTGTTGGTAAGCGCTAATCTCGATAATGGCTGGACCAATTCGATTAATTCTTTTTGTAAAATGTCCATTGAAATCCGAGGAAGGTTTTTATGAAGGAAAAGTTAAGAAAAGTTACCTGGAATATTTTGGAATTCAGAAAAAATTGTAGTTTTTACGTTTCATAATTCAAATTAAACTGGCACCAAACAGCTGTTGACAGCTATAGTTCGACAAACTTTCTGAAACATATGTTTACATTTAAATTTTATCAATAATAAGTAAACAGTGCTTTTAAAAAAATCTCATTTAAGCCTCAGCGTCAGCTATTCCGGATTCGAAGTGCACTGGATTTTAGTTATTATTTCATTTTTGGACCTCCGCGGGATTCGAACGCGTGATCGCTCGGTTAGAGAGCCGAGACTATAACCACTAGTCTACGGAGGAGGACTAAAACAGTGCTTGATCGGTAGTGTAATGCAGATAGTAATTAAAACATTAATATAAAAATTTTACTCCATTACATTAGATTAAAATCATCTAATGCATTAAAATACTGTTATAAAACTAACCTTAATGAACAAAGTTATGAATGTTTTCACATAATGTACTTTAAACTGGTGGGGTTCCTTGACATTATGATATATATTACATTTTTATAATGGCTTATGGAAAAACAGAGAAATGAATACTATTATGCCTCAACGATTCATTCTTTCCCTGGCTACAGTCCAAAAAACAAGTGTAACGTAAAACTTTAATAACGATTATTTTGGAATGTTACATACATAACCTTAATAAGGATTTTCCTCTTATACCGAAAGTACATAAGAAGTAGGTAGGACTTTCCCCTAGGTCGTAGTAGGCTTTTCAGTCCTACTTATGTATGTATTTTCTTCATCAGGACAATGCAAACTCAACTATGTCAACACGATTTTGACCAAAATAAATTTCCGAGAACTAGATAATCGAACGTATATAGTATTTTGATCGAGGCAATATGGCAAGCTAAACTGTGACATAGTAGGTAAGTGAATTTAAACGGTCTTAAGTAGGCACTTTTTAACCGAAGTAGGCATCTCGGTCCTACGTAAGTATATTTTTTTTTTTCGTCAGAACAAGGCAAATTCTACTATGGTAGTGGAAATGTCTTAGACCTGAAATATCTGACAAGGATATCTGGAAATATACGCTTTTTGACCGAAGTACGTTTCCGAGACCTGTGTTATCCGAGATTTGTGTTTTCTTGATCGGGATGACAAGGCACATTCAGCTGTGACGTTATGTATATAATTAATTAGAACCAGAAATGCTCCTACACATGCCAAACATTATATAATAATTATTTTAAACTCTGATATTATTTACCATGAACTTAAATAATATCTACCTGATGTATGCCTACTTACGTTTTAAAATTTGTATAGGACTCCCATCATATTACACCATAATTGCTAAGTAATATAAGGACTTCGGTTCTCAAGATTGCGTGCGAAGCCGCGGGTAACAGCTAGTGGCTTATAAATTACACGCCCTAAATAATGAGAAAGAGCTCCATAACGAAACCAATGTCGATTATTTTTAATCACCTGGTCATGAATGAATGTTAAAATGGTAATTTAGTTTAAATTTATTTATAGAATCTTACAATATAACAATGTGATTCAATACTAAAAATTAGTAGAAAGCTTGTTAATATTAAATAATATTGTAATAATTTAGAGATGCGTTCGCCAAACGACAAAAATGACAAGCTATAACATATCGTTGAAGAGAAATAATATATAACATGTTTGAAATACTCCCGTACACAAAATGTATGGAGAGTGTGTTATTTGTTTTGAAGTAACCAGTTAAAAGTACATATCGTTCAGCACAGTGAAGCCTTTTAATGCGATATCCGTTGTTAGATCCTGTTTAGTGTTTTTTTTTTTTAATACACTCATAAGTACTTTTTTGTGACCGTATATTTTATCACTGTCCAATGTCCACTAGGACAATAATTAGTAACGACAGTAAAAAGGAAGTTGTCCCAAAAATCCTGGAACTCAGAATGTTGATTGACTCCAAATACAATAGTACTTTACTAAGAAGTTAAAATAGAAAAAGCCGTGTTAATAATGTAAGTCTTTCTTTACGAACGTTTTAGTTAATCTCTCCGTTAAAAACATTTCCAGATAAGACTTATCGGGTCCAAAGCCGCCCTTTGATATATAGGGTGTGAAATAGCGATAACTTGCTTGAGTGGACATAGGCCATTCGGTCACAAAGAATCATGCTAAAGTATTAATGGATTTGATCTGCCGGATTATTTATAACTGTATCAGTATCAATGTCTTAACGCCAGAGACAATCAGCTCCTTTGTATAATAATTTGTATCCCCACAGTGGCGACCCAAATTATTATACAAAGGAGCTGGTTGACTCTGTGTGGCACGTTAGTACCTAGTACCGTAACAATTGAGGAAACCACAAAAGACAGAATATTTAGTTTGTCTCGTTTACAATGACCAGTTCTAAACAGCGAACAAATATGCTCTATCCCATGCAGGGCTTTCTTCGAAGGTCTCCTTTGGCATAACGGTTGGTCTTAAGGCTGGCATCTTGAATACCTGTTTTGAGACTATCTAAAACTGTTTCTTTTTTATGCCTATATAATGCAGGTTTTCGTTAATAAAAATTATAAAGAGTTTTCCAAAGTGTTGTTTCTTATGACCTTATATATTTTGACCTTAGCAGTTTAAGCACACACCTTTACATTAAACGGGACCTTTAAAAATTATATCAACGAAACGAGTGTTGCAGAAGGCTCATCCCAAATTAGCCACTCTGGTCTCTGAGTAAGTAGATGTGCATGTGTTTCTCATTTATTAAACTTGTACTAAATTAACAGAAGTCTTAAAGAACATGTAAAATGTTTTTGCTAAATTGCTTCAGCAATCTCGCTAGACGTGATAAAAAAATTATGAGAAACGCATTTCGAGCATACATTGAAACTGCAAAATGCTACTTTACGTTATTAGAAAGTATACTTACTTCTGTTTTTAATTGGGAATAATTTAGCATATATCTAATGTATATGCAGTATTGTATGGAAAATATTTGTAATTCAAGGAATATAAGTGCCACAGGATACACCAAAACATAACAAAAGAAAAGTTTTTCTGCAGATTCTCTCAATGAACAATTTCCAGATGCAGTGATAAATTTAAGTACAATATTAATTTTCCATCTAAACCTTGAAATAGACCAAAAAGTAAAGTTTTGGATTTTGTTAAACATATTAACATGGCCGAATTACTTTGACCTAAAATAACCTCACACCCATGGTAGTAAACTACCTTTGTCAATTAAAAATATTTTTTACAAAGCCAATTGTTAACATACATTTTTGGTCAACCAATGTAACTTTCGACCTCCCCTTCTTGGTAATCTAAAAATTATGTTAAATCAAATGTAGTCAGCATAGTTACCTGGACACGCAACTGTTTGAGGAAATTTACCATTGGCTACCTTGGTGTACTTATTTCCATCCGAAATCATTATGTACTTAACAGTTTTATTAGTTACTCGCCTTGTTCAATTGTAACCCTTCATTAACTAAATCACGAGAGAAATTAAAATAATCCTTACGATCGTAACTACTATTAACTTAACTACCGTAAATGTACCTCTCTAGTAAGCACGACCGTCTAGTTCATTTTACTCCCTGATGGTTATAGCACAATGATGGATTAAACCCCGAGTAACATATAACCGTAGACAACATAAACCTTTATAGAATTCAACAAATAGCACTTCATGCAACTAGAAACTCTGTTGAATAGAAAAATAACCTCCTTTGTGATCTACACTTCTCGGTTAACTTAACGTTACCTATGAACTTAACAACAAGCTCGCAAAATCCATAAAAGTGAAATCCTTCTTCTGATTATCCAGCCCATTAATGAAAATTGCGGTCCAATATAAAACGATATTTGCTCCACATGGAATATAGCTGAGAAGCTACTGGTGGGTCTGAGGGCAAAGCCCCTGACTAGCGGGAACTCGTACCCAAGGCCCGGTACACAGGTCCGGATGTTTACAATGCGGGCCCGCTGTAGTAGATAGTGGCGGGGAGGGGATTCCCTTATAGAGTACACACACGAGAGCTTGCGTTGCGGGCCCAAGCTGTAAGGACGCGACGCGTTGCTATGACTGCCGTTATATGTACTGATAAGTTAGAGTTGATTTTCTTACTTTGTGTGAAAAATACGTTTCAGGAATTGAAAAAGGTCCGATCCACTAACTGATCTAACACTCCAGACAGATGTATCTCACTATATTTTCCTGATTTACAAGGCTTTCTAGTGAGACAATATTGAGTGATTAATACAGAAAATTATAATAGATTTTGAGTTTCTTCCCCATTTTGTACAACCAACTGTCTACCATTAATAATAATAGTCTTATAGTAAGAATTTGATCTAATGCAGTAGGTCACAGTTAATTTTGCATCTTGACCAATGACACAATGAAAAACATTTTAAAATTTGTAGTTGTGTCTTGTCAAGATTCTTAATAATTGAATGTGTACATGTGTATAGATAGCCCTATAATGAATTAGCAAGGTTTATGTATGATTGTAAGTGTTGCGCGTAAACTCACGTTCAGTTCGTTAGTATTAGGCTCATCACTTGAATACGATAATAAACATGTTTCGATTGCTACTGCTACTATAAATTATAAAAAGGCTTCAGTGAAATGAGAAATTTGCATCGTGTGAAATATCATCCAAGAATGTTATTAGGTGAATAATCTGAAGAATTTTAATGTCTTCAAGTTCTATTTTTACTTTTTGCATTTTATTAAATCAATAACCAAAATAAATTTTCAGAAAAACACGTAAAATACTATTTTATAGCGTTTTGTACTTAAATTAGTTTCGAGACAACAAAATAAATAACTAAAACCAATTTAAAAAATGTAAGTTTTATATTTATTTAAAATAGAACTTCCAGATTTTATAATGTCTTGAATAGTTTCACGTTGATTCGTGTATATACTGTATACGACTTATCGCATTTTGTCTGTAAAAAAACTAAAAATAGTTTGCAATAAGATACTGATAATGGTTTTAAAATTGCAAAGCATTTATAATTGAGAGAAATCCATTTGATCTTATAACCTTGCAGAGTTTTACTCTATGGATACTGTCAGTTAGTCTCATTGACTCCTAACTTATTATTGATAGTTTCGGTTGCTGTCACAGATATCCTCCACCGATACTGCGCAATACTTATTATAATCTTACTATAAAGCCTAACTCATCTCTATATTTTTTCAGATATCGAATTGGACGTGAGTAATATGTAATTCATTTTTTGAACATTTACATTATAATGAAGTTTATGAGTCAAAAAAGCTCTGATTAATGATTTTTAATTATATGGGTTGGTTGTTTAGTGAGAGAGGCAAGGTATTGAAATAGAAATATAGAAGGTATATAATAAAATATAAAACATTTTGACTTTATCGTAGTCGTTTATGATCATTTCTGTTCATGAATGCGGCCATGATTTGACAAATTAACAATAACAAAACAATTGTGGTTTAAACCTATATTGTTGACTTTCAAATTTTCAATCTGTGATGATCGCATTATCATTTGGTTGAGCATTTAGCAAAGCCCCTTCCACCTGTTGATTACATAATAAGATTTCTGTCTGTGTTTACGTCTGCGTGCACGATAACTTTCGAACCAGTTAACCTAGAGGGTTAATGTTTGGCGTGAAATTCCACTACTATTTATTCTATATCGTGTAAGATATGTACGCTGCCTCATAGTACAGTACCTGCGTCTTTTACATGGGCAACAAATAACTGTTTTATACAACGTGTTTGCATGCAGACAGCCTATTGTAACAGTTATATTCTCAAAAAAGTACATCAAAAACTTTTTTCAGCAATTTCAGACTTACAAATAAATAATACGAATAATACACCACTAATGCAATTAGGCTCTTACAGGAAAGCACCCAAAGGACGAACGCGTAGCCGTCTATGCTCACCTGAATTATGGTTTACTACTTTGAAAAGATGTGTGAAGTGTCCTAGATTGACATATTATTATAGGTTTTATATTTGGATAAAACGTTTTGGTTTTATTTTCGTACTCGCCTTCCCCATGTTGTTCTTATAGTGCATTACTGATACGTTAATAGGTAACGTACAAAATTGAGTATGTTATAATTACCATGATACATGCACTCTAAAGATAAATTTACATATCTAAATGAACAATTAGTTATTACCTTGTCCTCATTTACAGTTACATCACAGCAAACAATTAGGGCAATCCATTTATAGATGCGTGTACACAAAATGCATACACTCTGCTTCATTGGACATTTTGAATTCGTATGGAACACTAATTCCCCAATTTTCCCCAACTTCGTTATTGCATGTATATAAAGTTATGACATTTTGTATACAAGCATGTCAAAGTTATCTGGTGTTTTATACAGATCCCGTTATTATAAGAATAATGATCCATATAACAGTATCATATAAATGTTAAGGTATCAAAGCCGATATGTAGGGTAACTGGAAAGGAGGTTACTGTATTGAGGTCAAATCCACGTCTCCCGGGATCATCCGATAACCTACCTTGTGCTCAGGAAACCATAGGGAATCCTGGGTGTTACAAAGCTTTAAATAGCTCAGCCAAGGTGACGAGCACTCCTTGAGCTTGCAACTTTGCGTGTCTTAGTTCCAAATTACATAGTCAGTTTCATACAGACATGCTTCTCCAAGATAAACCGTTTATCAGCAAGTAACAGCCTTGAGAGAATTGAACTATTTCATGAGCTTTAAAAATTAAATAGCCAGTCCAAGGTGACGAGCACTCCTTGAGCTTGCAACTTTGCGTGTCTTAGTTCCAAATTACATAGTCAGTTTCACACAGACATGCTTCTCCAAGATAAACCGTTTATCGGCAAGTAACAGCCTTGAGAGAATTGAACTATTTCATGAGTTTTAAAAATTAAATAGCCATTCCAAGGTAAAGACTGAGCAAGAGAATGAGCCTGCAACTTTGCGTGACTTGGGTATAAATTATAAATGGTATCGCATGTCACTTACACAATGACATGTTTCCACATATAAGTTGTTTACCTTTTAGTTTGTAACGATCGTGGAGGAGTTGGTATATATTCAAACCTTGCATGTCGTGCACCAAAACTTGAGACTGCAGTCTTTTATTACTTTTAGACTAGAGTCTCGTATCTTTTTAGTAGTGAATGCAAGTTGCGTCACAAACCATCTTCAACTATCAAAAGTCGTCCTAAGGCATGGAGGAATCATGCATGAGTCGGTTTTCAAGTTCTAAAGGTTTATTGTTGGGCAGATTCACGTATATACTGTTGTAAAAGTTCTGGAATATGACCTGGCTGGCAGGTTGACGTACATAGCTTCTCATAAACTACCCGGAGACGACAGACTAGTGAATGATTTTCGGAGAGTTTTGGAAGGTAATAGAATGCTACAGGAAAATTTTGTGTAAGGCCTTACCTGTATAAGACTGGATAGAGGACAGAAAAAGTACAATACAGCCCAGTGACGTAGAAATTACAGAAGAAACACTACTGTATTTCATATAATTAAGTAAAATGTATTAATATTAAAACAATAAATTATATACTTATAAGAAATCCCCACATTTATTAGTTTCGGATACATAAATAATACCAAACAATCGTACAGAGTGAGTTTCTTTCACGCTCATACGAGAGAACAATATATAACCAATACAATACATTGTAAATGTCTTCATATATTTTTTATTTATTAAAATGCGTTTATGAATTGTAAATCACTGTAGTAGAATATTAAAATGTATCTGAGGTGTACACCTGAGCGTGAAATCCTGAATAGAGAAGATCCCTCGGAATATCAGGATTTAAAAATAAGTCTTATCAGTGTGATAACCACTTGAGTTGTTTATCATGAGTAAACAAGTGGTCGGTTAGTGAACCTATCTTGTCTCCGCTTTCTCACACTCTATGTGGTGCTCTTAGGTTCTAGAGATCGGTGGGTCTTTAGATGATACATTTTAGGGAGGAGGAGAATCTTCAAAGATGGTATAATTTACGAATAAAAGTTAACCAATAGCTCCGGGATTCTAAAGGGTATCGTCTTGAAGTTTATGAGCAATAATATAATTTCTCAAATACTTCTTTAAATGCTCTACTGTAATTCGTAGGCATCTTAATGTAGTGCAATCTATTTTGGGGTTTGAAAATACTTTTTGTTTTAAATTCATACCTTTTTTATGATATCTTCCCCGAATACATAAAAATTAGAAATTTTGGTGTCACTCACGTGAAAGTGCAGACATTTAAAGTAGAACATTTAGGCAATTTGTAATCAGGCCCAGATAAAAACGCCTTATAAATGCACGTATAAATGTGAAATTTTACATCTACATGAATTTATAGTTCAGGTAGTAACATGGTTACTCTATTCATGTGTGACTTATAGAGACTAAATATTTTAAATGAAATATAATACATTTTTAAAATCTTTTAATAGCAAATAAATTTTGTTATAAATTTATCTTTTTGTGTACATTCTTTTCTTCAGCTGTTTATATTTTTGCCCCATTACATTGCTCTAGAATACTTTAAATACCTGTAATTTCACGTGATAAAAGAATTTAATCTACTTTTTCCACATTCAGGAGAGTTATATTAATGAGTTATGAATTTAATATTAGAAACATTTTCCAAGCGCAAAATAGATTGCGCCACCTTAATCTAAGAGAACTTAGGTACTAACAATTCAAGTGATTAAACAATAAAATATTGAATATATCGAAGAGAGAATTATTAGAGGAACAAATTTCCAAATGTCAAGCACCAGTTTGCTCTCTTGAAATGTTAAAATGTCGATCATAATGACTTCTATCGTACTGTTGAACGGTTCCCCCCGTTACAAATAACCATAGTAAATGAGGGCAAACTATATTCTTGCATGCTCAAGTGAGGACGCCCACTGTAATGTAGAGGTGGGAGAAGTCCCACGCCACTACCGCCCAATAAAGTCGGGGCGGGGGAGGAATACCCAGTGGGTCACCGATTGACCCGCAGTCATTTACATCACAAACTGCTCGTTCTGTGGGAGTTTATGTGCGGAGACGTCAGTTCCGACTAGACACCGTATTGATTTAGTCAATAGTGTGGATCATTGAATATTCCATTCCTTGTATTCACTTCTGATCTTTTAGAATCTTCTCTTGCATAATTTTATTGAAGAAATCTGATTAGTATTCACAGCTATACTTTTAGAATCTTCTCTTGCATAATTTTATTGAAGAAATCTGATTAGTATTCACAGCTATACTTTTAGAATCTTCTCTTGCATGATTTTATTGAAGAAATCTGATTAGTATTCACAGCTATACTTTTAGAATCTTCTCTTGCATGATTTTATTGAAGAAATCTGATTAGTATTCACAGCTATACTTTTAGAATCTTCTCTTGCATGATTTTATTGAAGAAATCTGATTAGTATTCACAGCTATACTTTTAGAATCTTCTCTTGCATGATTTTATTGAAGAAATCTGATTAGTATTCACAGCTATACTTTTAGAATCTTCTCGCACAATTTTATCGAAGAAAGCTGAATAGTATTCAATACTGAGCTTTCATAATGGTGTTCTTATTTATTATTTCATTCTAAAGAAACTCTTAATACTAACATTATATGTGTTATGTTCAATTCCATATAAGAAAACATTCACTGTAAATATGCAGATAATCTGAATTGCATATTGTAAATGTCTGTGAAGTTGGCCAACCCACAATAGCCCACCCACTTAAAAATAGATGGATTCGTTAGTTTATCGTTAGTTTACGATTGTTTAGCCATTTTTTAACGTTTGTTTTGAACTCCATTTATTAGTTTTTGACGTTTACAATATGAGTGGGCCAACTTCACAGTAGCCCACCCATATGTCAGTTTGGGACAAACTACATGCCAGTCGTTAGTTTTTTGTTAGTTTACGTTCGTTTAGCCATTTCCGACGTTTGGACCGATTTCCATTTTTTTTTAAATATTTGAATGTACTCGATTTCGCGGGTGGGCCAACTTCACAGTCGCCCACCCATATGTCAGTTTGGGACAAACTACATGCCAGTCGTTAGCTTTTCGTTAGTTTACGTTTGTTTAGCTATTTCCGACGTTTGTTTGGGACCGATTTATATTTTTTTTTAATATTTGAATGTCTCGATTTCGCGGGTTATATTCAAGATAAAAGCAGTTTAACTTAAGTTTATAAAACGAAACAGTTATATTTTTAATTGGTAAGCTATTACATGAGCTAAATTAGGTTAAATTACAACAAAAGGAACGTTTTTGTCTAGGTAACCGTATACGTGTAATAAAAAATTATATCAAACAATTGCTTCATAAAAAATAATACATCGCTTTCTATGTTGAAATTTTATATTAATTTAAACACACTTATAGCAGGGTTGAGTCTGCCCTCACAGTTAAAGATGTTTCGATCAATATCCTTATAAATTTTGTCCAACCAGATAGTTATTACTGTTATTATAGCCAGCTATTTCATTATCACAATCCTCGTTGCTATCACCACTAGTTTGTTCTTCTACATGTGATATATCCTCTTCTTCGCCTTGGTATATCTTGCTTTCATCTCCTTTGATTTTTTTGGATAATGTAGCTAGACTACTCTCAACAGTAGACGGAGTTGATAATCCTGATAATGTGAATCTGAAGCCAAGATCAAAACATCACGAAGAACTCCTGGAAGTCTACAAGGGACTTACTTTTTATTAAAAGACTCAGACATCTTAAATAAAAGTCTTTTAGTCTACGTCTCTCCTTGTTCCTCCAAAGCTTCCATTTTTTAGCACTTAAGATAAAATGGGCGCGACGTCTAGCCTGAGGTAACATGGAGGTAATTCATTGCCTTCTTCACTTAGAGCTAAAAAGCTTTTTTTGTAGATAGTCGTTCATACCGACTGAACGGCCAAAAGATCTTACAAATTTTTAAGGCTGGCGAATTATCAACATTGATTTCCTTTGGACATGGAGCACCCTTCTTGTCCCACTCATTTAGCCAATACAATATTGTATTTGCATCTTGTTCTTCTGACAACATTTGCAGCACGGGTAGTTGGAACTCGCCAGTATTCATAACCAACTCGTATAAAAATATGTTTAGAAATCGTTGTAGAAATCGGTCCAAACAAACGTCGGAAATGGCTAAACAAACGTAAACTAACGTAAAAATAACGACTGGCATGTAGTTCGTCCCAAAACTGACCTATGGGTGGGCTACTGTGAAGTTGGCCCACCCGCGAAATCGAGACATTCAAATATTAAAAAAAAGAATAGAAAATCGGTCCAAACAAAACGTCGGAAATGGCTAAACAAACGTAAAACTAACGAAAAACTAACGACTGGCATGTAGTTTGTCCCAAACTGACATATGGGTGGGCGACTGTGAAGTTGGCCCACCCGCGAAATCGAGACATTCAAATATTTAAAAAAAAATAGAAAATCCGTCCAAACAAACGTCGGAAATGGGCTAAACAAACGTAAACTAACGAAAAACTAACGACTGGCATGTAGTTTGTCCCAAACTGACATATGGGTGGGCTACTGTGAAGTTGGCCCACCCATATTGTAACGTCAATAACTAATAAATGGAGTTCAAAACAAACGTTAAAAATGGCTCTAAACAATCGTAAAAACTAAACGATTTTCATCTATTTTTAAGTGGGTGGGCCAACTTCACAGACATATATTGTAATACCTTCATAGACAATTTCTATGTGGGACCTCTATTGAACGAAATGGAATAATTTACTTTACCGTACATATATTCTATAATTCTATTATACAAACTATGTAACTATGTATAAAGTATTAAATACATTTTTAAACATTCACCTTTCTCATCTTTTTTAAATATATGCCAAAAATGTTTTTTGTCCTATCATTTCGTAATAAATGTATCAATCCTATGACTTTACATGCTCGTGCCACATAATGGGAGTGTGCAACTCAGATAG
The DNA here is from genome assembly GCF_021130785.1 of Homalodisca vitripennis. Lineage (NCBI taxonomy): Eukaryota > Metazoa > Arthropoda > Insecta > Hemiptera > Cicadellidae > Homalodisca > Homalodisca vitripennis. Next base: position 131,135,193 of record NC_060209.1, on the reverse strand, counting down.
CGCATTTAAATATGTATTTTATAAAAATGATTTGAAAAGAATGTCAATTAAAATATTTAAAAAGTATTTGATTTTAAAACTGTAGTTATTAGCTTTGGCATTTTTATATGTGTTAGTTTGAAAAGGTTAATTTGTAGATAAAATACAGGTGCATATTACCTTTCCAGTTGTATATTGGGATTGTCGATGAGAACTATTTTGTTTCTTTAAGATATACATGAAAACTAATACAATAGTATTAAACTATATTGTAAAGTTAATATAATGACCATTTTTGTTTTGTTATAAAACTCTTTTTAATGAGTATTATTAAATTTTGTAAACATTTTAAATTATTTAACAGTTATAGATTTTTTAACGAGATATTTAATGGGTAAATTTTAAAATTAGTAACCCCAATTTAAACTTCCGTACCTACACTTTTAACTAAAATATAACTCACTCAGTAATACACTTGAAAAGTGAAAATAACACAATATTGATTTGAAAACTTTTAATGTAATTAGACTTTTTAAATTATGAATCAATTCATTTTTACATTACATATTCATATTTTTTAAGGACACCAACTTCTAAAATTGCGCCATCTTTCCAAAGTTAAAAAAATTTTCACGATACTACCAGGATAAAAGTAGTGATATCTTCACCAGTGGGGATATGATATTCTCATTAGTGGCGAAAAATCAAGCGATAGTTCTATTGTGTTATTAATTGCCACAGCTGCTCAAAAAATTTAGTTTTTTTGTGAAACGAAATAAATGATGTAATATTAATAATCGTAGTACATATTTTATGATGCAATATAGTAAAATATGGCGTTCAAAACTTGTACGAAAATGTCTTATTCCAGTGCTCGTCTAACGTCTCACGTTAGCAAAACTTCATTTTCCCACTAATTGTGAACTATGCTATTATTGAGTTCCTGGGGTCAAAATTAGGGGTATTAAAAAGGAAAACGCGTTATACGAGTAGTTACTTGGTATTATCACTATGCGTATGACACCGGAGGCGTGCCTCAACCGTATACTATGATATATGTGAAAAATATTATTTAATTCGTTGGATGCCGTTTAGAATGTGTTGATCGAGTACTGATCGAACTTAAAATTCGTTGAGTGTCTTGTTAAAGCTGTGACAGTAACTGGAGCGCCCGTACATTTCAGTAACCCATTTCCCAAGCAGCAGCCAATAATTCCATGAATATGCCGGTGCTCTGACGTCCTACTGCGCCGTGGTTCCAAGATGTAAGTCCGATATGACTGCAGAGTGACTGGGCTCTATTAAAAGCCACCGCGGATGAGATACAACGAACGCCTTCACTTGAGCCAAAACTGCGGGAAGGTACATAGACACAATGCGTCCATTCAGCGGTTCTTTGAACTGACACTTGGCTCGGGCGGATCGATCCCGACCGGAGAGTTCACGATCAGCGCGGTTATTCTGGTGACGTCATTTATCTGAGGAACGGCAATGGTTGAGTCAGAGATATTACAGCTGCATTACAGATTGTGCAATAACATTTGCCAAAGTGTGTTATAAAACTCACGAATACATTAAAATAGTTTTCACTGATACATTAAAATAATTTTCACTAAAAGAAAACATGTATGGTGATAACAAGAATATAGTCAGACAAGTCAATGAATACCAATAGTTATTTACTAATATAAAATTATGATACTAGGGGAGTAACATTTAAAGACTAGGCCCATTTTCCTTGTAATCTACATTATAGTTTTTAAAGATTTTTAAAAAGGACAAATTAAGGTAAAGGACTACTTTAAGGTTAGTTTTTAACGTTTTGTAAAAAAGGACAAATTAAAGCTAATTGATTACAAAATCTTTTATGTTTTACAGCACACTCCTTTTAAATATTTGCTCCTTATAGTAATTAATTACTACGTGGTATCGACAATACTGCTGTTTTGTAATTATAAGCAAACAAAACTTATTGTAAAACAGTTTCTAAACAGCTATTGACACTTTTAGCTGAAGTTCGACACATTTGCTGAAACATCTGTTTACATTTATGTTATAATTGCACAGTGCTTGATCGGTAGTGTAATGTAGGTTGCTACATACATAGCAGTATCCCATGTATCTATATGTAGCAGGTAGCAACATCTAACTTTTCTCCAGACTGCACAAGTAATTAATTTAAAACATATAATGTGTAAGTGATTTTATACAGTCGGAAATAAACACCTTTTAACCGAAGTAGGATTATTAGACCTACGTATGTACATATTTTTTCTTCGTCAGGACAATAAGGCAAACTCTACAATGGCACTGGGAATATCTTAGAACGGAATTACATGGTAAGGGATAAAAATATACACTTTTTTGCCGAAGTACTTTTCCGAGATCGAGACAAAAGGCAGACTCAGATGTGGTGTTAGAAATAAAATTGATTCGAACCAGTAATCCTCCTACAAGTGCAAAACATGATATAAGAGTCTGGCTAAACTCTGATACTCATAACCATAAACATTAAAATAATACGTACCTTATGTACGTCTTACATAATTACGTTTGGAAAATGTCACAATACTATACACCCTAACTGATAGCAAAATGTATAAATATACAAAAGACTACATCATATTACATCGAAAGCGCTTGTACTAAGTACTATAAGGACCTCTATTTTGAAAGTTGCTTGTGAGACTGCGAGTATCAGCTAGTTTCTTATAAAATATTCTTTATTGCTTTCATTTGTTTTTGAGAAGTCAATTTAAATTACCTCAAGTACGGTTTGACCATGCAATATGCTTTTACAAAACCATTAAAAGCTTACGGTTGGATTAGGTTCGATTTAGCGGTATTTCATGTGATTAAATTGGAGTAGGTTGTATTTCATGTGATTAAGCTGGGAGTATATGGTATTTCATGTGATTAAATTGGAGTAGGTTGTATTTCATGTGATTAAGCCGGGAGTATATGGTATTTCATGTGATTAAGTTGAATTATATGGTGTAATGGTGTATATGATGTAATATTTTTGTTTTCCATATATTAGGGTGATGTTTTTAATTAATATATTCAGGAGGCTATGAACTATTTATTTTTATATAGTTTTTAAATATGTAGGTACGATGCCGTGAACGTAGAGAATACAATATAAACTGCTATTAGATGTCCAGATTCTGACCCGACCGAAGAAAATTTCTAAATTTGTCATTTTAGATAAATTATTGCAGTTAAGCCAGTACAAAGAACAAGTTATGTTAGGTCACCAGAAATGGAAAGAAATATTTATAGAAACAGAATAAATGAATTATAGTACAGAAATTGTATTTACAAGAAGTGTTTTTGCGAATTCTTAAACATAACTCATTGTCGAATGATTGTGTATATTTAGGGAAAACTGTGACGCATATTATTCTCTATAGTCCTGAAGAAATAAAAAATAATCAAAGGGAAAGATACAAAGCATTGATTAATCGATTATCGGGGAAATTCCGTGCTGTATATAGGTAGTGCTATGAAACAAATATGATGCAATAACTTCTTGATGATTGCTTGTCTTTCATCGTGCATGCTTGAACTTTCTACTTTAACATGTATCCTTTATGTAACAGGTTTTGATAACTGAGTTTTCTGAAATTGTACAATAAATTACTGTAGTGTTTTTTATTTCCTCTGCAATAGAAATGTGTTCCATCTTTTATTTTGGTTATAAAAATGATTATTATTTTATCAAAAAAATAGGTAATAAAAGAGAGTTAAACTCCTTTAACTTTTATTATTATTTATAACAGTGCATAAATATATCTTACATGTTCTACTTTTGAGTAATAAGTACTAACAGCATATTTTAAATTATTGATGATTTATTAATTAAAAAATATAATAATCTATCACATGCATTGTTCACTTTATTGCAACTCATATACATTTATTGGTTTCCCGGAAGCTGCCCGCCGAGTCATCGGAGGAACTTCGGCGGATCGCTGGCTGGCATCGTTTATGGTTAGAACTAGGGCGGTATCTGATCGCCTTCGAACCTCTAACTTTCGTTCTTGATTAACGAGGACATACCGTGTGTTCAAAATTTTATGCACACTGAGGGGATCTTGGAAATCATAAGAGATACAGCAAAGATTAAATCGACAAAGTTGTGCGTAATAACAAAACCAACAAATCAATGTGGTCAAGTTAATTTATTATCGGTTGCCTCGTTCACTCGTTACTCTCAAAAAACTGTTTGGCCAAAATCTTCATACTGTCGCAGTTTTCATATTCGTACCTATATTGTAACGATTTTTTACATTAAATCTGCATGAAATTTCTACTAGTTTTTTAAATACTTTAATGGAAATTTTTCCTATTAGACCAACAAGCACGGGCTAAAGGGTTCGAGTTAATTCTTTTAATGCAAAAAAATGTTTTATCTAATTGAAAAAGTAGATTTTTTACTGTTTTCAAAAATATTATATATGTTATATTTCCCTTGTGGTTTTCATCAAATAAATAATAAAACACAGTTTTTGTATGGGTTTTTGAAGAGATATTTTATTTTATTAGTCGGATGGTTGGTAAATCCTGTTATTGCATTACACTTATTTTTGGGATCAGATGTTACAAAATACTCCATTACTTTTTTTAACAAAAGGGATTTTGTATCAAGTAATATTGTAGGGTTGGTAAACTTGTAAGGCTTTTCGATCAGCTGTTTAACAATGTATAATTATGTAAAAATATCAGGTCATCAGTCAGGTGTACCAACCATCCGTGTAATAGTATAAAATTTCTCATCAAACGACCCTACAAAAACCAGTTTTTATTATTTATTAGATGAAAACCACAGTTAAAGTGTAACATATATGGTATTTTTGAAATCAGTAAAAATCTGCTTTTTAATTAGGCAAAAACAATGTTTTTGTTTGCTGTGAAATGTTATTAAATGTCAGAATTGAAAATTGTTTTACCACCTTCCCCACTACACAAAATGACTCTTTCAGGACTGTTCAATAAAGGTCCGTCAAATACTCACATCGATTAATTAACACTTGCCAAATATCACCAAACGTTTCTGAATTTCGTTGTTTCTGTAAAGATTTTAATATAACCCTATTTTTGATTCGTATAAAAATAAGGTTAGTGAAATTTCCAAAAACGACCTTAAATCACAAAAGAGTCCATTTTTATATACATTCCACGTGCATACGGGGCTGATACATTGCACGCATTGAAATAGTTACTTTTCTGACGGTTACAAGTGACATGAAGAGGATGTTCGTTTACACCTCGCCTTTTAGGTAAGAATGCTAGACGATGCCTGTATATAAAGAATAATTTCATTTCATTTCAATGTAATAGGCCCTAATGCAATGACTATTTTCCTACTTTCAATTCTCTTTGTTCCTAGAATATGCATCTAGATGTAATATTAATCCAGGACTAGAAGAATGCCGCCTATCAAAGATGGCCCATTAATTCTCATTGGGGGGGGGGGGGTCCGGCGTTACGGCCTTGAGTACCCGGAATGTCCTTCCTGTCGGTGACCGCCACCTCCGGTCATCCGATCTCCTTCAGACCTCAACCAAAAGCCACCGGAAGTCACCTGGAACATGCGGCCTGCACTGTATTAATTCTGCTCCAATGATGTTGCGTTAATATTTTGCAACGGACCCATTGGTTCGTTTTAGATTCTCGGTTTATAAAATGTTACTAATTAATATTTTTTATATCACCCCACCCATATACCGTCTGGTTTTGTAAAACGCTTTCAAATTTTAGCACATGCATATACTATATTATTGCGCGGGAATTACATTAATAAACTAAGTAACGAAGTTACTTTTAACTCGAACACAGGTTCTCTCCTTTCGTCCATCTTTCACACTCTTGAAAGATTCCATGAAAATCTAAGTTAACTGGGCAGCCCAATTCCTTTTCGATTTCTAAAGCTTTGGCCATTTATAAATTAACGATTTTTGTCACGCAGGACAAATCTCTTTTTCACAATGACAAAGAGAATTTGACCCCACGAAACAGTATGAACTTTTCTCTTATGATACATGTACAATTTGTCTTCCTACATACAAATTTAAGGAAAAACCTGCACATTTCGTCCCATAAACTGAGTCACTGCTATGTGCAATAATACTGATGGATCGCATGGTAATTTGCATAACTCAAGTGTCCTATATTGGTAAAACAGATGTTTATATTATTCATTAGGGCGTTCAACTAAAAAAAAAAAAAAAAACTGTTTGTACAATAGGAGTAAAGCGTATTAATGTAAACTCTTATTCCTGGTTTAGATGGAGTATATAAATATCCTTTTGCAAAGCTGGCATGAGAAAGTTATATTTGAAATCACATGTTACTTTCAGTTTTCTTTTAATCCACATTCAATCACTGTGAACCTTGTTTATATCCGATACTTGAACCCTTTAAACGAATTATCTTTCATTCAGAGGAGTTCCGATTTTAAGTTGCACGTATTATTCTTCTGTCTCATTAAGATCTTAAGAATGATCAGCTGTTTGACTACGCCAACATCAAAGATTTTCCAGTTTCTCTTAACATGCCGTTCGCATGAGAGGTTAAAGAACCAGTAATAGCAGCAACAAATAGTTTATAAAGACAATAATGTGCAGAATGTGGTCTGAATACGTCGAACCTTTTAAAGGTTAAGCTGTTTACACAGGCTTTTGACTTCCTGAGCTGTCTGGAAGACCTTAGGCATTGTAAAGCATTAGCATAGCTTTCGATATCCATCTCGTTCCGATATTATAAATAGCAGTCGTGTTGGACTTCTTGATGCATAACGGCTACTACAGAAACCCCCAGGAGGGTTCACTTATGGCTGGTTCATACCATTCAGTTGATCCTACTCTGGTTATAGCAAAAACCATTGTGTTACATACATCTGGTCAACCGCATGGTTGTCCAGGAAAGGTACGTCACTAAACGCAAATTGTCGAGATATTGGGATAAAAGGGTTGGGATCGAATGGTCTGTCCAGTTTAGTGCAAAGGATGACGTTTCGAGTGAATGTATCTCCCTTATTGTTAAAGACTGTTGCTAACCTAAATATGGGTGAGTACTGCTGAATAGCCGCTTTGACCGGAAGAGGCTGGAACAGAGCTAGCTTCCCCTTCTTCCAAGTTGATATGACCTTACATCATATAGAACCCGCTATATCTTCTCATGAGATCTCTACAGGATGCGGCCCCTACCATCAACCTTACCAACTCTGAAAACTCACTCCAGAAGTAAGTTCGTAGTCCTTTTAGGACTAAGAGCAATGAGGTGTTTCCTCAGGTTTGCTTTTCTAAGCAAAAAAGAAAAGTACTATTTAAGTTTAATAGTCTACAGATGCAATCCTCACCCAATGCAACTACCTTCCAACTAGCTCTTGTTGTAAGTGTTGTGAATTGGTTAGGGAACTACCTGTGAGCATTACGAACGTTAGAACACAACTCAGAATTGAGTGATAGCTGCCATATCGTTTGCCTAATAACAGCAATCGACCGACTACAAGCTCGGCCGGCACCTTCCTGCAGCTGTAGCGTCACCTTGACATACATCGCGTATTCACAGACCACTGGGAGTTGTTTTGTTTCATCACTCTCCACATTATCCACTGAGCTATCTACCGCAGTACAAGATACGTTATCTTCTACATATAATAACTTGATTATTGGTGTCATGATTAGTAAGTTCTTTTGCTTCGCCTCATGAAAATCTCAAAAGATTGATACCAATTGATTTTGTGCAATCAATGCCAAAACACATGCCATACTAAAAGCCGTATACAATATTTTTGTTTACAGAAAGTTTGATAATTATTTCAACTGAAACATATTTGTGGCCTCTGTATGGCTAAATTTCGTTTGGGATCCATATACAAAGTATTTGAATGTTATGAGGATGAGATATTGGTATATTTTAATATTTTAGACTGATAATATGAGACTTCGCAGTCATTGGTTACTGAAACTTGTTACCTTATAGAAGTAATTAACACACATTGATGTTCTAAACAATGTTGATTTTAACGTACTTGTCTCATTACGTTTCATCTACTAACTTTATGCGTGTGCTAAAGACTATTATGTTAGCAAATATCTCTTTTATATTTTACACTGAATTCTTTACTACTTGTTTAATCTAAACATAACTAGCCAAAAATCGAACTAATTAAATAAAACGTAAATTGACAGTTTTGGACAAAAAAGTGAAAATAATTTCCAACCAAGAGATTTTGCCTCACATGTTGCAATAAAAACGCAATTAGGCTGAAGATAACAGCTGATTGTTGGCATGTAAAATTTGTACAATAGGCCATTAAAGGGAAAAATATCGATTTAAAATTATGTTCCCTCATATACATATGTGCTATGGAGGTGGTCAAATAAAAAATTGGATTTTAATATAACTATGCAAGTCTTTAGATACGGCAAATGGGTAGTATGCCTCTCAAGAAATAACAATTATTTTCAAGTACTTATGTATAAATCTTGTAGTAAAAGTTTTTTTTAATTTAACACCACAGTACTTATAACATGACATTTCGTAACAACTTATTAGGTTCTTCTAACGAAGATACTGGTCATTTGCAACTCGTTATTGTTGAAGGTCTGAGCTATCTGTTTACTAAACATGAGTAATCGTTATTTTAGTCGTTCACTGTGAATAATTGTTTGTCAAGATATGGAAAATTTAGTACACGTGGTCAGTACAAATATAGCAAACAGCAAATATAATTACAGCCCTTTTTATAACAGAAGCTATCTAAACAAACATAATTAAATGCATAATTGGCATAGACACGAGTAAAATAATGACCGAGGCCAGTGTTATGTTAGTCAGTTATATGACCAGCTATAATATGGAGACGCCGACATGTCGAAGTGTGTATTTTAATGCGATTATAAATTACATGAAAGTATAATGAGTATAGTGTAGTTACTCGGCTTAGACTAACTATTAACTTACTGTTGTCGGTAATAGCATGTAGTAGAGGCTTGTGGTATCAATAGCTACTGAAGGAGTCCTGTAGTGTTACCAGGATTCCGAACCATAGATTCTCCAGTTTTGGATATTGAGAGTTTTTGCGCAAGTCACTTTCTAATATCAAATTGTAACCCTGAAACAACTAAGATCGGATACGTATACAAGGCTTTACGTCATACTCTACAAGAAGAATGGTGTAAGTCGCTAGCCAGACACTTTTGGAACTTATGGTAATCAATACCCAATAACTAATACCAAATTTCTCTCCATAATACATTTTTTAACAATTTAATTTGTGTTTTTAACGTACATTTTATTTGCATTATAGTGTAGATAACCGGTTTCCAAATAATCTTCTAAATGAAACTTCAATAACAGCAAGGTAACTAATAAATCGTTAAGAGTTAGCCTAAATTATTTATAATTATAACCTATGAATATTACTGTTAAAACATTGTTGTAAAAATGAAGGTTTCTTTATTTATTATATCACGTGGTTTTATAAACATTGAAAAAAACTCATTTTAATTTTGCAATCGTTATGAAACTAATTCAACTTTAGGTTAAAAGACAAAATAACATATACATATTATGTACGATAACCAGTCCCAGAGCCACCTCAAAAGGTATCTTTCTGGTCTTCCAATAGAAGAATGATATGAATGAAAACTCGTTCTTGTATGATTGAAAGAGACAATTGCACTGGAACCATTAAGATACGACCATTATCCAAGCGGGAGCAGGATGTGACAGTTGATCTGTATTATCCAACGTGATGTGGCCAATATTCTCTTCCACAACCCGTCTGGGCATAACGACATAATGATACTAGCAGTGTGCCAGTTTCCTTACCGTCGTTACTGGTTCTATCACGTTGTTACGTGGCAGTCACTGTGGAACAGTCAAGACACGTCCACTATCTTAGCGGGAGCAGGATGTGGCAGTTGACCTACATTATCCATCGACCCTAAGTCAATATTGCCTTCCCCAATGTGACTGGGCATAACGTCATAATGGTCTTAGCAGTGTGCCAGTGTCCTTACCGTCGTTACTGGTTCTATCACGTTGTTATGTGGCAGTCACTGTGGAACAGTCAAGACAGTCCACTATCTTAGCGGGGGCAGGATGTGGCAGTTGACCTACATTATCCATCGTCCCCAAGTCAATATTGCCTTCCCCAATCTGACTGGGCATAACGTCATAATGGTCTTAGCAGTGTGCCAGTTTCCTTACCGTCGTTACTGGTTCTATCACGTTGTTAGGTGGCAGTCACTTTGGAACAGTCAAGACACGTCCACTGTCTTAGCGGGAGCAGGATGTGGCAGTTGACCTACATTATCATCGTCCCTAAGTCAATATTGCCTTCCCCAATCTGACTGGGCATAACGTCATAATGGTCTTAGCAGTGTGCCAGTTTCCTTACCGTCGTTACTGGTTCTATCACGTTGTTACGTGGCAGGCACTGTGGAACAGTCAAGACACGTCCACTGTCTTAGCGGGAGCAGGATGTGGCAGTTGACCTACATTATCCATCGTCCCCAAGTCAGTATTGCCTTCCCCAATCTGACTGGGCATAACGTCATAATGATCCTTAGATGTGTGCCAGTGTCCTTACCGTCGTTACTGGTTCTATCACGTTGTTACGTGGCAGGCACTGTGGAACAGTCAAGACACGTCCACTGTCTTAGCGGGAGCAGGATGTGGCAGTTGACCTACATTATCCATCGTCCCCAAGCCAGTATTGCCTTCCCCAATCTGACTGGGCATAACGTCATAATGGTCTTAGCAGTGTGCCAGTGTCCTTACCGTCGTTACTGGTTCTATCACGTTGTTAGGTGGCAGTCACTGTGGAACAGTCAAGACACGTTCACTGTCTTAGCGGGAGCAGGATGTGGCAGTTGACCTACATTATCCATCGTCCCTAAGTCAATATTGCCTTCCCCAATCTGACTGGGCATAACGTCATAATGGTCTTAGCAGTGTGCCAGTGTCCTTACCGTCGTTACTGGTTCTATCACGTTGTTACGTGGCAGTCACTGTGGAACAGTCAAGACACGTCCACTGTCTTAGCGGGAGCAGGATGTGGCAGTTGACCTACATTATCCATCGTCCCCAAGTCAATATTGCCTTCCCCAATCTGACTGGGCATAACGTCATAATGGTCTTAGCAGTGTGCCAGTGTCCTTACCGTCGTTACTGGTTCTATCACGTTGTTACGTGGCAGTCACTGTGGAACAGTCAAGACACGTCCACTGTCTTAGCGGGAACAGGATGTGGCAGTTGACCTACATTATCCATCTTCCCCAAGTCAGTATTGCCTTCCCCAATCTGACTGGGCATAACGTCATAATGATCCTAGATGTGTGCCAGTGTTCTTACCATCGTTACTGGTTCTGCTATGGTCACTAATATATCTCACCATTGCTTTACAGATATGCATTAAATATCTGAATTAAATTATTTAACAATTAACGTTTTAACATTTGCCCTCTTTATTGCTTTGGATTTGAAAATTATTTGATGCACAATCTTCTCCAGCAAAGACTCTTCATCATAAATGGAGTCGGCACAGCTAGCCGATTAGGTGAGACAGTCGATGACCGGTCCTTCGTACTTTCCACCGGACGTCAGCCTGTTGTGGATCTGCAGGTGATGGATCACATTGCCTACTTCTTGGTCCTCCTTCCTGTAACAAAGACTCTTTCTCTGATTTCCCGGCACAATACTCCTTTAGAATTTAGTTGTAAGTTATAATCCACAAAATGGCCGCACATATTTACACGTTATTGCAAAGTCCTCATCCATTGAAAAAACATTAAAATATGTTCATAGTAATATACGATATACCTGTAATATACACTTAAAGACATGTACCCTAATTCCTAATAGTATTACAAATGAAAAAGTGCCTTTGTTTGTTTATTTTGCTTTTACGCAAACTATTGAACCGATTGTACTGGAATTGTACATGATATTGCCTACGGTACATTTTATAGAACTAGTATCGTTTCGAAAATCCCTCCGGGCTACGCCCCACTCGTCTTTTAATTAGCGAAAAATTCTATCTTTGTCTCTGAAGTTGTGAAATATTAATTAAAAGGGCATGTCTAATGAAATCAACTGTTCCGTGTAAACATTGTTTATTATTTTCAATTTGTTTACATTTATAGTACATCGTCTAAAGAATAACCATTATTTTACACGCCATTTTAGATTTCAGTGATTATTTAATTACTCATCTTCGAAATTGTTTTAAAACATAACGTAGTAAGAATTTTACTCCCTTTGAACCAGTCGGCAAGAACTATGATTGATGGAAGTTCGCTGGACTGTGCTTTTGAACAAATGTACCAATTCCAGCTCTAATGTTCTAAAATATTAACAATATTTTTCATTTCTCAAAGAAAGAAACTCCTAGTATTGTTAATGTACTTTTTACTGTACATTTTTATGAAATAATTAGTATTAGATCTAAAAGGCAATGTTACCATCTAACTTTTACTATACATTTAAAGACTGTTATAAAACCCATCTTAGTTCACTTTTGATAAAAGTAGGCTTCTCTGATCTGTGATATATATTTCCTTGTTTGGGAAAAAAGCACTGCTAGTAAATACTGTAATTACTCGTTACCAGCTGATTGTTTTTATTACCATTCTAATCTAGAGTACAGTATACGCCAAATGTTGATGTGAAGGACAAGCAAGTAAATTGAGAAAACACATTTTAACGTTTCAGCTTTTAAAAAAGAAAAATTTCCTTCAATAACTGCTTGTTGAGCTCTTCAGTGACTCATCGCCTTTCTAAAGATTGATTCTAGGAATATTAATCCCAATCGTATGTTGTCAGCTATTTAAATATTTTCTTGAGATAAGAATTTATAATAAAAAAATTAGGTTAGTCCAAATATTTTTTTTTTTTTTGGGGGGGGGGGGGTAAATATGTTTTTAAATGCTACATTAAATAATTCCATATTGTACTTTTGAAAAGTATGTACAGCCGAGACTCTTCTTATAAATGATTACCTTCAAATCCTATTATAAATTGCCCAATTTGTGTCCTACCTATTATTTTTTGATAATATTTGTTATTTGTCACTGCCCCGAACAAAATTTTAACCAACATTTTTGTATGGGAAGTATGTGTCAAATGATCTGCTATATTTACACTTTTATAAAACTTTTTCAGCCATTTTTGTAATTGACACAAACTCTTCTTTTTCATTATTATTTTTAAAAGTTATGACCATCGTATGTTTTCCAGTTCAACATCATCGAAACTTTATCGACACAGTTAAATGATTGAAATACTTTTGCCTTACACGTTTTAGCCCCGAAGTCGGAAAGCGCCTCAGTTTATTAGTGAAGACTTGTAAGGTAATGTGATCTGATATGCTAAATTCCTTGACATTTGGTTGAGTAGTTCCTAAGATTATAATGATTGCTATTATAACATTTAAGGCCAGTGGAGCGGAGCCCTGGAGTCAGGAGATTATAACCATATTTGTATGTGTGCATATCCGTGATAGTATACGTGTCTGGGTAAAGTGTCATGCTATGTATTTCAGTATTTCAAAACCGTTATGTATTTATTATTATTGTTTTTTTTTTTAACATAAATTAATATTTGTTATATTTGTAGTGAACATTGTGAGGTGTAATGGAGTACTGCGGAGTTTTAAGGTACTTGGTTGGATAATATCAGAGATTTAAGTAACAAGACTTGCTTTGTTGTCATCACATGTTTTATAAAATAAACATTACACTTTACTCGATACCTAATAAATACTTTTCTTCTTCTCTTTTAAGGACATTTTAAATGTAGCTCAAACAAAAAACAGTTACCATCGAAACACGCGCTCGCGCGCACAACCTTGTCTTGAGAAAGCCTTAGCCCCCGAAATTAGATGTTGCTAAGAGGGCAAATCAGAACAATTAATTAGAGTTTCCTATGAAAATTATTTAATATTACTCTTTGGGGTACTCTCACGTTAAAAAGGACTCCAGATGTCGTTGAAACAATACGCAAAGATTCACTATTCATAAGCTGACTGAGGTTAATTACAGTTCTCATTACTCCCAAGAATACAACAAAAATGTGTAAACATCACGATAGTAGTAATTTCAATACAACGGAAGAAACAAATTAGTATTACAAAAATAATGTTTTATGCACATTAACAAACTTGAAATGTCTTTTTCAGAGGCGATCAGTCTTCAAGCGTCACTCTCCCTTTATTGTCTTAGAATGTCGGACAGCTTACGGAAGCTCAAATATAAAAAAAGATTTGAAACTTATCTGTGACTTTGGCACGATCAGTGGAAGAAGAAAAGATCATAAAATAGTCTGTACAAATATCAAACCTTTCAACTCACCCGTGAACAACACATTGTACGTAAATTTGTTATGAAGCCAAAATGTTATTTATTATTAACAGTGAATGTGAACAGTTATGGTGTGGTAACGGAAGTCTTATTTGTACAGCTTTTTATATTTTTGAAGCTAGTAAATTAAGTATTTGTCAAATGAAAAGCATACTTTAATGAAAATACGTATGAACTTTTGTCAGTGCTATTCATACGCATAAATGAGCTATTATTCACTTTGATTTAAGTATATTTTTATGACTCAGTAAACTACGAAACGCCTCATGGGGCTTTATATAATTTCCAAGTATATCAGATTGATGAAAGAAAGGGATCCACCAGCTGTTCGGAAGACCCTTTAATCTGCGGTTGTGAGAATGTGAGGGGAGGGGTTAGTGTGTGGCACTCTAGTTCCATCAGCAGGGGTGGCAACTACCAACAAAAACGCCAGTAGAACTGTTTCTCCCTTAGGTTTCTAGTTTACTTTGTTTTAAGAGCTATTGTCCTCATGCTTTAGATGCCGAGAGAGAGAGAGAGGGAACAACAATCCACCCACGCAGGAATAAAAAACCCTAGCACTTTTCATTATCCGAATCCTAACACTTTACAGTTAGATAGTGTTTATGGCAGTATAGAAACCATTACGTTGTCTAAACGTTGAGGTGGTGCAATACGTTTTTGGTTGAAAAAATATGTTTTGGTTTTAAATTCATATCCCTATAATATAACTTTCCTGAAGACAGAATAAGTAACTATCAAAATCAGTTTTATTTTGTTCCTCCACAAGGAAGTACAGGCATTTTAAATACGAAATTTTGTAATCAGGCCAAAACATAAATAGCTGCTGATAAAAAAATTGAAATTTTTACTGTTTTTACATCGGATATATGTTGAGACAGTTAAATTTTTTTTCATTACAATTAAAGAAATGATATTTTATTACTCTGGTATAGTTTTAAAATTACGTGTTTTAATTTTTTTCTTGAATACTGTACATTAAAATCTATATAAAAACACTTCTCATGGAACATTCATTTTTATATTATTCCTTTTTTTAGAAACCATATTTTAAAAGACTGACCACGAATTTGTATTAATAATAAAAAATATCCCAACTGAATACCGACTTCACTACCTTAAAGACCTAAGTTTTGATATTCTATATCTATTGTTCATGTCGTGTAACTAGTTTTGGAAGTGACATATGGAGCAAAGTTATGTCTTTTATCTTACGTGTATCCGTATTTCGTCTGTCTGTCCTACGATTGCGGCCAAACACGTGCCACGATTTCTGTTATGAATTTTCCTTGTGAGTAGGCACAGCCGTTGTACAATATACGATGTGTCTATCATGTGACTATCTACATGATAATTTACGACTGTATGTGACGATTCACTCACATTAGAACAAACGTGAGGTCAGTAAAGCAAAGCCTTTATAATATAACTAAAAATTAGTGAGCATCGGTCTGTGAGTTAACTGTATAGAGACTCTCATCACATTGTAATTAAAGCCAACAGACTAAGAGTATTCTCTCCCATCCGTTAATGAACAGAGGAAATTAACAGTTTACAGACTAATTGATTTTTAATTAGTCAGACCTCGCTTCTAATTTATATCCTCTTTACTCAACCAGGAAATGATGATCCTAGACAAATTTTTATTTTTATTTTTGTTTAAGCCACACGTTAACACTGCCAGATTAATAATAACGCGCTCACAGTGTGAATCATTCTTATCTTATGAACTCTGTGCTTCGATTTTCGGCACTCGTATTAGTATTTTGCTCCATACAGAATTTTTAATATAAATAATTTGGTCGAAATAATTATGTTATTTAAAGATTCTTTGAGGGAATTGATGTGAAAGATTGCAACTATAATACAAGACATTTTATTGCAAGCCTTATGCTTGAAATATTTTTTAAACCTTCACATCAGTATAGAAGATTAGTTACTTGCGAAAACACTAATATAAAATATTAATCGGTATCTCTGTACAATATTAATAAATAACAAAAAATTAAACGTCTAGGCTTGCAATAATATGTCTCGTACTAAGGTAACGATTCTTTGACATTCTTCCCGGGGTAAAGGTCTACATTTTTAATTTCTCATAGAAAATGAGTTCGATATGAAATATACTCGGAAATTGTTTAACGTTGACATTGGTCTCATTGTTTATCACTAAACACGTTGTTTTGGCACTGCTCTGGCACGGCGACACAGCCACGTGCCAGGGAACTGCGTGGTTCTCGGCCAGTGTACGACCTTGCTTGCGTTTGTAACAGCTGATAACGGGCACACGTTGAGACATCGACCGCGTTCAGCCAACATTGGCTAATCCTGTACTAGTGGCTACTGAAGTAAGGGAGCCTTAACTTGTTTTCCTAGCCAAAGTTCTTGGGACGCGGGCAAGTTGTATTTTAAAATTTCTAAACTCAGCTCAGACAGTAATAATAGAGCTGTATCGTAGCAGGCTCTGATAACCTCTGTGTATTTCGAAAGCTTAACATGCAAGTGCTTAGACGTAAACAGTCTACGAGAGGTTAATTAATTTATTTTCCACGGAATATACGAACTGTAAATTTGTAATCAAAGCTTCGCGTTTTGTTTTTGTAATGTAGCCTACTAACGTCATACTAAACAGCGTTTGGTACTGGGATGGGTACGGCGGATTAGACAGTGGCAGCCTTGTGTGTGACAGGATCTGTTATAATATCAAGGTCGTATAGTCAGTGACAATGGCACATGCCGCGTGATGACTCACCAAGATGGTGGTCACGGGGAGTGAGTCTGACTCATCTTCCTGCTCCTCGTCCTCACACTCTACACCTTCATGGTCCAGAGCATTCACACTACACCTCCACGGTGCAACAGAAACCTCATGCATTTCTCTAGGCCACCTAAAAGAACCGTTGTCTCTTCAAATTTGAGAAATACCTATGTTTTGATTAAAGTTCACAATAAAAGATGGACAGTTTGAAAGGATAACACTCACTGACATTAAATTTGTCATCTTTATATTTATAAAAAAGATATGATGCTTTGAAAACTGGTATATGCTGTCTTTTTCAGGTATAACATTTCATAACATAAGATTAAGCATGGGAAATGTAAACCATTCCAGAACAATCGGCGGGCTCACTGATCTGATAATCACCACACAATATGGGATTAGGCCTACTCCAACATAATACATCGTAAATATACGTTTTAAGAGAAATTCCGTGGAGCAAGTGGAGGATTTTTTTACTAATTTCATTCTCAACCGATCTTAATTTTGGGAACTAACCTTGGCTGTAATTTTATTTACTAAAACATCGCTCCCACTCCCCAAATTGTGCCACTATGAGGCATTTATCAAAGTTGAAATTAATTTTATTGCGTACCCTGGGGTAAGGAGTTATGGACAAAAGGGTGTTATAGTTACTTGGTATGCCCTCTACACATCCCGCAAGAATGGCTTGTCACACCCAGTATACACATAAAACTGTATTTAAAATCAAACTTTCCAATACATAAGGCCTGTAACAAATTAAGCAGATTAAGTCATAGTCTTTCCTCTGTCATATGCTATTTATATTGAAGTAGTTATTATCAAGGTTTATTATCAGCGAATGGTTGTCAAGTGATTTTAAACCCTCAATGTTTCAAGGCCACATCTGTATGACTGTAAACGTTATAAAATGCAACGATATCACATTCCTCAATTATTCCAAGACAGGGTCACGTCTCATGACACGTTCCTGAGGTTAAAAGCAAAATTTCAAGTCTACAGCTCAGACTACATGTGCTACTATGTCACACGGTTGTACTCAGTATCTTAAAAAAGCATCTCACTGCGATTTTCTCGATACCATCATAGTTACCCATAAAACCAATGTAAATACTTCGCGCCCAGTCATATTCCATGGAGTGACATGCACCATCATGAAACTCAGTGTTGGTTATATAGAAATAAAGCTTCATGCAAAATTTCAAGTCTGTAAGTCAGTTCGCTCTCGAGATATTGTGCGGACAGACGGACAGAAATAATATTTGTCAAGCCCCTCGAGTTATGGGCTTTACTAACGTTCAGTTGATTAGGAATATTTTCGATACTTCACACTTGATACTAGAGAACAATTTTATAAGATTGATTGATTATAATCAAAATGCCATGTTTGCTAAGACACATGATGCTTTCTTGTGAAGGGTTAACTTATATATTAAGGTGGATAAAATCTTCTTAACAGCCTACAGACTCAAAAATTTGAATATACAAATAATGTATAGTATACCTACACATAAAAATTTTACACATAGGCCAATATGATTTTTAGAATCGTAAGTCCTAATGGGGTCTAATGTGTAAACGTCATTTTCAGTCTCTACATATCATTGTTTAAAACTAATACCATTGATTTACGTGTTTAAAGGTTAGTTTTAAGTGTATCCACCTAAACTGGATGTAAGTGTGCCCACGTAAAAAATGTAACCTGCGAAAAGTTTTCGTTTAATATTTTTAAACCCTTGTGCTATCTTTTCATTTCAACCCTCATTAAAAACAACGCAACCGGTGATCAAGTACTTTACTGGGAGAAATTCCCTACATAAATTTCAAGATAAATAGTGTTCAAACAGTCGAATTTGCTTTCGTCATACAGGCTATTTATTATCTAATAACCGCAAAAAAGACATCCTCCACTGACTCAAGGTCAAACCTATTCCTTTCTCCGATGTGGGTGAGTGGCTACAGTGATGTATAATAATATGCAGTTTTCCTGTCAGTTTGTGTTGCTTGAGATTTTCTTTTAAACATTCCATGGACAAAATGTGCTAAAATATCAGTTCACTTAATTGGCTGAGCAACAGTGAAGCCTATCACTTTAGGGGTTGAAAATAGTTCAATTCTGTCTGTCCATCTGTCTGTTCGCATGACATCCTGACAATTAGGTTATTGTCAGGATGTCATGCGACCTATAGACTCGTAGATTTTGAAACTGAATTAAAAAACTCAGTATAAAAAAAAGTAAAAATTGCAAGTATATTCATTTATGTTTAGGTGACATCGAGATCAATGATTGTGCTTGTCATTTGTCCATTTAGTGGGATTTGGTTGATAATTAGCAAACTTTTACATTAGTCTTATGGGTAAGTAATATGGCAACGAGAAAATCACAGAGTAAATACATTTTTTTTTAGCAATCTGAGTACAATCGTATGAAATTTAACACGTGTAACACGTGTACGCATAATAACACAAGTAGCCTAACTATACAACACGTTGGGTCGCGTACTACTGTCACAATTTGTATCATTTTTAGTTTTATAGGTATAAGTATTAAACCTTGACAAATTTTCTCGGTCATCTAGTAAATTAAAGTTTTTTACGTTGATTATTTTTATTTTTAATAGCTAGTGTCGTTTCAATTAAAACACAACAGTCAACTTTAATGTTACAGAGAATGTTGACATTTTGTAACGACCTAGCATATATTGCACTCGATCTGTCATCGGATGCGTAATTAATCACAAAATAGTATCACACGAGTTTCCTGTGATATCACTGTTATCAGCAGTGACAGTGATAAGCTGATGATGAGATTACACTGGTGAGCGGCGCGGCGCGGCTGGTTGACGATATGATAGCGTTCTTGTAGTCTCATCATGTCCCGAACACGAGTCTGTCACGTGACACCATGTACACTATTATTTGAAGCGGCTGACGTCAACTTTAATACAAACGTTAGAGTGAAGTCATTTAAAAATTTGTTACTAGTGATTATTAGTTGTTGGGGTAACAAGGGTTATGGCGCAAATATGCCGCAGATCATTTCTAAAATGTCTATGTGTGTTTGGTAAATAATAAAAGGGTGTTGACGAAACTGAGAGTAGCCAAGTGCTGTTATCCCAACTGACTCAAGAGATAAAATGTTAGAACAGAACAAGGCGAGACGAAATCATTTAGCAATATGAGAGGAGACAGAAAAGTTTAGTAATTAATGTTTACAATAAATACAAAGGAATAAAGTATCTTTACGTATAAACCAAGAGTATATAAGAGTAGTCCCACAGAACTTTAGACTTCTAAATTAAAACTATTTATGATTTCAATATTAGTAATTTGGATTTAATAATAAATAGGTTTATTACTATTTGTGTGCTTATTGATGTTAATGTTTCATTTTAAATCGTCCATTTTAATTCAATTAAATACACATATAAACAAAATATAACAGAATTTTGTTAGAAAGTGCTACAATCACATTCTTTAATTCGTATAGTAACTGATTATTAAAATGTTACTTGATTAATTTGCCATAACCTAGCCAGAGTATCGTAAATATTGCTTACTGAAAATAATCATGAGATAAAAAATAGACGGCAGTCACAGTATATTAACAATATATCGAATATTAGGCCATTCAATCCAAATCATCAAATTAAATTAAATCAATTTGTACTTTTTCAAAAAATGCTAAACGAAATCCCTAAAGTCAAGCAATGCAATGTCCTGGTTGGTAATACTTTAATTAAAAAAAAAATATATATATTTACAAATAACAAGTAACGTTAGATGAATGAGATTGTTACTACAGCTTGTATGCATTTTCACCAGAAATTGCTCAGAAAATTTGTGATGGCATGTTCTTGTGGTGTAGCATTACAATCTAATTTTTAAGTCATGAAAAATGCTTGATAAACAGTTAGTGTACCGATTTGCTGTAATCATCTTCTGTAGCTTAATAGCCTTCACCAGTCCAATACTCCTAAGGGGCAAAGTGTACATTATTTCCTCCATAAACTGTTGTATTGTAGGGAACAGTTACAATCTTGCTATGATATTTAGATGTTGGCCAGTACTCTTGAAGAGAATAGTGTTTGTGATCGTTAAACAGTTTGGCTGAGTCAATATTTTCTTCATCTTTTGGTAACTCTATGCAAGTTTTTGAGTTTGCAACGTTATACAATCTTATAGCTTTTGTAGTTGGTATAGTATCTATAAATGTGTTGGTATTATAAATGTTTTTGCTCTCAGGGTGTGAAATATGTTTAACTAATTGCGATCTCTGCTGTAGTGCAATTTTCGTTCCCAGATGCTTTGAGGAATGTGTTTTAACGTATTGTACAGATATATTCTTATTTTTAAATATTTCTTCATCCGAAACGGCTCAGCAGTCATATCGTACGTCCTACAAAATAAACGTAGAAATCGAAATCAATCAACATTAAAAAAGCTACAACGTTGCTTAGAAAAGGTTTTTGATATAACAAACCGGCCCCGGACGATTAACCAAAAAAAAAAAAAAAAATTGTCTCCATCTTGGTGGCCATTCTTAATTTTGCGCATGTTATCAAGTTGCGAAATGGTGAATTTGAGGAATTTCCAGGTGTTATCCAAAAAAGAAGTTGCTGGTGTTGTAATTTTAATTGGATATTTCGTACGTTTTCAAGAAATGATTCAACTGTAATCAAACTTGATGTTAAAATGATTTAATAAAAATTGTTAAGTATATAAATATACATAAATACCAAACTCATTCATATTTCATCACACGATCATATTATACTTGGATTGATTTCTGGATATTTTAGAAATAAAGCAAAAGTTCAGTGTTGCCGGTTATAATAGAGATAGAACGGTTCCCATGGCAGTGAACAGATCAATTAACTTGGAAGTGATCCATCCTGATATTGTTATCTCTAGCCCAACACCCACAGTATTATCTCTGTACGTTAACAAGTTCCTCGAACTCTACTGTCTAGCGACTTGCATCTGCCGCAACGAGAACCAAGTGGTCTCTTGACGAGGCTGATTAGATTAAACAGTGGTATAATCTCTTGCATAACTCCTTCATTGACTGCCATAACAACCTGATAGTTACACAATTTATTGTTCTTTTTTGAGTCAGTCAGTTATCTTAATAACCTTCCCTAGAACGTTATTTTTATGTTTCAGGTCGTTTGTTTTATCTCAATACAAAATCCTTTTTTGTTGGGTTGAACATAACACTGATAAAGGAAGACATACTGGTTCGTCCTGTAGTATTATATAACACGGAATTTGGTTATCTGTGATTAGTTAAATGCACAATATAAATAAAACAAATATTGGTATCTTATTAGTAGGCTACATTATGAGTTATAAATACTTTCAGTAGTTCTACTCCAATCTTTTTAAATAAGGATGTACCACTAAACATGTAATTTCTACAGTTTTTAGCAAAACTTGCTTTGGTCTAGTTACTAGTCCTACATTCTGTGCGAGATATCATGGATTTAAATCCTTGTTGTGATTTATTAGTTTGGAAGACTCAAGTTAAACGAAATAACAGTTTTAGTTGTTTATCACTTGATTGCAACCTCATTGACGTAAACATAAATGACGCCTGAATCTAATGTCGCTTATCACTATTTGTAGAATGTAGAAACTATATGTGAGAAATGTGTAGAGCTTATCCGTCTCTTAATACAAGATTTTATTAAATTTGATCTAAATTTTCCTCTTATAAGTACAAAACTTATACTTGTTATTTCTCATTATTGGACCATACACACTCATTTCGAACAACATGTTGAGAACCCTGTTATTAAAGGGATCTTAACGAAACTTTAGATATTCATTTTAAGGATTGATACCAAAGTCGAGTTTCGATTTCAATCATAACATAATCAGTCACAGTTCGGTAAATATCTTTGTCTCTTGTCTCTTGGGCATATATGCTCAACTACTTGTCATGTAGTACATTTGGGGACTCGGAAAAGGGATCAGTTTTCAGTCAAATTATCAAATTATACGAATTACATGTTTTCTCACTTTGAACGCCCTGAAAAACTGGGTATTTGCGCTGGCTCCGTTCAACAATCAACGGAAAATAAGATGGGGGCTTATAAAGTTGTAATATGCTGTCATCACAACCTGTTTAGTGGATTATTTGAATAAGGACCTCAAGACTTAAATGGCCGAGGATATTTTAGAGCAAACACGATATGAGTAATCATTCAAAGTCAGTCCCCTATTTCAGGAATATTCCAAGGAAATTTTAAGAATCGATTTCGTCCAGCAGATAGTCGTCCAATGTACCTAGTGATTTAGTATTTTATATATTATAGACCAGACTAGAAACTAATAGTTTATTATGTAGTTATGAACGTAACGTGCCATGTGTGTTGTGAGCAGTGTGTGTGTTATAAGAGGCTGGCAGTGTGCCGTATTATGTAAGTGACTCTCCACACCCCAAGTTATAGACCAGACTAGAAACTAACAGTTTATTGTGTAGTTTATGAACGTAACGTGCCATGTGTGTTGTGAGCAGTGTGTGTGTTATAAGAGGCTGGCAGTGTGCCGTATTATGTAAGTGACTCTCCACACCCTAAGTTATAGACCAGACTAGAAACTAACATTTTATTGTGTAGTTATGAACGTAACGTGCCATGTGTGTTGTGAGCAGTGTGTGTGTTATAAGAGGCTGGCAGTGTGCCGTATTATGTAAGTGACTCTCCACACCCCAAGTTATAGACCAGACTAGAAACTAACAGTTTATTGTGTAGTTATGAACGTAACGTGCTCTGTATGTTGTGAGCAGTGTGTGTGTTATAAGAGGCTGGCAGTGTGCCGTATTATGTAAGTGACTCTCCACACCCTAAGTTATAGACCAGACTAGAAACTAACAGTTTATTGTGTAGTTATGAACGTAACGTGCCATGTGTGTTGTGAGCAGTGTGTGTGTTATAAGAGGCTGGCAGTGTGCCGTATTATGTAAGTGACTCTCCACACCCCAAGTTATAGACCAGACTAGAAACTAACAGTTTATTGTGTAGTTATGAACGTAACGTGCTCTGTATGTTGTGAGCAGTGTGTGTGTTATAAGAGGCTGGCAGTGTGCCGTATTATGTAAGTGACTCTCCACACCCTAAGTTATAGACCAGACTAGAAACTAACAGTTTATTGTGTAGTTATGAACGTAACGTGCCATGTATGTTGTGAGCAGTGTGTGTGTTATAAAAGGCTGGCAGTGTGCCGTATTATGTAAGTGACTCTCCACACCCCAAGTTATAGACCAGACTAGAAACTAACAGTTTATTGTGTAGTTATGAACGTAACGTGCCATGTATGTTGTGAGCAGTGTGTGTGTTATAAGAGGCTGGCAGTGTGCCGTATTATGTAAGTGACTCTCCACACCCCAAGTTATAGACCAGACTAGAAAACTAACAGTTTATTGTGTAGTTATGAACGTAACGTGCCATGTGTGTTGTGAGCAGTGTGTGTGTTATAAGAGGCTGGCAGTGTGCCGTATTATGTAAGTGACTCTCCACACCCCAAGTTATAGACCAGACTAGACACTAACAGTTTATTGTGTAGTTATGAACGTAACGTGCCCTGTATGTTGTGAGCAGTGTGTGTGTTATAAGAGGTTGGCAGTGTGCCGTATTATGTAAGTGACTCTCCACACCCCAAGTTAGCCTGAAGAGTCCACCTGAGAGTGCTACACTGCCACTTCTTTCCCCTCAACCTCGACAATACTGCAGCGCTCTGTCCGAGTAAAGAACTGCAACAACAAAGCACAAGTTATGCAATTATAATAAATAATAGACACATAATAATAAATAATTGTCATACTTTAATCTTATCGTGTATCTTATGAATATACATTAGGGGATACCATTAACTCCTACTGAACCAACCCCGCCCATCTCGATGCTTTCCTTACATTTAGTATTATAAATCTTATTTCATATTTTATTAATGACACACATTTCAGGTAATTATATTAGAGAACCGTTAAGTACACAAGTTAGTTGGAATCTACCATAAAGCGAGTCTAAAGTTGCACAATTTCAATTTCTAATTTTAAATGTATGTAGTAATAAAATAAGAATGCATTACTTAAAGAACTAAAACCTCTGATAAAGTGATCTTTGAACATCTTGCAACGATGTGAGTCAAAGTAAGTTTATTGAAGGTCAACTTAATTGAATAATTTATTATTTAATTTTATGAGCCTAGTTTTGGTCAGTATCTATTTTGATATACTCGTACTCGTATAATTAATGGACACCATTGCATACCACATGAGGTCACCTCACTCAGTGATCGTTTTCACACTCTCAGACTTAAAAAGGTGGAGACCACGAAGAGGCTGGCGACATTGCCAAAATTTAAAAAAATGTAAGATTGTATAACATAACAATACACATCTACTTTATAGAGTAGTATGTGTATGTGGTTGTTGAACGTAACAATTTTCGGGCCTGAATGGCGATGACAGTTACAACAATATTAATAATAACACATTTTAACCGACTAGTATACCCAAAAAGTCACAATACCTATAACAATATAGACAACATTATAAATAAAATATATATATATATATATATATATATATATATATATATATATATATATATATAGTTGGTATTATGTGTGTTTACTCGCTCGTAACAATGAAATTATTGAGTTATTCTTGTCAAGTGTGTGATTAAATAAAAAAAATAACAAAACCAGATCCGACACAAGAAAGATTCAAAAGCACTTGAACACTTGCATACGATACAAATATATCTTTAAAAAGAGATATCTCTCGTCATTCTATGACTAAACATAAGGACTTTGGGGTTAAAAATAGTTGTATGGAGCTAAATCAAGATGGCCGCCTGAACAGCTGGCTCTTAAAGACACCAGCGAAGCATCCATTGTTATCTCCCCTTTCTTTTTTATTTGTGGTTTTCCTTTTATATTGCTGATAATGATTAAAGCCGATAGGATATCTATGTCTTTTTAATTGTTGTTTTGAAATATATTTGTTATTGATCTCTTTTAAAGGATTATCAAAGTTAAGTATTTGTCAGGATTGCTCTAAAATAAAATAACAATGCTAATTTGCGTATCCAGCTAGATAAGGTTTAGTGTTGCATAATATATTACAACCTAGTTTGTGATCAAACCAATAAGGAAATTCTTTTAAAAAGGAATCAATAGCCAGCTGTTCTAAGTTTACAGGGTTCGAAATGGTAGGTAAACCTACCAAAGTGGTATTCCTTTTTCAAATCATAAGTTTTAGTAAAACCCACCCTTAAACCCATCCGCCAGATTCGTAAAAAAATAGTACTACTATCAGTACTATCAACATCAGTTAAGAGATAAATACCCACCATGTGGATGATAATAGTGGCTTTCAGTTTGATTATCTCATTGGTGGACGCTGATATAATTACTAATTAGGTGTCTGATGGGTGGTTATAAGTGTGTAAAGCCATAGATAAAAACACACTCCTCTTATAGTATTTTACATTTTAGAGTAGTTCTTTATCTATGGTAAAGATAAATATTAGAGTGTCTCCTTGTACTGTGGCTTAGTAACAATTACTATGCAGTACGGAGTGTAAAGTACATAACTGTGTTATACAAACGGCAGATCCAGCAATACTATCCGTCCTGAAACATATGTTTTTCCTATTATAATCTTAATATACATGGGTTTTCATCGCTGTTCATGTTTCCTTCTACAGTACATTTTTGTAGTAAAACACAGTGTTACAGTCATTGGGTAAACCTACTTAAGCGCCTTCACGCGGGTCGCGAGGACTTTAACGCAACCCGCATGTGACACTTTGACACGACGTTCCCAATAAAAGTAGAAGGTACAAGGGGTACACCACACCACGTGGTTTCACCGAAGTTGCATTCAGGATTTCAAATCTATAGCTTAATTCATTCTCGAGATGTTCTGCGGATAGATATAAGAACGGACAACGATAAAGAAATGTTTACATCCCCTCCGACAATCAAAAGAAAAACTGTGTCAACCTACTGAGTCATTGTTTTCAATAATGCTCAGCCAAATTCCATGGTTGGACATGCACGATCATGGAACACAGTCTTGTGTATGTAGAAATGAAGCAAAAATTAAAGTCAACAAAGGAGGTCTTTCTCGATGTTTGTTACGTAATGCATTCAATTTTTTATCATTAAATTAGGTTTCATAATGTTCAAATATTTAAAGTTACAGTAAGCTGAAGAGTGTACTTACAAAGTAAAAATGCTAAAATCATGTTTTGTCTCCGAATTTTAACATTAACTTTCCACTTTAGTTTTTTACTCTATAAATCAAAGTCACAAATTAAAATTTCAAAAGATTGAATTCAGTTTAAAAATTTATTCATTCTGCCGTTTCCCGTTGCCATCATCATTACCCATAAGACCCATAAGACCAATACGAACTATTCTCTAACGCTCAGCCAAATCCTATGGAGTGACATGCACCATCATTGAACTCAGTGTTGTTGTAATGTAAATGAAGCTTCATGAAAAATTTCAAGTCTATTGATCAATATTCGTGATCCGAGAAATCGTCCGCCCAGCCCCACTAATGATAGGCTGTCTCACGGTGTAGTACGTGTAGAAGGCCGGTGTACTGCGGGTATTGCGTGTCGGCAGTGCAGGCGCGGCATGGCGGTTCTCGCCGTACCATCCCCGTGTATTGACTGAGTTGCCGACTCGCTATCGTGACGTAAAACACTACTTCCTTGTATGTCGAGACTCAATAAACCATCACCTTGTAAACTGTAGCGTAGCAACAAGTTTGTTAACAACTTTGCTCTGGTGTAAAGTTGAGCAGTGCAATCTTGAATAGTTCAAGAGTATGTACAAGGTTATTATACGGTATGAATAACAATGGTCCAGTTTTTACTCCAAATCGAGACAATGTGCTCTATAAACAGGGTTTCCTTAAATTCTGGGGACTTTAATATTAAATTAAGTTTTAATAATGAACTATTTTATATTAAATTAAATTTTGGTTTAAGATCTGTTGACTCAAGATGGTTATTAGGGTCCGTTTATAAAAAGATCCATACAAAACTTGAACTTTAGGCAATCTTTATCAAAGAAATCACCCTTGATTATGTAATTTATTTACTGGATAACATTTAAACCCAGTTTGCATCGACCTAGTGAGTTGAAAATGTATTGACGTAGTTAAGTAATAATAGTATGAAATTTGGCATAACAATAATCGAATACGCACTATGAATTGAAGCAAAAGTTATTTAATAAATGACAATAAATAATAATCTGTATTAAAAAATTTACGAGATTTATATATTCTAATGAGTTTTGTATAAAATATTACAGTTTTACACGACAATACAACTAAAAATTTATGTCTCAGAATAAGCCTAAGGTAAACAGCAGTACTGCAATGTAACGAAATATAATGCGGTTGTTAATATCAATTAAAAAATTAAAAATAATGTACATAAAGTTTTAGGTGAACTATAAAATTAATTACAATATATTATCCATGTCTCGTAGGTCTTGAGTAAATCATAATACAATTTTGATAAATTGCGATAAATAAACTTAGACATTGACTTAAACACACTTAGTTATTTGTTCACTAAATTTATGAGTCAAATTTCTGTTTTGTTTAGGATAGCAGTAATACACTAATTCATTTTATAGGTTTTACAGCTAATTATTAAATTTGTTAGCCGGATACAAAAGTAGAGGGATAAACTCTAAAAGTAAATATCCGGATTAAAATAGTATGGGTTCAGGCAATGCTGCTTAGAGAAAGTAAGACATAGATTACACGAAATATACGGTTGGCGAATTCGAATATCATAAGGAGTACCGAATCAGCGGAGACAAATGGGTTTACCACGAGGTAAGCTAATTTCAAGCTGTCGGTTGCCCTGGTAACCGATCTGTCACGGTGTCAGAGTCCGTGGCAAATGGACGTTTCGTCAGTGTTGCTGTTGTCGGCACCAGGTGCCTTATAAGGGCATGGTGTGGCCAGCGAGACTAGGCGGCTCCGGCCGGTGCAACTAGGGCCTGATGTCCACGGGCGGTCAGGGGGGTACATA
This sequence comes from Homalodisca vitripennis, assembly GCF_021130785.1. Taxonomy (NCBI): domain Eukaryota; kingdom Metazoa; phylum Arthropoda; class Insecta; order Hemiptera; family Cicadellidae; genus Homalodisca; species Homalodisca vitripennis. Next base: position 131,106,001 of record NC_060209.1, on the reverse strand, counting down.
CAGTAGAAATAAAGAGGGGGCAGTGAGCAAAATGTCTTAATAAGATACATCTTATTACGATAATCTCAAACTGATTCTAGTTTTACTACCTTGAGTTTTAAATTTTTAACATGATAAAAATACTCCCAACTCGTTCTTTACGGAAAAAAGATTAGATATATTTGTGTTAATAATTTCTCGCTTATTATTATCTTTAAAATCTAATTTAGTTTTTATTCCATTATTAGAGTAAAACACCTTTCACACATTCAAAGCAGGTTTATTATATATATATATATATATATATACACACACATCATATATATGTATATAATATATATATATTTTATATATATATATATATATATATATTATATAAAATTAACCTGTAGGCCTATGAACGCGTTTCTTTTACAAATATCTAGTTTTATAGTACCTAAAAAGTTAATTTTAATATCAGAAAGTATACAAATCTAGCCAAACACTTTGTGTTTGCCAAGAATATGTTGTTAATAGAACTAGAAGCCATCAATTTCCTTCTAAAAATAATTAGTTTATTAAATGAATTAAATATTTTTTTCCATCAAAATTGCCGTTACTTTCATATTTACAATAAATTTAAGACGTTTTTTCAACTTAATAAGGCACATCTTCTTTTAAAATTCCAAGACCATTGTGTTGTAATTTAATTTGATTTATTATCTGAGTGCTGCTTTTATTTTGAAGAAATTTATGTAAGATAAAACCTCTTATCAGTCGTCTTATCAGCCTTAGAGGCCCTAAATCCTTTACTCGGCGTTTAGTTTTATTTGCACTATATAAAACTTAAATTTTGTATCTTTTGTTAAAATCTCGTTACGGGATTTTGTTTAATCTTCTATTATTTTAAATTTATTAGATGCATTGTGTAATTAAGTGCTAATTTGGTTACTTTAATTTAATTTTTGGTTAGTTGGTCACTCTGAAAATGAAAATGGACATGATTTTGGTATTATAATATTTTAATAAATGGTGTATTTAATTTTGGTTTGTACCATAGGAGAAAAAAAGCTTTATTATTCTTATAGTATTCATTCCACCCACTTTTAAAATTACTATTATTACTAGAGGTTTAAGCTGATAAATGCAGCAGAGTTTTACTGCCTTCAACGTCGTTAAGAAAGACAGCAACACAAGTAGACAGCTGGGTGCCGTGTCGGTTGGAGGTGTACATTGTGTGTAGCGAGGCTCGCAGCTGCTCTACTATCTCTCTACAATGCGGCAAGAATAGTCTCGGCTTGAGACACAATGTATCAAATAGAATAGAAGAGGGGAAGGAGATCGACCGAGGGTGAAGTAAACGAATATATTTTGTTCTTTTGATACTAGTAGTTAAGAAAATACCAAGGTTTGGCCAATGTGTGAACAAACCATTTCATTCAATATACAAATAACGTATATTACGATATTTATCCATTATTGTAAGTAGGTATTGTTCTGATTTCATCACTGGTAGTCATTCTCATTCTCGATCATTAAACTTTTCTATCATGAAATTTACTGAGAATCCCGGTAAAAAATTGTCAGCGGTTCGACGTAGAGGCATCGGGAGGCCTATTGCCCAAACCTTCTGAGAAAATAAGTAACAAGGGAATATTTTGACTAGTGACTTAAGTATTGTTGAAAATGTGAATTTAATTCATATTTGATTTTGTAAACCCAAACAAAAACAAATATATATATATATATATATATATATATATATATATATATGTATGTATATATATATATATATATATATATATATATATACGAGTATATAGATAGTATATGGGTAAGTAACAGATTTCCTTTCATTAGTTCCACCGGGAAAAATGACTTGAACGGCAGCCTGCAATTTGACACTTGTTTACAAAATCAGAGTATTCGTAATTTATACTACTACATTAGGTATTAATTATGTTATAACCAATTTTTCGTTATAAAAACTCATCATAATTTAGCGTTATCACATGTGTGTTTTGTTTAACGTGCATTCTGCAGAAACGGATTTTGTCATAGCTGATCTCTATTTGGAGGTATTCCCGAGGATGATATTCATAACTAAATAGTGACTCACCTTCAAGCACTTCTAAGTAGATGACTATAACCCGGATCACTTCTGGTTGGTTTACACGTTCCAGGTGAACCTACACTGGGTGAAGGAAAAACCGATATGTCACTTGCATATTGGCAACCCCGTGGATGTTCGTGAGCTCCATATCACTAACCGTTAATGTTGAGATATTGCGATAAAAGGGTTGATGGATAGTCTAGTTTACTGCGTAGAATAATTGTTAGAGTCGATGGAGCTGCTTTAGTGTTACAGGCTGATGCTTGCCTGTACATGAGGGAGTCATGTTCCCTACACGCGTTCATTGGAAGAGGCATGAACAGGACTAGCCTCCCCTTCTTAGAATGTGAGATGACTGAGATATAGGTTCTGCTATTCCTCCTAATGGGCTCTTGTTAGGAGGTTTTACCTTCCACGAACTCACCCAGGTTGGAGATCTTGTCACTCCGGAAGCAAACGCTAATGCCTTTTAGAACTAAGTTCAATGAAGGGTTTCTTCAGCTTATTTCTTATGTCAACATTTCTACTTTTAACACTTAATATTAAGAAAAGAAGTGGTAGGTTTTCATCCCCCATAAAGTACAAGATGACGGGTGTGGGTCTTCTCCGAATTCATATTCTGAATACGTTACTGACATTTATTGACGACCATCCTAGTAGCCGTCTCAAACTAAACGCTGTGACTAAGTTGTAGCTACGCTGCCGTCAAAACATAAAGTAGGCTTTGTTTTGTTTATGAGACTCGAGTGATAACTGGCACAAATATTTTCTCCGCGGAGATATCACCAACCACACTATCAAATTACAAATATTTGTTTTCTTGCTTCGTTTACAAAAATATTTACAGGTTGGTGATATTTCGTTGTAATCTTCCATTGTGCTTAAAACCCCGGACGTGCGATCATTTTGTAAACAAACAACGCGATTGGGAAACGCCATGTCTCCATTTTATCGAATGAGACATTACAATTTCTGTGAAGTTAAATAGCGTAACAAACACGCTATGTTTTTGTTCGATATGAACTAACAGATGACGGCATTAAGGGATAAATAGAAGTTGCAGGTCAACTATAAGTGGTATGAGTGTGTGGGGCTTCAGAAGCCCTCCGTGACGACACATTACAGCACTTCTGCGCTGTGTGACGTGATGGAACTGTGTAGGCCAGTGTCAGGTCAGACGACACAGTTCCCCGCGACACGAGAGTGCCGCAGGCTGGTGCAGACACGGATCTACAAAGAAGTATATATTCAGTAAAAATGTACAGGCAGACTGTTACAATCTCTTTGTAATGGTTAGTCACAATGTTTCTCATTCTTCCAACCCAAATTCTTACAAAAAATGGTCCGAAAAGAGAGAAAGTTCATCTTTATTTTAAAGAAGTATGAACTCGTTTTAACTTTATAATGTTTCCCCGGGTTCTTTAATTTCTATCAATCGTTCCCCTTCTCCAGATATCAGTCTAAAGCCATCTATGATCATATAATATTGAACCAAAATGTTATGTGATACCATGGAAAGCAATTAATGAATGAAGAATAGTATACTACTGGTGACCGCCACATCAACATTATGCTTTAAGTTTGACTTCCGTGTCATGGTCAGTGACAAAACAGTGTGCACAATTCAAATAAATGAACTATTTGAATATCCTCATCAAGTTTGAATAGTAAACGTTCCCACAAGGAATAAAAGAGTTTGATGTAATTCACAGAAAAGGCCACTTTAATTGACACAGATACTAAGAAACCGACTGGTTTCACACGATCAATTCGTTCCGTTATCTGTCCGTTCGTCTGCTCGACCGTGCGATAACTCTTGATAAGATCCTAAATACTTGAAACTTGGTATATAGGTTCTTAATATTCCAAGGAAGAACTCTATTAATTATGGAGACAAAAGATCAGCAGACGGTCCGGATCTAATGGTTGAGAGTTTGTTAATGTTTTTACATTTGTGTTGTGGATAATAACAAGAAAATTTAAAAATAAAAAATTTGTTAACAAACTGAGTATACCCGTATGATATTTTAACATACTGAGCCATAAGTAACACATGTATCTATAGACTTAAAATTTTGCATATAATCTCAATAAAGTGTGTTACGCAGAACATTGCGTGGTGTACTTTTAACGTGTTAATATACAATTTTAGTACTTTCACAAGTTTATGGAGTTCTTGTGAACGTCAACAATTATTATATTGGTCTTAATTAACATGTATTAAGTATTATTGACAGTGGAACATTTTTATTCAATAGTTCGTTCATTTTTTTCTGTACCATTTTGCTTGTTATTTTTTCAAAACAAACCACCAATTACTGATATTGAATATTTTTTACAAAAATAAACGCTGTTATATAGTAATAGGATTTACATCACCTCTAAGTCGACTTAAACTGATTAGAGGAAATAGTTAAGAACTGTTTGACTCTCGAGTCTTGGTACTGCTGATAAACATGCTTCTCCATTTATGAGCGTTTTATCTTTCAAGCTCATTACAATGCCCGCTATTAAACGTGATGTGTTGCACAATAGAGACTTATCTGGTATATTGTTTAGTATTTGTTACCCAACATTCACTTAAATACTCACTTTGCTGAACATGTTTTAACAGAAATAAATTAGAACAATACTGATATTCTTTTAGTAATAGCATATAGTTATAATTTACTATAGCTATACTTACAATGTATCGTAGGTTTTTCAAAGTTAGGTGTTTCACTTCCACAGGTGTTAAAAAAGTGCAGGTGGGAAAATACTGAAATTTATTAAAAATCAAAGAAGCCCATGAATATAAAATCATTTTCTAAGAATATTATTTATAATTTAGTTCCAAAAATATCATTGTTACTTTCAATACACTACAAACTGAATGGAAAATTGTCTGTTATGTTTGTTTTTATGAAAACAATTAATGATTATTTCATTGTTATTAACTTATAATCTTTACAAAGTACTGTTTTCTGCTATCGTCATATTTTTCATATTTATATATACAATGTACACATTGTTATATAATTATCAAATGTGCTTGTGTACCTTTAGCAAATACAAATTGTTCTTTAATTTCGGCGATATATCTTCAGAACAGGTAACACAATAATACTTGCCACAGTGCCTTCGCCTGCGGTGTCCAGAAGGTGCAAACAACACACTGAGTGTCACACATTCAGATATGTATAGTTTAGCATGGGTGAGTTTGAACATGGTCTTTCCACTGGCGAGATATCTTCAGAACAGATAGTAACGCGGTAATACAATAATACTTAACACAGTGCCTTCGCCTGCGGTGTCCAGAAGGTGCAAACAACACACTGAGTGTCACACATTCAGATATGTATAGTTTAGCATGGGAAAGTTTGAACATGGTTTTTCCACTGGCGAGATATCTTCAGAACAGATAGTAGCGCGGTAACACAATAATACTTGCCACAGTGCCTTCGCCTGCGGTGTCCAGAAGGTGCAAACAACACACTGAGTGTCACACATTCAGATATGTATAGTTTAGCATGGGTGAGTTTGAACATGGTCTTTCCACTGGCGAGATATCTTCAGAACAGATAGTAGCGCGGTAACACAATAATACTTGTCACAGTGCCTTCGCCAGCGGTGTCCAGAAGGTGCAGACAACACACCGAGTGTCACACATTCAAATATGTATAGTATAGTAATGTGTGAGTTTGAACATGATATTTCCACTGGCGAGATATCTTCAGAACAGATAGTAGCGCGGTAACACAATAATACTTGCCACAGTGCCTTCGCCTGCGGTGTTCAGAAGGTGCAAACAACACACTGAGTGTCACACATTCAGATATGTATAGTGTAGCATGGGAAAGTTTGAACATGGTCTTTCCACTGGCGAGATATCTTCAGAACAGATAGTAGCGCGGTAACACAATAAAACTTGCCACAGTGCCTTCGCCTGCGGTGTCCAGAAGGTGCAAACAACACACTGAGTGTCACACATTCAGATATGTATAGTTTAGCATGGGAAAGTTTGAACATGGTCTTTCCACTGGCGAGATATCTTCAGAACAGATAGTAGCGCGGTAACACAATAATACTTGCCACAGTACCTTCGCCTGCGGTGTCCAGAAGGTGCAAACAACACACTGAGTGTCACACATTCAGATATGTATAGTTTAGCATGGGTGAGTTTGAACATGGTCTTTCCACTGGCGAGATATCTTCAGAACAGATAGTAGCGCGGTAACACAATAATACTTGCCACAGTGCCTTCGCCTGCGGTGTTCAGAAGGTGCAAATAACACACTGAGTGTCACACATTCAGATGTGTATAGTTTAGCATGGGTGAGTTTGAACATGGTCTTTCCACTGGCGAGATATCTTCAGAACAGATAGTAACGCGGTAACACAATAATACTTGCCACAGTGCCTTCGCCTGCGGTGTCCAGAAGGTGCAGACAACACACCGAGTGTCACACATTCAAATATGTATAGTATAGTAATGTGTGAGTTTGAACATGATATTTTCCACTGGCGAGATATCTTCAGAACAGATAGTAGCGCGGTAACACAATAATACTTGCCACAGTGCCTTCGCCTGCGGTGTCCAGAAGGTGCAAACAACACAATGAGTGTCACACATTCAGATATGTATAGTTTAGCATGGGTGAGTTTGAACATGGTCTTTCCACTGGCGAGATATCTTCAGAACAGATAGTAGCGCGGTAACACAATAATACTTGCTACAGTGCCTTCGCCTGCGGTGTCCAGAAGGTGCAGACAACACACCGAGTGTCACACATTCAAATATGTATAGTATAGCATGTGTGAGTTTAAACATGATCTTTCCACTGGGGAGATATCTCCAAAATTAAAATGATTTGAAAATCAGCATACTTATGTCTGGTTCAAGTATACCGAAACAAAGCTGAATCATAGGAAAGGTGTAGCTCAGTATCCTGTAGCGATATCTTCCATCGATACTTCTGTGGAATAAAATACAGCTACACCTCACTTAGACAGTAAGTAATACAACATTTCTGATATATACTATATCTATTCTAATGAGCTATCCGCTAAACCTTCACACCATGTGGAATACGAAATTATTTTTACAGACTTGACTTGTAAAACCAACTACAGCTCCTGCACCCGAAATTGGCTGTAGGGTTTAGATACCTATCGGAGAAATACAGTGTAGCACAAGCCACTGAACAAAAGAAAAGATTTAGGACCTAGGATATACCAAAACGTCTATTCATAAAGTATTGATAGTGATGCCTTTATCACAGGGTCGCAAACCTTGAGGGTTGTGGAAAATTGGGGAAATAAATCTAGAGAATCGCGTGTGCTGTGAGAATATCCAAAATGTTGCCTTGCTCTTTTCCTTAAAAAATATTGACCCCTACCGTAGTGGAAGAGGTTGATGTTTATTCAGAGGTTTACCACAAATGATCTGTCTGTCACATTAGTGATAAAACGTTTACTAAGAATATAATGGTTCAGACAGTTGAGTGTGAGTTGCTGGTGACCGCAAGTGAACCGTTCGAAATCTAACACTGGATGGGTTCTGGGTAAACCAGACAGAGCTCTTTTGTAGTCTAGGTGTCTCGGATGTCAAAACGATGAAAAAAGATCGTTTTGAATAATCTTCGTCGTCGACTTTTTTTATCTCTACAGAGGGACGTGGACAGTGTCAGATTTCAGACGCTGCTCTGACGGAAGATGAATTGGAACTAATCTCAACATTCGCATTGAATCAACCCTTACCATCATCAACGTTATGTGTAAAGGAGACACGTTATCCTAAAAATGAGGACAACAGCTCTCAGATTAGACATAGTAAGTATCTAGAACTAAAGAAATAATTCAGAAAAGTAATGATCACCAAGACCAATCTGTCATTTGTCTTTTTTCCTTCTCATCGGTTAATGTTCAGCACTTAATACAGCGTGTCAACTGCCACTTGTCCAGATAACAATATCTGCGAACTTGTCAACCTTTAGACTTGTACTTGACAGAATGACTTACAAGTTGTATTGTATTTATCGGACTTTTCCATGAATGGACCAGGTGCTCGACTCTTTCCTTATAACTTACTTACTTATCTATCTATTGAAGATACAAGTCTGACTACAACTTTAAGTGCTAGATTACACACCTTTTTTATCAGAGTCTTGATGTGGGGCTTGTTCGCTTTTATCGATACTCAAATAAGTAATAAAATACTTGTAATTACATTTTCCCATAACACTGGATTTAATTTCTGAAGACTGGTAATACGTTTTTCATGTTCTATTCAAAATACGCGAAAGTTTTTAGCCTTCTTGTTTTTACAAGATCTTCTCAAAATGAACAATCACAGTTTTGATTAAATATTTTTTATGTGATATGTCATAAAACGGCACAATCCGAATATCTATGTAAATTCTCCCTCAAAAGGGATACAAGTTTGAACTTAATATTAGAGTAAAATACAATAATACCTTAATACAACCAAACTGACGATAAGATTTTGTCAAATTTGGCATGTACATATCATGTAAAATTTCAAACATCGGCTAGATATACATAGGTAATAACAATAAATTGCTATACATGCGTCCTTGAACTTGACGAAGAATACTCTACGAAGCCATTATTTACGAAGTGTTATAGTGAAGTTTGTGAAACGTAGAAGTTTGAAATGCCACCGTGCCTTATCTATGAAGCTAGCGAAATACGGTTGCCTGGAAAGATGAAAATACCTATTTCTAATAGCAATACATTTTGTGAAACAACTGGAAAGCCATTTTACCTTATTTATCATATATGCGGCGAGATAGTTGTATTTGGATGGGTGATAACGGCTATTCACAAAACTTACACAAGGTTTGAGAAACAGCTGGCAAAGTTATAATGTTTTGTAACATTATTTACAAAACTGGTGAGATGATTTTGTTTGGATGGATAATAACAGCAATTCACAAAACCAACCCAAGATTTGAGAAACAGCTGGTAAAGCCAGTTTACACTATTTGTCACTTAATGAGATATTGTTTCCTGTAAAGATCACAACCCCAAACCCAAAACCCAAACCAATACGACCCAAACACCCAATACCTAAACAATACCCTATATCCCTTTATATCCTGTGGAATATAGGTCATATTGGCACCTATTCCCAATACGATAATGAGGTGTATGAAAGAGTGGAATATATAATGTGTCTTATATTAAACAAATTTTAAAACGAACACTTTTCAGTAATTAGCTTATGAGAAGTAAAATAGTTTGAAAATGTAAAATTTAATAACATTTTGGATGACCATTTATAATACCGTCATTGATACCATTTATAATACCGTCATTGATATAATATACATTTTAAATGATAAAATCCATATATTTTCAATGAAGCACTCTGTATATAGTTAGTATATTTACTTGTAGGTAGAAAACAAGAAGACATATATTTTTCCGAATATATTCTTGAGCATATTTTGTTTCAATACAGAAATATCATAACCCAAACACGTCACATTTTTGTAACAGTTATAATTAAAATAAAGTTAATATGAGTTACATATTCTGATGGCCCGGCTGATAGTGTTATACTACGCTGGTGGTTTAAATACATTAGTTTGACTCATAAAGTAGTTTTGCGCAAACTGACGTTTCTAACGAAATTCGAAACACTGCTATGATTGAATCGAGACAAACTAATGCTACAGTAGGATTACTTTCCACAGAGATCCAATCAGTTTTGATCACGCAGCCCATGAAGAGTGCGAGATGTTGGAAAGTTGTTACGTACACAGCCAAAGGTTACAGGAAGAGCGGTAGAAAGGTTAAACTGTAACGAGGTTTACTAGAGGGCGGTGCAAAGCGAAGCGAGCAGTTCCTGTGACGTCACTCTGCAAACAACCTCTGACGTCATCGCTAGAGATGTTGACAAACTGTTTACTCCCCTCTCTAGAGCCCCGGGTTATTAACCTAAAAGTTAAGATTGTAAGCATCCATTCCTTCTATGCACACAAAATTCCTAATTGTATAACACAATTTATGCCTTTTACAATAATTTATTTTATCAATAAGGGATATGTTTTATTACTATGACCCTTATTGACAACCGATATTTTGGTTGAATCTTATTATTTTGAGATATCACTTTATGATCCTTGACCCCATAATGTATATGCGATTACACAACTCTTACTTAACTGAACAATTGTATTATTGATAGCTAAAATTATCACTCAAAAACAGCGTGATGCAGATACTCTACAGAATATAATAAATCAAGACAACGTCTCTTTTAAGTGCAATTTTCCGTTATTGACGTCTGTACAAGAGAATAAGAACGTCAATACTTGCGTACTTGAAATGATTCAATGAAAGAACTCTTGTTTGATCATGTATTACGTTATCACTTAACGTAATCCTACATTCCTTGAATGCAAAACAAGTGTTTTCGGTGCTGAAGACGAATATTAAAATCCTTATTTGCGTCAATTTCACTCTTTATTTAGTAAGTGCATTTATTAAGAAAATAGTAACAACTTTTGTGTCGGATAGCTTCAAAGATATGGATGTGAACTAAACTGTTAACAAGGAAATGGTTCATTTTCAGGAAGCTTATCTATAAAATTCAAAAGGACCCGAGTAAAAAACCCGCTTTTCCTAAACTATTCCGAATGTTTTCATACCCCTTCTATGTTTTGGATTTCCAAGGAAAAATTCCTTTCTCCAGATTTATTCTTTTACAGAACAAATTCGTATTATCCCAGGAAGTAATCACACTATTTTCCAATTATTTGAATTGTTCAAGACGGTCTTACCGGACTGATTTCTGTTGAAGACGTATTGGAACCACAGCATTTAAAATTTTAGAGTAGAATGGTCTTCGAATTCATTCTTTTGAAAGGTACCCACTAAGCAAGTACTGAATTGAAGTTTACAATAGTACTGTTATTTAAAGAGAACAAAGCAAAAGTTTTAAAAAAATCAGTTTCAAAAAAGTAATATCACTCACTATTTAATTATGTGCTTTGTTTTGACAGCTAGGCTACTGATTCATGAACGTAAGCTGAAATGAGAAGTGTTATAAGCGGAGATCGCGCTGCGCTGCCGCAACCCACAAAAATGACGCAAGAGCAGCAAAAATGTAAGGAGGACGATGAAATAAGGAAGTTTGTGACAGTTGTAGCAGTTCGTGTGCAAGTTGCACTCACAGAACACGACACGAGCCACGTGCTCCTCCGAGAGTTATGCGCATAAATTGCGCTGCACTGTCGTCAAAGTAATTATGTTCCATCATGCGAACATAGGGACCATTGCCAGCGGGAAAATAACCTTAGGATCACACTTCAAGAGCGTGATCAATGGGTCGCAAAACTATTGAAAACTTGTGATAAATGAGATAGTTTCAGCAACGTAGAAGATAACTTCTAAAAGTGGAACAGGAAACAACCTTACCTTACTATTGTTACGTAATGGAGGACCGTATATATTGTAAGTGACACATGACAGTATATAATAGGATTTCACACGTGAACTTTAAATAAGATTTATGAGATCAGGAAAAACTGACTGAAACGATATCCAGATTTTCCACTTTTAACGCTAATATGCCAGAATTCTCCCAAACTTCTCAGATACCTTTGGGAACTCGATTTAAGTCAATATTTGGCATACACTTGTTTTCCTCGACAGGATATATCCCATCCTTTATTTGCAACCAAAACTTTATCACTATATGGAATATTTTATCTCGGATATTAAGTTTTGAACGATAATTTCAAATCGAGTTAGAGCTTCCGTGATATTAGAATTTGTTGGATTACGCAATACAAATTTGGGCATTTTAATATTATTCTTGAATTACCAGAGTTATAGTAATTATTTAGTTGTTAATTATTTTTGTATTTGCTAATCATCATAGTTTTGGGCCTAAAATTCTTTTTACATACTCGTAGTAATATGATTATCATTATGACTCGCTGTGTCTATTCCCGACCACTGCATTTATACAAATGGACTTAGTAGACCGTAATAAGCTTATCCATTACAGTTCAAGAAAGGTCTGCTTTATGATAAATATAGTACAGAATCTGTTGCTAAATAAATCTAAAATGAATGCAAAACAAATGTTTTAATACTGCTTAATAGAGTATTAGCTTATCAGTAAAAAGGTGGGATTTACAATTAATATATGCTTCTACGCAATGAATGCAGGTAGGTAGATGATTTGCTAATCAAGGGTATATCATGTGTGAAATTGGGAGTTTTAAAATTAGGAGTGACATGGGAGTTTGTAAATAGAAACAAATTCAGCAAACTCCACGGTTGCTAGATATGCCAAGAAAAACTTTTCCTGTACTTTTTTCGTCCTTTGAGTATATTTTGGGGCCGCCTTATGGAACGTCATTGGATAGCCGGTTGTGATAGTATAAACCCCTTGGTTTAAAAAACTTTCTCCAACAAAAAATATCTCGTCATGTCAATATTATTATCTAAGGTGTTATTATCTCCATATCAGGACATATGTGCGAGCACCATATGCAAGTCACTGTTGTATGTGTACATGTGTTTACCTTCCACTCCAACTAGAGCATCTTCTCACGTGTTGCGTTAAAATAGTAGAAACCTTAGAACGTTCGATGCATCTTGTATGGGACAGAGTAGACGTTTATCCTTCCGTATACATCTCCGCCACGTGACAGTAGACGGGCTGCGAGCCTGACTTGTGTCCCGACTGCCCTTGTTTGTCTTAGATGGATTACAACCAAAACACAGTAGAGAAATATAGATTTGTACATTCAAGAGAGTTTGCTTAATATTTGTTAGTTTTAAATCATTAATTTAATCAAACAAGGAAAAAGTATTCCACACCACGTGTATTGTAAACAAGCTTCGCTAAGGTTGAATGCATAATTTTAATTATATTGTCCATTTCATTCCTGAGATATTCTGCGGGCATACAGAGAAAACATTTTTACTCTTTTAGTTAAAAGTGAAATTTTTTATATTTGATAGTAAGTTTGGCTCTACAAGGTAAAAGTACGCCTAATCACGTGTCGCGTAATAGGCTTTCCTGAGGAGGCATGTTCAATTCATTATGAAGGTGGCCCGCAGAAAAATAGACACACAGATCATCATACAGAATAAAAATAGTTATATCCCCTGGCAGTGAAAAGAGAAAAAGTGTCAGCCTACTGAGATTCAATGAAGCTCAGTCAAATCTCATGGATGGACATGCACCATGAACCATCTTTGAAATCGATGTTGCTTATATAGGAATGAAGTTTCATGCAACATTTCAATGGTCTGGATAAACAGGTCAACCTGCGATAGAAGAAAATGTTAACAATCCATCGAGAATCCTGAAGATAAAAAATGGATAATAGGTGGATAGTGCAGTTGAAAAGAGAGGCTCAGTGGGTTGGGTCAGTTTCTTTGATCTGGCTTACCACCCTTCCACACATGAGCGGTGGATGGGCACTGTGACCCTTTTTTTTAACTTATCTAGTAGGTCCTGGCATTTGAATGTTCTCCAAGCGCCAATAACGTTATAAGGAGCTCTAGCGATGCAGCGAGCCAGTGGAGTTTTAGAAATAAACTTGTGAAGTTATAGAATTAGTGGTAATACTGATCGTAACAGAGTGATTTGTGGTAATAATGAAACCAGTAGTTTATTTAAAGCCAGCCTAGTTTTAAGTTTGTATAGTGAATATTCGCCTAGAGTCTCATGTAAGCAAACCCGTTGGAGTGAGGCTTACTGCGTACGGCGAATGTTGCTTTTTTACTTCAGAATTTTTGAAGGAGTGAAGGAGTTCATCCGCCGTTTTGGGGTTCCGAAGAAACTACATTCCGACCAAGGAAGAAATGTTGAGTCTGCAGTGTTCTTCCGGATTTGTGAAGTACTCTTCAGGGGCGAAAAATCTTCATTCGCAATCTTGTGTAATGGTGGGGAGGATGAATAGAACTTTGGGAAGATATCTATCCAAGGTCTTATCTGAACGTCAGAGAGATTTTGACCAGCACATACACTTCTTTCTGATAGCGTACCGCAGCTCTGTCAACGAAACTACGAAACAAACACCGGCAAGCATCATGTTTGGTCGAGAAATTGCGATTACACTGCGACCAAACTTTTTCGGAGGGAATATTACCCAGCTCCGGAAGCGAGTGACCAAATGAAGGACCGATACTACATTCGGGCTCATAAAGGAGGTTTGAGCAAGGAAACCTTTTTTGGTTTTGTAACCCTCGGACGCACCGTGGGTTTTCTCCTAAACTACAAACAACAGAGGGGCCGTTTGAGGTAGTGACAAGCATAAATGTCGTAATTTATCGCTTAAAATGTCACTGAAAGGAAGACTCGAATTGTCCACTTTAACCACCTCTCCATGTATCATGGGGACAAAGGAAGAGAAGAAATCCAGGAAGTTCGAGTGGCAGTGATCTTGATCAATTCATGGCCAACCTACAAACGGCTAAAGAAAGTAAGGTAACCACGGTGATTTGGAAACATTTCTTTCCTCTTCCACGTGGGTTGTCCCTTGCTCACTGCATATTAGAGAATGTATTAGCTTCACGAGGGACCGTCACAGTCTTCAGGAAGAAGTTTGGGATAATTGAGGAACTTGAGGTTTAGAGACTACGTTATGAGGAAAGTACAACACCTCCGACGTCGGGATCGGCACATGTTCTACCATGTGACCAAGAAGAGCCCGTGTAAGGAATCTACCTATCTGACCTTGTGGATAAGTCTGGCCAATCTGCGTGCCCACCTGCACCAGCAGAGAGAGCATCCTGAGGCCCTTACACATGAGCGGTGGTGGGCACTGTGACCCTTTTTAACTTATTTAGTAGGTTCTGGTATCGGAATATTCAAGCGCCAATAACGCTATAAGGAGCTGTAGCGACGCAGCAAGCTAGTGGAGTTTTAGAGATGAACTTGTGAAGTGACAGAATTACTGGTAATACTCATAATCGTGACAGATGGATTTGTGTTAATAATTATTTACTATGTCAGTACTAATAAACATGTGTGAAACTAGATATGTACAATTTAATTAACAGTTGTTTTGTAACCTAGAAGTTTATTTGTAGCCTGTCTAGTTTTAAGTTTGTAGATATTAAACTTATTATATGTAAACTTATGTTTAAGGTGAATAGCTATTTAGTGGATTCAATATTCATGGAGTGTTACATATAATGTAATCCGTACAATATCATACGGACATACACAGAAACCTTGTCAGGAATGAAACCTTCGCTAACGTGAAGCTAATAAGGTTGTCTATACCTAACAAGACATAGAGATATATAGCTTTGCAGCCAGCAAAGTAGCGACCTCAGTGAGTGTGACGACTGTCGGCTCTAGATTGAATGAACAATGGCGTACGTCACCAACGGGATCGCCTAGTCAATGGCCGCTCATCACCCGTGCAATGCCCTGACCTGACACGTAGAGCTTAACATGAGTCTTGCGTGATTCGATATATACGCGTTCATGCATAATTAATACGGGGGTATCGAAATAACCTACTGAGCGTTATCAAAGAGTTGTCGCACAGGCGGACAGAAAGAGTGATGGACAAACTGCCCTTTCACCTGTTGACCCTAAAATCAATAGGAACCTTCCTTGGAAAAGAGGAACACATACACCTAGTTTCAAGTCTCTAGGAAATTTCCATAAAGAGTTAGCACAGCCGGACAAGCAGACGGTTAACAACACGATATTAAGAAGACTTTAATAATAAATAGATGTAAGGCAGAGATGTATTCAAAACACACAAAAGATATTTGGCTAATCAAATTTGTAATGTGGTGCATGAGAAAAATCCACCTTCGATGCTGTTTGTGTTAGAACAGGCTAATCACCGTGCGTTCACAATTTAATTTTGAATTATTTGTATGAATTCAAATTTTTAATATACAGCTATATTCATATTTTGTGAGTGGCTTTGTACAAAACTAAAAATTTATATTAGTACGTTTTATGTATGTTTAAAATTAAATAAGGGTATCAAAATTTATGAACGGTTATTACGATAAGCCTATCCGATGTACCGTATTAGTACAACTACGTTCCATCCTGTAAACTACTACACATAGGTACAGCTTTCACATAGGTATACATTTATTTTGTTACGTTGTCTCTTATATATATCATGACTCAATGAATAATGAATCTATACTTCCTTAACACTTTGTAAATGTATGTATTTTAATTCGTACTCGTACATGTATTTACTTCTTTACCACTTCTTTTTCAAACCTTTTCTCCGATATTTAATAAATAACGTTATAGCGGGAGATGTTAGAAGCGGTTGCGGTTGCTATTATGTTTCTGCCGTTACTTGGAAGGAGCAAGTGAAACCCAATATCGTGCGCGCATGTGCTGCTGGCGTCCCTTCACCCCAGCACACAATAGCCAAGCCAGCCGCTACTCTCACATGGCCTATTGTCACACACCACACCGCGCATTACACCAGCTTACGTGCCATGGACTCTACTCTACTCCTTACGCAATCCTAGACTAAATACTGTTCCATCCTCGGGCTGGTGAGGTTTCTAACAAAACATCCGATGCAGGAGGCTACAATAATGTTCTTTGATATTCAAATTATGAATTAAAATATCCTGTTGTGTATTACTTTTTCATGGGCCCTTAGGCTTAAAACATGTGCGCCTTAATAAATGACAACTTTTTTGTGAGTTTTGGTACCATTATTCTAACTCAAAGTTACAAAAATAATAAATTCGTAAACCTTATAAAAAATAAAATATTTTTTATTAAGTTTGAAGTACGGTACTTCCAAAGATAACATATTATTTTTAAAATAGCTAAACGATGAGAAAATTATTAGTGCGTAGCAAGTACACAAAATACATCACTACACATCGACATATCGTACTTTCTTTGACGATAATTTCCTAATGAACGTCGTTGAAAGATCATACCAAATAGTATTTGTGCATTTGGACTGATATTAGCTGGAAATTATAATTTGCTTTAATTTTCTAAGTGCGGCTCCATTGGTACTGCAGCCCATAACCTGGACCTAGTACGCTTATTGGTCAATCCGTAACTATCATTGTGCTTTGATTATTTAGTTATTTAACAAACCCTTACTGGTTGCAAAAAGAATTCTGCTTAAAACTCTTTTAAGCCCCGAGAGACTCTGTTTCATTGCGAAGCTAATCTCTCTGCGGTGTAGAAAGTTTTGAAAATGCCTGACACATGATGAACAATGCACAATAAATTTTCCTTGTAAATATTTAGTCAGATATAGAAACCCCCTTTACTAGGAAATTCTATACTTCCTTATCCATTCCTGAAGTGTCGTAACTGATCTATTCCTGAGAGCTCGATTCGGTCTGAAATAAGTTTTATAATTTCCTCAGAACAGAGTTTATCTACACAATAATCAAGTGGTTCATGATGATATGACAACTTCTCTGCCTTAATTGCCACTTGAAGTGAATGTTTCTCGATCCCGACCGATAGGACACGTGACGGAGAGTACCTGACACCTTCACGGGCGAGTCGCCAGACCGCGGGTAAGTGATACTACTACAGGGAGGGGACAGTGAGATGCGCCTACACTACAGATCTGACCTGGTGACAAATACCTACGTATAATAATAATCTCATAGATTAAAAGGTAAAGAACAATGTTCAAAATGTTTTTAAAATGCCACAATCTCCTTCCGAAATTCACAAACATTTACCTCAAGTAGTCATATATTTGTTCGTTTTAATCTGAGATGATGATAACTTTAAAAGTTAAGAAGCATCTATATCATTACAGTTGAAAAGGGTGTGGTTCTTTGTTTGTGACAGCATTCTTAAGTGCAATCACATGGATTGATAATTCATATATCATTTAATCATATAATTAGAGAAGACATTTCATTGGTTTCAACCGCAATCACTCAGATTGTTATATTGTAACAGTTTGACTGAAATGTTTTAGAGTCTATATACTCTATATTATTTAATAAGCTTTGGTACCTTAACAGCTGACTATTGGACTATTGACCTAATTGAACATGCTAAATAACCTTTTTAGCATGAATCTGTCGTCGTTCACAAAAGATTTTGCGGGTATCGAACAAACTTGCCCCTAAAAGGTCTGCATAGATTTAATCATTTGTCATTTGTATACAGGTATGCCTCTGTGTATCAAAATGATGTTAATTTTTTATATCTCACAGCACAAATTCTTATACTTAAATGAAACAATGAACTCGTTCCACTACCGTTTTACCTGTAAAACTATTATCGTTATATAACAAATATATATATATATATATATATATATATATATATATATATATATATATATATATATATATATATATTTCTAGTACAAATTTTATTTGGTATTTTTTGGTCCTGGTGCAAAAAACTATATAACATATTTGAATTTCCCTCAAACACTGTTTGTGGAATGATTCTAGAACAGATAGGTGTGCTCACGATAATTATTTGTCTTTTGAAACGAGAGGAGGTTGAGAGTGAAAATAAGGATTTCTTCCAGCTTTTACCGAACATATCTTATTTTCCGTACCGTCCTAATCGGATGAGACAAGAATGGTTTGAGCTATAATTATTAATTCATGTCAGGGTTTCTTGCTGGCGACTTAACCCCGATCAGTCTTGTTAGAAGTTGCTACCTTCCGAGCAGAACCGGGGAAAAGGACTATAACTGGCTTCAGGAACAGGATAGAACATTTCAGTTTCGGTCAGTATCTAATCAATGATACTTAACCGATTAGGCTACGCTATAAAATTATCCATATTGCAGGTTATACAAGCGTGGCTGACAAGTAATTGCTAGCACCGTGTATAAATATAAATCAATCCAATATATACGAGCGTTAGATTGAAATATAACTATGCTAAAATAGAAAGTACTGATTCTAAGCACCAATTAGGTTTATAAAAATAACTAGATATTTCATTTTAGAACGATTGAAACGCGCTAAAGTTATCTATCACAACTGTTTATGGTGACATTTCTTAATACATAAAATCTTAAAAGATATTTGTAGATATTCAGACATAGAAAAAACACTATCAACTCTGACACCCGATATATGCTTTTCAGGCAGATAAGGAGGTTATTGTGTTTGTAAACCTTGGACACGTGTGGGAAAACACGTGTAGGAAGACAATATCATAATAAAAATGTTGACATCAAAGATTGAAGGTGATGTGACTTGGACAAAAGAACGACAGATAGTACATGTTTATATTAACTCTTAAACGTGAGATAGTATATGTCAGCTTTTAGAAACCAATGGGGTGATAACGTCAAGGTCAGGGAATCACACGAGAAGATTCGATTATACAGCAAATGAAAACACGTGATTCTTCAAATCTGTTCTTTTCAAAACACATCTTGAGTATTAATATTTAATGGATGATATCAGTTTTGAATTATTAATTTCAACAAATGAAAAGAAATTTGCAAAATTATTACTCCATAAGAGATGGTTGTACTAGCTACCGTCTTGAAAAATCTCAAAACCTAAACTTCACATACTTTTTTTCCCTTATAATATGTATGTAACTTATGGGGTGATTAAATTTTAAATATACGTATATGAAATAAATTCTTAAATGTATATTTACTCTAATGTTTAAATACAAAAAAACCCGTTATACATGTTACAAAAAAATGTTAGACGCGTATAAATCATATCTTTAAAATTAGATATTTCTTTATTGTGAGAACAAAAGTGTTTTACATTGTCCTTATGAAATATAATTCATAGTCGTTTCGCTGTATATTTGATCATAAATCCCTTGACGATCCCGTCGAACTATTTACAATCGTACCAATAAAATTGCAACATGACCTACTTTAAACGGTTTTAAAATTTCTCAAAACATATTAAATAATGAAATTTCAAACTATTCATCATAACAATTACCTAGTAGATCTTTCCATAAATCACCATACACTAAATAATGCATAGTAAAAAAGTTTCTAAACGTTCACTTTGATTCAAATTTAAAATGGAAAACTCATATTTCAAATTCTGCTTCAGAAGAGAGCTTGAGGCTTATCTGGGACATTGGGCAGCGACATTGGGCAGTTGTAGAGAGCTGGGCCAATCATGCAAGTTTACTCATTTACCACACGTAAAATTGAGTTTTTTTTACACTGCAATCTCTTTCCTATTCTAGACATTCATATAATATGTAATTTTAAGCAAAGAAATTACACTTTCCATATAGCTGAATTAATCTCATACATTTATGTGTCCCAACACGTACTAAACTTTAAAGTCGATAACGAAAATGCTGTGTGATTTCAGACTCGATTCTGTTCTAAATTTACATTTTTATATATTAAAAATAGTAGCCATTCTGTGGTGTTAAAATAAACCTCATGTTTTGAGCTGAAGACAAAGGTGCCGCTACCAATTAGCGGCTGACCTACACTGAGAGATGGCAGAGATAGAGCAGCTACACGGGCGGAGATGATGCTCAGTTGAAGGCTACTAAATTGCAAGGAATAAGTAAATTTTGTATGCAATTAAAGCACCTATTTCTATAGTTCATGCGATTAATTAAAAATCTAAGTTAGTAATGGTATAAATGGATTCTTCTTGCACAAAGTGTATAAATATCCATGCTCTTTGCAGTATGGAGAACTATGAGTAAATAAAGATTTTAGTTCAAATCCCTGATCGAGAGGCGATAGTAGTGGCTTAGTTACTCGTGTACCCACAGCGGGAATGTAGATTATCAAAAATGGCGACCAGTCAGTTTTATAATACGCTAAAATATCACTGAAAATTATTCACCTCATAACTATTTCACTATATTTATGTCACCTCATAATAAATAATGAGAAAGTAACATAAAAAGGCATATGAGTACAAATGAGGCATATAGTGTATAGTGAGCATTTACAGTACGTCTTTAATACGATGAAACTAAAAAAACACATTTTAATTTGGTTGGAAATTAATAAACTTCTAAGTAAACCACTGATAAGATTAATTGGGTTGAGAAGTGACAAACTTCATAAAGGGCTGACTGTTGTAACTGCTATTGATGGGTTCATTGACAATTAGTCTTATACCTTCCCTTTCTTTTTAAACACTAAAAGTTTGGTCCCTTTGATATTTAATACGATCACCATAGTCAGAATCCAAAATCATCAGGTTGTATGTGTATTTTAAATATCATAATTACCTTTTTTTTAATAATATTTATTGTACTTATTTATAACGTCAAGTGTGTTGTCATATTTTGTTATTCTCTTAAGTTGTTTTCATAAATGAAATTAAGATTTTTATTTACATTTACAACTATAATTGAATGTATGTTTTTGTCTGCTACACATAATATAAAGTAATTTCGATAATTTATAAATAATAATAATTAGTATTAATAGCTTGGATAATTAAATTGTGTTCAATTAACTGTTAAAGTAATATATATATATATATATATATATATATATATATATATATATATTCAGTATTTAATATATTTAGTATTACTGTTACATATGTCTTAAAAAAAAATAAATTTTCCTTGGTAATGCATTTAGATGTAGGTACTATGTCACACAAATGCCATGTAGGATCGAACCTCTTTAGTAGTTTTTTTATTGAGAAAGTGTGTATATCTTACATTTTGTAATTCTCCCAGTTTTCATTTTTTTTAGGGTTGGTAATATAGTTCTAACACCGCGTAACTCCACCCAACAAGATAAATGTGCTAGAATACCACAGACCTAGATCTGAGAGGGGTGCGCTTGTCGAGTAATATTTCTACCATACGCAACATTGAGCTCACATCCAGTTTTCGCAATAAAGATCAGCATTGCCTCCAACTTCAAAATTCCTAACGTCAAACAAACATTACTGGTAAAATAACTTAATTTTCTACAAATCTGGTTATTTCTTGGAAAATCATGATAAAAAATATGTAATGCACGCCGTGTGTTTATGAATGGAGTACCTCCAGTAAAACATTAGATTCATAAATAAAATATAATTGACATTTAATTGTATGATAACTATTTAATAAAAAGTTTGAAACATTCATATCCGGTTTTACTGGACATTCAGAATATACTGTATTGCGTGCCATTATGTTTTAAAGAGAAGCTTGGTAAAAACGGTAAATTAGATTTTGTGATAATGTTATTTATTATACATATGAATTATAATCTTTAGGATTTATGCTCTCGTGTAGCTGACAATACTGGGAAATTGTATGATGCAGTAAAAAATTGTCATTTTTAGTAATACGGCAAACCTTTTATTCGTACTATAATATTGGATCCTGTAGTCTTCAATACTCTGCGTCTGTTACTCTAGTCTCTAAAGCTTTGAAGCGTTTCTTTAAGAACCTAACTACAGCCTCTCCTCATCTTCTCACAAGAAAACTGTTTGTGTCTTATGCCAGACGGTTCATTTGCATGCATTTCATCGCGAGCCTCGGCAAAGCTTTCATGTTTGTTTGCACGTTGAGTTCAAAGAACCGCAGTATAATACCCTTGAAATGATAGCGATGGAGTTCATATTCTACTTCCTTTCACACCACTGTAGCTAGACTTTAATTTAAGAGAACAAAGCAAAGTCTTAATTTTTACTTTGAATGCGACCACAAATTAATTTGGATTATTCGTATTCGTTTTACAACTAAAAAATGAATATACTAGAAGTTTCATATCATTACTTCTTTTAAATTTCGATGGCCACTTAATAAAAAAAGTTTCAAATCTTTTGCAAGCACTTTCAGATCACTTTGCACTAGGACTCGATCACATCCTGTATTCCTTGTGTGAGGTCCTGATCCTGTAACTCAATCCTGATCCCGATCCAGGAGGTCTAGACAATAGCTGGGTATCGATACATTATGAACCCGAGGGTGTGAAGACACGTGTACGCTTGGTACTATGCTAACCCCTGAATACAAAGCACTTAACCGGCTTGTCCACCAGGAACTTTATGTAAGGTTTATTACTTAGTTTTAATAGACCACCAAACGTGTTACGGGTTAAATGCGACTCGATTTCTGGTTTCACAACAAGTTCGGTTTCGGATCGCAATTATAGCTTCCTACTGCATCATATACGCACATAACAATAATCGATGTATCGGTTGATTAAATCGAGACGGTTAGAAGAAATAAATGAGAAATAAACAGCTTTTAAGGTACCTTGTTGCTTATGTCAATTGTTTAGGATACTCATTGTCTTTCAAATACATTACACGTATTTTTAAGTGATTGAGAGATTACACAGTAGGAAAATGAAGCCTCTTATTGTGCACACTTTCATCTAGATAAAAACTTATTTTAATGCTAAATCTTCTTTCCTTTCTCGTTTCCACCTAATGCAACGGGCAGTAAATTATGAGGGAATGACTGACGATGAGTCACCGATAAAACAGAGTATTCAAGGACCCTACAGAAAAGTATTTACCGAACTGACTGTTATCTTTTTCTGGATAAGTAAACATTTGTGATTGATTGCACAAAATGTTCCTTTTTGTTCATGCTTATTAATTGTGAAAAGTTTTAGGATATTCCTTTGATTGCAATAATTGTGCAGGATATCAAATCACTCATACGGATGTGGTGTGCTGAGGTCCAGAGGATAATTTCAGTTAGTTCTGAGGTCCGAATAACTTTGTTTGATACCTTTCAAAATATTTCATATATATCTCAGCCTCTCACACCACAGAAGGTAGTCTGAGCGTTCACATTTCTGTCCCTCAATTTATAGCGTTGGATGAGCTATCTCTTGCGTAACTAATAAAATCAAAGTTTGCACTCATAAGAGTTACTCAAAGCAATTATGAGGATAACTGACAGTGTTAGTTGCAGTGGTTCTGTCTAATCTAATTCCAGACGTAACTCACTGTACCTTTGCTGCCCTTAGACCTTTTAACCCAAAATCAATAGAGTTCTTCCTTAGACCAAGACGAACGCATGGACCTCTAAGACCATTCAGAGTGTTATTGACCAGACGGTCAGACATATGAACTCACGTACAGACACCGTCTTGGTTTTAAGAAGGATCTGTCCGTTCCGTAATAACTATGAATGTGTTATTCCTTTTATCCACGACGACCGATTCTTATAGTAAAATAATACCTGAGAAAATAGACAGCGCAATGTAAACGCCTTGGAATTATCTGATTATCGAATCATCAATAAATTTATAGCTAACCACTTGAAATTTTATGATCTAAGGTAATTTAAAACCCATAAAAGTTATGCCACATTCTTCGGGATTTGAGTGAATACTGATTTGTACCTCTTATAGTGAAATCGGTCTGTTATTGCGTCAGTAAACTTTATAGTTATGGGATTACGTGTTCAAGCCGGGTTGACGTCAGACCGTTACGGAGGGTGGCAAAAGACAAGAGAGTCGCAAAGTTACGCCAATAGGCGTGGGAGCAGATATCGTCGGTTAACTTGGTTCTGACGTCATGTTCCACGGATCTGTTTATTTAGAAATCCCATTTAGACCGTCTTTAGCAATCACGATCCAATTAATTAACTCGTACAGAATATCAATCGTCGCGATAATCAAGTCTGTTCCGAACAGCCAATGTGTTTTGCAATTACTAAAGGATCATCATAGAAAAGTCTCCAGTATATTTAACCTCATCCCAAATATAATAAATGAGTTAAATATAATAGCTAAACCCCTAATAAAGCTAAAAACTACGTTAACGTTAAATAGATAAATACCACGAAATAGTTTATCTGCAAAGAATTACTGGTAGGCTAAATACTAAATTGTTAGTAACAGTTTATAAGGAAGTCAACTATATGCATTAATTATTACAATATTTATAATACCGTTTTTTTAGTAATAGTTTCAGTAAGAAAAACAATAGTTTAGGAAATGCCATATATTAAATTCAAAAGTGTTAATACTTTTCCATCATAAAGCTATTGAGACTAAGTGAGTATTAAATAAAATAAGAGAGTTTATATATAATTCAGTTGATTACAGTAGAATAAATGATTGAGTGTGTGGTGAAGCTTATTACCATCATATGTTTTATTTGTACATTATAATGAAAAAAATTATACATTGAACAAAATTAATTTTTTGTTATTAACAGTTAGGAAAATAATACCAGAAATATTGGCCAGTGTGCTGTATTTATAAATTCTAGTACAAGGTATTTGTTTTAGGTTTAAAACTAATATACAAATAACGATGCCTCATTTTGGAATAATATTAAGTACATATTATCATACTTATGTATTACAATTTTCATTCTTTTTAATCTCTTGAAGAAATTTTATTAATAAACAAAGAATTAATTATTATTCCTCTAATAACCAGATTTGGTGGTTTCCCGGGAGGACTACCATTATACAAGATTGTTTATAAGAATGGGAAAGGTAAACTTAGAATTATTACTGTTAGTTTATTTCTACAGAGTAGACAAGGATAGGGATTAAACAAAGAGGGAAGGGACAAATAAAGAAGAACAAAGTTTGTCTAATCTATTCTATTCTAATATTCTTCCGTTTCTTGGTTCACATGTTTCAAACGTCCTCTACTGTACTATTCAAAAGACCGCCCTCAATGATTGTAAATATAAAATAATGTGTTTGCCTCTCGCCCTAAGTCTAATCGTATACACCAATGGCACGTGTATTACTCATTTAAACCATTATAGTCCACGTATGGTTTGGCTATAGTTGTAGACCCATTACAATCTCACATAAACTGATATTAGAGCTGTAAGGGTAGCTACTCCCGTGAACAGTTCATTAGTAACTCAGTTATTAAGTTCTCAGTTAGTTAGTTATTTACTCAGTTAGTTATTAAGTTGGAAAGTGTAGGCTGCAGTGCCAGAAGTACAGTACGCGCGCTGAAGGTTCGGCTCCGAGTCAACCGAGCGGACTATGGCGGGGGACGGGTGGATTGCCCGATATAACAACTGTTCTGCAGACATCCGCCAATGTTTGGCCCGCTGCAGTCTGAATATTTAATTGTCCCTGTTCTCAGGATTCTTTATACATCAGTGTTTCGTATTCATTCATCTGTCATAAAATTAGTGTATAAACAATACACCCCAAAACATTTTCTATTCGAATATAATACAATGAAATTCAACATAATTTCATTAAAGTTTAAACTTTTAGTTTATCACAGATCACCACTATGGCCTAAAGTGTTTTTTTTTTTCAGAAATAAACTATTGCAAAGTGATTCAATGTTAAACTTTCAAATGGTATTGCCGTGTTGCATTTACGTGAATGGGCCATAAACTGTAGGGCAGCGGTTTCGGTGATACATTCCACTTCAGACTAAGTTACGGCTAACCTAAACTATGTATGTATCTGAAAAAAGTTAAATCTAAAATTAACTTCAGTTCATTCAGAAAAACTTTTCCGCTGGTGAAAGTTTCCTGACCAAATAATAAAAAAAAAAACCCTCACATACAAACGATTTTGGATCACAATTTTGGCACAGTTAATTTTAAAATATATTTTATTGAAGAAAAGTAATAAAACATTGAAACTTAATACATCCATTAGCATTGGCATAAACAGGAAAATATATCTGCGAAGTTTCAGAATTTTATTTGTACAGGAATTTGGTCTAACCATAAGTTGATTGTCGAGCTAGAATTAAACATTGCCGTCCGTGACGGATCATTGGAGAGTCAATGTTTTTTACTTGGTTAGTAGGGCAACGACAGGGCCGAACCTTCAGCGCGCGTACTGTAACTAAATAAGCCTGGTGTAACGTGAGTTGAACACTATAAACAGTTTTTTTCTTCCTTTGTTAATAATTTAAAGGAAGGTTAGACTCTTTTTTAGCCTTATTCTACCTGAGCCCAGGAGCGTATGCATATATGGGAGGCAGTGGGCTTAAGCGCCCCCCCCCCCCCGAAACTTTAAAACACAAACATTAACATTGCACCGAGAAGTATGTTCTAAGTTATAACACTTTTATGAGGTCATAAACCTCATCAATTTCCAAGGAGAAGAGTCGCGAGTGCCTGTTTTCGTAAAACCGTTCTTTACCTCTTAAACCACCCCGTGTGTCAGCTCCCTCCAAATTAATTTCGTATATTCGCCCCTGCCTGTGCGAATGTGCCTCGCAAACAACTTTGAGGATCAACATGTCTTAAGAATAGAAGGAAGAGTCGATATACTAAGAAGTACCGAAGTAGTAAAAGTAGGACACTGTTGATAACACGTTGTGGCCACAACAGGACTAAAAACCGTACTATCTCCACAGATACGTTATCTTCAATCCGGGGTCTTGAACCGCAAGGCAACTGCGCTGTTCCTTCTAGCAATGGCAAAAGCTCGAGATGTCCTTGGATTTTCAGTCCTACTTTGGCACACAATATATAAATGGTTCCAACAGTATAATCTCGAAACTAAACTCTCCGTCGCGTCGCCTTGGTCTAGATATGGTAATTACATTTAATTATTACCCGCCAAATCTCACACCATCTTGTGGTGCCACACCATACTAGTGTCATAACCGCAAAATTACATTATTACAACGTAGACGGTGGTTTAATTTAAACATGAAAAGCACTACAATCAAGCATGTTACAAGTGTTTATACGAGTAGATCGTTATTATGTCCTAAGTTTGAGAAATACAAGTCGTATTTTTCTGAATAGTGTAGCTCTCACAAGCGTAGTTTCAAAGTGTATAGTTAGTTATACGGACAGACATATCCTATGTATGTATATGTTATAGTCATTGTGATTAATCGATCATTATGTATATTGGTTACTATACAAGACGACCAAATGCACTTGTCAAATTAATTATTTTAACCATAATACATATACTAAGAAATAGTTTGGGTTAGTTAGGACAGATTTGGTTTGTTTGGATTAGATTATATTTTTATGTTAGCTTAACAGATATTTTTATTAGTGAGTATAATGGCTGGATAGAGAGCGTTATCTATCAGTCTGATTAAAATCACATGCTATTATACAACATGTATGGATATTGTATATAATAGATGGATTAATTACTTTAGTTTTAACATATACATAGATCGGCTATATTCACGAAACATGTGTTTTCCAAAATAATAGAGAACATGACGGACCTGTTGGTGAGACAGAAATATTTGAAACACAGATCGCATTAAGAGAAACCAAAACTAATCACAGAGGGATCAGTAACTTACCGGTAAGCCTCTATTAATACTTTAACAATGATCCTGATTTATTCAACCTAAATTAGCATAATATCCCCATTAGTTACGCAAGTGTAATTCAAGTTTTAGCATATAACCGTAGCATATTCTTTAATTGTAGTGTGTTACACAAATATAGCGTGACCAATTGAGACGGCTTCGTTTAGTCCAGTTGTCACTTAGTCCAGGTTCTTGTCTTAACTGTATCTGTTTAATGCATCATATTGGTTTACAATGTTAAGCATAAGTTCA
This sequence comes from Homalodisca vitripennis, assembly GCF_021130785.1. Classification (NCBI taxonomy): domain Eukaryota; kingdom Metazoa; phylum Arthropoda; class Insecta; order Hemiptera; family Cicadellidae; genus Homalodisca; species Homalodisca vitripennis. The sequence goes on along the minus strand of NC_060209.1, from coordinate 131,077,528 downwards.
ATAGACATATGATTTGTCAATTTAATACATCTACTAATACTATTTTACACTTAAGTATTATACATTTGATTTCAAAAAGTTTCAATTTTTATAGGTGGAAGCAAACTATACTTGCGTTAGTCAGCAACTAATTGCTAGCTTGGACTTTAGGACGTGTACTAAATGACATTGCTAAGTATTAATATTACTGAGATATTATTAACAACTCGGTCTTAGTGAAACATAAACTTTGTAATATTGAGTTATATTCTAAATTACTACTGTATGTCTGGATCAAATAATACCTTGGTAAATGAAGCACGCAGTTATATTTAATGTCGAAAATAAAACCAAGTACTAGTAACTTTCCTCGACCAATTTTAGACTGTAAATTATGAACCACGAAATAAATTAACCACAAACTAGACATTTGTGGTGTTTGAAGAAAGCTGATTTCATTCCGCTTAAATGGAGAAACTAAATGCCTCTCAAGTCGCCAGAAGCTCAGCGAGAGAGTTCAGCAGCGGTTACTCGCGTGCGCGCGCCCGAACCTGAACCTGAACCGCAAAAACCGCTCGGACCGAGTGCAGAACCGCGGAGTACCGGGTTACTGGGAAACTGGCGCTGTTTGCTTTCACACATAATTGTTCCGTAAATCGTGAAACACAAATGTTCTGCAGTATTACGTGAAGTCTATTCATTTATATAATAAAAGTGAACTGAGTACGAGTTCCTTTTCTGATACTGTACGAATATAACAACATATGACAACAAATATTTTTCAATTTTCATTTCATTTTTTTATAATAATGAAATACTGATTCAATACCAATAAAATTATTTAGCTGGAGCATTCCAGACGTGACTTATCGCTGGCATTTCCCGTGCTTTTAACTTCAAGATCATTATCGCATTGTGTGCTTCTCATTACAACAGGTCCTGGAACTCTTAGGATACAGTAAAAGCGTCAATGGGAAACCCCACTTTGACAGTGTTCATAAAACGGATTTGGATGCCAAGGGGTTTACAGATGCTAAGTGTTGAGACGCAACTTTGACGGACTAGCATTGAAAATGTTTTAGGTCAGTAAAATGAAATGCAAAACTATCTGATCGTAAAACCCCATGAGTACCATATACAACTGAACCAAATACTTGCTGAGGTATTATACCTTTTTACCTCTTAAGTCTAATGGGGCTGGAGAGAAAAATATAGTTTCCAAAGGAGGGTGTTATAGACGATATTGCCACGTACAAAATATAATTTTTTCTGTCGTTTCTAAGACCTATTGTAAATTAAACAATTGTGCAGTGTTAAGCAGATTTAACACTTAAAAGGCAAATGTTTAAAAATGTTTCTGTGGAGCACTTATAATTCAATTATAATATCTCTGAAATGTGATACCTATTTAATTTCTGCAAAGTAAGTAACAGAATTTTTCTCACTTTGTTATCGTTCAGTGAACTAGAAACCAGTTATACTACGTTTCGAGACATGGAATCTGATCTCTTCTCAGGCGGAGAAAGACGTATCAAGTTATGTGTTAAGATAGTTATACACTTCTTCTATAAACACAACCCTATCGTCAAAAATTTACTTCAAACAAAAAAAGAAAACCGTACACAATTTTTATTTAAATCTGGCTAAAATTTTAATATGGCATGGTGAGACCTAAGGAGTTTTCTTTTAGTATGAAAATAAAATTCACAAAATTACGTAAAATCAAGCTAATTTGATCAGCATTGACTAGGGATTTGAAAAAAATTTAAAGTTAAATTGTTGTTCAGTTTATTGGCAGGTAAGTTGGCAAATGGTATATATTACTACTGTCTTGGTGAATACAACACCACTTATAGACGAACAGTTATTGTGATGTAAAGAGCTAGGCTCCATCGCGTGTGTATATGGATCAGTGGAGAGTTTAATCAGGTGGCCTCAAGGTTGCTTCTAAACCTATAGAATTACTAGTATTCAGTAGCATTAACACGCAAGCCAACTTTTTAAAACATTTTAGTGAAACGTTCTCTACACAAAACTAACAACATAGCTTTTAGTTCCTATTTATCCGCAAGAATATGTATAAGAGCAAGTAATACAATGAAATGTAATCTCTTTATTCATCAAAACGACATACATTTAAAAAAATGTTTCATTATGTGAATTATTCCGAAAATATTTTGTATTCTATGTGTGGGGACGAGTTCGGTTATCAGTTCTAAAACATAAAAATCAAGCTAATATTGTGCGGTGTAAAATTGTTCATAAAGTAAAAATAATATTAAAATCATAAAATAAAACTTTTTTTATTTATCTAACAAAAATAAAACATTTAGTGATGAATAGGTAATCCTGTTTCATGATAATTAAAATATAAGATAAGAGTAAAAGATTACGCTTTTATCCTAGAAAAGCTAGAGCGTATGTAATTTTATTATTGTAGAGTGTGGTTTTGTGTATTTCGTAGAATATGGAACGAAATGGTTGTGTAACACATTTCTGTAGTGTACGTGTATAGGGACGATGTATGTATGCGTTTATAATTACTCGTTAGTATGTGTGGGCGTCATTAATTTAGTAGAGTGTTCATCACGTGTACTGCGAGTACATACTTGCATTAATATTACTATGTTTCCTCTCTGTGTTATAATGCTTTGGCACTGTTTTCAAATAAATTATTTCAAGATACGGTGATGTCACTTGGTCTGGCAGTCAGGCCGGAAGTGAAGGTCAGCGCATCATCTGACGGATATGTCAATGTCAATTGTCCACCACTGATTGACTCGTGTACAGAGGCCATTGGTTACGTGATGCAGTCAGTGGACTTTGAGTCTCAAGTCTCAATCGATGTCTTTGTATACTTCTATTATATCCAGTCCAAAAGTGGATCGATCGCAATTAATTATAAACCTGAGTAAACCATTTACGGTACTTTAAACTTCTTGGTTTTTGGTTTTCGAGTTACTAGCTACTTTACTGTACGTGAAGGAAGCAGGATTTTCCGGACATTTTCCATCGTTCAGTGAAACAAAATATGAGTAACACAACGTTTCGAGATCTGCAATCTGATCTCTTATTCAGGTTAATAAATAACCTAGCACATAATTACAAACTAGGCTAAAATAAGCAAATCATACCACAGCATTGTGACACCCCTAAGTCAGGAATCAAACTATCATGATGTGTGTCAACTTCAATAACTCTAAAACACGCTCTTAATACAAAACTAAAAAAATCACTAATTATTAAAACTGAACTACAGAGTACAGGTCACAACACGTCTGCATTCGTCGATCAGCCACCTACTCGATACTCATTTATTGTATGATTTAAATGTTCAAAAGCTAAATACAATGCACGTAACTTCAGAAACAGTCAAACAATACCGTGGTTTAATTTAACTGTAGCAGATTAAATGTAGTAAGAATGTTAAAACAATTGTCTTGAGATTCAGTTATTTTAAAGTGGTAAAGGGCCTAGGAGAATATGTTTTGCTATGCACCAGGGAACGATCTTCCATTTTGTTTTGCAGACTTACTTAGATGATATTATCTTTTATTGGGACAACAGCCTCATTTTGTGTGAACCCTGTCATATAATTACCCCCAAAAGTGGCACTAATAAATACCTCATTTACGTAAGTATTGCGTCGAAATACTAAATACGAAATTATAATGTGAATGGCTACTAAAGAAATGTGTGATGAGCTAACTTCAGAATTAGCTTGTTAGAAGCTCAAATGTAAAAATTGTATTATTATTTATTTACCAGCATCCAAGGGGGAAAAATAGGCCTTATAAATTTGGCTTCCGAAACATGAGATATCTTATCTTAGCTGTAAGGGAAGTGTGGTACATCTAGTTCCCTAGGTCAAATTCAATCGTTTCCCTATTTAGAGGTAAACCGGATGCGTTTTATAAGCCTTCATTCATATCTTTTCTAGGCATAATGTTTTGTGTATTATTAAAATTATGTTTTAACCTTTTTCTCTCCTGATGAAGAGGGTAGGTTCCAATCCCCAAAATGTCGTGTCCTATCCTTGTAACAGACAAATGTTCGTAATCATGTTATGTTTTCTTTTTAGGGTCTAGGATTAATTTCTATTGTCTCGAACTTTTTCTTAATCTGACCACAAGAAGGTGATGAAAGGGGCAAAAAACTCCCTAACGAACTGAAAGTAATATTAATGTATCAGTGGCAGTTTTATTACGGCTAGTTTTTATAGATCTAGAATAATAACAGCGAAGAAAATATTTGGAATACCAACAATTAAAAATAGCTTCAGTCAGCAACAATAATAGCGCCTGAGATTAAACTTTGTCCACACGTGTGCAGTATTGTATCAGCAGACGTCTACGTCAGCAATACTCAGCCGCTGACGAGTATCAGCTGATTGTACATTGTTACACAACGGCTCTGCGTTACCCTGTTCTCGTCACCAATAATTAGTTTCTTCACGCCACGTTCTCTGCCTCACTGAACCCTCTCGGGTTTTGTCCCACTTGTGCAAGTCTGGAATGCATGAAATAGTTGCTCCACCCTTTTGCTATGCGTGTTGAAACTGCTGCATGGATGTGTGTTCCACTCGGGTCGGAAAAGGGGGCAAATCTTTACACGGAGAAATTGGGCGTATAGTATAACATACTTGCTGTCTAGGTCACAGTAGAAATATACCGTAGGCAAGATTAGAACAGACATGTTGCAAGCCCTCTCCCGGAACCTTGTATAAAGTTGGGGAAATTAATTTCTAAGACAGATCAAAAGTTTCGAAACTGTAAAACTTATTATGCAGGTTAAATTTACAATATATTTATATACTTAGATGTAGAAGGCGTAAGCACTCGGGCTTTTAAACGTTCAGAACATTTATTTAGTATATTATGTACCCGATTAATCAACCACATATCTGTTGACACGTTTTAGGTCTAAGACAACATTACTTTTTATTTATATAATCACTCAGACTCAGCTTAGTGGTAAGATATCACATCGCCTCATCTGCAGTTTATTTCAAACCATTCCTTTTAGTGAATTAAATTTAATACACTCCTTTACAAGATTAAATACATCCTTTGCTATCACAAATAATATGGAACGTGTTACTATATATTATAATACCTTAATTTATTGCTGCAGCATGCACAATCCTTGTTTTCAGGACACCGTGTTGAATTACGATAAAAAATTACTCCTATGTTTTTCGGCAAATGTAATAAACGTGTGAATAGTGCTTCTTGAATTACAGTGGGAATGTGGCAGCGAGTATTTTCATATTCATAAAACTCACTGTCTACGAGTAAACTCACTGTTGCCTATTTGTACATATGTTTCATAATGTGCTACCATATTTTACCAATTTTATTTTAACATGAAAATGCGTATTTACCTGATTAATTTGTTATGTAGAATATTTAAATTGCTCTCTAACTCCTAACCTCGCGTATCAATACTATATGTTCGATTTTGTTCTTAAGTTAAGATAGGAAAAACAATACAGTATCCAACCTAGTGTTTATTGCAAATTTCTCTTCAAACAACAACGTAGAGGTATACGACAAATTTGACATGATGGAAGGACAATACATGAACTTGAAGATTAAGTGTTTGACAACCAATAAGATGAACTTTATCAATTCATTGGCTGATCAGGCAACTAAAAGATACGTATACATTCTATTCATAATACTTAAGGTGAGTTACTGGAATAAGCCATGTATTTGTATTGTATCGAATAATTGGCAGACGTTTCGATATCTTAGCTATCTTACGTGTTTAGTTAAAATTAGGTTAATTATTGTCATCAGCTTAAGTCGAAGATAACTTGTTAATTTTCACTGTGTGTTAATTATTGTTAATAATATAATTCTTTTCAGTTAATTGGACTCTGTTTCATAGCCAAAAAAGCAGTCCAATTATCTGGTAAATACATATATATATATATATATATATATATATATATATATATATATACATATATGTATATACAGGGTGTACATAAAGTCCTGCACGGGTATAATATTTTCTGAACGATAACAGATAAATAAACAAGATTTGGTACATCAATACTACACCTAAAAATCTACTTTTTGAAGGAACTATCAGTTTTCTGTAATATTATGGGGACGTCCCGCAAGGAGTCAGAAGGAAATCTTAAATAGGAGCATAGGTCAATATGGACATCATTTTAAAGGGCTTATCTAGCAGAGTTTAATGCCGCAAACCTCACTCAAAAAGATTGATCCAGTACAAAATGGCGGCTGTTCAAAGATTTTACTTGGTTACATTTTATTAATAGCCATAACCCCAGTAAAGCAAAACTGCAACCAAACAAATATTGCAGCTAACTACTACATTATGCTTGTCAGTTGTACAGAAGTGAATTATGACATTAGTTATCCTCAAGGGTTACAAATTTGGTCCTAATATATTGATAACGGGGAAAACCTGATAACAGTAACAATTAGAAATCTCAGCGACCTATGACGATCGGAAACACTTCCTGTTTCCATAAAGTGTTGAACAGTTCTCCCTACAGTTGTTCTAGAAATTGGCTGCCTCTCGTGAAAGTAGTCATTAAATAAATGGCATGCTTCATCGTGTGATCGTCTGTTATTTCCCCAACCAACCATCATAAGAAGTGTTATACGTTCACGTTCGTCAAGCGACATGGTGTAGTTGAAGAACTACAAGCAATACGACAAACTCTTTTGTACTAAAGCGCACTGATAAAATGGATGGACAGCACTACTAAAACAAGAAAACTAGAATAGCCTACTATGAATAGACTGGCTAATAGGAAAGTCCTAACTGCGACCAAAAGATAAGAGATTTCTAATTGTTACTGTTATCAGGTTTTCCCCGTTATCAATATATTAGGACCAAATTTGTAACCCTTGAGGATAATTAATGTCATAATTCACTTCTGTACAACTGACAAGCATAATGTAGTAGTTAGCTGTAGTATTCGTTTGGTTGCAGTTTTGCTTTACTGGTGTTATGGCTACTAATAAAATGTAACCAAGTAAAATCTTTGAACAGCCGCCATTTTGTACGGGATCAATCTTTTTGAGTGCGGTTTGCGGCATTAAACTCTGCTAGATAAGCCCTTTAAAATGATGTCCATATTGACCTATGCTCCTATTTAAGATTTCCTTCTGACTCCTTTCGGGACGTCCCCATGATATTACAGAAAACTGATAATTCCTTCAAAAAGTAGATTTTTAGGTGTAGTATTGATGTACCAAATCTTGTTTATTTATCTGTTATCGTTCAGAAAATATTATACCCGTGCAGGACTTTATGTACACCCATGTATGTATATATATGGACCCGTGACCCTTAAAAGAGAAATCTTTCGCCAACCCCTGCTAGTACACTTACAGTCCTGATGTTTGGGATACATCTTAAATTATCAACTATGTTTCCGATATACACTGCCAAGTTTTGTTAATCCTTAACAATGCAGTCATTATTAAACATGTAAGTTCAGTGCAAAAAATATATAACAAATGAGTCCATATACGATGTACTTATGAACAATAAATATGGCATTTAAATGTATAAAATAATACTAAAATCCTTATTCCTTTACTACAACACACCACATTCATGTTTGGATTCACTATTACTAGTTCAAATGTATGATATATTACATAAAATTATTTCAATACATTACAAAATCTAAAGTAGTTTCTGTCAGTTCACAGTTTCAGTAGATGACTTACAGCAGGCAGGCATTGCGGGTCGAGGCGCTGCGTGAGGTGTAGGGAGTAGTATAGAGGTAAGGGTCATAATTCTTCAGTGGCCATGGTTTACCGAAGACAGTATAGTGATTTCCTTCAATATCACAGTGTCGCTGCTACACAACACACCTTTTTTGTTAATTTATTCAAAAGATCAAAGAGCAGCAAAGATTCGTAATTCCGTAGATAAATGCCGAGTTATGTTTAATTATGTTTTATCGGGCTATTCGATGTTTGATTATATCACTTAATTGTTATAGTTTTTAACTCTATAAATGGGAACCTTTTTTATTCATTTTTAGAAGGAAGTTTTAACTCTCGTAAGTGATATTCTCTTGGGGTTTCAATAACTAAAATTGAGCGATACTTTCATTATTTGAAGATGGACCGACATTTATGGAAAATTCAAAGGTAGTAGCGTAAACACTAAGGTCGTTATCGTGTGGACTCAGCAATAAAACAAACGTTGGCTTTTCCGAGTGACCTTCACTAACGATCAGACAACAGTGGTAAACTATTAATGTAAACAAGGCAAGAGTACGGTACACCACCTGTCGCCTAATAGTCTTCGCTGAGGTTACTTGCAAATTTTCAAATTTGTAGCTCATTTCATTATCGAGATGTTCTGCGGGCGGATGACAGAAAAACATTGTACAGAAAATAAACTTGACAAAATATGAATTATGTCTGCCTACTGAGTGACAGGCTTCAACGGCTTAGCCAAAGTCCATGGTTGTACTGTACATGCACCATCATAGAACTTGTTCTTGTTTATGTAGAAATAAAGTTTCATGCACAATATAAAGCATATTGATAAAATATTTCTAGAATTATCTTGCCATATGATATGTTCACATTTGTGTTCATTACGTTAGGTTCCTAGCAGGGTTCCGACGGTCAAACAATACAAGTTCCGATGAGCTTGGGAGGACTACAACCCAAGAGTGGGCTGTCAAGTACAAAATATTATCACCGACTTTTAACATTGACTTTCTAAACCATTTTTTTTTCTTTTTCCTCTATGAATACAGATGTCACGTGTCAAAATCTCATAAGATCATAGTATGTTTGTTTACAAATTTATTCATTTATTCTGCTATTTTCTAGTTGCCATCGTGGTTTCCAATAAGATCGATGTAAAACTCTCAGAAAAATCCCATGGTATGACATGCACTATTATCGACCTCAGTGTTTTCTATATAAAAATGAAGCTTCATGCATATTTTCATGTAGGTAGGTTAATTTTCTTTCGAGATATCGTGCAGAGACAGATAGACAAACAAACAGACATAAATGAAACTTTCCAGCCTCCTTGAGTGATAATATTCGCTAACACTCGGCCAACAACTTAGGTTTATAACAACATGGACTGGATACCGCATAAAACTGCGATTGTTTATAACTTGTTCAGAAATGTCTTATGAAGGTCGAGTATAGGTATTGTTTGTTTCAGTAATAGCTATTACCGTGTTTTACAGTCGTAGATAAAGAAATGTACTCAAAGTGCACTCTCTATAGATCATTTTCTAACGAATATACTTTAGTAAACAAAATCGGCTCCTTCTTTCAGAGGTAGAAGTCTAGTATGAGTCACGAGTAATTCATTATGCAGGTACTGCACAGAACCGGCTATTGAAACGGCAAACGAGTTCTAAAAATAGCTGGGTTTATTAAACGAGGCACAATCATGTTTACAAATAGGTTTCACACCCATACCTTCTTTAAGGCTAGCTTAACCTGTGCCGCCGAAAAATTGCGAAAATGGCGTATTACTGCAATAAGGAAAATTTACTATAATCTACGACTTGTAAATATTGGTACAAGACTGTTGATAATCGACCATTTAATAATATACATTAATTCGATAAAGATTACATACGTAACTTGATCCATTTTCAATTTAATTTCTTCATAATTAAACTGTTAATAAATTGTTATTATTTATTTCTAGAGAGTAAAACAATTAATATATTTATTGTTTTAGTGAGACGTGCAAAGTGGTCAACTAGAAAATGTTAAAAATGTTTCACTAGACTAAGGAGATCTTAATTTATATTTTATTATAAATCTCTGACGTTAGTATGCATTGCATTGCAATATTATGCATATGAATGATACAATATATTATTGCTTAAATCATTCAATTAAATAAAAGTCTAACATACAGACATTTTACGGGTCATTTAAAACTATGCAAGTAACGTATTACATAATTCAAAACACAACTTTTCTTCTCATCGAAATAGTTTCACAAATTGGTTTTGAGCGAGCTCCAATATAATCTAAACAATAGATTTTCGATATAACGATCAAAGTAGTACTCATTGATATATTGGAAACACGTATTGATTGATGTAGAATGTTTTATTCCGATCATAAAACGTTGTAGATAACCACCTGGAGCGTGTTTGAGTGTTCCTACGTAATTACTTCTGGAGGAAAACCCATGGCGCAATGAAAATAGAACCATGTAGAACTCTTCGCTTCTTTAATTCTTGAATTTGTACTTGGATATTTGATGGTACCATACAACTTTAGAAAAGCATATAATGGCAACGTTTTGATGTCTAGTAAATGTGGTGTTTATTAAAGAAACCTTGTCATAAAGAATTTGATATTGTTTACAAACTAACTTGAAATTTTAGCACATACGGTCAATGATCAATATTACGAAATTAGGACTGAGAATTATATTGATTGATCATATCGATTAAATAAAAGATATATCCTCTCCAAGTATATTTCTTATAATAACATATCTTATCATAATATATCTACCGACAGTATTAGCAATGCTAAGGAGCAATACAAGTGATAAGGAAGTGAGTAACGACGGTATTATAGTTTTAATCTTATCGTGAAGGCTTGTTCTACGCTTAAAATGTTGTTTTCAGAAACTGACTCAGTACGCACTTCAAAATAATAAATACATACAGATTCTCATTACTTTCTAGCTAGCACTTCCTACTTCAAACTAAATAACTGCCAATTCCTAATACATAAAATATTCAGGTCTCCATATATGCCAATGGTTTGCTATTATATTATCATAACAATGGCAAATCTAAAAATAACCAATGGGCAGGCTTATCACTTGAAACGAGCAATTTACAATTCCAATATTAGAGTTCATGTTTCAAACTGTGTTAGTATATTTTATAATTTAATATATTATTTGGAATTATTATCGTTATGAAACGTTAAAATATACCTTAAAGTGTCTAATTTTCGAAAAGTAATTAAGAGCTTCTTATACATGGTACTGTTAATAAACGTTCCCCATAACTGGCACCCTAAAACTTTATACTATAATCCTGAAGCTAAACATATTTTAATTGCGTCGTGAAGCCCTTACAATATTTTTCTACAGTATGCATTTGTTGCTACTAATATATTAGTATGTTATAACATTATATTTATTACGTACAATGTTGAAGTTATTAAGCAGTTTTTTTTTACTGTTGAGTAAAAATATTCTTTTAGTTTGCTAAGGAATTATACTATTTTTGTATTGTATTTCACAGTAATTATTAATTCAAGGTCAAAGTTCGCTTTCCTATATATATATAAATTGTTATATATATATATATATATATATATATATTGTTTTATATATATATATAAATATATATATACAATATTGTTTTTTATATATATATATATATATATATACATCTTTGTTATAGTGCAGTCTGAAATAATTCAATAAGGGGAATTAGGAATCGACCAATTAATGTTAATATCGATTCATTACGGGTGTTTATTTATTCTCCAATTTATAATATTTTTAAACCGGTTACGTACCTAGAGCAGTTTGTGACTTCTGGAACATGAACACTAGAGCCCATAGAGAGTGTTATTACAGCACCGGCTATTCTTAGACTGAACTTTATGCAGCTTATCTCTGAAATATGTAGTCAGACACATAATGTAACACTAAAACTGCCAATCATCGCTATTTCTGACACAGCCAAACAGTAAATTGTGATGTTCCCAAAATAGAATTTAGCTAGAGGAACTATTACTTTTCTTCTCCCTTGTTAACTCTTTTAAATACGAAATTATACATTTCGTACTCCGTCCCTATCATTAATGATAAAATTATTATCCTAATTATGAAAGTGAATAAGAATCGTATTTTTGCACAGTTGTGAAACACAGGTAGTTTTTTATCTATAAAAGATATTACGCAGGGTTAATTCATGTTTGTAAAAGAAATTGCCAAGAAACTGTTTTCGAAGATCATTTAAACTTTCTCAGTACAAATGATATATTCTAATGTATCAACCAGAGGAGGAATAAAACAGGACTGACACTGATAGCTCAACTCCAAGGCTAAACAAAATTATGTAAATAATCAGAACATAATATACAGACCGATTAAACCTTACAAATAATCATAAGAGATACCTCTTATAATTATTACTGTTAATATTTATTAGGCTTAATTTTCGGTTTGGATTGGCTAAAATTAAACTCGACTGGCTGATATTAATTCACCGAAATTTGTATTATATTAACACTGCTATTCACAGGTTTAAACCTAATTTAATGATATGATGAGAATTCATTATGTGGCAAAATACCTTGAGCAAGATTTCACATATTAACTTTAAAGTTGCATATATAAAACTTCCATTCTAAATAGACAAGAATGAGTTATATGATGGTGAATTTCCAACGAATTTTGCTGAGCGTCAATGGAAGCTCAGTAGGCTGTCACAGTTCCTCATTTCTCTGCTGAGGGATGTAAATATTTCGTCTGAATTTAAAATTAAATATAAAAAATAGTTCTCCTAGTTCTAAAGAGTAGCTGTCATTAATTGTAATTAAAAATCATTGTAAGAACAACACAATGTCAAGATACTTGAAAGTAGCTCTTGACAATACATTATGCATCATAGTGTTTTCCAATCACTCATATATTAAACGACGTTTCTTTGCCTCGTAGTAAGCAGACATAGGATCTTGATGGACAACATGAACAAGACGATCCTGATGCTGAGAAAGACTCCTGTCCCAGTCTTCCTGGAAGGTGTCGACACCGTTTTGCGCCAGTCTGCATATCAGTGACGCCATATTGCAGTCCTTTCGGGGAACTAATGCTTGCTTGTGTGACAGGCGTTGTAATTACACACCAGTGAGTTACCACTTACGAGTACCTCTCTATTATCCTTAACTCCGCCTTGTTAATAAACACACTTTCCATTTCAGTTTATTTGGTACTCAGCTGTCATTTCAAATTACCACCCGTAGTGGCCTGCTGCACAAAAGTGGGCTATGATTGCATGGTAATAACTAGAGTTACAAATTCAAATTGAAATAAAAAAATATTTTGTGATTCTTGCCTTATCATATTTGTCTCTTTGTGTAACATTAAGTATAGAATAGAATAGAATAGAATAAACTTTATTTCTCATAAAGAAATAAAGTGAATTATAATTTAAACAATCTTTTCCCTGGGGATTTAATGACGATCTAAACAAAACTTATTTTAATGAATAATTCTCAGGATTTTATGTATTTGAGAAAATGTAACAATACCTTGTAACTTCTTATCTGCGACACATCTACATACCTTTATGTATGCAGGTGTTACATAATAGTTAGATAAGATTATGTTTTAATAATTGTTTTAAATACTGAAGGATATACAGGGTGAGTCTGACCACCCGTGCAGTATTTACAGCTGTCTTAATAACTGACTTCAACACTTTTTCTATCTCTTTTCTCTATAATTTGGCCTCTCCGAATCCGTTAAAATTATTTTCAATTTTGAAAAATGCCCCTAAAGGGCCCAATTTGGGGGCTAGGGGTGCTTTTTGGGGAATTTTCAAATGTAAACATGGGTCGTGTGATACATCAATTTAAAGGTCTAATTACACCAAACATTTTGGCACAAACAAAAACTAATTATCTTTAACCGTATGTACAGGGTGTACCAAAACGTTTTGAAATAGGACTTTAAAATAAAGTACCGTGTTATCCTACTTACAATACGGAACACCTCCAGATTTTTTTCCTAACTTGCTATTGACCTATTTTTCAAAGAAACATGTGGTACAGGCATTTTTCACTGGATTTTCTAAATTTCAATAATATTCAAAATTTAAAAATACAAAAAATCCTAACACTCAAAATTCTTAAATAGCAACATATAATACATTTTATATCAAATAAAAGGTCTTTTTAAAACAAACATTTTTTGTATTTAACTTTTTCCCATCTCTTACTGTTTCAAAATGGCAGCCGAAAAACTGAATTATCCATATAAACAACATTATGGGTTGTAATACTCGTATGTTTTACATTCAAAACTTTGTACATAAAAATGCATGTTCTTTTGTGTATCTATGTTTTGTGTGTCAATAGTAGACAATGATTTTTTTAAATTATTTTTAAAACTAAAGTAGTTTGTGAAAATCATTGACGATAGAGGTATACAAGGATAATAACGATGTATACATTTTACAACAATGAAACCCTAGCAGGGGTAATGAATGGAATATAATTAGTCATGTAAGGATACATTTATCTTTTCTTGCATTTCTTTTACGTATATTTTATAATAATAATAATAATAAAAAAATATAATTTGTAAAGGCGCAACACAAGAAGATGCGAGTAGCATGAAAGAACAGATGTTCGCAGGTGACACTGAGACCAGATGTGTCACCTAAAGTTCGTGTAGGCCTTTCTTTTTCATCCATGTCGATAGCTAAAATTCACGACAACCGACCTCCTCCCACCCAGGTACCTCATGACGTCCGTGTTCTAGGACTTGGTGACACGTCATATCTTGACAGCTGCAGCCCAAAAAAAAACAGAACAGACTCTCTCACACATCCTCTATCTCCACTGAACGTGACACGCAATAGATTGGTGTGACACATTCGTGTTTATTCAACTGTGATAATTTTGTTTATAAACTTCCGATTCCTGTTCATAATCGTTTCTAAGTAACTATCAAATTTACATAATGATGTAATAGGGGCTCTAATTACAATCTGTAATGTTCCATATTAATGCCAGTCAAGTAATGAATCATCCTGTAAGGTGCGGACACTTCATGACCGGTATGCTAATTACGACCTAGATATAAACTTAGGGAGAACGGAGCATATGGGACAATAATGTAAAGTGTGTCCACCCACGTTTCGGCAGGATGGTTAATGATTAAGAAACAAAAAGATGTATTAAGAACTATGCAAATGGATATCTGAAGAAAATTATTGAACATTGTAAGGACCGAAGAAATTAGACAAAGGACGAATGTTAATGTCTCATTCATTTAATAAACAGGATCAGGATCAGAGGAAACAATTCATTTGGTTCGATCATATACAGAGGATGGGTGAATCTAGAGGGCCAAAAAGAGTATAGCAATGGACGCCAGATAAAAGAATTTAAAAAAAACCAAAATGTTCAGTAAAACAAATCATAGAACCGCCGAAATTCCAAAAACTATGAAAGGTAGAAACTTAGAACAAACCGATTAAATGCATAGATTTAGATGTTCAAAAACCGAGAAGCATTAGATCAAATTAATCATGCATACAAGATGTTAATTTTTCGAATTCCGTATCAAACATGAAGACGCGTTTCACATAACACATGGCTGAATCAAAATTATTATCAAAAACTTCGCTCGGTTTTTCCGAATCATGTTATAATTTTTCTGCATCCTAAACAAAGAGTCTTACATTAGTTGATATAATCTATATCTATATATATATATATATAAAAATGAATGTTTGTATGTTTGTCCTTTATGGAATCGTGAACTATTGGACCGATCATGATGAAAATTTGTACGTATATGTATTTTTCCACGGAGAAGGTTTATAAGCTATGCCCATCCCTTTCCCGATTCAGGATTCCGCCCCACTGGTTACAGAAATACCCATAAGAAATGCATTGCAGCAAACATATGTTAACGTCTTTTCAAATTTTTAATCAGCTGTTCTTTGTAAACATATATTACACTTATAGTTTTTAAGCATAGAGTAAGCTTAAGAGAAACGACAAATTTTGTTTAAACTGTTTTTGCAATCACTGTTAAACATAGACTTTACTATCCAGATAATACAATTCAAATTTGACGTAAAAATTCACCTTTAACTGCAATATTTATTTAATATAAACCATGCTCATGCTTGATCAGAAGAGTAATGCAGATATCATAATTACTATCTTACGTTGGCTACAAATATAAAGAATGTTATAAAATCAACCTTAGTTGTTTTTTTTGACAGAAGTATGGTTCTCAAAACTCCGTGTGTACATATTCTCTCGATCGAGACAACAAAGCAAGCTCAATCGTGGCATCGGAGATATAACTAATTTAATCTAAAATTTATTATAGTAAAAAAAAATTTACTAAGTAATATAAGGACTTCGGTTCTTAAGATGTGCGTGCGAAGCCGTGGGTAACAGCTAGATAGAGGCAGGAATATGGTACATACCTTCATAATACGCCCAAGAGGCTCACGATGGAACGACTATCAATTATCTCAGCAATGTTTAGAATGTGATAGAAAAAGAATAAGTGAATATAGTGTACTGTTTTCAACGGGAAATTGCGTGCGAAGCCGCGGGCAACTTTTGCAAAAAATTATTGAAATGCGCAGCAAAGCGCGCCGGGCCCGCTAGTGTCATATAAAAATGCAAGAACCGTCGATGAAGCATCAAAATTCTTTTTCACTTTGGTTTCCTAATCACTCCTACCTTATTAATGTTGAGTTACGTTGGTGCCTATAGCGGCGTTGTAAACTGGATAACGCAAATTTTCTTGGCGTGTCATTCTCCTTCGATGTTCCTCTAATAGTCTTTGAGTACAATCTTATGTCTCTTTCCACATCTGTTTCAGTATGTTTCTGTTCATATTATTCATTAGACTAAAATTAGTCCAAACGTTCCGTATAATGTTCTTTGTTGAAATTATACGAAACTATTTTCAATAATTATTTCATTGGATTTTAGGAATCGTTTATGGAAAATGATTTTGGTGTAATTTTGTTCCTTTGAATTTTCCTAACTTATTTATTTGTAGCTAAGCTCACGCACTTTCAGGACTTTCCGTTATTTATATAGTTGACACTTACAAACTTTGGCGTTTTTATAGTAGTAGTATTCCGAACTAAAACGAATTTTGGTTGTAATTAAAACTAAAACTTCAATATTTAGTTACTTACACGTTCGTTTCATTTTTGAAATGAAAGTTTAAAAGCAACTCATCGGAGATTTCTCTTATCTTCGCTGAAATTGTCATGTCTAAGGAAGAAACATAATTCGTCATCATAGACTATTTTACACATTTAACAGCGCAAATTCGGTTATTTTCCACTCAAAAATATTATTTATTAAGTGTAAGTGGTTCCATTAAAACTGTACAATTCCTAGATTACTCAACCGCTTTGAGGTCTCCCAGTCAATTCAATAATTTACCAATTCAGGAATAGAATTGGTCAGTTAGATTTTCCACTGTGCTTCATCACACTGCTGTCACATTGGAATCATTCAGTAGAATCCACTTGTACTTTCATCGTCGGAATTGATGACGTTGAATGCGCCAATTCAATGCTAAAGTACTATGGAAACTCCCGCCCTGTGTCCTGAGTCCTGGACCGACATCTCAGTGGGATTTCCCAGCTCTATTTTTGTACTTGTATCCGCTGTATGATAGATTTATTGTGTAACTGGTACCTTGCGACCGCTTCGTGAGGTGTGACCTTCACACTGCTGTACCGGGCCCAGATCCTGATCATTGAGTGCTATACGAATGAATAACTAACTTTAATGTCTTTATATAACTTCGTAGTTGGCATCCTTACAAGTGTTACATGTGGTACAGAACCAGTTTTCATACAGAAATACACAGAACAACACAGAAATACTTGGCAGTGTTCTGAATTATTTATGTAAACAACTGTTTAAATAGATACGAACATATTTATGAGATTCGGACAATGAAGCAATAAAACATTTACTCATCCTTCGTTAATTTTAATAACACTCTTAATCTGTTATACATAAAAATTAAATCTGATAATGATCATTTCGTTTACAGTTTCATAAGTAGTAATATAATAATTACGCCGTTCCAATTGAATTTATAATCTATGACTTTACGTGGTTCTATCACTTTAAATGAGCAATAATAATAGTAAACTGTATAGTTTATATTTTAAAATAATTAATTATTTTTATTTAAAAACACCTAGCGAAGTTTATGAACTTATTATTCAGGCTTATTCAATCACTTATATATTATGGCTTGTTATTGTATTGGATTAGGCATACAACCAAAGAAATCCATTCTTGCAGATCAAAAAGTTCGTTTCCCCGTTTCTTTTGTCTATACTCCATGTACACTCTATTTTAAAGAGGGCAGTTACATAATTTTTTACAAATCTCTTTTTTGTTTAAGGATAACTTCAGTACCTCACTTCAAAGTCACTTTTTAGACCTACAGTTTTCAACTAGAAGTGGAAAGGAATTCTCATAAGTATCAAAATTGACTTAGTAATTGTCCTCTTTTTCATCCTAACATTATTATTTATTTCCTTGTTATAATAACCAATTGGTGGAGATGCCATTGAAATAAAAAGTGACAGCAAACACAATATTCATTTTTGACATAATATTAAAAATTAGGTTTGTGGTGCAATGTACTGCAAATAAATAAGTCGAAAACCAACATTTTTGTATTAATAAATACAACTTATCACTACGTGTGGCAGCAGGTTCGAGTCGGTGTGGGTTAAACACTTTTTTTTAATTTAAAGAAACAACGAAACTGCGTGGTATTATGTATATATATTACTCTAGTTATGGGTGTTCCAAAGAAATACTGAATGTTCCGATATTTTATTGTGGCCTATTGATTGGAGCAATTACAATTGTTGAATTGTTAAACTTTTTGAATTGTACACAACTTTTTTTATTTGTCAACGATCTATTTTTTATTTTAAATTTATTGCGTAGAAGTATTTTAATGTAGGATATATTTTATTAGTTAAAAATAAAATAATATATATCTTAATAAATAAATAGAAAATGAGCGAAACTTAATTATTATATAGACAGTTCTTATGATAGTTACAGACTTTTAATTATCATGTCATGTAATGCAACCTAATAAGAAAGAGCGCTTGTTTCAACAAATGATTCAGTAAGGTTGTTAAAAAATCAATCAAACGAGTCTACTAACGAGTTTGAGCCTTGCGTCTGCACTAATATAGAAGACGTGTGATATCAGATATATCGTGGGTGAAAAACTCACCAGTGCCCAACGATACCGCGTTCGATTTACCAATCCAGTGGCATAGCCCTACTACGCCACTGGGTCCTTCAAAACGAGCGATAATCGCTCTGGCCGACCTCGTTTTGTTAATCTCACGAAGCGGGAAGTAACATAACGGATGGCGCGAGCATGAATACAAGGAGTTTAGAACTTTAATTTGTGCGGTCACGCGAAGCCCTTCATCTTAGCCCGCAGTCGAGCTAAGCATACATAATCTTCTTAACTGTTAGACATCAAATAGTGTTACTCAATTTAAAATGTTACATATATCTTCAGAATTTAGACTGTAAACACAGATGAGAAGAAAACTTAAAAATTCATTTCACTAAAATTTATTCTTCTAAATATGAACCTTTCTTCATTCCGTCGTTCAGTGCGATCAGTGTGACAAAAGAAGTAACACTATGTTTAGAGATCTACAAATCTAATCTCTACTCAGGTGGATCTCTAGAGAAGCAGGTCGTATCTTCACAAACCCTCTATCGTTGAAAAGAAATTTCAATATGATGTTTGATAAATTCGTATATAGTTTTGTATCTTTCTTTTAATTGGACAATCTGATATTTGAGCCTGTAACTACTTTTGTAACTGAGTATTCGTGCATGTTTGTGAGTCAAGTTTTATATGTTTTTGTTTTGTTTATTTTTACCTGTTTGGTAGTACTCAAATAGCGTTATATTCCCGAACTGTACACAGCCATAGTTTTTTTAACTGAAGTTATTGAACCCAGCAGGGATCACTTCTGGCTGGTTTATACCTACCAGTTGAACCCACCACTGGGCACAGCAAAAACCGATGTGCCATTTAAATCTGGGCAACCTTATGGATGTCCAGTAGCGGCACATCACTAACCGCAAATGTTGAGATTCTGGGGTTCATGGGCAATTCGATAGGTCTAGTCTACTGTGGAAGATGACTGTTGGAGTTGGTGGGGTTTGTTCCCTTACCTCAGAGGTTCTTGTTAACCTCAACAAGGGTGTGCCACCCCCTGCCTACTTTGACTGGAGAGGCTGGTTCAGAGCTGGCCTCCCCTTCTTCCGGGATGACTTTGAGATGTAGTGGCCTAATTCTTCCTCATTGATCTCGATAGGAGGCGGCGTCTCCTCCCTAACCTTAACACACAAAAAAAAAAAAAATAAAAAAAACTGAAGTTATTACTGAATGAAATTTAGTAGCCCAGACACAACTACTACTTTCGGCCCTTTCCTTAGAATCATTAGGTACTGTCAGGATGGGACGAGGAGTTCCGTTTTCATACAGTTCTTTTTATACCTGTTCCATTAGTGATTTTTTATAGTAAATACATATATGGCGTGCTATGAAAGACCTATTGGTGGAGCAGGTTAACAAAGTGTTTTGTGTATTTGACAATCCGCTTATTCAGCGTTTAAGAACTGACACTGTCATACCTGATTTTTGAAATCTGGAGTCTATGTCTATCTAAAGAGATCCAAGATCGAAACAGGTACCACATATTTCACTGTTCTCTGAATGCACGACACCAAACCAGGGCAGGTGAAAATGGCTAATCCGTATCAGCAACGTCTAACTGGCGACCAAAGTCGTTCAGAAACGTATGTGTTTTACTTCTCAATTTTCGACAGACATGTAACTTATTTATTTTATTATAAAATAAATAATGTGTATTATTATAATTATTATTGTAATGATTGTTTATTATTACAACACCATTCACCTCAAGTACATGTCTGTTTTATATTTAAATTTAAATCTGACGTTTGTAGTAATTGTATTATATAATAAAAATTACTTCCTCATTACGTCCGTTCCCAATGTTGCAAAACCCATAGAAAAAGGTGGAGCAGGTCCGAAGGATGCGTCATCAGCGAGCGTGAAGCCGTGGCAACTGGACCGCCGAGGAGCGGAAGTTACGCACAAGGTACGAGTAGCGTACAACCAGGTGTAACAATATTGATCCGGCGGAAAATAATTTTATTTTATGTCATAACCGACATTACATTTGTAATGTCTTCCGTAATAAAACTAAACTGTTTAGTCTTAGTTGTAGTCACACTAAAAACCTAATCTCTTTTCGGGGGAAGCCGCGCATTCGGTAAGAAACAACCCTTTCGTTTAATAAAAATGTCTATAAGAATACCAAAGACATATGTAGGTATAACATTAAACATTGTATTATATTTTTTGTTATTCAATGCCTGCATCCTTAAATCTTGTATTGTTTAATTTTATGAAAATGTACTTTAACTGCAGCCGGGAAATTCTAAAGTAAAGGACGCCTTTCTTGAAAGGTTAGTATTAAAAGTAGTAAATAACCTTAGTTAGTTCAAGTTATCCATCACAACTTAGCAGACGAGGATATTATGAGAGGGATATGTATGATAATATAAACTAATTTTTTATATAATACCCGCTTAATCAATCCTCAATGTTTTGGTCAAGATTTTCTACGCATGATGTATATTTAATATGTAATACTATATAAGACAAGGACAATCTACTCCTATTCCCCTGCCTCATGGAATATGAGTTGGCTCGCTCCTCAATACTCAATAGAAATTCAGGATACACTACTTATTCAGGTGTTGAATATAAAGATCGATCGACAATCCTTCTTTCGTACCTGTGTCAGATACCAAAATTCTTCAAAAACAAAAAAATTCTACATTTCAACGTCTACAATCAGATATATTCCTCAGGTTTGATCCTCAAGTCAGGAAATGCTATTATCTTCACATACTCTCCACCTTCAAAAACAAATTATATACAAAGAACCTTTAAAATTATTTCGCGGTCAACCATGAAAATATATTCTTCTTTTAGAACTTGTTTTAAATTTTCAAAATTTAGGTAAGATCAAATAAGACCTTACTATGTCTATCTATATATAAAAATAAGGAGTTTCAGAGTCACCCAAAGGTTGTATGTAATGTCTCCTTCTTTTGAAATTTTGATTTATAAATCGAACTCTACTGATAAAATAGGTTTTATGCAGTTTTAAATAAAGTGTGCCAATCTAATTTGTTATCTGGAACAAAGTCTTGTTTTTCTATTATTACTCGTATTTTCACAAATCATAACAGGATGTAATTTTATATATTTTTCGTATATTCTTAGAATAACTCTTGTTTCAATTCTGCCTGCAGGGAGAATAAAGGTTTTTGACACAATCTGGTGTAAGTAAATGTTGATTATTTCCGAAGGAAAGCATTTCAAAGCTAATAATTGTAATTTGATAACTAACTTGAATTAGCATCTTAAATTGTAACAGTACAAAATAATGTTAAACAATTTATATATCTTAATCTTATCAAAAAATAATATTGAAAGTAGCTTTGTTATGTAGCTTTGTGATACCTATTTATTATACCTATTTAGTTTATTTCACTGAATAAATGTTTTAGTTTATCAAAATACTCCTTAACGAGTACTTTTTAGATAAAATAATCTCAAAATAAAAAATGAATTATCAGTGTATTTCTACGAGGAGGAGGAAGGTAAGTCAAAGGAGTCAACTAATTTTCTCGTATGATGCAACTTGTTCTGACACACGCTCAACATGTGTCGCAGAGGCCAGAGGTATCCGGGCCAGCCTGCCTGATCCTGTGGGGGGAGGGGTCCACAGCCATTGACGTCACGGGGATCTCCTGATGTGACTTTCACCCGCCAAGCGGCGCTGTTGGCGCGAACTCTCAGAGAATGAGCTATTCTCACTGCCGGAGCTCGAGGCGGAACGCGTGACTACTATTTCTGTATCCTATTATCGTTCGGCATCCAACTCGGTTATTAACACTTAGTAAATTACCCTTCTAAGCCATCTAGTAGAAGTGTTTTTCATTTTCTGGAACTGATTTCCTGTTGCAAATCAGGTAATGTTGTGTTTCTCGAGGTAGCAAATGTATTACTGATACTCATTTTAACGAGTTTTTGCTATCGGTTTTACTCAGTCGTTGCAAATGCATATGAAGTTTATAGCAGGATTTCCCTATATAAAGTCTGTGAGTAGGATACTACTGGGTGAACCTCTCATTGAAGAGGAGCAAAATAAAAAAACCTACGGATTTTTTTCTGACAGTGTATTAAGAGCTTCTTGTTTGAAATTGAATTGATCTGAGAAGATTGCATCTCGTTGATCCTGCAGCGATTCTGGGCACTCCTCCCGTCCACACCTTGAGCCACAAGGACGGCAAGGATCCTTACTCAACTTGAGACCCATGAATGGCTAACAGAAACTGCTGGCCGCTGGGTGAACCATTAACATGCAAACGAGAGAGGTTACAGGAGTATGTCAAGGGCGCAGACATCGTGCAGTCAGGACTCACCGTGCCGGGCCTAGACTGTCCTGGTCAGGAGAGTGGTGATGATGATAAACACCACACGCAAGGTAGCATTCTCAGAGTGGGAAATATAGTTCAGAGAGAGTCTAGAGAGTATTGAAACTTTGTAGTTTTATAAAGAACCATTAGTAGCATTAATAGTGGCAGTAGTAATTAGACATGTTTTATTCCTACTACTAAATATTTTGGTAAAGAATATTTTTTTAACAAGAAGCCGATCCCCTTTTAAGCTTCACTCTACCCGTCCTAATGGGCCACTGGCCACTGTGCCAGGATCTTATCAAACAGAATGAGGGGGAGAGAGTCTACACAGAACAAGGTCGATGGTACTGATAAAAAGTGCAACGGTCACAGGCAGGATTCGAACCTGCGCAATCTCTAACTCAAAGTCCAACGTCTTAGACCGTTCGGCCATCGGCACTCACATAATTCCATATGGGAAGTTAGTTTTTTTGTTATCGCATAAATATCTTTATATTTAAATTAATTTTATAGTAAGGATTTCATGAAACTGTAGGACAAATATATCAGAATGAGGTATACACCCAACTACACATCAATAATTACTCCAAAAAGTTTATTAGGGTTTTTATTTTTTAACTTTAATTATTATTTTAGTTCTAACATAAATCTTTTTTATAATCCATGAGACGTCGCTACAATTTTAGAGGTCTTGAAGTTTAATATATCATCAACACTCACAAAGTTGTAAGGGTTATCAAAGTCTGCATAAAGCTAGTTAGATGTTTACAGTTAATTATTTAAAGTATCTTGTATGTGTAAGATAAGACAGTAAAAAGCGAAAGAGGAATGCCATAATCTACAGGCCAGTAATGAACCAAAGCGTAACCAACTGAAGGTTATATCAATAGACATAAACAAGTCATTCAGCAGTGAACGAGTAGCCAATGCCATATTTAACGAAGTTCAACAAACATGAGGTAGACAAGGAGTAGACTCAGCGTTGTCGAAGGTGACATGTACCACGTGACCTGTAGACGTGACATGTCAACAGTTGGAGCTTGACTGGCTCCATTCTCAGGAGCAAACAACGAATATCTCAACTTTTCTTTGTGCTGTGAAAACATAAACAATTCTTTGTTCCTTGTGCAACACAGCGATTAGCTGACTTCCTCCTGCGCTCTGATAACACCTCGCAAAATGATGAGGGCTGAACACTGTATTCATTAAAATAAAACTCGGGGAAATAGGAGATAACAAAAGAGGAAACCTTTGGGGAGTAAGCCGAGGTTAATGTAAGCCGAAGAACTACTTGGGAGCTATGCCGGAGGCGACCTGAGAAGCTTTGCAAGACTCGATAGAAAAAGGCAGGCTCAGTGAAGCCCATGTGAAGCTTGGCATAACATTAGATGGTATAAATAGTGGTTGTTCATAATTCATTTCGTCTTCTTCGGCTTAGACCGCTAGTTGAGTACTCCAACAAAAGGTGCGCTAGTTAGGGTGCCTCATTTTACGCTGGTTAAAGATGTTTCACTCCTAAGAGCCGAATTTAGGGATAAGAACAATGCTAAGCTTCAAAACACTTTAACGTCCTTATATTGATTTCAGATAATGGCAGATGTCTCATATTAAAGATATACCTGAAACGCACCACAAACTTTTTTTTAATTTGTATATCCCTACCTAATTATAACCTAACCTACCACAAACTAACCTAACAATAAAATAAAAAAGTTATATTTTTAGTTAACAAACAATAAAAATCCCAAAATCAGAAATCAACTGAGTTACTACGTGGGAAATGTGGCGTGGTGCAATTATTTATCGATTGGAAGCCAGACGATTTGTAGATTTCTCATTGCAACTATTCCAGTGACGTTCGATCGTGGTATTGTCCCTTCGGTTTAAAATTTGCATCAATTACATGTCGGTATGGAAAATCAATAAAAGTTGGGTATACCCCTGTTGGCCAAGTACAAGGGCCATATATTTTAGGCCCGAGTCAAAGATAAGGGTAAATACTTCCATTTGAATCATTCGGCACAGACTAATACTTTATAAGGAGTTCTGGATTCTTCAAGATCCACTCTAAATTATTAAAAAATGTTCTTGCTTTCTAAGATAAGATGGATTAGTATGTCAAGCGTGCATCGTAATAAAACTTATAAATTGAATATTAATCT
Source organism: Homalodisca vitripennis (assembly GCF_021130785.1). Classification (NCBI taxonomy): domain Eukaryota; kingdom Metazoa; phylum Arthropoda; class Insecta; order Hemiptera; family Cicadellidae; genus Homalodisca; species Homalodisca vitripennis. The sequence continues at coordinate 131,052,045 of NC_060209.1, read as the reverse complement.
CTTACGAAAGACTTAGACTAATTAATATACCCTATAAAAATTTACACTTACATGAAACCGATCTTTTTTATTTTAGTAGCTATTCTGCCATTCTGTAAACTTTTGAACAGGGGAATGAATGTATGTAACAACAAGGAGAATAAGGATGAGAGTTGCCGTAGTGCAAGATGATAACTATCCGTTACATGATAGTGTAAGTAAGGATCCTGTCACTGACAGGATTTGTATCCTTAATTCAAGTTCAAGGCCCTCTATGCCGATGTCATCAGTAGCTCTTTCGTTTATCTGACGATCGTTGGAAGTAAAAATAATTTGAAACACCATTATTTTAAAGTTGAGTAATGGAGCTTGTTTATGAATCCATTATCAAAAATCAAACAGGTTATTATGAACAGGTTATTGTTGTAAATTAAAGACGATAAACGTTTCTCGTTATAACTTAAAAAGGCATAGTGAGGAAGTAACTTGAACTAATAAATCTTTTCCCATTAAATTAACGGTACAGCCATAATGGTGTTATTTATATTTAATTTTTGCTATTTATATTAGTAGACACTTTCTTGCTTAAGAAATGAGCAAACGAATCTTCATTTAAATTTTACAACTACAGTTTTTGCTGAGTAATTGTGTTTTATTCTCTACTGAGTATTTTCTTATAGGTCTCATAAAGATAGGAATAATACTGTCATTAAATCGGCACGGTTACATCTATTATCATACATGCATTTCCTCAGTTTATTTATAACTATACGCTTTAGTGCCGTCAGATATATCGTTTTGTGAACCATAATACGGTGGTAGCATATGTAGCTTCTTGTGTATTATAGCACATTTTCCATACATAGAGATTATTTAATATCTGTTTCAAATTTAAAACGTAGTTGGAGATTTTCCTCGTATTGTTGGATCACGGAGTACCATTGTTGATGCCCTGCCACACCCAGACAGCTGTTATCTGCTAGAGGTCACTCCTAACAAAGACTTCTGCGGTTTATTTACAGATAAACGGTACAACAGATCGACTCTGCGGCCGCAATACGAGCTTATCTGTAGAGCACTAGTGCGCTCTCTGATTACTTCAGATCTTGTGCATTGTAAACAAACTGCTATTAACCAAGTCACGATAACTAGAGGAGCAATTCCAATTAAATCTTTCTTTCTATAAAATGGATTGTTAAAAAACGACTCTAAGAGTACTGAGATTTTCAGCTTATTTATTAACGAAACTTTGAAATGTCGTGATATATATTTAAAATTATATCACAGTTAGAGTTATTTTATTTACGTTCTCAAGTACGCGTACCATAATCGATTTATGATAAAGATTTGCGTTTCTTCTACTATGAACCAGCTTAAAATATCTTTCTACTTCATGGACCCACGTTCATAGACAAGTAGGTAAAGGTTTTCTGAAATAAGAGTTACATAAAGTGTTAATGTAACTTACACTGTTCTATTGTTGACTTTTCATCTCACTGTAAGGAATATTAAATCTGCACATGCAAGTGCGAACTGAACTTGGCTGATAGGCAGTTGTCCGATTTCATAATGTTGATACAGCTTCTACAAAAATTAGTTTTATTACTTTCTTGTAAAATTAGTATCTTTTAGATATCGTATTCAAAATATTTAAAGTGTGTACCATTTGTGGGGGGAGGGTTTGGAGTCAAAAATCTTAATACATAAAAAATCCTCAGTTGGCCATATAAACATGACGAAAAGTAAATCAGTCAATCTCTATTCATAAGAAAGCTAATAGAGGGGGAGGGAGGTGGGAATTTTAGGTGGGATTTTATATATATATATATATATATATATATATATATATATATATATATACAAACTATATAAAATATATTATGCCTATCAAAAGACAAAATGTTTCCTGATCCTGGCTTGCGCAACCCTACCTTTAAAATTCTCGTGATTGCTTATACATTTCGTTTAAACAAGTACCGCTGGAAAATTTAATTATATTGTTCAAGTAGTTTATGTTTAATCAGTGTTTTATAACCATACCCTGTTTTGTTGCTGTTAAACTTTAAAAATTTGCAACAGACGTAAATTTGTTATGTATTGTTTGTATTGAGCAATAATTTATGGTTTGATGAGGATCTTCCTTCTTAAAAATAGGGACAATGTTTACACTTTTAAAATCAACCGTGTAAACTCCAGATTTGACTTTTGTTAGTGGAGTCAATATATGCTTGGAGTATTTTTTTATGGACATATCATTGTTGTCATAAAGTTTGTTTCAATTTAGTTTTTGCACAATACCAGCCATCTCAGCCTCATCGACAGGGGTCAAGATCATAGACGATACCGGTTCTCTACCGAGTTGGCGGGAGAGGGGTTCAGTGAAGCACGGATCACATGAACCAACTGAGGCAAAATACCTGTTAAATTCGTCAGCAATTTTTTGACAGTCATCTATAAGTTGGTTTTCAACGACTAGTGAAAATTACTTTGAATTTTGTATTGAACGCTCTCGGTTTACGGATTCACTAATTATGTTCCATGTTGTTTTTTGAAAGTTCTCGGTATTAATTTATATTTTGTTTAATTCATAGGTGTTAGCGGCTTTTATGACTTTCCTATATATTCTTCAATAAATTTTGAAAATATTTTTTGAAATTTTCATTGTTTGTGATGATAAAAATTAAGTGATAAAATTATAGTTTTTCACGACATGTGAGAATGCCTTGTGTAATCCAAGTATTCCTATGGCGCTTACTGCATGCTTTGGATTTTCTGTAAGGGCATGAAATATTTCAGTAATAAAGAACGCGTTCATTAAAAGCATTGTACATTTCATTTGGACACTGAATGTCGTTTAAAAAGTTCCAACTTTCTCGCTCACGGTGATAAATTAATTCGTTAATATTTTGAGGGTTTAGAGCTCTTTTGACCATAACGTCTGCAAGCTCAGTCACCGGAACAAGTCCATTAATCACACAACCTCCTTAGCGAAGTGATCAGAGATGGCAGCATTGAACACAACAACGACAACTTTCGGGATGTCGGTGATATCGTTATCTATGGTTGTACTCGTCGAGGCGCATACTGGGGTAGTAGAGTTCAGTGACCGATTTAGACCAAAAGAGTGAAGAATATCCCGAAGCCGCCTGGTGTCGGGGTCGATGTGGTCCAGTGTGTTTATATTTAAATCGCCAATTAAAAGAAATAGTTTTAAAATAAAATACTTAGCAGGCTCTCTAGTTCTCCAAAAGAGGTGAAATACAACTTCGGCTTTTGTAATAATCTTAATAATAAACTGTTTTTGAGGTTTCGATTAGATGTAAATCCCATTAGAAATAAATTGCTAATATTTCTGTTTTCACAAAATCTACCTACTTCTTCCGACTAAACCGGAAGGACTATTTTATTAGTTCCATTCTTTTTCTTCCACCCAAGTTATGTTTACATTTTTAATGCTACTTGTAAACAATATACAAACACTAATGGCATCTCTTTATCAAATTTCTATTTTCCTTATGAAGTCTCTTTATCGTAATTCTCAATCTAGATAGGTAGTCAGATTTAAAATGAATCTGTATCCGTCTACACCTCCTGTCCTTTGTGGCCATTCTTCAGCATCATTAAAAAAGTACATTGGCTTTGCTCTTCTTGGTGCATTCGCGCAGGTAATTGACTATCAAGGCCTACTGTTCTACTAGTCGAGTAGAAAGATTCCAGTTTCTACACTAGTTGCTTGCGGTAAGCACCTACACAAGAGATGAGCGTGACCGAGGAGAAGCTCAATTAAATATGGATAATTGACGGCGATTGGGGCGCGAAGGCGGCGGAGCGGCGTGGTGAGCAGTTCGTGACTTTCTCGCGGCGAGGAAAGTATCTGCTGCTGAGTCACGAGGAGGAAAGTCAGACGAGGCGATGCGATGGCCTGATGAGAGTAGATGGGTGTCGAAATCTCCTGCGCTTATATAGTCTCGCCTTGACATCAACTTAAGATATGTACATTCATATCGACCAGTGTAGTGAACTTATGTAACTGGCGATGCAATTTTCTTGTAGGTAGGCTACTTCGTAGTTTTTTTTTTTAATAAACTGTATACATATTATCGTCAAACTCCAGTATAGATTAAAATGATTTTATGTTACACGTAAAAATGTATCACAATCCGGAATACATTCCAACGTTTGAAGTCGATTTTATTTATATTAAAACAGTATCGCATTAAGGCATCCCCTATACTGTCCCAATCTGATCATACAGCCATGTTAACCACCAACCTTCATATTCTTTTCTACACCCAAAGGAAAGAAGAACACAAGGAGGAAAAATTTATTTCACTTTTAAAGTGCTTTGTAATAATAAATAAACATGCATTCTTCATCAGGTTGAAATCGTTCTCACACTAAAGATTAATGCTCACTATTTGTAAACTAAGAAGTATTTTAGGATTCCTATCTTCGTTGACACATTCGTATTTTTAAAAGGTAATTGACTGAGGCTTATGGAAAGGGCTGGAACATTTTAATTTCTGTATGCTTGTCAATCTGTCTTTCACACGATATCTCGATAACGAACTAACCTACAGACTTAAAATTGTGAATGAGGCTTCATTTACATATATGAGGAACACTGAGTTTAGTTTGGTTTTCTCCATGGGACAAGGCTGATACTTAGTGAATATTTTTACATTGGTCTTATGGGCCATGATGACAACGAGAACATAGAATGAATAAGTTTGCAAACAAACTCAGTACACTCATAAAAGACTTTAACATGTGACACACATACATGTAGCCTATATATACCATCACATCCAACATCAATTGATGTTGATTCGGTGAGTAGTAGACTTTTATTATTTTAGCACTTATATAAAACCAAATTAATTGAATGAAAGTTTAATAGAAACCTCATTTCTATATAAACAAAGATTAGTTCTATAATGTTAGATGTCCGACCATGAGGTTTCTTTGAAGCCTATCATTTAGTATGCTGAAGCATAATTTTGTTTTGTTTGATTGGGGATGTAAACATTTCTTTCCTTTGTAATTTTCTGTTGTTTTATATCCGAATAATCAAATGAGCTATAGATTATATTTTGGATTGGATGTCAGTGAAGCCTGTTACGCAACACGTGGTGTAGATATAAGGATTGGATACTGCTTATCTCAATAAATGCCAGGCAATGTCAGACTTGTACCACACAGGAAACTAACTTTTGTTTCCGGATGCTGGAGCTAGTTCAAGCCGTAACCACTCTGAACCAGATCCCCTCCAAGTGTGACAGCGACATTAATGAAGTTGTTTACCGTGCTATCAGAGCGTGACGTCATTCCCACAGACAAGACTCAGTTCTCTTGCCCATGAGGAGGAGTGAGAGGAGGCTGGATGGTCACTGGACTTTGCACCATGGTGCCGTGTGGCTAGCGTGTGCCACGGTAGTAAACACCATTCAGCTTGGTGAACCCTTGAGCTTTACTCTGATTGCGTCATCATAAACAACGTAAAGCTCAGTTGCCCAAGATCTGTTTGTGATTGCGTATAGAGATATGTTCACATTTAGTTTGATGTTGTCACATAAATGTTTTTCAGTATGTTGATATTGCCTACAGCCAGCTACTAAAAGAGTAAATTTAAAGCATTAGAAAATGATTTATGCATACTATCGAATTTATTTTTTCAGTCACGCATGGTCAATATATTATCCAGTTCGTTTTGATAAGTTCATCATAACTAGTTCCTATAGGTCTCTACCACAGAAGAAATAAATGTGGTCAAGAAATATTGTTCTTAGGTCTGATGGACAATGCCATCAATGTATGACTTTTGAAAGTAGCTCTACAAAGAACAAACATAAATAACCTCAATATAACCTGAAAGTGCGTAGACAAAACGTCTGATCTTGATTGGCAACAGATTGTTTGAGTTGGCAACATTGCGAGCCACTGGAGCAGACTCACCTACCGACCGATGTGGCTAACAATAACAAATACCAGGTATCAAACAGGTCTAAAATTATTCGATAAACACGTACGCGCTGTGAAGCATATTACTTTATTTTGGTCTAATCGAGTTAATAAAAGTGTTTAGACGTTTCTAAATCTGTTTTGAAAACAAGTCATAGCCATAGAGTATATTAACGGTAGGCCTACTTCTATCCCACCTCAAGCAACACCATGGACTACTTGACATAAATCGTAACAATCGCAACAACTAAAGTAATGTCAGGTTACATCGCATTAACTTTTTCACATAAACAGTATTATATGTACTCTGTGAGTTTATTATTGTTTGATATTTTATCTATATGCTACTAGACCCAGTAGGGACAGTCTAAACTCAAGAAAAAGCCTGGATAAACAATTACAACTAGTTAGTTTATACCTGTTTTCTTCAACTATACTGATATTTACAAAAACGAATAATTTTACATTCATTTGAAGTTTGAAAATACACAGTTTTATACAAATAAAACATGTAATATGGATGTTGAGTATAGCTCAAATTTACCTTCTTCTTAATACAGCGTCTGGAATCTGATGCAGTTACAGATTTGACTTCTGGAATCTGAAGCCACGTTCATCTAAAGAGATTGAAAAAAGTGCCTCTGATATCCAAATTATGTAAATTTTTCGTCGAAATGGATTAAAATTCCAGAAGTCAAGTCTGTAACAGCATCAGATTCCAGACGCTGCATTAAGAGGATTATTTACTGCAGGTAACCTCAACATTAATATAAAAGCAACTCTTCTCATCATGGTAATGTTATGTGTAGAAAACTCGGTTGCTTCACCGTCCTTAGAGATCGTGTTAGTAACATTGTAATGCACTCAATTACGCACTTGATGAAACAATGAGAATGCCAATTCACCTGAATTACAATATATTTTATATTTTATAATCTATTTGTCTCAGATGTCGAAATTATGTGAATTGCTCGTTTTGAGCTTTTTCGTCGTCGACTTTTTTTCAGTCTCTTCAAACGAACAAGGCTAGATCCCAGAAGTCAATTCTATAACACAATCAGATTACAGACGCTGCATTAGGAGGAAGGCAAACTGGAGGAAAACTCAGCATTGATAAGTAAAAAGTCATGTGTATATTAGTTTCACCCTAGTGGAATGTGCCATGTCTGGCTAAAACTCTGGCCTGTAAGAAAAAAAAAAAAATGTAGCCTATTCTGTATCTGAGTTTAGGAGGCTCAAAACTCCAGAAAAGAGCATATTTTATTAGTGAGGACTATTTTGAACTTGCTATTCTTCTTTATGTATTAAAATATATGCAGGATGTTTGAAAAGTACAAAACCTTCAAGAAATGTTTAATTGATTTGTAACAAATCAATGAGTATTTTTACTATTACAACATCTTTATTTCGTCCATTTAGTAAAGCAAATAAATAAGCCTTCCCATCTACTATGTTGAAATGAAAAATATAACTACAACGCATATTAACTAACTTTCACTTTTATTATATGAGTGGGGTTCCTGTCTGGCAGCATATTTACATAGCGGTTCCGGCGTAATCTTTAAATTAAACATATGCAACCAATGGATAACAAATATGTATAAGTTTACAGTTGAAAACTTCTATGATATTTTTTTAAACATGTTACCTCATTTATAACACCTAATAATATATGCCTTTGACTAAAAGAGCAATATTTCCATTGCGCCTTCCAAAACATTTAAAGACGTTCTGCAAACAGACACAAAGTCCGCTTTTTGCTGCTTGAGACTCCCAAACTGGTTAGATATTTGTTGGAAATATATGTGTATAATTATTCTGCTGTAATGTTTTCTCATGTAGCATTTTCTCAAATTCAGCGCATTAGATAGACGGAATACAAAATATGGTCTCCTTACAATTAACAATAATAGCTACATAAAACAGTTTATAAGTTTTATAGTATTTATAATTTTAATTACAATTTAAAAATAAGGGATATTTACATGGAAGAAGGATGAATAATGTTGTTAGTAATAAAGCAGCTTTCCTGATAAAAATGTCACTTGCCATTGTTATCAGTGATATCATATCTCGCAGTGCGGAGAGCGCATATCACCACTTCCTGAGCGGCTTCTTTCTAGTTTGCAGATAAGGACATCATTTATTGTTCTTGCTTAGAACGCTTTATGAGACATGCTGAACTTGCATAATATTTGCAAGTTTTATATCTTTTTGACATAGGCTTTAATAAATCCTCATGAATTATGAAAATGTTACGATGTCGACAAAAATATTTGGTTTAACGCTGCGACAAATCAATGGTTTAGGATTTATTTAATTTAAAAACCGATAGTCCCCATATACTCGTAGAACTAGCAGTGAAGGGTTGATTTGTATGTGTAACCAAAACAAGCTAAAACTACATACAAGACAAATCCTTTATTTTATAAATAGCTACCCAAAATGTCTAGCGTTTCTTTTTATATGCTAGTAAATTATCTTGAAAGCTCCCCAAGGGCTGAAACCAATTAAAGTAAAAGTAAACTCGATCCCTCTCGAAGTCAACTTTACTATCTAGAAGAACTTACAAACTTGTTTGTTTGGACTTTGGAGGAAACAAACTTCTAAGACTTTTTGAGCGTATAAAACAAGTTTGGAATCTATTTACTTGGTAAATCCCGAATTAAATTAAGGTTCTTTTATGGAAAAAGTATTGTATTGAATCATTCATAGTATATCCTACCGCTAGCTTATCTCAATAAACTTATCAAGCTTTTAAGCTGTGGTGTCTACATTTAAATATTTTTTCCAATTTGATCAGGTACGTTATGAATGTTGTATATTATACATAACAATTTATTAAAATAAAGAAAATAAATCGCTAATACAGTGAACAAGGAAAGGGTTTTATAATAATGATAAAATAATTAATATAACACATAATAATTGTAAAAAAGCGAAATATTGTTACTGTTAAGATGATAAAGTGTGTATAGGCATCACATAAGCATTATTGAGTATTAAGAGTATTGTCACTCCTTCAAAACAAATTACATAAAATATACTAGCACAAATATGTAAGAAAATTATGAATAAGGAAAACGTCTCTTTCAGAAATCATTTTTTCATTTGAGGAAATGGACACGTAGACAGGAAAATACTTGCGCGACTATATTAATTAAAAGAATTTCTTGATTTTTTGCAACGATTTTATACTATGTAGTTGAGTTAGATATCATATAAAAATATTGTTTTATATGATATTTTGTATCAGTCGATAGGTCTTATACGATAGACCTTTTGTGGATTTGAAATACATCCGACTATAGCGGTATTGTTGGTGTAAAACAGCTGATTAGGCTACTACAACACATTATTATTCTCAATCTACTAATCAACTTAATATCAGCTGGTAATGGATGAGCTGGAAAAGTATACAAAAATGACCAATATTTATCAAATAAGGTTCATCTCATTATTACGCAAAGCATGCATCAAACACAAACGTTACTCATTTAAATCAACAAATAAAGTGAAATTATTTAATTAAATTGCTATAAATATAAATGGTGTTGACAACAGATCCCTCCATTATGTACTATTCAAATATGCAGTTGAGCTGCGCGAACAACAACATCAGCATTCAGTACAATGCGGTAACAGTGTGCGCCGCTCTGGCCAGCTAGCGGCACAGCTAGAGTACAAGGCGGGTGGGGCGGGGAGCGGGTGAGTCATATTAGGAGGTGTGATGGATGACGGATGACTCACTGTTGAGTACACCCCAGCATTATCTTTGCAAAACACAGCACATTGCAGATATTTCGTTTCACCATCGCTTCATATCACAGCGATACGATATGGCCGCGTGCTCCATTTACTGTGTTCGACCTGGATAATTTAAAAAATATTTTCGTCTGTGTTCAATATAAACAAAATAAATTTCTTAAGCCATATGTTCTGAATTAATACAAAATTAAGTTTTGTATGATAATTACATTATTTAATGCAAAAATGTTAATTTTCTGACTTTACTTTTTAACTTCTGTTCTGAAATAACTGAAAGATATCTCTTTAAATTCGTCCAGTGTTTTCAGTACGGTTAGATCTATTACAGCTAGGTATATATGTTACCTCCCTTTACGGCCAGCAGATTTAGATAATCATATATATATATATATATATATATATATATAATATATATATATATATATATATATATATATATATATATATATATATATATATATATATTAAATGAGAGCTGCAGAATCCAAATGTGGTACACTGGTACAGATCGTGATAAACATTACGAAAAGCTTAGAACTCTTAAAACGCTAATTTTTATTTTATAATTCTAACATTTTATACGAAAGGCCTGGAGACTTTTCTAATTGGTATTAACCGATATACCCGTCAGAATGTATTGTAGCGTGGAATACATTTAAAATACACATATAAAAACACATTTTTGAATTATTTAAAGGAGACGAAAGAGTATACTTTTCAGTGATTATATTTATATACAATAATTAAGCAATGAGAACAAAAACTTGAAAAATATACTCTCAAAGTAGCCCTACATGCCATTTTGTCATTGAATATATTCTCTCAGAATGTACCCCAGAAAAGTCAGCATGAAACACTATAATTCATACAGCACATTATATAATTAATAATATTGAACAGCATTTAACCAAAACTTTCAAATAAATATGTAAATATCACGACATTAAAACTTTTGGTGGCAAAATGTGGTACTTCAGGTGACAAACGAAGGAAGTCAAACTAATTAACATATAAATAGTAGGTTGATATGTTAAGTTAAAAACGTCTGTTTAGGGACATATAATATAATTTCAATATTTATAATATAATACCTATTAAGTATTATAGTTATTTACATACAAGACAATACAAGTACAGTATAAGAGGTAACATACACACATACACGTAACAAATTTATTATTACGTACTATAAATGCGTAAAGAATGTTAATGTATGGATAATCTATTAAGTGTGTCAAGTACACGAATAAAAATATGTTTTAAACTTGTTTGTGAATCGTAAATTATTATAAAAACTCCAAGTTTTTAAGCAGATAATAAAATCGTATTATAATAAAATTATAGTAAAGAAGTTTTGAGTTACAATTATGTTGCTCGAACTACGTATTGAATTGCCGACAGCAAAAGTTTTTTTCTAATACAATTTATATTCTGTTTCTCGTTTGATATTATTTTACTAACATGCAAACACTATTCCTATTCTTATTTTAACGTCTAAAATCAATCGAAACTCTAAAAACAACGATTAAATACTAATTCTCTGTATATTTCAGCAAGACGATACGAAATATGTTTTATTATTAATAGAAAGAGGTGCGAAAGAGAAAGACGACAAATCGCTGTTCAACTGGTAAAACTGTATTTCTGGTAGTCGATACGAAATACGGTTTATTATTAAGAGAAAGAGAAAGAAGATCAATCGCTGTTCAAGTGGTAACACGGTTGCCACTCCGTGCGCAGATGATGGCATCAGCATCCCGCATGTCAACAAACGCTAACACAGGTTAGCAAGTCTCGGTCACACCAACAATTATCACATATCTGATGACTCTCGGGAAAGGCAAGTAGAATGTGACGAAGTTTTATTTTTAACCGTAAATGTTCTCTCTCGTCATCGACCATAACGGTGTTTGACGGTCGGCACTTTTAGCCAAAAGACGAGACAGGACCGCCAGATCCTTGTGACATAATAACAGGAAATGAGGATGGGCAAACTCGTGTAATTGGGTCGTGCATCACCTTTACTTGTCCTTAAAAACCTTGTTCCGGCACTTTGCGTAATCCGCAGACGGACCTCTCGCAGTGTCCTCAACACTTTCTGCCCGCTAACCTCACTTAGCACTTTCACCGGCCAATTACACTTATCTTTTAACTGAAATCCGAGGTCCTTCTAATTGAATTGTTATAATAAGAACGTCACTTCCTTCCTCAAACATGTGCTTTGAGAATTGTAAATACATTGGGGATGTAATAACACAATAGGAATTAAGTAGTTAGTCAACAGAATTCGTAAGCACGTGATTATTTATTTGTTTAGAGTGTACAACTGATAACGGATTATTTGAAAGGACTTCTTTACGTGTTGCCAATATCATACAATAACTACTACGTTTTGAGTATTTGAATCCATTCCCCTCTTCAAGCGTTGAAAACTTAATACATAACGTTAAACAAACAAAAATACAAATATGAAGTCAAACTTGACAACAAACAAGTTTTCAATGTAGTCTGTCACATTTTATGATTTGTAAAGTATATTTTGAGCAGTGCATCTATATTATGCATTCATATAGTGTGTGCTACTTCTGGCCGCTAAATGTTTATACTATTATATTCATGCTCAGGTACAACTTGATCTGTTGTCAAAACTGTCTTTAGCAAGTTCATAATTTGTAATGTCTTACATTGATACCTAATTAGGAGTATAAATTCTATCCTCAAAACATAGTGCTCTATTTTCGTAACATATGACGACTGCAAACGGTGTTTTCAAATAAAATTTGAGTCAATTAAAATTGCTCCACTAATTACAAGCGGAAGAGTGATTACATCAAACTTTGTATAAAATTATTCATCTTCCCCATCTCGACGATGAGACTTAAAATAAGCCTGTAGCATGAAAGGGACTAGTAAGCAAACAGATAATTTGTTGCCACTGCATCAAGTGGTGTGATGGATCACCAGCCAACAACCTTATCAGGGGAGATACGACCACTGACAGCTACTAGAGATAGTACGGAGTACCGCTGATACTATACCATCTGTTAATAGTCGAGAGTGCATTGTTACTTGTAGCATGACAGAGAGTAGAAAGCAAACAGACAGTTTGTTGCCACTGCATCAAGTGGTGTGATGGATCACCGCCCAACAACCTTATCAGGGGAGATACGGCAACTGACAGCTACTAGAGATAGTAAGGAGTACCGCTGATACTATACCATCTGTTACTAGTCGAGAATGCATTGTTACAATGATTTATAGCATGACAGAGAGTAGTAAGCAAATAGACAGTTTGTTGCCACTGCACTAAGTGGTGTGATGGATCACTGCCCAACGGCCCTATCAGGGGAGATACGGCCACTGACGGCTACTACAGATAGTAAGGAGTACCGCTGATACTATACCATCTGTTACTAGTCGAGAATGCATTGTTACAATGACTTATAGCATGACAGAGAGTAGTAAGCAAATAGACAGTTTGTTGCCACTGCACTAAGTGGTGTGATGGATCACTGCCCAACGGCCCTATCAGGGGAGATACGGCCACTGACGGCTACTACACATAGTGCGGAGCAACGCTGATACTATACCATCTGTTAATAGTCGAGAATGCATTGTTACTTATAGTATCGTATAACGATTAGGCTATGTGATTTGACTAAATCTGCTTATGCCACGTAGTTTTTTAAGCCAGGCGATATTCCATGGTACCTGACCCTGCGGCATGTTTCTAACTAAACGGACGCGTTAATCGGCATCTGCGTGTACTGGTCGGATGTAAATCCTTATAACGTAATCCTAGCAGAAGTCAATGTGTCTGGTTTTATGGTATGGGTATTTCGAGTGCTGCAAGATTGGTCCTTATTTTCTTCAAGGAGATGTTAACTCAGAAAGTGATTTGCGGTTGCTGGAAGAAGTAGTAGTTCCCGAGCTCAGTAACAATCCTGTTTTTAATATTCATTCGCTCATCTGGCAACAAGATGGTGCCCCAGCACATTTCGGTACCTAAGTTTGAGATTTTTTAAATAACACATTTAATAATTGAATTGCTCGCCATGGTACAATCGATTGAACTGCGCGCTCGCCAGACCTGACCTCATGTGATTTTTCACTGTGGGGTATTATAACGGAGACTGTATGTTTCAAAACGGCAAAATTTTGACGAACTCAGAAACCTAATTAGAAATGCTTTTGAACTTGTTAATAAAAATAAACCTTTACTGCTAAAACATTGTGATTCTCTTCTCAGTCGTTGTATGAATTGAATATACAATCAAGGCGGACATTTAGAACATCTGCTATAACATTGTATGGTAATATGTGTGTCATTTCATATAATGAATTTGTTTTCTTGCCTAAAATGTTTTATTCAATAAAACACGTTAAAACGTTATGACAAATCCCAAGTGATATCCAATGATAAATAATAGATTATTTAACTTTTACTTAACAATATAATTGTATTTAAAATTTCGTTTTTAATTCTGAATAAGATGTTCAAATAAGATGGGCGAAATTCGTTCTAATAATATATCTACAACCTTTCCAATTACTACAACATCAACTTTCACCAAAGGTTAACAGTTATGAAAAATGACTGTTCAATTAACACAGTTGAGTATGGCAGGTTTCTATAGAACCTCACATTGGTACTAAGACTAACAGCCAACAGGTGTCGATTGATAACACAGCTCCAAGAACTGACGTGTCACATTTGAGTCACTGATAACAGTAGTAACTACACTACTTTTTACCACGAGAGTCACGTTGGGGTTTTTGCTTGATTTCCTTGTATTTGTATGTATATTATACATACGGTATTCTGTTAGGAGATTTTTCGTTTCCTAATTCTTGTTCAATACTTGATGAATTGGAAGTAAACTTATAACACACTTATGAACTTCAAGTATAGTAGGTACTGAGTGGCCTACATATATACCTACATTACAATTATGCAATAATATTAATTATACAATAATATAAAGTTCCTTTAATGTTATTTTAAAACTAAACTTTACATCTCAGAAATAACTCAACTAAATTACATGACTTGTTTATTTTCATGCACGTTTTACTGCATTATTGGAATTATTACTGTTTTTGGGTATAAAACACAGAATATAGTACACAGAAAACGATAATACTAGATTTATGAAAACGTTTATTATTTTGTGGGTGGTATAAAATATGGCTATCATTTACTCATTTCACTGAAGAATATATTGGAGGAAAGAGAAGTCTTCAGAAAGAGAAATCTAAACAAAGCGCTAATTTTCTTCGGCTACTGACAAACATCTAAGCCAAGACATCCAATTTCCTTCCGGTAGAAACCAGCTCACATAGTGTGAAGAGTTATTATTCATCATGAAAAAACTGTACGAGCACAGACAGAAAAAAACCTTCTTGGTTCAGTGCAAGTGTGAAGACTCTGAGACCACATAAACCAGAGAATCTCCCAAGGTCTCGTATTTTTGTGTGTAGAGCCTACTTGGATTGCGACCACGGGGTTACCCGAGCTGAGTATGTCATTACAATTTTTTTTTAAATTTTATGTCATTACAAATAATATTTGTTGTACTTTACTGGCCACGCCCGGCTAACATCTTGTATTTCCGATACTCGAAAATTCCAGTGGACTTCTCTCTGTATTTTTGTTCTATTTCTCTCTTCTATCTCTTTGCAACCTCCTCTTATCCTCTTCTTCCTAAGAGAGTTCGTCTGACGATTGATCAGCACCATCGAGGACGGCCTTAGGATTGCCCAATAGGCTCTGGAAGTTCACAGAAGATCTTCCATAGTGGGAGGTAAAGCAATTTCTAAACTATAGTTTTCAAGATTCAGAATTTTAAACATTGTTAATTTTTACGTGCATATCACGACCGTGACAAGACATGCTAATTGTTTTTACACAGCATTTTTCAACAAGCTTCCTTTCATTT
This sequence comes from Homalodisca vitripennis, assembly GCF_021130785.1. Taxonomy (NCBI): domain Eukaryota; kingdom Metazoa; phylum Arthropoda; class Insecta; order Hemiptera; family Cicadellidae; genus Homalodisca; species Homalodisca vitripennis. The sequence goes on along the minus strand of NC_060209.1, from coordinate 131,036,398 downwards.
TCCTGTCAAAGTAACACTCTGAAAGAATCCAACTGAAAGAGGTTTTTGTCGTTGTAAAGCTCAACAGACAACTTGAGGGGCTATGTATATTGTATTGTTACATTTACAAGTTTGACGTTTTATATCACAATAGCCACCCCAGTGTAAGAACATAATATTGTTTGAATTATTAAGATAACTATTGTCACATAAATCGGACCTAACTGGTTTTAACTTCGTTTAACATGTATGCAGTCTTCTGTAACTGGATATACTCAGGAGTGTACTGTTTGGAGGAAACGTTGTCGTAGATTTTAATCAATTTACAAACACGCTGATGTAAACATCTCTTTGAGATACATGGACGGCTAATCTTCCTTTCCGATTGGTTGAGGCGATTGAGGGGAGGCAGCAGCACCTGGACTGGAGTAGTTAGAGAAAAACCGCAAGAAACGCCCTCTTCTTCGGACTCTAGACCTAGGTAGAGTGTTCATGCCCTCTCTCTTTACGTCAAATTATTCTAAATTAAGAATTCAAATTACTGTTGGAATCGAGTAGTAAATAATGTCATAAAGATATTCTCTTTCACATGTTACATCTCTGGTGAAATGAGCTAGTAAAATAAGCATAATACTTTTTTAGATTGAAGTTCAAGTAACCATTGGATCATTAGACCTGCGGGCGTGGTGTTTACCTGACCAGACTCTACAAACAGCCTGTAGACTACAAGACCTCGCTCGATAAACTCCCGCTTATTTCCTAACCGGACGCTACAGGTTGACCGACACGCTCGGGCCCTGTCAGGCGGAACAGTCGTGCAGTCGCCGTCACGTGTGTCCTCAGCTGGCTGTTCCGGGACACTTCACATCAGAACCCTGGTCTCCCGAGTCGTGAAGCTGTTTTTGGTTCTCCGTGGACTCATGTCACGGATCTAACACTTTGAAAGTTCCATAATTTTCATCGGCTCGACTTGAAATTCAGTTGATATTACCGTCAACAATAAGAAATATGATTGTCTTAAGGAGAAAGCAAATTGTTTGAAAGGTATATAAGGTATTAAAGTAGTTCTGAGCTAGAATTCAAACGGAGGGTTTTAACTGTGTCTATAAAATGCCAACATGTTTTCACACAAAAGTGAAGTATCTTTTGTGTAAAAGATGTAGGTATGTTTTTATATATTTTTGACGCGTTTTACTCAAATATCAATCAGCATAAATCAGATAAGACAATGTACCTCATAACATTTACATAATCCAAAGCGGGTAACATAAAGCCGGTCAATTTACATAAATACAAGCTAATATACATTTATGACAAATTTTATAGATCCTTAAATGTAAATTTATCCAAACCACTAGCCACGTACTACCCTTTATTACTTCCTTTATGCAATAATGAGTACATGGATTAGACTACTTAACGCTTCGATTGACATCCGAGCAGTCCTCTTAAGGGATCTTGGTATAATCATGTTGTTTATAGCCTGAAAATGATTACTCATGTTGTTAATAGTACTGGCATATAGGTTGAACAACATACTTTCTAAGTGTACATGTTCGTTAATATAAACCCAACAATGTTTAATGGAGAAATAAAAATACTTAACTTTTTGAAATTCATTACAAAAACAAAATACTCAATAAAGATTATAAAAAAAATCTGTTATCATGATAACCAATTTGAATTATTTTGCACAATGCTACATCAGTTCATGTAGGATGTATAAGAATCAGTTAAAAGTTCCGAATCATGCAGTCAATTCTCTTGAATACAACACAATTATCGTTTAGCTCCTAAAACTTATGGAATTTACAATCCTACTAAAACGAAGAAGAATAAGACTGAGATCGAAAAATCATATTAAAATTAGGAAAAAATATTTTGTATTATTTGGTTAAGAGCAATATTTAATACTGCTTTTAAGATGTTCAATCTAATATCATGCTCTATAACACTTATCATTTAAACTTGAAAACTATTATGAATCAGCTCCCTAAGAGGTCATATAAACTCTTGTAAGCTTATTATCTTTGTCTCTTAAACTCCTCATCATCTCTGGTCAGACAACCCCCGGTCAACTTTAAATTTCAAAAAATCAAACCTCTCCCAATGTATCATACCCCTAGGCAAATTGCTCCTATTCACAACTGAAACCCAGGTAAACATTAACTTGTCCCAGGGTTATTTATCCTATTGACAACTTAACGTCCTGATAAACTAAACTTCGAAGAGAGGCTATTCACAGAGAGTTTCGCTTACCCCGTCATCAGCCAAACCCCAAATTGAATAAAAGTCCTAATAGAAGTTAGGGACATAGCTATCAACAAGTCGAAGGGAGTATGTTTCTAACTCAGAACAAAAAGTTTAATGATATTTTAGTAGAGCACGATATTATTGTCAATACTTGAATGAAATGATTTTATAATAACAGAGAGAGTTTACACTAACTTTATACTTCATTACTTGAAACCTTTATTGTCCTAGGCTACTATAATTAAGTTTCCTTTGTGAAACTTATTTAAAATCACTTTTCCATTATTTTAGACACGATGTTGTGACATCGTTTGAATATCCCTATTCAAATATTTTTTTAATTTTGCGACCAGTATGGCATTCAACAAAACACATCTCAAAACATCTCCCATACAATTTTAAATTAATAACGTGCAATGGTGGTTTAATCCCTTAATAGCTTCAATGGCTCCGTAAAGTTTGGACAATAAGCAGACTTCGTATGTATAGATCATACGTTATACTCTGGCATCTGGCTAAGTTAACATATCGATAATAACTAATGGATTGCAGGTCATACGTCGTGAGTCAACAAAAACCGTCAGTTTGCTTCAGTTCGCGGTGGTACCAGCCGGTCCGACCACTCATCGCTTAACAGATTAAAGCGACTGGTGTGTTCATTCTAACACTTTCATGGGACACTGGATGGATAGTTTCTATTAGCTCCTTCTGTTATTGCATTCAACTGACAGCCTGACTTTGAGCTGGGTACGGTTGATCAGTTAAATTAAATTAGAGTTAGTTGTTATTTAAGAATGGTCAACCTCAGAAGACGATGTATCCATTGATAAAATAACTCGTCAAAGGCTAATTATTTAAAGCCCTGATAAGAAGGGTGGAAAAGTAAAACTGTACCGGTGCAGAAGGCAGCGTTCAAAAAATTGTTACAAGACTAACCGTAACGATTTGTAGAAATACAACAACCTGTATTTGGATGATGCCACTCACTTCCAACTATCAATACTTATGAGGGATTTGTCACTGACACCAACGTGCTGTACTCAAAGTTTGAGGAGTACTCCATTTCTGTATGTAAATCTTTTAATGAAGACGAGTTACCTGATATGGTGAACATATCAACATCGGAGCGTGCAGACGAAGACTTTCCCTCCATATCGATTGAAGTTCTCCATTTTGTTATCGAGAACCTAAATCTCATTCAGTTGGTGAAATTGACTTTCTCATTATTGAAGTTATATTCGACATTCTTGTCCCTGTGTTTTTGTTGTTTTTCAGGTGTACCGTAGTTATAATCGGGTGATTTTCCTTTATTCTGAAAAACGGGTTATATATGCCAATTTCCAAAAAGTCCCTGCAATCTCTAGATTTAGATATTTTTCTGTTTTAAAGTAGTACCAAAGAATAGTGGTGACGGTCTTAGCTGTCATAACAGCATAGCTTTATTAGATATCGATCATCTGACACAATATGGTCGTTTCTATCAATGGCTGAATCTGCAGTTGATCGACTCTGTCAGGTTGGTACTATCTACCTTGACTTTCAAAAGGCTTTGAAAAATTCCTTAATCTGCTCTTTTTGAGAAAACTTCCTGGCTTTGGATTTTTTTCTAACCGTTGGATCAAATCTTACCTTTTATATAGGACGCTTAGAGTACGATTTCATGAAATGAAATGAAACCGTTTCGGAAAGCGATTAAGGAGCACCTCAAGGATTCAGTCTGGGTCCTCTATTTTTCTTGCTGTTTATCATATGTAGATTGTATGAACATATCTATTACTTTAATCCTGAACTGTAACGTCCGCCTTTACACTAATGATATTAAGATATATTCAACATTCGCTGGAATGGCAGACCACATAGGTGTACCATCAGTCACTGATTATGCTGAATGGTAGGTTGAAGTTGCTTGAACCTCAACAAAGAAGTAGTAGTTGTATTCCTAATTCGACTTCGTTCTCTTTCAGCTCGTCATACTGGGATGGACTTATTTTTCTATAGAATTCTCCATGATACCTGTTTTGGATGAACATATACGTGTAAGATTTCTAGTATACATATAGTGTACGAATGTCATGAAACTGGGATATTCGGTTAAAAAGAATCATTAAAATGTGATGTTACTATATATTCTGATCAAGGGAACAATGTTAAGAATTTGTTAATTAAAATTGCTGTCGCTCTAGATGAAAGAGCGAAGGCATGCCTGTAACTGGATGGCACACCAGGAACAAGCTGGTGAGGAATTTCATTATTGTTCCAAGCTATTGTGTTTTAATCCGCCACCTTCGTTAATTTTATCGTAATCTATAAAACTTCATTAAACATTAGCAGGTTTTATGTAGTTTTGTTATTCTACAAAATAAATTTCCTTTAAAAATGTATTTTATAAGATGGTTTAACATTAAGCACATATTGAAATATCCATGTAATTAATTAGACTCTGTTTACAAATATATTTGTTCTGTGATTTTCACGTCGCCATCATGGTTGCCGATAAGGCGAAAAATGTTCACTAACGATCAACCAAATCCTATGGCGTGACATGCACCATCGTTGAACTTTATGTTGCCTATATAGTAAATAAGCTTCATGGAACATTTAAAGTCTATAGATCAGTTCGTTCTTGATATATCGTACGGACAGACAGACAGACTGAAAAGAATATTACCAGTCCCCTGAGTGACAGTGTTTGCTAACGCCTCAAGCAATTAGTTATCAGGAAATAAAAACGGTTATAAATACATATAGGTGATAGGACAAATTATATATATATATATATATTATATATATATATATATAAAATATATATATATATATACAGGGTGATTCGGTTAGTGTTACGGCACTTTCTGATGCTGATTGTACTATAAAAAATAAAGAAAAAAGTTCATATAACATGGTCGGAAATGCTTCCCTTACTGGGTTATGCGCCAATTGAAGATTTCACCTCAAAAATTGTGTGCGGAGGTTCAAATGATGATTTGCCGCGTGTGTTTATGAAGAGGATATTTATAGGCGGAACGACGAATGCAACTTTTTCTAACGGATTTTTGATGAGAAAATTGAATAAAGTTCATCTCATTGCTGTATTATTTAGTTTTTTTTGTTATACTACAAAAAACAGAAATAAAAATAATTTTGAAAACAACTTTTTTACGGTGTTAAAGGACTATTATTTTGTTAAATAGGCATTGTAGACCACATTTTACAAATAAACTTGCAGAAAATGTAATTCTGAATAAAATTAAGTGCCACAACGGCTATTAACAGGAAGTATTAGTTTCTGGAATTTAATTTTACAACCAACATTCTACAAGCAAGAAAATACGTATTTGTAAATAAACACCGTAATGTAAGATATAATGTACACAAATAATTGATATTAGCATACAATTGTTAATTACGATTTTAATAGAGTAATGCTAAACTAAAAAACAATAATACTATTACTTTTAGGACTATCCAAAATGGTTACATCAATGTACCTACATATCTTTGTCACGTTAGCTTTACAGGAAGGTAACTTATGTTTTTATACGTTGGTATCACAAAATCAGCTGTTCAACAATACACTGCAATTTATTGAGGAATCCAAATTATTTTTTAACCAATTCTGTACTAGTTTAATGAGTGCAATTTAACTTACAATTAATTTACTATCGTTTGTTAGTGAAGTGTATTTTAAAGTAACTTACTATCACAATGCAATGCCTTTGGTTATTTAATAACGGAGAATATGCGACCATGGTATTTGTCTTAGGGTTTGGTGACGGAAAAAATGCAACCGGCCTGTTACTGCAGAATACCGAAGAACGATTTCCTAATCGCAGAGTTCCAACCCAAAAACGATCAGTGGATAATTTCGTACCCTAAGAGTAAACAGGTAAACTTCCTAGTATTAATAATTATCGGGATCGCCCTGCCACCAGAATAATGTAAGTTATGGAAGAGGCTTATAATCATGGCTACTTGAACGCAGTCCTGGTGTCAGTACACGGCGTCTTTCTAGGCGCATTCGCAGTGTACCTCAGTCTGAAGGTATGGAAGAAACTTTGCGCAAAAAATAGCATGTTTCCCTTTACCATAACAACAATTGTTCAAAGTATTCAACCAAACAGATCCTCCTCTTCGATCTGGAATTTTGCAACTGGTTAATTAGAAACCGTCAACATCATAGAACCATTTTATTCACTGATGAGAAGATCAATTTACCCGAGTTGGCGTCAACAACCTTCAAATGAACACACTTGGGCAGAGGGGAAATCCACATTAGTTACAATCGTAGCGCAACTTTCAACACAGATTTTGTTGTAAATTTATGGTGTGTTTGGACTCATTCATGATCGATTAATAGGACCATTCATTCTCGAGGACATCTAAATTCCCGCATGTACCTAGAATTCCCTTACAGAATCAACTACCACTATTATTAGAAGATGTTCCATTAGCAGCAAGGTGCAATATTTATTTATCAACATGATGGTTGCCCCTGCCCACTGTTCCCATAATGTAACAAAGCACTTAAAACGAGCAGTTTCCCGGGCGATGGATTGGTCGCGGTGGAACCCACCCACTTGGCCACCAAGCCCAAGATACCAGATCTAACTCCATTTAGATTTCTGTTAGTATGGGGTTGGGATGAAGAACCTGGTGTACCAGGAAAAAGTAAATACACGTGAAGAGTTAATAAAATCGAATTGAAGATGCGCCGCACAAATCAAAAACAATCGTGCAGCGTTGCGGGAGGATAAACTCGTTCAATCAGAAAGCGTGCTGCTAAGTGTATTGAAGTACAAGGGACTGATTTTTTGAACACTGTATGGAAAGAAAAAAAAAAAAAAAAAAACTGGTACGTAGTGATTATAAGCTTTAGGATGAAAAACAATAATTTATTTAACAAACTTAATTTAAATTGCATCCTAATAAATTATGTGTAGGATACTCTATGTCATTAAAATTCGGTTTTCCTTTGTTTGGAATTTCTGTGCTTGGTAGATGTTTGTTGTAAAATTAATTCCAGAATAATTACTTCGGCTGTTATAGCGCTGTGGCACATAATTTTTTAATCAGAATTAAATTTTCTGCAAGTCTTCTTTGTAAAAAAATGTGGGTCTTCAATGCATATTTAACCCTTTAAGGACCAATGGACACATGTTGTCCCCAGAATAATAATTTTTTTGTATATGCAGTCAAGTTAAAATTCATTAAATAATTATAATTATTATTGATTCAAAAAGCTTAGAATACATTTTAAAAATATTCCCACTGTAAAACAAAGTATTCTTTATTTGATTAAAAATATCTAATTATGCAAGTATAATTATAAATGTGTTTCTTAGTTTTATTATTTTTGCACTGACCAACATTCTTAATGCAATACTGATTGATTGCTGATGGTATTATCATATACAACATGACCAATATATTTAGGAAGAAAATTGATAATATTATTTTTATTTGCTCATAATTACACTTTTTTTCGTTGGGGACATATATGTCCCTAGGACTGTGATGGGAATTTAGGTTGGCTAGCCTTATTGAGAACAGCTGACTGCAGTTTCCTTCAGTTTGGCAAATTAGATTTTGAGGTTATGCCATTTTATTCTTCCTTACTAGTTAGTTAGGGTATTGAATTGAAGGTTTGTGAGGATGGATTCTGTTAGTAACGTTTTATTTTTAGCATAAAAAACAAGATGAAAGAGCTCAAAGCTGCTACATCTTCTTGAGTACCGACAAATGATCAGCACGAGGTTAATTGGTGACTACACAAATAGAATGGCGTTCACTTCCCAATAACGCTTTGTCAAGGAAATCTAAAATTTAGACTCTTTGAAGCCAGAACATATAATGAAAAAGACAAATATCGGAGTCGATGTGTTCAATGTGCCTAAGAACAAAGTAGAAACCTCGAACAAACTGTATATGTGTAATAAGTCCAAGTTCATTTATTGCTTTACAATGAAAGAAAAACTGCTGTTGAACAGTTTCACTAATCAATCATAAGAACAATGTTCTATTGTTATTTTTTTATAATAACTGACACGTCTTTCGAACATGTATATTGATGATGTAAGCTTTGTAATGTCATAATTTTGTAAATAAAACAACTTTTTATTAAATAATATTTTCTCAATCACCTAAATAAATACAAAGACTTGTAAATTTACAGAAATATAGTGAACTACTCAATTTACTAGGTTTTACTACAGTCCGCTTGAAACAAATATATGCCCATTGCAGTATCTTTGTAAGTTCAGTTTTACGTCCGTAGGGACTCTTTTGTCCCAGCCATTATATAATAAACTAGCGTGTTACTAATTATTTTAAATACAAATAGATAGTTTAGGTACATAACTGCAATATGTTTTAACAAGAATAAAATCTTTTTTTTCATTGCTACATTTCTTATGGTCTTAAAGGGTTTAACAATAATATTGTCCGTTAAAACTTTAAAAAAGTTGTTTTCAAAATTATTTTATTTCTGTTTTTTGTAGTATAACAAAATACTAATGATATACAGTATGAGATGAATACTTTATTCAAATTCTCATCTAAAAATCCGTTAGAAAAAGTTGCATTCGCCTATTAAATATCTTTCATATAAATTATAAAAAAAAAAAAAAAAAAAAAAAAAAAAATAAAACACGCGGGCCCGGCAAATCATCATTTGACCTCCTGCACACAATTTTTGGTGAATCTTCAATTGGCCATAAAACCAGTAAAGGAGCATTTCGGACCCATGTTTATATGAACTTTTTTCTTTATTTTTTATAGTACAATCAGCTCATTTAAAGTGCCGGTAACACTAACCGAATCACCCTGTATATTATAACATATGTTTTTTTTTTTATAAAAAGCGTAAGAATATGAGTATTTCCCAATAAACCGATACAACGGAAGGGAGTATCGAAGGACCCGATACTTTCACACCCTAATAATAATATTATAAATGTGAAAGTGAGTTTGTTTGTTTGACACGCTTTCACTCGTAAACTGTTCAAACGATGGTATTGACATTTTACACGTGCATTCTTTAAATCCCTGATTAACATTTATAGGCTTATTATTATTTCGAACAATGCCCCACTGATCTCTAAGTTGCTAAAACCCCATATTGGTATATAAACTTGCATTACAGCAAACACATAATTATCTGTAATGAAAAGAGTCTGTTAAGTGTAATCAACTGTTATGTATAAACATTGCTTATTACAGCAAAACCGAATATTTAGTTCATTTAACCACTATTGTCTATTTGATACATTAATGTATAAGTTTTTTAATATGAAAGCATGGAGTAAGCTTGATAGTAACACTTCTTATTTCAACCTTTTCTGCTACGCTTTTGAGCACAGAATAAGAAAATATCCTGATAAGAACATTTAAAGCTTTACTAAAATATACTTTTAACTCTACATTTTAGCAAACATTAAGTATGCAGTGCTTCGTCAGTGCTTTAATGCATTTATCATAGACAAAGTTATTATCTAACTTTTACTATAAACGTGACGACTGTTATAAAACTCATCTTAGTTACCTTTTGAGATAAGAAGGCTTCTCAGACGTGTGTATGTATGTGTATTTTCTTGATAGGGAAACGAGGCAAAATCAGCTATGACCGGAGTTGAGATTATTCTCTTTGAACTCTTTGCTGTATTACAAACAGCTGATGTATTGTAAACAGCTGTTGTATTGTAAACAGCTTTTGTATTATGCACAGCTGTTATTGATTGTTGACCATAAATGTGATTCATTATTATGTTGATGTTATGACTAAGTTTAGTAAATAAACAAGTCGTGTTTACAGTTTCTTTAATTTTTTTTATTATAGGAATAAATTACAATGGTCATAAGTATACACTTTTTGAAAGATTTTCTTGATTGTCGCAACAATGCAAAATTAGCATTGGCGTCGGAAATATAATTCACTCGAATCAGAAGTGCTATACACGTGCAAAATCCTAGGAAAGTGTGCGTGCGAAGCCGCGGGTAACTGCCAGAAATAGAATAGTTATTGAAAAAACGAAGAGACAGTCCATTTACAGTTTGACCCTAAAATCAAAACAGTTCTTCCTATGACAAATTTAATATGAAAGCATGTACCAAATTTCGAGTGTCTACGGCTTTTCTATCAAGAATTGTCGCATATACAGGCAGACAGACAAATAGATGAAGAACCACTTCTTGACCTTCTGACCATTTCTAGGAACATCAAGAGTTTTTGCTCAGAAATATAGACGGTCGACATACAACGACTCGATTTTAAGAGGGTCCCGAGTTCTTAAGTTTTAAAGCAATAATAATAATAAAGTTATCTAAGAAATTATCATATTGTATTATTGACGAATTGTATTTTCGTGTGATAGTACACAATTCTACTCTTATCCCTTTTTTCCAATACAACACATCCATTCGTATATCAGACCGAGTATCAATCTACAGCGAATTGTTCAATAATGGCAAGAAACAGATTCATATAAGATATAGTTTGAATAACAAGAAGGCGACAGATCACACAATGAAATATTAAATAATGTTATACAGAATATTACTAACAGATAATAGTATAGTGCCAAACAAAGGTTGAACACGTAAATTACGACAGTGGACAGAAGGAGTGAGGTAGGTAAGGGGAGGTACAATATTCAAGGCCAGGTACGTCAGAATCTATTGATCCGCCTGTTGATTAATTGAACAGGCCTAATGTTCTTATAGAATCAAATTCAACAATGCACTGACCTTATCGTGCTTTAACAAGCAAGTTATTAACACAGACCCTGAAATTATATTTGTGTCATAAATGTTACTGTTCTTCTTCTTATTGGTGGATTGCTATATTGAAAATGAGTTATAGTACTGACATACAATCTCGCGCAGGTGAATTGTGCAACGATCCTAAGCTCCAGAACACGTGCTGAGAGAGTAATTTCACGACCACTCACGTATTCTTAAAAATTTCCCATTGACTTTTGAATGACAGAGAATAGTTTTCACATCTCCCCTGTGGGGAAATGTAATAACATCACTAAAGGTTTTTGGGTGTTTGATAGATCTAACAAATACGCCCTTCTCTCCTCACAACGGGAGTGGCAATAACTAAAATATTTTCTTGGAATAACTCATCAAATGGTATTTCAAATTAAAGGTATTGATAAGACAAACCCCCAACGCCACCAATAAAACCAATTTTTTTAAAATACACCATCGAAAAAATATATCTTTTAAACAAAAGTAAAATTCTAACTTCGTAACGTCGCTGCACATGCCGTGTTTAATGGAGTTACGTTTGAAATATAAAAATTCACTATTATTCTGTTCTTACACAAACCTTTTAAATAAGTCGATTAAAGTGATTTGTTTCAAATTTATGGGCTCTAGAGATCTCTAAAGCACAGGTCTTGACTTAGGGAATCATCGGAAGCATTGATAAACATCATAAGAAGACGCAGTAAGACACTAAGCGCTTCAAAATAATCGAAACATTAAATATTTATTTTACTTGGATTCCTGTCGGACGATGGCAAAAGGTCCAAAGTCTACAGTCCCGTATCGCTTGGCCTTATCTTCAGTCAAAGTATACATCCCCTCATCGCGAATCCTCATCACCAGTCCAAGTTTACAGTCCCACATTGCGTGAAAGTCAATCTACAGATCCTCATCCTGAAGCCTCATCACCACTCTAAGTCTACATTCCTACATCACGTGGCCTCATCACCAGTCGAAGTTTACAGCCTCTCATAGCAAAGCCTCATCACCAGTCCAAGTTTACAGTCCCACAATGCGTGGCCTCATCATTAGTCAATCTACAGATCCTCATCACCACTTTAAATCTACATTCCTACATCGCGAAGCCTCATCACCAGTCCAAGTATACAGCCCCACATTGCGTGGCCTCATCATTAGTCTACAGCCTCTCATCGCGAAGCCTCATCACCAGCCCAAGTCTACATCCCCTCATCGCATGGCCTCTTCAACAGGCTCATCACCATCACTGACTCCTTAATCTCATTGAAAGTTAATTTTGATTGATGTAGTTGAGGGTTATTGTACTATATTTATACTATGCTCATATTCTGTGGCTTACGAATATGTAGGAGATAGCGATTTCCAAACTGTGTCAGAATAATCCTTGGACAATAATAACCCAAGATTGAAACTTGAACATATTGAAACTAAAATCAAAACTTGGAACATTAGTGTATTCAGGATTTATGTTTTGGGAGTCAAATCTAATTATTTTTCTAGAGAGCATAGATTGACCACGTATATTTTATTATTATCTTATTCTAGGATTGCCTTATACGCTACGCAGTACTATGCAACTTGTAGTTTTTAAAGGAATAAATTAATTATGGAATTATGCTTTGCATTTCAATACAGTTTAGTCCTAAGAAAACGAATAAAAGCATAAGTATTAATTTAGCTGTGACAGATTTCTTTACTTCTACCTAAGCTAAGATAAGGGACGGAACCTCAATCAGTTTAGCGTTGATTACGAGTTTACGAACGAAACCAAAAATGTATAAACAAATTAAATTAAATATCAATTTAATGTGATTTTGTTCTCTACCTGCTAAGTTAAAACGCCTTGCGTGTATTGAAACTTTATTCAGGAGTATTCCCAAAAAAGAGCGCCATTCATATAAATTTAATGAAGAAAATATGGCAATTAGTTCATGTTATCCATTACTACAAATTTGATTAGTACTGCATAGCGTATAAGCCAATCCTAGAATAAGATAATAATAAAATATACGTGGTCAATCTATGCCCTCTAGAAAAATAATTACATTTGACTCCCAAAACATAAATCCTGGATACACTACTGTTCCAAGTTTTGATTATAGTTTCAATATGTTCAAGTTTCAATCTTGAATTATCATTTTCTGAAGATTTACTTATTTAAAACAAAATAATGTAGTACATAATTAATACTTTTATAGTAATCCTAACAAAATATGCCGTACAGCCAAGAAATGTACATTTGTCACCTGGTTAAAATTATTGGTATTTTATTATAACTTTTAATAACATAATGTTTACAAACACTCATCAACCACTAATTGAATCACGTTAAGATTATGGTAACGTCATAAACGAAAATGATCATTTGTTTTTTCTCCAACTTGTACGATCCCTCATTATTAATGAGAGACACGCCCCTGACTAATTATGGGCTGTCAGATGAATACACTCTAATATTTAGGTCACACGTAAATATTATTAATTATCATAAATAACGCCTTAAATTGCTTTCTATTGATGGATTTCGATTTCTTAATCGTATTTATCATTTCTCAGAACCTCTAATAATAGTTGTTTTATTTTTACTACAACATTTAAAAATTTCGTAATTTGGTTGTAAGTAATTTGGTGGTTGTCGATACAAAATAAATAACTGAATACTTGTATTAACTAACCAAATTCTTAAAATGAGTAATAAATAATCCTAACACAGTGGTACTCCCAAAGTGTTGATGGACTGAGTTTGTCTCCAAGATTAAGACGACATGTATAAATTACGTAGTTGAACTGTACAATACGTTATTCTATTGTTGAACCATTGATTTTAGAAGGTAACTTTTAACTCATAGACCGTTACATAACTTAAAGTTGAGATGTATTTCGTATTGCCTTTAGATTACATTTTGTCCTGGTTGTAAAACTAGGCATGGCCCAAATTACCATTTTATTTCCTCTTAAAGCATTGTTTTTGATAAGATAGGAGACCAAACTTTTTCCCTGTTTTACTCACACAGACAACTAATTAATTTTCTTCTGCTGGCTGTTCTAGAAGATCTGTGGTAAAGACAATTGTTTTGAGAGAACCTAATTTGTTACTTCTATATCTGACTCTGACAACCCAGACCAATGTATTTAACCAATGTGAAGACTCGAGAACAAACAAATATTCCGTAAAACATTGGAAGACCTTGGTTTTCATTTACTGAACGTGACCTTTTCTCTGTTGATTTTTGCAAATTAATCAATTAAGAGACAACAAGAACCAATTCATGACCTAGATGCTCCAATCGTTATCAATTTGGTCAGCATGATCAACTGCATCTCACAAAAGTCGAGGTCAATTGCCAGCGAAGGAATTAAAAATAAAACATATAATTATTAAGATTTTATAAAAACTTATTGCCACTGATTTGATTTAAATTCCTTATCATCATTTTTTGTAAGTTAGAAGTAAAATTTAAAAATCAAAGACGTGATTGAAGTGGTTTTCTTTATAGTTTTGGAATAGAAACTGTTATTTATTTCTTGGTGAACTTACAGTGACAAAGAGACTGATTACAGAAACCTCTGAAAATTAAAATTACTGAAAATTGCGATAGTTAATAGTAAATAGTAAGTTATATTATTTTGATCAGTGCAAATTCCTGTTACAGATCTACGTTATTATAGTCATTAAGCGAATTAAATGACACAGTTATAAATATTCAAAATTGAAATGATAGATTATTTGTCAAAGTTTATGGAAAATGTTAAGTATTACATATTGAAATGAAGGCACACTCATTTCTCCATACTTGTAAATCAATTATGCTAATGTCATTTGTAGAAAATAAAATATTGTAAAATAAATAATTTTAATCATGAATCAAATTCTCCATACTTTTATTGTTAGTATGAAGAACATATTACTATGCATAGGTAATGTTTTTTTGGCATTTGAAAATGTTAAATGTTAAGAATGATCCTAATATTAAAAAGTAAAAAGTACCTATTTGAAATTTTAAAGTTCAATTGATTGGAATCAATTCCATTATCAATAACATTTTACCGCATTGTGATGAATTATAATTTTTCATCACCGGATATATAAAAAAACAAAATATACAAATTGTTTGACTGTTTATGTCACTAATTATTTAACTGCTTATTTGTAATAAATGTTTCAGATCTTTCACCAATACTAAAAGTTGAGTAGAACACATAAAAGCCTAGAATTGTTGGATAAACCTTTTAGTATTATGTATAACTTTAACAGTTCAAATAATGATATTGATTTTCAATAGCACTATATTATAATAACACTCACAATTTTTAGAAATTATAAATATATACAAATAAAAAAATGTCTGTAAAACAAAAACTAATAATACACCTTATACCTCAAGGATAAAGAAAAACAAGCTTTATTTGGAACATATTTTTATTGTTCTAAAAAAGAACACTATTACTTATTCTAACTGTACAAAATTATGGTATGCACAAATATATATACAAGTAATTACAAAATAAAATACTGTTCTCTTCAATACGCGTACCGTACATATATGGATCACACTAAAGAGATATACATTATAACAGTTACATATAAGCTTTACAACTTTATAAATTCACAAATCCCAAGTTACACAATTGTCATCTTAGTATAATACGATTTCAATTTTATTATTTTATTTATCACAGACATTGTCAATATTAACACAATGGCATAGATTACAACAAAAAATATGCTTTACTGTCTGTCTGTATTATTATAAGTCTTTAATGATTAAACTTTACTCATTATTTTGTATATAATTATAAAATAAATGTTTCTTTTTCTAATAATCTTATTAAAATTGCAATATAGTTAAATAAGAATATAAAACAAAAATAACTTGCTTCTGATTTTGATATGGATATTTTAATATTGTACTGCAAACATTTAAAATTTTTTTCATTAATGGGGGATAAAACCTAATGAATTTGTATGTAAAATATTTAATGAATGCAATTGAATCACATATTAATCTATGAATATATGGTCTAGAATTTGTATATTTTGTAACTTATTATACATTTGCCCAGATAGCTAAGTGCTGACAATAGAATTGAATTATATAGAATCACCAAAACATTCTTAAACTTAAAATTACAGATCTTTCACAGCCTTAAAATGATCTTATATAGCAAACCTATTGTAAGGATAAGTAAGTAGGCTACTTTGAGGCTATACTTTTTGGTATGCTGCTGTAATATAAACAATATACAGAACAAAAGTGGAAAAAGAAACTATAACTTTTTACATCTACCATATCTAAATGCACGGAAAACATTATAGTCTACTTTGTAAGACACAAATTTACATTTTTACGACATATTGCACTACCTGACCCTATAGATTGATCTTTGGCTTGTCTCAAGAATATAATAACAAACACCCATACATACATTCATAAAAGTTATGGTCTACTGTATGTACAATAGGCAACGAAGTTATAACAAAATAAATAAATACTTAAGTGAGACAGGTGATGTGCTCAATGTCCTCAAACATTTATAGAAACTTGCTTCAAAACTAAAATTTGGATATTATTTTTTTTTATTAATAAAGAAAATGTATTTTTGAAATTGAAATAATATGTGAAATTATTTGTTTAATGAAAAATGATACTCCAAATTCTACAGATACTGTAATTGCTTGGAAATATGAATTTACTAGTAAACTACTAATAAGACACTATGATTTATTTGGTTCTAATTTTATTTCTTGGTAGTACTGTAATATTATCCTCACATTAGATCGTTCAACAATATTAGAGATTGCTAAACTAAACCTCCACTTATTGTAGATTTTGGACCCACACTTCACGTTTCCGAAATCATCTGGGGGTTCCATCCCCAGAGCTGCAAGAAGCTTAGAAAATGCTGACTAGAGTCCACAATAATATTATAAAAAAGTTATTTTTCCAGAAATCTGGCTTCGACAAGTACACATGTGAATCGACAAAAAATAACCGTATAATACCTCCTCACACTTCTTCGTCCTCTTCAACGATGGGAAGGGATGACTGGTGCAAGGTCGGTGAACTGCGAGAGGTGAAGGCAACGATCCAATCATCGAGATCCCTTGGATTTTCGGCGATGAAGGTTAGGCACATCGGCGTGTCGAAACCTCGCTGACGGACAACAAATCCAGGCTGCTTTGACTCAGCAGGAAGACGTTCCACTAGCGTATTCCTGAGGTTCAAGACACCAAGAGGACGGCAAACTTTCTTTTGAGGGCAAACGACAGCAAAATGTTCCAACGAAGTGCGGTATACCTTGACGTGGACTGGCTGACGGTGCTTTCCAGGCCCCAAAAGTGTCATATATCCGGACATCATTTCAGGATTCGGATGATTGTAATATCCGTAGTCTACTTCCTTCTGGAGAAAAGGTGTTCGGCTACAACTGGCAACGTCGGCAGGCATCCTAATACAGTGAGAAGAAACTCGGCGAAAACACTTAAACGTGAAAAGTTTTCACAGCACTTTTCAGTTTGATGCGAGAGTAAAATACACTGATGAACTTCCGATAGTGACTGCCGAAAGAAACACTGATTTCCAAGTATGTCACTACTAGCCGCGATCAGACTGAACAATGATGTGAAGTCGGGAGTTCCCTTCACTTTTATAGATTAGGTCACTGCAGTGGGGTTTACTCGGAAACCACATGAGCGTACGAGCGTCGTTGCCAGCTATCTGTTGGCAAAATAGTGAACTATAAAGCGCTACTGCTGCTAAGGAGAAGTTGAAAGTTATCCGTTTCATTCCCATTCATTTCATTGCTCAACTCACTGTACTACGAAATCAACAGCTGCTGTCGCCTTTTTTAGATTTTATTACTAGAAATAATTCTACCAGCTGTTTGATGTTTTACTGATTGATTACTGATTGTCAAATCATGGCTTTATGTAACTTGGTGTGCAGTAGAACTCGTAAGTTATCTATTTTGTGATATTCAAAATCATAAAACGTAATCATAATAATGTAATCCTAAAGATAATTGTTAGGTTATGTTATATTTGTTAGCCACGTAATATTTAATATGAAACTAAACAGATGAACTTCACTTTCAACTTTTCTACTGTTTGCCAAACACTTAGTTTATTAATAGGCTATTAAAATACTTTGGCAAACTTAAACTTTGATTAGCTTGAATCTGCTGTTATTTGGCTTATAAGCGTAAAATAACCTATTTCAAATAAATACTGATTTTTATAATCGACAGCATATAACATCCAGTTTGAATAAGATTTAGGCCTAGGGTAAAGGTAAATAGATTTTTTGAAATTTTGTGTTTTTATATTTTGTTGACTTATATAATATTTTAAGTATTTACTATTAATCCAACAGACAATTCATTTATACAAAACTATTCAAATTAATTCAATGTAGTTGTCAGTGTCAAAAACTAAAAACTTATTCTATAGGCCTACCCAAAATTAAAAAGAAACAAATCAAAAGCAAGTATGAAGTTGACATTTGTCAGCAATAACATGGAGTTAATTCTAAGTTTTCAATAAGTGTTTGCCTATTTAACCAGAATATGCAACCTGTAATAATTGATTAGCAATTTTTATTTCAATTTTGGTAGCATGACTATTAATGCATAAGAAACAATACCAAAAGCCTGTAAACTAATAATTAATAACTTTCGACATGTAAAAAATGGTTTATTTAAGAAAATGAAACCCATTTTCCTGTGGAAAAAAGTTAAGTCTATGAAAAAGCGCAATTCTTATGTGGCCTAAACCAATTTTCACAGTACAAAATTTGATTAAAAAGCCCATGAGGGGCCTTTTAAAAATCCTTTTATGTTGGCAAAAGGACCATTTATTGGCCTTTTAAACAAGGGTTTTGTAAAACGCATTTTTCACTAAGGTATTAATGATATAATACACAACATATATCATTAAACATTGAAAGAGACACTTATTATAACAGTGTTTGTCTCTTTATTTGTATAATATATAAGGCCTACAAACTCACAAAATATACATTTTAGATAAAAATAAAGATTTCCCATCCTGACTGCGCTAGTAAGTGGTACCATTCTGGTGAAAGTGATGACAAGTAGAACTGGAATGCTTATATATTTGTATATTGCAAATACTTGCAGCCTTCAAAAATAAGTATACAGTAAAATTTTCCTTGTTCTACATTGGCATTTGTTTTTTGTTTGTGGTTTCCTTATGAAAATTTAAATAGTTTTATTAAATTTTTTATGAAAGCAATCAATTTTATATTTAATGACTAGTAACAAATTTAAATAGTAAATTACTAGAATAAGCCTATTTAATAAATCAAGAAGAACGGACATTCTCAAGTAATGGAGACAGGTTACAGTTTTATACTGAAACTGATAAATAATTCCTTAAATTGATAAGTGTATCATTAGTTGAAAATTTAAATAATTCATTGTAAACTTTTTACATCCATTTAAAATATTACTATATTTTAATTTTGTGTTATTCACAACTCTCTGTAAATAATTATGAAGAGATGGTAATGGAGGATTTCAGACAAACATAATGGAGCAAGACAGTGCTAAAGTATAAACTATAACTGTAGTAAAGTGAGAATATTAATTTCTTCCTAGATTCATCCTGATATATTTAACTACTCTCATCAACAAATGTAATTATAATGTATTAATACTTTTATATAACCTATTGTAGTAACAGAGGTTCCACTAAAATGTTACCCATGATGTGATTATGGCTCATTTTTTTACTATATTTACAAGTTACAGGGTATAACTCAAATTAAGTTTGAGATTTAAAACTACCTATTCAATGGTCTTAATTGCGTTATTGAGGAAAAATTAAATAAACTTAATTTTTTGAACTATTTTTGCTTACATTAGATGAGCAGTAAATGTATATTAAAACTGTATAGTAGGTCTATATTTTTGTTTAAAGTATATTTCAAGATTATAACTCACCTCATTGAGTACAGTAGTTGGAAATAACATTATAAATTAGGCTAATAGTAATAGTAACTTAACTGCTATAATTTCACCAATCTGTATCTGTTTACATTGTACAAATTTATATCACTTTTTTATGGAACTCATACAAGATATGGTTGCCTAAAACTTTTATTGTTGGGGTTTCAATATTTGTCTAATGTGGTCAAAACTTACAAATTTTATGTCATAATCATCCATTTGAAATACTTTTCTACATTTTCCATTCATTTTCGTAAACATAATTTTGGTGAACAAAGTGAAAAGTGTGATTGGTCACCTCACTTTTTTATTTGAACTAATACATACGTGTCCGGGTGGATGTTAAGAGCCAATAGTTCATAGGGGAAGACACTTGATGGCAGTCCTTGCACACGATTGTTAATATCAATCTCTGAACTGTACATCAGAGTTGCTCATGTGTTTCTGTTGTGCAAATTTTGATAACCTACTTCACTGCCATTGTGTTTAGCAAGCAAAAATCTTGTTCCTGTCTCTTTTTTCAAAGTCATAAAATGCTGGTTAAGCACAAAGTAAATTTAAACCTAAACAGTACTAAGCAATTGAAGCTCAAGAATCAAGAATCAAGAATCTGTTTATTGTCGTCCCACAATATTACAATGCATTGACAAAGTCATTTTGTTATACATTTACACAGTATAACAAGATAGTATAAAATAAAATACATACTAGACACTTATGGTTAAAAGTACAAGTCAAAAGGAAATAAAATCTAAAAGGCTAAATCGTCTATACTACACAGAAGCATTTCATCTATACTATAAAAGGCTTTTTCTTTTAACCACTTAATTACAACATTTTTTAAAGTTTTTACAGGTAACATCCTTAGCAGACATAGGCAGCTTGTTAAACATTTGATACCAATATAAGAGTATGCGTGCTGAGTTTTTGTTAGTCTAGCGTGCTTTAGGTCAATAAGGTCTCGTTGTCTAGTGCAGTAGTCATGCTTAGAGCATCTAAGTTTAAATAAATCTAGATTTTCCTTAACATACATTAAGCTTTGCAAGATATAAATGGAAGGAACAGTGAGTAATACTATGCTTTATAAATAGTGGCTTACAAGAGTCAGTGACATTAAAATTAAAACATTATGCGCAAAGCTTTCTTTTGGCATGAGAAACCTCCTTAGCCCCACCTTAATTTCCCCAAAGAAAAGTTCCATACAAAAGATGTGTGAGTGGAATAATGCAAAGTATGCTTTCATTAATAGACCTACAGCTTGTACAGGTTTTAAGTTTTTTTTTAGTAAAAATATAAACTCTAGACAACCGAGCACAAAGAGCATCTGTGTGATGTTTCCAGGTAAGCTTAGAGTCTAAGTTAATTCCAAGTAGCTTAACTGACTTAGTTACAGAACTGGTGCTTAGGCTAAAGATGATGTTTTCTGTCTTATCTTCATTCACACATAGGCCATTGGCAGAAAACCAGAGGTTGGACCTTTCTCTCATATATGTGATCATGGCTGCATTGATTTCAGGATTTAAGTTAGAGCACATTAACGTAGTGTCATAAGCATAAAGTACACATTTATTAGGAACAAAATTTGGAAAATCGTTAATAAAGACAGTGAATAAGAAGGGACCCAGGACAGAGCCCTGGGGAACCCCCGCTTACCACCTGCTTAAGATCCGACCTCTGTTCGCCTATTTTAACAAACTGGTATCGCTGTGATATATAAGAAGTTATAAGTGATAATTCGTTACCTTCAACTCCATAGTACTTTAGTTTCTTAATAAGTTCTTGGTGAGGCACAGTATCAAAAGCCTTGCTTAAGTCCAATAGCAAAGTGTTAACTTCTTCTTTATTTTCAAAACTATTAATAATATATGAGACAACACTCTCAACAGCCTTAATAGTAGATAAGCTTTGCCTAAAACCAAACTGTGCAGATAAAAGCAGGTGGTTAAATTCAAAATAATACTCAATTTGACACTTAATAATATATTCAACCAACTTAGATAAGACAGGTACCAAGGCAATAGGTCTGTAGTTATTTACATTATTTTTATCACCTTTCTTATAAATAGGGACAGTGACTGTTACTTTTAGGCACTGTGGGAAGAGTCCAGCGTTGAACATCCCAGTTTACAAGAAAAGTAAAAGGATACAAAATTTCACAAATTATTTTTTTAATTACAAAATTGGAGAGTCCAAAGACATCCTCAGCTCTTGAGTTACTAAGCCTAGTGGTTGTCTTAAGAATATCAGTAGGATTTACAGTGTGCCATTTTAAAGATGGTGCCTTAGGTCCATTTATGCCAGACGACTCTATCATATCACTGGAACTAGCTGTATTTAAGCCTAAATTAAACATTTGTACTATTTACATGACTAGAAATATTTACAAAATAGTTGTTAAATTCATTAACAGAGATAGGAGGTAGCGTTTGAGAGCATTTTTTTTGAAGCAACGCCCTGTTTCTGTATTAATTACTCTCCAAGCTGCTTGGCATAGGTTATGCGACTGTAATATGAATTCATCATTGGCGTTCTTTTTTGCTAAGATTATCTGGTTCCGATATAACTTCTTAATTCTCTTATGGTTTTTCTAATAGGTCAGGATTAATTTTACATTTTTCATAACTTACATCAAGTAGTATCTTAATTTTAGCTAACAGAGGTGTATACCAACATTTGGGCTTTAGTACCTTATTGCCAAGATTATTTCCTAACTTAGTCTTCAAAGGACAGCAGTCATTAAAGTTGTGAGACACAACTTCCATAAAGTTGTTAAAAGCTACATCAAGATCATCTCCAGCAATTGCCTCTGTCCAGTCAGTGTTGCTTAGTCTATATTTTAATTCATTAATACTAACATCATTTAATACTCTGTAAGTATAGTTTGATTTTACAGACATATTAGCAGGCGAGGAAGAGACATCAGCATTCCCGTGCAGACTAATTTAAATGTTAAAAGCAGACCCAGGTGGTCAGAAATATGAGCCTGTACTGTTTTAACAACTATACATTGAGGGGTGAAGGTTTGAGACAAAATTATCTAAGCATGAATTTCCTCTAGTAGGTAAATGGTTGAGGCAAATATCTATTTGCTTACTCAATTAAAGTAACAAAATAAGAAGCTACAAATAATTGTTGTATAGTTAGTTAGTAATCTGTTGCTGGAAATCAATGCCAGTGGATTTTGGTACTCTAAAAATGTGTATCCTCCGTTACCAATTTTAATATTTTTGATTAAAATTAAAAACATGATACAAATACTAACATAACCTCAATTGTACTTTACCTTCATTTTGAAAAGGGCATGGTTTTGGCATTGCCATTATAGAAGAAAAACTTGGTAGAGTACGATGAACAGATCCGGTGTTTTACATTGATTAGTATAATCATTGATACATAATATTCGAAAATCGAATACAAGATTTTCAATCAATATCAACGTATCATGTGAAATTAAAATAACATAATATACGTAGTAACAATCTCATATATAATGAAGGGACTATAATGATCAAACAGACAATTAGAACACACAATTAGAAATAGGACAAACTTATAAATAATTAACAAACTGATAATAACATAACACACAATAGGAAATTTGCCTAACTATTTATGTTTTATCCTTGATAGCAATGACTAACTGCTTTCAAGTTGTTGAAAGTATTCTCTCCAGAAAACCGTACCTGGTGTTTGACCTTTTGGCTCTCCACAAGCTTTTGACTGTCTGAATATTACCATCAGTTGCTGGTTCTAAAAAGTTTTCACTACGGTTGACGGTAAAATGTACTAAACCACATTCACTCAATCCAAAATATATGCCTTCCACATTCATGTGATTATTGTTCAAATAGTGAGGTTTTCTGCACCAGACCTTCTGGAAGGCAAGAAAAACACGTTTTATAATATTTTTAAAGCAATTTCAGTATTTTTTCTAAACTTTACCGCCATTTTGAATTTTGTTATCTAACAAAGTGTTTAGAGTTGTTAAAGATGATATAAGTTTATTATTAATCTGTATCAGTTAATCATATTGATGATTATAATTAAGTACCGTAATATCATTTGTTAATATCAATATTAAAAAGCCAGGTTTGCTTATTTTACTCTACCAGAGAAACTAACTAATGTTTGGGGTACTGGAAGTTACTAAAGAAGAGACTTAAAAATGAAAAGAAAATTCATAAAAACAGCTTACATCCAATATAAGATGTGCGTTACAACAACAAGAAATATCCAACAGTTGAAGTGCTGGATATAAACAACTATTAGCTGTTTCTTTCTTATAATAAAAACACGTTAAACTTTCTGTATTTTCACAGCTGTTTGCAGACAAAGGTTAAGTAAACTTATTTTTTCTTGATTTTAGTAAGCAATTGGTTTACTAATAATAATAAAAGTGATCAAAACAAAAAAAGAACTAATTGTGAACTAAAGTTATATTCATTAACCACAAGATGCAACCAGTAGAATTAACCATTTGAACATACATTTTTTTAAAGGCATTTTGCTCTAGCGTTTGCTCATTTGACAAAATGAACTCAAGGTCTCATCACAGCAATTTGCTAGGAACAATTTGATAACCCCCCAATCAGCCTCCTTTTAGTGTCTAGTGACTACCATTTGTTATTTCAACATGTCAGCACCACAACATCAGCAGTTGTGTCAAAATTAAGGCGTCATAGTCACTGTTAAGTGGCGGTAATTTTCTATGAGGATAGTATATATAGGGTTGTATTTTAGATATGATGTGTCTTAAAATTAATTTCCATTAGGTAGGAAAGTAGATAAAACTGTGAGCTTACATATAAAAATGAAACTGTTACAAAAAGGTTTATTTTACTTTTTATACACTATATCCAAATGGTACTTACCAAAAAAACATGCCTCATATTTAGGGTTACCGAACTTAACTAAAAGAGTGCGGATAGTTATTTTAAGGGATAATATATCGGTCATGCTGAGATCTAGGAACATTTATTAGTAAAAACTTCACCAAACATTACTCTATTTATGAAATAGTATAGTAAATCATATACTACGTGATTTTTAAGTAGTAGTAATTGCAAATGAACTAAATTATAAAAAAGAATAAATCACCAGCACAAATCACCATAAAAAATATTAAATAGTATTTAAAATTCAAAACAATAAATTATATCAGCGTTGGTTGCTCACCTGTTTTATAAAAAACAACGTAACTGCTGAAAATAATTATATATTCTTTTCCTGTATTTCAAATATCAAGATTAAAATAGCTTTGGCAAAGCTTTATAAATAGATTAACAAGTTAAATTAGTAACTGCATACAATATAATATGAAGCCATTCAAATAGCTGATGACAATGGAATGGCAATGATTGAGTGAGAGTAAAAAATCAACAATGCCATCTGAGTGTCAACACATGAGTGGAAGGCGTTCTGAGTGAATATTCAAAAAGAGCTTACTTTATGTATGAGTATGAAAACAAAAAAGAAAGTTTGGCCATGGTAAGATACTGTATGTTTTAAAAGTATACTCATCCCTCAAACCAGCAATTAATTTTCCTCTAACTTACAGGCCGCTTTCACACAATTTGCAAATTTTGGTTAAATACATAGAATATATGTAATATATTTTCATTTAGTATTTAAATCTATTCAAGATGAACTACAACATTTTTTAATGCATAAATTTATAAGGTATTTCTATAAATATTACATTTTTTCTTTACCAAAGTTTGTAAAAGATTTAAAGGGACATGTACTGAGTAAGTTGTATAAATAAATTAAAAAATTCACGATAGCCAAAACATCTTAAACTTATTCCTAGTTTTAGTAAATTTGTAGTTTTATATGTATTTTTTGTTAAATAAATGATTTATGGTACATAGATTGGAAATAGTAGGTGAAACACAAAATTGGTATTCTTGGAAACATTTGTTTTTCTAAAACTAATCAAAGACATATAAAAACTACATAGTTTAATCAGTAGTGACATTACACATCAGTTCTTTATGTTTCCAGTGGCAATTCATATCGGTGTCTATATGAATATGTACATAACAAATAATAAAAGTGAATGATACAAATCAATAGATGATACATTGATTGCCAGTAGCAAACTCTGTAATCAATGTAACAAATGCACAAAAACGCTGGGTAATATATTCTCAGTATACAAACAAAACATTAAAATTAAATTTACTATATATTCATATAACCTGAAACAAGCAAGTTCAAAGACAGCAAGTTAAAAGGGGAGTTATTTTGCTTCTGTCCACACAACAGCTGTCACTGCAATGTCAGTTATACATAATAAACATGCTTGTTTGTTTTTGTTGTTCCATAGCAGGAAAAATTCAGACTGATCAGAATAATTGCAATACATTTAATCTTTCTGACATCTGATATTATTGTATTAGCTGTAATCTGATTTATTTTTATTTTTCTTCCAACGGCAACCACCAGTATACAAATGTAACATCAATGATAATCAATACATGACAACAAACAATAATAAGCGCAGCACTAGAATACAACGATCCGGCGTAACAGCAATAATAATTCAAGAAGAGTGCAACAATACTAAAAAAAACTTAAGTCCATGTACTATTTACAGAGGCAGCATCCACCCGAAGTAATGCAAAAAATGTGCGACTCAACAGAATGAAATGATTAGCAATAAATATTAAACGATGAAATAATTAACTCTAAATAAAAACAATGAATTAATTAACAGTAAACAATTAACATATATAGATTATTATATTGGTATTAAAAATATAAATTAAAATTAAACCTGCATTAATGGCGCTATTTACTCTTCAGCTGGTTTACATTATCACAAAAGAAGTCCACATCTTCAGGAACACCATTGCAAAATCTGTGAAGATGGGCGATAGAACCATGGTAGCTATAATTCGAGTGATGGCCAATCGCAATAAGACTTCTGAATCTAGTTCTTGCAAGCACCAATAAGGATATGCCCTGGAGAAGCTCGGGAGAAAATATTATTCCATTAATAAGTTTGTGCAGGAATACAATGTCAATGTCGGTGATATCATAGTAATTAGTTGTGAATCTGCTAGTTTCTTGATAACAGCAACCACTCTGTGAAGTACACCCCTCCAATATTTTACCTCTTCTCCAATTTGGATTTTAAACTGTTTTTCTAGTGTCCTCTTTTCAGCGGTGTTTCCAATCAGATAATCCTTCTTCTATGAATTGGCTTGAAATTTTGCAGAACAATTTACATGGGCTACAAAACGAAGATCCACAGTTAGGTGAATATATTAAATTGTCTGTATTCATCACGTCTCCATTAACAAGTTTCCGATCAAACAAGGATTTCCTAAAAACTGTTTTTTTGGGATATTTTCTTTTCAATTGGCCAAAGTCACAATCTTTATTTTGACTACCATTAAAAAAAATGGTAGAATGTTTGTTACTCAAAATACTGGATCATTACTTGGCTGTAAATTGTCTGTTTCGCCAGAAGTAGACGTATAGGCATGTGATTTTGAATACTTGTGTGTAATTTTTATTTCTTTTGGATGCAGGCACAACTTTATTTTCCTTCCTTACTACCACCATACTCAATTACTTGCTTCTTCACCAACATCTAAATTTGTCCCTCAATCATGAAGTTAGTATTTGAATGGAAAGAAGTTTACCCTGAACGTGAACTAATAAAAAAACACTATTAAATTTTACAGTTTTACCTATTACATCAACAACTCTTTTCTTCCACTTTTTTTTTGTACTCTGCACCACTAAGCCCCGTATGTTTGTTCTCCACATTTTTTGTTCAATTCGAAAGAACTGTGATATACAATAAGTTTTTGATACACTAAATCACATTTTACGTTAAAGTTACTGTTTTAAACAAAATGTTCACTAAAAACAATCACAAAATAATGGAAATAGAATAATAGCAGTAGTGAAACAACACTTCAAATGGCTGACAATAGATGTAAAATCTTATATCTTACAGGTCATGTCCGAGTGCTTCAGCTAGATACTTGGCTATCACTTTTACCACCCTGGGCTGGGCCAATGTGGCCCATGCCTAAATCCGGCTCTGGGTGTGGACATGCTTGTAGAAAATGTCCAGCAAAAACCAATGTGTCACTTAAATCTGGGCAACCTTAAGGTCTCCAGGAGCGGCACATCACTAACCCCAAATATCGAGATTCTGTAGTGTAAGGGCAATTCAATAAGTCTAGTCTTCTGTGGGAGATGGCCGTTGGAGTTGGTGGGGTTCGTTACGTAACCTAAGAAGTTCGTGTTAGCCTCAACATGAAGGTGTACATGAAGCCCTGCCTGCTTTGACTGGAGAGGCTGGTTCAGAGCTGGCATCCCCTTTTTTCGAGGGGGCATGACTTGAGATTAGTACCCTAAATTCTTCCTCATGGATTTTGATAGGAGGCAGTTCATAAACCCAATCTTACCCATCCAGAATATCCTGTCACTCTTGAAGCAGTGCAAAGGTCCTTATACAATTAGATGCAATTTATAAGCTTCTTGTCCTAAGAGAACAAAACAAGAGTGGCCTAGGAAGCCTAATAGCAGTAAAAGAATCATTAATACATGGAACAGTCAACTGCCTTAGTTCTAAAGGATTCAGATTGTATCACTCTACAAGTGGTATCGTTAACAAATCTACTTTTGATTGAACTGGAATGCTGCAATTACTAGGCAATAAACTGGTAAAGTTTAAGCTTGACACTGGACCCCAAGTTAATATCTAGTAACATTGCTGAAGACTGTAACTTAGATATCACACCTTCTAAAACTCAATCACTTCTTTCTTTCTTTTAATAATAAAAAGTCAACAGCTTATCATTGGGAAGAAAAGAGAGGAAGTTGCAGGACTGCCAGATGTGATGCAAGTATCACAAGTAACATACTTAGGAGTAGTGATAGATGATAAACTTACCTGGTCTGATCACCTAGACAAGTAGTGCAGTAAACTCAGCTCAGCTCTGTATGTGGTACGACGGCTGAGATTTATGTCTAGTGATGACACTACAAAAGCGGTGTACTTTGCTCTGTTTGAGGCACATGTCCAATATGGGATAGCGGTGTTGGGTAATTCCTCTAGAACAAACACAAAGAGGGTCCTAGTTCTGCAAAAAAAAAGACAGTTCCCATTGTAGCTGGCCTTAGACACAGAGAATCATGCCACACAGCTTTGAAAGAACTAAGGGTGTTAACTTTAGTGAGCCTTTTCGTCCTAAAAACTGCCTTACATGCTAAAAAGGCAAAACCTGCAGAGAGGAACTGATATACACAATTATGAGATAACACTAGAAGAGCCAACAGCATAGTAGTTCCGATCCATCGTCTCCCACTCTATGAAAAACAACCGACATATGATCATTTTAGTAGTAGGAGAGGCAAACTACCCAGTAGTTATTAAGAGTTCTGTACAAACCATGATTAAACTATTAATAGTGCCACCAGGTCATCAGTCTCTATTGGATCGTGTTTAATGTCAAGAATTAAGTTTCATCAAGAGAATATCTCAAGTTCTTACGCCCACTAACATTTTCGAAAGATAGGGTCTTGTCTCATCTTATTGACAATCCTAATTTCAAAATTTACCCATCCAGAAGAATTTCTCATAATATTAGAGTTGCACAGTCTAGGTTTGGTTGGTAATCAAATTCTTTATCGAAATAGACATAAACTTTGGGAGCCAGTCAAAAAAATACAGACTGGACCGGAACCCAAATCTTATATCATTTGATTCCAAGATGTTTCAAAATAACGAAGAAACTCATAGTTTTTGCCAAGGACTTCTCAACAATTGACATTAAAGAAGCAAAATGTAGATGTGTATGTAGATTCCATTCAGCTTATATCAGCTGATATTGTATCAGTTGTAATTTGATTTGTTGTTATTATTCATTTTTAACAATAGATTATGTGATTGATGGTTTATAAAGTGACTTAACATAAAGAAATCTATTTATTTTTGTGTTGAAAACTACTAACACCATCCTGTGGTTTATTGTGATGGTGCGTTGGCAACAGCCGTGCTAACAAAAAGATTTCGTGCCAACACATCAGCAATTCAACGTATTTTTGGTAATGGTTTGAAACTTTGTATTTGTATTTTTTTTAGCAACCGATTTATAATGAATAACAGCTGTGGCAACAAAATACAACTTTTGTTCGAACAGCAGTCTTTTAAGTGTATACATATTGTTTCAATACACTTAAAAGACAAAGGCTGTTTAAAAAGTGTTCTGCAGTTTGTATTTTTTATGTAGTCTACGGATATGTACTAAAGTATAACTTTTAACTTTTTCATATTCTACAGATAGAGTTGCAGTTATTGGAGAGTAAGAGGGGGGTTGTTTTTCCTGGGCGGTAAAATTTTAAAGGTGGCAAAAATATAGAAGATTGAGTTGTTGGGTCAGAACTGTTTACATGTAGTTTTCTCAGTCGTCGTGTGAATCGCTTTACTTGAGGATCAAAAAGTATAAATACCTGATTTAGAATGTTAACCACAGATTAAATAGTGGAGCTGCAATAATGAGAGTCATATTAAAAGTTAGCTTGTTTATTTTTACATAAACAAATAAAGAAAATTATAAATTTCAACGAAACTGCATAACTTGAAAATCAGAGATCCAGTTAAACCAAGTTTTTTTACAAGATAAGTACGAATGTTATATGTTATAAAGTTTCAAATGTTATACTTCCGTCTTCAAATTCATTGTGACAAATTGTTGCTAGTCATTGTAATTGTAAAATATTAACATGTTGATGATTCAGCAAATTGAAAATATTTTTTACACATATATAGTAGTAAAGTTTTAAAAATAATTTAGATTTAATTCTTTATGTTTCTTAAAATGTTTAATCTTAACTATAAATATGTCTAAAATATTAAAGATTTTATAAAACATTAACATATTTTTGCTATCTGAGGACAAGAATTTGAGAAACCTCTCATTTCTCTTAGTTCAAAAAGAACCTTTGCACTTGCTTCTGAAGTGATACGATTTTCAGGGTGGGTACGGTTGGAAAGAGGGGCCGACTCCTGAAGAGAATGATGAAGAGAGATAACGGGCACTATATGTAAGCATGTGACCTTGAATTAAGGGGAGGCCAGCTCTGTACCAGTCTCTCCAGTCATAGCTGGTAGGGGTAGCACGTCCTTATGTTCAAGCTAGGCTGCCTTTAACAATAGTGCTTGACGCACATTGGAGGAGCAAGCTGTTAGAAGCAAATGTCCTAAGTCAGTTTGCTCCTACTTCTCCATGCAGTAAATGGGCTGCCGGATTCACAGGGCGACGTGAGCCACTTGAAACAGTGTAGGATGCCGAACTCAAATTTTATGTCTATAATAACCATTGGAAGTAAAAAGGTTGGCCCATGAGCATACAATGGCAAATTAACCTAACTTTACTGTAGTTGCGTGAATCGTATGTTCCTTTCAAAATATAAGAATTTATTGATGAACTGGTATATGTCGACAAACTTTTGGTAATAGTACAGGCAAAGCTAGTGCTGTATGATATCACTAATAAAGATCATCTAAAAGTAGGATGAAATATATCCAACATTTTGAAAACTGGTATGCACTCCACATTATTAAATTCTTCTTACTCATTTACGCTAAAGGCTTAACAGGCAATAGTTGTTTTTAGACCTCTCAATTAAAAATGCGTCTTTATTGCAAGCTATCACATACTGGAGAAGCAAACTGTCAAAATGCTTTCTACAAAAGGACTCTTGCTTGGATACTTGCTTCCAACGGTTTGCTCGTATAGTGTCCGTTTAGCCAAGGGATACCCGGCTTCCCTTTGCTTATAACAGCGCCACGTCTGGGATTTTGTTTGTCTATACCACTGGTGTCAAATAAAATAAATTGATTGAAAGAGCTTAAAAATAAGAGTAATGATATTGGCTAACAGTTATCTAGAAGATTTAAACAGGGAGAAACTGGTCAAAGAAATAGAAAGTTTTAAATGGCATAGCTTTGAAATGGCATTAACAATTTAAGAAATGTTACACCGCAACCGACTTTTAAATGAATTTTTTATGAGCAACACTTAGACGAAGGTTACCCAAAGCCCAAACATAACACCATATATTCTTTACTCTTCCAGTCTGTCGCTTTGGTGGTGAGCAAGCTGAAATGAATTACAAATTATTTTACTTTCTGCTATGTTCTGTGAAATTAATATACTTATATTAATATAATGTAATTACATAAATAATGGTTTGACAATTAAAATTCGATGATAATGATGTGTTTTCAAATTTCAGTTCGACACTTGTGTCGTGTCACTGGCCAGAGATGTTACTCACAAGCCGATTCCGCTGCAGCTTCACAAACTTTTCCGAAAATCACAACTCACTATACAATTCATCCAAGGGAGAAAGATGAACGTTGGAATGGTAAGATGTAGCATTTAATACTGGATTTAGTGGTGATACAGTTTGGTTTACCATAACAGGAGAAAACTTAATTTGTTAATGCTTGTAGTGTCATGTCATTTTGTCACTTGCTAAATTCTATTGCTAAATATAGAGTTTTAGAAAAATTTCAGGTTATCTTTATCTTTCACAACATATTGTCTTCCAATGATTACTATGTTCTTGAGAATAAACTAGGCTTTAAAAGAAATAAAAAAATGTAATCCTGAGAAAATATTGTTTAGTTTTCTTAATCTAAATATACAATGAAAATACACAAAACCAAAGTTTTTACTATGATAAATTTTTTATAATTGTTCTAGAGTTTTAGAAATAGAGAGCAAAAAGCCTAAACAGTATCATTATTGTATTTATTTTTTTCAAACCGAGTTTATTCTAAAGGTGAAAATAAAAATTTAACATGATGTTTTGGTGCTTGACATATCCATATACATATCCATACAAATGATAATGAAGAATATTGACAGAAAGTTTCATAACACGGACAAAAATGATCTCCAAAATATTGTAGTATGAGAATTTTGTTTGAAATACAACATTTATTTATATTGGTCAAATCGTTGGTGATCATTGAGGGTTGTATACTTCGTTTCTCATCATGAATATTCTTTTAAACATCTTTTAATGCTCTTACCCATTCGAATTCCACTCCATCACTCATAATGTTTTGTCCTTACACTTCACAATTCTGACATTTAATTCCAACAGCTTTCATGTCTTTAGCACCATGAAAACGAATAACACCACGTACTTTAATTGGTAAGATATTCAATTGTTGTTGGCACTTAAAATATGCATTAACAGATGTTAAAACAATAGATTTTTGCTGTAATTGCGTGTGAATTACTAACAAATGAAGGTAGACAGTGTGCAAGCACGGAACACTGACTGCAACACTGCAGCAGTGAAATTGTAAAACGGTTCTTATTTTTTAAAAACACGCCTCATATATATCTTGTATTTATTTATAACAAATGTTCTAATAATGAAGAATACATATTCTTGAAGGTATTGGTTGCTCATACAGACCAATGATGCCCTTAAGTACACTATAATAATGAGTCATCTCAGTGCAAGTAATATGGACAGTTGGTTAATACTGAAGAGGCTGTATTTATATGGGCTGTACTAATTTTGTACTGTGGCATAACAGTGGGAAGGGGATATGTATCTGATTAAAGATCTGACCACACTGGTGATATCTAAATTTAAATAATTTAGTTAGGCCTAATTAAAATTAAAACATTTAACTCTTGTATTTAAACATGTTGGTACTCAGTTTTTTTTCTAATTTTTAGGGTTCTTGAGGGAAGTATGTTCCCATTCCCTTATCCACCCACAGTTACATCACTGATTTGATATATTTATTGATTAATAATACTAATGTGAAACCTTCTTCTGATATAACTGTAAAAAATAAATCATTAAGATTAGTGCCAAATTTGTTTATTGTTTGATTTTGTTGTTATAATTAGCTAATGGTGTTTTTGTTTTAAGGCTAAGATGTTAAAATGATACTTTTTCCTAGAATTGATGAATTAGATTTCGTTATAATTTTGCACTGAACTAAATTTAAATTTAATCTACTTGCAGTTGTAAAAACAAGTTTTAATTTAATTTATTATTTATACTATTATAAATAACTACAAGTTAGTAGTACTATAATATTATATATATAACTAAATATACTATTATACAATATTATACTAAATACTACTAAAGATAAATAGATACTCTGGTTTTGTTTTCTTCACAGTGTTTAGTGAATATTTCCAATATTTTTAATAATTAACTATAATAAATTTGGTTAAAATATAAAAGTCAAAATTACAATGTTGTTAGCTCTGGTACAATATGGGAATTGAGAATTTAAGATTAAGTTAGGTTATATATTTAGAATTAAATACATTTTTCAGTGATGATGTGCCAGGTATTTTTGTTTATAGAACAGAATAGAATAGAATAGAATAGAATGTTTATTGTAATACATTTATTAGAGTTAATAAATTGAGAAAATGTTAAGAATTTTAACACATTGTACAATTAATTAATAACAAAATTGTCTCTTCAAAAGTAAAATTTGGGTTAAATACTGATAATAAAAAAAAAATTGAATTGGAAAAGTTGAAAGTCTATTGCTGTGAAGTCCTTATGAAGTAGTAAAGGTTGGGTTTCACCAAAATGTATACTCGTCAGCACATGATTTTATCAACAAAAATGGCTTGAAAAAGGAAACCTTTTTGAGTTCCATTACATTAGATTACATGCTGCCCACTCTCCGAGAGCGTGAAACTTCAAATGAACTACAAATAAGAATCAAAAAAAAAATATTACCAATATAAAGGTAATTCTAACTACTTTTTCCATATAATGTCAGGATAAAAATGATCCCAGATAGATCTGTATGGTACATAATTTTCTACACGCCAACAACTTCATCACCTAAAGTAAGATTTAAAAGCTGGAGTTAGTATTTCTTAATATTTGATGCTATGTTAATATCAGTAATATGCCAAAACAAGGTTTATTTCAAAGAATTAATAATTCAAATAATTTGTTGCAGAAGTCAATATGGAGAGATTTGTGGATGAGGCAGACGTGGTGGTGGTTGGGGGAGGGCCTGCTGGAATGTCAGCTGCCATCCGACTCAAACAGCTGGCGGCTCAGGACAATAAGGAGTTGAGAGTGTGCGTTGTCGAGAAAGCTTCAGAGATAGGTCAGTTTTCTTTACTGGATTTTCTGTCAGATTTTCATCTTTCTTTGCCATTTAAGCCTATTGCATATTTGCTCTAGTTCAGTTAAAAATGGGACACTCTGTATAGTTTTATTTTATTCAGCAATTACTGGAGTCAACTAATAAGTGTTCTTTAGAAAAACTGCAACTGAAATAAAAATCACCAGTGATTGAGAAGTGATTGATTACTTTACATAGCTGAGTAGTCAAACAGCACATTACTTTACATAGCTGAGTAGTCAAACAGCACATATTTCACTTCCCTTTTGATCATATTTCTGTAACAATGAAACATTCCTAAAAGTACATTCTTTGTGAAAGTTTACTTTAGTTGGTTATGTTTTGTAATTATGCCCAGCAACTGAGATCTGCAACTACCCAGAGAAAGAAATTGAAATAATGCAGTCTGAATAACCATTTCATCTAATTCTCTATTCCTTTATTTGTAGGTTAAATAAATAAATCTAAAGTTTTACAATGTTTAAAATATAATTCTAAAAAAATAAACTCAACAAAATATAGGTTAGTAGATATTGTGAGTCTTGCCAGAAGCATGGGTGATTTTTCTTAGGAGGTGGTTGGCTTTAAGAATTGTCAAAGCTCAATCAAGTTTTTAATGGAAATAGTAACCAGCCAAAATGGGGTTTATAAGTTTGTTGAATGTTTATAGTCTGTAGTATTTGGTAGAACACATATTCACAGTCAATCCAAATCTTCTACAGATAGAAATCACAGTTCAGGATATATCAGTTCTTGTGTAAGAAAAGTTAGTGTAAACACAAAATAATGGAATATTTAAAACTTCAAAAATTGATGATCAAATAACTGTAAAAGTCTTGAACAAAAATTAAAAATATGTGTGTGTTGTTTATTGAATATTAGGAAATTGTGGTATGCAAATTATTAAAAGATGTTATAATTTTCGATTATAATAATGGGGTTATTCCACTTAGAACCTCGTCTTTTAAATTAGTTAAACATGTATATTTACATTTATTTGAGCAAAAACAATTAAAGTTATAAAAACTTGTCAGTTAGGTACTGCTATTTATGGGAAGAATTTATTAATGAAACTTGCTTTTTTAATTCAAATTTCTTTGGTAGAAACTGAAAAATCCAGAAATTTAACATAAGGCTTTTCGTCTCAATATTATCATGTTAATTAAAATCGTTAATTATATCTATTTTAAATTTCCATTGTAATTTACTAAATAAAGTCAAAGTCAAAAATTCTTTATTTACAATTTTGATAAGAAATGTAATTGTGTCAAAATTGCATAGTAGGTATTTTTCTTGGTCTTGCTTTACATTGCTTGTGAGTTTTTCGTTGTAGTGAAGAATTCTTCCAGTGTGTAAAGTGATCGTTCCATCAGCCAGTCATGCAGTTGTTTTTTGAGTTTCGTAGAGCTGAGGTTCTTCATGGATTCAGGTAGTGCATTATATAGTTTGCGTCCCATGTATGATGGCTTCTTGCTGTATTGTGTGGAGTGGTGAATTGGAAGAATGTAGTCTTTAGCTCGTCTTGTATTATAATTGTGAACATTTTCTCCTCGGTTGTAATCCCGTTGGTATGTGTAGATAATCACAGTGTGTATGTATATACAGACCACTGTTAGTATTCCCAAAGTTTTGAAAGATTCTCTGCAACTCTCTGTTGGTGTGAGATGTGCAAGTGTTCTGATAACTTTCTTTTGCAGGATTAAAATTCTGTCCAAGGTTTGCTTGGTTGTAATGCCCCATACTGACAATCCGTATCTAATGTGAGATTCCACAAGTGCATAGTAGGCTGTTTTTACCATATCTAGCCCTCCAACTCAAATCAGTCTTCTCACCACAAAAATGCCTGTCCCTATATTCTTACTTAGGTTATTAGTGTGGTTGGTCCAGGATGGATCTGATTCCATAGTGATTCCCAGTAGGTTGGTTTCACTTTCAACCCGGAGATCAGGAATGTCTGGGATCTCATCTTGTCGTTGATTAAAGTTGATGCAGATTGTTTTCTGTGGGTTTATTGCCAGGTCATTTTGGAGACAATACTGAAGAGTTTTATTTGTTGATGAGATGATTCTGACTCAAAGTCTTGTGGGGTAAAATAGTTTTGATATTTTATTTTATGTTTTGATCTCAAAAAGTTTGATACAAGTGTTTGATACAAAAATAAGTTTTATATTTAAAAAATGTAGCTGTGATGATGGTCCTTAAAATAATTTGTTATTGTTAAAACATATTGTCATAGAACCACTCATTATGAATGTTCAAGTCAGTTATCACACAGTGCAGATAAAGATTTGTTTAGAAACCAATGTTGATCATCATTGTTGAATTAGTTAGCGTGTGAACTTTCTGTTCAGTATGTACTGTAGTGGAATTTTTCAGCCGAAAACGTTATTAGTTAACAGAGATACAAGTAAAACTCATGGTACTACTGATTAGTAATGTGATGAGCAAAGGTCAGCAGTAGATTACGAAGTCAAGGTTCACTTCAGGTATTGAGTAACAGAACATATGTGTTAGCAATGGTTCACAGTCTTGTAAGGGCAATGCAATATATTTATATAATTAACACTTTTAACACTTTTTAAAACTTTTTATTTTTGTACAATGTACATTTCGAATTCTGGAAATTCATCTTCAGGTACTAAGTATGAATTCCCAGAATTCGAAATGTACATTGTACGAAAATAAAAAGTTTTGAAAAGTGTTAAAAGGTTTATAATTATATAAATATTTATCAAACTCTTTTCAGGCTACATCTCTAATAATGCAATGTAATTTTACCAAAATTATCTAGTTTTTATAATTTAAAAAAATATTCCTTTTGGTCATACTTCATATATTTATTGAACAATTTTCATATCTTTAAGTTCAGCTTTTTTATGTTGGTCTGATTTTAGGATGACCCAAATAAATACTTTATAAGCCTACAATGCTATTTTATGATGCTACATTGTAAAATTTGAAAAGTTTTATTTTTATCTTGAAAAAGTGATAATTTAGAATTGAAAATATCTTAATTTTCAAGTATTTGTCCAAGTTGTAGATTGTTGTAACCTATTTATCCTCTGTATATAAAAATTAACCAAGAACTTAATGCAATTTTTGTACTTGTGGGTGTAAGATCAAACAACTGAAACTATTGAATAGATTGTACTTGACTAACAAAATGAATGAAAAATTTTAGACTTGTGTAACCTTACTGTTTTTAGATTAGAATTACAAAGTGTGAAATTTATAGTCTTTGTATGTTTAAAGGTTGAATATAGAATAATTGGAGAAGGAATTGCATTCTATATCTTTCCAGCATTGTTGTTCTTACCTAACAGAGTCTAATTTATTGTTGAAAAATAATTATTTAAGATTTTTAATACTTTAGAATGTGTAAAATCAAATCTTTTAAAACCTGTCATATTCGTCAGCCTTGCAATATCTGGCACCTCCGATATCCGGCCAGGAATTATATGATATTTTGTCACTGTAAGCTTTACACAGAGGACAATTTAATGCAAAAGGCTCAATCATGGCTTGCTGATACATGTACAAAGAAGAGTACCACAAGTATCGGTCTTGGGACCAGTTGTTTCTTCTTCTCACCAATGACCTTCCCAACTAACTGCAACAGACTTGCCACACAGTAATGTATGCAGCCGAGCCAATACAGTTATCACATTATCAGGCAAATCAACTCTCAGAAAACATAAACACCGCTTTAAACATGACTAAAAACTACTGTTTCTCAAATGGCTTAGTTCTGAACGAAAATAAAACTGCTCAAATAAATTCTTTGCCAAACATAAAGATATAAATCTGACAGTAACTCATATATGAACTAAAAAGGAAACAAAACATCTAGGGATTTCAGAGGAGTCAAGTCTAACCTGGAAACCCCATATTGGCCAGCTATGCAATAAGTTAAGTTCAAGCACCTATGTGATACGAAGAATAAAACAAGTGAGTGGCACAGATACAGCTGAGATAACCTACTTTGCATTGTATGAATCACACCTGCAATATGGGATAGTGCTTTGGGGAGGAGCTGCAAACACCTATTTGGAAAGGGTACTTATACAACAAAGAGAGTCCTAAGATGCTTAGCGGGACTTAATTTCAGGAGAACTGAAAGAAACTTTAAAAGTTCAACATCCTCACTGTTGTATCTTTTTATATCCGAGAAGTAATCCTTCATGCAGTCAGCTCAGAACAGACCCGGCACAGAGCTCTACATCTACACAACATCCGTAATACCTGTAATTTAAGTCTTTTTGAACAAAACTATCCTACAAAGGAGCACTTTACTTCAACCACTTCCACCCTTCTAGAATATCTGGTAAAGAGCCTCCACAGCACTTAAAGAGGATGCTGACACATTGGTTGCAAGCAAGACCCTTCTGTACTGATAAAGAACTTCTCAACTCATGAAAAATATATCCAGTATAATAAATAAATGTCTTTTATTAGCAATTTCACACAATGTACTATTCTCCAAGATCATGTAAATGAAGAATATTATCTATTACCTATTTATATATTAGAGAACAGGACCCTAGAAATCAAGTGGTTTTTGCAGAAGCCTCAAATTTGAGGAATAAATAGAAGGAATAAAAGGGATCTTTTTTAGGTCTAAGTGTAGGGTCCTAGCCGCTTCTATCAAATGAAAAAGTGGCATCTGGGTTCCAGTGTGTATTCACCCTAATTATTGTAATACAGGAAACAGGCAAAATTTTAAAGTAAAACACAAAAATATTAGCAATGACTAATTTATGGGTTATTAAAAAAAACTGTCAAACACCATTACAGACTACATTCTATTAATCAATTTTGTGAAATATTATTCATTTTACTATTTGGGGAAACTATTTACTTTTGTATTTTATAATGATGATACAATGTCAGTTCAATTATTAGCATACTAGCTTATAGAAATAACATTCATATTATTTAAATTTTTGAAAAAAATAATACATTCTAGTTGAAAATTATATTGTAGCTGTGCTATATGTTTGTAACTAATAAATACATACATACAATAATACTTTGTTATATATATATAATTATATAAATAACAAAGTATTATTGTTATAACATTAACATTATAAAACATTTTAAAACTGTTGCTATTTATGTGCAAATATTTTAAATGAAAAATAAGTGCTTTTCAGTTAAATTGAACAATTAAATTTCCTAAGTTGCCCATTCTTAAAATAATATTAACTGGTCACTGAAAAATATCATAGTGAGGTATGCTATTCCTAGGCATGATGTTTGTATCAAATTCGGAGCAATAGTACTTACTGTAAACCACAGATATTCCAGCTGAACATATTTATAGTTACAGTGGACTGAATAGCTGTGGTTCTAGAGTAATGGCTTGTGGAAACCATAATATTAATAGGTCTAAGAATTTTATTGTTTTGGACTGAACAATCAACCAGACTAAAATAGAAGAGATAAAATTAACTAGTCAAGAATATTTTTACAATGATTCACAGAGTGAATGAAACTTTTTATAACAAAATGACATGAATACAACTAAGCTAAATATATTTAGGCTAAACTGTATATATTTATAATTGAGATTAAGTATAATTATTATAGTAATGTGAGGTAAACACACAACTGGTATACAAGAAGTAACCTACAAAGCACATAATGTAAATTTAATTCATACTTTATTTTTCATTTCACAGTTTACTTAAGTATGTCAGTACAGATAGTTTTCATTTCTATTCATTTTCTGTTAGTGTTATACTAAATATTTTTTAATCCTGAAAGTATTATGCTATTATTTGCTATTATTTTACTCAGCACATTCAGAACAGCCAAGTATTTTAATACATAAATGTATCATAAAATGCCAGATAGGTTTAATAGTTTTACAAATCAGTTATTTTTAATTTTTATAGTGAGTTAAAATAAAAATATTTTTTTATTTGTTGGCTATAAGAAGAAACAAAATTTGTTGCAAAGAAACCCATAATATGGTTCAACCAAAATATTAACTTACATTAACATTATCTAACATCATAATTAACCAACCGTATGAATTGTGTCATATTGTGAAAAGCCATAGCAGTCATCAAGTAATGATTTTCCTGAATATATCTCTAATTGATAATTATTTAACTGTTGTAACTAATATAAGGCCTCAAAATTACAAAAAAGGGAAAATACAAATAAATAAATAGCATTATTTTCATTTTTACCAGTTAGCTCTTGTTTGTTTGATAATTCAACATTTGTTTCAAATTAGTTAAGTTGAATTAGTAATAGCAAGCTGGATGAATAAAGTATTTTTTATTTTGAGGTGCTATACATGCTATACTTTACGGTGTATCGCAGATGATTAATTCACATCTAGAATTTTATAATAGATTTATTGTTTTATTTTAAATTATCTATTAAGCAAGAATGAAGATAAAATAAGTTTATATACCAGTGTTCCTGTAGCTTAAAATCTATTT
Source organism: Homalodisca vitripennis (assembly GCF_021130785.1). Taxonomy (NCBI): domain Eukaryota; kingdom Metazoa; phylum Arthropoda; class Insecta; order Hemiptera; family Cicadellidae; genus Homalodisca; species Homalodisca vitripennis. The sequence continues at coordinate 130,994,824 of NC_060209.1, read as the reverse complement.
AATATCACTTGTACAGGAGGACACATCCTGTCTGGGGCTGTCATTGATCCTGTGGCACTCAACGAACTGTTACCAGAATGGAAGGAACTGGGAGCACCACTCAACACACCTGTCACCGATGACAAGTTCGCCTTCCTCACCAAAAACTCCAGGATACCAATACCAGTGTTGAAAGGTGAGTGTTAGGGTTCAAGGAATGAAACTTTTAATTACTTGTACTATGAACAGTTTTGTGCAGATTGTAATACAATATGTATACATCTTATTTATGCCCATTCAAATCTTAAAACGAAAACTAACAAGTAGAAAGTTGACATGAATTTGCTGAATAATTACACCTAATCTTTGATGAATAGGATTAATAAAAGGCTTGTTGGCATAGAGAGCAAACTAAACACCCCAGCTTGAATCTTAGAAACCCTTTTTTATTGTATTAGTTACACAAGAGATAACTTATCCAAAGCTTTATATTGAGGCATGGCCAAAGTAAGCGCTCAGACTGCCATCTGTGAAGTGAGAGCTCAGGTAGCAAATATTTAACTCTAATAATCAGTCAGAACTAACTCTAGTAATCCCCTGAACCTCAGCACACCTCATCCATATTATTTATCTCCTGTGCAACTAATACAGTCAAAGTAACACTCAAATTTACTGAATGAGCAACAAGTAGTCTGTATCATTACAAATGGTGCAAAAATAAAACACTGCATTTTGAGCATTGGAGTCCATACTCATCATGTGCGAAAAATCTTAACCCTTAACCTGTTGACAAGTGCAAACGGCATTTGCCGTGCCGCTATGACGGTCCATACTGAGTGCCTCATTGACCAGTGACAGACTTTTAGGGAGTAAAACAAAAAAAACTTTTAAAAGTTAATAAACTTGTTTATTATAGTTTAAATGTGTAAAAATACATTGTAGATTGTTAAAAGCTATAACCTCGTTTTAAAACATTGCTAGTGTGTGATACTGCTCAAAACAAGGATATATACAAAGGGCGACCTTACATGTTAAACATTCATAGTTGGTTTCTTTTCTTCTTTGACCAGTTCGAGTGGTGTGTTTGCATGCACACATAGCACTGCCTGAGTAGTTGATGCTTCTTTGTGTCATTCTGGGGGAGTGGCCTTATAAAATGGCGACCTTGGAGGCGTAGCGGGTCTTGCGTCCCGCCTCCGTAAAATATTTTTTAAAGTTATCACCAGGTGCCACCACGATACAGGACTAGCAAAACTGTACAGTGACACTATTAGGAACAACTGAAAAGTTTCAAAAATCTCCGCTAGACGTCACGATAAGTCAGTGAGAACGAACTGACAGTCATTAGTCTGCAACGGAAAATGCCGTGCTCCCTCATATGGGACCAAACGGCAGATGCTGTGCGCACTCATTTGTGTATGTTTTGCTGCACTCGTCAACAGGTTAAAGTGTGAAATATTTTTACTTATTGTTGTTCTTACTGTGTTTGTAAGTTGAGTTTGCTTTATTTATAATTATTGAACATCATTCACTTAAAAAATGTTTTGTTATTACTCTTTATAATTGTATCTTCTTTACTTACGTTCAAATCAATTGCCTTCCTGTCAGAGAACACACTATTTTCAAGTACAAGGCAGCAAATATTCAGTTGATTGATTCCAAGGCTGAAACCAAACTCATGGTCATGATAGGTGAAAACATTTCAAGGTGCTGTGCATGTCAAGCTTGATGTTTTGAGGCAAATAACATTGATTATCTTCTTATTGTAAAATAATTATGGTACCCATACAACCGCCTGCTGGAGCAAATTATAAGGAAACCCAATTTTATATTACCACCCTTTTCATTAATCTCACCTTACATATATTTTCTAAAGTATTGGCCTCTGATCTCCCTTTTTCTTGTTAGCAGTTGTAAAAAGTAAACGAAAAGTTGTAAGAGAATTGTACATGTCTATATTTTGAAAATTATTTAGAGCTATGTAGCTATCAAGAAAATAGCAAATAAGTCTTTCAAATATATTATATCCATCACTTAATTAAGTAATAAATTTTGTTCTGAATGCTCTGACAGTGTCCATTGTTTATTGTATTAATAAATACATCTATTGTATGTTGTGTTTGCAATCTGAAAAAAGAGTGAAGTTTCCAATGTTTTGTAGTCCTAATTTTAGATGAAAGATTTATACGCATAACTAAAATTTTTGTCTTAGAAATATTTCTATAATATTAATGGGTATTTGGCAAAAACTTTATCTATATCATAAATGTGTCCAGTAGGTTCATTAAAAAAAAATTGTAATTAATTGAGTGTTATACAGGGTGAGGCAGTGAAACGGCACGATTTCGATAGTGGTTGTCGGGCGCGGAGGGGGTTGCGAGAGTGGGGGAAGTGACCTTGGGCGTCTAGAGTGGTGGAAGTTTCAGTAGCCATGGAGCGTTGGTCGAGTGCGCAACGTGCATATGCCGTAAAGGCATATTACAAAAACGCGGATAGTGTGGTTGGTGCTCAACGCGCCTTTCGTCGTGAATTCAACCTGCCGCCACGGGCTCCCGTGCCATCAAGGAAAGCCATTCTCCTTTGGGTTAAAACCTTTGAAGATACTGCTAGCACAACAAAGAAAAGAGGCGGTAGCACAAAAACAATCCGGACACCCGAGAACATTAATCGTGTGCGCGAAGTGTTGGGACGAAGTCCGCGAAAATCCGCGAGACGGCACAGCGCAGAACTTGGTCTCAGCAATCGATCAGTAAGACGGATTTTGAAGAGTGACCTTCACTATCATCCATACAAAATTCAGGTAGTGCAAGCCCTTAAACCAATTGACTACAATAACCGTATACGCTTTTGCCAGTCAATGCTTAACGTTATTGAACGAAATGAAGAAAGAGTGCATAACTTATGGATGAGTGATGAAGCCCACTTTCATCTTAGTGGGTACGTAAATAAGCAAAACTTCAGATATTGGTCCTCAGATAACCCGCAAGAACTTCATGAAAAACCTCTCCATTCTGAAAAAGTAACAGTCTGGTGCGCAATGTCATCTCGTGGAATCGTGGGGCCCTATTTTTTTGAAGATGAAGATGGCAACACAGTGACGATAAACTCTGGACGTTATGCTGACATGTTGACCATTTTTGGTCTGCCTGGAATTGATCGACATGATCCAGATGCTGAAACACTCTTCCAGCAAGATGGTGCAACAAGCCATACTGCTAATGTCTCAATGAAATTGCTCAGACTTGCATTTCCACGACGTCTAATCAGCAGGAATGGCGATTTCCCCTGGCCTGCCCGTTCACCAGATCTGACGGCACCAGACTTTTTTCTTTGGGGCTACCTCAAGTGCAAAGTCTTCCAGGAAAATCCACCAAGAACAAAAGAAGACCTGAAGGAGCGAATTCGACAGGAAATTAACAACATTCCAGTACAGATGCTACGAAACATCATGGGACAATTTCATCTCAGGCTTAGACAATGTGTGCAAAACCAAGGACGACACCTCACTGACACCATATTTAAAAAATGATTGTTTTTAAGTTAAATCTTTAATTTCCACTCTTGTACTTGAGATCCATGTTCAACTATTATGATTTTACTTGTAAATAAATCTTTGGTGGTTTTACAAAATCGTGCCGTTTCACTGCCTCACCCTGTATTAATCTAGTAATGTTTTGTTAATTACAATTGAAGGAAGGGAACTATGAATAGATTTATTTCCTTTTCAATTGAATTGTAGTTTTCGGTGAGAAAGAATTCAATTTGTAGGGAGTTGATCATGTTAAAAACAAGGTTTGACTATAGATATCTTCTTACCTTACACAACCACCATATCTGCTCAGGTATGCCAATGGATAACCATGGAAATTTTGTGGTGCGACTGGGCCATGTGGTCAAGTGGCTGGGGGAGCAGGCCGAAGGAGCAGGGGTGGAGTTGTACCCAGGCTATGCGGCAGCAGAGGTCCTGTATCATCCTGATGGCAGTGTCAAGGGCATCGCCACTAATGATGTCGGTATTGCCAAGGATGGTTCTCCCAAGGTTTGTTGAAATCACCAGTGTTATATGGTTCATTGCTTTTAACCCTTCAACGCGTTATTTTTTTTTCATGGTCATACTCCCTCCTGCGTTGATTTTTCTGGCGGTTTTTTAGAGATTTTGTGTTTTATAAATAATATAAGCAAATTACCCAAGTTTATAATTATTTTATTCTACTTCTATGTTGTTAGTGTTTAAAATTAGCCAAATTAAACAAAATTAACCTACTTTAGGTTAATTTCCCTAAAAGCTAGCTAACCTACAAACCATCCCCAACTCATGTTTATAAAACACAACAAATTGTTCCTGTCAAAACGGGATTTCCTTCTTCAAAACAATATAGTTAGCTTGTAAAACTAATAATAATAACTAAACAAAGGAACGTAAAACACACAAAAATATGTCAGTTGAACATAACCATCACACTAACAATGACTGTAAACAACAACAAACGTAAGCTGATAAACGATCGGCTGCACGGCAATGACGTCGTCTTGAATGCAGCTGATTTCTCAGATATTTTTTCTAAAGATCGATTTTTCGAGATATCGACTCAATTAATCGAAAGTTTGAATCTTCTCCTTTCGATTGGTATACATTTTTCATTGAAAACATTCGATAGTCGTCTGTTACAGCTACAAAAATAACCGACTACTCCATGACGTACTCAGTACGGCAAAACGCGATCTCAAGTAAAAGTGTCATGACATACCTAGTACGGCAAAACGCGTTGAAGGGTTAAGGAACCAAGGAGAAAGGAATATCTTGTGAGCGAAAGGAATGTTAGAGGTGTAGCGGAGATCATTTTAGCTAATTGCTTTTGTAAGGACAGATGAAAAATAAGAATGAAAAATCCGAGCAGGTTTTGGTGAACTTTGTTCTGTTGCACATACATAGAGAACAATCTGAGCATTTCAATTTAAATTATCATAATTGGTAATCTATTGCTAATACCAATAAAAAGCGGATCTCAATTCTTAATTCCTGTATACTTACATTGTAATAAGTTAACAGGGTGGCCACCCGACTGGGAAAACTGGGAATTAGCCGGGAATTTAATGCACCAAGAAAAACCGTGGAACAAGCCTGGCATCTCCTTTGTAGAACCGGAAAAATCTCAAAAACATTTTCTTTCTGTAACAACTTATGAAATCAAGATATAGTATAACAGCTCCTTGAAACAAGCATTGATTATTCCTAAACATTGTATTTTACGTGACGTGATCCGTAAAAATCTGAATGAAGATCAACAACGTATAGGTAAATAATGTTGCTAAATTGTTTACAGAGTATGTGGACAGCAAGTTTAAATTCAACGATTAAAGTTGGTCGACCAATTGTCTCAGTTCAGTTTGTGAATGATTACTCCTCACACGCATTCCCACCCTTGCATAGGTTAAAATAAAGAAAGTAAGTTTATGGTCACATCCAAATTTCAATTGAAATAAAATTGTTGCCTGTCTGCAGATGGCTCTTGGAAATCAGATCAGTTCTCCAATCAAAGACTTGCCCACGCACTTGATAATTGGTCAGACATTTCAAACTGTTCAAACCAAATTGTCTAACCAATCGTTACATGTATAAGGAGTCATATATCATATTGTTTCAGAAAATGTGACAAATCTAACAAAAACTCTGTGTTCTGCTGAAAACCTGGGAAAGCTTGGATTATGCATGAATTTTCAGCACTGGTTCAAAAGTGCATGGATTATGGATGAACTTTTATAATGTCTCTGAAATTACTACTAGGTATGAGTCAATTTCGATACTTGATACCGCGATGCTTTTCATTTGATTCCAGAAACATAAAATATGCTTGGAAAGTCATGATTTAACAATATCACTAATAGGTCGAAGCTAAATCTCTAATTAAAATAAGGTTATTTGAGGACTACAATTGAATGGCAGTACAGAAATAACCAAATGTTTATACATGTTTTTTTGTACTCTTTGTATGAATAAACATAGACAGTAAACCAATTTATCAAATTACTTAGTTTTACTAATAATTTTTTTGTTCTGTTCGTGGACTACAATTAGCAGTAGATTGCTAAAACATTGTTGTAGTTCCTAGTGTATAAAATACTATACAGGGTGTATATTATGTCTGGAAACACCCAAATATATCGTTTAATAATTTAAATATAAATTTGAAACCTCTTACAATCGTGATAGAGATTGAGCATCTACTTTTTGGAACAATGTTTTGTTATGTCACACCAACGGGGGACGTCCTGCCGAGGGTATCGTGAATATTCTTAATGGAAGCCTATACCTTGTGATACATAATTTTAAAGGTAATAGCTTACTGAATTGAATGCCACAAACCGCATCTCAAAGGAATTATTCTATCAGAAAATAGAGCATTTTTAGTATTGAAAATTTACTGATGTTCAACAATGTAATTTTAACATGGTTCTTGCCACAAAATGTGTTACACTAATTTTTTAGCATTTTTTAAATGTTCAATTAAAATAAAATAAACAATTTATTTTTAAGCTGGTTTCATTAGTACAAATTTACCAGTTTTTATTACAATGAATAAAACTTATGACTCACTTTCTCTGATTACTTATGAATCTGTACTTGGTGTTTTCCAGTCAGCAGGAAGGTTTGAGACAAAGGTCACTAGCCTATGAGAAACATTATTGTGTTATTAATCATCTGGTCTACAGGTTTCAGTTTGTTGAGCATGGAGCTTTCACTAGACACGTCTAAGCTTGGGAATTACAAATGGACAAAGGTCATATCATTCCTGTCGAGTTAATCAGTGTCTCTGAAGCATTGCTGTCAACAAGTTATCTAATTACAGTAGTTCAGTTTTTATTTGGCATTTTAATGGAATTGTCTGAAAGAGAACGAATTACTCTGTTGATGATGCGAGGATATGGCGATCGTCAAAGATCTTATCGGGAAGTTTGTAATTTGTTTAATGACACTTTCCCAGAAAGGAATCCCATAAGTGTTTCAACAATATCAAAAACTATTGAGCGTTTTGAAATGACAGGGAGTGTACGTAATCGGCCAAAGTCGGGTAGGATACAATCTGCAACAGATGAAGAACATGCACTAGATGTTTTGCAAACATTTATTGAAGACCCACATACATCGCTCAGAAAAGCTGCACAGCAACATGATATGCACCCTATGTCTGTGAGTAAGATTTTGAAAATTAATAAATACAAACCATTTAAAGTTCATTTAGTCCAACAGTTAAGTGAGGATGATTACGACAGAAGAGTTGAGTTTTGTGAACTTGTGATGCGCAAATGTGATGACAATAGAGATTTTCTGACCAACATACTATTTTCTGATGAGGCAACTTTTTTCCTAAATGGCAATGTTAACAGGCACAATTGCCGTTACTGGGCTAGTGAAAACCCACATTGGATTACTGAGTCCCATTCACAGCAACCACAAAAACTGAACGTATGGTGTGGAATTTTAGGTAACAAAATTGTTGGACCCTTTTTCATCAATGGAAATTTAAATGCCGAACTTTACTACAATATGCTCCAAAATGAAATAATCCCAGCTATTCAAATTGCATCAGGAGAATACTTTGATAATGTATGGTTTCAGCAGGATGGTGCTCCACCCCATTATGGGAGACAGGTAAGAGAGTATTTGGATTTAAGGTTTCCTCATAAATGGATTGGCCGAAGAGGAGAAATCGAATGGCCTCCAAGATCTCCGGATTTGTCACCAATCGATTATTTCCTATGGGGTCATTTAAAATCCAATGTTTATAGAAGAAAGCCTCATAATTTGGAAGACCTAAGAAACAGGATTATAGAGGAGATTGCTTTGATAACTGAAGAAATGTTAGGCAACTCTGTCGAATCATTTTACACAAGATTGGCTCATTGTCAAACCGTAGAAGGAACACAGTTCGAACAATTGCTTTGACACCAAATGCAGGTAAAACGTTTGTTGTAAGACTTTTCTAACAGCATACATTATTTTTTATTTGTAATAAGAAATCAATAACATAAGTATTTCCATAATTGTACTGTAATAAAAACTGGCAAATTTGTGCTAATAGAACCAGCTTAAAATGAAATTTTTGTTTTATTTAATTGAACATTTAAAAAAATGCTAAAAAATTAGTGTAACACATTTTGTGGCAAGAACCATGTTAAAATTACATTGTTGAACATCAGTAAATTTTCAATACTAAAAATGCTCTATTTTCTGATAGAATAATTCCCTTGAGATGCGGTTTGTGGCATTCAATTCAGTAAGCTATTACCTTTAAAATTATGTATCACAAGGTATAGGCTTCCATTAAGAATATTCACGATACCCTCGGCAGGACGTCCCCCGTTGGTGTGACATAACAAAACATTGTTCCAAAAAGTAGATGCCCAATCTCTATCACGATTGTAAGAGGTTTCAAATTTATATTTAAATTATTAAAGGATATATTTGGGTGTTTCCAGACATAATATACACCCTGTATAGACAAGTGCAGTAACAAAATAACGTGTTTTAAAATAATAACTTATTATAAATAACACATTATTTTAAAAGATCTCTTTGTTTGCCACTGAACATCGGGCATTACTACATAGAATGAACAGATATGCAGCAGTGTATGGACATAGATAGACATAGGAAGTAGTAACTGAAAGCTAAATATTATTGACAAAACTAAACTAATTAGTTCATTTGGTTAATTATCTATATTTTGGTTACAAACTCAAAATATAACAAAAACATATTTTAGCAGTCAGTAATTTACATACTGCTGATCAGCTGTTGTCTGTGAATAGATGCAACAGACAAGTGGGTTGATGTGCAATCACAAAAATATAAAATGCGAACTGAGAAAAATGTTTTAAAAACTATGGTCATTATTTTATCTGTCAGTTTTTCTTACAGAAAGTAAGATAATTGAATGTAGTTTTAATTATAATAATTGGTATTTTACAGTTTTAAAATGATTTAACTACCTTAATACTCAACAATTATTTTCTTAACTGGGATACTTTATTTTTTATACTAGATGTGTGAAAGTTTTAATCTTTACAGATGTAATGTAATACTAGTTATGATTAATTCAGTATTAAAATTGATATTTGTGTTGGACCTATAGTCATCATTTGAGCGAGGCATGGAGCTCCACGCCAAGGTGACCATATTTGCAGAAGGCTGCCATGGACACCTCGCGAAGGGTTTGATGAAGAAATTCAACCTAAGAGAGCATGCAGAGCCTCAGTCGTACGGGTTGGGGGTGAAGGAAGTGTGGGAGGTGCGGCCCGAGGTCCACTCCCCTGGCAGAGTCGAGCACACCATAGGCTGGCCTCTTGTGAGTATCTGCCATCATTAATCCTCAACTCCAAGGTTATTATACTTCTAGTTGTGTAAGTAACTAATTTACTTGATGTCCTTTTAGATGGATTTCATTTCACTGTTGGTTTCTATTGTTTTGTTTATCTTTCTTCTATTAAAAATTACATTTTTAACTTCAAAACATTATTATATATTAAACTTTGTTATTTTCCAACAATTTAATTAATTTAGTACCTAATGGGGTCTAACAAATAAAGAAAATGTTTGATTAAAATTTCTGTTTAGAATCTTATAATGCTCAAAATTGACCTTCAAATTTTATTTGTTCAATATTAAGTATTAGTTACACTTAAAAGGCTTTGTTTAGCCGATGTTTGTCCTTTGACTTTATTTCGTACTAACACGTGTATAATAGGTCCTTTAGGTCCTTGGCAATAGGCCACTCCTATGAAGAACAACTACTCAGTAATCAGGGATAACAAAAATGTCATTTTTCAATTATATTGTAACATTATAAATGTAATAATTATAACATATTTAAGTTGTTTTATATACAGGGTGATTCTAGTACAGGTCACCAAACTTTGGGAAATAGTTATCAATATTTTCTGGTTCAACCTACGAGTCTGAAAATTGCTATCACAATTAATTAAAATATGGACATATATAACCCTCGTGATGGTCTAACAGTTGTTAACTGAAGATGGCTTCACTAAATTACCAAGCAAAATAAATTATGTTGTAGAACGGATAAAATAATGTTGTTTATTATTATAAACCGTAGTCAACTTCAACGTTGCATCAATAATGTAATCAAGTGAACTTATTTAGAAACTATATGGGATATAAATATATATATAATGTGTGTGTGTGTGTGTGTGTGTGTGTGTGTGCGTGCGTGCGTGCGTGTGTGCGTGTGTGTTTATTAATGTTTCATAAAAATAAAATTATTGTTTTTGTAGAAATTGTAGAGAATATTGCTTAGAAATTAAAATAAAAACCTGAGTGATGTTTCAGGACAAGAAGACATATGGAGGCTCATTTTTGTACCACTTAAATGAGTCAACTCCTCTGGTTGCTGTTGGGTTTGTTGTGGGATTAGACTATGTCAACCCCTACTTGAGCCCCTTCAAGGAGTTCCAACGATTTAAACATCACCCCTCTGTCATCAAGACTTTTGAAGGAGGAAAGAGGTGAGCTTATTGAAAAAATCTCTTATTTACGTAGCTTATGGACAAATCTCTTGTTACTTAGCTCATTTACAGTACTCCACAATTCAGATTTTGGCTTAATCCCTTAATGGTTTTTGACGTAATATTATGTTTATAGCGATTGCGTTAAGGTGTGCTACTGATATAATATTATGCATTGTTATATTGTTCCTGTTATATTTTGTTGTCTGTTGTAATATTGAGCAAGAAGCGTTTCTATGACAACAGCACATCACACAAGTAGTTCTGGTATATTTTACTAGATGTCAGCACTTTCTTGGTCTTCTGTTATGAGTCTTTATATGCACCTTCTTATGCATATAAAACATATACTTAACAAGTTTTTTTTTAATTTTTATCTGTATAAAAACCAGCAAAAAAATTCAGAAAAACAATATTAAGGTGGTAAATTATTTTCAAAACCCAAGAAATGTCAAATTTTTTAATACGATTGATAATTTATTACTCTATAATACCCAAATTAGCACACAAAGACTCGTTACACACCAAATTAACACTAATAAATTCTAAATTTATATGAAAATTTGTCACAAAAGAAGTACTAAAAATAATTACTTCTTTTGAAAATAAATGGTCATCAGGTTTTAATTAGATACTTATTAGAGCCAATGAATTTGCTTTTAAATTTATAGTTCAACCTTTGACTCATCTGATAAACTCATTTTTTGTAAGTGGCTATTTTCTAACAAGCTAAAGATAACTAAAGTGATACCACTTTATCAAAAATTCTGATCATAAAGAATTGCAAAATTATCAACCTTTATCAATATCACCATCATTTTCTAAAATTAAAAATATATTGTGTATACCTAATTGGTTAATTATTTAGAAGAGAATGATTTACATGATTCCGAGCAGGATGTTCAGCCAAATTTGATGTTTCTGAATCTTTTATTACTTCAATTCATAAAAGAGAAAAAAACTTAGGGTGTTTGTGAATCTAAGTAGAGCCTTTGACAGTGTATCACATGCTTTGCTCTTGTACAATCTCGTGGTATAAGCAAATATATTTTGGCATGGTTCAACCCTTAGCCCTCGAATTACTTTCAACCAGAACTGGTAGCACAATCGCTTTACCATTTGTGGGTTAGGACTGATTTGGTGTTTTAGCTATTACTTGTTATATTTTGTCCTTTTATAAAAATTTGACAGTTTCAATCTTGAAAGTTATAGTAACTTCTTTAAAAACCCTGATCTGAGAAATTTAGGTGCATTTATACAACGCTTGAGAACCAAAAATAAGTAAATATGTATAGTTGTCAAATGCTTTTTGTTTTTTATTTTTTTTAAGGTAGCAGGAAATTCCTAAAATTTGTTTTTACATTTTTTTGTTCAGGATACCACATATATTGATTGTGTGGATGCATATAAACATCATTTCAATTCCTGTACGGCAAAAAAACTTATACACAGTAAATAGTTGCAAATAAATGTACTATTATTTCTAAAAAAAATTGCAACTCTTGCAGTAATAGGCCTATTAAAACTAGTTTATGGCAAGTTACCAACTAAATTTGTGTTCTGGGTATCAGTAGTATAATTTTCATAATCAGTTAAGTTTTCATCATCAAACAATAAATCATCTTCAACATTTCATCATTAAACAAAAAATCATCTTCAACATTATCAATATCACTAAAACTACTTATATTGTCATCTGAATAGTCATCTAAGACTTCACCTACTTGTGCCAATTCAAATAATCCCGTTCAAGAAACAATGAAAATACATCACAGTTACAGAAATGTTGAACGAAGTAAACACACAACAATGCACATGACGGTTTTGCTAATACACCAAAACAGCTGATTTGGAAATAACGTTTTTCAATGTTTGCAAGCAGCCAGTTGTCTCAAAGTGGATTATTTTGATTATATCATGTATCAAAGTATATGTTAAGATCAATTTCTGTTTGGTTTGTGAAGCAACAAACGGCAGCTACGCAGGAGACGGGTCGCAACTGTCCTGTGAGGCCTCGGCAAAACAGCGCATCGGCGTGTTGGCCTCCCACTGCGAGCACTAATGGTTACGTTCTATCAGTTACTGTAGATAGAGAAAATAATAAACCCGGCAACTGAAGCATGCAGTGGGGTACTGCACTTGCAGAATATTAGATTCCAAATGTCATCTGGAGATACTGGATTTTGGATTGTAGTAGGGATGAGGAAGCCCTTGCATTGCGCTTCCACCCCTGGTCCTTTGGGTATAGACTGATATTGTCTAGCTACTGTTGTATGTGAAAGTGGCACCGATAACTCATGTATGGCTCATCTCTCGTAGAGTGGGAAACTTTATCAGTTTTAATTTTTGAATACGTATAAAGTTGTTGTAGGACTAACAGTTATTGAGATAGAGGCTTAACACCAAAATAAGGGACCTTTGAGCCCCACTCCTCTACATAAAAATTACAGTGACTCACAGTTGGCCCAAGATATATATATGGTTAGGATGTTGTAATCTTTACCAAGTGATTTTTAGACTTGATAACTTTATTCTACAAGTACATAATAAAACTGTACATACACCGATTTGTCTAATGGTATAACATTTAATTTATGTATTTGTGCAAAAAATGCCAAAGATTAAATTGTCCTGAGATGATAGTTTATCCAATGATGGCAGGATAGCGTATGGAGCTCGGGCCTTGAATGAAGGAGGGTTCCAGTCCTTGCCTAAGCTGACATTCCCTGGGGGCTGTTTGGTTGGCTGCAGTGCTGGGTTCCTCAACGTTCCCAAGATCAAGGGCACCCACAACGCTATGAAGAGTGGGATGTTGGCTGCGGAGAGTGCATATGAGGCTGTCACTAGCGAACAGACCTCACCTACTGCAGGTATATAGTTTACAGGTTTCTTAACAACTGTATGAAGTGTTTTAGTATTTCTGGTAAGGAGTAAAACTATGATAAATCATAATTACAAGTTAGGGTGCCAGACAGACAAACAACAAGCTCTCTGAACTTAAAGTTGGTAGCTCAATCTGTTGTGAAGTTAACCTGTGGAAAGTTAGGATTTGGCTAATGCTGAGTGAAATCCCATGGTTGTTGTGCAATTGGATTTTTCCTGTATAGATGTGAAGCTTCATTCTAAATTTAAAGTATATATCTCAATTAGTTTTTGAGGTGTAATGGTAACAGAGAGACAAATAAACAGACTGAAGAGAAATTTTTCCAGCTCCTTGAGAGATAGCTTTACTAATGTCCAGCCAACTAAGAGAAGGTGGGTATAGTTTACATGTTGAGATTGAGTATAAAAGCATGTTTAGGTCAGGTATGAATTGGGCTCGGATCCTTAGAACCTTTACCTAATTTTTTCTGTGTCATGGGTATATTTAAAGAATAGTTTTTGAAGAATTGGGTGGAAATTTATTGATTTTTGACTGATAATTGATTATTTTTACAAAAATAAAAAAGATGTATTAAGACTACTTTGTTCAAACATAATTTCCTAGTACAATTTAATGTTATGTGAAACTATTTCAAAACAGTGGTTATTACTTGTAGGTTTGGAACCGGTATCTTACACAGAACGCATCAAAGACAGCTGGATCTGGAAGGAGTTGAAGAGTGTCCGCAATTTCCGTCCTTCATTCCACAATCCTCTGGGTCTCTATGGTGGCCTGGTCTACTCAGGATTCAGCATGATCCTGGGTGGACGTGAGCCGTGGACACTTTCACATGGAGGTAACTGCATCTTGATATCTGTGAGTCTTTACAGTGGCTTACTCTGCTTGGGGGTTGACGTTATCTGCCACTAATTAGAATCAGCAGTTCAAATTACATAGGCTAGTACTCAATCTGATATAAAGCAAACTGACACTCGACGTTGCAACAAAATAAATATTACATGAAAACTAAGAACAAGAAAAGGAACTGGAAGTAGTTAGTTATTCATGAAACACTATGAATTTATTTATAATAGTTTTTATAACTTCAATGTTGTAATAATTTTTCTTTTCACATTTTTTATGTTATATTCTCAATACACAATTAAATTTATGAATTATGTAGATTTCAGGAATTTCTACTTCACTATACTATTGTAATGTCCTAAAAAAGAAACACTCTCTGTTGTCTCCTTTATTGAATTTAGTGGTTTAACTGTTGTGCTGGTAATTTTTATACAATTATTGCTTAGTTATAAATTAAAATTAATAATTTTTATCAGCTTAGGCATTTACTGATTGGTGATGGTTACAATGAAAGAATTGCAATGTGAGAAGTCTGCATAATAATCATATTAATAGTCCACAAGCTAATTTGCATTGTATAAATAAGTAGAGGAACTTCCCCCCCCCAAAAAAAAGAAATTGAGCAGCACTATTTTTTATAGAAAATAAAGATAAGATTTCTATATTTTATAGATTTACATTTTTTATTTAACAGAATACTGGTCAACTGACACACATAAAAATAATAGTTACATTAGTGTCAGCCAACAAGACAAACAGATTGAAATTCACATTTCCAGCCAATCTGTATCTCATTTTCTGATTTTGGTTGAATTGTTATATAATATGTCCCTGACAGTTCTTTTCCCTCCAGAAGATAGATTCACTTGTGGCTGGATTCAACCTTCCAGTTGAATCTAAATTTGGTAAAGTAAAAATAGATTTATCACTTATATCTGGGGAACCCTATAGATGTTCAGAATGGCACTTTACTAACCCCATGTGAGATATTGGTGAGGAAGGGTAAATCGATGGGGCTAGTCTACTGAGGAGGATGACTATTGGAGTGGGTAGAGCTCCCTTAGTGTAACAGGTTGTATAAACATGAGGGACTGCTGTTCCCCACCCGCTTTGACTGGAGAGGTTGGAACAAGCTGGGATCCCCTTCTTCCAAGGTGATGTGGCTGAGATTCAGTACACGCTATCTCTCCACAGGAGGCTGCCCCTACCCCCGATCTTACCCATAATGAATATCCTGTTACTCCCACAACCACAAATGTCCCTTTGGGGGAGTGCAATGCAAGGTTTCTCAGCTTTTCCCCCTAAGTAGTAAAAAACAGATAAAAAAAAACGTTTCAAGCCAAATTCATTAATTGTGAAAAATGTTTCTTTTGGTATTTTTAATCATCTTATCCTATTTAACCTCCCACTAAAACTAAAACATACATACCTGGCGTTCAGTTTTGTTCTTCAGGCAAATTCCTCTATGAATCTAAATGAAAAACTAGTGTTCCTGTAAATTCAAATTAACTAAGCTTTTGGACTGTGAAGAAAAAAGTTGAAATCCATATTAAATTTTTAAAGGAAAATTGAAAATAAATTTTCTCACTAATTCTCATAATTAAATCAGTTTATGTAAAATAAGAAAACTTACATGTAAGTCTGTTTCTCAGAAACTGGTGTGACATAACATTTGGTGTTTCACAAAAATTAAATTAACCACTTACTTTGTATTATTATATTATATGAATGGTATCTAATAATGTAGTGACTAGTATTCATTAGCTATAACTAAAAGACTTGTAGTACGGACATGTAGAAATAATTCATTATATATTAGACTAGGAATTCTATTCTGTTTAAAATATAATGAAATAATGAAATTTATTCCTTTAAAAGTATACATACAAGAACAACTTAATCATAGGAATATAAGTTGACCTCAGTATCCAGTAATTGTGGCTAACGATAATTAATTTTAGAAAATTACAATATAAACCATTAATTTGTGAATCCAGCAACAAATTAAAAATTCGCACTCGGTGGCGCCTGTGCTAAATTGAGGAACTAAAGATTATAATATTACATTATGTGAAAAAAGAAAAATTACAAATTTCTTACTTTAATAACTAATATAGGTCTACATGCTTGAGCCGTACATTATAAGACTCATTCCAAAGTAAATATAAAAACAACTTGAGTGAGCAAATAGTAGATTTAGAATATACATAGATGTAATTAATTATACAAGAGTAGCATTTAGAAAAGACACGTAATCATAAAAAAATAGCCAATTTTTTATTTGATTTAAAAAAGATTTTAAGTTGGAATAAGATTTAATATAAGGTGGCAATTGATTAAAATACTTAGGAGCAATATACTGAAAAGACTGTTTAAAATTAGATTTGTTGACTTAAGTAATCTAAATATTCGTTGTAAATTACTTCTTGTTTGGTAAGACAGATTTTCTGTACCAGTGTTACCACTTCTAATATAAAAGAGTTTTAAAATTTGTAAACAAACAAATGGTTAATTAATGGGTAATATTTTTAGATGACAAAACAAAGGGTAGGAGCTCTCTCTTTTGTGACAGTTGAGTATTATTCTTATAATATGATTTTGGGATACTCTGAGTTTTTCCAAATAGTTTTTAAAGGTTCCCCCCAGCATTGCACACCATGTTGTAACCAGGAATCAATTAGAGCAAAGAAAAGAATTTGTAATAGACTGGGTTCACAGAAATTCTTCAAATAATAAAAATTTCTGATTGAAAATTTGATTTTCTTATGTAATAATGAAATGAGATTTTGCCAATTTAAATTTTCGTCTAAGTTAATACCCAAGTACTTAAAACTAGTATTTAGTAGTATATTCTTCTATAGTGGACAAAATATAAGTTGCAAAAACTAAAATAAACTTTGTACCGTGAAGAATTTCTCAATGTATAAGCAACTTGCACAGAAACCTCTATTACCCTAAAGTAAAGATAAGTCATATGGATATCTTAGGGTAATGTTATTATGTAAAAATATATTTTTAACACTGTTCATATGTATTTGTATGTCTAGTTTTTAGTAAAGATAATATGTGTGGAAGGTTAAGAAATGGAACAACTGGGTTTTTGTATGTTAGTACCAAATATTTAATATTCTTCTTATACAATGATGCGTTTATAACCAAATCCACCAAGATTTGAAAGTATGACAATATTTCAGATAGTTTGAATTATTAATGTTACAAAAACCGAAACACAATGTTTGGAGAAATTGTAACTGCCTTCGTCTTTCGTTGTCAAACCCTATAAGGCACATGGTTAAACATGCACAGTATATGTGTATGTGTATCTTAGAATATAGATCTGGAATTGAATTGATAGGACAAGAATAAAAAAAAAAAAGTAGAATTGACCTATACCAATTAATTCACAAAACTTGAATACTATCAGCAAGTTATTTTCCATTGACACCCTGCAACATATCACAAAGATTACGGAAAGTATGTTGATTAGACAATAATCTATACATAAAATCTTTTTTTTTCTATTTCCATTTCATTGGCTCTTTAACTTATTTTAAGTGTGGAAACTAGTACGAATACCTAAACAATATACTTAATACTCCTTGTAGGTGCAGATCACACAAAGTTAAAGCCAGCCAAAGAGTTTCAGCCGATCGACTATCCCAAGCCTGACGGAGTGATTAGTTTTGATCTGAACACATCAGTGGCTCTGACCGGCACGAATCACGAGGCAGACCAACCCCCCCACCTCACACTCATGGACGACACTGTGCCGGTCAAACACAATCTTGGTGTCTTCGATGGTCCTGAGGGCAGGTTTTGTCCAGCAGGTAACTGTACTGACAATTTACAAATAAGAGATTTGGACAAAAATAATAATTTTGTACTGGTATTTCTGTTTAAATCTTCCTCTTCCAGTTTCATTAAAGGATCACATCACTATTCTAGTATATAGTGGGTGAAAAATAAAATTACATCATCAGACTCGTGGGTAAACAAGATAATGTATATAATAAAGTTTGTTAGTTTATAGTATTTATTTGAAATTTACATTAAAATTAACAATAAAACAATAGAGGGTTGAAAAACTTTTGTTTTTGTGCCCAACGCTCATACTGCTATATATGAGGGTGGTTTAATGTCTTATCCATACTGACAGGACTAATCTATCAGAGTGATTTCATGAATGACTTATCCATAGACCTGAGTACTCATCTACAGGTCGATTAACATCTTATTAATACTCCGTGGCACTACTCTGTGATGGTGGTTTGAATATGTTATCCATAGTAACACTTTCAGGATGGCTTAAAAAGCAAAAAAATACATACATGTTTTTCAATATAATCTTTTTTAAGACTATAAATTTTTAGTTAAGAGCTGCCCAAAATATATTCTGCTTTATAATAATAGGATTTGTCAAACTTATCAAAATAAACTGATAGTCTTTCTTCCATTTTGTTTTTGTTTTGTTAAAATCCCATTTTGACTAGCATTTTCATATGAGGGGAAGTTAATAATTTAGGAGAGCCTGATCTTAAGAGTAGGTGAGATGTGGATCATGTTCAAACCCTAATGCAGGGTCGGATAAGAAATATACACAATTTGCTACCCAAGGGCTATTGCCATTGAGCCACCTTCTTCCCCCAACTGATGAGTGCCATAAAATAACAACTTGAGTGCCATAAAATAACAACTTAATAATGAATTGCTGTTTTCTAAAAATAAATAAATAATTTATTCCATTTAATCTAAAAATGTAGTATGAATAAAAATGAAATGCACAGGATGAAACAAAATTAAATTATTGCAATGTAGCGATTTCCGTAAATTGATATTTAAACCATGTAAGGTTGCGCCCCTAGCACTCTTTTATGTTAGACCATGCATATAGGACATATCTAACATTTCTGTAACTAAATATGACTTGCTGAATTATAATAATAAGTGATAAAAAAGACTACAATTTTGTGATTTGGAGTAAATTTAGTTGATTTAATATGAATATGAAATATCTTAGCTATAGAATATAAAAATGCCAAAAATATTAAGGCCAGGTGATCACCAGGATTGGCATTATCTACCAAATCTGAAGGCTGTACAACGTTATTGGCTGGAAGTTTTAGTTATTTCTCAGCAAGAAGAGATTTTCCAATTTCTCTTACCTCCGACATGAATATTTCTATTGGTCCTTGCGTTTTGAGGTGGATATAAGACAGGTACTCGGAATGTATAATAATTGTTTCTCTGCTGAGCAGATCCAGGCAACGTAGGGTCAGTGTCCTGAAGAATTAGCAAGGATGTGTGTTTGTTCATAGTTTTTTCCTGAACAGTCTGTATGGGTTCTTCATCTTCGGACTGCTCTGTATTTCTGTCTTCTTCATAATGCTCAGAATCAGTGTCCATGTCTGACTCATTCCTTTGT
Organism: Homalodisca vitripennis; assembly: GCF_021130785.1. NCBI lineage: Eukaryota > Metazoa > Arthropoda > Insecta > Hemiptera > Cicadellidae > Homalodisca > Homalodisca vitripennis. Next base: position 130,975,172 of record NC_060209.1, on the reverse strand, counting down.
TTATTAAAGTAACATTCAATAGAAAGTTCTTCCAACCACCAACAAGTTCTTTCATTGTTGTTATTCATTCTGGTATAAAACCAATTAAAAGCACAATATTCACTCACAAATATAAATAAAAACTAAAATTATTCACAAACACGAACTATTCATACGGTTATGCGGTAGGTCACACCATTAGATTGTTCCTAAACTGCATTCACGCCATATATTACAATGTTTACCACTATATACAATTTTATTCAGAAACTGGTGTTAAATTTACCATAAAGAGCATAATTAAGAAGATTAGGGTCATCAGACAGAAACATCATTTTATTACAAATAATATAGCCTACATAATAGCACAATATACACCATTCTAATATTGTAAGCTATTTATTGCTTTAGGAAAACATAAAGATGATAAAGAATACAAACGTTTATTGCTAAAAAATATGATCAAAGTAGTTTTCTTTGCAACTGTGATCATTCTGAAATGTAGAATACACAGCTGCAGTGGTGGATGACCGCCGACAGATCTGAAGATATCAGTAATGTTCCCTACAAACTATTCATTGTATTGTTTAGAAATTGTGCACAAATGTAACAGAATCTGAAGTCACCACTAGTGGCAATCCCATGGTGTCTATGATTGCAGAGATATTGTTTTGATGACCACAAATCGAATCAATCTTTCTCTTATGAAAATTTTTATAGTGAGATTTGGTTCTGTACTATATAATCGCGAGTGTCAAGTTAATCAGTGTTTCATCAAGAGGATGATTTTATTTACTGTACAATAATATACAGTAACCTGCAATGCCCAAAAATTCAGAAACCTAGCTAATTTTCAAACTTTCATGTACAATTTTAAAACAGCTAATTTTGAAATGCCATCGTCTTTCTCCAACTGCTCAATGGATGGTTTTCGTTGGTTGCCACACAAACACATTAATTTGTACAATATTTCTGACTGTTACAAACCTTCTATAGCGTAGGTCACTCTCCATTCAAGTGTGGCCACCTAATATATAGAGATCAGTTCTTAGTCAGGATTCGAACCTGGACTCTCTTCTAGTCCGGATTCACCATACTGCCTTTTAGAAATTGCAGTCACTGATTTTTTTCTCAAATCCCAAATTGTTCTTTGAAATATAGTTTAATTACATAGTTGACTTCTTTGATATTTTAAGATCAGGTATATGAAAGTAAAACATACATAGCAAAGACAGCAATACTTGAGATATGAGTATGGTACATCAAACTTTGTTGAGTTGAGCAGAACACAGGCTTGCTCTGTATTATTATTTCTGTTCAGGATTTGCTACATATATAAGAAAACAATCTGTGATAGAAATCTAGTAATTTTTTATTATAAATAAAGTTTTTTTATTTTTAGAAAAATATCCTAGATAAAAAGAATATTTCACAAAGAATTTTGTTCACATAGTTTAGATCACTGATAAATAGCTGATATTGTAATAGAATTAAAATAGCTAAATCCTACTAATGTTTACCACTGTCACCCACAGGAGTGTACGAGTATGTGCCACTGGAATCCGGTGAAGGTCAACGTCTGGTGATCAATGCCCAAAACTGTATCCACTGCAAGACCTGTGACATCAAGGATCCCAGTCAGAATATCAACTGGGTAGTGCCGGAGGGCGGTGGCGGTCCTGCGTACAATGGAATGTAAACAGAACTGTAACATCTGTTGTACTCTAATCTATTCGTAACGTCATCAGGTCTGGGAAGTGTGATGACATCATTTTGGGTAGTTTCAACAATGTTACAGAATAATCAACAATGTTAGTTTTCTGCAAATAGTGAAGCAATGGAGTTTTTATGACTCAAGGAAATATAGGTCCTTCACATAGTTTGTGCCTTAATAAGAGAATTTACTAAAATAAGTAGGTGTCTGAAAATAAGAGATGAAATCAAAGATACTTTAACTTTTTGATTATTAATTCAATCTTATAATAGTTCAACTTAGTTAGATTTCTCGTATTTGCCTTTAAAAGGTACAAAAACTCCTATTGTTTCTTTGAAGTTGAGTTTCACTAATCCAAATTGGCACCAAACCTTGTTTGGGATACAACATTTTTGGACTAATCTAAATCGTTTAAATTGTGCTATCAAAAAACCATCAATATAATCAATATTTTATTACAACTAGTTCATTGTGGCCCATGGTAAGTTGAAGTTTGGTATTATAAAATGTGTAAAAAATGTCCTATTTTAAATTAGTGTTTATTACAAGTAGGTTCATAACAATAAAAACACATTGTTTTAGGAGTTATTTGTGTCTGTAATTTGAGAATAGAGAAGCAGAATTTATGCTTTATGCAGATAAGCTTTTGTGGTCTGTTTTAATAACTAGAAATTCGCATGAGTATCTTTTCTCGACATTTGTAAAATGTCCAATCCACCCCATCACTGTAACTATATTTATTATTGTTAACATTGGAACTACCCAAATAATTGAAAAATATCAAACAAGCCAACATAATTTGTAAACTTTAAGGTGCTGAAGTTTATAGATTTCTCACAGATCTGCCAGTTTGTTTTAATATTTTTCTTGCCAGCCAAGTAAAACTCTTTAGCAAAATAAATTTCTAAAAAAGAATTTTGATACAAATGAATTATAATAAGTAAACTTATAGGTACTTTTTATCACAAGTAGTGTATTTTGCTTCAATAGTATTAATTACAAAATTAATATTAACTTTTGTTACATTATATTATTCGTACACATTAATGAGTAGAGCTATTCAAGTTTAACATTATTTTGTGTTCATTTACCTAGTTATAATTTCATAAGAAAGGTTTTTGATAGGTTCGTTTAGGTAAAATTAAAAATACTCAAACTTATTGTATTTGTTTTACACTTGAATGTAGGTATAAAGTGATTAGTCCATGGGAATTAATTTTGCAACAGTGCAATGTGACCTTCTATTGATAAAGTAGCATGGCGCAATAAGTGTTCAGGTATTAAATGTACTATATTTAAAATTGATCAGGGTTGCTAATTTAATTGTCTTAGGTGTTGTTATATAAGCATACTGTTGTGTGTACATAAGTGTAAAAAAGAATTAATTATACAAATCAATAAACAATTATATAGTGGATGGTTTAGCCCCTTTAAAAGTAAGCAGACGATCTATGACTCAAATGACTGTGTGAAAAAGGCTGGTTTATTCATTTTTATTTTCATGTTCTTTTTTTTCTATTTAACCAACGATTGTAAACTATAGAGTTACATATTCTATGCACAAAATATTATCAAGAAGTGCAATAAGTTATAATAACTCTTTAAGACCATTTAGTACCACAAAATAAAGTGTTAATCAATTGACAACAAAAAAAAAACAGTGATGGAGTTATTTTGATAATTCAAGATCACTAATTGCTTGTTATGTTAACATCTGTTTTCTTCATTGCTTACAATACTTAAATATAAAAAATAGTCACAATAGTTGTTTATATTTAAGAAATACATAAGTCACATACTTACATATTTAATTACAGAGATATCTTCAGTTTTCTCAGCATTCTTAGTCTTTATTTATATAGATAAAATAAAGTTTAAAAATAGGTTTCCAAGTTTAAATATTTTTTTTCCTGTACTCTGTCAACATGATATTTGTGTAATTAAAAAATTAATATCTTTTTTAATATTTAATTAGAAATATTTTATAAAGTATTACTTTAAAATGTTCTGCTTGTACAAGAAGCATTCTATAAGTCAAAATACCTAAAGATACCTAAATGATATTAATATTTATATTTAATAGTCATTATCATAAAATATACTGGCCATCAAAGAAGTTCCAAGATCACGTTTGGTTTTAAAAGGGTTAAACCATAATACACTGCTAATTATAGGTACATTGTAAGTAATCATGTTTTTGTTATAAACTTTGTCCTCTCTGTTCAAGAAGTGTAAATGATTTTAATATTATTACTTAAGTCATTTATTCTTATGTTATTTGTGCCTTTTAACTTAGGCCTATTTAGCTTAATTTTGGTTTTATATCATTGTATTTTAATATGTGTATCAAGTCCACTTGATACAAAATTTCCATTTGTCTGATTGTTATAAAATGATATATTTGTATTAAATATTAATTTGGAAATATTTATTTAAGTGATTTACATTATATATATACAGGCATTACTCTATTAGTAATTAAAGCTATTTCTACAAAATCAAGTTCTATATTAGAATGATCATGTCCATATTTGTAAATAGAGATTAAGACTGTGTGTCATTTTTATAAGAACTTCTGTTATTAAAAATTATATTGTTTTAAATGGTTTTATTTAATTTCACAAAAATTGTATTTTTACAAAGGAAAGTTCACAGAAACTATTTAATAGCATTTTAATTTTATAGGGTTAGATTGTCTTTACATATAAACTGATATAATTCTTTTAAAATTTTCAATATTAATTTTTATACTTATTTTTTCCAAATCCTCCATAAAACTTAACCCTAGAAGTGGCGATGCTAAACTTCCACAGTGGCAAGCTCTTTTTGGCCACTTTGAAGAGTATTTTTTAAAAATTCACCAAAAATATATTTTTTACTCTAACCTAGTCATGTTGCATACTGAATTCTTCGGAAAGAGTTGAATTTTCATATTATGACAAAATAAAATGATTTCTTGAAACCTGAATTGGACTTATCATGTGAAAAACCAAAAAATTTTGATTGACCAAACTAAAATTGTAACTTTGACACTTTGTAAAAAATAACAAACACATAGTTACAGAAAATCCATTATATACAAAAGGTAGAAACAATAATTACCTACAAATAACAAAGGGAAAAGTTTGAAAATTATAAAAAAATAAATTTAAAAATTTTAAAAAATAAAATTTTTTTGCAAAATAGCAAAAAAAGTTATTTTGTTGAAACTGGTAAAAAAACAACCTAAATGCTGTAGAATTTTTGCATACAATGTTTTACTTTGAAGAGAAAGAGTTTTTTTACAGATCTACCAGATCAGTTTATTACAGTAAATTATTATTTTTAGTTTTTTGTTTGTGATCAAACTTGAAAATGAAATTTGATACCAGGAAACAGTGAATAAACAAACTAACACAAGATCGTAAAAACAATGCCAAATTTATTAAAAACCAAAAAGATAGACAATGTTATAATAATAAAGAAAATATATAGCTATATGTACAAGCCAAGAGAAACGAAACAGTCACGTAGGCCTACTCAGCTAGTTTTGCCACAGACCGCGGGAGAAAACTTAGGATTATTTCAGTTAGTACCATTGATTATTTCATCGTGATGTTGATGATACTATATGAAATGTATTTGAAATATAGTGATGAACGCAACTGTGCAAACTAGGCGTAAAAATAACTATCGGTTGCCTAGCAATAAGCGGCAATGTGAAGCGACTTCTAAGACGTCGCTTGCCACGTCACGGCAGCGTAAATAGAACGTCTCAGACGTCGCTTGCCACTTAGAGGGTTAAGCATGTCAAAAACAGCAGCAATGAGATTTTAAATGCTGATGGTAAAGGATAAAATCTGGTGTAATAATCGGTGGAATAGAACAAATCTGTATACACTATTTCACCAATAAATCAAAATACACTCTTATTAAAACAGAATTAATAAACTGATACAATGGAGTATCGTAGGACCCAGCAAAAAGTAATGAAAGTTATCACACAGATATACGGGCAGTCTGCCATTAGACCTTACCCCGAAATTGATACAGTTTTTCTTCTGACCAAAATAAATCTATACACCAAATTTCAAGTATTTAGGACCTTTCTTAATTTGAAGAATACCTTTAATAATGTAATTGCATTATAAAACACTTAGTAAAAGTTCTGTTATTGAGAATTTAATTTAAATTTCCTATGTTTCAAACAGAGTTGGTAAACTAAAATTATCATTCAGGAAAAGTAAGCATTTCAAGAGTGTTTTGTTTAAATTAAAGTTAAATGATAGTACTGACTTTATCCTTTGTTGTCTGTATTTTGTATTTACTTGGTGATTATTTAATTTTGGTAGAGTGAATTCATTCTCTATCATATTAGTTATATTTTCACTTGGATACTTGTTTGCACAAAAAACAGGTAATTTAGAAAACAATTAAGCAATTGCTTGGTTGCTGAAATCGGTTGATTACTGTTCCATCACAAAAACTCATGTCAATGTTTGATAGACCTTAGTAGACGTTCTTAACATTTGAAATGTTGTCAAAATGAATCCCAGCACGAGAGCTTAAGCATTCATACACCATTTTCTTCTCCCATCAGTTGTGTAAATTCCTGTCCCTTATGTGAGGTTAGTTGTATGCGATAATATTTATAATATATGTGAGGTTATTCTAAAATTAATGGGTTTTTAATTTTCACGGGCTTGAAGAGTCTGATTGTCAAGATTTGTTGTCATTATATTGGTACTCATGCTCCTGAAGTATAATAAAATTTCCAGCTATATTCGTTGTTTCCTTTTTTATTGGAAGCTGATAAGATTAGACGTGTTTTATGAACTCAGCGATTTTTGTTTGTTAAAAAGTGAATCAAAGAATTTGTATCAAAGTTTGTGTGAAAAATGAAATAGTGTGTGGGAAATGTTAAAAAAGGCCTATGGTGTATCTGCTATGAGTAAAACGAGGGTTTACAAATGGTATAACAGATGGCTGTGAAGACGTTGTAGATTAAAAATGCTCCGGACGCCCCACACATCAACAATAAATTAAAATTGTGAACAAAAACACAAACCATGGTTTTACGAATCGAGTTGTGGCTAGAAAATAACTGGATTAGTATTGGCGGAGCCACAGAACGAACGCATTAAGGTTGAATATCCTACAGCCGGTCGGTCATTGTTGTTTGATTGGAACTGACAACATACATGATCTCGAGGATATAGGAGCACAACGATAATACTTTCAAGATCTTATGCTTTCTGAAGGCTTCTTTGCAGCTCTCGCAATAGTTCAGCCCGGTGAGGGCCCTAATGGCTCTTTTTTTGTGCAATATACTTTTTGAAAGTTCTGGGTCTGTTGTTCCACCCCAGGCCATTAAGCCATACGTTAAGTGTAACTTAAACAGGGCAAAGTAAGCAATCTTTGCCTTTTATATCCCACACAGGTGATGCTTTTGAAAGACCAATGAATGGTCTTAATGTTTAATTCCTCTACAACCATATGAGCAAAGGTCACTACATCATATATCATCATCAGTTTTCTCTTCATAAAATCAATATGTTCACTTGATGGCTGGTTTTGTTCATTCCAATGAAAAACATTCTAGACATAAAATTAAAAACAATTTTGCTCATGAAGGTCTTTTTTTAATTGGATGTATTTTTGCCTCTCCGGGAGTGAAATAAAACTCCATTCTGGCAAGCGAAACTATTTAGTTACATAAGTGATCTGAAAATATGTTTTGGCAATTTTTCATGTGTCTCATTAACATCATTTAATTATCAATTAAATTTATATAATTTGATATGTTTTAGTGGGAGCTATTGAATGATTTGATGAATTTCCTTCTCAATGACAGATGCCAAAGTCTAATACCAGACTATACTGTGCTTCTGTTCGGTATTGAAAATTCATCTTGTAGGTACAATTGATTTTTGGTACAATGGTAATTCAGAAGTAAACTTCAAGGGATCAGTTCAGAATATGAAGGTGATGAGTATTGTTAAAATGTAACCTCTCAAAGTCTTCAGTTGTGGGCCTGAGTAATTATTGTTTTAGAAATGACAGCCATTCTGTCAGAGGCAGCATAATTCCATTTATATTGAAAAACATTAAAGCCAATTTATTAATTCCACTCACTGCCACAGATCACAACATTGTACAGTTAAATACATTTCTAATAATAAAACAGATTTACTACACTACAGTAAATTACAGTCTCTCTGTTCAATTAAGATCTATTTGATTGACACCCAATACATGAGAAACAAGCACATCTACAGATATTGCATATTTTCGGAGTTTAACATTGTTCCTTTTCATGTAAATTTAAGCCTATTTCGGGAGAAGGCATTGAAATAGGAAAGGTATGTTGGGCTATAATCCTTCTGATCCTTACAATTGAATGGTTGGACAAAGCAATCTAACATTGTAATTAATTAGATGGTTATCTTGTTCCTAATTCATATTGCTTCGGATAATCTTAGCTAAGACTCCATTAGCTGCCGAGGCTCAAAACTTATTGACAAAGCTATGCTCTGATATTACTAAATCATACAATTTGAATCAGAAACTAAAACTATAAGTCAGAATTATTAGTTGATGTTAAAAACTTTACTCATGTAACATATATAGCATAATTATCTCAAGACTTGTCACTCTAGATATCTCTCTAGACTCTCAGATTTCACATGAAAACGTAATTTATTAACTAATCTGTAAATCCTGTCCAAAAGATTACATTGGCAAAACTATCACTCCATTAAGAGTAAGAATGGCCAATCATTGTTTTGAAGTTTTTCATCAAAATTCTGAGAGACCATTCTGCAGATGCGATTCAAAACCATCAAAATAAACTCAAGAATTGCTTCAACCTTAAAGGAATATACCATTTAAAGCCAAATCCCAACCTAAGCACTAATGTAATTAATTTAAAATCTTTTTGGAATCGCACAATTAATTAATTTTAAAGTCAAGGCAACGAGATGGGTTAAACTTAAGGTGATTCTCTTTTTCTTCTTTTAAATAAAATTTTATTTCTATGTCAAACTTGACAAATATTCTACATACATCTGATAAGAAACTTGTTGTTTATGGTATTTATTTGTTAAAATTATTTTTTTTGTTATATTATAATTGGTTTCAGTTATATTTGTTTCCTTAATCAGTGGCTTTCTGGTGAGGGGTTCTGGAACCCAAAACCTAAAAGAACGTATACTGATTTTCCTGTTTCTCATTACTTCTCATTATATGGGAGAAAGTACTAAACTCAGATGTATGTTCAAATATAAATCAACGTAAAAATATACCTTGTTATTTTGGTTTGAGTACTATATATTTTATTCTGGAAGTTAGAACTAAATTTAATTAATTTTATGATGAAATAGAAATTGTAAATAGTATGACTGAAATTCAGTCACATTTACAGCTGCACTTTAAATCTGTGTAAAAAGCATAAAATGTAAGAAGTTTTCTTCTCATTGTTTTGGACTTAGTTGAGTGCTTCCACACAGGTCGCTGCTTTTGTTTCACAAACGTTTTAATATTGAACAACCACTTAACTTCATTCTTAATCCTGCATTTACCCTGGAGTTTTTGTTTTTTCTTGTTGATCTTGTTTATTCATGGCTGAGTGTTTTTACTATGATAAAGTAGGTTATTTTAACTAAATGTCATAATGCAATTACATCAGATTTTTAAATGGTTTATTTTTATCTAAGTTATGCTTTGTTTAGTATACAAAGTAGAATAGAGTATATTGAGAAAACAGGGAATTTATTCAGAAAAAATATGAAAGATCTACTTGGGGAATATTGGATTAAGAAAATAACCTCTATACAAGCCAATCCGGATTTAGGTGTTCAGTGTGTCTACCTGCTGTTTACACAGCTAGCGATTGCAAAGGTGTTCTGAATTAAATAAAACTTGGTTTGTAGGTATACTTTGTAAATGTTTTCAGATTATTTTATTATATATACTTCTTTATGTACTATAAAAACTTTTTAGCAGGTGCATGATATTATTTAATTTTTTAAACCAACTTAAGGGTTTTATAGAATTCCTACTACTGTCAACAGTCTTGTTACAAATCGTTTAATATCGTACTTGAATGAATAGGCAAATTGTTTATTAGAAACCCCAATTTACTCAAATGTTATACCATCCGATATCCTTAGTATAACAAATATTGTTAAAGCTCTGGTTCTTTTAAGTAATTGGTTGTGCACGCCCAACTCTTTATTATGGCCTATGTATTTGAACAGATCTAATTTATATATAATATATATATATACTTGTATATATATATATATATATATATGTATATATATATATATGATGACAATTTATACATATATATATATATATATATATATGTATAAATTGTCATCATAAAAACCACATATTGTGTACATTTCTAAATGCATAAATAAAGAGCTATAAAATCAATCCTTTAAAAAAACGTCTCGCTTGCAGATTTAAACCTAGTACGTTTATATATTCATTAATGTCATACGTTTCCATGATTGTCACTCAGGAGTATAACACAAACACGATCTTATTTTATTTGTAAGCTGTGTTCAGTCATTCTCACCTGAATGCTGAATCTCAGCTCATGACTAGAAGGATGAGTGTTAGTATATCGTATCATTGAATTTCATATTGTAGTACATGAAATGTCAAAATGTACGTCCCTTGTCCCAATTATAAAGCATATTGTGAAATATAAAATCTATTGTTAATCTGAAAATTTGTTTAGGTATAGAAAAAGCTGAGTAATCCAATGATAAGAACAAAATTAAACCAACATGTGTTAATATGTTATTTTAGATTAAATGCGGTAATGTAAAGGGAGATCAGCCTCTCGTCTTTATGGAGTTGATGCCTTATATATACAAATTAATTTGGAGTTTATTTCAACATTAATTTCACAAAATGTCTAAACTCAACTACTACTTGCTCAACTGAGGACCCGTCATGATCCGGAGTTACACTTTCCCAGGCTGACACGGGTATTCGGAAGGAGTAGTTTTTGTTATTATATTCCCGTATTGTACAACAACTCCCTGAGTGTCTTGAAGTTAATGTAACTCCTCAAGCCTTTAAATTGAAATTCGAATGCTATTTAAGGATGTAATGTTGCTACCTTAAGAATGTTTAAATCGTGATTTTATCTTTATTATTTTTTTCTAATATATTTCTTGTAGTTTTATGTATCTGTAAGTTATTCAATAAGAGTTTTTCTGAAAAACAATTTAGCTGGGAAACGCTCTTAATAAAGACATGTTATTTATTATTATGTGACAACAGTTCGATTCAGAGTTTGTAGTACAAAAAAAAAAAAACATTGACCAAGTTAGTTAATAACATTTAACTCTATATACTCCTTTTATCTTGATAAATAGCACTAGTTATATGATTCTACATTGTAGTATAAAAATATTATAATAACAGTTTTCATCAAACAAGTGTACATACATAATTACCTTCATTCAAACAATCAGATTATTATCAACAAATACAAATTATGTTTAATGTTGGACCTTAACAGTATTGCTAGTTCTGTTCTTGTCCACCAGATGGAAGGCCGAGTTAGTTTGTACTAACGTCGTCAGGGCCGCTCTTGTAGCTGTATAGTAGAGAATTTATAGCATGACCGGTGAGTTCGAGATGCGCCGTAGGCAAAGACGGAACTAAAGTGGTGGGGGGTGGAGCGGCTCAGTCTGCTGCCGTATTTAGCCTTGTGAACTTCGGTCTCCAGTCTTCTATACGTGCCGCCCAAAAAACATTCGCTTGTGCCAATTCACGAGTTGTAATACAATTTGTAATACAATTTTATTATACACGGCCAAGCAAGAGAAGTGCTTCCCATTTTATGAAACGGGAAGCAGAAACCAACACACTTATAAATTTGAAGAAAGTTCAACAGCGTGTCGTAGAGGCAACTGGAATTTCTGAAAGTACGCTGAGACGAATTTTAAAGGAGGAAAAAAATAAGTCCAATTGGCAATTCTTTTAGTACGCCCAACAAAGTAAGAAAACGCAAACATACTAAAAGTAATCTGGACAATTTTGATTTGGGTGTAGTTCGAAGAACAATAAATAATTTTTATCGGCAACGGGGTTTTGTTATGTTAACTATTGCGTGTGGATCGTTGGCGTTATTGTTATTTTAAGTATACATAATTAAATTAACTTGATACAAGTTGGTAGATAAAACTGAGTTTTTTCTTATTCTAGTGTGTATATTGACAAATTAGTTTAACCATTTTTATATTAATTTTTAATTTAGCAGCTAGGCTATGTCAGTTGAAAATTTTGTAGTGTATAATTATTGTATCTACTATCGTAAATCCTGAAGCTTACACGGTTAGTATATGATAAATTGAATTTTAATGGCTAACAAAGCGTAACAATTACAATTCTGAACTGTTGTCGTCGTTGGAGATCAAGAATAATATAAATTCCTACCCTTTCCCAATTTATGAGAACCCTTTCTTACCACCAGGTATCTCTACTGCGAACTCATTAAGAAGGATGAGCTATGAACACAATTTCGGCAGAACATAGTCATTGTTAAGATCACGTACACCCGGTCCCAATATTTCCAAGATTTCCTGTATTGAATTCCCCATCATAAAAGTCCGTCGCCGTAACTTCAAAAGAGTCTAGAAATGTTCAAATATTCTCAAGGTCTCCTATACTAAATTGCTCATCATAAAAGACCACCGTGGTAAGAACATAAGGGTCTAGAAATGTTGGCAAACACTACAATATTCGGCTCCCGCCACCACTATGAGCCAGGAGCCGAAAACTCTCAGTAGGGTTAGTAGCACCGTATTCACTCCCCTACTTTAGATTGTGCCTCCACGCGCTCAACTCCTCCACTCCTCACGCGCATCCCACCGGTCATGCTATAACTTCCCTAGAGTACATCTACTAAAGTGAGTAAATTATCAGTATTTAAATTACAAACTCAAAACTTCATTAATAAAATAAAATAAATATGTATAAATATTTATATCTATAAAACTATATATTGTGTGTACTTCAAAAAACTTAAATGCAGAGCAATAAAATCAAATCAATTTACCTACACCTCAATTGCAGATTTAAAGGTAGTATATTTGTATATCTAGCTGATAGCATTTGGGGCAGGGACATCTAAAGTTCCCCTTCATTCAAGCATTCTTACCTGTGTTATTATTCGGAAGCTGCATTTATTCATTCTTCGCTGAATGTTGAATCTCAGCTCATGATACAAATAGGGTTGTTGCAATATGAGGCTAGTTCCGATATTTGTTATCGATATCAATATCAAGCTTGGATATCGATACACCGATATCATCGAATCCAAATTTCGATATCCTTAATATCGACCGATATCGATAAATAAGGAAAGGGGAATTATTAAATTGGTGTATACAACCTTTGATTGTATGAGTGTGTGTAACTAGTATAATCAAAGATACAACATACGAGTTCATTTCCAAAATAATGTTTTTAATACAAGAACAACTTAATACATTAAAAAAATACCATTATTTAAAGACAAAAAAAGAAATTCCTTAAATAATTCTATTTAACATTTTCTAACTAAGAATCATTTGAAGCACAATTAATTATTAAAAAACAATTGCCAAAATGAGAATAAAAATTAAAATTTTAAATTTCAATATAAATCTATAAGAATCTAAACTGGGTTTTAAGAACAACACTTTCATTTTAAAAAGCAACTATATTATATATGCTTAACTGAACCAACCATCGTCTGGTTACTTTTTACTAATCTGCAAAGTTAATTTCTTTGCTGGCGTTGCATTTAACAACTGAACAAAGCAAGTTGTTTGAGTTTTGCTTTCGTAAAACTAATAAAGCCAAAATAATAAATAATTACAACTTTTCATTCAGTATGGTATCAAAACCCCGATATTTGTATATTTCTTCCGATATCACGATAATATCGGATCACTTATATCGATATCAATATAGGATTATATCGAAACGATAATATCGATATACATTGATATCGATAATATCGCAACGTCCCTAGATACAAATGGCAAATTGATTAATGCTTTCAATGAGTATGTAAAATAAAAGTCATAATTTAAAAACCTCGCATATGTGGGTTTGAATACGATTTTAGGCCTTCTATTACCATGTCAGAAACCTTTATCAAAACAACCTGACTGGATTTCGTTTAAGTTAATTTATTAATGACTAATTACATAATGCAATATGAAGAGATTTATGTAATAAGCTGTAGCTCAGCATTTAGTCACCAAAGTGCAGACAAGTGTTGTTACATCGATCTTGAATGTGAAAACAACACAAGAAAGTTTTTGCCTGAAAGCGGATAATCGGTCTAAGCCATCACGCGGACTTTAACTGGTCTTTATTCCGTGGAATTTCTGCACACTCTCTCATGTATTGTATTCCTGTTCTACGCCGTTATTGATATTAAAAAATAAAATAAACATATCGCCATAGTTTACATTACATTATATTTGTTCTACTATGAATATAAATTAAAATTAATACACATTTTAACAAAAATTAGTAACATAATGATCTGATGTATCAGTAAACTACATACAATATTCTAGACACAATGGCTTTGACTTCAAAACCAGTATTTTAATATATTCTAGCGGCTCATCATGAATTCATCAACATGGTAAACTTTGATGGACGCCAAGAAGGGTAATAGTATGAAAGTTGCCAGAGGATCTCACGCATCTAGTTTTATTTATGTAATGATTTAATGACTGAACACAACACAAAGATCTAGTCCTAAAGTATCATATAGACCTGAAAAATACCTTGTTAAGTTTTCTAGGACCGAATATTACTAGGTTAGGAAGCATTATAAAACATGTTTTTACACACGAAAAAACTACTAATCCACAAAGAGAATAAAACCCTCAAATAAGTCTTGTTTGTAGGGCTTTAGAGTCGAACATTACCAGGTTATAAACTGTATTATATTATAGACTTACAATTAACTTGGTTGTACGAAATATGTAAGGATGAGCTGAACTTCACCATTAGGTAAGAATGACCGAGTACAGCTTCCAAATTATATAATAGTGTGTACTATCACTCATTCCTAAACCTTGTCCAACTTCTGTTATGAAATGTTGTGAATGTTTTCACTTATAAACAGTTACAAGTCAATCTGGAGACGGGAATGATTTTTTAAATAAGGTAACAGTTATCTTAGTTTCGTTTTTGTATTTTACAAACACGAAATTATTCTTATAAATGTAAAATGTATAAATACAGTATCATGTTAAACATTGTATCTAACTATTGTATTTTATATTAATTAATTACTAATCATGTTTTCGTAATGAGAAGAGAGTTCATCAACAGCGCACCTAGCGGTGACTAGCCAAACTATCTCAGCTACTAACCTGATGGATAGGAACAGCACTAGCACTGTTTGTCTGATGCCCATTGGCAAAAGTTATTCTTTATTGTAATATAATATTAGGATCAGTGAACATTCCTTGACTAGAGGGTAACGATTAAACGAAGCTTTCTGACACCGGACCGTCAAAATGAATAGCTTTAACCATTCTAGAAGTGTCACATGGCACCTCTGATATAAAGATAGATTCGAGTTTAAGTTTGTATTTTACACAATTTGTATATCAAACAAGTTATTCTACGCTTTTACCAATACATTTATTTTGTAATAATACAACATCTATATATATATATAAAAGAAAGTCGTGTTAGTTACACTATTTATAACTCAAGACCGGCTGAACCGATTTGGCTGAAAATTGGTAGGGAGGTAGCTAAGGACTGGGAGAAGGATATAGGATACTTTTTATCCCGTTCCCGATTCAGGATTCCGCCCCACTGGTCTCTAAAAGTTACGGAAATACCCGTAAGAAATGCATTGCAGCAAACATATGTTATTAAGTGAAAGAGCCTGTTCAAATTTAATCAGCTGTTCTTTGTAAACATATATGCGACAAACAAATATGTTTATATAATTTAATTACGATTTTAAATGTATTTACATTTATAGTTTGAAAGCATAAAGTAAGCTTAAGAGAATCAGCAAATTTTGTTTCAATAAAATAAAAACCATACGCAATTTCGTTTAACATCTGGAGCTCATAATCATTAGACTGTAATAATATGTACCTAATATATGCCTATTTTCGTTTCAAAATTACATTGAGCGCCATCATTTATTACATCGTATTTGTGCAAATGAATTCGACTTTTGACTCCTGTCCACGCTGGGCTAATATAGTTCAATTGTATACAAAAATCATAGAATATTAGAGAAAAATTCCAGTTATTTCACAAGTGCATATTGAGACTGTTTTAAAATTTAAATGCTAAATAGTTCATGAGCTTGGAGTATCTTTCAGTGACTATTTATCTCAGAAGGGTAATAAGGACGTTCAAAAGAAATATGCCTCATATGTCTCAATTTTTCTGCAGGAAATCGCGTGCGAAGCCGTGGGTAACTGGGTATCTGGTTGTAATTGGTATTTTATTGAAAATCAAGAGTTTTCGTTATAAAATACTACGAATGTATTGACGAACTAGCTGTTACCCGCGGATAATCGCGCATAACTGCTTTTAATAAGTAATATAAGGACTTTTCTAAAGATTGTGTGCGAAGCCGCGGGTAACAGCTAGTGATTTATGAAAGATGTTATTCAGTGATGGGATACTTTAGTACTTTTTTTGCGTTGGCGTATTGGGGTGGATTCACAGATCCTCACACGTCAACCTGAGCTTATTGTGTGCCCCTTTGATGTTAGAGGGGTAAGCCTATCTTTGTGCCCTTAATTAGGCTAAGAAGCTTTTCCCCGATACTAGCATCTGGTTCGTCGCCTGGTTGTTTATCACCGAAAAGAGCCCTTCTCCTTGCTCCCAGTCTCTCACAGTCCAGTATTATGTGTTTTGCAGTCTCTTCAGACTTATTGCAAAGTTTACACTCCGAGTCCTCATTTCGTAAACCTAGAGTGTTTAGATGCTTCCTGAAGTGGCCGTGTCCAGTGATCAAGGCAATCACTTGCTTAACCTGATCCCTGCCCAGCCCCATCAGCCATCTGGTGAAGCCGGAGCTAGAGTCAGTAAGCAGTCTTTTGCCGAGTGCTTGTCCTTGGTGACTCTGCCACCGCAAGCAGTGTGTCTTCCTGGACCATTTGTTTATACTTTGGTAAGCAGCTGACTTGCTTATACCACAACTCGGTTCTGGACCAGTGTATGGCATGCTTGCTCCGCTTTTGGCAAGCTCGTCGGCGCATTCGTTGCCACCTATGCCTGTATGGCCCGGTACCCAACCAAGACGTTCAAAGTTGCGTGATCCAAGCTTGCAGAGTGTGTCGAAGCACTCCCACACAAGCTTGGATGAAATGCTGTTGGAGTCAAGAGCTTTAAGAGCTGCCTGACTGTCTGACATTATGTAGATGTTCTTTCCTTGGTACCCTCTGGAGAGGCCTAGGTTGGCACAGGCCAGGATACCATAGATTTCGGCTTGAAATATGGAGCAGTTCCGTCCCAAACTGCCGCAAAGGGCAGTTCTAGGGGATTGACTGAACACTCCATATCCGGTTCTGCCCTTAATAAGCGAGCCATCCGTGTACCAGACAAAGCTCTTTCTTATTGTTGGGATGTTATCTTGCGATTTCCACTCATCTCTGGAGTAGAAGTCAACAGAGAATGGCTTATTGAATACGAACTCCGTTCTCAGTATGTCTGAGACCATTTCGAGAATAGCGTTTGGGTTTACAGCTTCGGTGATGGTGCCGTGGCCCGTTCTAGACGTGCCATTCCTCCACAAGTCAGCAACCATCAGCCGATAAGCTGACTTGCGCGCTTCAGCTTTTATGTAGACATCAAGAGGCGGAAGTCCTAAAGCCACCTCGAGGGTCGCTGAAGGACTGCTCCTAAATGCTCCGGTTGCAAAGATCGTGCCAAGCCTTTGTAAGCTTTCAAGCTTGGCTTTAGCAGTTACCTGATTCACCTTTGTCCACCAGACTAATAAACCATAAGTGATTTGGGGCCTTACAACTGCTTTGTAAAGCCATAGTGCTATATGGGGTTTTATGCCCCATGAGATTCCTGCAAGTCTCCTGGACGTCATGAGCGCCCACTTTGCTTTGTGCAGGATATTGTTAAGATGGTCATTCCACGTAAGCTTATGGTCTAGAGTCAGTCCTAAATATTTGACTGTCTTTGACCACTCAAGCTGTGTGGATGCGAGTTTCAGCCTGGAAAGAGACTCTAGGTTCTTTTTCCTAGTGAATGGTACAACTACTGTCTTAGAGGGATGTACTTTCAGTCCCTCTCCATGACACCAGTTGTGTACATGTTGAAGGTTGATATTCATGATATCAGCAACAACATTTGTATATTTTCCCTGTACCATAAGGACTATGTCGTCTGCATATCCTTGGACATATATTCCATTGTTAGTAAGGTCCTCAAGTAGACCATCTACTACTAGATTCCACAGTAGAGGTGACAGGATGCCTCCTTGAGGGCATCCCCTTGTGGGTGCGATCACAAGCGATTCTTCATTGAGATCGGTCCTGATCCATCTGAAGCACAGCATGGCACTAAGCCACCGGCACAGAGCTGGCTCGAGGCCACGTCGCTGTGCTCCACTTACCATCGCAGTGAATTTAGCATTGTCAAAAGCTCCTTCAATGTCCATGAAGGTGCACAATGCCAATTCCTTGGCGGACAGGCTATCCTCAATCCTACTGACTAGTTGGTGCAGTGCTGATTCATAGGATTTGCCTTGCTGGTATGCTTGTTGGTTGCGATGAAGGGGAGTGTCTGAGAGAACTCCCTTTCTCAAGTGCCTCTCCACCAATCTTTCTAATGTTTTCAGTAGAAACGAAGATAAACTGATGGGACGAAAAGATTTAGGGACAGAATAGTCCGCTCTCCCTTTTTTAGGGATAAAGACCACCCTGTTGAGACGCCAGACTTGTGGTATGTACCTATAAGCTAGGCTCGCCCTGAATAGTTCACATAGAAGAGTGAGGAGATTCTCCGGCCCTTGCTGAAGCAGGGCCGGAAAGATTCCATCCCCTCCTGCAGATTTGAAAGGGGCAAATTTAGAAATTGCCCATTTGGCTTTAGAGAGGTGACAATCCTTCTGGCAATGGCCCAGCTACCACGATCAGCTCTTGGCCAAGAGCCTGTCTCATGGTTACCAGACGTTCCAGTGTCGTCATTCTCAAAGATGCAATCAGGGAAGTGAGTCTCAAGGAGAAGTTTGAGACTGTCACCAGACCCGGAAGTGTATTGACCTCCCTGGGACCTTAAAGATCCCAAGTGACCGGTTGGACCTGAAGCTAATAAACGTTGCAGTCTAGCTGCCGCGCTTAATTCATTTACCTCCTGTGTAAACTGCCTCCAGGAACTTTGTTTTGCCTTTTTTATTGCTAAGCTGTATTCTGTTAGAGCTCTATGATAGGGCTCCCAGATACGGCTCCTTTTGCATTGATTGTGCAGCTTCCTAACATTAGCCCTTTTGCGAGCGAGGTCCGCAGTTCACCACTTGGTATTGGTTCGACTCTTCCCCCGTCGCAATGGACAATTGTCATGGAAGCAGTTGAATATAGCATTCTGCAGGTCAGAAGCTATCTGATCTATGTCTGTGAAGCATCGCACCCTTCCACCTACCGATCCCAACTGTGACTGAAGGTCAGACTTATAGCCCAACCAGTCAGTCCTCCTGGGATTGCGATAGAGGACCTCTGCAGCTTCATCTTGCAAGTTAAAGCGAATATACCTGTGATCTGATAATGAGGCCTTTTCTCTTACGTGCCAATTATCAACCACTCCAAGTATACCTTGTGTGCATATTGTTATATCAATAACTTCCTGTCTAATTCGTGTTACGAACGTAGGGCGGTTACCATTATTACATATAAATAAATCCCTACTTAGAAGAAATTGTAAAAGTGCCTCACCTCTGGGGTTAGTGTTGGTGCTGCCCCATCCAGCAGAGTGATGGGCATTGGCGTCACAACCTAAAAGTAGTTGTTGATGTCTGGCTTGTGCTTCTTCCACCAGGAGCTCTAGGTCTCTTGATGGAGGGAGTTCCCTGGCATCATATGGCAAGTATACGGAGCCTACAATTGTGCTCTGTATTATGCCTCCATTCTTCCAGGTCAGTGTGCCCACAGTGAGATCTCTGGAGCAGAATTCGTTGAGGGTTAGAAAATCCAAGCCTCTCTTCAACAGGATGCAGGTCCTGACATTCCTTAGAGAGGTACAGTAAATTAACTTACCTTTGGTTTCATTTAGGCCCGCCACTCTCCCTTGGTGCCATGGTTCTTGAATTAGTGCCAGATCAAATCCCTCCTGGAGGAAGAACTGGCAGAAGGCTGCCGAAGCAGCCTTACTGTGCTGTAGGTTGATTTGTAGGACTCGTGGCATTGTCCTTGACTGTCGAGGAGACAATTGAGACCTGCCAGAGTCCTAGGTTGGCTCTACAGTTGGAAGCCTTCACAGACTTGTAGCAGACCTCGTCCAGAAAACAGACGAATCCGTAACCTTTCGGATCTGGCTTGGATGGAAGGATTTTCCACTCGTTTACGTTTAGGTTGGGATTCTGATTTTCAAACATTTCAAGTACCTTTTCAGGTGTCTTCTTCAGAAGCTTCGGGTGAGCTCTGAAAACACCCTAGTGGACCTCAAGATGTCCTTACGCAGACCCACTCTCAGAGAGATGTCGTCTCCCAGAGTTTTATTCTTTGAATTACTTCTTCCAGCCAATGTTTGGTGTGCTCGTTAATGCAGGAAGCAATTAAAACACCTTTCTCTAGGTAGGTGCCCGCAAACGATGGAACGGAACCATCCTCCAGGGGTTGGATTTCCTCCATAATTGCGTCCTCGATGGCTTCTCCTTGCTCTTCACTAAGCTTCGCATCAGGGTAGCCATCGAGGGCTAAGGCCATTTTGATCGCTGCGACCTATCTGTAGGCAGCCTTGGATGTGCTACCAGAGGCCTCGGGATCGTGGGCTTCCGGCTTTTGGGTTTCCCTCCTAGCCTTCTTTGCGGGCCCCTCAGCGGAGGGTGGGGTGGCCAAGGTGCCTCTGGGGCGTTTGGCCGACCCCTCCCCCGCCTTGGTACCCACAGTTGGGCCCGGAGTATAGACCGCCTGCCGTTCTTTGTTCTTTTTCTTCTTTTTCACCCTCCTCCACTTGGAAGGGTCAAAAGTTTCACCTTTTTCAAGAAGTTTAGCCTTGAGTGCTTCTCTCCTTTGAGCTGTGGTGAGATGAGGCCTCTTCATTCTAAGGTTGCCAAGTTGCTCTGTGGCATCATCCAGCGTACCTGTAGACATGGGAGTGCCTGGGCTGTTGAGGAGCTGATCTTCCATGTCTTGAAAGGCTTTTGCTTCCTCAGCGCTTGTACTACCTTCCTCAGATAAAGCCTTGCCATGTATGGGAGCTTCAGTGTGCATTGGAACCTCCTGTGTTCCTGAGGCACTTTGTTGAGGAGAAGGTAGGGATGTTGGCATAACAACCTCTTGAGTTGTATTACCAGGTGATAGTGTATGCGAGGTAGCTTCAGGAGCTACCTCAGCAGGAAGAGGTAGGTTAGAAACAGCTTCAGGAACAGTTTCAAGGGTTGGTTGGTTTTGGTTTTTGTTTTTGTTATTTTTCTTCATGTTGTTCCCACGAGTAGCTAGGGAATAGAAGGTCGACCCAGACAGAGCCCCGCATGCCTGGGTAAGCTGCTTTAAACTGGAGGGTCGCCGGTATCCAGAGTCCGACTGGTTTGCCACCAGCCATTCAGCCCTGGCCTATGCTGTTCCACCGTGGCTTGGCCCCTAGTGGGAGAAATGAAAGGAAAACTAAATCGAAGGGTTGAGGAAGTTTACCTCAGATAGAAGAGAGTGAAGAAGAAAGATAGGCTGACACATAGTAAAGTGTGCCAGCCATAGGCCTCCAGAACAAGAAGAGAAGGGATCTGGAGCATTAGCTAGGGTACCTCGGGGTCGCCACTACCCGTACAGCCTCGAAAGTAAGACCGCCCCTGAGGGGTACTTTAGTACTAGTTAAACTTAGTAAAAAATACTTTTGTATTAAAAATGTAGAATGGGCTCAAGTTGTGTATTCAGTTTCCCCACAAATAATTTAGTTGATAATCTAATGACTGGAAACTAACATGTTGTAATTCTAAGACACACTCTTAAATTCCTGCAAATTAGATGACACCTTCCAACCAGAGTGAATCATGCAATGGGTGCTCTACTGTTCCCACATAGCGTCAAACCCCTCTAATGTGACAAAACATTGTGTTTCTACAGTTAGTTGACTAAACAAACAGTCTGCTATGTGTCCCTGTCTTCTTCAGTAAGTGGTGTGTGCGTGGGGGGGGGGCTGACAAAATTAGCAATGTGATAACCCAATGAACAGTGGTAAATGATCTTTGAGGTTCCATGGATAGTCAGCGTAGCGATTTTGTGGTGAATATTGTTGTATTTTTAAAGAAAAATTGTGCTTGTATTGATATTTATAGTTATTTTTAATATAAATAATAGTGATGTGTATAAGTAAATTTTAAAATTAGTATTTTCCTATCCTCCACGGCATGTTAAAAACATATTTAAATTTTCCAAACACCAACAAAACAAGAAAAGTTACGACAGTTTAAAAATCAATTTTAAGAGATTTAAGATGTGACACTATTATGTCCATATATATATATGCCATATATATGTCCATATTATGTGGCATATATATATGGCATACACTTCATGAACACGAGAGGCTGATCTCCCTTTACATTACGTCATTTCATCTAAATTAACATATTTACCTCAAAAGTTGGTTTAATTGTATCCTTATAACTATACTATTCAGCTTTTTTCTATACATAGACACGTTTACAGATTTCCACTAGATTTTATATAGGTTTCACAATATGCTATTTTTATTTTATCCTGCACTAAAATGTAAAATTTAACAATACGGTAGTTTATTGAACGTATCCGTTGCTGCATATTTAAACTATAGATCTAATAATGAGGCAATAAAAGGTATTTTAAGCACAAACAATTTAGGATTTTCAACCACATATTTAGGTTTCTAAATTATGACTTTTATTTGATATAGTCATAGTAAACAAAAAGCAATTGTTTAAATTGAATTGCCAGTTATATAACTTATTATAAAAATATCCTGCCAATCATGAATTACACTAGTACTATAAAAATATACATTTTTAATCATGAGCTGCGATTCAACATTCAGGCAAGGATCACTGAATGAGCTTGCAAATAAATAAATCGTTTTTGAATATATAATTTCAAAATATAGATGGAAGAATCGAATACTGAATCGAATAGTATTAGAATACAGCCAGAGTATCCACACATTCGAATACACCAAAATGAATTCGATCGAATACTTTTGAAATGAATCTAATTTCTCTGGAAGAGTTGAATTCAAACCTGGAGTATTCGTTTATTCTG
The DNA here is from genome assembly GCF_021130785.1 of Homalodisca vitripennis. Classification (NCBI taxonomy): domain Eukaryota; kingdom Metazoa; phylum Arthropoda; class Insecta; order Hemiptera; family Cicadellidae; genus Homalodisca; species Homalodisca vitripennis. The sequence continues at coordinate 130,952,027 of NC_060209.1, read as the reverse complement.
ACAGTGTTGAAATAAAATATTCAAGAGCTGTATTCACGAAATCTTTATAAATATTGAGCTGAGACTCCAAATATCTTTTTTCAGACTTTATTTTTTAATATTTTGTGTCTTGTAGAAATTTGTATAAAAAATTAGACCATACTACCAATATCATAAATTTTGTTATTAAAACAAATATATTAGAATTTGGGTAATATAATTGTCGCTATATTTACATTGATTAAACAGGTTTAAAAGGGGACTTGAACACTTGTATTCCGCCAATGTTAAATTGTCAATATTGGTAACCCGTTTTCTCAAGAAGTACTTGGAATAGAAAGATGAAATTTTCAGACCTTTTTTATTGTTATATAAGGAATGCGCTGTAGTAAAATAATTTAAATTAAAAAAAGTTCAATTTATGACCTTTTTTAAGTTGACCAAAAAACCCATGTTTTCATATACAATATATTTTTTGTTAATTAATTTATAATTAAATTGATACTAGGTTACTACCACATTTTTATAAATACATGTATGACACTGAGTAAAAATTTCAAGTCTGTAGTCCTAGTAGTTCCTGAGATATCGGGTCATTTGTTTAAAAAAATACAGTTTTTCGGAAAACGTAGAAAAAGTAAATAAATAAAATTTTTAATAACAAACAAGGCACTATCTTTTACTTACTTAAGTTAAAACCCTCCTGGGCAGTATTCATCTTCATCTTTTCTCTTCCTGATCTAGGTTCAGTTTCCTTTTCTTTATTCTGGCCTCCTTGGTCATGTCTTCCGCTGCTCGGTCGGCTTGTTTGATACAAGTGTCATCAAACTTCTTCAGGGCTGCAATTGTATATTGGCCTAAATCCTTAACACTTTAATTAAACCTAATTTCCCATCATTGAATGATATCACAGCATCCCAAAGTCCTAGGTCTAGTGTTTTTTTACCAATGAAGTTGGTTTTAGGCAGACGGCTCCAAACAATATTGTTAAATGACTCGTTACAATTTTGGGTGCGCCCATGAAGACATTTTTCAGGAGCTCTTTATTACTTAGATCTCTGAAAATAGGTTTAACCTCATTCATGATGACCTGTGGCAATGACTTCTTGTGATAGCCAGCTGGATCTTTTCTATACTTGCACCAGGTATCTGGAGCAGGAGGACACAACTCGTGACTTGGGTTCTCATCCGTGGAAAGTCGGTGAAAATATGTAGCCCACACTGCCTTGTGCATGTTTTCCAAATTTCCTCAGTTATCTCTAATGGCATTCCCATAATAGGATTGTAGCTCATCTATTACTTTGTCGGTCAGTCGTCCTGCGTCTTTTATCGATTTTCCATTTGCAAGCTTTGTCCCACCTAGCTTTTCTTTCAATTTTCTGACCTAGTTCCAAGCCGATTTTCAACATGGCTGACACACTCTAATTTTTCAACATCTACATCATAAGGCTTGCTTTCTTTTACACATAAATAGGCCTTGGGTTTAATTAATAAGCCTCCGGAAAGCATTATAACAAAGAGTCAACTAATGGAGCCTGAAAATCAACCTCACAATACGTGACAACGGATTTTAAAAGAATTATTTCAAATACTTGTCATAATATTTCATGCTAGGGTTATATATTGTCGTGTTCACAATTAAATAAACTATAATAAAACACAAAAAATTGTAATTTTTGAAATTTTAAAGTGTTCAAGTCCCCTTTTAAAATAACATTTAACGGTTATGTGTACAAAGGCAAGCTGTGTTCTAAATGTGGACTTTTCCTCAACCCTATGGGAAGTTGCGGGGTTTAGAAACTGGTCTCAACGTATGTAAGATAACTGGAGTTGTGTATCGTACGCGTGTTACTTTTTGTATACATAAACTCATTGTAAGTTTTCCATTACATTTTTACAAGATTTTTAATTTTAATTTCTTATTGCCAATGATGTGTATTTAAAAATTTTCAGCACTAAAATATTAGGTTTAACGATGCAGTTCGTTATCAAACTAATCTGCTGCTCCATAATAAGATATAGATCTAATATTGAGGCTATCCATTGTATTTTAAGGAACAAACGATTTATGGGAATTTGGGCTCTTAAATCACAGGTTTTAGGTTTTCAAGCTATTACTTTTATTGTACATAGTAATCAATAACACTCAAATGCTTCAATGGTTTTGATATTGATATGATTATTTAAAAAAACATACTAACACTAAATTAACGCTTCTTAACTGTAAACTTTGCATCGTAATGAGCTGCTATTCAACACTTAGGTAAAAATGAATAAACGCAGCTTCCAAATATTAAGAGTAAATTCTAAACATAAATCCAAACTATTCATAGCAGATGAATAACTATATAAAAGTACCACAATTAAATATGCAGTCGGGAGTTATATTGATTTGTTTTATCTTTTAACTGTGTTTTAATTTATTTTTATTATATACAAATAAAACTATGTGTATTGAAATTATTATTATATTTTCAATTTATTTTTTAAAGATATGTTTCAATTTTAAACTCAAATACCAATAAAAAAATCTCCTCAAAAGAAATAAACAACTACTAGGGCGTCTCCTAGCAGATTAAGTCTAAACTAACTCGGCACTCTACCTGGTGGACAAGAACCGAACTAGCAGTCCAGCCGAAATCTAAAATAATGAAATGTTACACGATTTGTTTTATAAAGATTAGTTATTTGATTACATTTTTTACTATTAACACATATAAACATGATGTGTAAATAATCACTATGAACAATGACAGTTTAGCGTTAATTATCATCAGTAATAATTATAGTTGGACAATGATTGTTTCCATAACCTACTAGACATTTGGAATCACTACAAATTATTTAGTTGAAATCAGTCCGACGGAAACATGACTAATAATTTTTAATTTACTATAAAAATGATTTTTTAAATTTATGTATTGATTTGCATATTAAAATTAAAGTAAATTAGATAGGTATAGTTAGTAAGTTAGACATAGTCTAAATATTTTAGTGAGAAGTGTGATAAACATGGTTGATGTAATTCATACTCAAATCACATTCCGCTTTGAGCTCGAAACTACTGAAATTATTCATCTCAAGCTGCCGTAGGTTCGACTTCTGAAATCTGAAGTCTACACCTACCTGAAGAGATCCAAAAGACCTAAACAGCAAATAATTACCTGCTTTACTAATTAAACTTTAAATTTAATTGTTCATTATAATATATTATTTGAGTTAAATAATTTAACTTTTTAATTTTTGTCGATTTAGAAAACACTAGCTACAATTATTTTCTACGGAAAAAAGTTTACACAATTTATAAGAATCTATTTCATTTATTTACTAAAACTTTAATGCGCAAATGTTTCTACTTTTTATATTGCACACATAAAAACACATTTTTACTGTTTCAAATATAATAAACTATTACTTAATCAAATTAACAACAACAAACATAAGTGGAGTTACTCTAGACAATTAATATAAATCTATATGATTTTAATCAGTTTATCCTACAAGGTTTAAATTTTCAACTTTAGACTACATTTTAAAGCTTACAAATCGATTCTCAAATAAAACGTGTATTACAATAAGATCATACATCACAAGATAAGAATTAATTTTTCCTGCTTACAGATGACGAACATTAACACATTACTCATATCTTTTTACTAACTTGTCCTTCAATAATATTTTAAAAGTTTGTTCTGAGGGAACATTTTTTATATTATTGTCTAAAACACTCATTAGTCTAATAGATTTTACATGAAAAGAATTTGTATAAATCACCGTTCTGTGAATAGGAAAGAGCAAAGTTGTGCTTCCAAATGAGTGTTTCTTTGATGAACATTATACATACTAACGTAACGCTCAAACAGATAATCTGGTTTTTCATATTTCAATATCTTAAATAACATTGTTAACACAGAATATTCTAATTTTTCTCTAATTTTTAACCATCTTAAATTCCAATAGTAAATAGTTACATGATCATCAAGTTTTAGATTATAAATATATCTTATACACGCATTCTGTGCTACCTGTAATTTATTCATTAGTGAGTTATTTAAATCCCATATGCTGCTTGAGCGTAATCAAAAAATGGGAACACCAATGTCTGAATCATTAGTTTCTTTACATGTACTGATGGCTTAAAACTAAGTCTTTTAAACTGGTATAAACATTGATAAACTTTCTTAACTATACTATCCACCTGCTCGGCCCAAGATAAAGTGTTTGACATATTAAGACCTAAATTTACAAAACTATTTTCATATTTCAGTACTGTTTCTTCAATCACGATCGGTAATACATTTTCATAATCTATATTTGCTAAGGTTCGGGAGGTTCCCAATATCATAGACTTACATTTTAAAGCATTCAAATTTAACCCATGACTTTTACACCAGCTAGAAATATTACATAAATCGGCGTTCATTGCATCAACAGCTTCATTTACCTTATTTATATTACAACTTATGTACAGCTGCATATCATCAGCATAACACATAAATTTGCTAAACATAATAATTTCACATATTCTATTTATATAAAGTGAGAAAAGTAAGGCAGACAATGTTGATCCCTGGGGAACTCCTACAGGATTAATCTTCCAATTGGATAACATTCCACCACTAGTTTTTACTCGTTGATTTCTATTCAATAGATATGATCTGAACCATTGAACTACATTGTCACTAATATTATAAGACTCCAAAACTGCTAATAACAACTCATGATTTACACAGTCGTAAGCACGACTGAAATCTAGAAGTGTTAAGACTACTATTTCCCTTTTATCCATTGACAACCTTATATCGTCCGTAATCTTAATCAGAGCCGTCTGAGTACTATACATTGGTCTATATCCAGATTGGTATTTACATAAAATATTACACTCATTAACATATATAGATAATTGTTGATACACCAACTTATCCATTATTTTACCCAAAACACACAATACAGTGTGTATCAAAACGAATGACCTGATTTTAAAACTCAATATCTATTGCTAAAAATGTACTACAAAAATAATATTTATTGCAAAATACTCAAAAAATCTTAAAGTTTTAGGTATGTTATTACAAATGTTCTATATGTCCACCAGCAGCAGTGCGAACAACATCCAGACGATAGCTAAATTCCTGATAAACCTTACGCAACGTATCTGCGTTCACAGACCTTATTGCGACAATTATTCTGTTCTTTAGTTCTTCGATGTCATGAGTTAGAGGGGGAACAAGCACTTTTTCCTTCACATATCCCCACAAGAAAAAGTCGCATGGGGTCAAGTCTGGTGATCTTGGAGGCCAAGAATGAAGGGCATTGTCTCGAGGTCCCGTGCGCCCTATCCAGCGGTGGGGCAGAGTGTTGTTGAGAAGCTGCCGAACATTGTTGTGCTAGTGAGGCGGAGCTCCATCCTGTTGGAAAATAAACCTAAAACTTTAAGATTTTGTGAGTATTTTGCAATAAATATTATTTTTCTAGTACAATTTTAGCAATAGATATTGAGTTTTAAAATCAGGTCATTCATTTTGATACACGCTGTATATTAATAGGTCTATAATCTTTAGTTTCTATAGGACTCTTAACTGTAGGTAACGGAAGAATTAATGCATTTTTCCATTGACTTGGATAGCTACTATATAACAAAGAAAAATTTAAAACGTGTAACAACACATCTCGTATTATGAAAAATCAATCTAATAAACTTTATATGTGTATATCGTCATTACCCACAGCGTTAGATGATATATCCATAATTGCTTTGTAAATAGCTCCAACAGTTATTTGCGTGAAGTTAAAATTATTTGCTTCCAAACATCTCTTATTTTTATAATATTCAATCAAATCCCTATTTCAGTCTATTTCATTATTTATGCCACAGAAATAATCATTGAGACAATCCAACTGAACAACCGGATCACCTAGCTGTTTCGATTGTTTACCAGCTCCCTGATCTCTAATGAGTTTCCACATATCTCGACTTGATCTCTCCTCACTTAAATAATTTTTAAAATATTTATTCCTCTCGTCCCTAATAATTCTCTTAACTCTATTTCTCATTAACCTATATTCTTCCCATATTTCTCTATTTTTGGATCTAACGTAACATTTATACAACTTATCTCTATTTACAATTAATTTTTTGATATCCTCATTGACCCACGGACATACATTTCTTTTATTACTTACATTTCTTAGATGAATATATTTGTTATACAGACTTGACAATGTCTCTGACAGAACTTTTACCTTATCATCAATAGTATTACAGGTATACAAATTATCCCATAATAACCCAACACACTCCTGTTTAAGTTCATTAACCTGGACATTTTTAAAATCTCTGACTACACTTATATTTTTATTTACATACAATTTAGTTTTTAAATTTATCTCTGTATAAATGAAATCATGATAAGAAAGCCCAGATATAGAAATCTGCCCATAATCGTTCACTCTACTCAAATCGTTTGTAAACATGATATCTAGCCAAGTTTCAGATTCTGGTCTGTGGTATGTGGGGTTTAATGGTAATATAGACATATTCAAATTTTTAACAGTATCCAATAAATACGTTTTTTCGAAAAACACACGATCAGTACTTAAATTTATGTTAAAGTCTCCTATTACTAAGACATATTTATACACTGGAAGTAAATTGGCTAAAACATCGAAAAATTCTTAAATATACCCTAGTTTAGGAGGTCGATATACTGCACACAACAATAACTTCCAATTACAATGCGATAGTTCTATGATTAAGAATGTAGGTTTCATTCAATACATTGCCTGTGAAGATGCTATCACCCTATAACTGAAACACTTCCTCAAATAGGCGGCTAAACCCCCTCCCTCCTTCCCCTCCCTATCATGGCGTATCAATTCATAGTTATCCACAAGATATGGAGTAGAAGGTATAATAGGCTTTAAAAATGTTTCAGATAACACAATAACATCAAAAACGTTTTCGTTAAACAGGCTAAAGACAGTTTCTCTTCTGACCATCAAGTTCTCTACATTGGTATGACCTATCTTTAAGCAATTTTTAGACTTTATAAATTTATCTTGTAATGAAACAAATGGCCCCTGATTATTTACACCAACGCTCATTAAAATTTATTTGTAATTGAGAATACATTAAAATATAGATCCCTTTGTAAAATCCTAAATAAAAAACCCCAAGAAAAATAAACACATTAAAACAAACACATTTGAAACTGTTAATACCAACTGAAAGATCCTCAAATAAATCAGATAAAACTGTAAACAAACTATAGCAAATACACATTTTTACACAGGGAGAGGGAGAGGGAGAGAGGTGTTATTTTTAACATAAAATCAAGATTTAAATATTAAATTAAGTACATTACATCCTAAAATTGCATTCCAACTGTTGTTTGAAGACTTGATACTTAAATTCAATTCTAAATGCTCAGGGAGGTTGTTGTACAACTGTGTTAGTCTCCATCGGCAGCATGTTGAGAGCATATCCTTAGATAGCTTCGTTATTGAAAAGCCTAAGTTTGAAAACACTAATGTTGTAAAGTAATCTGAAAATCTATTTAATATAATAATTTTCATGTATAGTACAAATCACATGAATCACGTGCTGTTGTGTAATTTGAAATTTACTTTATAGCGACTATCCTCTATTCAAAACATCAAATCTGCATTGAGACGAGAAATAGGAGATATCAGTTATATAAAAAAATATCTTTTCAACACTACTTTTAAAAGTTTATTAGTTTGGTATTTATGTCGACAATTGTTTTAGTTGTAGCTTAAATCTTAGTTATAGTATTATGTCCATTGGTCAGATAAAATATTCTTTCATATATGCCCATATTTATTATAGCATAGTGGTAAGTTCGTTTTAGTTTAACTTGTATGGTTACGATATTGCTCTTATAGTAAACAGTAAGCCTACATGAATTTTCATTATTTATTTTCCTAATGATTATTTTTATTATTGTTAATTTCTTAAAACTAACTTCTCAATGCCATGTCAGAATAACATATTAATTTTATATTCACATACTAGAATTTTATAATAGCTAACACAATTAATTCTTAAATACGTAATCACCATTTAGAACGTTAGTTTTGAGCAATTTTGTATATATGTGACCAAATAAACGTGAAGTCTTTCTAGATATAGTACTGAGGCTTTAAATTCATATAAGCTTATTTACACTTGAAATTTTATGTTTTGTGACTTTTTGTAGAATTTTTTAAACATAAATTACCCTACATTATCGAAATCATAAATTCGTTTAAATAACAAAAATGTTTTGTGAGTAGAATTATATTAATAAAATGGTAATGGGTGTAATTGGTTTGGTGTATCATCCTTGTAGCTAATCACAGTAGTTAAATTACGTTTAAAATAATACATCTTTAGACTATCGTTACAAAAGAGAGTTCTTGTATGAGGGTTTGACCGTCAACTTCACTGAAGCGGTAGAGGCTCTGGATGTATTAAGGCTGTAGAATCTATTTTACTAGATCAAGATTACATAAAAAATTTTTAATTAATTTAATTTAAACATTTAATACTAAACTATAAGTCGCTAGTAATGAAAGAGAAATGTATTAAAAGATATTATACAATTGTAAATTAAGGTCTTTTTGAGATCATAATCTATGATAAAGAGAGGCGCAGACTAAATACTTTCAATGTATGAAAAAAAAATTATGGTTGCCTGTAAAGTCGGTTTTACGGGCGAAGATTTTACGTGACAACGTCTTTTTCTCGGTAGAATATTTATTGATATGAATATTATTAAATTGCACAATAGGAACAAGGAATTGAATGAAAATAAGAATTGCACAAATTTTAACTATAGAAATATATTTTGTTTACTAAAACATTGTACATAATTTGAAATTAATTAAAATTTGTTATTGTAAATGGTAAAGTTGAATAAAACATTTACTAAAATTGGAATTTGAAATTCTTGCTAAACACAGTTAAATTCTAACTCCGCGCGTGGTGATTGGTCGGTTTAGTTCGTTTGTTTGGTCGCACTGTTATGACAGGTTAGAGGTTATAATTTGTTATTTTAAATGTTTGACTAGCAATACGCGCTGTTTCTTCTCAATCGACTGAATTACGATTGATTGCAGAGTGATTTAAACTAATAATTTACTTAACACTATCAACATTTGTCAATAGTATGACATAACCTATAAACTCAGTTTCTCAACTTTTGTGTCAATCTAACAATTAATCAATCAATCATAGTTTACGATAATGAAATATCAGTGTACAATTATTTACCTTTATTGTTGTAGTTGTTGTAAATGACGAATCTAAGCACTCCACATTTTCACGAATAAACATAGTTATCTGCTTTATCCCGTGCGGCGGACCCACAGTTATCTGCTTTATCCCGTGCGGCGGACCCACTGGACGGGCATCGTAACGTTACCGGGCGTTACACTTTTTCATGAGTGACTCCGAGCCGCAACCTAATTTAAGACGTTGTCACGTCAAAAAATAATAAATACTTACCATCTCACTATGTAGACATTAAACATATGGACAAACTAGCTAGGAGTAATTTGTCAGTCAAATGTAACAATATTATGAAGTGGCAAAAAATTTAGTCTTTTCCTAATACTTAACTCAATACAATGCATTTGTAACACATGTTAGAATATACTCTGTAGGCATAATATAAATATAGTACAGAAATATATTACGGAAGAGAAGACATTGATTTGTGGGTTAAAAAAATATATACCTTAATCCAAACATAGTTTAACTTTACATACTAGGGTAGTTTATCTGCATTGAATGTAACCTTTGCGAATTAAGACGTAGTTCATTATTGAGTCATCATTTAATCCTGTTGGCATTGATAATAAATTATAACCTCACATTCCACATCTGTGACGATCTTATCCTATGAAACTTCACATCTCTGATATACAGGGTGTACCAAAAAGGTTGGGCTGGTTATGTATTTTCAAATTCTGTGTGTGATTCTAAAGGAAATATGAAGAATATAGTTTTTCAATTTCTTCTTTGTTTAGCCACTATCCGTCATTCTGTATTTTTAATAACAAATTATTATCTCTAATACTAAAGAAATCAAATTTGGCCCATAGGTTTGAATATGTAAGAGTATAAATTGTGTTAAGAAAATGGTGTCTGTTGAAAATGAAAATGTGTAAGGTCAAATAAAAACGACCAGTATACATATGATGGTACAAGATGTGAGCCGCACCTCAGCATTCATATTAGAATAACTGGATGCAGCTTCCAAAATAATAATAATCCCAGAGGATATGGACCTAACTAAGAATGGAAATGTAACTTGTTATAAACATATTACGAGTAAACCTGAATACGGGAATTTTTTTTAAGTAACGTAAGAACTATATTTATTTTACTTTCACATTTTACGACAAACCAATTATTCTTATAAACTCAAAATTTATAAATATACTGTTATATTAAACATTGTATCAAACAATTGTATTTTTATTTCTAATAACAAAAATATCTTCTTTATAACAAGAGTGACCTACAACGGCGCACCTACTGGTCACAATCCAAAGTAACTCAGCCAGTAACCTGGTGGACAGGATCTGAACTAGTAATACCGTTCACCTGGTGGCCATCAGCTGAAATAATTTTTTAATTGCTTTATAATATTAGGATCAGTGTACATTGCTTGACTAGAGGCTAACGATTAAACAATGATAATAATGTCTGTAATATAACCTGTTTTTATTCTAAACCAAGACACACTCTGACATTCCAAGGAATGAGATGACGTCTTCCAACCTATGTGAATCATACTCGTAAATTTAACGTTTGTTATTATTCGTAAGCTGTAATTTTTTTTTTAACAGTTTGTCACACATTTTACAGTTTGAATGTTAACAGGCGAGGATATGTCGCCAGTAAATAAAAGTAATATTTTGAATTTTCCATATATTTATTCTTTTTTGTTGTTTTCCTGTTTGTAAAAATGTAGTTTATTAAAAAGATTACCTATCTAATAAACATGTGTTTTGTAATGAACTGATAATAAATTTACTTTATTGCAAAGAAGAAATGGCAGCACAGCAATGAAAATTTGCTTACCGTAGGGTTTAATGAATAATTTCTATTTAACACAAAGTCCTGTCGCCCGTTGTAATGCTTGACGGTTAGTTCTAACTAATAGTTAATAATCCTAATGGCTCGAAAATAAGCTGTTGTTATTCTAAGACACATTCTAATATTCCAGCGAATTAGATGACACCTGCAACCTAAGTGAATCATACAATGGGTGCACTGCTACTTTTCCCACATAGTGTCAACCTCTTCTAATGAGACAAAACATCGTGTTTCTACAGTTGACTATACCAAGTCTGTTGTGTGTCACTGTCTTCTTCAGTAAGGTAGAGATAGGCCATTGTCTTTATTCAGTCAGCAATACAGGTAGATCATGTTGCTGAGTGTGTTAGCTCATGTTATCTGTACAGCAAAGGTGTCAGGCTCACTTTTGCTGCTCTATGCTCTCTATTACAATTTATCGTATTCTGAAACTTGTAGGAGTTTCCCTTTTTTTGCTACCCATTCTTAGATTGCGAGTAAGATACATTTCAGCTATAACCATAATTCCATAGTTGGCATTTACTACAGAAAAGTTGATACCCAGAAAGAATCAGTATTATCTGAATATATTCAGTTAACAGCATTCTATAATTGTTTTATAAAGGTACAAATAGTAAATCAGGGAACGTAAACGTTGTTAAATAAGTTTACAGTTCTGATCTTTAAATAATGATTCTGTATGACTAACAAACTATACATGAAACTTGGCTCACAGGTCATGATAATGTTAAAAGTAGTAAATAAGTTAGATACGGTTAATAGTATAAATGGATATGGAGGAGTAGCAATCGTTTTACGTAAATAAGTAGTTTATAATAAAAAGCATGCATTAATAAAAAACAAAAAACAATTCATCAGTACTGAAATAAACTATTTTTAGAGACCATTTTATTTATACAATATATTACAAACCCACAGATAAAATAGAAAGAATTCTTGTTGCTACTATAACGTTTTTAACGAGGATCAAGGTCATTTTATCAACAAACCTTTACCCTTTATTTAACCTTTGCATCTACAGATAAATAGACTAAGGACACAGCCTTGAGGTAAATCCTCTGTTAGTTAATCTAGTGAGAGTACACTTTATATTCATGTAACTTAGCTGCCTGTATATGTACCAGTTACGACAATACAATATGAACTTGAAACGCCAAACAATCGATTTATTTGTACATGTTATACAAATATTGTTATACAGGCACGAGACATATTAGATGCTTGTAGTATACTTTAGTTTCCTTAAAGGACATTGCAATCAATGTGTCTGACATTCAGTTATCGTGGTTGTAGTACCTAAGTTGATAACCACTACAACCTCTCCTTTTCCTAAAACCATATTGAATATCAGGAATTAATTTAAATTTGTCTACATTCTAACCTAACTTTTATAATTGCGTTTATGATTAAATTCTTTACTATTAAATAGAGAAATATGCTAGGACATTATGAGTAGAGACCATTTATCCCATAACTATATATTTAAAAATGACAACCCCTTATCCATAGTTGTAACCTATACGTTAATTAATTTATTAATACCAAACTCAATTTTTAAAATAGAAAACTAGCCAATATCTACGGACATACTTGAACAAAAATAATAAATTACAACTAATTTAAGCAAAAAATTATCAAAGTCAATAGCTTTACCTATACGCAGGCGTATGATATCCAGATTTAAAATACCTTAAACGATAAAGGGAATGGTTTTCCACCACAATCTTGATGGACAGTTACTTTTTATATGGCTTTTTTCTAAATGAATATTTACTTTGATTACGCTTACGATACAAATGAACTCAATTTTATTATCAAAAATATAAATAAGCTCAATTTATGACTTCAGTTAGCCAATAGATTAGGTTCGGCAAATTATATCACTATATCGGTGAGAAAAAATGTCCAATTCATGTGTATGATAATGAATTGTATCAACTTAAATTAAATTTTCAGGCCTATAAATGAGCCCCTTCAAAAATATTTTACTAGCAAATAATTAATCTTGCTATTAGCAGTAAATACTACTACTCTCGTCTTTGATAGGGTGCCGTATAAAATTATTATTTACCTATAAAAACGTTCCTGGAAGTTTTAAATCATATTTTGAATGATTGTATGGATATCCTAAACACATGGACACATTTCAGAATAATTGTTCAATAAACCCTTTTAAGAAAGAACACTCGAAGAGACTTACAGGCCAATCTCTAATATCATGGTTTGCTAAAATCATGAACGCAATTATAAAAGTTACCTTGGAATTCCAAGTAGAAAAATTAAACTTAATTCCAGATATTCAATATCGTTTTTAGAAAGGAGAGGTTGTAGTGATTATAAACTTAGGTAATACAACCACATTATCTTAATAACAGACACATTGATTGCAATGTAATTTAAGGACACTAAAGTTACTAAGTACCTGATATTTCTAGTGTCTAAGGCAAAGTTTTTATATATGTATCAATAAACAGATTGTTAGGTGTTTGTCATAAGTACATAATGAATTGTCATAACTGGCGTATAAACAGGCAAGTAAGTTACATTAATATAAATGTTATAAAGTGTACTCTCACTGAAGTAATCAACAGAGGAATAACATATAATAAAACCGTATATAATATAACATATATACATATAATAAAACAAAATAATATAATAAAATAATAAAACCTATCTTTAATTATTAATTATGAAAATCTATGCGTTCAATTGTTTTTAATTTACATATTTCTAGACGATAATTAATTCGGTGGTCGTGGTAGACGTTTATTATAGTACAATTCTCATGTATTTTGGATAGAAAACAAAATTCATGATTTTAAATACGTTTCAAATAACATCAGTAGTTTCATATATTCCTGCGGCTTGTCCATGTATACGTCATCATAGAACACAGTGGACACTTAAGCGGCTTATAGACGGGGAAAGTAGAGACAGCAAGTTACTGGCGGCCAGTTACTGGCCTCTCAACTTGAAGAAAAGGTAACAGTTTGAACGTTGCCAGTTGTTCTCTAGTTTTAACAAGATTTATTTAATAAAAAAATAGGAAATAACCATTTTTTAAGAGAACCTACATCAATCATAAAATAGGTCTTCCTTAGAGGTTTTTAAGGTAGACAGAACTTTATTTTATTTCAGATAAACCCACCTTTAATTACATTTCATATTGTAATGGTATAAGATATGAGCCGCATCTCAGCAATTCACGTTAGAATGACTGGATGCAGCTTCCAAAATAATAATAATCCCAGAGGATATGGGACCTAACTAAGAATGGAAATGTAACTTGTTATAAACATATTACGAGTAAACCTGAATACGGGAATTTTTTTTAAGTAACGTAAGAACTATATTTATTTTACTTTCACATTTTACGACAAACCAATTTTTCTTATAGACTCAAAATTTATAAATATACTGTTATATTAAACATTGTATCAAACAATTGTATTTTTATTTTTAATAACAAAAATATTATCTTTATACCAAGAGTAACCTACAACGGAGCACCTACTGGTCACAATCCAAAGTAACTCAGCCAGTAACCTGGTGGACAGGAACTGAACTAGTAATACCGTTTTCACCTGGTGGCCATCAGCTGAAATAATTTTTTAATTGCTGTATAATATTAGGATCAGTGCACATTGCTTTGACTAGAGGCTAACGATTAAACGATGATAATAATGTCTGTAATATAACCCTGTTTTTATTCTAAACCAAGACACACTCTGACATTCCAAGGAATGAGATGACGTTCTTCCAACCTAAGTGAATCATACTCGTAAATTTAAAGTTTGTTATTATTCATAAGCTATGAATTTTTTTGAAAAAAGAGTTCGTCACACATTTTACAGTTTGAATGTTAACAGGCGAGGATATGTCGCCAGTAAATAAAAGTAATACTTTTAAATTTCCATATATTTATTCTTTTTGTTGTTTTCCCTGTTTGTAAAAATGTAGTTTATAAAAAAATTAGCTATCCTAATAAACATGTGTTTTGTAATGAACTGATAATAAATTTACTTTATTGCAAAGAAGAAATGGCAGCACAGCAATGAAATTTTGCTTACCGTAGGGTTTAATGAATAATTTCTATTTAACACAAAGTCCTGTCGCCCGTTGTAATGCTTGACAGTTAGTTCTAACTAATAGTTAATAATCCTAATGGCTCGAAAATAAGCTGTTGTTATTCTAAGACACACTCTAATATTCCAGCGAATTAGATGACACCTGCAACTTAAGTTAATCATACAATGGGTGCACTGCTACTTTTCCCACATAGTGTCAACCTCTTCTAATGAGACAAAATATCGTGTTTCTACAGTTGACTATACCAAGTCTGTTGTGTGTCACTGTCTTCTTCAGTAAGGTAGAGATAGGCCATTGTCTGTATTCAGTCAGGCTCACTTTTGCTGCTCTATGCTCTCTATTACAATTGATCGTATTCTGAAACTGGTAGGAGTTTCCCTTTTTTTGCTACCCATTCTTAGATTGCGAGTAAGATACATTTCAGCTATAACCATACCTCCATAGTTGTCATGTACTACAGAAAAGTTGATACCCAGACAGAATCAAACATATTTGAACTGGTTCTCAGAACTATGGCCCCTCAGCAAAAAACAATTAGTTTTTTAAATTAATGATTGTGAGAAACATTATCTAACTGTAATGTTTGTTCGTTATAGACTAATTGTGTTATAACGCAAATCACCTTTAATGTTTTTAAATTTTGATGACTGGGTAGAACAGGAATAAAAGACATGGGAGGGTGTTCAGAAATCCAACGGAATACAGACCTTAATCCAAACCGGAATCAGTATTATCCACGTGATGGCTTGGATCAATTATCCGCCCTCAGGGAAGCAATGGCAAGTTAGACATGTTTTTTCACTATCTAGATCGTTTAAACGACACCTACATGCACTTTAGTGCATTTTAATTCACAGAAGAGGTGCCACAATGTTTTCGTATGGTGAACCAGAAATAAGTCACAATTCCAGCTCTAAATGTTCGAAAATATCAAAAATATTTTTCAGTTTACAAAGACACAAACATGTAAATAATATAATTCTTAATCTACTATCTAACAAAGTCACTATCTAAATTTTACTAAAAATGTAATACTTTCATAAAAACTATATTACTTGTGTTTTGACAGAAGTAGGCTTCTCTGAACAGTGTATTTATATACTTTCTTGATCAGGACTTAATATTGGCGTAGGAAGTATAATTGGCTCGAACAAGAAGTGTTCATGTACGTGTAAAGCCACAGGAAACAAGTTAATTTGTGTATTAAAAAAATGTTTGAACACAATACAAAGGAGCAAGTCATAAGAGAACAAAAACACTTGAAATAAGTCTTTATTTGAGATTTTGAGGTTTTTAGGGCCGAATAATACCAGGTCAGGTGATGCTATACTGCAGAGCTTGCCATTACATACATATTTCAACAAAGTGCAAGTTATGAGCTAAATTTCAGCATTCGGGTAAGAAGACTGCAGTACTATAATAATAATGAACTCCATAGACTGATTAGTTAAAATGATTAAACAAGGATCAAATGTCATTGTTTTATAAAAGTAGAACAAATAAATCTAGAAACGGGATCGTTTTGAAATAAGTTTACAATTCTGTTCTTTTAATAATCATTATGTATGAAAAATGAACTATTACTATAGTTAAATTTTTAAATACTGTGTTATCAATCTTTTATCTTTTTATTTGCCAGTACCAACAGTTACTTCGTATTGAAGAACAGGAAACAACAACAGCGTAACCGAACAATGTTTGTCTAAACTAACTCAGGTAGTAACCTGGTGGACAGAAACTGAACTACCAATTGTGTGTGTTTGGTGGCAATTGGCTGAAGTTGTTCTTTATTAAAATAAAACCAATACTAGTACAGTTATACAATATAGTACAATACACATCGCGAGTTCAATTGTCAGAGAGAACAGTGATTGTCTGTGGTTGATCGTGATTGTGACCGTATCTCGTGTTACTGATACCATATCGTGATTCCTTAACTCTGAGTATTGGAAAAGTCTCAGACAACGTCAGATACCAGAAGGTGAAATGGGCAACAATAAAATTAATTGGAGAGGTTACAGGTCATTGTCGAAGAAATATCTGACTGCCCACAACTGTGTGTGAATGCCACGTTGTTTTGACGGTTTATAATCATATTATATGGACTTCCTTCAAAATGCATATTGTACCACACCAATGCAATTTTACCTGCCGTAAGTTATTCATTTACATCTCTATTTAACACAATGTCCTGTAGCCCGTTATATTGCTTGACAAACATTTCTGGCTCATGTCCTCTTCTTAATTTATTAGTTTCCTGATAATTTCTTATGTGGTTCAATCACTCACTTTCTATTAACATGTACTGTATAATATGTCTTACAATAATTTATTAACACAGCCTTTTGTTGAACGATTAGTTTGTACGTAGTTTAAGTTGGTTCATCCTGTTGTAACTCAATATCAGTTGCAACTGAGGAGTTAATGAACTATACAATATTAACTCGCCCTTTAGTGTAATACATTAGATACAGATGAATTTGTGTCATGTTATGGTATTTTTATCTGCCATAATGTTACGGGAAAGCCACTATACTGTTATGTTATTTTATTCTATATGAAATTCAAACAGTACAACATTAATTCACTTAGTTCATTACTTAATTGTAGTTGTGGCATTTTAATTGTTCTTATAACGTATAAGGTCTGTATTCCATAGAATTTCTGAACATTCTCCTATGTTTTATTCTTGTTCTATGCGTTTATAAACAAGAAATAAATAAAATAAAAAAATAGTGTTATTTAAATTATGAACGAAAATAATAAACAAACAAAAAACAGTTAAATAATTTTCTTTACAAAATTTATTTTAACTCATATTTTTAGTAAAATACGAACATTATTACAGACAAAATGACACTGTCATCAGTACTTTTGTATATCTCGGCGGCTCCTCATTAATTTATAGACAAAATAAACTCAGTGGGTACTATAAGAAAAACTAAGAATAAGAGCGTTGCAAGAATAGCTACCCTCATTTAGTATTATTATTTTAATAAAACATTTTTTAAACACAACAGAAAAGAACCACAAACCCACTAAGATAGGAAAACCCCTCAGAAAAGTCTTTGGAGGTTTTTAGGGCCGACATTACCAGTGTAAGAGCTGTATTACATCACATGCAAACTTATAATTAATAAGGCATTCTATCAAGCTTGGATTAAGAATATGAGAATGAGCTGTATCTCAGCATTTAGGTAAGAATGATTGACTACAGCTTCCAAATAAAACAATAGATGCACTTCCAATCAGTCAAGAGCTAACTGACTTAATGTAATCTTTATAAACACGTTACTAGAAAGTCTGTACACGGGAATGTTTTATAAATAACTGTAACCACAGGTTTGACCTTTTCTTAAATATTTCACAAGTAAAAAACTGTTCATAAAAATTCAGTAATTTTTAATACACTATCATGTCAAACATGATATCAAACTATTGTATTTTTTATTTGAGTTACTAATAATCTTTTTGTACTGAGATGAGAGATCAACAACAGCGCAACTACCGCTAATAAGCCAAACTAACTCAGCCAGTAACCTGGTGGACTGGATCTGAATTAGAAATACTGGTGATAGTCAAAAGAAGTATTCTTTTATTAAAATATAATATTAGGACCGGTGCACATTGCTTGTTGATAACAGGCTGATAATTATACAAAGCTTTATGATACCGGGCTACCACAATGAAAAAGTTTTAATCATGGTTGGTTCAAACATAAAATAGTAACGTCACCTCTGATATTGAAAGTAAAATATTTGAGCTAAAATATAGTTAGTAGCCTATATTATATAATTTGTGTATACAATTTAAGTTATTCAATGTTTCTATCCGCAACTATATTTTTTCATAAATTCGTCATGTTTATATTTATTTTTCAGTGTTGCAATACGCTATCATTATTAAAACTTTGTCAAAGAATATTACTAGAATAAAAATGAAGAATGGGCTCAAGTTTTGAATTCATTTTCCGTGCAAATAATTTAGTTGATACGTCTAATATATTTTTGTTATATTAACTTGACAAAATATATATATAGTAATATATTTTACAAATATATGGTATTGAGATAAATATAAGGAAATCGTCTGGCGCCTTATAACTTTTTACATTGGACTGACAAACTACTCCTAGCTATACCAATACTTTTAATTTCTACATAGGGAGATAGTGTACAGTGATTTAATCTATATCTCTCTTTATATTGAATTATGATCTGAAAATGATCCTAATAGAAAATTGTGCAATATCTTTTAATAAATTTATTTTTCAATTTTAGTGACTTATAACTTAGTATTACACTATTTTTTGTGTGATTATGATCTAGTAAACTATATTCTACAACTTTTTGTATACCCATAGCCTGTACCACTTCAGTGAAGTTGACGGCCATACCCTCAGATAAGGACTGTCTTCTGTAACAATAATCAAAATTTTTATTATCATTACAAGAGTATATCTGATGCGAAAAAGAAATAATACAGTGTATATTTAATGAATTAACAGTAAACAGATAAATGATGAATATTACACCGTACTTACCCAATACACAGGGGAAGAAATCGCGATATGATATCAGTAACAATGGACTCACTGACATTTTTTACCATTCTCTGTATATATATATATATATATATATATATATATATATATATATATATATATATATATATATATATATATATAATATATATATATATACAGTATATATATATATATATATATATATATATATATATATAAAATATTAGACTAACGACGCAGTCTTGAGGTTTTCCTCTGTTGATTACTCTAGTCAAGTGAGAGTATATGTATACAATTTATATTAATGTAACTTACATGCCTGTTTATATGCCGGTTATGACAATACATCATGTACTTATGACAAACACATAACAATCTATCTATTGATACATGTATAAAAACTTTGTCTTGGACACTAGAAATATCAGGTACTGTAGTAACTTTAGTGTCCTTAAAGGACATTGCAATCAATGTGTCTAGTGTTAAGATAATGTGGCTGTAGTACCTAAGGAACTCTAATATAACTTTTATAATTGCGTTCATGATTTTAACAAACCATGAAATTAGACATTGGCCATTTAAATCCAAATATGATTTAAAACTTCCAGGAGCGCTTTTATAGGTAAATAATAATTTTATATAGCACCCTATCAAAGACGAGAGTAGTAATATTTACTGTTAATAGCAAGATTATTTGCTAGTTAAATCTTTTTTATAGGCCTGAAATTTAAGTTAATTTGATACAATTCATTATCATACACATGAAGTAGACCTTTTTCTCACCGATATAGTGATATAATTTTCCGAACCTAATCTATTCGCTAACTGAAGACATAAATTGAGCTTATTTATATTTTTGATAATAAATTGAGTTCATTTGTATCGTAAGCGTAATAAAAGTAAATATTCATTGAGCAAAAGCCATAAAAAGTAACTGTCCATCAAGATTGTGGTGGAAAACCATTCCTTTTATCGTTTACTGGTATTTTAAATCTGGATATCATACGCCTGCGTAGTAATGCTATTGACTTTGCTAATCTTTCTCTTTAAATTATTTATTATTTTTGTTCAATTATGTCCGTAGATATTGGCTAGTTTTCTGTTTTGAAAATTAGGTTTGTTATTATTAAATTAACTAAAGTATAGCTTATAACTATGATAAGGCTATAACTATGAACTATGATAACTGTTGATAAGGTTTGATATCATTATTAACATGATGGTGTATTAAAAATTACTGAATTTTTAAGAACAGTTTTTTTACTTGTAAAATATTCAGAACTGTGGTTACAGTTATTTATAAAACATTCCCGTGCACAGACTTTCTAGTAACGCGTTTATAAAGATTACATTAAGTCAGTTAGCTCCTGACTGATTGGAAGTGGATCTATTGTATTATTTGGAAGCTGTAGTCAATCATTCTTACCTAAATGCTGAGATACAGCTCATTCTCATATTCTTAATCCAAGCTTGATAGAATGCCTTATTAATTATAAGTTTGCATGTGATGTAATACAGCTCTTACACTGGTAATGTCGGCCCTAAAAACCTCCAAAGACTTTTCTGAGGGGTTTTCCTATCTTAGTGGGTTTGTGGTTCTTTTCTGTTGTGTTTAAAAAATGTTTTATTAATATAATAATACTAAATGAGGGTAGCTATTCTTCCAACGCTCTTATTCTTCGCTTTTCTTATAGTACCCACTGAGTTTATTTTGTCTATAAATTAATGAGGAGCCGCCGAGATATACGAAAGTACTGATGACAGTGTCATTTTGTCTGTAATAATGTTCGTAATTTACTAAAAATATGAGTTAAAATAAATTTTGTAAAGAAAATTATTTAACTGTTTTTTTTGTTTATTATTTTCGTTCATAATTAAAATAACACTATTTTTTTATTTTATTTATTTCTTGTTTATAACCGCATAGAACAAGAATAAAACATAGGAGAGTGTTCAGAAATTCTACGGAATACAGACCTTATACGTTATACGAACAATTAAAATGCCGCAACTACAATTAAGTAATGAACTAGGTGAATTAATGTTGTACTGTTTGAATTTCATATAGAATAAAATAACATAACAGTATAGTGGCTTTCCCGTAACATTATGGCAGATAAAAATACCATAACATAACACAAATTCATCTGTATCTAATGTATTACACTAAAGGGCGAGTTAATATTGTATAGTTCATTAACTCCTCAGTTGCAACTGATATTGAGTTACAACAGGATGAACCAACTTAAACTACGTACAAACTAATCGTTCAACAAAAGACTGTGTTAGTAAATTATTGTAAGACATATACAGTACATATTAATAGAAAGTGAGTGATTGAACCACATAAGAAATTATCAGGAAACTAATAAATTAAGAAAGAGGACATGAGTCAGAAATGTTTGTCAAGCATTATAACGGGCTACAGGACATTGTGTTAAATAGAGATGTAAATGAATAACTTACGGCAGGTAAAATTGCATTGGTGTGGTACAATATGCATTTTGAAGGAAGTCCATATAATATGATTATAAACCGTCAAAACAACGTGGCATTCACACACAGTTGTGGGCAGTCAGATATTTCTTCGACAATGACCTGTAACCTCTCCAATTAATTTTATTGTTGCCCATTTCACCTTCTGGTATCTGACGTTGTCTGAGACTTTTCCAATACTCAGAGTTAAGGAATCACGATATGGTATCAGTAACACGAGATACGGTCACAATCACGATCAACCACAGACAATCACTGTTCTCTCTGACAATTGAACTCGCGATGTGTATTGTACTATATTGTATAACTGTACTAGTATTGGTTTTATTTTAATAAAGAACAACTTCAGCCAATTGCCACCAAACACACACAATTGGTAGTTCAGTTTCTGTCCACCAGGTTACTACCTGAGTTAGTTTAGACAAACATTGTTCGGTTACGCTGTTGTTGTTTCCTGTTCTTCAATACGAAGTAACTGTTGGTACTGGCAAATAAAAAGATAAAAGATTGATAACACAGTATTTAAAAATTTAACTATAGTAATAGTTCATTTTTCATACATAATGATTATTAAAAGAACAGAATTGTAAACTTATTTCAAAACGATCCCGTTTCTAGATTTATTTGTTCTACTTTTATAAAACAATGACATTTGATCCTTGTTTAATCATTTTAACTAATCAGTCTATGGAGTTCATTATTATTATAGTACTGCAGTCTTCTTACCCGAATGCTGAAATTTAGCTCATAACTTGCACTTTGTTGAAATATGTATGTAATGGCAAGCTCTGCAGTATAGCATCACCTGACCTGGTATTATTCGGCCCTAAAAACCTCAAAATCTCAAATAAAGACTTATTTCAAGTGTTTTTGTTCTCTTATGACTTGCTCCTTTGTATTGTGTTCAAACATTTTTTTAATACACAAATTAACTTGTTTCCTGTGGCTTTACACGTACATGAACACTTCTTGTTCGAGCCAATTATACTTCCTACGCCAATATTAAGTCCTGATCAAGAAAGTATATAAATACACTGTTCAGAGAAGCCTACTTCTGTCAAAACACAAGTAATATAGTTTTTATGAAAGTATTACATTTTTAGTAAAATTTAGATAGTGACTTTGTTAGATAGTAGATTAAGAATTATATTATTTACATGTTTGTGTCTTTGTAAACTGAAAAATATTTTTGATATTTTCGAACATTTAGAGCTGGAATTGTGACTTATTTCTGGTTCACCATACGAAAACATTGTGGCACCTCTTCTGTGAATTAAAATGCACTAAAGTGCATGTAGGTGTCGTTTAAACGATCTAGATAGTGAAAAAACATGTCTAACTTGCCATTGCTTCCCTGAGGGCGGATAATTGATCCAAGCCATCACGTGGATAATACTGATTCCGGTTTGGATTAAGGTCTGTATTCCGTTGGATTTCTGAACACCCTCCCATGTCTTTTATTCCTGTTCTACCCAGTCATCAAAATTTAAAAACATTAAAGGTGATTTGCGTTATAACACAATTAGTCTATAACGAACAAACATTACAGTTAGATAATGTTTCTCACAATCATTAATTTAAAAAACTAATTGTTTTTTGCTGAGGGGCCATAGTTCTGAGAACCAGTTCAAATTTGTTTGATTCTGTCTGGGTATCAACTTTTCTGTAGTACATGACAACTATGGAATTATGGTTATAGCTGAAATGTATCTTACTCGCAATCTAAGAATGGGTAGCAAAAAAAGGGAAACTCCTACCAGTTTCAGAATACGATCAATTGTAATAGAGAGCATAGAGCAGCAAAAGTGAGCCTGACACCTCTGCTGTACAGATAACATGAGCTAACACACTCAGCAACATGATCTACCTGTATTGCTGACTGAATACAGACAATGGCCTATCTCTACCTTACTGAAGAAGACAGTGACACACAACAGACTTGGTATAGTCAACTGTAGAAACACGATATTTTGTCTCATTAGAAGAGGTTGACACTATGTGGAAAAGTAGCAGTGCACCCATTGTATGATTAACTTAAGTTGCAGGTGTCATCTAATTCGCTGGAATATTAGAGTGTGTCTTAGAATAACAACAGCTTATTTTCGAGCCATTAGGATTATTAACTATTAGTTAGAACTAACTGTCAAGCATTACAACGGGCGACAGGACTTTGTGTTAAATAGAAATTATTCATTAAACCCTACGGTAAGCAAAATTTTCATTGCTGTGCTGCCATTTCTTCTTTGCAATAAAGTAAATTTATTATCAGTTCATTACAAAACACATGTTTATTAGATAGCTAATTTTTTTAATAAACTACATTTTTACAAACAGGAAAACAACAAAAAGAATAAATATATGGAAAATTTAAAATATTACTTTTATTTACTGGCGACATATCCTCGCCTGTTAACATTCAAACTGTAAAATGTGTGACGAACTCTTTTTTCAAAAAAATTCATAGCTTATGAATAATAACAAAAACTTTAAATTTACGAGTATGATTCACTTAGGTTGGAAGACGTCATCTCATTCCTTGGAATGTCAGAGTGTGTCTTGGTTTAGAATAAAAACAGGTTATATTACAGTCATTATAATCATCGTTTAATCGTTAGCCTCTAGTCAAGCAATGTGCACTGATCCTAATATTATTCAGCAATTAAAAAATTATTTCAGCTGATGGCCACCAGGTGAACGGTATTACTAGTTCAGTTCCTGTCCACCAGGTTACTGGCTGAGTTACTTTGGATTGTGACCAGTAGGTGCTCCGTTGTAGGTCACTCTTGGTATAAAGAAGATATTTTTGTTATTAAAAATAAAAATACAATTGTTTGATACAATGTTTAATATAACAGTATATTTATAAATTTTGAGTTTATAAGAATAATTGGTTTGTCGTAAAATGTGAAAGTAAAATAAATATAGTTCTTACGTTACTTAAAAAAAATTCCCGTATTCAGGTTTACTCGTAATATGTTTATAACAAGTTACATTTCTATTCTTAGTTAGGTCCATATCCTCTGGGATTATTATTATTTTGGAAGCTGCATCCAGTCATTCTAACGTGAATGCTGAGATGCGGCTCATATCTTATACCATCACAATATGAAATGTAATTAAAGGTGGGTTTATCTGAAATAAAATAAAGTTCTGTCTACCTTAAAAACCTCTAAGGAGGACCTATTTTATGATTGATGTAGGTTCTCTTAAAAATGGTTATTTCCTATTTTTATTAAATAAATCTTGTTAAACTAGAGAACAACTGGCAACGTTCAAACTGTTACCTTTTCTTCAAGTTGAAGAGGCAGTAACTGGCCGCCAGTAACTTGCTGTCTCTACTTTCCCCGTCTATAAGCCGCTTAAGTGTCCACTGTGTTCTATGATGACGTATACATGACAAGCCGCAGGAATATATGAAACTACTGATGTTATTTGAAACGTATTTAAAATCATGAATTTTGTTTACTATCCAAAATACATGAGAATTGTACTATAATAAACGTCTACCACGACCACCGAATTAATTATCGTCTAGAAATATGTAAATTAAAAACATTGAACGCATAGATTTTCATAATTAATAATTAAGATAGGTTTTATTATTTTATTATATTATTTTGTTTTATTATATATATATATATATGTTATATTATATACGGTTTTATTATATGTTATTCCTCTGTTGATTACTTCAGTGAGAGTACACTTTATAACATTTATATTAATGTAACTTACTTGCCTGTTTATACGCCAGTTATGACAATTCATTATGTACTTATGACAAACACCTAACAATCTGTTTATTGATACATATATAAAAACTTTGCCTTAGACACTAGAAATATCAGGTACTTAGTAACTTTAGTGTCCTTAAATTACATTGCAATCAATGTGTCTGTTATTAAGATAATGTGGTTGTATTACCTAAGTTTATAATCACTACAACCTCTCCTTTCTAAAACGATATTGAATATCTGGAATTAAGTTTAATTTTTCTACTTGGAATTCCAAGGTAACTTTTATAATTGCGTTCATGATTTTAGCAAACCATGATATTAGAGATTGGCCTGTAAGTCTCTTCGAGTGTTCTTTCTTAAAAGGGTTTATTGAACAATTATTCTGAAATGTGTCCATGTGTTTAGGATATCCATACAATCATTCAAAATATGATTTAAAACTTCCAGGAACGTTTTTATAGGTAAATAATAATTTTATACGGCACCCTATCAAAGACGAGAGTAGTAGTATTTACTGCTAATAGCAAGATTAATTATTTGCTAGTAAAATCTTTTTGAAGGGGCTCATTTATAGGCCTGAAATTTAATTTAAGTTGATAGAATTCATTATCATACACATGAATTAGACATTTTTCTCACCGATACAGTGATATAATTTGCCGAACCTAATCTATTGGCTAACAGAAGTCTTAAATTGAGCTTATTCATATTTTTGATAATAAATTGAGTTCATTTGCCTCGTATGCGTAATGAAAGAAAATATTCATTGAGCAAAAGCCATAAAAAGTAACTGTCCATCAAGATTGTGGTGGAAAACCATTCCCTTTATCGTTTACGGTATTTTAAATCTAGATATCATACGCCTGCGTATAGCTATTGACTTTGATAATTTTTTGCTTAAATTAGTTGTAATTTATTATTTTTTTCAATTATGTCCGTAGATATTGGCTAGTTTTCTATTTTAAAAATTGAGTTTGGTATTATTAAATTAACTAAAGTATAGGTTATAACTATGGATAAGGGTTGTCATTTTTAAATATATAGTTATGGGATAAATGGTCTCGACTCATAGTGTCCTAGCATATTTCTCTATTTCATAGTAAAGAATGTAATCATAAACGCAATTATAAAAGTTAGGTTAGAATGTAGACAAATTTAAATTAATTCCTGATATTCAATATGGTTTTAGGAAAAGGAGAGGTTGTAGTGGTTATCAACTTAGGTACTACAACAACGTTAACTGAATGTTAGACACATTGATTGCAATGTCCTTTAAGGAAACTAAAGTTACTACAAGCATCTAATATGTCTCGTGCCTGTATACTCGTATCAATATTTTTATACATGTACAAATAAATCGATTGTTTGGCGTTTCAAGTTCATATTGTATTGTCGTAACTGGTACATATACAGGCAGCTAAGTTACATGAATATAAAGTGTACTCTCACTAGATTAACTAACAGAGAATTACCTCAAGGCTGTGTCCTTAGTCTATTATTTGTAGATGCAAAGGTTAAATAAAGGGTAAAGGTTTGTTGATAAAATGACCTTGATCCTCATTAAAAACGTATAGTAGCAACAAGTTTCTTTCTATTTTATCTGTGGGTTTGTAATATATTGTATAAATAAAATGGTCCCTAAAAATGGTTATTTCAGTACTGATGAATTGTATTATGTTTTTTATTAATGCATGCTTTTTATTATAAACTACTTATTTACGTAAAACGATTGCTACTCCTCCATATCCATTTATACTATTAACCGTATCTAACTTATTTACTACTTTTAACATTATCATGACCTGTGAGCCAAGTTTAATGTATAGTTTGTTAGTCATACAGAATCATTATTTAAAGATCAGAACTTTAAACTTATTTAACAACGTTTCCGTTCCCAGATTTACTATTTGTACCTTTATAAAACAATTATAGAATGCTGTTAACTGAATATATCAGCTTTTTGTGTTCATATTCATTAATTATTTGAGTGCTGCAACCAGTCATTCTTACTTGAATGCTTAGATGCAGTTTATTTTTAACTTTTGTATTTTGAATTAGTGTCTAATTAATGCCAAACTATGTAGTACAGCAACCCCTAAGGTGGTATTATTCAGTCCTAAAAACAACAAAAGAAGCTTACTTTAAGTATCTTTGTTCTATTAGGACTTGTTCTTTTTTGTTGTGTTGTAAGATTATTTTAATAGAATTAAACAGTTCTTACCCGTGGCTTCGCACACAATTTCGTAGGCTTTTCAGGAGCATAAACACTTCTAGTTAGAGCCAATTATTATTCCGACGCCAATATTTCGCTTGTCTTATACAGGGTGTAACTGAAATACACTGACAAACTTCAGGAGGTTGTTCCTGAGGACAAAACGAACCAAAAAGTTCCTATAAATGTATGTCCTAAAATGCATCGTTTTCCGTCTGTCCGTCTGTTTGTGTTTATTACATTAAATTTTTTTCTAAACAACCATTAAAGGTACAAAGTTAAACTTTTCAACATATGCTAATCTAGTAAAGATTGTCAATTTTTAAAAAAAATTGCAAATTTTTCCTCAACAAAATTCAAAATGGCGGCTAGTTAAAATCTTTGATGGTGAATTTCTCAAAAACTACTTCCTGTATAAAAAATTTACTAGAATATAAAAAAATATAAATTTATTTATAAAACGAACGGTACCTCATTTTTTTGAAATCGCTCAAGAAATAAAAAAGTTATGGCATTTTTCTTAACCTAGTAACATATCACATTTACAAGTTTTTTTCTTGTTTCAAAAAACTACAGTAGCCTACAATTGTTTAGAACATTCAACAAAAATATCTCACATTAAACAAAAATATCTCACATTAAACAAAAGAGTTTTAAGCTGTCATTATTAAGAAATACGGAATAACTTAACAGAGCAACATTTATTTCAAAATATTAGGGATCACTTTACAACAAATGTTCAATATGCCTTCCATTTGATGCGATGCATGCATTAACACGTCTGGTCATTGATTGCCGAGTTCTTTCAAGTATTCCTGGTGTATTCCTTACAGTGTTACAGGCTGCAGTGATACACTGTAAAAGGTCATCCCTGGTATTAACATTACTGGTCTTTCATAAACCAGAGTTTTCAAATGGCCCCAAAGGAAGAAATCGATTGGATTTAGATCTGGCGACCGAGGCGGCCATGATACAGGTCCCCCTCTGCCTATCCATCTTTCCCCATAAGTTTGGTCCAGAAATTGCCTGACATCTAGTCTGAAATGCGCGGGAGCTCCATCATGCATGAACCAACAGTGCTCTCTCACACCCAAGGGAACATCATCTAAAATTTCAGGCAATTCGTGTTGTAAGAAATGTCTGTAGTTTTCACCATTTAGTATGTCAGGTAATACAAAAGGACCTAATAAACAGTCTCCAATGATGCCTGCCCAAACATTTATTTTAAACTGCTGTTGATGTCTCCCTTCATGAATGGCTTGTGGGTTTTCATCAGCCCATTGATGCATATTGTGGTAGTTGGTTATTCCATCTCGATTAAAACAAGCTTCATCTGTATACACAACTAATGATGTAAAACCAGGGTTGTTAGCTTGCTGATAAAACCATTGGCAAAACTGTAAACGTAATGGAAAGTCAGCTGGACCAAGGGCTTGTACACGCTGATAATGGTACGGATATAACATCTGCTCATGTAGAACTCGCCATACTGTCATGTGGTCTACGTTGAGTATTGCTCCTAACTGCCTAGTACTTACGCCTGGATCTTCCTCTACTCGCTGTAAGATGTTTTCTTCCAAATCAGGAGTTCTACGCTGTCTCTGTACACCTCGGTCTGCAGTAGAAGGTAACAAAGTGCCAGTCTCATGAAGTCGGTTGAAAACAGCAGCAAATGTTGAATGAGTAGGTTGTTGTCGATTTGTAAATGATTCGTAATACAGGCGGGATGCTAGGCGACTATTACCGTTAGCTTTTCCATACATAAATATCATGTCAGCTTGTTGGCTAAATGGGTAACCTGCCATCTTCAATAGAATAAGAGCACTATCGACTAATAATGTTTCTACAAGTGAAAGTAACAGATCATATCTTGTGAAAAATAAACAAGGAAATGACTTACTTATCTGAATTCATTGTTGTTCTAATCAGCTGTGTCTCAACATGAAAACATTTTCAGCTGTTTAAACCATGAAAGTTGAGTCATGTAGATTGCTTGTTACAATGTCGTTTTTAAAATTTAATACTAATTATCATGTTTAAAGTTTTTTAACCCAAAATGTCGTTTTATTTTTATACTGCCTAAATACTTACATTAACTTTTGAAACAAGAAAAAAAAAACGCTCCCGCGCATTTCAGACTAGATGTCAGGCAATTTCTGGACCAAACTTATGGGGAAAGATGGATAGGCAGAGGGGGACCTGTATCATGGCCGCCTCGGTCGCCAGATCTAAATCCAATCGATTTCTTCCTTTGGGGCCATTTGAAAACTCTAGTTTATGAAAGACCAGTAATGTTAATACCAGGGATGACCTTTTACAGTGTATCACTGCAGCCTGTAACACTGTAAGGAATACACCAGGAATACTTGAAAGAACTCGGCAATCAATGACCAGACGTGTTAATGCATGCATCGCATCAAATGGAAGGCATATTGAACATTTGTTGTAAAGTGATCCCTAATATTTTGAAATAAATGTTGCTCTGTTAAGTTATTCCGTATTTCTTAATAATGACAGCTTAAAACTCTTTTGTTTAATGTGAGATATTTTTGTTGAATGTTCTAAACAATTGTAGGCTACTGTAGTTTTTTGAAACAAGAAAAAAACTTGTAAATGTGATATGTTACTAGGTTAAGAAAAATGCCATAACTTTTTTATTTCTTGAGCGATTTCAAAAAAATGAGGTACCGTTCGTTTTATAAATAAATTTATATATTTTTTATATTCTAGTAAATTTTTTATACAGGAAGTAGTTTTTGAGAAATTCACCATCAAAGATTTTAACTAGCCGCCATTTTGAATTTTCTAGAGGAAAAATTTGCAATTTTTTTAAAATTGACAATCTTTACTAGATTAGCATATGTTAAAAATTTTAACTTTGTACCTTTAATGGTTGTTTAGAAAAAATATTTAATGTAATAAACACAAACAGACGGAAAACGATGCATTTTAGGACATACATTTATAGGAAATTTTTGGTTCGTTTTGACCTCAGGAACAACCTCCTGAAGTTTGTCGGTGTATTTCAGTTACACCCTGTATATATATATAATTAATCTTATTTATATATATATATACATATATATATATATATATATATACATATATATATATATATACATATATATATATACACATATATATATACATATATATATATATATATATATATATATATATATATATATATATATATATATATATATATATAAAACCTCCTTGAGTATCTTGAACTACTGTAACTATCAAACCTTCAAACTACAGTTGGAATGCTATTTTAGGATGTAGTATACTTCAAGAGTATTTAAATCTTTATTGTATCTTTAATATTATTTATGTTCTAATTTATTTAATAATGTTTTATGTAAATCTGTAAGTTACTTAATAAGACTTTATATTTTCTGAAAAACATTGTAGCTGAGAAACACTCTTAATAAAGCCATTTTATTTACTATTATGTAAAAACAGTGCCATATGCTTTGTGAATTTTAAAATATGTAGTACACCAACAATCATTGACCAAGTTAAGAAATAACAATTAACTTTATAACCCACTTTTATCTTAATAATAAATACCTGTTGTATGATTCTATATAATAATATAAAATAATATGATAACAGTTTCCACCAAACAAGTGTACATACATAAAAATCTTGAGTCAAACAATCAGTTTACTATCAAAGAATAACCTTTGCTAATGTTGGATGTCAACAGTATTACTAGTTCAGTTCTTGTCCACCAGATGGAAGGCCGAGTTAGTTTTTACTAACGTCGTCAGGGGCGCCCTCGTAGTTGTACATTTCCACTAAAATGAGTAATAATCAATATTTATATAACAAATTTCAAAACTTTCTAAAATGAAATAAATTTATTATGTATAAAGATATATATCTTTAAAACTATATATAGTGAGTATTTCAAAAAACATAAATACAGAGCAAGAAATAAAATCTATTTTAAAACATCTCGCTTGCAGATTTAAATTGAGTATATTTATATTGTTATTTCTTGCCAATTGTTTTTATGTGAAGTAGTAAGGATCATTGGTAATTAATTTCTTATTATTTGGAAGCTGCATTCAGTCATTCTTCCATGAATGTTGAATTGCAGCTCATAAAGATGTATCTCATTAATAGTAACCGATATGAAATATATACAATATGGAAATGTCAAAATACATACTGTGAAACCACTGAAACCCATATAAAATGTAGTAGTAAGCTACAAATGCGTTTAGATACAGAAAAAGCTGAATAGTCCAGTGATAAGGACAAACATTTAACCAAAATTTGAGTTCAAATACTTTTATATTAAATGTGGTAATGTAAAGAGAGATCAGCCTCTCGTGGTCATGGAAATGATGCTATATAATATATATATATATATATATATATATATATATATATATATATATATATATATATATAATTTTGGATTTGTTTCTTTAAAAATTAAATTCACGAAATGTCTAAAGTTTGCTACTACTTTCTTTCCTTTATTAATAATATTATCTATTTATCAATATGTATGTATGTGTTTTCTAGGCACATGGAGCTCATGATACAACTAGGAGTCAATCACTGAAGTACTGTAAGTGAACTGCCGGGAGTTGGTTGTCTGTAGAACCAACTGACTGCACAGTCGAGCCTGGCAACAAAGAACAAGATGAGATCTCCAACTGAGACCTCAGCGCTCACCTTATAAAAATTGTATTACATGACTAAGAAAATGTTAAATGCGTTAAACAAATTATAATACAGAGTAGTGAAATTAGCAAAATACGATTGTAAAATTATTTACTAAAGACTACTTATCGAATAGTACAGCATCATCAGAACATTGCCCTATTACATTACTGAAACGATTTTAATAGATTAATTACAAATTCAACAGATTTAATCCGAACATACGTTCACGAAAAAAGATAAGAATATAAGAATTATACACCAGAATTTGTTCATGCTGAATTCCAATATTTATGTTTCTTAGTCCACTCACGCTATCAGACGAATGGTAGTTCTTCTCCTGTCCACCAGTTTATACACTGAGTTAGTTTACCTGAATTTAATAGGTGCAGTGTTTGTTGTTATTTTTCCCCTGAAGTAAATAATTATCAGAATTATAATTAAAATTACAAAACCATGACAGTTTCAAGTAAATCTTTTAATATAATGATTAATAAAATAAAAATAAATTTAAAAAAAATAAAATAAAATTTATAAAAGTTCTATTATAATAGAACTTTTATTTTTACAATTATATGTTGTTTAAAGTTTAAAAGTAAAAACGTATAATAATAATTAATCTTATTTTTACATTCCTACTGGCAGGTTTAACGTTAGTTCTTTCATAAACCACGTTCTCAGAAATGCACTTTGAGAGAGTAGTGGTTTCAAAGGCCGTAAGGACTCAATAATGTTTGAAAACTGCAATTTAGTCATTTTTACGTAAATGTAGAATTCCAGGTAATATAGATTGTGTTGCTACCAGAAGGGTCAATCAGTACTTAACATTTATAGCTACTTTTGATACAGTTACTCGGCAGTGCTGAGTAAAAAATAATACTGGTTTAGATACTGATTAACCGAATACACGTACTTTCATAAGTGGAAGCCTTAAAACAGTTTTTCGGTATTGGTAAAGTTTTAAATAATGCGTATTTTCTATTAAACTGCCAAGTAAAACGGGCAAATCATTACAAATTTGTTCTCGCTACTTTTGATAACGCTACTTGGATATACTGAGCACATAATAGTACAGTTTTAGATACTGATTTACCGAATACCCCTACTCTAATAAGTAGAAGACAAACAAATTTTTCTGTTTTGGTAACTTTTATATAATGCGTATTTTCTATTAAACTGCGCATTAAATACATATACATATATAATATATATATATATATATATATATATATATATATACAATATTGCAATACATATTGCTGATTCTTTTAATAAATTTTAATAGATATACCTTAGATCATAAAAATAAAACTCAACTTTATAGGTTATTTTTATTTCTTTTTTTAATTTTGGTTCGTTTACACAGTTTTATATCAAGAATAGTCTAAAATAAGGTCTTAAAGTAAAATACATTATAAAACATCTAAATTATATTTTTAACAAATAGAGTTATAACAAAATGTATTAAATAGATTTAATTCTTGAATATTCTAAGGCACACTGATTTATTGCAACTACAAAAAAACTATTGAATTGAACTAAAATGTATAAACCAATTAATTTTAAACACAAAAAGTTTTAACAAAATAAGTTACATGGAAATATTAAAAACACACTGAGTTACTGCAACTATAGATCAGTATTTCGGTGTTAAGTATCAATGAGGATATAAGTACTTCAGGGCTATAAGAAAACATCAGTATGTTGTAACCATGTAGAGTACTAGATACAAAGTATCTGTTACCAAGATTTTCGTATCGCGGTGTCTGTTACAGATAGTGGAGAAAGGCGAACTTGACAAAGTATTGATTAATGAAATACCGCCTCACTTCTAAATGAAATGCTCACCTTGAATTATAGTTTTAAGCATTACATTATTATCGAATATGGCCAAGTACTGTGAATATTGTAATTTAAATGACCCAAAACCCAAGTCAATACACAAATGCCTTACTCTGCTTTCACTCACTATTCAACCTCCATAAACTTCACTCAGTTGGCGATAGATTTTAATCGGTTTCTGGTTTTTTTTGCAAACAAAAACCTTACCACTGAACGCCGTACTGATGATGTACGGTATTGAAAATTGTAAAATATTATTATTTGCTCTAGTTATCTCAAACAAATGCGACCACTTCTAAGTTGACGAATTCACTGGAAGCCACGAGTTATTTTTAATTAAAACTGTGACTAAACTATTTTTAAAAAAAAATATCTCATCACATCGAAAAAACAGAAAACTTTTGACATTATAAGAAAATCCAACTTAGAAGGCAAAAATTGGTCAAAATAATTTTATTTTCTAACATGTAGATTAAGTGTGTCATGTTTGTAAATTTTATGTAGTTTACTTTGAAATAAAATACTGTCAATAAAAAGTTGTTTTTTTCATCTGGGAAATATTTTAATGCCTGTAATCTTTGTTTCCGACTTTGTAAGAAAAATAAAAGTCAAAATCTCAGTTATTTTGATATTGTACAAAATCCGTTTTTTTTTACTAAAAATAAAAATCCACGGTAAAAAGCAGCTACTAACATTTGTAATAATAAATAAATTGTAGTATCTAACAATTGTATTAAGTATAGAAGGCGTTTTAAAGTGATGTTAGATCATTACGATAATGCCTGCCATATGGGCGGAGTAGTTCTTGCCCATTTCCAGCGCCTGCAGACTCGGAACGCAGCCCAGGATTTCGGCTCGGTTTCTCCGGCCCAGTGCGCGTTCCATTATTATAATTCGTTGGTTAGTGTAAAGCAACGAACTATAATAATGGAACGCGCTCTGGGCCGGAGAAACCGAGCTGAAATCCTGGGCTGCGTTCAGAAACTGCAGGCGCTGGAAATGGGCAAGAACTCTCTCCGTCCATATGGCAGGCATTATAGTAATGATCTAACATCACTTTAAAACGCCTTCTAGACTTAATAATATTGTTAGATACCACAAATGTTAATAACTGCTTTTTACCGTGGATTTTTATTTTCAGTTTAAAAGACAGATTTTTGTACAATATCAAAATAACTGAGTTTTGACTTGGTATTTTACTTATAAAGTTGGAAACGAAGATGTCTGTAAGATTAAAATATTTCCCAAGTGAAAAAAACAACATTTTTATTGACAGTATTTTATTTCAAAGTAAACTACATAAAATTTACAAACATGACATACTTAATCTACGTGTTAGAAAATAAAATTATTTTTACAAATTTTGCCTTATTCCTAAGTTGAATGTTTTTGTAAAAAAGTTTTTTGTTTTGGATGTGATGAGGTATTATTTAAAAAAATAGTTTAATTACAGTTTTAATTAAAAATAACCCGTGGCTTCCAGTGAATGCCCCTTGCTAAGTTAAATGCCCCTTGGAAACACTACCAGTAAACTGGTTTCAAACTCTCAATGTCAATTCAGAAGTGGTCGCATTTGTTTGAGATAACTTGAGCAAATAACAATCTTTTACAATTTTCAGTGCATCATTACTTGATGTAATTAATTTACCCTTAGATTTAAAATCAATAAAAAGTTAATGTGTTCTAAGATCAGAATAATTGGCATGGAGTACAGAACTACAATCGTTACATTTAATACATTTTTCAATACGTCTTACAATGACGCCACAAATATAGTATAAAATTTCATCCTTAAAACTAGAACTATCATAATTTTCCATGATATACATGGCACTCTCAATTTCATAATCCAAAGACAAATCCAAATCACACTTATCAGTATTAGATAGCTCAATGGATGCCTTCTTTCTGACAATAATCCTTCTTCGCTTCTCCAGTGGCTGTTGTATATGAGATGGAAAATAAAAAATTGTTGGAACTGCTTCATTTTTTAGACATTTTCTTAGTGTGTTATGCAAAATTAAATGGTAATCATGTTCTGTAAAATGTTTACTGTATAAAACAGTATGTTTTGATGGCTTAAATTTTTTTCTCTTTGTCGCAGTAATCCAATTTTTAGTAAATTGTCATCATTCAATGGAAAGCCAAAACAAAGAAACAAATAATAAAATACAGGTAGCTGAAAATCACAAAGTTCCCATAATTATAAAGTCGAATAGGTCAGTATATACTGTTTTTAGCAATGACTTATAATTTTATGCATTTATAAGTGCTATAACGACCGACATTGATATCTTGGATCAATGCGGATAAAATAATTGAGTGATAAGCATGTTTTATTCAACTATATAATTATTTATCGTACTATCACTAGTATAAACAAATTCAACATTTTCCAATATATAATTTTTATTCTGTGTAAGGCCTTTCTGAATCAAAGATTCCATCATCAGGCACTTCACAAATTATCAAATGTTTACATTTTTAAATAATAATTAATTTTATAATAACATATGGTTAACAATTTGGATGTATGGTTAGCCAGTATAAAATATTTAATCAGAATTACATTTTTAATTTCTTTATAAATTGAGATGAGAGTAAAACTGAATTTTGAATTGGTCCGTCTTCATTGTTGATAAGTTTTTCTTGATTTGTGTTAATGTAAAATGTTTCCCAAGCATTTAAGTGTATTGTGTTAGTAACTTCTTTTAATAATCGTAAATTTTTATTAGAGATGGTGTGTCCAGATTCAATACAGTGATTCGCCACAGCAGATTTTTCATTTCTTCCATATTTTATATGTGCAAAGTGTTCTTTAAATCGTGTCTTGATGTTCCTTTTAGTTTGGCCAATGTACAATTTATCACAGTCGTTGCATTTAATTTCATAAATTCCTGATTTGTTTTCGAATGTGGTTTTGTCCTTGGGATTTCCTAATATTTGTGATAATTTGTTGTTTGTTTTATAAGTGATAGATTTGTTTGTATGCTTTTTAAAAATTTTTTGCAATTGATTTGAAATGTTACTGTATGTTGTACAGATGTATTCTTGTTTCTTATCTTGAAGTGGTAGTAATGTTGTTCTAGATTTTCTTAATTTTCTTTTGATGGATTTGTTAAGTATGTTGTCAATAAGTTGTGTGGTGTAACCGTTAAAAATAGCAATATGTTTTATGTAGTTTAACTCTTTGTTGTAGTTATCGATAGATAGTGGTGTATTCAAAAGTCTGTAAATCATTGAGTTGAAACTAGCTCTTTTTTGTTGAGGTGGATGGTTAGATTCGTTGATAATAAATCTATTTATATGCGTCGGTTTCCTGTAAATGTCAAATTCAAATTTTGATTGGTTTCTAATTACTAAGACATCTAAAAATGGTAAAGTATTGTTTTGCTCAACTTCGTATGTAAATTTAATTGTAGGGTAAAATGAATTTAGGGTCGAGATAAAGTTTTGTAGATTTTCATTCTTATTAAATATTGCGAAGACATCGTCAACATATCTTATCCACTTTCTTGGAAAATATTTCATTTTTGTTTTGGCCGTAGTTTCAAAATAACTCATAAATATATTTGCAATGAAGCATGAAAGAGGATTTCCCATCGCTGTACCATCAATTTGAGTGTAGTATATAATTATTGTTCATGATTAAAAAATGATAGCTTATTAATGTACTCATTAACAGTCGTACCGCACTTTTAAATATTTGGATAATCCCGTTAATAGTTTGGCATTACAGAACATAATATTGGTGAAAATTACTATTTTGGAAGTTAAGGGGATCCGCCACCTTTAGGGCATTTTTTAAATTTCACATTTTAGACTGTTTTTATATTGTCAAACACAACTAGAAAGAAGGTAATTGAGTGTTAAAAAAAAAATAAAAAAATTCCATGAGGTAGCAAAATTTAAAATTCACTAAATTTTTCGTGTTTTTCGCGTTTTTTGGATTTTTGAATAACTTTTTTTAACTTTTAACCAATTTTGTTCATCGTTTTTTTAATTTGTTCCTTATAAGATAAAGAAAGTTTTTGGGTATGCATTTGACATTAGCATCAAAATTAAAAAAAACTGTATGCTAATAAAATTTTAGATTTAAAGTTTTTTTCATCGTAAACGTGTGAACATGTGAAAAAAATATTAATTATTGTAGGAAATGGATTTCCATACCCAAAAATCTTTATTATAATATTAAGAATAAGGTGTAAAAATTAGAAAGCTCTAAGACAATTATTTTAGATTTTATTCAAACTTTAATGTATAAAAACATGGAAAAATCAATTTACGGGAAATAGCCGCTAAAGATAAAAGTTCTATCCTTACTACTAAAACTGTCCAGCACCATATGTAGCACCTTCATTTTCTTTTTTCTTCTCCTCAGCAAGTTGGGCAGATTTTAGGAGTTTTCTGTACCTCTTATACTTCTCTGAGGCTACACTAAAATAATATTGTCTGTAAATAACGCGTTGCCTTTTTACTAAGAATTGAAGTAAATCAGGATCAACTGTAAAACATGAAAGTGAAACCTAGGTTATACACATGTGCACATAACCTAAAGTGACAATTACTTGGCATCAACAAATCAATCTCAAACATCTGATTGATCACCTGGGAAACAATGCAGACTCAGTGCAGCCAACCTCCGGAAACTAAATAAAAATAAAAGTAGGTCAATATATGATTATAATAATATAAAATGAGTGTTATAAATACTTTACCATTCTTATAAGCATATAAATAAGTTAGTCTACTATTTATAAATAAAAAATATTCAAGATAGCTGGTGAATAAACCATTGTAAGCCACTAAAATTAAATATTATGGTAAAGTAGGCAAAATTACGATTTGCGAATATTTTGTTATTTGCATTTTTTTTTAAGAAAAAAATGTCAGAATGGCTTAAAAATTAGTACAAATGTTCAGAATAGTATGTACAACAAGAAAATATGATTTTCAGAAAAAGTAAAAAATTTCAAAAAAATGCCGTTTAAAGGTGGCGGATCCCCTTAAAAATAAATAATGACATGGTTGATATAGTAAGAACTTACTTGTGACAAGAAATGTGGCTGCCTTTAGTCCATCTGGACGTGCAGTTGTACGCAGAGCAACTCTTCACCATGTCACGAAATAACAAACATTACTAACATTGACAAATGAAAGGAAAAAAAAAATAGTTGAGTTGCTCAGATCAGACGTCTTGGCGGAATAAACAGGAAGAGTTGCCAACAATGCAAATAAAAACAATGATTTGTGTTTCGGCATGAAAAGGCGTGATGACGTCCCGTTGATCGCCGCTCAACTCGGTGAGTTCTTGCCCACTTTAAGCGCCTGCAAGTCCATGGATACACCAGTAACGCACAGCTGTGTGCGACCGGAAAACACAACATGTGGCTTATGGGCAGTGCGCGTTCCAGTAGTATAGTTCGTTGGTTTAAAGTAAACTTAACAGATGCCGACGTTGTTGTCATTTCTTCTCTTGAAGTAATTAAATATTAGAAATGTAAATAAAAACTTATAGTACCTTAATTTAATGTGAAATTGGGAAGGTAAAAAGTAAGACTGATCTCCCTTCTCTGTTATAACTTTTACTATAAGGTATAGTTAATATTGTTATAATTACCTTATTTCTAATATAAATGTGTTTAAATTAGGGTACTATACGTTTTTATTTTCATTTCTAATATTTAAATACTTCAAGAGAAGAAACGACAACAACGACGGCATCTGTTAAGTTTACTTTAAACTAACTCAGCCTGTAACCTGGGGAGCAGGAGCAAAACTAGTGTTACTGTTCCCCTGGTGGCCAACAGGTAAACTACTATTCTCATTAATTATGGCCTGTTTTGACCAACGAACTATACTACTGGAACGCGCACTGCCCATAAGCAGCATGTTGTGTTTTCCGGTCGCACACAGCTGTGCGTTACTGGTGTATCCATGGATTTGCAGGCGCTTAAAGTGGGCAAGAACTCACCAAGTTCTG
This sequence comes from Homalodisca vitripennis, assembly GCF_021130785.1. Taxonomy (NCBI): domain Eukaryota; kingdom Metazoa; phylum Arthropoda; class Insecta; order Hemiptera; family Cicadellidae; genus Homalodisca; species Homalodisca vitripennis. The sequence goes on along the minus strand of NC_060209.1, from coordinate 130,911,368 downwards.
TACTCCATGCCAATGATGCTGATCTTAGAACACATTAACTTTTTATTGATTTTAAATCTAAGGGTAAATTAAGTAGATCAAGTGATGATGTACGGTATTGAAAATTGTAAAATATTATTATTTACTCTAGTTATCTCAAACAAATGCGACCACTTCTAAATTGACAGGAAGCCACGAGTTACTTTGAATTAAAAACTGTGACTAAACTATTTTTTTAAAATAATATCTCATTACATCGAAAAAACAAAAACTTTTGACATTAAAAAAGAAACCAACTTAGAAATAAGGCAAAAATATTGGTCAAAATAATTTTATTTTCTAACACGTAGATTAAGTGTGTCATGTTTGTAAATTTTTTGTAGTTTATTTTGAAATAAAATACTGTCAATAAAAAGTTGTTTTTTTTTCATCTGGGTAATATTTTAATGCCTGTAATATTTGTTTCCGACTTTGTAAGAAAAATAAAAGTCAAAATCTCAGTTATTTTGATATTGCACAAAAATCAGTTTTTTAACAGAAAATAAAAATCCACGGTAAAAAGCAGCTACTAACATTTGTAATAATAAATAAATTGTAGTATCTAACAATTGTATTAAGTCTACAAGGCGTTTTAAAGTGATATTAGATCATTACTATAATGCCTGCCATATGGGCGGAGTTAGTTCTTGCCCATTTCCAGCGCCTGCAGACTCGGAACGCAGCCCAGGATTTCGGCTCGGTTTCTCCGGCCCAGAGCGCGTTCCATTATTATAATTCGTTGGTTTTGACAAACGTTTATATTCAATTTTAACATGAAAACATTCTGGTGTTTAATTATTGTTATCTTTCTCATGAACATTTTTTCACTCTTTTACTTTACTCACTATGATTAATTAAAAGGTGTGCTGCAATTGAAAATCCCGCCACTTGTGAACGCCATTTTGCAAAAAACCCATAAACCAATTAATATGTATAGCCAACTGAGTGAAGTTTATGGAGGTGGAATAGTGAGTGAAAGCAGAGTAAGGCATTTGTGTATTGACTTGGGTTTTGGGTCATTTAAATTACAATATTCACAGTACTTGGTCATATTCGATAATATTGTAATGCTTAAAACTATAATTCAAGGTGAGCATTTCATTTAGAAGTGAGGCGGTATTTCATTAATCAATACTTTGTCAAGTTCGCCTTTCTCCACTATCTGTAACAGACACCGCGATACGAAAATCTTGGTAACAGATACTTTGTATCTAGTACTCTACATGGTTACAACATACTGATGTTTTCTTATTACCCTGAAGTACGTATATCCTCATTGATACTTAACACCGAAATACTGATCTATAGTTGCAGTAACTCAGTGACTTCTTAATATTTCCATGCAACTTATTTTGTTAAAACTTTTTGTGTTTAAAATTAATTGGTTTATACATTTTAGTTCAATTTAATACTTTTGTGTAGTTACAACAATTCAGTGAGCCTTAGAATATGTAAGAGTTAAATCTACATTATATCAATACATTTTGTTGTAACTCTATTTGTTTAAAATATAATTAGATGTTTTATAATATATTTTACTTCAAGACCTTATTTTAGTTTATTCATTTGTACCGAATGACGATAACACATGGGGGTGGTGACTTCTGAGGTCGTAGTAATAAATACTCGAATTGCAAAGTTTACTTATAAGTTCAATTTAATTAATGAAACTTACAAGCACCACTTTTAGTTGGTAAATCAAATGTATGCCTTGCCACGTTGCTGCCAATTAGAGTACTAAAAATGTATATCTGATAGGTGGGCCTAAAATACCCAATGTTCTATGGAATTATGCCTACGATATTTTACTTTATAAAACTTTAAGATTTTACTTCCCTTCGCAATATCTACATATTGCGAAGGGAAGTAAAATCACAACAGTGGGGAGTGTAGACTCACAACACGGGCGTCGGCGTCTTGGCACGAGACATTGATGCTGTATTCTAAGAAGGGTTATTTCTAGTCGGTAATTACTAGATGAGGAGTAGAAGTTATGAAAGTGGTAGCCATCTTCTCAAATAATACGTGAGCTCACGTAAAACAAATTCGCGACGGTATTAGCCATTTAATGAGACAAAAAACTTATCACGACAAAGTGCTCGTCAGAAGGACGACGCCACAACTTGTATCCATTTCAATCAAGCAAATAAAAGATCTTCAAGGGTACGTTACTTTACTATTTACAACTTTACTTTATGTTACATTCATTTTTATATGTTTGGCATCAAAGGGCTAATTTAATAATACGAAAATTTTAATTTTACTTACGGACATAGCACGCGAGGTGAAATCGGTTACGTAGTTGGGCTGCTACAAAGGGTTATAATAAAATATTCATACGCGTGCCAATTAGGTAGTTAGTCCGTCGATAATTTAGTTCTGGAACATTGGATAAAAAAATAATATTAAGTTGTACTGGCTAACTAGGTTGTAAAATGGAACTAATTAACGGTACACATTGTATAAACCCGAGCTAGCGAACCAAAATTAAAAAAAGAAATAAAAATAACCTGTAAAGTAGAGTTTTATTTTTATGATCTAAGGTATATCTATTAAAATTTATTAAAAGCATTTATTAATTGATTGCATCTTGAACCTAATGCATAGATAACCACTGCGGTGCTGGCTCGGTATATTCATCACTGCATGACAGATCAGGTTCTATTACTTCGGTGCTCAGGGCACAGTTTTCAGATCTGCGATCAGTGCATTCAGTGCAGGTGCAGGACACCGAGGGAACTCGCTTCCGGTATTCTGTCAAGAACAGGGCGAGTGGGCGAGAGAGAGCGAGCAGTCGAATGACAAAGAATGAACATCCGCCCCGCTGGCCAATATAGTACTCTTACTACCACTACGACGTGACAATAGTACTCTTGTCCGGTGTGCCTTGACCGTGGTCAGCACCTCCTGCACTTGGTCAGGGATTCATTCCTGAGTTTTTCTAAAACACTTCAATAACTAACGCTCGCTCCCACTTAACTCTGTGTTGGCAGCCGATCTTTAAGGTTGACTTTTTGATTATTCCTAATGACTGCAATTTTGGGTATTAAAAAAAAATTGTTCAGATTCATCTCATAACCAGAACTAAAAACGGTTGATGATAAAGATATGAATTTTTAAATTAGGTGCAAGTAGTCTGGCTGAATAAAATGTCATGAATTTATTTATAAAACATTTTTTAACTATTTATATATTTTGTTAAAACATTTTAAAGCTATATTTAATCTTAACAAATTTAATTTTCTCAAATCATTAATTAAGAAATGTCACGTCCTGAAGTTACTATTTATCTACTTACTGTACAAAATTCACTTTTTTATCATCGGCATCGGCCGTTTAATTTAGACTTCATCACAAACATTTTCTCATTTAAACATATATTAATCGTAAAAATCCTTTAATATTGCTGTATCCCTATATTATTAACTTATTCCCTTACGACATATATTGAGCTAATATGTGAGAAGCTCATATGTGTTGCCTCTGTTAAACCTTCTGTTAATGCAGAGTATAACGAGACCTCGGTTTTGCAAATGATAATGTAGAGTGTGAACAGATTTGCTGAGTCTTCTTATTATTCTACTTGGAGATATCTATGATTTGATGTAACTCATTATGCAGTGAGGGATTACTTACTCCCGTGTTTAGTAACTTTAAATTAGTATTTAGTGGTTTCTTGCAATAAGACGGAAATATTTATATGTTATTTGGAGAAAGGAATGCAAGTATTATCGTTGGACAAAATTCAGTTAATTATAAACGAAATGGGTTAAGTGAAAGGTTAACATAAAAAGTTACAGTATATATTTTACATTTAATGGTAAATAAGATACAGTATTGTGCATTGGCGTCCCGTAGCGTTTAAATGTTGATAGGGTTTAAATCCAATCAAATAGGTCTCAGTTCCTTATAGGACATATTTGGTTAGGGATCATAAGTACTATCAGACACAGAACTTTGTGACACGCTTTTAAGAACGCCTTGCTTTAAGATTTATGCACCAGACTTAATGCAAACAAATATTCTAAACTTTATGATGCAAGCAGTGATTTAACGCGATTTACTGAGTGTTTATCCATCGCATATACATAACAGAGCTATATGCATAATACATAACACAACTATATACAAAAAACTAAGGCGCGGCGTATAAGTTTCAAAATTAAGCAACATTAGAAACCTCTTCTATATTTATCCCATAAGAGTATATTTAGCTGTTATTACTGTGTCGTGTAATGTTTAAATCGATAGAACTTGAATTCGTTTTCATTAAAAATATACTAAAATATACTAAAAGATAATTAACATCCTTCGCAACGACTTGAGCAAGGTATTATTATCGTGTGTATGAATGTGAAAGAATTGGGGGGGTTGCAATGCACATATGAGTAAAGCAACCTTATTCGGCTTAAGCATTAGGTGTGTAAAAACGTTGATATTTATTAAAATATCTATATATATATATATATAATATATATATATTATATATATATATATATATATATATATATATATATATATATATATATGTATTTAAACCTTTTTATCGTTACGTTCACACCATTCTTTATTTGGGGCGGTTCCCTAACACAAAGAAATTTATAATGATGATCATAAAATAATCAATGTGCAAAATTCGCACCTATAATATTTTACAACAGTTGACATTTAAGAGGCTCTTTTAATTAACTAATTTTTTGTAACTGTAGGGACGGAAAATGGGATTTTTAGCTATTAGCTTATTATTTTTAGACCAGTAGGGCGTAGCCCGAAGAGATTTTTGAAATAAGAATATGCGTATATTCATCCAAGGAACCCTAAGAATGTCTACGTAAAATTGCAGTACAATGGGTTAGCTAAAGCGTGAAAGCAAAACAAACAAAACATAAGCACTTTTCCATTTATAATATTATTAATACCTTCATGTTACATCCAGGCCTAAAAATCATTGATAATAAGGATAATACATTTTACCGTATGTGCTAGAAAAGTGGCTTGTGGGAATATTTTTATTTTATTCATAATAACATTGTCAAATTATATTTGATTTAAATATAGACATTTTTAAGATATGTTTAATTTTAAATAAGTAATTATTTATGAAATACTTCGTCTTTTCCTTGGTCAAAAACAATACCATACTTTGCTGCTTTTGTATTAAGGACATTTTAATAAATCATTATTACCAGTTTTCCTTAAAAAATTGTCTCAATAAATATTATAGACTTGAAACTGTGCCATCATTCCTATCACACAATAGCATTCTCAAATCTGCTATTTACAAATTAAAAAATAGTTTTAAAATACCATTTGACATGTACACTCTTGAGTCTTTCGCCTAGCTGACCACTGTGACCCTGGCTTATCTAGTCACTTTACAAGAAAAGTCCAATTTTTTTTCTTTGTCGCTTAGTGCAGGACACTGTCAATATTAGCACTATCAACAAAACATTTACTGAATTATAGATTTAATGAAACTTTACAGTATAAAACATGTAAACGATAAAAAGACAAAAACCACGAAATTCCTTGAAATGTAGCTAGATCGGGGTTTGACTTGAGATAATCACATCGACCACGCATGTGCAGAAATTGCATCAGACATTTTTGCTCTTCGCAACTTGGCACAGTATTGCTCCATCGGAGTCTTAAAAACGGCATATATTTGCCTAATCTATCCTCATCTAGGGTATGGAATTAAACTCTGGGTAGCTGTGCAAAACACAATTTGGAACAGGTCTTCAGACTCCAAAAAAGAACTGTGAGAATGATTTTTGGTTTTAGAGCCAGAGAGTCATCCAGAGATGCTTTTAGGTACGTCGGGTTACTGACTCTGTCCTGTTTCTATATTCTCAAGGTGATCCTTTACTCCAGATCAAAGTGCGCTTTGTTCGAAGGGGGGGGGGTTTCACCATCATGGGAGTAGAGGTAACTCGATAACTTTCGAGTCGAACAACACAGAAGAAATACGTTCAGAAAGTTGCCTTCTCAAAGTTGGTGTCGGACTAATAACAGTCTCCCTGAAGGTATTAAACAACAAAATTAAAAAATATTTAAAGATCAGTTCAAAACGGTTTTGGTGCCAGAGGCATTTTAGTTTTTTGACGAGTGTATGATGAATCGCTGGGACAATTAAGAGCACAAAGATTCACAAAATCGTTTTGTCAGACCTATAAACGTTAATAAATTAATAATAATAATCTCTTTATTGCATTATTTAAAAAAGTTTTACATCGTATCGCAATAGCCAATAGTCAAAGTAAATTTACACGATTTTATCTACACATTAACGCAACTTCATATTCATAATTCACACAATCATTCAAGACACAATCGCATTGACCTCAGATACAGCACTCTCAAATATCCCAGCGGCTTATCATGAATTTATCAACAGAGTAGAAAGCCTTGGACACCAAAAGGAGATTGAGACGCGTTTTAAATTGATTTTGATTATTAGAAATTTTGATTTCTTCAGGGAACCTGTTGATTAATCTGACACCAACTTCTTGCGGTAGATGTTGCGCTAATGGCAATCGGCGTTGATGAGTACAAAAGTTGTCCCTGCCTCTAGTGTCATATTGATGAACGTTCCTGCAACGAATCAAGATGCATCTTGATCTGCAGTACATGATCACCTCAAAAATATAGAGACAGGGCAAAGTCAGCAATCTCAACTCTGAAAGATTCCCTACACGACTCTCTGTAATTAAAATTTTCAATGATTCTGACAGCTTTTTCTGGAGTCTAAAGACGTGCTCCATTTTGTTTTTTGCACAACTTCCCCAAAGTCTTATTCCATACGCAAAATGATGATGGATTAGGCCATAGTAGGCAATTATTTAAACTTCTGGGGAACAAAATTTTGCTAGATTGCGCCGAGCATAAATAGTTGCCCCTCGGTTCGAGCCGGCAAAGAACGATTCAGAAGGCTGTTTTCTGGAAGGACTGCAATTGTTTAAGTTTATCTTCTGTGTGAACAGAGCCCTTTCATAGTTCCGGGAGTTTAATATGGAATTGAGGTCATTAGATACCGTCAATATCTTTATAGTTATAACGAGAGAATAGCTACTGAGTGGTTGGTAGGTGTTCACATTATGTTCGATTGATTACGGTTTATTGCAAAAACTTATCTGGCAATTCTTTCACCGTTCTTGATTTTAGAGGCATTAGTGATTTTAATTCATCCTGCACAGTTTGTATGAATTCCTAAACTGGGAAGGATGCGTTAGATTTAAAAAAGATTGCATTTACGTGTTAGGAAAATAATTTTGCTTTATAAAGATCCATTATTGCACATATTTAATGTAATCGAGATTTGTAGTAGTATTTGGATAATATATAAACACAAATGTACTTATCTCAAATAAATATTTTTCTCGTGAAAACGATTGTTTTTAACACTAAATAAACTTTGAATAAATCACTATTTACAAATAGTTTAAAAGGTTTTACCAATGTGTGAATTCCTATATTTTAAAAATTATTAGAATAAAAGTACCAACTATGTCTACCCTCGAATATCAATGAAGTTTCTACAATTTGCGAGCGGATGTGACAAGTGTATCGTTAAAACATGTGACATTTGAGTCAAAAAGCAAGAAGAAGTGAATCAATTCTTGATTTGCTCATCATTTTTAATTCTTCATGTTCAGTTCATGATTCTTAAACCTTTTATCACAGGGTAAAAATATACATGATTATTAAGCATACATTCAGTATAACTACGTACCTGACTGAGCGAGTACAAAAAAACGAGGCGATCACAACATAAGTAATTACTGCAGCTGCCGTCTTATTGTCGTCTGGTAGATGCAAAGATCCCAGTCGGCAAGACAAATTTTAAATTGCGCAGTTATCTATCTAGTAGTTGTATACATAAATGGTCGGAATATGCGGCTTTGCTATCGTCTGTTCAGTAATGAATGAACATCGGTGCACTTTGCTATATCAGTTTGGTCGGCCATAAACTTACCGTCATTAAAATTCTGACCACCGCCGCAAATTATATAAACACCATGGTTTTGATATCAAAAGGGTTTTTTTGGTTATAGTTTAAGGGGAATTTATTTTTCATAAGGTTTCAATGTGATATCAATGCAGCAGAGTACGGTGGCCCGACCTAGTTGTAGTGTTAGCGTATTCGTTGCCGGACCTAATACTTTCAAGTAATAATAGCGCAAAATCAATTCTCCTCTGTAACCGCTGCATGTTTATTAGTACAATCGTTATTCTCTATACCGAATTTCCTCCTTTTCCTTCCTTTCTGTTTCATAAGATCCTCGTATTGATTAGTCACCTATGTGGACGGACAGGATACGACTAGTAAGGGTCTCTTAAAAAATACAATTGGTATGGAAGGCAAAATCTGTAAGGCCCCATGGCAAAATCTGACTCAGATGCGTGGCCGGAAGCCAACTAGCGTTACTTCTTAAAGCAATGAAGTTATCTAGATGCAAATATAAATTAATGACGAAACTGAAGGCTCTTTAATATATTTTTTTCTAAAAGAGGGATTGGTACCCGATGAAAGCGACCTTTGAAGAAAGTTAAGTAGCCGCGTTAAGTTTGTCCGCTATTTTATTTTAACAAGACAGAAGATATGTTAAAATTAGCCTCCATATGAGAGGCATTACACTCTATTGAACATATTAACGAAAAAGGGAAGGCTTTGTCCAGTTTGGAATGCCTATTCTATTAAATTTGCGTTCTTGGAATACTGATCTGGAACAACCATCATACGATAAACAATCTACAAGGCTAAACGTGGCGGCAGTAGTTTCAAACTGAGGCATCGCCGGGTTGATCTCATTTCGTGGAAATTGAGACTAACAACGTGGCTGATTGTGCATGTACCTTTTACATCAATGGTTTGAATTTTAATGAGAGTGCGTTTGTGGTTATTTCAACCAAAATGCCAAAGCGCTGATGGTCAGTTACAACAGGCCGACGACGAAACCGGCCCTTCTGCACCGGGGGGGGGGGGCTCGCCTGGGTTGGCCATTCAGGGTCGTGTGTTGTGAGTTCTATTTTAAATCGACACTCCGAGCGCCGCGGGGACTACCTGCCCGGACTGACCTGACTTGCAAAGAGTCCCAAGTATCAGGAAGTCCTTCTAGAGAGGAAGACACACTAAGGTAAATATGTTTGAATTAAGGACAAGTCTGAAATTTCAATATCATAGCAGGACAGATTATAAAGTATAATTAAATTACATTCTAACCAATATAGGTTAAAATTTCTCCGATATACTATTAATACGAAGGCATTATAAAGGATATATTTACTGTAAATACAACTGCACAAATTTTTAAACAAAAAATCAGTAATTGCATGTGTTTCCGCCGCCTTTTATGTGAGTGGTTGACCTCCATTGTCTAGGTTTGGGGTCCACACACAAAGTGTGACACAAACATGTTATGGCGATAGGGAAATAACCACCATAAAAGTTAATGCTCATATACGAATATAAATGGACAAAAAATCTATTTAGTTTGCTGACGATTTTAATTTCAATATTATAATTATGCCACAGACTCTAATATCATATTAGATACTCTTTTTATTTACAGTTTTATACAAACTATTAGTCATCAAACTGAGATCTGACAATAATATAGATCTGATAGTGCAGTCATTGAAGCGAAAAATACGGTCTTACCTCAGAATTTTTTTACTGTGAACCGATTTGCATGAAATTTTGGAATTAGGCTCATCTTACCCTTAACTTCAAAAGTGAAAATGATCTGAACTCCGCCTATTATTTTTAAGGGGTGTAAACAACCCCTTAATGGAAAAATCTACAATAAGATCAAACTGGGTAAAATCTCGGAATAAAAGATTTGGTATACTATCGCTATATATGCTTTTAAGAACAGAACTGACTTTACCAAACACAATTTCTGCCACACAATCACCATATAGATGCAAGATCTATTCTTTGGGAAGTCAAAGATAGTAGGTACTGTATTACCTTAACTCATTTAACAAATGTCGTTCAATGAAACTGCAAATTTTCTTGTCTTGGTATACGTGAGCACAATACTGAAAAAGAAATGTTATTGCTTTTAATAGTTTGAAAACAAGCAAATTTTGAAGCATTTTAAAATAATTTTACAGCAATTTCATGTTTTTAAATGGTAATGGGTCCGTAAGATGAAACACTACGAAAATTTTACATCACAAAACATAAATGCAAATGGGCTCGGATTGTTAAATTTTACTCAAGCATTAATTTTTATGTTAAAACATCTTTAATTTATAACAACTATTAATTTTGATGGACCATTGATATGTAAAATACAAACATCTTGAAGTTTTCGCCACTAAATTCTAGTTTTTGATTAAACAACTTTTGCTCTAAATAAATTAATGATTTATCTTTTAACATCTCTTTTATTAAACACTTTATTCCAATTTTCATGTTGCAATCTTTTTCAATACTTTTCTTACTAAAAATTATCAGTTTTTCCAGGTTCAGCGTACTTTCTTCTAAGAAACTGCTAAATAAAAGGCTAATTTGTTAGGTGTAAGATTATGTGTCTATATCGTGCCTCCCCTGTCAAATCTCAGGTTGATGCCTGAAATAGTTTGTCTAAAACTGTAACACAAAAGAATATCTAATATGTCAATAGATTCTTTGTTATCACTATAGTACGATGACATTAAAATCGCAAAACATGTATTTATTTTTCGTTGTGTTGCAAAAAATGTGTTTATATGCATATTAATATTATGTGCGCTGAACTAAATATGAGTTACTGTAGTTATATACAGGGAAGTAGCATTGGGAATATGACATCAGATTCCAATATATACCAAATCAAACTTCTGCTGGATATGTTTAAAGTTTAACTGAGTTGTGTTTCGACTTTTACCTCTCAAAAGAGTATTGGATGTATTTTCAATCTGCCCAGATGCAGGCGGAAACGTGTCACTGACACTGTTGACACAACTCAGGCACAGAAATCGTTGATAGACTTTTTCAGAGTTGCCTCCATTATATGAGTTTCGATTTTCCGTTTATTTGAATCCAATGTTTGAATAATGGTTTTCTATAGGTTTTATTTGTTTAATTTACATTAAATATGATTTTATTTGTTAAAATATCAATACATTTTTCAAATAATTAAACAGTTTTATATACTATATTACTTTATTTACCACTTTACAGCTCATTAATAATACGCAAAATCATACTGTTTTACTGGTTTTTAGTTTTGTATTTTCAGAGGCGGTTTTATATTTAAAATACATTACTTGTATTTAAAAACTCACCAAGACAATATTTTTAAATATATTTTTTGTTTGACTCACATTCATTAATAATCGATCTCCGAGTCCGACTCAACACAACCCAGTAACCAATCGTTAATCATCGCCCAGTAAAACGTGTCAGTACTACCACACAATAAAAAAAATAAAACTATGGACAAAAGTGCTACACGTGATTGCTGTCTGCACCATGCGAACATAGCTGAACTCTAGTGAACAATAGTGGAACTAAGAGTTCACAGAGGAACACAACAGTGTTGAAATATAGGGGGAAATAGTGAATTACGTGAAAAGCAGTCACTAATTGCAGCACAACTTCTTGAGTAATATAATAACCAAAATAGAATAAAACGGGACAAATAAAGTTACTATAACATTAATATGAATCTAATATTATGTTAGAGACCGTTATGGTGTCTAAACTTCTACTATCTACTATTTATGAATAATTTTATAAATATAATTTCCATTTTGAGCTTTATTTAGAAATGAAATAATTTAGTCAAAAATATGAACAAACATGTAATGAAAGCCAGGTTAGTGAAACATAAAACGTTAAAAAATTTAAAGCACTTAAGAAATATAACAAACACTTTGGGCTACTTTGGAAAATTCAGGGAATAAACTCAGCAGTAGGGCTAACAAACTGATTAACGTATTGTATACCTACATTATATTACGTGCAATTTGGGTAGCAATACCAAAGAAGATAAGAATTGACAGACAAATAAATAAATAATACACAAAAATGCCAAAAAGTTCCAATATATAATTTATTTAATTCCCACCCGAAAACTATTGCATATCAAAAGAAGAAAAAAATATATGGCTGACATTCAAATAGTTATCAATACTAAAGTAAACACTATTTATTTGTTTAGTATACTGAATAACCATAAGAACTCGTAGTGGAAGAACAATGCTTTTTATTAAATTCGTAGGGTCATTAAAATATTCATCCAATTTAACTAATTAATATAATGTTATAAATGCGAAAGTGCCTTTTTTGTTTTTTTTTTGCTTTCACACATAAACTATTCAACCGGTTGTACTGAAATTTTACATGGACTTTCTTACGGTTTTTGGGATAAATCTAGGCCTATTCTTATTTAGAAAATCCCTCTAAGCTCCGCCCTTTTGGCCTTTAAAGTAGCGAAAACCCCTATCTTAGTCTCTAAAGTTGTGAAATATTAATTAAAAGAGCACGTATAACGTAATCAACTGTTCCGTGTTAATAACAATCTGTTATGATTTTCAATTCGTTTCCATTTATTGTTAGTACATTTTCAAAGGGTTAACCATTGTTGTTTACCCAGTTTTAGATTTCAGAGATTAGGTAGCTGATCTATGATGTATATTTTCTTGATCAGGAAGCAAGGCAAAATGAAGTGTGGAACAAAAAAATGGTAAGATCGGAGTAAATTATAATGACCATAAATAACTTTTTAACATATTTTCTTGATCGTAGGAAGAAGGCAAACCTAACATTGGCTATAGTTGCTTTTATTGCGCTAACTTAATTCCTCCACGCCTTTTGTGAACTTTAAGCTATTTCTCGTGGTAATTTTTTATTGTGATAGATTTTATTTTGGCCGTGGTTATTATTTTGCCATTTCTGTTATTACTTACCTTATGATTGCTTAATAATGTTGTTACTGGATGTAATCTAAGCATACAATGCATACACTGAGTATTTTTCTCGCATTCAGGATATTTATCTTACTAACCTGATGTGAATGTAAC